>NW_027526335.1:198233336-199572718 GCF_048455015.1 Haemaphysalis longicornis
ACCGGAGTCAAATGCTTTCTCATAAAATAGGAAGGCTACATATAAGGGTTCAGTGTACTCCGGGCAATTCTCTATCACCGGATTGATGTTGTGAATAGGGTCCATTGTTGAATAGCCGTTGTTCAATAGGTGCAGCGGTGGCGTAGAGGTCGAGCACACCCCTTGCGTTAGCCAGAACCTCCCATGAATACGTCAGTTAACCCGCGTCCCCCAGTCTCCAGTGGCTCCGAAGCAATTGACCACGGCGGCGGTGACACTGCAGAGTGTGCTAAGAATCCCTGGATCAGAACAGGCTGCCATGGTAATCTGAACCAGGAAACGTTTAGCACTATAACTTTATCTAGCGAAGCAAGCGTACAGGTGTTCGAGGAATTAGGGAACATTAAATTTAGTTGAGGACAGGTGAAAAATATACGGTGCTGAAAAACAAAACATGCTACGGCCGCTACATGCGCAAGCGGCGCATGTAGCGGCCGCGTGCGCACCTCGCGAATTCTCTAGGTGTTAGTAAAACCTAAACGTAGCTCCAAACAACGCATAGCATCTCACTTTTCCTCCGTCTCTGCTTACGATCTCGCCGCCTCAGTCGGCGGCAGCAGAGACGCCGAAGTGAGATCGGCTAACACCGGCTTTGAGCTTCCTTTCGTTTTATAAGGAGTTTCCATTCATGTTCTTTACCAATACAATTCAAGATCATGCTTTTCAAGACCATTCATGGATCATGCTTGATTGGACTTTAGAAAGAATATCGGTTTGTAGTAATCAAGGGTGTAGCTAAGTGCATTTCACTTCTTCCTGGTTTCACTGTTTTAGAGCCACGAGGGTAAATTCAAGTGACATCGCGTGTGTATTTGTTGTGAATTTTGTTTAGAGATTCTCTTTCCAGCCACGTTCACCGGGTGGATTGGCGCGCATTTCTCCCCCTCTGGCTCTACACACACACACGTATATATTTATATATAAATAAATAAATATATGTACATATATATATATATATATATATATATATTCTTATAACGAGAAATGCCTCACTGTGTGACTGACTCACCCACTTACTGAATCAATGATTCGTAAAAGTCCGGCTAAAACTGCCAGCCCTGGAGACTTAAAATTTCGGGAGCACGTTTGTCGTTTGTAACATTTCACAGAGGCTCAGTAAGGACGGATTTTTCGAGATTTTCCTCCTAAACGAGGGAAAGGGGGAAATTGTGTTTTTATTAGAGTACTGTAAAAGCGAGTTAACGCGTTCCTGTTGGTGCATTTTGTTAAAATGCAAGAAAAGCGGAAACGTGAGGAGCAATGAAGTCTAGACACACTCTGCACTGACCACCGACTTTTATTTAAAACAAGGGTTTTTATACACGTGCACTACATAACACATAACAAAACACACGAAACAACTAGTTCAGAGCCTGTGTGAAGCAGGTTATCCCAACGGGATTCTAATAGCAGTACGAAACATGTCAAGTAGGGGTAACGTATGGGGTTAATTTAGATTACTTCTCTACAGGAATAAAGTACCAAAGTGATATTAAGCTCGCTGACACTGCCAGACTGTTATGAAATGCTTCAAACGGTTTTGTAAACTTCCGCACGTGCACTGTTCACAAGCACTAGGGCCGTCGAGTAGTTGGTTAAAACTTCACGAATCTCATAATACACCTTTAGGACTACGCGTTTCTTTCTTATTTCAATTACAAATACCTTACGTTATGTATCAGCATTTGTTAGAAGCTATCTTTAACAGCAGGCTGATGTGACGTGAGCTCTGGATAACATCTCTGAGGTATTTTAACTAAAGATTTTTGTTGTAAGGCGTCTTCAGCATTCTCCAAAGGAACCAGGGTGAGGGTTTGTGTAATGCTTAGGCATCCATTAGAACACATATAGCGCAGCTCTTTATGATGGTTTCATGCATCACGGTAGTCTAACGAGCTTTGTCTTTTAGTGCAAAACAATCACCGTCGTTCCCAGAGGTGGGATGGGGTCCCATACATCACCTTGTACGGAATGGAGAGACGATAGGCTTTATCCCGTTTAGCGACAATGCGAAGTCAATTTACAAAACGGCAATGTCGGCCCAGACAGTGAATTGTCATCACACCTTCTCTAGTGGTAAGCAAACGTTTTTAAACGAGGTGGAGTCCCTCCTTAAAATGGACGCCATAAGAGATTTCGGTGCGAGTACAGCTTTCTAATGAACAGTGTTTTTCTCCTTATGAGGGGCTTCTCTGGGATTTTTTTAGGATGGCGGTTGTACAACCGGCCTTGAAGATAACAGCGCTGTTGCCTCCCTGCCTGCCCAGATGGAATCAGCCAAAGCTAAAGTTCACTGACGTAGTGTACTACCGATCCATGTACATCAATCACAGGCCGCAGCAGATCATGGTGCACTGCAGTCCGTGTACCTTCAGAGGGCCTTACGTTCCTTTGCTTCAAGGCATAAATTTCACATTCGTGCCGACAAAGTTCCCTGAAAGCGTCTGGGGGAAGCCTTTTCAGGTAAGCCGTAGCTTCTTGAAAATAAACAAGTAGTTGAACTGTGCACGCATATGTGTGAACGTCGGTGTGTATTTTTTGGACATGCCGAGCATACACAAAATACGACCGGGAAAAGCCTCCCGTGCTTTGAATGGACATTCAGTGGCATACATTGAACTTTCCGGAATACTTTTCTAACCCCTACTGGAAGCTATAAGTACCAAAACGCACGTAGGAAACAGCCGAAACTTTATCCAGTCCTAAACCCGCGGCCTTCCTAAAAACTGTTATGTTTGACTCAAAACAACTCCGTTGATATTAAAGTACTTCAGCTACTCTCCCCATTACCGCGGGTGTATTTTGAGATGCCGCGCTCGACCCCGTCATGTCTGTATTTCACAATATAAGGTCATATCGGCAAGTCCTCGCTGCCAACGCTGAGTAAAAGTACTTCGAAGAATTGTTGTCTCGCATGTACTCGACATCTGGAAAGCCAACACAGCACTTGAGTTTCAAGAGGTTTTGAATATAACACGCTCTAATAATGAAAGTCCATAGCTCCCGTTACGTTTTAGACAAATGTTTCCATAATTCTAACTGTTTTCAGAACTATGAATTGAAGAAGCATCCCACATCAGCATAGCAATGGCTACAAAAGCGTAATACAGGGTACGCGTAACGCATTCTTGGCATGAATTTTTATTGACAATTAGGGCATTGTCTGCAATTTCGAAAGCTTCCAGTAAAAATTTCCCCAGGTAATGTAGCTTAAAATAAAAATTGGGAACTGACTGCTTTCGCATTTGGGAGACACTTATATTCTTCCGGATATTCGCCCCGAGTCTTTCAAACTTATAAAAAGGACTCAGTGCGTGGTAAAACGACGAACAACAGCCGTTTGAAACACGCGGACATAATAAGATTTAGTACTGCTGAGTGCATTGAACGATGAATGACTCAAGACCTACTAATATCTACAATATTAACGATACTGTTTCAATAATGATCGAAATTATGTGCTAGTCAATCGAGATTGCTTCGGTATGGGAGGCACTACGCCGATGTGACCTCAAAATCAGGACATTACAAACGCTTATATCCTCGTAAGAAGCCATAGTTAGGGCGGTGCACTTGACGCCGGTTTTACTTGTAATACTGGTAATAAACAAGTGACCCTTGCTCTTATCTGATGAATCTGTACAACGATGACGTTACCCCTCACCTTCGTGGAATGCCTTCGAACCCTTATGTTTGAATAAAGGAAATGAAATGGAATACGCCATTTCCAGAACTATCACCACGCTACAGACGGTGCGCGGCTACTTGCCTTGATGAAATATGGTGGAGTCTACCTGGACCGTGATGTGTTCGTGGTGCGGTCCCTCCGGCCCCTATTCCGTTACGAGGCTGTCTTGTATTGCAAAAGCGGCTTGATTGGCAGCATGATGCTCTTCTCCCACAAGAACGCACGCTTCCTGAGGCTGTATCTTCATACGTACCGCTAGTAAGTGCATTCGATACAAGTAGAAGCCCGACTAAAGCCTGCTTGCAGTAACGCTGGCCAAAAATCGGCGTACAAGCTCTGGAAAGTCGTTGTTATTTTCGTGTTTTGCGAAGTAATCAAATGCACTTTTTATTACTAATGATATCGTTATAGCTAAACTACAAGTATTACAGCGATGCTTTATATCTCTAATAAACTCATAGTTCTAGCGAACGTTTACACAGGACGAAGAAGAAAAACACGAAACACATAGCTTGTGTTCCATCTTTTCCTTCTTCGTCCTGTGTTAAAATTTGCTAGAAGTATGAGTTCATTAGTCCGTAACCTACTCGGCCAACTCTCCGCTTTATACTTTTTATGCCTAGGCGAAAGCGCTCCTCGGTACACAGATAACCATTCCTTAACACCTTGAGAAATATGCGTGAAAAAACTACATCGCACACGCCACTGTGGCTCAGAGGCTAAGGCGTTGTGCTGTCAATCCCAAGTACGTGGGATTGATCCCGGCCGCCATGGCTGCTTTTCTGATTGAGGCGAAAAGCCAATGGGCCGTGTGTCCAGATTTCGGCGCATGTAAAGACCATGGAAGGTGAGGGGGGGCTCAGAAATTAATCTGGAAGAGCCCACAACTACGGCGCGGATCGTAGCCCACGTGTAGCTTAGCGTGCGTTAAACACCACACTCAAAGCAAGCTGGACAGGTGTTAAAGGAAAGTGGAGAGGACGACACAGGGTTTATATAGCCCGTATCAAGGCGGGTGCCGCGAGCGACTGCGCAAATAAGGGGGCCAGTTTCGCCTATTAAAGACTATTTGGGCCCAATTCTCTACTTCGTGACTTGTCTCTGAATTCGGATATGTCTTTTGCGTTAGCAAAACATTAACAATTGGGGACGTGTGCACGTAAACTCTGACGACATGCTGTTGACGCTTGCTAAAACGCTAAAAAGCAATGCGATACTGCGCATAAAAGATACAAAAAACTTGGCATAAATTATAAAAATAACGTGGCAGCTGAACCTGCAAAAAACGTATTTTTAAAGATGACAATTGCGTGAACACCCCAATGAGATCAAGTAACGTTTTTGCGAAAGGGTGCGAAAGGTGTATGTTAAGCTAAAGAATATCGCTCGCTTTTGCTATATCTTTCTAGTTTTTTAAATCGCTTTTAGCAACATAGTTCAGCCCTCTACTTCAATGCAAGCTTTGTTGCGTTATCACCTTCCGGGCCGTCCCTGCCGCCACGCTAATGTTTGCAGACAAAATTACAAAATTATGGCGTGACCACATACAAAACGTTGGCTCCAATCCACGCTCTGAAGGGGGTTGGAAAGCAAAGCTTTAATCGGCACCCACAACAATTTTCCATGGAACATCACTTGAATTCACACACGGGGCTCTACAAAGAGTGAAACAAAGACATTCTTACAGCCGTGACCTGGAATTCGCGGGGGTGGCGTTTCCAACGCAGCAGCAGCGTCGGCGACATCCTGGCCACTGACTTTCTTGATCCACCAAGTGTCCTTTGTGTTTCCGTCCTCCATGCGTCCAGTCTAGCTCCCGAAGGCAACAGACAATATACGGCGTTTGTGTGTCACCTGTATGTCCCGCAGGCAATAGACCGCATTCGTCCCACGTGTGTCCCCTGTATTGAAACTTGGCCACCAACTTTCTCCATCCTCCAAGAATCCTTTGTTTCCGTCCTCTCTCTGTCCCAGGAGATTCCATCTTTTGAGGGCCCTTTGCGTGCTGTGCAATAACAGTGCCGTACAGCCAGCTGCGTGCAGAAGAAAATGAGATACCTCCACAGTCACCTGTTCATGCTGCAGTTGTTTCTGTAAGAGCAAGCTGCCGAGAGGTAAATTTACCACCCATGACTCTTGCAAACCTGACGATTTTATTTAGGTTGCATTCATACGTCCTACTGCCACGTGCCACACCAGGTGTCTCCTCATCTTCACCCCTCCCAGTGTGGGATAGACACTGCCACACTTGAACCCGAAATGAAAAACACATTGATCGCATATGAAGGGGTTTAAACAAATAGGTTTCTGCGAAATTTACTGGTTATGCTTATAAGCATGAGGAAGTTCCCATATAAACCTGAACCAAGTATCCTGAAAATCAAGTTACAACTTCTAGGTCGCAATGTTAGCCACAAAGTTTAGAGGAAATAAAAATAACTAATCAGCTTATGGAAATCAAATACGACATACTGTTACAGAAGCAACCTAAATCAGAACTATAAACTGTTTAGACTCATGGCCTCCTTATTTATGGCATTCAGAAAGCCTCGCAAGAACATTTGAGTGGCAGTGCCACTGTGGCCACAAAGCAATAGAAGGGGGAGAAGGTAACATAAAATAGCACTAATATGCCAAGACAAGGAATTGATCAGTCTCATCGCGAGAAGTTGATTATGTTTACCTGTTCTTTGGGTACCTGTAGAGGCAGCAATTTTACTGCGCATGTCGTTTGGGAGACAGCACTTGCATTGTCTAGTTTGTTTTTTGTGCCCTCTGTGCTTCCTTTGAAAAAGCAGTGTTCGGGTTTGATAAAATGCACATTTCCATAAACTGACCAACATCTAGGTTGGCTCGTCAATTTTTGTATTTCCTTATCTTCGAAAAATAGGTCTACCAGAACATGAGTAAATAAACTAGAAGAAAGTGTACACCCCTATCCTACAACCGCTTCTCGATAATTTCATCATTATTGCTACATGCAAATATACTGCCGCATGCCTGGGACAATCTCCCTATTTGGGTAAGTGTCTTTCTGAACATTTGGTCTGAGAAGAAGAGGCTCAGGTGCTAACACGGCAGATCTGGTTTTGCGTCAGCTTCGGTGCCGTCTGTGGGTCTTTGAAGCCCAGTAAATACTGCTTTTCTACCTTTATTCGAAACAATACTTCATCCTTAGTGTTCAGAATGTGCATATGTACCCCTGAGATCTGTGACAGGGGGTGGGGGCAGGTATGTCAGCGTTACCATCCTTTTCACTTTCGGGGGTTTCTGGCCGTGACCCACCCCTTAGAGTCGGCTTGGTTTCCGGAACATCAGGGGAGGAGCATAGTGATTTATTTGACTCTGATAACGTCTGCAACGTAGCGTGTCGAAAGAAAGGAGCGTGGGTGAGATATCGCCTTTCTTCCAGATATATCCAGCTTGCCGTGCACGCTTCCAACGTACGAATCTGAGGCTATGGAACTCCCACCCATTCCTCGCATTCGAAACTCTTAGAATGCAAATCCGAGCTCAGCTCGTATTCGGATGGAAAATGGAAAAACCATCGCTGCTGTTCGCAGTCCAAGGCCCCGCGTGGTCAGCCATCCGAAAGGAAACGCGCGCACGATGGGAACACATTCAGCAGCCCGCACAGCGCACAGAAATTGTGCGTTGTGAAATCATGATGGCAGATAGTGATACAAACGGGCACATTCGTCATAAAACAACTTCGTGTGCTGCTGACACATGAGGTTGTTGCTGGCATAAGGTGCGCGTTCTGCTAGCCTGGCACGCCGTAGCAGACGCGGAAACAGGAAAAAAATTAGCAGTGGCTTAGCTCGGTTATACCAGGATATACGTGGCGTTAGCTAAGGTTCAGCTGGTTATTCTTAGGTTTCCTGGTTCTCTGGGACTAGCTGATTATCGTGCTTACTGCTGCTAGAATGATTTCCAATCCAATCGAATCCAATCCAGTCCAGTCCCGATCAATCGAAACACTGCTCCTCGCGCATGTGCAGCACGGTTCTTCAAGATCCAAGCGAAACGGCTATCAAGCGGCTCCGGCGCAGCGTCAGACTTGGCTACTGCGCAACGGAGGTGAACAGCTGGGCAGACGCCAGTGCCAGTGCCAGTGCGGCGGCTATGACGCCACTACTCCCGAATGCGCCGACCGGCGAATGTGCAGACCCAATTTTCTACACACCCGTACTCCAATTCGATTGGATTTCCAATCCAATTCAATCCAATGCAATCCAAATACAATCCTATCCAATCCAATGGAATGCTCCTTGCTCTTCAAGGTCCACGCGTTGCTAGATACACGCAAAACTGCTCCACCTCGGCCAGTGTAGCTTACGCTACAAAAAAAAATTAGCACTGGCTTAGCTCGCCTATGCCAGGATACAAGTAGCGTGATCTAAGGTTCAGCTGGCTATTCTTAGGTTTCGTGGTTGTCTAGGTTTACCTTATTAGCAAGCTTACTGCTGCTAGAACAATTTGCAGTCCAGTCCAGTCCAATTCAATCCAATCCAATCCAATCCAATCCAATCTAATCTAATCTAATCTAATCTCATCTAATCTAATCCAATTTATTCTAATCTAATCTATTCTAATGTAATCTAATCTAATCCAATTTATTCTAATCTAATCTAATCTAATCTAATCTAATCTAATCTAATCTAATCTAATCCATTCCAGTCCAGTCACTGCTCTGCGCGCATGCGGAGCACGGCTCTCCAGGAGCCACGCAAAACGACTATCAAGCGACTCCAGCGCAGCGTAAGGCTTGGCTGCTACGGAACGTAGGCGCCCAGCTAGGCACCCGCCGGCGCCAGTGCGTCAGCCGCGGCAATGACGTCCCTCCTCGGGAATGCGCAGACCGGGGAATCTGCAGACACAATTCTCAAGACACCCGCACTCCCATTGGATTGTATTTTCAATCTAATCCCATCCAATACAATCCACGTGCTTGCGCAGCACGGCCCTTCTAGGTCCACGCGAAACTCCTCAACCTCAGGCAGTGTAGCATACGCTACAAAACATACAATCCCGTGGCGGATGGCACAACAGCCGTTGCCACGGTAATCGCAGGCCGCATGGTCACACATCCCGACAGATAGCGGGCAGCGCGGACATGCCCCCTAGCAACGAAAGCTGGGTGCAGTCGCTGTTTAATTTGCAAAAATAGAAGCTACTAGAAATATTCCACAGATGGCGCGAACAGTCCAGGCTCCGCCAACTTTGCGCCATGGTGCGAAGTTCGGAACGCACGATAGAAAATATATTGGCACGTCAGTGACAGCGAAAGGGTTACAGCGATCGAAGACTAGCACCAAAGTTAATTTCAGGGTTTACACTCCTCGGCCATGAGGAAAGCTACGGCGGTGAGTAACTTGAGATGACTGCTCTGTACCCTGCGCTCGAATGCTAAAAACACACAAGGGTTTTTGCTATATTCATCAAAATATTGCAACCTCAACCATGCCTTTTGATTTGTTTATATATTATTTCGTTTCAAGCACCTGGCCACGCCCTGCAATCTTATCTTCTTTTTTAATAGAAGCGTCTTTTCCCTTTTTCCTCTGTATGCTGCACGGCAGTCTTGCTTGATATGGAAAGGGTGTTGCTTTGTGAACCCCATCCTAGGTTTTCCTGTTTTATTGAAAATGTTCTCTATCTAAATGGATGAGTGCAAAGAAAAACAAGCGGCATTGAATTCGCACACGCTCATCCGTGCACGTCCCCTTACTGACTCCTTCGAGGCTTGTGTTTTTTTAGGTTTGCTGCGGAGCACAAGTTTGCTCCAATAAACTATATCGTCTATTTTATTATTTTTACAACCAGAGGAAACAACCGCAAAAAGCCACTGTTACAAGCGGCTTGACGGGGCGGCTGCGCCGTTTTCCGAGAACAGCAAATATGATGGCCGTATGCGATAATATTGCAATCCGCATCTTGTCGACGAAAAAAAAAACAGAAGCAAAGGAAAGACAACAATCAAACCAAATCACAGTCCTGGCCATATTTTGCGAAAGGGGAAATGCTGTCATTGCCGCATCGGCGGACGGTGTCCTGTCAAGCTGCATTGTTGCAGCTTTTTCGCCGTCCGCTTTTTTCACCTGTGTAAGAACATTGGTGGAAATAAAACTTTCATAGATTGAATGATAATAAATATACAATTGCTACAATCTCGCAGGAAGCACTATATACAATAGCGTTTTTTATCAAATAAAATCAAAGATGTTTTGAAGGAAGGCTGCAGACACAAAGCATCGCAAACAGTGATCAATTTTCCCTTCAAACAATGGCTCATGTCTCAAGAAAAAAAAGAACCGTAATGACTGAAGCAAAATGGAGAGACGAGCTAGTTGGTTCGCAATTTCCATGAGTGAAACTTTAGCGCAAACTTTTTTCACAGGGACGAGAAAGGGAACGACACAGACTGACTGTGTACACAAGGCTTTTTTAAACAACTGTTTCTAGATTTTTCTGAGGGGGTCGGTATATTCGAATGTAAGTGGTGTCGTATCTATGTAGCAGCACCGGGAGGTTAAAGGGTACAGACTGGAGACTGCAATTGTGGGGTGTCGGCGTGTACTCTAAGGACGGAAAACGCGTTCGGAACGCGATTGTTTTTTTTTTTGTATTTTTAGATATGTCACTAAAAATGCGTTGCGGCTTTTAACAGCCACACGAAAGCAATTTAACAATATGAAATCGTAAATACTGGGTACATTACCGATACGGAAACGGGAGAAAAGCTGTTTTTGAGTGGCAGTGATAAGAAACATTCGCAATAATTTCTAATACCTTTTTCTGCAGCGTCAATAACCTAGTCATTTGTTTGTGTTCTGGTACCCCATACTAAATGGGTGATGGAAAGGTGCAGAAAGATAACAGAATTATTAAATAACATTTAAAGGCGTTGCGGTAGTGTATATCGATTTCTATAAATTACACCAAGAGTTCTGCACAATTTCTATGCACCTAATTGATATGTTGATCCCAGGTTAAGTTGCAATGAAAGTGAACTCCCAACTCCTTCATAGTTGTTACCAATTATATATGGTTTGTATCGATCACACGTGTTCGTGGGGAGACATTTTTGTTTTTCGGTTTGAAAAAAATACTCCTTATTTTGTCTGTAGAGTGGAACCCCCGATGATAGGTCCCCTGGACTTACGACGATCCGCTTCTTCCGACGGATCACCGCGGTCGCGGCAAACTCCCCATAGAAACAACGCATTTTGAAAAACAGTTATGATATGACGCTCGCGTGCATGCGGTCCGTTTCCTACGACGGACCTTGGTGCGGATAAACCGGTGCTTTTCCCTTATTTTACACTGCTTCGGCACCTCGCCCTGACCTTCGTTATTCTTAACCCCCGTTTTATGCTGCTTGATGCGCTAAATTCCGTAGGCGCGTCAGACCACTTACTGAACCAACGCAAGCAAGCAGGCGGGACCCCATGAGCGGGAGTTAACTTGCGATGGTGTACGCGGCAGCAATACGCCAACGCGCCAACCGCGAGAGTCGAAGTTAAGGTGGCAGGTGGACCGTGAATTTGAAGCTCTAGTTGAGCCACCGACAAACCCGGAAACACATACCTACGCATCCCCTCGGCGATGACGAACAGCCGCGTTCCCCGCCCGCTCAATTCTAGCTTGTTCCTTTCACGACGCTATTTTTCCCTATATCTCTGTTCTCTGCTGATCAGTAACTTTTAAAGCCGCGTTGTCCCTCCACTCTTTTGTTTGCTAGAGTGCCTCAATTCAGGAATGTCCGCTGCAAGGGTGGAGCGAAATACAGGCGGCGCTGGGTGCAGACACGTACCCGTTGGCACCGGCAGTTTGGGTCACTTGCTGGCCGCCGAAGCAAGTCACTTTAGGAAGACCGCACTATAATTTTCGCCGCAACACGGTTTACCTACGACGGTTGAATTGTCTTATCTATTTCGCGTAGATATGTCTTGTAGGAAACAAAAACACATGTGTGTTTAGCACTATGACCCCATAGCGACGGCACGAAGCCATTCAAAGGGTGTCTCCACCATGTACGGCAATGCCGTTTTTTGTTCATCTCCACCTCGTACTATCGTTCCTTTCGCTAAGCCTTGGCAGTTTCACACTCGCCTTTTCCCCTGTAAAGTTCCCCTCTAAAGTTCCCCTCAAAAGACCACGTTAGTCTTGTTGGCTGGCAGGCTGCCTGGTCGCCATATAGAGGAGGGGAGCTCAACATAGGTGTTGGTTTTTTTTTAAACATGGGATTTCTGCTAATGCTTCGCACATTACGCGAGAAAGCGCTAATTATAGCCGGTGTTCAATGGGGCGGAATGAATGCAGGCAACCAAGTGTGCGCCGCCATACCTGTGGCCAAGCGTCTGTTGCTAGGCGATGTTGTGCGCACGGCCCGCAGATCAGGCACCCCTCTTCTCCTCCATGCAACCGTGTGAGTGCGGCCACGGCCGGGCTAGAGCAGCGGCGTGCGCGCGTTGGTATCGGAATTTTACGTCGAGACGGGGCTGCATTGTTCTCGCCGCCGCCGCTGCGAAGGCTGTATCAACAAAGAGCGCGCCACCGCTCTAGCCCGGCCGTGGTGCGCTGTCACTCGTTACGTCGGGCTCCGCGGGATGGCGGTATTGTCCATGCTAAGAACGACTGTGAAACACATGACTGTTTCACGTTACAAACTCTACCTTACCGAACGCAAAGTATTCCCTCGAGTTCAATGTGAGTGCGATTAATATTTTCGATGGAGGCGAAAAGCAAAAACGCCCGTGTATACGAGATTTCGGCGCACGATAAAGATCCCCAGGTGGTCAAAATTAATCCGGAGCCCTCCACTACGGCGCGCCTCATCGCCTGCGTTGCGTCGGCGCGTTAAACCCCCACAATCAATCAATCATCGAGTGCGATTAATAACATCTGTGTTGACGCAACCGTTGAGAATCGAATGGGAACGGAGCAGATGACGCGCGCCGGTGTTTTTTTTTCGCCGTGCGGGCGCAATGGCCCAAGCCGCGCGGTGTCCTTTGCGCCTTAGAGTTTCACTCTATGCGTGGTGCATCGGCCATGTCTGTGGCCGTTTCAACTTTTGCCAGGCGAAGAAATTGATTGCTAAACGTTTCATCAAATAGCACCTGTAGCACTTTAAATAAATTATCAGCCCACTTGTCAAATGGCACCGTCTACCAGGCCGGCATTTACCCGCACCCTGGTCGTGCGACACCCCGGTCATGCGAAGCTTTCTCGCAGAACCTTGAAATTCGTATTATCGGGGGGGTTCCACTGTATGTATTAGTAGGGAATTATGCCTGGCCCAGGTTGCAAGACGAGGAAGCAGATCGTAACACTAGTTAGCTGAACTTTCCCCAGTTGCACCAGTTATTAACTACGTTGTATCATCTGCGTATCAGACAAGCGAAGCCTTTGGGTGACATAAGCGTTTGTAAGATATTGTTGCGGAGCAAGGAAAACGCTTATTTACACGTAGTAAACGAATCTGTCTCTATTGGCAGATAATTAGGAAGGCAAATTCGGACAGGCAGCTAGGTCCTTCAGCTCGTGCACACGCTAGTCCACCCGAGCGTCTTCTTCTTCCTCGACGGATAGCCAGGCTGCCGCACAACCATGGCACATGCCCACTTTGGGGGATTGCGCCCTTTGCAAGTCGAGTGTCTGGCCAGCTCATTTCTCTAATAAGTTCCACGCAGCATAGCTCCCCCGCAGGATAAGCACCGACTCGGTGCTGTGCCGCTACTATGTGGAAGGGGAATCAGGGGAGTGGTACGGCTTGAGGCGGGCGACGTGGACGATGTCACTACGGGGTTCAGAGCTGGAAGGGACGACGGGGACGATTTCATATGCAACGTCCGTAACTTGACGAAGTACTTTGTAAGGGCCAGCATAGCGGGAAAGCAGCTTCTCAGAAAGTCCCACACGGCGAGTCGGACACCATAGTAAGACGACGGACCCTGGCGAAAAGTGTACGACGCGGTGACGTTCATCATATCGGTTCTTCTGGCTGATTTGTGAAACGGCGATGTGGGAACGGGCAAGCTGACGTGCTTCGTCGGCTCTTGCGATGGCTTCGTGGACATATTCGGTGCACGGGTGGGTGGCGCGAGGCACAATGGTATCAAGCAGCAGCCGGTTCCCTCCCGTAGAGAAGGTAAAAGGGTGAGAAGCCTGCAGTGTCGTGACGGGAGGAATTATACGCGAAAGTGACGAAAGGCAGCGCAATGTCCCAGTCGCTGTGGTCACTAGACACGTACATTGCAAGCATGTCCGTAAGGGTTCTATTAAAACGCTCAGTAAGGCCATTCGTTTGTGGGTGATAAGCTGTAGTCACCTTGTGGCGAATCGAACATGAGCGAAGTATGTCCGCAATGACTTGAGACAGAAAATTTCGACCGCGGTCAGTGACAAGCTGCCGAGGTGCGCCGTGGGTCAGTATGACATCATAGAGGAGAAAATCGGCCACGTCAGTTGCACAGCTCGTGGGTAGCGCACGGGTGATAGCAAAGCGGGTAGCGTACTCGGTAGCGACAGCAATCCATTTGTTTCCGGAAGTAGACAAGGGGAAGGGCCCGAGCAAATCTAGTCCGATCCGGAAAAATGGTTCAGTGGGAATTTCAAGTGGTTGCAGCTGGCCTGCTGGTAGCTTGGAGGGTAGCTTACGGCAATGGCACAGGTCATATTCACGCACGTAACGCTGCACTGAGCGGTAGAGTCCTGGCCAGAAAAAATTCACCCGCATTTCCCCGAAGGGGAGCATGGGGAAGTGCGAATGCACGGGTGATGCTATGAGGGGGAGTTATGTTGAACTGTGTTGGCATTCGCCCGTTAGTTGCATTTAACACCCCCGCGTGATCAAGTGGGGATTCACACACCCCGTTAGTCGTTCTCTGGAAATCTTGGTGAATTAAAGTGTATGTTCGAGGAGATCACACACACACGCAAGTAAAGTGAAACGACAGTATTCTTTATTCAGCACTTGTTGGTGTTGTCGTTGTAGTTGACGGTCATTATGACCGCATTGTGGTCACTGAAATGTACGGTCAAGAGTTGTTGCAAGACCGCGCGTATCAGACAGTTCCTCGCAAAGGGCAGGTCGATGTAGCTGCCGTTGATGGTGGTGGGAGCTTCTAGCGGTAGGCACGTCATGGAGTGGTTGGCGAGCATGTATTCCATCAACCACTCGCCGCCCTTTCGCACGTCCACGTTAAAGTCCCCAACAACCACGACCAGGTCCGAGGGCTTTACGCGCCTGACCACACTCTCCATCGCCGCGTCCACGTATTCGACGACGTCGTCGCGCGAGCTGTTTGGCGCGAGGTAGACGGTGACGACCACGATTCTGTCGCCCGAGTACGCGTCGGTGTAGACGGCACTGTACGGCGACTCGTCCCTGACCGGCGAGGTGGACACGGCGTGCGACACGAGGTTCGCGTAGACGTGACCGACGAGGTAGACGCCGCAGTACTCGCCCCGACTTCCGCTCCTGGCGAAGCAGCAGTCGTCGATGGGGAAGTGTGAATGCATGGGTGATGCGAAAGAATTCTTCTTGGCCAATCGCCCTAAGTGGATATGTGCTAAAGAAATTAGGAACTCTTTTTGGCCAATCGCCCTAAGTGGGTATGTGGTGCGGATGGACGGACGGCGGTGGACGCGTGATTCAGGGTCGCTTAAGAAGTGCATTCGCACTCAAAAACGATGTCGCACGGTGTCGTAGGTGCGGGTCACGCCGAGATGGCCGGCCATGGGTGCGTCATGAAGCTGGTGCAGCGCAGTCCGACGTAGGTGTTCCGGAACGACGAGCAGGTTACCAGGACCATCCGAGCGAAAGTTGCGATGATATAAGACTCCATCGTGTATAACAAAGGAGCGGAGGGCAGGGTCGTCGGAACCAAGTTTAACGCCGTCAATGATAGAGCGCAGAGAACGGTCGCGCCGCTGTTCTTCGCCAATCTTCAGGAAGTCGGAGACCGCTAGGACACAGGCGTCAGTGTCGTCCGCCGAGCATTCCGGAGGGCTGACCGGGTTTCGAGATAAACAGTCGGCGTCCATATGTAGGCGGCCGGACTTGTGAATCACCGAAAAAAGTATTCTTGAAGGCGCAACGCCCAGCGGCCAAGCCGACCGGTAGGGTCTTTCAAGGAGGAGAGCCAGCACAGTGCATGATGGTCAGTCACGACTGCGAAGTGCCTACCATACACGTAGGGGCAGAATTTGCCGACGGCCCACACTAGAGCAAGGCATTCGCGCTCCGTTATAGAGTAATTGCGCTCCGAGGCCGAAAGGAGGCGGCTGGCGTACGCGACCACTCGATCAACACCGGCTTGCCGTTGGGCCAATACAGCTCCAATGCCGTAGCCACTAGCGTCGGTGCGAATTTCAGTGGGAGCAGAGGGGTCGAAGTGAGCCAAAATCGGCGTTGAGGTCAAGAGTCCAATCAGTGCGGAGAATGCTTGCTTTTGGTCGGAGCCCCAGATAAACGGTGTGCTCTTCTGAAGGAGATCGGTAAGAGGGCGGGCGATGGTAGCAACATTTTTGATGAAGCGGCGGAAGTAGGAGCATAAACCAATAAAGCTACGGACGTCTTTAGGTGACTGGGGCTCAGGGAAATCGCGAACGGCACTTATTTTACCAGAGTCTGGTCGAACTCCCGTCGAATCAACCACGTGGCCGAGGATAGTGAGCTGATGGCATCCGAAGCGACATTTCTTGGCGTTGAGCTGGAGACCGGCCTGACGAAAAACTGATGGGATTTTAGAGAGGCGGGAAATGTGGTTGTCAAAGTGGGCGAAAAAACAAAGACGTCGTCCAAATAGCAAAGGCAAATGAACCATTTGAACCCGTGCAAAAGTGAGTCCATCATTCTTTCAAAAGTAGCCGGCGCATTACAGAGGCCAAAAGGCATCACTTTAAACTGATAAAGGCCGTCGGGTGTCACAAAAGCGGTCTTCTCGCGATCTTTTTCGTCCACTGAAATTTGCCAATAGCCTGATCGTAGGTCTATTGATGAAAAATATTTGGCTCCATGGAGACAATCAAGGGCATCGTCAATGCGCGGTAGGGGGTAAACGTCTTTCATTGTTATCTTGTTTAGGTGTCGGTAATCAACGCAAAACCTCCAGGTGCCATCCTTTTTTTTACGGGTACTACGGGAGATGCCCACGGGCTGTACGAACGCTCTATGATGTCTTTGTCGAGCATCTTGTCGACTTCCTGCTGTATAACGAGCCGTTCAGCCTGCGACACACGGTACGGCCGCCTGCGGATTGGGTTTGCATCTCCAGTGTTTATCCGGAGCTTGATAGCATAAGCTTGGCCCAACGGGCGGTCACCCTAGTCAAATTGTCTTTATAGGACTCCAAAAGGCGGTAGAGCCCTTCAGCTTCGGCTGCTGGAAGTCCGGAGGCGATCATGTCCACGAGCGCGTCTTCCTGCCTAGGCTCCGCAGGGGTCTCATTGAAAGGGCTCGATGGTGCGTCCGCCGATAGAGGGGAAACGTGATCACTGTCCAAAGGGCAAAGGGTTGCAAGCGAAATACCCTGGGGCAGCACTTGCGTGGACAGGCCAAAGTTCACAAAAGGGAGGCTGCTCACATTATCAGTAATTGTCACTATGGTGTGGGGAAGAGTGACGTCGCGCTCGAGTAGCACTGAGCGTATCGGCGAAACGACGTAGTGACCATTAGGCACAGGCGGCCGCGATGACAAGGGCACCAATGTCACGGATTTTGCCGGGAGACGAACGCTTCTTTCGCAATAAAAGCGTGGCCCTGGTTCGTCGCCTGCTGTTGACAAAAGAGGCAGCTCTAAACGGAGGACACCGGAGGAACAGTCTATAAGGGCAGCATGTTCTGACAAAAAGTCGAGACCAAGTATAACGTCATGGGGGCACTTTTCAAGGACAGTGAACTGGACGGGGATTTGGTGGCCGGAAATTTCTACGCGAGCAGTGCACAGCCCAGAGACGACCGGCATGCGTCCGTCGGCAACACGTATGACACTGGTTGGGGCAGGGGTGAGGACTTTTCGAAGTTGGCGGCGGAGATTAGAGTTCATTACAGAAATTTGGGCTCCAGTGTCAATAAGGGCACGTACATGGACGCCATCCACATAAACGTCGAGTAAATTCTTCCCTGCAGGTAGCGGCAGTAGAGGATTTTGAGGCCTGGTCGTCAATGCAGCGTCACCTCCAGGCGCTGCATCTCTTAGTTTTCCGGCGAAGTGGCGTAAGGGGTCGGAGAGGACGAGCGGCGAAACGGCGGGGAGCGCGATTGGCGATGCTGCGGGGACGGTGAGCGGTCGATGCGAGAGGGCGAAATTCGGGCGGTATCGTGTGGCTGGCGTCGAGGCGAGAATGAACGGGGGGCATCGTTGGCGTACTGGAAATCCGAGTAGGGGCGGCGGGTAGGCCGAAGAGGACGGCTTTGGCAGTATCTAGCAACATGGCCAGCCCTATGGCAGTTGAAGGAGATCGGCCTGTCGTCCCGCGTCCTCCATTCGGCTGGATTCCTGTAATGGGACGTGCGATAAGTATTTCGGCTTGCCGTTCGGAAAGGGGTCTCGTGGCGGCCGGGATGGTCCACAGCGCAGACGGAGAGTATGCCCAGGTTTTCCATCTCCTGACGTACGACGGCTTGTATAAGCGGGATGGACGGGTGGCTGCTCTGAGATGCGTGCTGAAATAGGGAGGCTGGTGCCATTGCCTCGAGCTCGCGTCGTATGACGCGCGTCAGACCCTCAGGAGCATCTCGGCCAACGTCAGACGGGCACTGTCGGCGAGAGGGTACGGGGTCCTCGCACGAAGATGTCGGAGCGGTGTTCGGCAGTCGGGTGAACGGCGCTGTGATGCGGCGGCTTTTGGCCTGCTCAAACTTCTGACATTCTTTGATAATAGCGCTGACGGTTGTGCAGTCTTTGCAGAGCAGCAAATGAAAAGCGTCATCCGCGATTCCTTTGAGCACATGGCCTACTTTGTCGGTCTCTGTCATCTGGGCATCAGCCTTCATGCAGAGGGACAGCACGTCCTGGATATAAGACACGTAGGACTCGGTGGTTGTTTGTGCACGCGTCGAACAGTTCCTTTTTCGCCGCGAGCTGACGTCCTTCTGGTTGCCCAAATAGTTCCTTCAATCGGGACTTGCAATCGTCCCAGCTCGTCAGGTCGTGCTCGGTCGTTTCATACCAGACTTGCGGTGTTCCCCTCAAGTAATATCCTATGTTGGCCAGCATGAGTGTCGGATCCCACCTGTTATGGCCACTGACGCGCTCGTACATCTTGAGCCAATCTTCAACATCGACGCCATCGGTGAGGAACCCGGGCTCGCGAGGGTGGGAGATAATGACGAACGGTGGCGCGAATCCAGAGGCTCCAGAAGCCAACATCGTTCGTTCTGGGATGCGGCGGCCGCTCCGAAGCTCCGTTTTGGGTAGCACCACAGATGTTGCGGAGCAAGGAAAACGCTTATTTACAAGTAGTAAACGAATCTGTCTCTATTGGCAGATAATTAGGAAGGCAAATTCGGACAGACAGCTAGGTCCTTTAGCTCGTGCACACGCTAGTCCACCCGAGCGTCTTCTTCTTCCTCGACGGATAGCCAGGCTGCCGCACAACCATGGCACATGCCACTTTGGGGGATTGCGCCCTTTGCAAGTCGAGTGTCTGGCCAGCTCATTTCTCTAATAAGTTCCACGCAGCAATATTTTACATACATGCAGAAGAGAAGTGGTTTTAGAATGTTCCCTGGCAAGCACGTGAGCCGATGCGTTTAAGTTCAGACGAAAATTATCCCACACAGACATATCATTTCCGATATTTCAAGTAGGAGGACATAAAGGTGTAAGCAACCTCCGCGTGCCATACGAGTGAAGTTTATCAAGTAGTGTTGTCGATTTAAAGAATGAAAGGCCCCTGAAAAATCTATGCATATACCTAATGTTAGTTTATTTTGGGGAACGTTTTGCAGGGGTATTTTTTTCTATTTCAGTAAACCCGTTTCTATGGAGAAGTGCTTGCAAAATCCATGTTGAAAACTACGTAGCGATACGTTTTTGCTCAGACAATCAGATAACCTACCGTGCATAAGCTTTTTAATTACTTTAGAGAATACCCGTAAGATAGATATTGGACGATAGTTTTTGGGTAAATTTATATCCATACAGTTAAATATAAGCAGCACCATCGACATCTGCATTTTTTTAGGAAACAAATCTCTGGATAGTATCTAGTCAAAAAAATTACACCATCTTCCCGAGGGGAACCCTGAGGTGATGCGAAGCATCGCAGAGTTCCAATCCAATCCAAGCCAAGCAAAGCCAAGCCAAGCCAAGCCAAGCCAAGCCAATCCAATCCAATCCAGTCTAATGCCCCTCGCGAGAGAGTGTTCGCTATCGGAGAGGAGAGGAGGTGAGCGGCGGAGAGCGAAGCTGGCGCGGCGAGGAGAATGGGGGAGGGGTGGACGCCGACAACGCCGACAACAACGCCGGATGGATTCAGGGACAAGGCGAGTGAATGAGATGCGTCGCATCTAAAACATGTGTTAAACAAGGCGCAACAATGTCCGCAACGTCCGTCACCGCTTTAATTTGCATGTCGTCTACGTGAGATGCGGGCTGGTTTTTCATGTTAAAAATTGTAGATATGCACACCTTCCTGCGCACTTGTGGGACATAAATATATTGAATTTTATTGGGTTCTAGGAATGATAAATGTTGTTGCTCGCGTGATTCCGAGGTCTGACCAACAAAGAGATCCTTTACTCCAATTAGCCTAGTGGCTTCCTTATAACCTCCCGATTATGAAAAATGGTGTCAATCGGCATTTTTGGTTGATAACGCTTAAAAACGGTGGTAACTGCCTTCCGCGTAATGTCAGGCCGGTCAGCATTTAGAGAAAATACCACATTATAAGCTGTATCGGCGTTTCTGATGATAGCGACAAGACTATGAGCTTTATGCTTTTACTCAGCCCAGATTGATACATATCTTATCTTAATAAATTTTTCATACAGTCGATTGCTTTGTTTAATTTGTTTGTAACCATCTTTGTTTATCCAAGGTTTCCAACTTTTATTCGTTTCCTTGAATATTTTTGTCGAAAAGCAATTGTTGTAAACAGCTGAGAATGACTGAATAAATGATTCATAGGCGAGGTCCGCACCGCAACTTTCGAAACAATTGGCCCTGGAACGGAAATTATCACGGTTCTAAATTTGAACACAATTTTGTCTGAATTATCTCGAAAAAGCTTCCTTTGTTTCCTCTTTGTACGTGCAGAGTTCTTAGTTATGAGCATGTGAACCGGTAGGTGGTCACTGATGCGTGCAGATATGACGTCCGCCTTTATAGATGATAACGCGTTGTTGGTTATAAGGAAATTTATTAGTGAAGATGACGTGTCTGTGATACGAGTTGCGCATGTACGGACAACTTCAAAGCCATTCGAGTGTGTTATTTATATCATGGTGTCTTGTTTGAAATTCATTTCTACCATATTTATGTTGAAATCGCATCTCATAAAGATTTAAATTTCATTTCCCCAAGCAAATGTTAGCATACGTTCGAGAAATGGGTAAAAATCAGGCAAGAACCAAACTGGTGGTCTGTACAAACCTACGGACATTGGAGAACCATCCATGATTGCGACCGCCTCCTAAACGTCTGTGACTTATGTGAACTCAGCTTCAACATAGAAGTTACGATTCCTGCCAACAAGAACTGATACGCCACCAGCGCGCTTAAGAGAGTCGTGTAACAAAAAGATCAGAGTCGGCCACTGGTGTTTACATTAGTGATAAGTGGTCGTAACAAGCTTCGGTTAAAAAGATCTCCGAAAAACTAAAACAAAGAACTTTGAACAAGGTATTTAATTCCTCTATGCTGAATTTTGCAGAACGAAAGTTCAGTGTTACAAAAGAAAAACAAAGTTCATACGACTTTACGCTCTGGAAAAAACTGCTTTCCAACACTACCATTTGTTGACCACTTCACACGAGACATTTCATCAATCTAACAGGCGGTCCAACATCACCCCAGATTTGACGTGCACCTTAGGTTGGCACCTTTCGTAAGAAGATCTCACTGTTCGTATGCCAAGCGAACGGATACCTGTTGTTTGACGCCCATTCGTTGCTGATCCACAGACGCTCACGCTTTCGTTGTGTAAGGTTTTCGACAATTCAGGCAAGGTGCTTCGCCTCCCTCAACTTCTTTGTTTCAGACAGCCACAAGTCGCGATCAGCTTGGCGGTAATACCGGACAATTATCCCACGTACTTTCCCTTTTCTCGTCGGGAGACGGTGGATTGTGCTGACATGGGTGGTTGTTAGGGCTGGAACATGAATAATCGGGACAGATTGGTTGAGTTTTTGCAGCAGACTTTCATTGTAAATATTTCATTATAAATCATTATAAATCTTTATTATTATCAATCTTTCATTAAAAAGTTTTATTGGGCGAGGGGTGGCCGCAGCCTAACAAAAGATGTGAGAATGTTAAAATATAACCCGCCGAACAGCTGGTGAGGGAGTTGGTGAACGTAACTGTGCCACGGCCGACGTTAACCGTAACGTGAACAAATTCAGTTCAAACGGATTCAACCAGTACCTACAGCTTGACATACAATGTTTTTGGCCTTGTTTGGTGTATATAGTAAAGCTGAACCATAGGGTTTCCGCACGTTAAGCCTGAACATAGGTCTAACAGGAGCGATTGGCGACAACTCTTCTTCATACCAACGGATAGAAGAAGGAAAAAAAAGCAAGAATATAATTTGTAATGATGAAAAGGTAAAAATATTATCTGTTAGTAGTGTCACATGTTTCACGACCCTATACACTACCAACAATAAACTTCATCAGCAGAAAACCTCCGGACAATAAATTTATCGGCATAAGCAGGTGACATAACTCAAAGAGCAGTGACTAGTATTCTCACACCACAAGAGAAAGCAACGTTGCCACAATATCTTTATATTTTTTTTCTCTGCACTACATGTCAGCAAGCTGCTGCAATCCCTCGACTTTGGCGACGTCCGTACCTTCATAATTTTGCAGTTCTCAATGCGTCTGACAACGTCAGCATTACTTTGCATTCATAACCCGATGCAGTCCCCATGAAGTAATATCTACGTTGAAGAATTACAGGAATGTTATTGGACCTCTCACCTATTCCAAGAATGAGAATAGGAAAAATATTTGCTTGTCCGCCGAACTTAAAGGAATATAACTGCGGAAGTTTGAATTCGTGGAAATGAAATGGTAATGAAATTCGGCTGCCAATTCTGCAACGCTGCTGTGTTGGGGGCGTGTGGGTATGTCGGTGTGCGTGTGTTTATTTTATTTATTTTATTTATTTAGAAGATACTACAGGCATGAAGCCCAAGCAGGAGTGGTACAGGCAATAAACAGGAAAAAAAGAATATGAAAAGGCATCAAGCCTAACATCACATACATACAACAACCAATTAAGCGGGACTACATGACTTACATTTTGCAAAAAAAAAGGGGGGGGGGGAAACATGGCACTGAAGTAGAGCAATGCAACAACACAATGAAACAGTGGATAAGACAACAGCAAGTCATTTTCACGTCACCAGGAAGACATGCGCGTCGATAGAATCTGTCGAAATAAGGGCGGCAAGCGGTAGCATGTTCTACTCACTGAACGTGCGTGGAAAAAAGGCAAATTTTAAAAGATTAGTTTTGGCGAAATATGGAGTTAAGGCAAGAGCATGTAAATTACGACCGCGCCGTGTTGCCAGGAGACTAATGTAGGGACTGGAATCAAATAAGAGCTTCCGGTTAACTAATTGATAGAGTAATTTTAGCCGAACTGATTTACGTTGGGATGCTAATGTTGGGATTCCATGAGAGCAGAAACGGAGTCTGTTCGCCCGTACATACCATAAATAAAGCGGATGGCTCTTCTTTGAATTCTTTTGAGGCAATCGATATTGGTTTTCGTGTGAGGATCCCAAATAACGCAAGCATATTCGAGTTTCGGTCTAATTATTGAAGTATACGCTAAGTATTTAACTTGAGATGGAGCATCCTTGAGTTTGTGTCGTAATAAACAAAGTTTATGGAAAGCTGCAGCGCATATGTTAGTAATGTGAGAGTTCCAACTTAAGGTACTGGTTAATGTTACGCCGAGATATTTGTGTTCATATAGTTGCTTTAGCGGTTGGTCACAAGTACAATAAGTAAATTCCAAGGGTGTTTCTTTCTAGTCATTCGGAGGTATACTGTTTTGTCATGGTTTAGTTGCATGTTAGAAGTTTTGCTCCAAGAAGCAACATTTTCTAACGCTGAGTTTAACGCAAGTTGATCCTCGATGCTTTTAATTTCGTTAAAAAGGATTTGTGTCTGTATGTGTGCGGGTGGGTGTGTACATGTGTTTGTGGGTGAGTGCGTGCGTGCGGGCATCTTGGGACGTGAGTGTGCAACATTTTATGTATCAGAAAAATTGCGGATGGGCAGGCTCTGTGCTTCCCAGAAAAGTTGTTTGCCTGCCGACAGGCTGCCTTGGGATGCAGTATGGGGTGACGAGATCCGGCCCACCTGTGCTCGCCGATGGGAGCACAAGGTGGGACTACGGCGGCTACGTAGACCAATTGACGTTGTATTCCTCACAAAAGCAACTGCAGCTTCTGAAACTGCGTGCTTATAATAAAAGAGTAATATTAAAACTAACTGTAATATTTAACTAAAATAAATTATTAAATACAAACTTGTGGCCATGTAGAGCAAAGCTGTCCCACTCCCACACGTAAGCGGCCTTAGGTGTCCCTGCGAACATTTAATTTCGCATAAGTTAGTGTCGTAATAGTTGGTCTCCCATTGAAAATGTTTGCAGTGGATTCTACAGCCACGCTGAACAAGTCAAAATTCACATAAATAATCTGTATAATGAATGTCTTTTTATACCGACCTGACAGAGACATTTAGTAATAAAAACGCAAGACTAAACAATTGAAAAAAAAAACAATCCTCTTTTTTGTCGACCCGTTTGAACCCGTTTGAGCCGGTACGACGCGCCACGACGCTGTTCGAAGAAGCACGGAATGGTGCTCCGTAACCGAACTCAGACCCGAACGCGAAAAAATTCCTGTTCGACACCCTGCCTGCCTCATTAAAGCACACTGGGACCGTGAGCAAAATATTCTTGCTTTTGTGGTCTTTTTTTTTCTTAGCGTTGTGCGTTGCTTGTACTGAATACTGCCTCGTTCAGAATTCAATTCACGCGTTCGCTCGGTTCTCAGTTGCCAAGTTCAAGACCCTCCAGCTTAGTGAAGTGCAGGTATATTGCGAGGGACAATATTTAATAAGGATGTGTGCGTTCCTGGTTCATTCACGCAGAGTGTGACCGTAACTAAAATATTGTTGGTTTGAGGTGTTCCTTATTCTTTTTCGGCATTTGCGACGGTTGTAATGCATACCGTCGCATTCAGAATGCAATTCATGCGTTCGCTGCTTCTTAGTAGCTTGGCTGAAGCACCTCAAGCATAGTGAAGTGGCGGAGTATAATAACCGACACTAGTTAAGAAGGAAGGATGTGTTCCTGGTTCATTCGTGCAGTGCGACTGTGAGCAAAATATGCTTGATTTTGGGGCCTTGTTATTTCTTGTCAAACATTTGCGCTGCTTCTGGTGAAAACTTCGCTTTCAGAAGGCAAAGCACGTGTTGCCTCCTTTCTTAGTATCTACGTTAAAGCAACTCGAGCTCGCTCAAGTGGCGGACTTTTACAAGGGACAATATCGGTCAGCCAGGTGGCGTTCATTGCTCATTCGTGCGCAGTGTGCAGCTGAGTACAATATTCTTGCTTTGGGGGCCTTTCTTCTTCTTTTGCGTTTGCGCTGCTTCTACTGAGTACAGTCACATCCAGCGTAAAATTCGCGCGTTCGCTTGTTTCTTAGTACCGTTGAAACTCTTAATACAAAATATTATCGGGGAAGTAAATTTGTTCGTTATATCCGATATCTTTTATAACCGTATAGGTAAAAATCAGCCCTAACAAGTCGGCCACCTGGCTCGCGCAACAATCCTAGATGAAATATTCATTGTTCTAGGCTTTGAACTCACCATAAGTGATGTAGCCCTTATTTATCTCCTTGTGGCATTTCTAACTAAACAGACCGGAACACGTGAACGTGAAATTATAACCGAACAAAGTTCGTTCTGCGAAACAAGCCTGCCTTCTTATTTACCCAAAGGAGTATGGGGCCTTCGCCTGGTGGCTTTTCACAGTCTTAGTGGAATGAAGTTTTCCACAGTGTCTACACAGTAAAGTGGTTTAGGCTACTAAAAAATGGTTGTTTTCTCTCACGTTTTTACGTTTTGCTTTTATTAAGCTAGCTTTCGAGAATTGACCGTCGTGAAAACCATGTTTTTGGTTATAGCCGATATCACGCGGCTCTAGAGGTTTTTTTATAAAAAGAATAGGTGTCATTGCAATGAAGCGTGACCAATCAAACTTCGTATTGTATTCGCTATACCCGATAATTCGCTATATCAGTGTTCGCTATAACGAGGTTCGACTCTAGCTAAGTTGAAGAACCTGCCGCTTAGCGAATGGCATAATAAATCGAGGCGCAATGATCCTTGCTCATCTGCACGCAGTGTGCCTGTCCGTAAAATATGCTTGCTTTTGCGCCCTTCCTTTTTCTTATGTCGACTTTTGCGCTGCTTCTCTTGAATACCGTCGCGTTTACAATGCATCTATAGCGTTTTCTTGTTCGTTAGTGGCTACGTTAAAGCCCCTCCAGCTTAGTAAAGTGTCGGCAAGTGAGGGCAAATATTGAACTATTTGAGGGCAAATAAAGGAGTGAGAGTGGGAACATTAGTAAGTGAGGGCAAATATTTTACGAGTAAGGGTGCGCTGCTTGCTCATTCTCGCGCAGTATGACCCTTAGCACAATATGCTTGATTTTGGGGCCTTTTTTTTCTTCTGTCGCTTTTGCGCTTCTTCTAGTCAATTTCTACGTGTTGAGAGTACAACGTTTCCAAAAGATTGTTTCGCAGTAGCTCAATTCAAGCGCCTCCAGCTCAGTAAAGTTGCGTAGTTTTGTGAGTGATAATATTTATGCAGGAAGGGTGCGTTCCTCGCTCATTCGCGTGCTTTGTGCGAGCCTGTACAATATGCTTGATTTTAGGGATTTTTTCTCTCTTCTCTCGTGTTTGTGCTGCTGCCAGTGAGTTTCTACGCGCTTTCAGTACTATGGTTGCGTTCGCTGGTCTCTTAGTGCCTGTGTTCAAGCACTTTTAGCTTAGTAAAGAGGTGGAGTATTGTGAGGGACAGTATGTAAGCAGGAAGGGTGCACTGCTTGCTCATTTGTGTGCTGTGTGTCCGTGAGTGCAATTTGCTTACTTTCAGGGCCTTTTGATTTCTTCTCAAACATTTCCGCTGCTCCTACTGAATACGTTCGCGTCTAGAAAACAACTCACATTCGCCTCTTTTTTAGCTCAGTTCAAGCGCATCCAACTTGGTAGATTAGATGAATATATTGAGGAATACTATTCCATCCGTAAGGGGGTGCGTTGTTTCTCATTTGCGGGCACTGCGTCTGTGTGTAAAATGTACTTTTTTGGGGCCTTTTTAATTTCTCTCACGTTTGCTTGCCTCTGGTGAATCACGAGTTATATAGGAGAAAGTTAGCAGGCATAACTTAGGTGGCGGTACTTCTTCGCATGTAACTGATGTAAATGTAAAGATCTGCCTGAGGAACCTATTCAAATGTTATTTGTTATAGCAAAAATGTCTCAGACGACGTTTTGTCAAGATAAATTCGTTGTTGTGGGTTAAGGAACAATTATCTTTGTGTGCAGATGTTCTCTTTAGCGCTGTCACAACCGGGGTGGTAGTCCTCGTAGGGCGTCTTCCGCACATTGCTCCAGAATGGCCAACTGACGTGGGTAAATTTGCATTTTCGACGAAAGACGTGGACGAACGACGAAAGAAGTGGACGAATAAAAAGCGCATGCCCACTGTGAAATTTTGCACTGCGAAATGGTGTTCAGGCGTTGGTCTTGGGCTGCGCAATTGTACGATTTCGGTCGAACCAATTTTGGGCTTCGTTAGTCTTCGAATATGCACACTTCGCTGCTTCAATTGGGCATACTTTAGCTGTGGGGGAAAACAACCTTAAGGGTACTTCGTAAAATGTAGCATTGTGGGCAACAATGTGGGAATTTATTCTCCGTGTTTAATCCTTGTGCAGCTACAACGGATCCTTATGGTACTACAACGCCGGTACTCTGCCTTACATCATGGTACTAAGGAAGCACTCTCACCTGGCGCACTGCTTGCGCTACGGCCTTGAGGGTGGCGTGGACATGCTGCATGTGCTCTACGCGCCACACGCCTACGCGTACTGGCGCAATGCGTACGCCATACACACCTTGGAGAGGTGGCGCAAAGAGGCACGCTACGATCCTCTGCCTCCGTCCATCGAGTTCAACGAAACAAACATCCGCGACCTCAACAATGCATTCGGACAGATGTCGCGGTCGGTTCTCTTCGGTACATCGGACTTGGTCCCGCCCGACATTCCCATTCTGAGCGTCGCTGAACTGACTGCAAGGAAAGACCGCGGCGAGGACCTAACTTATGTTAGTCCCCAGTCGGCGAGATCGAAGGTGTTCTGGCTATCTCCTCGCAAGTAATCAGAGGATCTCTTTTCAGCGCGTTTGTTTCACGTGCGCGTAAGGGATTGTAAATAGTGCATACTACGCTGTGCGATCATTATATTTCTTTTTTACAAGCCGCTGCAATATTTGCACGCAGAGACAACGTATAAGAATTTCTTTGCTTAGAAGGAAACTACGACGGAGGACACATTACGTAGTTTTTAAAACCATGGAATATTAGGACACTTGCTTAAAATTATAACATGCGTCAAAACCACGTCGTTGAGAACTGAACATGTAAGCATGCTGAAGAGAGTGAAATACTAGCCCGAAAACATTGCAAGAAACTAAACCACATGCGTTTGAATCTAAGCATCTTCCGACAGGTCAAGCTGAGTTAGTATAAATGCAATACCATTGACCTATTCGAAAGGAATGGGAAATAACTACGTCACCCCCTCGTACCTGCAATAGGCACATAAATGATCGGACAAACTAAAGAAGACACCCTCCTTTTGCTCATTTTATCCTACCATGTCAAACGATTATCTAGCCCCTCAGGTTGCAATGCTGCATATATGTATTTGGATTAGCGGTGCATACATACTGTATCATGAAGCGGGACAATCGGCATGAATGGCCCCTGTTCATAGCTGTCATTCCCAACTAGTCCGTTTACACGACTGCATTACGTAACAGAACGGCACACTGCACTCCAGAGCCCCGTTCTACTTCCTACTGTTCTCCGAATAAATATATTTGAGTAAAGTGCCATACTAAAAAAACTATTCAGAGAAGAGGTTCTGGTCCTTGTCGAGTCATCTGGAAGAAACGCTTGGCATGTCAGTTGTTGACACCTGACGGCATTTTCCGAGGCCGGTATGCGTGAACAAAGAAAGAATCAAGCGGGATAAAAAACAGAAGGTGATGTTAGCACAACACTGATTGCAGGTATTCGCATCAATTTACAAGAATTGAGTGGTTTGATACCACCTTTACTTTGACCTAAATAAACCCTGTTTTGTGTCCTGTGTGAAGCAAAATGATTGCAATTTCAAGAAGTAATATCAACATCTGATATTTTGAGAAACAAGCGTTATTCGTATTAGAAATTTATCTACACACGTTAACGCAGTAAGGACTACAGGAGGCAGCTCTTACGAAGAAAAAAAAGTAACCTTAAACAGGATCTTTATACGTGAGCAGTGATGGTAACTTTAGGTGGCAGGCAGTGCAAGAATGGCTTGCTCCCATGTATCCCAGCATCATTGTTTCTTGCCTCCAGCCGTGTGGCGCCATACCAGAGAGGTAGGTGCCTGGGTAGAACATAATGCTCCGCGTCAATTACAGAGTGTATAAGTTGTGGGTAATGAGAGTTATCGCACAGAAAGACAGCTATATAAGATAAAGGCAAGGTAAGTTACGTGTACCAATTTCAGTGCATTCTTTCAATCCAGAGATATTGATGCAGTCTAAGTATTTCTTGTTCTGGAAATAAATTCTTTAGTATTGTATGTTTTCCTCGTGATTTATTTGTTGAATTCTTCAGCCGCACTATTTCGACACACCCTTACCGCCTACCCACGATTGATTTGCATTCCATGATTACAAAATACGTCATCGGGCGCCTGCTTCCGCAGCAATGCATTTGGGTGTACGACGAAGCCTCTGTTTCGGTTCATCTCCAGACAACGTTCGCCAAAAAATAAATCTTAGCTCTCGATGCGCCAAGGATCAAGAAAAAGAAACCCACAGAAAAGGAATATCTCCATGATATTTTCCGTGGCAGTCAGACGCGCATCCATTACAATCGTTTTGCACAGGTTTGGCATAGAGCCGCATGGGAGACTGGAGTTTACAGGTGTGCCTAGAATTTTAGTATTTACATAAGGGCTGGAAAACTTCACGGGAGCATCATGCCGCAAGTTGAACGCACTCGCGCTTTCGATTACGTGGCTTCGTCACAAAGGTTCTTTCTGTTCTAATCTATGTAACATACATCATTGGTGGTAGAAGGTTCCACTGCCAATGGGCATTCAGATCTCAAATCCCGGGTTCCCGATTTACACCAGAAGAACAGTCGCAGGTTTTTGCCTTCGGGGCTTGTTCTCAATGCCGGGTGTCAGAAACTAAGGTGCAAAGAGTGGTGAGATGATGAAGAAGAGGACACTAAGAAGCGGGAAATTTCTGGAAGCTGGTAGGGAAAAGAGGATGAGGAAGGACAAGGAAGACAAAGAGCAGGTGGCAGGAAAGATCGTGGTTCGAGGCGACCGAAGGACGCGGGACCGGAGGTCTTGGAACCCGCAAGGTACCAGCGGCACTGCCCCGTTGGCCTCCTAAAGCAGTCGACGCGGGTGCTCCTGGACAACAGCGGCTGCGCTCCGCCGGCCTCCGCACCGGCTTGCACGAGCACGCACGCACCAGCGCCTTCATCCCACTGGCCCCGTCACCATCTTCACCGCGCTGCGGTCAGAGAGCCACCTCTGCGGCAATGAACACCCGACTACCGCAACGATCCGGTTCGGCGCAACAAGATAATGTGCCGTATGAAAATAGCCTTTGAGAACCTATAGGAACCAATAGATAGAGTGTGAGGACACTATGGTAGATTAAGAACTGAAAGCCATTTAGGGTTTTTTCTGTATGTAGTGGACTTTTGACACTTTTATTGTCTATTTTTTTACGTTCTCAATACCTTTACCTACCTTAGACTCGTCTCAACCTGATCCCTTTGTGTCCGGAATTCTTTCATTTACGCGTGACAACCACATTGGCGAGCCTGCCAGAATCCCTTTTCCTATTGTCACCTGTTTATCTCGGTAGAAGAGATGGATCCTGAAATGTTAATGACATTAGCGAGTAGCTTGTGGTTGACTAAGGAGGAGATGTTGGACCTGTAATTAGAGGGAAAATCAGAGACGGAGAGAGGAAAGAGCAGCAGTGAGACAGGCGAATCGAGAAGACGAAGAAAGAGCCAAGCGCATGTTCCTATGTAGAAAGAGAAAAGCTAGCCCAAGAGAAAGAATTGGTCCTGTTAAAGCTACGTTTAGCGGCTTCTAGCGCATCAAACCAAAGCGGTGAACTGTATCTCTATAACTGTTTCCTTCTATCTCCAGTACAACAGACGTCTAAGAGTCCGGAAGTTTGCCCAAGAAAGCTCACGGCTCCTTTTGATGACAAAAGAGATCCCCTCGATGCTTATATCCGCCGCTTCGAATGGGTAGCACTAGGGAAAGGTTGGGAGAAGAGCCAGTGGGCGACAGCATTGAGACTCTGTTTGTTCGGCGAAGCATTTAGTGTCTTCGGAAGAATGCCGGCATCAGAATCTATGGAATACGACACTGTCAAGAGAGCATTGCTGCAAATATTAAAACTTACAGGTGACGATTTCTGCGAGAAAGTTCGCAACGCAAAGCTTGACTGCGGATAAAGGAAAACAGTTTGCTTCACGTCTCAAGAGTTACTTCGACAGGTGGTTTGAGATGTGCAACACAGAAAAGACGTATGAAAAACTTCGAGATCGAATGGTGACGGAAGAGTTTCTCGCGTCTTGAACGACATCGTCGTGTCGGCGGCAATTGTTACCATCTGCACGTAGTTCTCCTACAAGAAAAAAAATCAGATATCCTAATCTGGCCGCATATAAAGCCTATCTCTCTCTTTTCGCCGTCACACCCGGTTAATATTAACAAAGGTGTACCCCAAGGGTTAATCTTGGGGCCTCTCCTATTTGTGACATACAATAATGACTTTCCTCAGTCCTTAATATTTGCACAAGTATTTTATATACCCACGACACAACGATCTTCTCCAGTGATAACCATGTTAGTAATTTAGTGTCTAAATTAGAAGCTGATTGTTTTTCACTACAGCGTTGGTGTTTACCAAATAAATTAACCATTAATGTTAGTAAAACCTGCTTTGTGCTTTATTGTTCCCCTAACAAGACACTTCCTACTTTTTCAAGTCTCTATTTAAATTCTTAAAAAATTGCCGTTTGCAGACGTACTAACTTTCTAGGCGTTGTCATTGATTCGAACTTTAAATTTAATGAGCATGTAATTTTAGTGGTTAAAAAGGCGTTTTTCGGTATAGAGGCACTAATTCGGGCGCGTCCATAATTTAACACTCAAATCCTTCTGGGCTTATACTTTGCTTTCTTTCACTGTCATTTAACCTACTGTATAACATCCTGGGGAAGCTCTTACGCCACCCATTTGTCACCCCTCGTTACATTACAGACACAAGCTTTTCTCATCATCAACTCTGCACCCCATCAATCTTCTCAATTTCAACTATTTCAACAACTTCGGATTTTGCCTCTAACTCAAGTTTATCGGTACAGCCTCGGTATCTTAGTTTTCAAAATTCTTAATCGCGAACTCGTATTAGACGTTTTCCCGCTTCGCATGATTACTAATAAGAATAACGCGTATTTTTCGAGTCAAAACAATTTCTTGTTGCCTAACATTCGAACTAATTATGGTAAACATACAATACAGTTTTCAGCGATATCTTTTTGGAATTCCTTACGCAACAATATTAAAACAAATTCTTTCTATAAGTTCAAAACTGTACTTAGGAACTCCCTGCTTGACAATTAAATCTGTTGTGGTATGATAATGTTTCATTTTTATTGTATCTTGTTGTTTATATTTTGCTTAAAACCTACTACTTTTTATAATTGTATCTTCAGTTCTATTTAGTTTTATAGTTTGTTTCTGAATACATAGTTATTTATTGTTCAATAGTTCTGTATAGTTTTATAGTTTGCCTTTGTATATATAGTTCTTTATGGTTCAATAGTTCTGTATGCCTTTTTAATTTTTTAACGTCGCTCGTAATATTTTGTCTATCGTTATCGGAGGTCCCGCGTACGGTTTCGGCCTTGGGACCTCCGTCTGTATTACAACCCATATGTAAATATGTTATAATGGGGTTTATTGGCAGGTCTTGCAAGAGGCACGAACGAGGTCTGGCCGTTTCACAGTCCAAACGAGGTCTGGCCGTTTCACAGTCCAAACGAGGTCTGGCGTCCGCGTGCAGGTCTCGCGCCGAAGCACTGTCGATGGAGCTGCCGTTGTGTCGCTACGGGAACATATACCCACTTGGGGATTGACGCCACACAGAAGGTCAGCCTCCGCTTTAGCCGAACACATACCCGCTCGGGGAGACTGGTGCTCTAACGGTCGCTCACTATCTTCGTTACAGTCACCCCCGGGGACAGAAGGAGCCATCCTTGGCGAGTCAGGGTGATGCGACGATGAGCGGGTCGTAATAGGGCTTCAGACGCTGAACGTGAACCGTCTCGCGGCCACGGAAGCGACGATCGGTACTAGGAGTGACCGGCCCGACTATGTAATTGACGGGAGACGTTTTTTCGACGACTCGGTAGGGACCCTGGTATTTCGTCTGAAGTTTGCTTGAAAGCCCTGGGGCCGTAGTCGGTTTCCGTAGCCATACAAGGGAGCCAGCAGCGTAAGTTGGCGTTCCACTACTGTCGCCGTGGCGATACTGCTGACGTCCTTGGTCTGCTGCCGTGAAGGAGCGTGCCAGTTGGCGGCACTCTTCGGCTCGCTTGGCGATTTCCGAAACTGGAACACATTCCGAGATGTCAGGGCGGTAAGGAAGGATGGTGTCAAGTAGGCAGGAAGGTTCACGCCCGTACAGCAGAAAGAATGGTGAGAAGCCGGTGGTTGACTGCGTGGCCGTATTATACGCGTACGTGACGAAAGGAAGAACTAAGTCCAAGTTCGAATGGTCACGAGAAACATACATCGACAGCATGTCGCCCAGTGTACGGTTAAAACGTTCTGTCATCCCGTTGGTTTGGGGGTGGTAGGATGTAGTCTTCCTGTGAACAACGCGGCATTCAGTGAGCAGCGCCTCCACGACTTCGGACAAGAAGACTCGTCCCCGGTCGCTCAACAGCTCCCTGGGCGCTCCGTGCCGCAGAATAAAACGTTCAAGAAGGAAGGATGCGACATCGCGAGCAGTGGCAGTGGACAGTGCAGCTGCTTCCGCGTACCGTGTCAAGTGATCAACTGCCACAATAATCCAACGATTGCCTGCGGCCGTGCTGGGAAGTGGACCGTAAATATCTATTCCAACACGGTCAAAAGGTCGTGCTGGACACGGTAGTGGCTGCAATGCTCCCGTGGGATGTTGAGGGGGACACTTACGACGCTAACATTCTGTGCACGAGCGGATGTACTTGATCACAAATGTGTACATCCCCCGCCAGTAGTAGCGCAAACGGAGCCGCTGATACGTTTTCAGCACCCCAGCGTGGGCGCACTGTGCGTCAGCGTGGTGGTAAGAGCAAAATTCGGAACGCAAATGGCCAGGAATGACGAGTAGCCACTTCCTGCCTTCAGATGAGTAGTTCCGGCGGTAGAGCAGGTCGTCACGTATGGCGCAGTGTGAAGCCTGGTGGCGCGTTGCCCGGGATGCTGGAACTGTTGATGGACTCGACAGGTATTGCAAGATTGCGGCAATCCACGGATCCTTACGCTGTTCTGAGGACATATCTTGTATAGCTAGTGACGCCACCGCGCAGTCTGCTGTGGACAGGGAACCAGTGTCGGACACGACGGGTGACCGAGACAGGGCATCGGCATCACTGTGTTTGCGTCCGGACCGGTATATGACTCGGATGTCGTACTCTTGAAGTCGAAGAGCCCAACGTCCGAGTCTTCCGGAAGGGTCTTTCAGTGAGGACAGCCAGCATAGAGCGTGGTGATCCGTGACAACGTGGAATGGACGACCGTAAAGATAGGGACGAAATTTGGCGATAGCCCAAACAATAGCCAAACATTCCTTCTCGGTGACGGAATAGTTCCGCTCCGCCTTAGTCAGGGTGCGACTGGCGTATGCAACAACGTATTCATGGAAGCCTGCTTTACGCTGAGCGAGAACGGCACCTAGACCGACACCACTGGCGTCAGTGTGCACTTCAGTAGGTGCAATCGGGTCAAAATGGCGTAGTATGGGTGGCGACGTCAGCAGGCTTCGCATAGCCACAAATGCCTTTTCACAAGCAGGAGGCCAGGCGGTAATTTCTGCGCTTCCGTTGAGGAGGTGTGTCAAAGGGGCGATAATGGTGGCAAAGTTTCGAACGAATCGCCGAAAATACGAGCAGAGACCAATAAAGCTTCGAAGGTCTTTCAGAGTGGTCGGTTTTGGAAACTCTGCCACTGCACGATGCTTTTCCGGGTCCGGAAGTATGCCGTCTTTAGAAACAACGTGGCCCAAGATTGTTAGCCTCTGAGCAGCAAAGCGACACTTTTTCAAGTTTAGTTGCAAGCCAGCCGAAGCAAGGCACGTCAACACTTGTTCAAGGCGCTCAAGGTGCGTGTGGAAATCTGGCGAAAACACGACAATGTCATCGAGATAACACAGACATGTTTTCCACTTGAGGCCCCGTAAAACATTGTCCATCATTCGCTCGAAGGTAGCTGGCGCATTACAAAGCCCGAAAGGCATCACATTGAATTCGTAAAGCCCGTCGGGCGTAATGAACGCCGTTTTTGAGCGATCGGCATCGGCCATGGGCACTTGCCAGTAGCCTGACCGCAAATCTAGTGAGGAGAATAATTCGGCGCCCTGTAAGCAGTCAAGAGCATCGTCGATACGAGGTAGCGGGTAGACGTCCTTGCGTGTAATCTTGTTCAGGCGACGGTAATCTACGCAGAACCGGATCGACCCGTCTTTCTTAGTTACCAGTACCACGGGGGAGGCCCATGGGCTGGTAGAGGGCCGAATTACGTTGCGCGCAAGCATATCTGCCACTTGCTCGTCGATCACGCGGCGCTCCGCAGGTAACACGCGATATGGCCGCTGCCGTAGGGGCGCGTGGGAGCCGGTGTCAATTTCGTGGACGACATTCGACGTGCGTCCCAAGGTGGCTTGCTGGCAATCGAACGATTCACGAAAACGTTGTAGAAGGTTGATGAGCTGGTCGCGTTGGGCCGAGGTGAGGTCTTTGTTGATAGACTGTAGGAACACGTCTGGACTTGCCATACACTCGGGACTAAGCGCACTCACAGGGAAAAACGACGGTTCGCCGGGCACGGCCTCTACATGCGAGGAATCAACAGCTTCCACGAATCCCAGACATTCCCCGTGGAACAGTGTTGTCGGGCAAGAGGATGCGTTGCAGACCGCCATTAAGCTTGAACCAGAGCGAACATCGAGGACAGCGGAGGGTAAGGGGAGCAACTTGCGCCAAAGAAATAAACTCGACGGTGTGAAAATCACGGTTGTGTCCGCAGCGACATTGCAAGAAACAGGAACAATCACGGAGCAGCTCGGGGGAATATCGGTATCTTCGGAAACCAGCAACTTGATCGACAGTTCGTTCTGCGGCGGCTCCCACAACGGTAGAAGTTCAACTTGCGCACGAGCACAATCGATTATGGCGTGATGACGGGATAGAAAGTCCCACCCAAGAATGATATCGTGAGAACATGACGGAAGCACAACGAACTCGATGACGTAAGTGATGCCTTGGATGAGGACACGAGCGGTGCACATAGCTAGCGGCTTAACCTCTTGCGCACTTGCAGTCCGAAGAGTAAGTCCAACGAGAGGTGTTGTGACTTTATGCAACGAGCGGCAGATACGTTCACTTAACACTGACACTGCGGCTCCCGTATCAACAAGCGCTAGTGCGGCGACACCTTCCACAGTCACATCTATAACGTTAGCGGGTGATATAAGAGGACTTCGGCATTTTGACGTTCGTGCAGTTCTTGCCTCGGGAACTGCAGCCGTTAGTTTCCCTCGGCAACCGGATTTTGTCGGGGCCGCATGGGCGACACGGAGCGGCGACGCGGTGAAGAAGGGTGACGGCTCGAAAATGGTGGTGGCTCGCTAGTACAGGAGCTCGGTGTCGGTCCTGAATCACCAGGGGCGAAATACGGCTGAGATCCGTAGGCCGATACAGGGTGGACATCGCGATCAAGTGGTGGCCGCCGACGGCACATCCGCGCCACGTGCCCGGGCATGCAGCATGCGTAACATATCGGACGGTTGTCTGGTGTGCGCCAAGGATTGAGCTGTTGAGGTGCCGGTCGAGAATACCGTGTCACCCGCTGGGGTGCCGTGTACTGATATGCCTGAAAGGCGCCTGGCTCCAGTTGTCGTACGACTGAAGCGTAATTCATCGCAGCCGGTGAAGCGAGAGGCGGAGCCATGGGTACCGTTAGGGTCGATGCTACTGGGGAAGCGAAAGGCGCTGCGGCGGTAGTTGAAAAGGGCGGTGCCACTGCTGACGCTAAGTGTGAGGTCAAGGGTGAAGCCACGGATACAGGCACATGTGGCGGTTGGCAGGCTGAGGGAAGTGCCTCGGCGACCTGTTCTTGAATCACTCGCTGCACAGTCGGGGGCAGCGGAAAGGCAGGCTCTCGAGCTCTAGGAAGCAGGGCCAGCTGCCGCGAAACTTCTGCACGCACGAACGCCTCGATGTGCGGCAGAAGAGGAGAAAGGTCGGAAGGTACGGCCAATGACGACAGTGTCCCTCGTGAAACGTCTTCGTTGGGCAGTGTGCGTTGTCGAGTCACAACACGCTGTTTACGCAGCTCGTCATAGCTGGGGCACCAATTGAGGACTTCGTCAACAGTCTGCGGGTTCTTGCCCAGGAGCATCTGAAATGCATAATCCTCGATGCCTTTGAGGATGTGCCTGATCTTGTCGGGCTCAGGCATCGCAGGATCCACCCGCTTGCAGAGGTCCACGACGTCTTCAATGTAACTGGTGTAACCCTCGTCGTCTCGCTGTGCTCGCACGCGAAGCCGCTGTTCAGCGAGAAGCTTGCGCACAACGGGGCGACCGAACGCCTTAATGAACTCGGTCGTGAATTCAGGCCAGGTTTTCATGCGTGGTTTGTGGTTATGAAACCACGTGTTGGCGAGCTCGGTCAGGGAAAACTCGACGTTGTTCAGCTTCATCCCATCATCCCATCGGTTGTAGGCGCTCACCCTTTCGTAGGCAGACAGCCAATCCTCGGCATCGGCGTCGTCTTTGCCATTGAAAAAGGCGGGGTCGCGTTGGCGAAGAGACCCGAAGCACACGATGGGTGCCTGCTGTGGTGACGCCATTTCGTCGTCGATTTCTCGATGCAGGGGCGGGAGCACTCGCTTGCTTCGTAGTTCCAGGCTGGGGATCGCGTGAAGTCTAGGACCTCCACCAAAATATAATGGGGTTTATTGGCAGGTCTTGCAAGAGGCACGAACGAGGTCTGGCCGTTTCAGAGTCCAAACGAGGTCTGGCGTCCGCGCGCAGGTCTCGCGCCGAAGCACTGTCGATGGAGCTGCCGTTGTGTCGCTACGGGAACATATACCCACTTGGGGATTGACGCCACTCAGAAGGTCAGCCTCCGCTTTAGCCGAACACATACCCGCTCGGGGAGACTGGTGCTCTAACGGTCGCTCACTATCTTCGTTACAATGTATACATCCCTGAACAAAAATTGAAATTGAAAATTGAATTGAATATTTAACGCCTAATTATGCTTTCCTCCTCGCTTTCGGTTTAGGTGTGCACGGGATGATGGTGGATGGAGGGGGCATACACACACAGCCGGACGTAATGCCGCTATCGATAGGATACGCGTTGTGGTCGTGGGAAATTTGAGTCTCATGGCTGAATGTGCCCCGTCAGCGTTCCTACGCAATTGAGCGGTTTGGGACTGTGTGGCAGAGACACGTTTATGCCTACGACAGTGCAGCGAAAGGGACAGCCATGTGTGTGTCCGCTAGGATAAAGGTTGAGGCCTTCGAGGTGTTAACTCGCAATGGGACGGACGCATGTCGTTGGCTTGGAGGAAGAATTGTGGAAACTAAACAAACATCAGTCCGAATTGAAGCAGGCATGGGCGCGAAAGCAAGGAAAATCCGCTACCGCCGCCATTGTCGCCTTACGTTCTAGCTGGTCGCGAATCCCTCCCGGACGAACAGCAACTGGCTTGCTTAGAACACCGACGTGGGTCAATATTACTTGTTTAGCTTAAAGGGCTTTCACAGCGACATGTTCGACAGTGTCTTTTGCTTCTAAGCACCCGCTCATTACCGGTTGCCGGATTACGCGTGCACGGGTTGGGAAAGAGGGAAGGGATCACGCGCAGTTAAAGGTTTCATACCCTTACCGATGACATGTCGGTTGTGTTGGCGTGAGGTTTAAACGTGGCCGTAAAACAGCCCAATGGGAGTGGTCAGGTGTCCTCAATGGTTGAGTCGATTGCGTTGGCGTGTTACACCAATAAGTTGCCTACACCGCGGAAGAGAAAAAGGGAGCTCTACGTCTATCCGGTAGGATAAAGCTCGGGTCTTTACAAATGTCATTCCGGTAATTGGCTAGGAAGTATGCTCATTAGTACCAACATACTTTTTCGTGCACTTCGTGGACTGCGTGGAGATTCGCAAGCCATCCAATTTCACAGAGTGCAAGGGCACTAATTTGTTAGAGAGCAGTCATCCGGATTATCGTTTGCTGTTGGCGTCTCTTTTTTCAGACAAGAAAAAGAAGATCAAAACTCAAACTGTCCGCCAAGGAAACCCCACTCTTCACGATCCCAGCTGCCGCAGCGCCATCCCGTAATCTCGGTGGAAACAATAATCAGTTGGCTGCGCTGCAAGTATCGAACGCCACGCGTTTGTACGTTGTCTTTAACAGCTTTAACCTCTGTACAAAGAAACAGGAGCTGAGAAAACAAATTTGGCTGCCCATTTAAATATAGTTAAACCTGGATGTAACAAACCTCGATGTGAGGAATTTCTAGATTTAACGAAGTTGTTCAATTCCCCATCCACAGCCCCGTTGAAATCCGTGTGTTTGCGATTTCTATGCAACGAAGGAGTTGCGAGGGTTAACCTTGATATAGAGAATTCGTAACACTGCTGATCTATTGTGTTTTGCACTTTTTATGGAAAATTTGTGGATAAATGAACTAATTCAGCGTGCTTCGCCCTGATTGCAAACTTCCGTGCGTTTCCAGTGTTAGTGCGGTGTTGGTAAGGTGCTATATGTTGTGTCGTGGGCGACGGCGAGCGACCTCGGCACCGACGGGAGCGAAGGCGCACCGCGCCGGCTCGCGCAAAACCCGCAAGAAGAAGAGTGCGAACTCGCTGCTTCAACCATAGACAAAGAATGATTTATTTCACACCAGTACGGCACAACCACACACGCATACGCACGTGATTGGAGCATTACCCTCACGTGCGTTCCACCGCAACGACATCTAGTACAACCTAAAGAAAACACAAGCGCACACAGTGCGCGGGTGCTCCACCAGAGGGCGCCACTACACCACACTAGGCCTGTCGGTCGCTGTGTAGTCGCGTGTCTCTACTTCCATGTGTGGTGTCGGTTCGGAAGTGATGAGTTGTGCGGACTGAAAACGAGATGGTTTGTCTTTTCAAAACAAGTCCCGAATTTGAAATTCCATCTCCGCGTGCGAGAGAGAAGCACGTTGCCGGCAGGTACAATACCCCTATCCAAAATTTTGAGTGCTGGAAAAAACATAAAATTGGATAGAGGCGCCTTTTCAGCATTAGTTCGGTCCTTGATACGGAAGTGTGAAACGGCAAAAGCGACACTCAAGTTACGCTTCCGAACACGGGGATACATGACCTTGCGCCTTTAGAGTGCCGTGTAGTGACTGAGTTCGTGGGAAAAGAGGAGGCGAAAATTACGCGGTTTTTCAGTGCAAAATAAATCCTTTAAGGGTGACTTCACCATCTAGCAGTTTTCTTTCGTCTCTGCTTCATGCACGCGTCTCTGCTTCATTTATTCCGAATTTGCTTGTAACCGAAACCTGCATGTAACGAAAACTTCCGAATTTTATCAATTTCGTTGTGTGCAAGTTTAACTCCACTCTCCATTTCAAAGTTTGAGCGCCGCGCGGACTGCAGTCTTCTCGGTGACTGCATAGGCTGCTGCGTCGCAGGAAGTGACGCTGCTGTCAGCGAACGCAAGACGGCGCGCGCTACTCTTGCATCATCTCGCAGCGCATGGCCTCTTCCGAGCCCGGGCTTAGCACACTCCCCCTCACACTTCCGCCACACTTTGCTCCCACGTTTTCATGCTCGCTCTATCTCGTCTACCTTAGGTTCTACCTTCGTCTATCTTCGCTTCGTTACAAGGAGGAAGACGGCGACCCCGAAACCGCACGGGCGGAGGCTTAAGAGCTGCCGTGAACCAACTCGCTCAACAAAGCATTCTGTTAAGAGCTGCGCTCTAAAAGAACTCAGCTCTGACAATGATTGACGAGACTAAGCGCTTCACGATGTGCGATGTGTGCAGTCGGGGAAGCGGCAGCTTGGTTCTCGCACCAGACGATATGAAACATCTACTTTGATCTTCCCACGCAGCGGCGGTGTTAGGACAGCGCTTCCCCAAGATTGGTGTACGGCGCAACGGCGAAGGCCGCACCCGGAATGTGCCTCCTTGTTGCATTTATGAATTTTCCTTAAAGAAGGTCACAGAGGTATATGGTGGCCACCCATTGCTCAACTTTTTGACCAGCCTCCGTTACCCCGTTTTCTCACTAAACTTTTTCAACAACAACACCAAGAAAAAAGTGTAAATACTGGACAAGTGTGACCCTCATGAGCTGCTCGGTGGCTGAGCCGTTGGCTACTGACGACAAGGATGCCGGTTTGATCACTGCAGCGAGCGGCCGTTTTTCTCAAGTAGACGGAAAACAAAAACTTCTGTGGCGTGACCTTTCGACGGACGTAAAGATTTCTAGGCGGTCTAAATTGTTTTGCGCCCCAGCAGTATACAGTGTTCCTCATAGCACAGTACTCCCTTCAGGCAGAAACGCGACAATATTTTTTTGAAAGTGTGTTTCCACGGATAAACGAAATAAAAAACCCGACAACGGGATTTTCATGCATTGCGCCTTGGGTTTTCGCTCTTCGCTCTTCGCTGGTTTTCGATTTTCGCTCTTTAGGCAAAAAAAAGCAAAATACCCAAAGGGTAAAGCTGGTTCTAGACAATCCTTCTATTGTCTAACATTTAACATATCAAAACATGTCATCATGGCAAAGGCAGCGAGCGCCGTGGTGCTCGTATGATTGTCAGTTACCAGGACTAGCAGAGCGATAAACGTGGAGTTTTTTTAATTGAAATATTGGTTGGTACAGTGAACCTTGTTATAAAAAATACTCATAGAGCGAATTATCGGTGATAGCGAGCAAAATACGAACTTTGGTTGGTCTGGCTTTGTTTCAGTGACCCTTGTTCTTTTATAACGAAACTGAAATCGTTAGAGCGACGAGCGATATGAGATATAAAGACGACATATTTGACGAGGAGCTGAGAATCTACTTAGAAAAACCTTCTGGCATCCAAAACTGCATAAGTATAAAGACCCCTTTTTTCGTACACTGTGTGGAAAACTCCACCCTGCTCAGTACTGAGATCAAGATCATATCCTTCATCAAATAACTAAAAAGGCGGACCTGTTTTGTTAAGTAAACTGTTTTCCTGTGTAATGTCATGAACTCACGTTTGGGTTAATTCCGCTTGAATTGCAACGAAGGGAAAGGTAATGGTTAACTTGGTTATAGTGTGTTCGAAGCCAGAAAATGCATTTATGTAGTACGTATTCTTGCTGGAGCCAGATTGCCCATTTTTAGAGCCTCTTTTTACCCCTACTGCTACAACTACTATCGAGTGCAGCAAACTAATTAGCTGTCCCCACACTTCTTAGTTTAAAGAGGTTCGACTGTCATAGATATAGCCGAGAAATCGGTCAGCGTATGCAATGAGCTTTCTTCTGCTAGAAACTGTATTCCTCGGACTTGCAGGAGCTGCGTGTTTTTTGTTGGACAAAAAACGGCACTAAACGTGTAGATGGGACATGCTGTAAGGCAGGCTGATCTCGCACTATCTCATTTGCCCATCGCTCATAATTGGCGTGTCCAGAGCTGCTTCTTTTTTAGGAGATGTGCTTCACTGACATTTTAACTCGCTATCTGCTGGTACTGCTTCTGGTTACGGATGGGTTGGAGTGCCCTTCACAAATAAAGACCGCCTTCCTAAAAGATTTCCACTTTGTGGTTCACCCGTCCGATCAATCTTTCTTTTTGTAAGACAAGTTTGCGCAATGCAGCGGACGGAAAAAAGGTGGTGGTCAGGGGGAGCGGAGACGCGTTCATGATGACGTGCACACCGCTAATAGCTATCTCAAAATGTGTTCAAGACATCCGAGAAATTAGGAATAAGCAAGCGTTAACTAAAGCTCACTTTAAACAAAAGTTTGGCTTACACAATCGAGAAGAGGCCCGGTAACCGTTTATTGAGGGAGGCCGTGGAATCTAATCCCTAGGCAGTATTTAGGTGGTGGCTGTAGGGTTTTTTTTTCAGAACTGAGGAAGAATGTACATTGATTGATTGTAGGGTTTAACGCACTGATGCAACGCAGGCGATGAGGGGCACCGTAGTAGAGGGCTAGAGGGCTCCGGATTAATTTTGACCATCTGCGGATCTTTAACGTGCGCAGAAATCTCGTTCACAAGGACGTTTTCGCATTTCGCCTCCATCAGAAAAGCGACCACCGCGGCCGGGAATTGAACCCACGACCTTTTGTTCAGCAGCGCAACGCCTTAGCCACTGAGCTACCGCGATGAGGAATGTACACATGTGGCATTTAAACACGTCCCTTCTAATCTACGGGGGTGAACGCGGGGCGCAGGCCTTACATCGGGGGTTAAACTTTCCGTGTATTTCGTGATTCCAGAGAACGGATTGCGATTTCAAAAAGAATAAAAAAACCTCGAGAAACTATACCCCACCACAGTTATTACCCTCAGTGGTTGCTTTATGTAGTGCCCAGGAAAATATCAACGCTAGACGGGAAAGTAGCTGTTAAATCGTCACGGCTTGATCTGTTTTCCTTATAACGTAGCGTAGTTGCTTACTGTTGTCTTTGGAAGTGGCCCTACTTCTTGGGGGATAAATAGTATTTTGAATGCAACACACTGCTATTCAATTTTTGTGGTTGCTGTACACAGCAAAACAATTTTTGCGCAGTGATAATAATTTACCTCTCCGAGCCGGCTAGTGAAGCGTTCACCAACTTGCACGAGTTCTGATTTAATCGAACCGAAACTTAAACGAAATGGAGTAAGCTCACCCGAACCCGAACCGTAACCGAATTCATCAGCCACTTTTTTACACTTACACAAACCAATCAGGGTAACGTAGCCCAAAAGATCAAGCTGGGTATAAACACATCAGTCCTGACATGGAGGCAACCTGCGCCGAACACATTTTTCTCCGCCTGTAGCATCTACTCTATTGAATCTAACTCTAAGCGTACACTTCCACTAGTACGATGCAAAAGACCCCCTCTCAAAAAACAACCCCAGTGGTCGTCCCTCTCAGACTTGTCCGTATTATTAAAAACAGGCGTGAAATAGGTGGAAAAGATAAGCTCATACGATCTTTAAAACGAACTGAAAATGGAAGGAGACATGGTAGTTAAACAAACCTTGTGTGTGCTCTGCGAAGGTGCGATAAGGAGGCGGATTTCCTACACTGCTATAGCTCAGCGGGAGAGCACTGGTCTCGTAAACCGGGGGTCGTGAGTTCGAGTCTCACTGGCGTCATCGTTTTTTTTTCTTTTGTGCGAAAATGTACTTTAAAGGATTTCGCATTGTTACAAGACAAATGTGATTATGAGGAAGAGATATAACAGAGTTTTACACAGGGTAATTAAAGAGAGGGTGTCATTTGCTTGAGGAGCACCGGCGCCCCTGTTCAAGGGCCCCTTTAGGTCTGGACGCACTCGGTGCCCGTCGTACCAGCTGTCGCTGATCTTCCTGGTCCGAGGTCAGCAACGCAGCTTTCCACTGTTCGGGAGTCGGGTTGCGTATTCGGGGGATGTAAGAGACGTCGGTTCAGGCCAACATAATGTGGATAAGGGAGGCGTACTCAGTTCCGCAGAAAGAGTATATATTCGTAAACCCAGTGCCAAACCAATCGATTGCGGAGGACGGCTGGCAGGGCCCATTGAGTCATGAGACTCAAATTTCCCACGACCACAACGTGTGTCTTATCGTTAGTGGCATGACGTCCGGCTATGTGTATATGCCCCCTCCCTCCAACATCAACCCGTTCACGCCTAAACGGGAAACCGAAGATGAAAGCATAATTAGGCGTGAAATATACCGGCCAACGGAGAAAGAAAGATTTTATATGCGACCAGATTAAGATCTTTAATTATTCTTCCGCTAGAAAAACTATGAGCAGCTAGTTAACGATGTCGCTCAAGACGCGAGGAACTCTTCCGTCACCATTCGATCTCGACGTTTTTTATACGTTATTCCCGTGTGCGCGTTGAATGGGCGTTGTTTACAATACCTGAATTTCAGTGTTTTTTTTTTCTGTAGGCAACACAGAAAAGGAGGTGGTGTACTATTGTTCGTTAAAAGTGCCTGGTTTTCTGAAAGCATCAAACCTCTGGTCACTGAGGCAGAACTCATTGAGGTGCCCATCATTAAATGTAACCAGGAAGTTGTGGTTTATGTCGTGTACAAACATTATTTCTGGAAGTACTGTCAAACCTCTTCAAAAAACCTTGAAGTGAACAGAAGGTTATACTTTCTGGGGACTTCAACATTAATATTTCTGGTAAACTTACCCTTGCAGCTAGTGATTATCTCACGCTTATAGCAAGCCATGGTCAGGAGAACGTTATACAGTATTACACATGGGAAATTCTCGGTAACGAATTAACACACACTTGCATAGATCACAGTGTCACTAGGTAGCCGAAGCATGAGAAGTTTGGATGCGTTATTAAAGAGAAGGTCAGTCATCATTATTTCATTGCACTGTCTTTGACATTAGGAGTTTAATGCCTCCAGTCATTAGGAAAGAAAAACGAATTCTGAATGCCACAAATGTTGACAAAGAAATACGACGCTTCAACTGCGACTGTCTAACTTGCTTATAGCATACAAAGGCCTATGAACTATTGGTTGAATAATTTCAGCTGATATATGAGTGTTCACAAAGGAAAGTATCGCTGAAACGTACAAACCCTCAATCTCCTTGGATAGATTGTGAGGTAATGGAGTTGTGTCTTCCAAAAAAAGACTTCATAAAAGTGTCAGGATAACCCCCTTGATGGCCTTCTAACGAAGGAATACAGAATTAGTAGGAATACAATAACGGCAAAGGTCAGGCTGGCCAAGAGACGTTATCAGGTAGGTCAATTTTCCTGCTGCCGAAGAAACAAAGAAAACTTGGGACCTCGCAAACATTATATCTGGCAGGCATTCAAAGAAAAACCTTCATACAAAGCTTAGATATTCTTTTCCCTCTTCAGATAGTTATGACTTGGCAAATAACTTTAATGAACATTTTATACATGCAGTCAATAAGACTAAACATAACACTGCAAAGTCAAATTCTTGGCAGAGCCGCTCGTCATGCGTCTTTTCAGCCTACATGCCGGGTGTCACTGAGCTCGATTTATGCCAAGTAATGCGTATAATGCCACTAACTAAGTTGCCTGGTTATGAAAGAGTCAGGGTGCGTGATTTATTAATGAACTTCACTCATCTCAAAAGTGCATAACTTTATATTATAAAGTAGACCCTAAACAGCGGCATAATCCCGAAAGATATGAAAGTCAGGGTTGTGAGACCTCTCCATAAAAAGGATCCCGAAAAGACCCCACAAACATATGTAGGCCAATCTCAATACAGTCTTCAATAATACGTACTATAGAGAAGATCTTAAAAAAAAAGTATGACCCCATTTTGCGACACGCATAGCCTAATCAGTACAGCACAGTATGGATTCCGGAGTGGAGTTATAACGACCAGCTTATTAGGCGATTTCAACGACTATATGTGCAGTCAGATCGACAAAAAGAACCTCGTTATTGCACTCTGTTTAGACTTCCAGAAGGCGTTTGACACGATTGACCATAAGCTGCTCCTTGAAAAATTAGCCAATATCAGGTTTAGAGGATCTTACACCATATTTTTCTTAAAGTATTTCTCCAATCGCGTCTAGTGTGTTCGTAACAAAAATTCTTGTTGTGAAATGCTGTGCGTCAGTTCTTGTGTGCCACAGGGATCGGTGCTGGGGCCACTTTTATTCAACATTTATATTAATGAATTAGCTTTTTTCCCGGTAAATGCCAAACCCTAGATGTATGCTGACGATACAGCTCTTCTTTTACCGTGTTGGAATTACGATGTTGGTGCTCGTCTTATGCATGAGGATACTTGTCTTCTGATGAACTGGGTTAGTAATATTCATATTTGTCTGAATAAATAAAAAAAATTCATATTTTAAAATAGCCCTTACCGGGCCTTCGTCGAGAGCACATCTGTATTTCTGCATACTAGCGCCTGTCATAATTGCTCCTCCTGTCCGGTCGATCTTGTTCATGATGTTAAGTATGTAGGTTTGCAATTCGATGAAACGTTATCTTGGAATTTACATTTAGAACAGCTTGCAAAACGCTTGCGAGCGGTATGTTTTCATTTGTATGCGCTTCAATCGGTTTGGTGCCTCGCTGTAGAAAGAATGCTTTTTAAATGCTTAGGGGAATCTATCATTAGATATGGTCTATATATTTATGGAAATGCATCTTCCTATAAACTAAACACTCTTAACAGCATCCGGCACTAAATAGCGCACAATATTATGTATGGCACTAGACATCGTGGAGACCGAACCGATATTGTTATGAAAGAATAAGATATTCTAACCGTGAAAAACAACTAATTTTTGATATCTTGTTAAAAAATCCTTTTAACGTCCTTTCAGAGTTGATAATAAGAAAAGAAGATGCCTCCTTAAAACTGGACGTTTTGTGTTGCCTGGAGTACTAACCGGCTATGGAAATAAAACACGGTCGTTCCACATTTCTTTTTACTTTAAGAAAATAGACGCCGTCCCATCATTAACTGTCCCTCCAAAGCCAACAAAATACGCGAAGCTGCTATTGAAGAAGACAATGGTTTTATACTGTGCTTGAATGTTATTACGCTGCTTTTATTTGAATTGAAGTTTGTCAACCAAACCAAACAAACATTTTTTTCTGCGACTAATTTAGCCGGCCAATAAAGATGTTGTTCCCTCTCTCTCATTATGCTTTAGTAGGGGTTTGACATCATGCAACGCAGTGTGCTTTCTTCTTGCTTGTTTTTTTTTTCTTTTTTTCTGCTTTTATGTTCTTTCTTGCATGCCTTTTTTTAGAATTGTTTTTATTCACCAAGTATTTTCTGTTTCGGCTCTTTGTATTAGCCGCGACTGCACAGCCCCGCACACAAGCCACTGTGGCTTATGGGGGCTGGATATTACAATGTAAAAGAGCTTGAATAAACATTATTGTTATTAATATTATTACATCATTTGTAATAGAGTTGTTTAATCATGTCTGTGTTACAATAAGAACATGGGGGAATCACGAGAACAATGAGTATTCATGTTCGGTTACGTGATTAACAATACTGCGAGCATTGAAGAGGATAATGGCGAACCAGGCGACTTAGTTAGTGGCATTCTACGCATTACTTGGCATAAATCGAGCTCAGTGACACCTGGCATGTAGGCTGAAAAGACGCATGACGAGCGGCTCTGCCAAGAATTTGACTTTGCAGTGTTATGTTTAGGCTTATTGACTGCATGTATAAAATGTTCATTAAAGTTATTTGCCAAGTCATAACTATCTGAGGAGGGAAAAGAATATCTAAGATTTGTATCAAGGTCTTTATTTGAATGCCTGCCAGGTCCAAAGTTTTCTTTGTTTCTTCGGCAGCTGGAAAATTGACCTACCTGATAACGTCTCTTGGCCAGCCTGTTTCTTGCCGGTATTTTATTCCTAGTAATTCTGTATTCCTTCGTTAGAAGGCCATCATGGGGGTTATCCCGGCAGTGGTGTGGAAGCTATTTGCAGATGACTGTTTACTTTATTCCCCAGTTAGCGGTGAAGATGACCAAATGAAAATTAACCAGTGCCTCGAGGGTTTTTATGCATGGTGTCAAAAATGGGACATGGAACTTAATTATTCCAAAACCACATATGCGCACATTACCTGGCGGAAAAGTGTTTTTTCCTTCCAGTATCACATCGGAAATGTTGTTTTGAAAAACGTGACTAGTTTCAGATATCTCGGTGTAGTAATCAATGATGACCTCAGCTGGCGCAGCTACATTGAAAATGTGTGCTCGGTAGCATAAAAAAACTGTGTTTCCTTCGGATAAAACTACGAAACGCAACGAACGACGTCAAGCTAACCGCATACAAAACATTTATTTGCCCAGTAGTAGAACACGCCGGCGCAGTTTGGGGTCCCCATCAGGATGGTGCAAAAGCTGAAGTTGAGAGAATTCAAAGACTCGCCGCCTGATTCATATGTTCAAAACAAAAAAAAAACTGACTTGGTTACCGACATGCTCACCGCATGCAATCTGGAATTGTTAGCAACTATGAGGCAAAGGAACAGGATAAAATTATTATTTCAGGTTCTGCAACGCCATGTACACATTGATAAAAACTTGTACATACCAGAACCTGGCAGACGTAGTCACGTCCTTTGAAACTTATTCGATGTTCTAGGGTTCTAGGTTCCTTGGCAGCTATTGCATGCTCTTCTGATTTGATAATATTGATAGCGTTTGATGGTCTCTGTGTGGTTTTTCCTTTGTGTCTTTTCGTTTCTTGAAAGCGAATTGATGTAATCTTTGCGTCTGATGTATTCCCTCCCTGCAACAACCCGCAAATGAGGGTTGACAGTATGTTTAAATAAATAAATAAATGTATGTGGTGACGCAAGCACCGCCCCTTCCTACGGGGCGCCGCTAACGCTCTAAGACTTGTGCATTGCTGCTGACTGTCCTTTATCATGCCGCTCTTTCTGACATGGTTGGCGTTCATCTTGGTCGTGTCCCAAGTATATAAGCTGTAACCCATCTTCAATTTATCATGAAGTAGCGATATCTTCTTTCCGCTGGCCCTGTCCGCTACTGCGCGATCCCACCACGTTTTCCGCACCTCGACCGTCTCCCTTGAGTAGTCATCACTTGCGCTAATGGAAGTTACCTTTAGTTTGCTCCAGTTCCGGAATATATTCTCTTTTTTGTTTGCTTCGTAGAACCTCATTAAGACTAGTCTAATATGCCCCGGTCTTTGTTTGCCTAATCGATGAATTCTTATATTGTTAAACTTGAATGTTCAGTTCCTTGTGAAATATGTTGTTGTTGTCAGCAACTTTTCAGTCTGACTACGATACCGCGCTGCCTTCCTATACGCCAAAAACCAAGACGTTAATACGTCTACCTCTGTTTTCAAGTTTTTCCAGAATGATTCAGAACTTCCATTTTTGCGTTCAGTTCCTGGACTGAAGAAACTAAGCGAGCCATTCTATCGGTATTGGCGTGTATCTCCGCTAATTCATTATCAGAGCCAGTCAACCGACGGTCAATTGCTGTCTGCCGTACCCTCCAAGAGTTGCATGCTGTGCGGCTCCCTAAGTAGCTTTGCTGCTGGCGACGTCACTACGACAGATGCTTGTCGATCCACGTCGCATCATCCAACACGAGGTTGAGATAAGGCAGCAGGAAACCCGCCTTATCAGATCCGCTTGTCGTGATCACTATCAAAATCAACGGAACAACCTGGAAGACGAAAGGGGTAGTTTAGGCTTTTTGTTCGCATCGACGGTGCCGTGCCCTCTCTGTGACGAATGAAGGAGAAGGGAAGAGTGGAGGAAAATAAAAAAAACTGAGTGGTGATGTAGAGGGAAGTAGAGGGACAGGAATTTTGGGAGGAGCATCAGCCCCTGTTGGCGGTAGGTGAATGTGGGCCAGAGGAAATGGGTACGGGGAAAACGGGGCGGAGAGCGAGGACATCAGGGAGGGAAATAAGACGGCTGTGTCGATCTTCTGATTCGACAATCTTCCGAAGTACTCGACTTTCGCATCGTTCCCGGTGAGTCCTTTTGTCCCCTCCCACCTAGGCTGCACAAAAGCAGTAGTCCAAGGTGTAGACGTGGAGATGTCGCCCCGCGAGCTCCTTGGGCAGTTTCGGCATGACGGGGTAATCTCTGCGTACCGTTGCTACAGTGTAATAGAAAATACGGCTATTCCAACATAATTCGTGATCGCCACCTTCGCGAGTACATCGCGCCCATCGGAACTTAAAGTCTGGCTTTTCATCTCCAGGGTAGTACAGTTATCCTCCCGACCTCGTCAATGCCGGAACAGCTGGCGCTTTTACCACAGCGCAGGGTCACGCAAGTCAGCATCACGCTGCTGCAATTGTGGGGGCGAGCATTTGGCTAGCCAATGAACCGCAGACGACCTCTCCTGTTGCCTTTGGGGAGCGTATGTATGTATGTATTTATTGCACTCACACAGCGGATTATTCCAACTGCCCATCCCGTTCACCTGGAATTTGTATCAATTAAGTTCTGAAAAGTGACGTTGCTCTCCCAAGGAAGCGGTGGCGATAGGTAAGAGAGGACGCATGAATATGCACGTGTGGCTGCCCGCCAGGATCCATCCAGCGAGGCTTCCCTTACAAAAGCTATAGCGCTTCCTCTCAAAGAAGTCCTACCCAAGATTTTACGGAATAATATGGTAGCGTCTGTAACTGAACAGGTGCCCAATCTTTTGGCAGCCCAAAAACAGCAAATAGCGCAGGCACTCTCTTTTTTCGTGGCTTCCTTCCGTGGCTCCCTTGGAGTCCTCATTCCCAACTACCAGGAATCAAGTGCCCCAGGATTCAGTGGTGGGAACCAGGGCCGTACCCAGAGGAGGGGTTTGGGGGTTCGAACCCCTCCCAAAATCTTTTCCAGGCAGCGCGTAAGCAATACTTCCTGTTGCTTTCGGCAAAACTACCCCCTTCCCGAAACCCATAACCCCCTCCGAAAAAAAATTCTGGCTACGGCCCTGGTGGGAACTGTCGACCTGCGAGGGAATCCTTTCTCGGTGAGCGCATTCCAGAGTGCGACTTCCAAGGAGGCAGTAGGTCCAACCTCTACTCCGATGGCAGCTGTCTAGGTTGCGGTACCTTTTATTTCTGTGACTTCCCAAGGTCAGCCTTCCTCTTCAGATCTCTGCCCACACAATGAGTCCGAAACGGAAGTAAAAATTTTGCTGCGTCGACGAGGTGCCCTGACATTACGCGAGAAACTCCATTAACTTCGCAACAAACCACTTCTTCCTCTGAGTCACAATCCAAGAAGCCTAAAAATGTCTAAGGGGAAATAAACCTAAAGGGAGCATCTTGGAGGCAGCCATGGCTGTCATTCGCTCCCCAAAATGTCGATCCGAGTACTCCAGTGAAACTGCCCTTCTGTAGCGGCAGCACTGACAGATCCTAAATGTCTTACAGATAATCACTTCCCAGATACTATTCTCCTTCAAGAATACTGGCTGTCTGGAGGCAAACCATTTACTTTACCCCATTTTCGCGTGTTTAGCTTAGTTACGAGCGCGCGAGGGGGTGGTCTACTTATTGTAATAGCTAGGAAGCTTTGCCACAAAGCAAGCTGTCCTCCCAAATTTCTGTCACCGTTTAGCGAACTCATGGTGGCAGATATGTCTGCCGGTTGCCTTTCAATCTGTCCACTGGATGCCTTTCCCCAACGCAGTGTCCACCACAGAACCCCTGGATCTTGACCTTTCCTCGTGTAATCAAAACGTCATTGTTGTCGGAGATTTTAATTCACACCATATGAGCTGTGGCTTCAAGACGGACACTTCTGGTTGATTTTTTTAGATTGGACAGATGAATATAATTTATTGTGTCTCAACTCATATAGTTCGAATTTTCTTCAGAATCAAACGCGCTCAGTCTTACACCTAAAATTCATAAAGGGTGGGTCGGCTTCTACTTGTCGTACAATAGATGGTTCTACAAGTAGCGGCCACGTTCCGATAGTTTTTGATATTGATGCTTCCACAGGCACACTTATTTGTGCGGTGCGAGCCTTTGTTAACTATGATCTCAAGCAAAAGAAGTTGAATTCGTTCCTTGGGTATCTGTCCAGTGATTCTTTGGAGATTAGGGCCCTAAATGTAGGAGCATTAAGAAAAAGTTCAATAAAAATTCGGCGTTTATTGTTTCGTCAACTAACAGGGACCGTATAAGCACGTGGTGGAATAATGATTGTGCGAGAGATTATCGGCGCAGGAAAGCGGCGTGGAAAAAAATTATTTATATTCAGAGCCTCAATAATTGAACCAGTTTCAAGTATTATTGCACAATTTTTCGCCGAACCATCTCAACGTGTAGGCAAGACAATCATTCGCAACAGTTCTCGGCACTTTCCGAACCAAAAAAACCCGCACATTCTTTTTTGCCTTTTTTGCGTTACCGCAAGAGCACTGACGATACAAGCAATGGGGTATCAATTGAGGAAACGCCGGAAGAAAGCTCAGAGTCGCTCGCAAATGTTGCCCGGACCTTAAAAACAAGGTTTACGGCTACTCTCCGACCTATGATAACTGAAAATACCCCAGTTTTAGTCTTTAACTCTGTCACGATGGAGGAAATGGCGGATATAGTTTTGCGCCTCCTGGCAGCCTCCCCAGGGTCCGATGACATTTCGACTACAGCGATAAAGCTTCTGTTTGAGGAATCTGCTCCCGATCTATTAAACATTATCAATACGTCATTGGAGACAACATGATGGCTCGAAGATTGAAAAATTGCAAAAACTGTACCACTACAAAAAAAGCAGCTTTGCCGTTGTCCCGTACAACATTCGTCCAATTGCTGTGAACAGTAACTTAGTCAAATTGATAGAAAGTATTTTGTACGGCCGTTGACTTCGATTTCTATCTAGGGAAAATTTGCTGAGTGCACCTCAGATTGGCTGCGGTCCAGGCTGCTCCATTTGGTCCGCTCATGTTGACCTGTGGAGCCGTATCCAGTTTCCCCGTAGAAACATACAAATCTGCGTGCTTTGCACACTGGACATTGCCAAAGCATACGACAGTGTAGAATACAGCGTCCTCAAAGCTAAACTTAAAGAATGCGGGATACCCAGTTACAATAATTCATGGATTCAGCAGTTTTTATCTGGCCGCTAGTTATTTTGCTCGAAAAATGCTTTTAAAACTTCGACACTACATCAGACAAGGGGCGTTCCCCAAGGGTCAGTGCTTTCTCCTGCTCTGTTTCTGTACTGATGAGATCCATTCGTACCAGATATGAAGTCCGCTGTTATGTTTATGCGGATGATATAGCCTTCTTCGCAGAAGCACGGAACATCCGTGACCTTTATCAGGCGTCACAAAAAATATTGATATTCTATTGAAAGGTGGTTATCAAATCTTAATTTGTCGAAAAATGTTGCCAAGTTGTGGTACTGGTATACCCCGTATCGGTGCCTGTTACCCTCTGCCTTACATACCGGGAGGAGATTTATCTGCAAATGTCATCTTTAAAATACTTGGAGATTATTTATGATCTTAGGGTTGATTGGCGGCATGATATAAAGCACATTGCACCGAATGAATAAGGGGGCTTGGTCTGTTACGAAGAATTACCAACCGGAATTTTGGGATGAGAAGACACACGTTAATATTCATTTACAACGAATACGTGCGCCCTATCTTAACACTTGGTTGTGCTCTCTTTTCAGGAGTTCCAATATACAAACTCAATCCGCTTGTTTTACTGCAGCGACGTGCCCTAATATTCTGTCTCGGCCTTCCGAAATACGTAGCTAATAACATCCTGTATTTAGATTCCCAGCTGCTTGCTCTAGAATCTCGGTTGAAGCTTCTAACTGTGCTGATGGTGCTTAGGATTTTCGAATCGCCCCTCTGCAGAGATTTATCGCTGATGGTGGCTCGACCGGCTTTATTTCTAGGAGCGAAACACCGTATGACCTCGCCTTGGCCGTGGTTTGTCCCTTGCCGTCTGTGTACACAGCATCGGATTGGAGTAGATTGGAGTGGATTGGATTGGATTAGATTTGGATTTGATTGCATTGGGTTAAAGTGATTTTTATTTGATTCGATTGGATTAAAATTGTATGTACTGTACACACGCGTTGTTACCCATTTACATGCGCAAAAGGGCAATGCCACGTGTGATTTACGGTAAGAACGATCCTCAGTGCTTCGGCCACTCGTCATGATTCACTTCGTGGAGATCTGGTGTTGCACCACCAATGCCGCCCTCAATGTGTGTATGCCCAGGCAGTACTTTCACCCCACAATATTAACATTCTGTACCCCATGCAGATGTCCTGAAAGCTCTCTCTGTTCCGCTAACTTTTAATAACGTTTTCCTAACAGCGCAAAAATTCTGCCTACGCGGTTACTAACGGGTTTTTTGAACGACTATCTGTATCGCTTGACTTCCTACGTGGTTGCATCGACTGATGCGCCTCACGTTGAGGAGAGAGTGGGTGCGGGGATTTTCATTCCAAAACTCAAATTGGTCGCTTTGGCCTATTGGCCTCAAATGTTTGTGCAAAATGTTTGCGAATGACTGTGTGGTTTACAGGACTACCGCGAATGAGAGTGATTCTGTATACCTGCAGCATGATTCGAATTTAACAAGATCCTGGTGTGCTAATTCAGAAAAGTGGTAGAATGTTTAAGAGTATGTTAACTTTTCTTTAGAAGAAAACCTTCATTCCGATTTAATACGTATACCGTAAATTCAGCTGCTTTAAGAACGGCGTGGAAATACACATAACTAGGAGGGTATTTACGAGTGGTTAGAGATGAGCTAGGCGGGTTCACGACATAAACGTTTCGGCTGTACGTGTTCTTGGCTTGCTGAGACAAAATTTGAACGAACCTCCATCCAACCTAAAATAACAACCGTATTTCACGCATGTGCGCTCAATGTTGCAAGTACGCATGTGTTTGCTTGTATCTCTACACCAAAGAGCTGTTTGATACGCTCAAAAACGTACAGAATATTGTAGTGCGATTCGTTTTGGGTAATTGGGACCGTCAACTAAGCATGAGGGAAAGCTAAACTAAACTAAAATGGTAAGACCTGAAAGGTCACAAACGACACCTCAGGTTGAACGCTTTTCGTAATATCTATCATTGGAAAGCCGGAATCAAAGGAAACTAGTATATCCAAGCGCAACTCCACATATCCTATAGTGGGACTGCAATCTTAAAGCAAAGTAAATACTATCTTTCCTTTAGAGGTGAAGCTTTGCACGATTCATTTTATCTTAGGTAAATACGAGAGTGTAATTATCTTCCCCGTATGATTGTATCCATTGCGTATAATGACGATTTTCACAACACTTTGTAGAAATAATTTGTTATTCAGAGTCAAATTTCATGCTCAGTGTTATGTATCTCCCTTCTGTAATGCATGCAAAGGCATCAGGTATTTAAAAAAACAAGTAAATATATAAATATATAAATAAATAAGTAAATCAATGAATGGATGAATGAATAAATCAATAAATAAAAAATAAATAAATAAATAAATAATAATTATTATTATAATTCTTTATTCGGAAGGGGAGACTCAAGGTCTAGTCAGGGATGGGGAAGGCGGTAAAGAAGGTGAGTGTGTACATTCTCTTGTGTATCCCCGTGGTACAAGCGAAAGTCCGCAGGGACATAACAGTCTCTCTTGGGTGAGCCCGGCCCAGAGGAGGCGATGCCCACTCCTGGAGGTTGTTGATGTACGGCGGAAGATGGGCTCTTCTCTCCGCCGCGAGCACCGAGCACACCTACAGCATGTGCTGCATTGTGGGCCTTGGCGCGTGACACGAGGAGCATGTCACGATGGTAGTCTCCCTGGAGTTCTCGAGGGGTTCTCTCAGGTGTCGTGAGCGTCGGGGAACGTATGCCCGCCACTTTGCTAGCACGTCCTCCGTAAGAGCAGCCCCCGCTCTTATTTTGTTTAACAGGATTTGGGCCCCTCTGGGAAGTCCTCCTGGCAGTGGTCGTGGGTCATGGGGCGTAGCGGCACGGAGCTTCACCCTGCTCTCTTGCTTGGCAGCGGCTCTGTCGTCCGCAGGGTGTGAGTCGTTGCGTGCTCGGGGAACAGGGTGTAATGGGTCGGAGCGGATACTTGCTTCGTCGCTCGCCCACGCGTGGGTGGCCTCATTCCCGACGCTACCCACGTGTCCCGGCACCCAGTCCACCCGCACGGTAATGGATTTCGGTGTGCGAAGTCTCCTCGCAATCGTCTTGATGAGGTGGCTTGTGGATCCGATGACTGGGGTACCACCGGGTCTTGCCACCGCCTCGCTGCTGTCAGTATATATGGTAAATTGCGGGCCCCGGTGCTCCTCCGCCTGTTAGCGCTCTTCGATGTGGTTTGCCGCCAGTAGCACCGCCTCCAGCTCGCATCGCACTGTGCTAGGCGTGGTGTCAAACTGAAACGTCCACCTCGCCCGCGCTGGCCCATCTGCACAAGCAACGGTAACGCGGTTGGTGGTCGCATCGACGGCGGCGTCCACGAATATGGAACCTCCTTGCCGGCCGGCTCGCTCCGCGGCAGCGGCGCGCTCCTCTCTCTGGTGGTCCTTCCTGCAGACCCTCGACATGGGTTTGGGGGTGCGGATAAGCTCGTCTTCCCGAGGGGGGATTGGATTCGGCGGTGACAAAATCGGCGAATCGTCGCTCGCCGTGTCGTTGATGAGACGCTGGATGTATGCCCCGGCATTGGTGGTAGCTCGTCTTGTTGTGTGCCCTTTGTACCGTTGCTCTATGATGTGGCGTAGCGGAGGAAGCCTCGCAAACCGGTAGAGCTCCTCGGTTCTGGTGTACCTGGGCAGACCCGTGATAGCTAGCAGGCACTCACGGTGCAGCGTTTCTAGTTGCGCGTGTTGCGCTTGGGTGAGCTCGAAGCAAACCGCCCCGTAACATGCCTTTGATGTAAGCACCGCCTGGGTCAGCGTACGTATAGCCTGCGTCGCCGCATCGCCGAAGCGGTTGCCCATCCGTCGGATGATGTCGAGCTGTTGCCGCCACTTAACCTTCAGCTGTCGTACCCACTCGTCCGCTCCACCCTGTTCGTGCAGTGGGACCCCTAGCATCCGGATCCAACGGGAAGCAGCCTTCTCGATGCGGCGACCGCCTAGTCTGATGTCGATGGCCTCCCTTGTCTTCTCCGTACCACCTAGAACGATGTACTGGGTCTTCTCTGAAGAGGCGCGCATGCCTGTAGCCGTGAGTGAGCCCCCGTTCAATGGCGGCCAGTCGACGCTGCACCGCCCCAGCGGCCGTCTTGACGTCGGTCGAACCATCAGTCTATATCGTAATATCGTCCGCGTATACTGCGTGCTTCAAGTGGCCGATTGTCTCGAGCTCACCAGCGATGTCGCGCATCACAAGATTAAATAGCATAGAAGACAGGATCGCCCCCTGTGGCACGCCAACTACATTGTTGAAGGTCTGTGGTTGGTGGCTGTCGGTGTTAATCTCGAATGTACGGTCTTTTAGGAATCCTTTCACAAAATTGGTGATGCGTGGGCCAGCTCCACACTCGCGAAGTACTTCCACAATCCGGGTATGGTTGACCGTGTCAAAGCCTTCTTCAGGTCCACGGCTACAACGATGGCTGGAGTCTTGGTGGGTCCACGGCGGCGCCCCACCGTGCGGCGGAGCATTTGGAGGCTATCGTGCGTGCAGAGCCCTGGTCGAAACCTGGTCGGCGTGGGCCGCAAGTATCCTGTGTGGTGCTCTACTATATAGGTCAACCGCGCCAGCACCATGTGCTCAAACAGCTTCCATAGTGTGGACGTAAGTGAAATGGGTCGGATGTTCTGCACTCTGCCAGATCTCTTCCCGGGTTTAGGAATTGGGCATACGATGGAATGGCGCCACTCTGCGGGCAGTTCTCCGGACTGCCACACAGTGTTCAACTCGTCCAGGAGCTGTGTACGGCCCTCTTCATTTGGGTTCCGCAGCATTTGCCACGCTATACCGTCCTTGCCTGGGGCGCTGCTGACGTTTACCTCCTCTAACGCCACAGAACGCTCCTGTAGCGCGAAAAGAGCGTTCTGGTCCAGTTCGTTCGTCACTGGTTCTGGTTCATATACGCTGGAATTCGATGGTATCTGTGGTTGTGGTAAGAAGGTTTCGGCCGCCTCTTTCTCAATCTCCTCGACCGTCAAGTACGTGGCCAGCCTTATGTTCTTGGTGGTGTTTGGCACCTTTGTTTTGCCGACCATGGCACGGTACGTGCGCCACATTCGATGGCTGCCGGTTTTCTCGTCGAAAGACGCGCAGTGTTCCATCCAGCGAGACCTCGCCAGGTGCTTAGCGTAGCGTCTCGCCTGGGCCGTCTTGTTGCGCACACGAACAAGATCTTCATATCTCTTCCCGTTTGTGATGTAGCGCATGTGCAGCTGCTCGCGGGTATCCCAGAGGTTGGCAAGATGCTTGTCCGGCGTGGGCCATTCTTCATTCACTTCGGTCTTTCGAATGGCGGTCTCCACCGCTCGGCGCAGCTTCTCCGTGATGGGTAGGTTTGGCTCGCACTTGCCTACGGCCTCTCGAAAGGCATCCCAGTCGACGCCACGCGCTATGCGTCTCCGCTTGTTTTTACCTCCAATGTCCACGCAGATCCAGATTGGGTAATGGCCGGAGCCCATGGGATCCACGCCACACCGCCACTCCCGCACAGTTCCCTGGTATGCCCAGGTTAGGTCGAGCACTGTGTCTTGCTGTCCGGCGTGTACCCCGTGTCTTGTTGGGTACTCGAGGTCATTGGTGAGCATCAGGCGTGCTGCCGCCGTCGTCTCCTCGAGCTTCGAACCCCGTGAATTGGGCATACGATGGAATGGCGCCACTCTGCGGGCAGTTCTCCGGACTGCCACACAGTGTTCAACTCGTCCAGGAGCTGTGTTGTAGGGCTTGCTCTAGTCGCTGCAACCATGTTGGTGCGTCGGTAGCGGGCATGGTGGCTCTCGCTTCCTCTCGCGACTGCTTGTGTTGCGACGAACATGCTTCTGTTGCCGGCGCACTATCCGGTGTTTGTTCTTTGTGCGGTGTTGGTGCTGCTGTCGCTTGGACCGGCTCCGGGATTTGCGCTGCTTGCTGCCGTCTCTCTTTCTCTAGTCTTCTTGCGGTATCTCGCTCTTGTGGGGCAGGACTGCTCAGTAGCCAGAAGCCCCTTCTTCCCGCAGGTTGCGCAAAACTTTTCATCTGTATTCGGACAGTTTTCAGGTGCCTGCCCATGCGCTCTCCCGCACTTTCCGCTGACTGTCTGCTCCGAAGGGCACGTTGCCTTTTTATGCCCTGGCTTATGGCATTGCAGGTACACTAGTGGTCGTTGTTCGTATCGCTCGACGCGCTTCACGAAGCTCCAGTACAAAACTTCTCTCGATGGTTTCGGAGCTGCGAAGTTGATCAGCACGGTGCTATTTTTGCCCATAGGTGTGGCCATTATTATTTCCACGCCGTCCGACACCAGAGCTTTCGCAAGCGTTTCAGAGGTCTCAATTGCGCGGCAGCCGTAGATAACTCCGCGGGACATGCCGGTGGCGGGAACCTGATGCGCCTTGATTGGCAGCAGTGCACGCGAGCGTGGAGGCAACAGCTGCATGCGAAGGAGTCGCGCTGCCTGGTTTGTGTCACATGTGGAAACTATTGGGGTGTTGGACGTGGGGCTCACCTTGGGGACGAGGTAGGCTGCTAGACTCTGGTCGTCCGCGGTAGCGCAGGTCACGTCCTGTAGTTCAGCTGGGTCTAGTTTTGTCATGTCGCACCGTTCCATGGGTTGCAGCCGGATCACATGCGTTCCTATGGTCTCTCTCTCCCACTTGATTGTGGTCGGCTGTCGCGCGCCGCTTTCCTTGAGCTGCGCCTTTCGTCGTGCTCTCGTGGTAGCGCGCTCCCACGGGCCCTTGTCCTCTTCGGTTGGATGCCGTGCTGACCAGAGGGCTTGCAAGCTCTCTGCTGCTGCGTCTTCTGTCGGGCGTTTACGCTTGGCCGTTGCCGGTGCGTCTTGTTCCATTTCTTCGCTGCTAGTTTCGCAGTCTCCCCAGACAGTTGTAATTTCGCCGGATCTGGAATCACTGTGCGCGAGGCGTGGGTGATCTCCGTTGATGCTTGCTGTTCGGTAGGCATAACGAACCCTGCGTCTTGTTCCATTTCCTCGTTGCTCGTTTCTGCTGTCTCCCCTGGCAGTTGTAATTTCGCCGGAGCGAGAATCACTTTACGTGAGGCGTGGGTGATCTCCGTTGGTTCTTGCTCTTCGGTAGGCATGACGATCCTTCTTGATGCCAGACCCGGTGGCCTTGGTCGTTGCTAGGCCTGATGGCCGCGGGCGCGGCCTGTTATGCTTAGCTCCAGTTAGAACCACGAGTGCTTAGATTCACTAAGGCGGTCGAGAAAACAACTACGCTCACACCGAGCTAACGCTCGACTCACTCTTTCGCGACGTGTTGAGGGCCTTCTGTCGCAAATTTGGCATTCGTATGTGGCTGCGTTCAGAAAAAATCGATCACCCGGCGGGAGCGCCGAAAAAACGTGGCCGTTCTTACCTGCAGCCCTCTGGTGGTCCCCCAATAAATAAATAAATAAATAAATAAATAAATAAATAAATAAATAAATAAATAAAGACACCCGTCGAAAAGTGCCCCGTTATGGGCATATTTTTTAGCAAATGGGAATAGCAGGGTGCAGAAATTGTTTTCCCTGAGTGTCAATTGCGGTTACAAAAAGGACTAATCGGCAGCCATTGACGCTGATGAAAGTGCGAAAACATGGCCAGTGGAACGGTTAGAGCGCGAAGCATGGCTGGTGCTGTTTTCGAAGTGCGTGCGAAGAATGCCACGTTATACTCGAAATGTGAACGAAGGTGTGTATACAAAGGGCCGAGCCGCCAGATCGCCTCCGAGTGGTTGAGAGCCTTACGCATTCAAACTCGACGAATGAAATATTTATTATGGGTTGTACGTCGCAGTATGCAAAGTTGCTGTATGCATACTACCATCGCTATGTTATTGGTTTTAAACAAATTTTTAAACTCTAGTCTTGTGCCTTTCTTTCCGTGAACACAGAGGGATACAACTGCAGCCACCAGAAGCTGGGCGTCATAGGCAACGCCTCTACAATTTTTGAACGAAGTACGACATTCTTATTGGACTTTTCTTTCGGACTATTAAGTGCTCTGCACGTGTCTAATAAAAATAACATGAAAAATAGATTGAAAGTGTAAGTACTTGTTCGATCTCTCCTAAAATCTGCCCTGTGAAAAATCACCAGAAAAGTCGACGTAGTTTAAGCATTTCTCTGAAAAAAAAATTGCCAAAAACCGGACATACTTTGTGTGAAGTATATAGAATGATCCTGAGTGTTTTGTGGAGTACCAAAACGCTTCGTAAAGACATTCACGCTACAAAAGTAAACTGGTCAAGCAACTGTGGTACAAAAATTTGATTTAGTTCGGGCTTAGAAGTGTTTAGGAAGATTGTCCTAAATGAAATTGGCTAAAAGCGGCACTTTTACCTTTCTGAAATTCAAGTTACTAAAGTATGCGCCCTCCTTCCCTTGCCCGTTTATTAAAAGTAAGCCGCCCCACCGAAGATGTCAGGATATAGACAATACGACTACTTCAACTCTGCAAAGAAATGAATATGTTCTACATCTGACAGCAAAAGAGGCACAGCAATTATAGCAACGACCATTTGTGAGCAGCGCTTAATAAATTAATCGTGTAGTGAACTGACGCTGATAATTAAGCAAGGCTGCGCTGAAGGCTGGACGGCTGGTGGTGGCGCGCGGTCTCACTTTGAGGTGGGTGCCGTGCATAGAGTTTCACACAATAACTACAGAGGAATCTGGCGCTGCGATCTTACGCCCCAATGGGCGTGATGGGTAGTTCCAGATACGGATTGCTGCTCGATGGCTTTTGGAAGTTGCTATAGATTGCAAGCAGTTTCGGTTTCGTTTTGGATTTACATGAACGCCTTTGCCTACGCGGGGTGTGGGAGAAGCGATCAAAAATACGTTTCTCCTAGAACTGTATGCCGCGCGCCCACTGACGCCGCCCTGAGTGGAATGTTTTATAACCAGGGTTGCGAATTTTGTGGGTTATCAATTCATTGCCGGCACAGCGAGTACGAAAACACAAATGACAACGCTCTGTTCTGCGAAGTTCACTGCGTATTAGGATTTGGGGCGCTACTCATTCGGCCGAGCAATGTATTGCTGAAGCTCACGACGGATGCAAATCGCTTGGAACAGCCCGACTTTTCGTGTGAACACCGGCTCCTACGGTGCAGAATAGCAGCACCGGCGGCTGATAGGAATGCAGATTGATTAATATCACTTATTCAGGCAAAAATAACTTCTCCAAAGGTAATCGGTTCCTTTTTTTTTAGCACAAAACTTTTCTTTGTATTACAAACTACAAGCGCCGAAACTATTACAAATAGTTTTATGGGAGAAGCTCTTCTTGCTCGGGCCCTGTCCCGTCCCTCGTTGCTGCTGTATACGGCAAAGCACATTAATGATGATTGCGGCAGGATCCTCCTAGGGATTGGCCAACCAAAGATTGGCCGAAGAAAACAAAACATTCAACGCGTTCGTTGCTACCCAACAAGGAGAAGAGGAAGAAGAAGAGGTTGTCGTTCGTCGCCTGCGAGCTCAAGACACGTACCGGGGGTACACGACACAAGACGCTCTGCAGAAAGCGACGGCCAAGGTGGCTAAAACTGTCACACACCGAATTCGCCAACTTACCCATGGAGATTCTCATCGTCCAAAACAATCCCTACATAAGCACCACAAACATCGACGTCGTAGACGGGCTTCTCAACGGAGCGGTGGAAAGCTTGACGTGTCGAGTCTTTTTATGATGTGCGGGTGAATGTTTCATGGATTTACCGATAGGTTTTTTTGCTTCGCCCCTTTTATCATCATTCACTTCGTGGAGATGTCGGAATTTTATAAAAGAAGTCCGAGTCCTACTGTAGTCTGCGGCAAATGGCAAACCTGCTCGGCAAATCTCTTCGACTCCGCGTCTGCTGTTTATTTAACAACGCAGTTTTATTTCGTACAAAAGCACTTTTTAGTCACTAACTTTCCTGTTTGCCATGTAATTTACAAACGGTGAGCCGGACAATAAGGGTTTTTTTTTGTGAGAAAACACAATTTGAGCCGGTGTTGATCCTACGCAATCCGGTTCCAAAACTACCCATTATTCCCATTGAAGCATAACCGCCGCTCTCATGTTCGCGTTGGGACTAGCGCCAGTTACCCTCTAGTTATTTGTATGAAACTCTATGGGTGCCGTGCACCCAAAATGGTGGGTTTGTGCTGGTGCACAGCGCGACTGGGTCATCTGCTTGCGCCGCATCTAGTGGTCGTGCACCTGCCTCAGTATACAGTTAACGTACTGTGCCTGAACTCCAATGCCGGTAGCTTGGTCGAACTTCCGGTAGCTTTAGTCCGGCTGGAGTCCAACGAGCACATCTCGGCTGTCCTCCGGTCGTCGTACTGCGGCCGCACACGGGTGGCTTTCGAATGGCCGGAGCCCTACGGCTGGAATCTGGCCGTTTGAACGTAGGCCGGTAGAGTGGTGGACGGACAGTGGCTATTAGATAGCCCTGGGAGTTCGGCCGTATATGGCCAAAAGGCTCACCTTTGGACACAGGTCGAACAGGTCTGCCTGAAACAGGCCGGACAGAAAATTACTGGCTAATGTAAACCCGCTTGAGTTTGGCCGAACAGTCATGTGCTGCCTGGGCAAGTCTCCGATCACTCCATATGCCGAAAAATAACACCGTGCTACTGTAAGGATCGCCGATGATAACGTAACCCTGCCACACCACGCAATCGTGCTGGTCACCGTGTATTGTGAAGATGCTGCTCCTGACGTCGAAGCTATTGTAGAGAGTGACTAGAGTTTGCTTCGCGACCGCGGTGTCTCTGTCGTAAGAGGCATTGCGCGCTTTAAGCAACGTGAATTCCCCGTTTGTGTTACTAATTTCCTCGAGGAGTACCAGCCTTTAAACAAGGACGCTGCAGTTGCCTTCCTCGAAGAAACGCAAGAAGCAACTGACGTAATAGTGGTCGGCAACTTTGAAGGCGCACCCGAAGATGCCTTCAAGCTGCCGCAACCCCCTCACGCGACTCCGGCGGTCCCACAACAGAAACGGAACAAAACACTGGCGTTGTTGCGTCGCTACAGCGAGTGTTTTTCTTTGAACACAAAGTTACGTCAGACAGCTCTAGCGTAGCAACCAATAATAACCGAAAATAGAGCCTGGCTTGCCCGACAGTCGCCGTACCGCATGCCTTCACACTTGCAGGAAGCCATTCGGACACAAGTCAAGAACCTGCTCAGCAACGACATTATACAGCCACCAAAATGCCCTCAGCTGCACCCGCCCTACTCAAGAAAAATATGGCACATCAAGGTTCTGCTTTGACTACCGGCCGCTGAACAAAACACGAAAAGGGACGTGTACTCCCTGCCACGAATCGGCGACGCCCTGGACCATCTCTGCCGCTCGATGTACTGCTCATCGGCGGATCTGAAGACAGGCTACTGGCAAGTTGAAGTGCACGAGAGAGAGAGCGATAGAAGACTGCATTCAAAACCCCGGCTGGCCTATACCCCTTTCCTGCCAAAAAAAGATTTTAGAAAAAATATGGCCACAAGTTTTTTTTCATTTCATTCATTGGTACTCTCTGGACCTGGAGGTATTACAGAGGGGAGTGGTACTTTCACATGAAAAAAAAAATACAGAAGTGCAGCAGTTGATATGCAGTTATTACAGCGGTGCGGCTCCTACTCATACAGTCATAGCTGATACCGTTTTTGAAGAACTCATGATCACGGATGGTTGCTATTGATGCGGGAAGGTGATTCCATTCGATGCTCGTGCGTGGTAGGAAGGATGTGTAGCAGTCATTTGTTCTGCATAATGGTACTCCGACCTTGTGACGATGATCTTGACGAGGTTAAATATAATCTGGCAAGGATGTGTGTTCTTTATGTAATTGTTGATGGTAATATATTTTGTGCAAAAGGCACAATCGAAGAATGTCACGGCGAGATGCTAAAGATGAAAGATTCAAGCTAGATTTCGTTGCTGATATGTTGGTGGTGTGGTTATAGTTAAAATGAATAAAGCGGTTAGAATTATTTTGAACCATTTCGACTGAGTGTATTAGCTTAGCATATTCAGGATCCCAAACTCAGGCAGCATATTCTAATTTAGGGCGAATAAGTGTTTTACTGTTTTACAGAGGGTGAGTTTTAAGAAATAAGGAGCTTTAGCAAAGTTGCGACATAGCTACCCAAGCATTATGTTTGCTTTAGTGATTATGTGTTCAGTGTTCAATGTCCACTTTAATTTGCTGGTTATGTGTAAGCCTAGATATTTATAGCTAGAAACGGTATCCAATGCAAGATGATTAAGGTAGTATGTAGGGGGTGGATTAGTTCTAGACACTCATATCTTTGCACTTGTTGACGTTGAGTTGCATTAGCCTTTTTTGACACTAAATTGACACTGCAGTAAGGTCAGTTTACAGAGCAGTTACGCCGGCATCGGAGGTTAATTCACGGAGGATTGCACAGTCATCAGCAAATAAGTGCACATGAGAAGAAAGACGCGCAGGTAAGTCATTACCATAAATAAGAAAAAGAAGAGGACCAAGCACTGACACTTGAGGTACTCCAGATTGAACAGCGGTATGGCGGCTATTCACACTGTTAGCTGCAACATACTGAGAGCGATTGTTAAGAAAGAATTCATACCCAAGTTAGTAATTTCCCGTCAAGGTTTAGTTGAAATAATTTGCGCATTATTAACTGTGGTAACCTTTGTCGAACGCTTTAGAAAAATCTAAAAATGTTCAGTCGGCCTGGGAAGAGCGATCCAGTATAATGTTCAGTTTATGTGTGAAAGATGACAGTTTGGTCTCGCCGGACTATGTTTTTGAACCATGTTTTGCTGGGGTGAAAAATGAATTAGATTCCAGGAAGTTTGCAACGTTTGAAAATAAGATGTGTTCTAATATTTTGCATGGTATACTGGTACGTGATATAGGTCGATACTTAAGTGGTGAATGGCGGTTACTAGCTTTGTGAAATGAGTCACCTTCCCAATCTTCCATTCAGCGTGCAGGCAACCTTGGTCGAGTGACTGTTCAAAGATCATTGTTAGTATAACTGATGAATGAACACACGTACTCTTTAAGAACTTCGGCCTAATTTGGTCAACCAGGAGCTGAAGACGATTTAAAGAATCTAATTATCGCTTCAAAACCACTGGAATCAATAAATATTGGAGGCATAACAGTATAGGGAAAGTGTTCTGCATTAGGTAAAACATCATTGGCATCAACAGCAAAGTGAGAGGGAAAAAATCGTTTAGAACGTTCGCACATAAGTCAGAACGAATTTGATTTCCTCTAGATTCTTCTGGGGTGATTGCGTCATCGGGTTTAGGGTTTATTGCGCGCCAGAATTTTTTAATATCGTTCGTTAGCATGTATGGTAACACGTTTTGTAAGTAACAACTTCTGGCCGTTTTGCTGCTGCTACATAAATTTTAGACGCGAGCTGGTAGGCATTCCAGCGATTCTCATTTCTCATTTCCCAGATTTCTTGGAAGACCTGCACAATCGCTTTTTTTGTTCGATAGGCGCTTTTTGTTTGCGTTAAATCATGAGGAATCTTAGGTCATTGTTATTGCGCGAATAGGTGTGTATTTGACAAGTTGGAAACGGCAGCCGAATACACGTCCTAATTTTCTTGCACACATAGTTAGTAATAGTTTTCGGGAAAGGTACTAATATATGAACCAAGTTCACTGCTAATGGCTTAAAAGTTTGGTTTTGAATAGTTTTTACTCGTTTTTATTTTTTTAGGCTTCTTGGGCCGATGAATATTTAGCTGGAATGATATTAATGAATGATCACTTAACCCAGGTGAGAGTGTAATATCCGAGACGAGTTCTGGCCTCGACGTTAGTGCGAGATCTAGAGTGCTCGAAGCAAGTTCGTCTAATCGTGTTGGCTGGGTAATAGGTTGGGTGAGGGGGAAGACAGCGCATACGTCTAGGAGCTTTTGGCTAAGAGTCGAGTAAGGCTGCATAATCGGTGATTCTGAAGTCCATGATATGCTCGCCAGGTTAAAATCGCCAAGCAAAAATAGAGATAAATCGGGATATCTTGATGAGACTAGACTAATTGCGTCATGTAGTTCATTCGCGAACTTGCAGGGAAAATTTGGTGGATGGTTACAAACGCCGATAGGAGGAGAAGGAGGAATAACTTTATTTTACGCTGGTTAGAAAAGGGTATCGTTTGCTTGAGGAGGGGAGGTGCTCCTATTATAGGGCCCCTGTAGCTCTGGCTGCACTCGTGGCCCGTCGTACCAGCTGTTGCTGATCTTCCGGGTCCGAGCTGAGCAACGCACCTTTCCACTGCTCAAGGTTTGGGTTGGGTATTCGGGGAATGTTTTGAATGTCGGAGCAGGCCCACGTAATGTGGTAAAGGGAGGCATACTGTGTTGTGCAAAAAGGGCACTTGTTCGAAGGGTGAATTGTTGGATACATGGCGTGGAGCCTTCCTAGGTGCTGGAAGGTGTTTGTTTGTAGTTTACACCAGAATGTCGCATCTTCTCTCGTTAAGGATTTGTGCGCAGGAGGAAAGGCTTCTCGGGTGAGTCGCTGGTGCTGTAGAATTGTGTTGTATTGCAGCAGTATGGGCTCCGGGTGCCGATAATAATTTTTTGAAAAGTAAGTTTGAGTAGTGCCGATGTAATCACTAACTCACTGTTAATATGAATGCAATGGGAAGGAAAATCTTTATTAATTGCCAGAAGGACGCGACCACCTTTACGGGCATTACCGTGGCATCGAAAAATAGGAAATTTAAACGTGGGCAGAAACAGTTCTTGGTGGTGAATTTGTGTGTGTCGTCAGGTTTCCGTGAGAGCAAGAATGTGAGCGTTACAATTATCTATAGCAGAAGTTATTTGGCCTCGCTTCTTGATAACGCTTCGAATGTTAGTGAAGAGGATTGTGACGTGTGATAGTGGATGAACACCGGGTTTCAGCTTTATTTAATTTTTTCAAAAAAGAGTTTCCACTCATGTGCTACACCAATAGAACTCAACCAACCACCGTTCATGCATCATGCAATAATTTAACCTTAGCAAGAATATCTCTTTGAAGCAATAAATGGTGTTGTTCAGTTCATTTCACTTCCTTCGGGTTTCACTATTTGTACAGCGACGTGAGTAAAATTAAGTCACGTTACATGGGTAATCATTGTGGGTGCCGTTTACAGCTTTGCTTTCCAATCTCATTCACAGGGTGGATTGGCACGATTGTTTTGTTAATTGTAAGTATGTTGTAGCCTAGTTTATACGCAGGGGCGTTAGGCTGGTTTTTTGCAAATTCAAGTAGACTTTTGCGAGCATGTCGGGTAGCTGGGGAAAAATGTTCGCTTATTGTGATGTCCTTTTCCTTTAACTTTTTTGCGGACAGCGAGTGCGGAGTATTTCAGTTTGTAACTTGAGATCTTGACGATGATAGGACGGCACCTCTTAGGATGGTACGCTCCCAACCGATGAGCGCCCGCAACGGCATTTTGCGGGAGCGGGTCAACGACGCCGCTGAGTGCCCCAACTATACTTGTTTCGGACTGTTCCCAGGTTTCTTCAGCGTCCGAAATGCCGAGAAAAAGTAGGTTTTCGTGCCACGACCTATCTTCTAGCTCGTCTATTCGCGACTGCAGACTGCCCTGCTGTGTGGTTAGGTAATCCGTCGATTCTTGCATGCTGGTAATTCTTTCACCATTCAGATCGAGTGTTTTGGTATTTTCTTCTAGTTCACCAAGTCGTTTCTGAATATGGCCAATTTCGGCCTCCATTTGCTCTTGGCCTGCTTCAATTCATTTTATGTCAGCAGCTAATATAGTCTGGATTTCGGCGGATTGCACAGAACGAGACTAAAGGTCTTTGAGTAGCTGAAAAATCTTGTTCATTTGCTGTGATGGTCCTTCCGTTAATGTTTCTATTTCTAGTGCGGTTGAAGAGCGAGTTCTTGGCCGTGGGCTTAACTCTACATCACCCGAGCACAGCAAAAAAAAGCCATCTGAAAACATTAATGAGCAATTTCGCAGAGCACTTGTGGGCTCAGGAACAGGAGCAGACAGGGATTATCGTTTTTTTTTGGCAAAAAGTGAGGTACACACCTGGGAATTGCAAAAGCACTGCACGTTAGACTTTCTGGAGCGGCTGCTCCCGTGCCCACTGAAAGCATGCTCTAGATGATGGCTGTATATGTAATGGCAGGGGTCTGATAAGTCCGGCAAATGGGGTGACGTAGTTTCGCAGAAGAAGGCAGTCTCCACCCTGGGCATCTCGATGAAGGCAGTGATGAAGGCGATGAAGTTATTAAATTTTGCGCATTTACCGCTTTCGAATGATGCTTTGGAAGTGAAAATGGAAAGCTCAAAGTATTTCACACAGAAAGCAAAGCCACGCGTATGTGTGGGCTGGGCACTCCAATGATATTCGTATGACCTGCGGGTAGTAAAAATACCCTAAAAACGGCATCAGGCGCCAAAAAACTGCATTTTGGCGTATTATTTATAACTTTTTTATTGTTTTCAAAAGTACTTATATTATAAATAGAAATTGGTTAAATAATACTCAGTTTTATTTATTATAAATAACCATTAAAAGTAATAATATTATCACAAATAAATACGGAAGTAATTCAAAGTTAAGGGCCAAGAAAACATTACCGGCGAGCCAGCACCAAATAAGACACCAAGAAATCAAGACTAATTACTCATCGCTAGTGCTACAGCGCGCGAGCTCGTCCCCTTTAGCGCCCGCAAAATTTTCGTGACGACGAAAGCCCAGCCCGCGCATATGTGTGGGTGCATTTTTCAAGCGTGATGACGTAACGTGCACGAAAGGAACGGGTGTATTTTTTAGTCGATCGTGTTTTTCCAAGTCCTGCATGTAGTGGCTTACGCTTGTTATTAAGAAAATACGAGAATAGCAAGAAGAAATATCACTTTTCATCTTGAAGGCGGCTATCGTGATCGTACTGGCTGGGGCGCCGTTTTTTAAACACAATTTCTCGCCTCCTGGTGGCGAAATGAGTGAACTACCAAAACCAATTAAGTCTCGGAAGCATTCGCAGCCATTACCCAAGGCTGTGAATCCGTAACCGAAACAGGTGCCACTTAGTAAATAAAATGGTTGACCCACGCATTTGTGTCGGCTGGGCCGTAAGGGTTACACCCGAACATGATAACCCCAAACGAGTGCACGACAGCATATGAAGATACAATCAAACCTCCCCATCCTTAACACCAAGCGTGGAAACTCAACCAGCTTGGCCCAAATATTATTCGACGGCCGCAAAACCCCCTTCTGGATCCGGTACCGCTCCACGTTTTACCGCTGGAAGCCTTTTCTTCCAAAGACTGAGACGGGCCTTGCTTGCTGGTCCCGGGCCATCGACATGATGTGCGTCCCCACGCCCGTGATCCACCTCGCTGCCCCCACTGTGTGGCCGCACATCCCGTTGAATCTCATCTGTGCACCCCGAAGTGCATTGTCTCCGAAGAACTGACATCACTGGCTCCGCCGATTGCCCACGTCGACACCAACCCCGTCTAAAAGCTAACACCGGTTCTCAGATCGCCTCGGCGGGGCAATTGTTGAGTCACATGCAAGGCGAGCAAAAGCAGAAGCTACGTTCATGCCTCCGGGTGGACTTGCTCGCGATCCGATCGATCGCCAGGACCCGCGACCTCTGCACACGCGGGGCTTCCACTGAAGCCCCCTCCCAACCAAGGTCAAGTGCCTGCCGGTGTACTGCGATCGGCTCCGCACTTATAGATGAGCTGTCCAGTCGCTACCGCCAACTTCTCATCTATTTCCCCTCCTCCTACCCTAGTTCCCTCTGACGGCGTACCTAGGGAGGTCAACACGATTTGAGCTGAAATTTCCCTCCTCAGGCAGAAAAACGCTGCGGGCCGCCAGGAGAACCAAGCACTGAAATTGCGTGATCCTATTCCCCCTGCAGGACACTCCCTCCTTGTTCACTGCTTCAACTTGCAAGCAAAGTCGATGTAGCACGACTCTTTTCCTGAACCCGTCCTTCCATCTCTTAAAGAATTGGTTGCAAATCCCATCACTTAGGTTGAGTCTTCCTGCAAGCAGGTGTTAACGGAAGAGAAAGCTAAATAATGGATTATTCATGAGGCACTTCAAGCCAGTGTAACAAAGTTGCAAGCCAACATCGAAGCGCTGCGCTGTGAACTGCACTCCAGTGTGCGGTACCGGTCAATAAAATCAACTCCCTCTCCGCACTGTCCATATCCGGATTCCAAACCACAGCTAAAACTCCGCCGCGCAGTAACAGGATGGGGTCCACTCCGGTGTGGCAGTGGAATTGCTGGGGTTTCCGTCCTAAACGACGTGCCTTACAACTCATAATAAAGACAGCCGAATCTCACCCAATGTGATAGCCTTACAAGAAGTAAAAACCATGACCAAACTCCCAGGTTAGAGGGCTTTTCAGAGCTGTACTAATGCTGCTACAGCTTTTCTAGTCCACGGGAATATCCGTGCCGAACGAATGCGATTTGATAGCATTTCTATTCCTCACCATTTAGTGGCGCTTTACCAAGTAACAAGGAGGCTGAGCGCTTATATGTTCTCAACATATACAGCCGCACTCGTTCAACAGGACACAGATTTAGCCACTTGTGCCCTCTCACTAAGCGAACAGGTGGACCTCATGCTCTTATATTTGCCGGTGAAATCAATTCGACATACAGCACCAAGCGATACCCTCACTGCACTCACAAGGGCAGACTCTTGTCGGATCACATCCAAGCACATGGACCTACTACAGAATCGGATCCAATGTCACCCATTAGAAATGGCAGCCACGTACAGATTTATTCGTCCACAGATCTCCCCTTCCGTAATAACGTCACGTGCGCATGCGTGTGTAACACCAATGACTGATCAGATAGCGTTTTACGTCATTCTCCGAACTGGCGTAAATTTAAAAGGCCCCCTCCATATTCGTCCTCGCCAGACACATCTGAAAAACTAGAATGAATTCGGCGAGGTGCGGCAAACCCCAAGTCTCCAGAAATCATCCCTTCGAGAAAGTGGGTAAAGCAGCTCCTTACTGACGCTGAAAATATCAGCACTCCTGTACACCCCGGCACTCCATCCAAAACGGTACATTTCCACTTGCAGCACATAGCGAATGCATTCCGAAGCATCCTGCGCAGATGGCGGAAAAATTAGTGCAACAGAAAACGATGCTGCAAATCGCTCACCTAAATACCGAAATAGAGAACTATTCTATACACTTTGCTCAAAGTCAGTGGCACGAAATTTGCAACATGAAAGGCGACCGTAGCATGTGGAGAACCCGATCCTTTTTTAGATACCTCAAGAGCCCCACTCACACAAAAACAGAACAGGGTCATCGGCTCACAGCCAGCACAGAAAAATTACACGGGTACAAATCAGGAACTAATCGATGGAGCTTGCAGTTTTTACATTCCCGCTGGAGACGCTCAGCCACTCCAACCATAACGTATATCAACTAATAATGACCAAGACGCTGCCATCACGGAGGCGGAAGTGCGCAGTGTACTTCTGGCTATTCGCCCAGTCTCGGCAACACGTCCGGACGAAGTGACAAACAATTGATTGATTGTAGGGTTTTAACGTGCCGACACAGCGCAGGTGATGAGGCGCGCCGTAGTGGAGGGCTCCGGGTTAATTTTGACCACCTGGGGATCTCTAACGTGCGCCGAAATCTCGCACACACGGGCGTTTTTGCTTTTCGCCTCCATCAGAAAAGCGGCCGCCGCGGCCGGGAATCGAACCCGTTGCTCAGCAGCGCAACGCCTTAGCCACTGAGCCACCGCGGCGGGTACGAAGTGACAAACAAAATGCTGTGCAACCTGGACGGTTCCTCAATATAGGCTCTCTCGCACTACTTCAATTTTGGGGGGAACGCGGAACACTTCCTTCCGCGTGGAAGCATGCCAACGTCACGGTTATCCCGAAACCTGGAAAGCCCCTTACTATACATCATCTCCGACCCATATTTTTAACTTTATCATGTTAGCAAGGTCCTGGAGCACATCATCCGCGTCCGCCTTACGCTTTGCCTGAATTCCACCACTGCTCTTCCACACACCATGATTGGCTTCCGCCCTGGACTCTCTACTCAAGATGTCTCTCTGCAACTTTCCTGCGGGGCAATCACCCATTTAAGTAGGCTTGATACTGCTGCGATTCTTGCGCTAGATCTCACCAAAGCACATGACCGAGTAACTCACAGCGCCATCTTGTGTGGCATAAAATCAATCTCCCTTGGAGACCGTGTGTACAACCACGTGCAGAATTTTCTAATTGAACGTACAGCATTCGTTCAAATAGGGGCAATAAATCTGACGTGCTAACTCTCTCTTCCGTAGGCGCTCCACAAGGGGCCGTTTTTTCAACTCTATTATTTATTTGGGTCTCTTAAACATCTCGAAGAATCTTGAAATAATCCTGCATGTTTATTTTAGCCTATATGACCACATTAAGTTATCGGTAACTGGTGGTATGTCGCATTCATTGAAAACACATTAAAGCAAGATGCTCGTGCCATGAATAAGGAAGCACACTGTGTGGCCGGAACAGCTCTCCCGCATAATCGGAGCTTTTCCTCCTGCCATCCAAACTGGCCTCTCAAAATTGTCCCGGCATCAAACTTTACGTGAATGAACATTTGATGCCGGAGGAGGTGTTATCATGCAGCATAATTGCAGCCACAGAAAATTTATCTCGCCGTAAGCTCACACGTTAATCGGACAATCGGACTCACCCGACGAATCAGTAAATGCCATCATGGCCTCAAGGACACTGAGAGAATCAAGCTTGTCCAATCCTTTATAATTAGTCGCCTTACGTATTCTCTCCTGTACCTTCGTGTTTCGAACGCAGCAATAAAATAAATAATTATCTCATCAGAGAGGCCTACAACGCTGCGCTTCAAATTCCTCTGTGTGCATCTACAACCAGACTTGAGCGCGTCGGAATTCATATTACTGCCCAGGAGCTTGTCCAAGCACACCATATCAATCAGCTCTATCACCTCTCAACTACGTCCTCTGGACACCATATACTGATCCGCCTTGGTATCGGGGCCCCAGTCTGTTCCAAACCGGCTATCCCTATCCCCCGGCCTATCCGCGACTTCATTCGCGTCTGCCCTCTTACAGGGAACATGCAGCCCACCTACCACAGAGGTAGAAAAAAGCAACGGGAACGGGTGCCGGCCAAAACATTTCCCATCAAACCTGGCCATCTATACTTGGATGCATCAGAATACCGCCGTCACGACGCCTTTGCTCTCGTCGTAATAATAGCCCGAACGACTACCCTGTTAAGTCTGTAACGACCCGCACAAGCACCACTGCAGCGGGAGCGGAGGAGGCGCTAGCAACCCGGCCATTACCTACAATTATAATTACTGTATCGAAAACGGCCACCCGAAACATCGCCGGCGGGTACATATCCATGCTATCCAAACTTCTCCTTCCAAATCTTCCATCCTCCCTGGTAAACATTTGTCTGGACCCGGCGCACAATTGCATTGGGGGTAATGAGGTCGCAAACACTACAGCACCACGAATGACTATCCATTCTGGGGCTAGCCTCGTCCCCTACCACGGCGCAGGTCAGCCAGTGATTGATTGATCACGTGCCATAGTATACTACGCATTACCGCCTCTTTCGCCATCAATACCATTCTGCCCACCCTGAGCTGACCAACCATCAGGAGCGATTATGGCGACTCCTGCAGACAAACTCTTTGTCCTGCCGAGCACTACTGCATCGCATTCACCCATCGCAATTCCCCTCGCCACGCTGTCCACTTTATGTGGGCCTGCCCTCAAGATCCCTTTCCTTCAATAGTTAAAGACCAGCAGTGGGAGGAAGCGCTCGGCAGCTCAGACCCAGAGGGCCAGATACCTCTTGTGACCAGCGCTGACAACGTCGCCGCTAGCATCAAACCGGCTCCAAACACCCGGCAATGCTCAGTAAAGTGATCTCTTTCTCTATCTGTCTTCCTCCAATTTTATCTGAAACACTCAAATATTGAACAAGAAATAGACCCCTTTGTATAAGCACATTGGTATGGGATTCAACGTGTTTTATGTGCTCCAATTGGGCTATAATTGACAAGCTGCCGCCTGCATGAGAAATTCTTTGCAAACATGTCGGAACCAACAGTACTTGAAGGGGCTGGACGGTATCCATCGACAGTTTTCAGACGGTTTTCTTTCAAGATTTTAGTTACAATACAGTATGAGAAAGTAAGATGTAGATTGAATGGCATCCACTTGTTAGGGTCTTGTTAGGACTGTCAGGAAAACAAGGGCGAAAAGCGTAAAAAAGTTTTATAAAATTCTGCGTAAGGCCAGTTTGACCTAGGGCTTTATCGCTTTGCAGTGCCTTTATAACGGCTTCTGCTTCCCGCAGAGTAATTTATAACGGCTTCTGCTTCCCAGCCGCCATCCTCCTCACTTTCAAGAATGGGTGCGCCGATGCTGCATTGGACAATGTTCACCGTACCTCTCCTTGTATTGCTACAGGTTAGTTGTACTTATTTGTACCGAACAGACGATCAGTGCCCATGCTGCGCGGTGCCCACGTACAATGTTGTTCATTCTGTTTGATTTCATGACGTATGCTATTTCTGTGTGAGGAGATTGTACAAAATCCACGAATAATTAAATGCCAACAAGCTATTCAAAACGATTAGCTAAAAGTAAAACAAAGCGTAGAACAAACCGAACATATGGTGGAGTCTCCTGGAGAACTGTTAGTCCACTTGCAGTGTGAAGTGAAGGAATTGGCTACAAAAATGTCGTTTGTAGATAGTGTTAGAGAAATTGTCCCCCTTTTGCAGGATACAATACGTCAACAACTAGCGGAGATGGTTGAGCTTGAAGACAAGAGTGAATGAAAGAATTTGGTTGTATTTTGCGTGTAGGAGGCATCGACGGAAACTGAAGTCGGATTAAGACGACTGGTTGTCGATCACACCTTCAAAAATTCCCTGAAGTAACTATTACATCAGTGGATAGAATTCACAGAATAGAAAAACCTTCTTTAAAATGCCCAGTGGTTCTTCACTTCAGTAATTTACTAGAAAAGCAAGCCGTAATGCTCAACGCTAAAAAACTCAAGGGAACGCCTGTATTCATACAAAATGACTTGCAAGAAACGCTATGAAAACGACATACACTTTGCAGTTTGTAAAAATTGAAAGAGGAGAAAGAAAGAAGGTTACGGTTGCGCACGGCAACGATTACATTTGCAAGAAGCTGTACGCCTGGGATGGTCCAACAAGCCAGCTTATTCGAGTCGAGGCAAAGGAATCAACACCAGCTGACACAATGTACTGTGTGGCCGTCTCGATGAACTGATTGTCCTCTCGCTTAATGCAAGAAGCATTGTAAATAAAAATTACAGTTGGGAACTGCTTATCTTGAATTTTGATCCCACCTAGTTGTAATCAATCAAACCTGGCTGAGTGACAGAAAAACGACTGCAAGGTTTTTCTAGCGTCACTATCATATATATGTAGTTGTTGTTGGAGCTCCCGTGGTGGGGCGTTGCCGTTAAGCAAAAATAATGTTGGGATCTCAGTTTTTCCTGCAATTCAAAATTATAAATCTTGTTTTTAAACAAATCTGTGTGGGGCCTAAAGTTTTTGATTTGTGCTGGTTACTGAGCGCGCCATGCAACTGACTCGTGTCTGATAATTGTACGACTACATTTTGTCTCAACGCGAACGCCCCCTTATTGTCACGGATGATTTAATTCAATCGCCCCCGTGTTGACTGGAATCGAAATAGTTATGGAGTGAGTGACTCTTGCAATACTATCTTGGACATGATGTTGGCTATGAATTTCAACCGGCATGCTGTGGCACATACCCGTCTTAATGGCCTTTTGGATTGTTTTTTTTTAATAGCGACGTCTTTTCGAGTAGGCAGTAAAAGTAGATGCCGGTATTTCTCAGACCGCATTTTATCGTCGTGTTTTTCTTCTCTCGGGCTTCGAGGTGTGAGAAACAGTTCGGTCGAATCTGTCAAAATTATTCACCGTGCTAATGATGCTGCTTTCATTGGTTCTATTAGAGTTTATATTTTACAACCAAACGGACAATGATCTGCACAGTAAAAGTATGCATCAGTAAAATACATTAAAACACCACACCAGAAATAGGAAGCAGTAAAATACTGCATCAATAATTTTGTACTCTTGAGAAATGTTAGAAGGAAATGTTACTTTTAATACCCAAAATATTATTCAGACTAAACGTAAAATAAAACGCCTCAGGAGAAATAGCAGTACAATTGAGCAACATCTTGAAAGCCTCAAGACGTGCCTGGCATGTACGGTTAATCATACATGTGCAGATCCTACCTCGAAAATATCTGCACATCCTTCCACAATTTCTATACCTGTTTCGAGTACACTCGCTTGATCGGTACATTTTGTTACGCATCGCGAGCAGATACAAAGTTGAAAAAAAAGCTGGCGCATACCTCAAATATTCACATGGTATTTATAAAGCCCCGAAGCTTAATGTCTCATAGAGACTCTTTTAAATATGAAATGTCATGTCTACGTTGTAGCCCGTTATTTGAAGTTTTATATAAGCAGAAAACTCCAACTTCTTCTTTGTGCCATCTAATTCCGCGCGCCTCGCATTACGAGAACAGAGAAAGACGAATCTACCAACCGCGCCGCACGCACAAGTGATCCAGCGACAAAACCTCAGCTTCGGCGTTCAAGAAGCGTTTCTTGCTGACGAAAACGTCGATCCAAGCCCCTGCTTCTAGGAACAATCTCTCGTGTGTGCTTCACCGCAACGTGACGGCCAAGGGACCCATCTAATCAATCCTTCTTGAAAGATGGGTGAGTACTCCGGCTCTGGGACCGCCGTCCACGCAATTTCCGCTAAAAACCCATTGCTGTAGATAGTAAAGAGAGGCATCGAATTTATATTGATTGCGGTAGCTTTTATGGCTTTGGTTAACGTAGGTCGGGCTGATATTTCACTTCGCTTTAAGCTTTGAATCGACCTTACCTTCATTTATGTCCGGTACTCTTACCGCCCAGAAACTGCAACGGCAACATGTTCCCAAATTATATAAAAGTACACACATGGCCTTACCGGCAATTTTTTTCCTTGAATTTACCAGAAAAACGTGTGGTGACAACAAGCGAACAAAAGTATTTGGCCTGCCACAAGTAGAAAAGCTTTCAGAGGAGGCACAAAAACGGGCTGAGAGTAACCCCGTGATTGGCTGGCAGATAAGATCGGATGTCAGCGCAGGGAGGTGGGAGGTAGGGGTGATACGGGTACGATAAGTTTAATAGATGGTGGTTGTAAAAGGAAAAAAATAAAAACAGAAACGTTTTTGGTAAAGCATGGAGAATATTGAGCTTTTTTTACGCAAGTTGACGATGCCGACAGCAGTCAATAGGTTATGCCAGATTCTGGAAGAACGAAGAGGTCTATAAGCCGATAATCTGCGATTATAATTTCAGCATCGCCTGGTTGTGACGAGTGCACACAAAGGGTGTGCTGCACGGATACGATAGCGCATGTCGAAAATTGCATGCGGGTGGGTGGAGAGCAAATGTTTCATGTGCCTTACCCTGGTGGGAAGAAATTTGAGATTCACTTTGTTTAGAGACAACAGGGTAAATATATTGTGTAAGGATGGATAAAAATTGCACTTGATGGATCTAATTTGCGAGTATTCCTTCGCGCACTAGTTGTCATTTAATCGTGTCGGTAATATTGTGTACTACAGAAAGCTACCACAAAAGCACAAGCTGTTATGATACCCGTAAATTTCTGAACTGCTACTGAGGACTTTGCTGTAGCATCTGGTCTAGTAAACAGATCAGTTTATTTTACCCGTCAAAGACTGTCAGCCTATTGGACGACTTTCTTGAAAGAATAATGCTCGTAGTTCTGTAGGCCCTTCAGGTATTGCTTTGTTTATTGCGATGTGAAGAAGGACACATGTTAAAAAAATTGTGTTGATGACACGAGTTGGATCTAAACCACCTTGCAACTATTTGCTCCGGATTAAACTTCCCTGCTACATAAGGAATATAAGGTATTTGCAGAGGTATCTTCTTTGTTTTGAACATTCTTTAAAAGACACTTCGCTGCGCAAACGTAGCATTGGGAGGGATTTCTCTAGATAGGGTCCTTGCAATGTGTCATCGTTCATGTACGCCTCCATAGCAACGCTACGATTGATTTGTGCTAAGAAGTATCAGCTGCGTGCATTGTTTATAACTAATAACCAGACGTATAAATATTAACAAAAGATTTGCGGTTGCCACCCACTGTAGTCGTGGCACGTTTTGCCTTAATAGCGTTCTCATTAATAAACCATTCAGGCCCCCTCAAATGCACCGGAAAGCAATTGTACTAGCAAAAACCAAGGGTGAAAGAAAAAAACAGTTAATTATGGAACACCAGGCTTTTAAATTATACCCTATCCGAAGGAGATATTGTTGTATTCGTCGTGCCTTCAAGAAAGTGAAACTGTATTTCACATTTAGGGTGAGGAACTTTCGCAAAAGCGAAGCAGGTATAGGGGTGGTTCAGTTCGCGGACGTGGGGAAAATTTAACCTCTAGGCATGCTCTCTAAAAGCTTAGATGAGCATTTTACCCTTACCAAACACCGAATATCGCACAAAAGCAGCACAAATTGATTGCTGTAACGCGTTTTGTAATTCCCCACAAAGTTCATGTGACTTCTTTGTGGAGGTAAAACTTTTGCTTGTTCAACAGCAGGGACTCTCGGGTGTGCGGCTGCGCGTGAGCTTTGTGCTAGCGTTTTTTTTTGCGTGATTTCAGGCGTTGAGTAGCACACGCAGCCTAACGTACGCCAATTCACTTGCTACTATCTTCAATGGGCAGGTGTTAACGAAGTTGAACTTGAAGGAGCTACGCCAGTTCGAACGTCTTCCGTTAATACCAAACCTAAACAAACCTTGAGGATGAGCATTGCAAAATGCGTACAGAGGCAAAATGGTAAATGCAACGCCGGGATGTAGCGCGCAGGCATAGTTGGTAATCACTGCACCGCAGCCACCTTTCGACAAGCGGTTGAAAAAAGACCGGCTTGAGACAAGCTTGCGTCGGTTTCGTAGAGTAGCCGCTGATGCTTTTGTGTAAGGCTTTTTCTAGCGCGTCTTGGAGTCATGTTCGGGAGCATTGCGCGCCACGAAAAAAGAAGGGAAACCCACTTATGCAATGCAATAGGATACATTCACCCTCACGCGTAATGTGGCTAACCAGCTGTGCTGAGGGTTAAAAAGCGCTGCCTTTTTTACCATGTGAATTTAGCTGTTAACTAAAACCATCAGCATCGACAGCCGAGGTACAATCGTGGAAAGTCAGTAATGTGGAAATTTCATTTTTTGGCCTTGTATATGGGTACAGTGTTATGAGCGACCAACCGGCCCCTAATGATAGTGGCAACCTTCGCGACAGTTTGCTGCATCCGCGGTTGTAGTAACATACCGTCGTCAATCTACGAAGCCACGAGATCGCTCAAAGGGACCTCTAGTGCCCCTGGAGGCACCGGTATCACAAATGGAATATATTTAGCATGTGTGTCGGCAACCTGGACGCGCTTAGCTGCTAGAATAACGTCTTGTGACTCCCATGTGCGCGCTTTGGAGAACGAACCTGTCACAAGACTGATTCCCGGTGAACTCTAATGCCAGTATTTTTAATGCGTAGCATGCTTTGCAGATTATTACCACAGCAGGGACCATGTAGCGCCCTGCATTTAAACAAAAATGCAGATATCGCGAAAGTTCCACCTGTAATCACATTTAAAAAGTAAACGAATGTACCTGGTGATTCGAAGCTTTGAAAAAATAAAAAATAACAAAAATATCAACTATTTGAGAAACCTGCAAACAATATAACTCATGGCGATTCGGCAATAATACAGATGTCGCAAAAGTTTCACCTGCAATCGTTATAACAGCGTAAATGGAGATGATTGGTCGAAGAGAGTTTTGAAAAATAAAAAAAAAAACGTTACATAAAAAATACGAAAATTGGAAAACCGTGTTTATTGTTTTACTTTACATGTAAACTGAGATCGTAAATAAGGCATTTTCACAATATTGCAAATTTGGCGAAAGTTGCAATCGTAATCTTATTAATAAGGTAAATAGAGGGAATTGGTAGAACTAAAAAATTAAAAATATATAAAAGTAGGGAGACTGGCAAACCGTATAACGCATGGCACTTCTACAATAATGCAGTTTTCGCGAAAGTTTGTTTGGTAATCATTATAACAGCGGAAATAGAGATATTTGGTGGAGGTAAATGTTGAACTAGAAAATAAGAAAAAACAAAAAGGAAAACCGGAAACAGGAACAACGCTCTGCATTTCACAACAATGCATGTTTTTTCGGAAGTTCTACCTGGAATCGTTATATTAGCATAAATGGACAGACTTGGTCGAACGAAATTTTAAAGTACTAAAAAAAAGAAAACTAAGAAATACACGGACAATGGCGAACTATGTAACGCTCTGAATTTCCACAATAATGCAATTTTCGCGAAAGTTAAAAATGCAATTCTTAACATAACTGGTCTAACGGAATTTTAAAAAATACAAAGTAAGAAAATTTTTAAAAAGCTACCGAAAGTGCAAGCTGCGCATCTGCAAACAGGAGCAGCGCCCTGCCTTTCCACAAGAATGCAAATTTCGCGCAAATTCAACCTGTAATCGTTATAACAGCGCGAAGGAAGACAATTTTTCGGACAGGATTTCGAAAAACAAAAATGAATTGGATGGAATGAACTCGTACCCAAGGCAAGCGACATAAAAGCGCTCGCATCAGTAGACAATTCGCTGAATTTCTGCAATTTTTTTACGTTCCACAAATCCTTGGTCAAGAATTCCTTTCCTGCAGACACTTATGATTTTAAATTGTAACACCAAACAAACCTCGCTCAAATTCACGAAAAGACAAAGACGACAATTTTGTGACTTGATATGTACCCGTCCCCTTAGCCCCTTAGAAGAGACAGCCTAACCGCCTGTGGCAACATAGAACCACTGCAGCGGAACTAATGCCTCAAGGGCCATCGAAAAGGTCGTGTAAAATGTCGACGTACTCGCGTTTCCACATAGATAGCTGTAAGCCAGCGAAAAATGGTAAACTCAAGCACACGGCGAAGGCATTCGTACGTCTCGTGGTGCCCCACAGTCTGGGCAAACCAGATATCCGCTCATTGCACTCGCGCGAACTGCGCGGTGACACCGGTTCCGGCTTCGCGTCCCAACGAACGGCCGATTGGCCAAAATATTTTGTAGTAAGACTCGTTCTCGTAGTGTACCCTATGCATTTATTCCAACATTGAAAATCGATTTTCAAATCATATAAAAATCATTCACTCCAACGTCTCACGACAACGATGGTGGAATGCGAAGCTTTCTCATGACGCATGCTTTTTTTGCCCAATCCACGGTGTGAATATGCGCGACTCGCGCGATAAACACCAGTTTTGTAGAATAACCGGAGCGACTGCCTTGAGGGTATGCACTCCGTAGGGCTAACGTTTGGGATTGGTGTCTGCGGCGTGAATCGGAGCCTACTGCTTGGCGTACAGTGAGCACTTTTTCGATCGGGTGGTGGTCGAAGGTGTTAAACCAAAAAATGTGACCTTAGGCCTAACGCCATCAGCATCAAAATGCGACGTTTGGCCTAACTTCCTGCGGCTAACGGCGTTACCGCATGCAAGTAGCCGTAGGATCCCGAGCATCTACGCCGTAGGAGCCGGCGTTCGCACGAAAAGTGTGGCGGTCTCAAACAGTTAACAATCTTGGTCACCTTCGGAAATACATTGTTCTGCCGAATGTGCAGCGATGCAACTCCTAATTAGCCGGTGCACCGTCGTTTATGTTTTCGTACTCGCTGCACCGGGCACGAATTGGTAGCTCACCCGATTCGCAAATTTAGTTGTAGAACGTTTTGCAAGCCGCACGGCGTCAGCGCATATGCGGAATTCAGTTCAAGGAGAAACGTATTTTAGAACGCTTCCTCCTAATGCCCTGCATAAGCAGACGGCTTCATGCCATACCGCGACAAAAAAAAATGATGACACGATCTCAGCCTTAGTACTTTCCGCTAAGCCATCAAGTAACAATCGCCATCCACTTCCCATTACGTCCATCGCAGCCGACAATGACAGCGGCAGGTTACCGCGACAAAAACAAAACTGGTGACACGTTCTAAGCCTTAGTACTTTCCGCGAAGACATCGAGTATCAATCCGCATCCACTTCTTCCCATTACGTCCACCGCGGCAGACGACCGCAGCGGCTGCTTACCGCGACAAAAGAAAACTGGTGGCACGATCTAGTGCTTAGTACTTTCCCCGAAGCCATCGAGTGCCAATCCCCACCCACTTCTTCCCATTAGGTCCATCGCGGCAGACGATCGCAGCTGCAGATTATTGAAAAAAAAAAAAAAAAAACTCGTGGCACGATGTAAGCCCTAAGAATTTCCGCGAAGCCATCGAGTCCCAATCCGCATGCAGACCTTCTCATTACATCCACCGCAGCAGACGATCACAGCGGCAGTTTACCGCGACAAAAAAAAACTGGTGGTACCATCTAATGCTTAGTACTTTCCGCTAAGCCATCGAGTACCAATCCGCATCCACTTCTTCACATTACGTCAACCGCGGCAGACGCCCGCAGCGGCAGTTCACCGCGACAAAAACAAAACTGGTGACATGAGCTAAGCCTTAGTACTTTCCGCGAAGCCATCAAGTGCTAATCCCCATCCACTTCTTCCCAACATTCATCTCGGCAGACGATCGCAGCAGCAGATTACCGTGACAAAAACAAAACTGGTCACACGATGTAAGCCTTAGTACTTTCCGCGAAGCCAACGAGTGCGGATCCGCATCAACTTCTTCCCATTACGTCCATCGCGGCAGACGACCGCAGCGCCAGTTTACCGCGACAAAATCAAAACTGGTCCCACGATGTAAGCTTCAGTACTTTGCGCGAAGCCATCGAGACATACACTTCTTCCCGTTACGTCCACCGCGGGAGACGATCGCAGCGACAGGTTACCGCGACAAAAACAAAACTGGTGACATGATCTAAGCCTTAGTACTTTCCGCGAAGCCATCGAGTGCGAAACCGCATCCATTTCTCCCATTACGTCCATTGCGGCAGACGACCGCAGCGGCAGATTACCGCGACAAAATGAAAAGTGGTCCCACGATGTAATGTTCAGTACTTTGCGCGAAGCCATCGGGAGATAATCCGCATCCACTTCTTTCAATTACGTCCATCGCGGCAGACGATCGCAGCGGCAGATTCCTCTTTAGATATTAGTGTATGAAATTATATCCTCTCTCCGTAAGGCCTAATGTTTCTAATGCGGGTGTAGGGTTAATGCATACCGGCTGCTTTGCGGACGTTACTTATTCGATTATGGGCCGGTTCAAGGTTTTAAACTTGAAAACGTGCCGTGAGGACAAATGTCTTAAACCTCCAAATTAGGCCTAACGCCATGCGGCTAACAGCCTTACGCCATTGAGAGTAACGTCATTCTCATGTTAAGCAGAGCGTTGGATAACGGCTGTCAACGTTCACCTCAGGAAAACGATGTTAGGTCTGTGTACGTCGCGCGTCGCACGACTGAGTAGTCTCCCCCCTATGCTGCGCATCAACCATAGCTGATGGGGCCTGATGTGGCGTCGCCAAGCTTCGCAGGAGAGCTTTTTGTTCTTCTACTTTTATACACTTCCCCGCCGTCATTAACACTGTCAGAAACAGTTGGCTTTCCTTCACGGCGTTTTCTTGGACACACAGCATCAGTGAGAGGCTGAAAGCGTCACTTGATAAACATCTTTGGTTTCACTAATCTTCCTGCATTTAAAATTTGGTGTTCAGAAATGGTAAAGCGATTGAAATGGGTCCAATGGCGTTTGGCGTAGGCTGAGCGGCCGCTGCCGTAGCGGGGCTCAACTCGGCGGCGTTGTGCGACTACACCACTATTGTGAGCATTTGTGTGCGCGCTGCGATAGTGCTCGCATCAACGACACATGGAAGGTGCCTGGTACTTTCGTGTACAATCCATCTTGCACTCCGTCTCCTTCTCATGACCATTATCATCATCATGTCGTACCTCATCTGTTTCTGATACCCATCCACATCATCATTTCTCGGGCTGGGATACTGGGTTAGCGGACGGAATAAACGCGCCCTTTCGACGGCCTCTGCGACGTCTCTTCTGTGTGTCGGCTGCCCTTGACTTCTCCCTTAAGTGGTGAAGGTGCACCTCCGTCCCGTGCTCTGTCTTTCCCGGTCGCACACCTGGAGCTCCGTTGCGGTAGGCGCTTGGCTCTGAGGATGCAGCACGAGAGCGGGAACAACCCCCCGGACCGTCAGCTGCCATGCCTGCTGCGTTTACCATCACCAGCCACCAACGCTATCCTCCAGGTTTCTCTGGCCTTCGACCGTCCAGCAGATCCTAACGCACTTGAACAGCAGCGCCCGAGTGAAAGCCGAAAAGGCCCGGCCACCCAGCGCAGGTAGGCCGGAGGATCTCGACACGAGCAGCGAGGGAGCAGCCTAGTAAAGAGCCCAGCCGGGAAGACGTAGGGCCGCGTCACGGCGCTTCGGAAACGGAGGCCGCCTGCAGGCGATATTAATGTCTTCACTCACACAATCACTATCGCCTTCAAGTTGAGAATGTCGACGAGTGGCTGGATAGTTATTATCGGGTCAGCAGCTTTATATGATGGGATGATGCATTCAAGCTCCGAATCGTCTCCTTCTCACTGCACGAGGCAGGCAAGACGCGATTCCGTAACAACGAACACACTAACAAAGACATGACCAGGTTTACTAAGGAGCTACAAAAATTTTCGGCGCGCCGTCCATTTGCGCCAACGTGGCCAGACATAAGCTTGCCTCTCGCATTCAACGTCCTGATGAGACATTCGCCTCATATATTGAGGACGTCCTCGCTCTTTGTCGCCGTGTGAATGAAACCATGCCAGAGGCTGACAAGGTGTCTCATATATGGAATGGTATCGCTCCGTTTGCCTTTACCGCTCTGGCTGTAGAAAATCCTCCAAGCGTTAGCGATGTTCGCAAGATTTGTCAACGGCTGGACCAGCTGCAGTCTATTCGCCTTCGCCAGGAGGCTTGGGCCACTCATCAATATGGGGACTATGACCTGCGCAGTCTGATTCGCGCGATCATTCGCGAAGAACTGCAACACCACGACTCGCCTTGCTGATCGCGTGACAGTTGTAACACCAACGCGCCTCAGCTCCGAGTTAATGTCAGAGAGGGGCTAACGTCTATGACGGGATATTCACCCGCACGTCCTCCTCTTTCCACCGTCTGCACAGTCTTACTCACCCACGACCCCTCCCCTGGCCACCGTCTACACGCCATCCTACTTTGCGATTGCGGCCAGCACCCTTGCAGGTTCAGCCACCATCGCCCCAGGCCCATGGGACAGCGATTGCCGCAGCACCTGCTTCCCCGAATTATTACACCTCCATGGGACCGGGCCATCAACGGTTTCCCGGAGACGGTCCAGTGTGCCACTATTGTGAGATAAGGGGCCACATTTCTCGTTTCTGTCGTCGGCGTCAGCAAGACGAGCGAAGAGGCTACGCCCCGTTCGAACGTGACTACTCCAGAGCCCGCTTGCTCGAAGCCAAATAAGACAGTCTTATTCGCACTCTAATCTTATTGGCAGGCCTATTCGGAGTCTTATGTTCCCTGGGCTAAAAGACGCTTTCTAGAAACTAATAAGACAGCCAATAAGACTCTAAATAAGAACGCAATAAGACTGTGAATAAGCCTGCTCCGAGCAGTCTTATTCACAGTCTTACGCTGATGTGGTAGGTCATTTCATTATAAAGATCAACCTCCATACCGTGAAAAACGAGTGCAGTAGCCGTACAAGTGGCGAACGATACCGAGCGGCCGCCGTTAAACCATCTGCATGGAACAAATATATGCCTGTTCCGAGGTGGTCGACGCCGTTGGAAACTCCGTGCGCAGACAGGGTGGAAAGAGACAGAAAACGCCGGCGCCGGAAGCCGCAAGGCCTACCTACTTTGATGTGGCACCGATGGGGGCAGCCAAGCACCGCTTTCATATTTCGGTGTGCGCAATGGGCGTGTGCTTGTTTTTCCCGGGTAGCGCGGCTTTTTTCTCCCTCAGGTCAAACAAAGCTGCACAGTAATGATAGTCTGCGGCCCGATATTAGTCCCGAGCTGACATCGGGCGGCCAAGCGCGCGGTGTGATTGTGTGATCGTCGGCTATGTCAGCTGTCACCACAGCAGCTACGAAAAGGCGGCACGGAAAGGACGGAACAAATGTATTGTTTTAGAAAATCATGCCCATTAAGCCAGGAACAACAAATAGGCGCTCACAATAAAACTGCAATGTGACAAAAAAACCCGCCCGCATCTTCCCATGGGAGGAACTCGAGTAAATGCGTTGCAGAGTGGTGAGGGTATCGCGTGAATGTTGCGCAATTGGGTATGGTTTGGGAATGCTGAATTGTTATTTCGTCTTTATTATTCTTATTTATTCAATGAAGGAGAAGCGAAGGCAAGGAGTGTAAAGTTAAAGTCGGTCTTTATTGCTTGGTGCCGTCAAGCAAAGCGTCAAGTCAAGCGAAAGCCAAGCAAAGACGCCCTTGACTGAATTCCGAACGCGCGCTCCGCCGCTTATATACACACCGCCCGCGTTCGAGGGAGAGGAGTACGGGGGAGAGACGCGCATGCGCACACTTCCGTACACAAGCGCGCGAACTTTCCACGCATCCACCACGCCGTTATCACGTGTACACGCCCTGCCGCCGTTACTGTTGAGCGCGACGCAGCGCACGGGTAGCTTCGACGCATGCGCGCACAGAAGCGCTCCCCCCGCGCCGCCGCAGCTGTTGTTGAGAGCGACGGAGCTCACGGGGTACACGCGCTCCTCCCGCACCGCCGCACCTGTTGTTGAGAGCGAGCAGGGTACGGGGGAGAGACGCGCACCTGCGCCTCGACGCTACGCGCATGCTCAGTGAGCGTGTGGACGGCGCCGACAACATCGACGAGTGACATCGCGAGCCTAAGAAATGCTCCGCATTTAAAAAATTACACACAACAGCAAAACGCTAGCAGCCTGCAGTACCTCTGCCCGTGAGCGTCATATAAAATCGCGTTTTCAACGAGAAGCTGCGCAGACTCGCGTCTTTCCATCCTTCTCTTCGAAAGTGGCGGTTACGAAGTTTGATTGTTTGGGTTTGTACTTTGATTGCGCATTCTGGTTGAGCAATTGGGATCCGGAGGGGACACGGAAAAGCAGTAACGCATAATACCAACATTCGGCTATATTCTACAACGCGATTGTTTACAGTTGCAGCCCTCACTAACGTGCTACCGGCTGGCAGCACGTTAGGCGCGGGGGGGGGGGGGGGGGAAGGGGGGGGGTAATAGAAAGGAAGCAATGTGGGAGAGGAGCGCACTGGTAGGCACTCAATGGGTATGTTTTGTCACCGTAGTCAGGTTAGCTGGAAGAACACAGTTGGATTGGGGGATGAAGGGTTCAGCGAGGCAGTTAATAGGCTAGAGAGTGAGGACATCTTGCCGCAAGGGTCAAACGGCCGTTTTAAGCCCGCTGGGGCATATTATAAGTCTAGAAGGATAAAAGCACATTTTTGTTTATTATTTTCACATGAACCATCCTGGGCAGCCCGGATCATCACTGTTGGTGGGGCAGGGAGGCGGAGCACCAAGGATATAATCGGGGCGACATAAAGGAAAACTAAAGTGAAGTGATTCCACTTCCGAAAGAAGTACGCAGAGGGAAGAAGAAGGAGTATGACCGGGGCGATGCCCACTGCCCTGACAAATGCCGTGGAGGGTGTGATGGACAGGAGTTAAAATGTTACAGTGGCTCAGGTATAGCGCACGCAGCAAGGGTATGTATATGGCCCGAGAAGGAGGTGGACATGCAAGTGAGAGTCGGGGGAAGCGCATTCCTGAGTCAAACTAGTAAAGGGGGTGATGGTCAAAGCTATTGGGGGAACGGTAGGGTGGTAGGGTCGAGGGTGCGATTTGTTACGGCAGAAAGCGGGGCTTGTGGTAGTGTACCGGTGTAATAATGGTCCTGTTACTGGTGTGGAGTTTCCGCACTGACAAAGCATATGTGGCATGGATTTCATATGATCTCTATGGGATGTGAGGCACGGCATGCTGAAACACCAGTGTTTGGTCTTCCTGAGGCAATGTTGGCATAGAGTTTCTTACAGTATACACTAGACAGGAATCTGGCGCTAGTGTCTATGCGGCTCACATCAAGGCCGCCTGCGTCGTCATGGGCGGCAATTATACATCGCCCTCGCCTTAATTTCTTCATTGGCTTGGATTAAAACGTGTTAGTGACCACAAATTTCAACAAAGTGCACGATAACGTAACGAATAGTGTGCAATTATGTAAGTGGAAAATAAAACCAGGCTATTTTAAAACTACGGAAAAAGGAAGTAAAGCGTATTTTTGCCAAAACGGTTGTGCCTGCTATTCTGCAGGCCAAGGTTGTAGTTACGAACACGGTTAATATTTGGGGGGAAACTCATTAGAGTCTGATTTTAATAATTTTACCATTATTGCAAACAATAGGTTGCTTGAATAGTTTCTAAATATTTTTGAGCGTTCCTATTAAAACGTTGCCTTCATGGTGAACTGGTGCATCGACCGCCAACTAGTTTAAGAAGAAAAAAGAAAACTTGGCGTTAAACAGTCGTGCACGATGAAAAGATGGGACGCATACAAGCACCGTATCTGTCGTATCCCCGTGGTCGTATCTTGTCTTCGTCGAAGTAAGTTTTGTTTCTTCTTTTTGTCGGCTACAAATTTCGCGGCGGCATATTACCCGCTCAGTCATGCGTCCTTCGACTGCGGCGTGAGCAACTTGAGGTGCTATCACGCACTGCCTGCTGTTTCACCGAACACAGCTACCACAGAACAGGGAGGATGTCGGCTTCTTTGTAGCTCGTAAACGTATAAATGCACAGTGAAGAAAGCAAATCCCCAAAACCGCTTCAGAATACAATTGTCATGTAGAGACCAAGGCAAAAAGGGGGGTCTTCTCATGAACCCCCACGACAACATGGCTTACAAGGCGCAGTTTCATCTCTAGTACACTTATTAAGAAACTCTATGAATGTGGGGTCTCGCGTGTAATTCTGTAGGGCTTTTTATGAATTCTGGGATAACTGGCCGGGGTCAGTGGATATCACTTACCTGATTTAGGCTGATGCGCCTTGTGGCGGTGCCATGCGCGAATTGGTGCAGATGTAGGGGGTTGCTGTGTTTTTGAATGAGGCGAATCCGTACGTGTGGAGTGTTACTAGTTGGCGTCCACACAAACCACAGTGAGTGAAGGAATTCGGTGGCGTGGTGTCGAGAAAAGGCGGTTGACCTTTGCGACTGATAAGATTGGTGCATGTTACGCGAGACAGATCTCGGACATTCAGCATCCCGGTGGATAGGTAGAGTTGCAATCTGAAGAGGAGAGATTTACTAACCGTGTGGGTTGACGCAGAGGAATTCCAGTGTTGCTCTAGCTGTGCGCATCAAGCACCGTATAGACAACTGCTTTTGCCTGTGTGCTTCCATGGGAACCAGATGCATTTTGAAAGTGTCTGAACGTCGAAGATTCCCGGCAGATACCTAGCCTAATGTGTGTACTGTTAAGTCTCATGTCCCATGAATTTTGCTGCGTGTGTTTGGTGTGTGTGTAAAGCAGGGACTTGCAATTACGGAAAAGCGGCAGCAAGAGCGTCGCGCCTTTCGCAGGTCTTTCAAAGCTACCCGGATAGATAATGGTAGAATAATTTTAGACAGAAGTAGAAAAAATAGCGAAATTAAGAGAAAAAGGACGTCTACTTTCAGCGGACAGACTAAACGTTCGGCAATACTGCCAACTATGGAGCGCCATGTGCCTGATGATGTCTACCTAAGCAATGTCGAAGTTTCTTCAAAGCGCGCGAGCAAAGCTCTAGCGTTCTGTGATGCAGATGTGACGGGGATTATACTGCATGGCAAGTAACCGCAGGCTCACCGTGATTACCCAGAGGTCAGCGTTGGTTGCAAGTTGCCAGGATTGGTTGTCAAATCCTAGCGAGAACTTGTAAGTGCCGTCTCACCGGCCTTATTGAGAGCGCACAGTAGCCATAAACCCTCCCTTCTGATAACTGCACCGAAAATGACGTAAAACACTGCCATTCAAGCTTGTTCGTAAAACTGGCCGTTCGCACCGAGCCAGCATCACACGAATGCTGAGGCATGGTCTTGTGACTTTGCCGAGCCCTCATTCATGGCGCCAACGCTGCACTGTCCTGATGCGTAGGGATCCATCACGCAACGGATGTTACGCTGCCACGGGCAAAGATAGCTACAAAGAACGGTACCTTAAATCGAAGAGACTGATGAGCGTATAAGCATGCTTATTGAGGAAAGAAGGATAAGCACTCCTGAGGGTGCTACTCCAGCTCTCCCCAAACTTAGTGCCTAGGCATGATGCGTTTTCCAAGAATTCCAGAAAGGCACATTTGAATTGAGATTTTAGATGCGATGGCATCTCATTCACTCGCCTTGTCCCTCCGTACGGCGTTGTCGTTTTCCGTCCACACCCCTCCCCAAACTCCTCGCCGCGCGAGCTGCGCTCTCCACCGCTCACCCCCTCTCCACTCCGACAGCGAACACTCTCTCGCGAGGGGCATTGGATTGGATTGGATTGGATTTGGATTTGGATTGGATTGGATTAAAGTGGATTGCGTTGGATTGTGTTGCGTCATAGCGGCGCCACGTTGCGTCATAGCTGCGGCAGTGGGTTCACGGCACGTTTCACGCGATCTGAGAATCAACCTAACGGAAACAACAACGAAACCCCCTATGCGTCGCATCTACACAGGGGTTCCCGCGAGGGGAGGTGGGAGTAATTTTGAACTCGATTGGTTCGTTGAGCGGAAAATATTAAGGCCCCACTTGCCAAGTAATGTTATGTTTCTGTCGCCCCCCTTCCATCAACGCAGCAGCGCGAAGGGTAGGTAATAGTCACCAGCAAGTCTTACTATATTTCCACTTTAGAAACATTTCATAGGGAAATTCTTCTTTTTTATGGCTTCAATGCTCAGAAACAGAGCCGTTCCCTTTTACTCTAGTAGTGCGATTTGTTTCCTTGTCCACTCATACAGCAAAAGTATTCTGAAAACCAGGGTAACAACTCAGGATACAAAGCATTCCCCAACTTTCCCACCGTCGGCGCTCCTTAACTTGATTTATTCAGTTGTACCTTTTGTTGTCAATGAATATATTGCTCACTGCTTATTCTTATTTCGCAGCCACTGAAACTGCTGTCGGCGAGACTTACGGTAAGGGTAACGGCTCAATTTTTATATCTTGAACTCAGCCCCAACGCATGGATTAGGACATAAAAAGAACGTACACAAAAAGAGAATTGCTCCTACGAATTCAGTAAGGTGGACAGGAGAGGGAAGCAGTCCACAATGTTGGCCATGCTACCCCAGAGGGTTAAAGAATATTCAATTAGAATCAGCCGATAGCAAATAAAAAAGAACATTCCGTGCATTTGCTCGCATTCCATCGAATAGCGCCAAAAGACGTTTTGTTTTGTGCCATTCTTGACCCGTAACGGCCCCTCCTGTCTCCGTTAACGAACTGGAAGTTTCCGGTGTTGCTTGTAACAAAACTAACACTGCAAATTGGCAATATTTATTGGCGTTCTTTCTTATGTACGCCTCTGTTTTGTGTAAAAATCCCATGGTCAAAAATTATTGCTTTTTTCTTCGAGCGTGGCGAAGGAGCCCGGCATTCATTCACGAACATGGCTGAAGGGTTAATCAAGGTTTCGACCCGGCAAATTCGGCAGGTTCTTCGTTACATTTGCTCTAATTCTGGAAGCCTGAATATCTGGCCTGCACTCTAAACATTCCAACACGATCTGGCCAGGAGGCGGCCTTCTTAAACTTACCAATGAGCTTTTCTACGGATAAACCGGGAAGCAAAGTCTACGACAAAATTTCCTTTAAAATATTCTCCATACCTGCAGCTCGCAGTTTAATGCACATAATGAACCGAGGATAGTTTTCTAAACGACTTTTTTTTTTTAATTTGTTCTGTTGCAGCACCATTCACGCTAGGCGGAACAACCCGGCGTAAGTAGTTGGGGCAAATATGCAACGAATGGAGTTTTTATTCGGGCCCAACAAGTACGGATAAGTGCAGCCTCATACAACCACGTTTCATGAAGTATGATGTATACAATTATCGGCGCACCGTTGCAGGCGCCCTAGTTTCTATCTCCCGCACCACAAGTTCTTCAATGTGATATTTGACGGGTCTCTTAATTTATCAAATCATGTCGCCATCTAGAAGGCAAGCATGCTTCCTTCGCCAACATCTTCCCCAAGCTATTAGGCATCATTTGTACGGCTGCGCCGTCTTTTCGGACTGTTGAGGCTTGGCGCTCGAGCCATTCGGGTGAGATTCGTGCCTCAGCCTTACTTGAGTTTCGTGGTAGAACATTTTTGCCGGCTTCAATCACACCGAGCACACGTCTACTTCTAAAAAAAATAACTACAAATTCGCAATAAGTACTAGCATTGTTTCTTAAGTAAGCTTCTGTGATGTGCAAACGTGCCATGGGTAAAAATTATTGCTTTTTTTGGAGCGTGGCGAAGGAGACCAGCATTCACTCACGCACATGGCGGAAGGATTAATCAAGGTTTCGGCCCGGGAAATTCGCCAGATTCTCCGTTGAATGTGCTCTAATTCTTGAAGCCAGAATATCTGGCCTGCACTATAAACATTACAACACAATCTGGACAGGAGGCGGCCTTCTTAAACTTACCAATGTGCTTTTCTACGGATAAACCGGGAAGCAAAGTCTGCGACAAAATATAATTTAAAATAATCTCCATACCCGCTGCTCGCAGTTTATTGCAGGTATTGAACAGAGGACAATTTTCGAAAAGACTTTTTTATATTTGTTCTGTTGCAGCGGCATACACGCACCACCAATTAACCCAGCGTAAGTAATTGGGGCAAATTTGCAACGAATAGAGTTTTGATCCGGGCCTAACAAGTACAGATAAGTGGAGCTTCAAACCACAACGTTTCAAGATGCATGCTGCATACAATTCTCGGCGCACCGTTGCAGGCATAGAGTTTCACACAAATAACTATGGAGGAAACTGGCGCTAGTGTCAGCGCGAACATGGCAGCGTCGCTTACGCTTCAATGGGAATGATGGGTAGTTCTGGAATCGGATGGCGTAGGATCAAAACAGGCCTCTGGCTGCTCAAATTGTTTTTTTGGACAAAAAAATCTCTCATTGCCCGGTTCTCCGTTTACAAATTACATGGCGAACAAGAAAGTTAGTGACGAAAAATTGGTTTTGTACGAAATAAAACGGCTCGTTTAAATAAAAAGCAGACGTGGAGTCGAGGAGGTTTGTGGAGCAGGTGGGCCATTTTCTGCCAACTACAGCAGGACGCGGACTTCTTTAAATACTGCTTGTAAAAGTTTCGGCGCTGGTCTTTGTAATAGTAAGAAAAGTTGTGTGCTCATAAGAAAAAAGAAACTGATTACCTTTGGAGAAGTTATATAGTGAGATTCATCAAGCTGCGTTCCTGTCAGCCGCCGGTGCTGCTGTTCTACGCCGTAGGAGCCGGCGTTCGCACGAAAGGTGTGGCTGTTCCAAGCGATTCGCAACCGTCGTCAGCTTTGACAATAAATTGCTCTGCCGAATGAGGAGCGCCGCAACACCTAATTCGCAGACAACTTCGCCGCAACAAGCGCCGTCATTTGTGTTTTCGTGCTCGCTGTGCGGCAATGAATTCATAACCCACCAAATTCGCAACTCTGGTTATAAAACATTCCACTCAGGGCGGCGTCAGTGCACGCGAGGTATGCAATTCAACGTGAAACGTATTTTTGATCGCTCCTCCCAACACCCAGCGTAGGCAAATGCCTTAAAGTAAATCCATGCGTTCATGTAAATTGGCTGCAATCCATAGCAAGCTCCAGGAGCCATCGAGCGCCAATCCATATCCAGAACTCCCATCACGCCCATTGAGGCGTACGATAGCAGCGCCAGTTTCCCCTCTAGTTATATTGTATGAAACTCTATGGTTTCTGGAGCCCTATTCCCTATCTCCTGCACCACAAGTTCTTCAGTGTGGTACTTGGCAGGTCTCTGAATACGTCAAAACACGTCGCCATATAGAAGTCAAGCATGCTTTCTTCGCTAACTACTTCGCAATGCTATTAGGTAAAGCCTGCGGGTCTACAGTCTCACCCCTTCTTTGGCTGTATGGTGTACTCTGCGTTGGTTTATTACACTACAGCACCCCCCCCCTGTTTTTAACATCCCCTTTCAAAAGGAAAAGCGAGAGTTATGCAAACTATGCAAGCACAAGTCCGCAGGGTGTGCATTGGAGTCCCAAAGACAACATCCACGGAGGGCACGCTGGTGGAGTGTCGACGGCTGCCACGCAGGAGATTCTTCGAGAGCGACTGTGCTTGGTAACACGGCAGCAAGAAGTCAGCTTACATCTTAGCAGTCAGCTCACTTACTGAAGTGTTAGACCATGTACCATTGTACTACCAGCACCCTGCTCCGTTTCTACAGCCACCTCGGATGGGCGCGCCTCTGGATATTACATCTTAATTGCAGGCATTACGCGAAAACAGGATGTTACCACCTCTGCCTGAAAGCTCTGTTCCGTGGAACTGATCTCCCAAAAATACGCTGGACATAACTATCTATTCACGTGTAGATCTCTCACAGCCACATAACCTGCTCAGCGCAACGCTTAGCCACATAACATCTACAATTAGTGGACTTCTCGCTCAGCGAGCTGATATATCCTACATCAGCGTGGAACCACCGTGCCAGTGGGCAATCTTGAGGGATTCTAAGGCGGCGCTTCAGTTTCTAACGTTTTACCCAAAAGAGCAGCTTGTTTTTGACATCAATGCCGTGCACTTACAAGCTCTAAAGGCAGACGATCATGTAGAGCTTCAGTGGACTTCTGCCCACTGCGGTATAAGTGGAAACGTCAATGTGAACACTGCGGCATACATCGCGCATGATCTACACGGGCCAGCGTTACCTACACCATGATTCTGTTCTTGTTTCAGAGGTTGGCAAGAGCTTTCGGCAATCTACATGCGCTCCAGCGCCGCGAAATTACGCGCCGCTGTAATGCATGTTCCTCAAGGGAACTTTAGGACGCCTCACAGACCTTCTATGTATGACGAGGCAGTTCTTCACCGCATACGGCTGATTGTCACTTACGCAAGTCATGTTCGCCTCTAGCTGCCACAAATCACTTCCCCCTCTGCACTTTGTTATTGGCGCGAGTGCTTGAACCAGGTATTATGGGAATCCATGCGGTAGAAAGAATCCAGGACGTCCCTCTTAGTGTCCCTAGGCCATCCGTTTTCTAGAAAACTAACGCTAAGTAACGTTTGAGGCCCCCGTCCATCGTTAAGCGAGCTTCCAGAGCCAAAAAAGCACTATTGATTTCCTGCGAAATACAGGACTTGATTAGACTTCATGTGTTAGCATATAAGGCTTCATGCGTGCGCACATCTTTGTCATCATATTCATTTTCATCACTTCATCAATTTTGTTTCTCCTCATACATGGGGTGTAGCACGCTAGGCGGTTTTGGTAGGCTAACACACCCAAGCCAATAAAAACCACTCTCGCTCTCTCTGTTATGGCCGTGTACAAGGTTTCCAAATTCAACTATCGGTGTACTTCTCGCTATTGCTACGTTATCGCAACTATGGTAACACAGCTATCATTAATGAACAGCCCACAATCTGAAATCTGTCCTACATATTACGCTTTCCTTTCATTCACACTATCCGGTTCCCTCGAAGCCGAGCTACTAAAACACGCCGTGTTACAGCAGTTCACGTGACAAGACAGCGGTGAATAACCGTTATACGCTCATTTGCGCAGACGTTGCTTTTGAAAAGACCGTGCGCCACTTCTCAATAAAACCGATGTGTAAGTTCGGGTACATTATTTGTTGTTTTTTTTTTGCTGATGTATCCATTTATTCGCTTTTCTATCTGCTCTTCAGGTATTTTCAGCTCCTTACTTAACTCCCATTTTGCGCGTGTCTGATTCTGAATGTAACGCTATTCGCAGAAAACTTTAGATAAATACACATATACTGTAATATCATCGCTTCTAAAACCTAAAAACTGCCGTGTGTTTTTTTCTCATTACCTTTTGTGGCACATGTTGTTATTTTTGCAGATATTTTTAGTTCTTACGTGTCTGTTCAAAGAAAAGTACAGTGTCTTCTCTTTTTATCCGCAGGGGAGTAAGTAATACAGACTGTTATCTTCCCACTCATGCCGGTGTACAATGCCTGATTTGTTGCTCATGCGCTAAGGATGCATAATGCGTTCTAAATCTAAAATGTTTGCCGCGAATCAGGCAAGCCGACAACGAACGTGTAATAGAAAAATACGAAAATCTGCAGGTGACCACCAACGAGGACAAATTGTTTTCATCCCCGTGGTCCTCCTGCTTTGTACTTGCGCCTATTTCTCTTCAGTGATATGGTGGCAACATATGCCATCCTAACGGTACATCATGTACACTAGAATTGTGTTAATGTAGTACTTAATTGTGATCTAAAAACGCAGTAGCTTCATAGTTTATGTTCACTGAAAACGTGCGAAGGGTACAAAAAAGAAATATACAAGTAAGCAATGCATTTAGAAACCGCGGTAGTAAGTGCGAAACCGAGTCCAACTAGAGCTAAATATTGCTCAGTTATTCCTTGCTTCGGCGCGAATTTTGTAGGACTACGACAGTCGTTGGCGTCTCCTGCCACATGCTGCATCTTCTGTTCCCCTTTCATCAACCAAGCTCCTTCTTTCCCCTGTAGCTCGCCTCATGAGGATTCTATGGTGATTTGTTCATTTCAATTGTATTTTTTGCGTCCGCACGATTCCCGCGCCATCTATTGGGACAACCGGGGGTTCTATTCTTTATCTTTTCTTTTTTTTCGGCACGGAACTGCGCTTGCCGACATTATTTGTTTTAGTGTTCGTTTGCACAACAGCCGTCTACGACACTGTTTTCAAGGCCGTGTTTTATATTTTTCATTTGCTTTTGTAGAAACTAATCGAAAGTGGGCCCCGTAATAAAAAACGCTGGTCCTCTCGGTTATGCATTTACCCTTCACATAGTATATACCTCATGTTTACTTTGCTCAGCATACTGTCGACATGTATGAAAAATTCGAGAACTGTCAGTAGTTTGGAAAGATGATCCCTACGTGTAATTCGTGCTAAAGCAGTTCATTTTGTACCGGAGGTTGAAAAGAGTAACAGATAGAAAGGGAGGCAGGCTGAAATTTAGGTTTAGGTTACCAATAAAATTAGGTATACAAACTGAAGGCACTGTATTTGTGACTATCGTTTCTGAATAACGAAGGCTGTAGACCTCTTAAGGTTGTGGTTGATATAAAGGTTTACTGGACAGTGACAGGAGGGGTGACGAGACCATTGAATCTCGTTTATGTTTGTGGTTTAGACATATTTACGGTTAAAAAAAATTACGACTAATCGGCGGAATTTTTTCTCTTTACCTTCTGTTAAAACGACGTTTCATCAAGACGACTCCCATCTGTATTTTGCTGTGTATAAAATTATAAAATTACCGCTGGTAAAATTTCCACTCTTTATGGTTCAGGAATAGCTAACGACCAAACCTGTTTAACAAGCAATGAGGCACTCTTTTCTACTTTACGCGTTTCTACAAATGTGGAAATGGCCTTAATAAAAATTACATATCGGCGTATTTCCGCTGAACAAAGGGATTCCCACCGCTACAACATACGGTATATTGTTACTTTGCGAGCTGGGCTTTCGCGGCCAGTTTGAAGTGGTTCCTCATAACGGTTTTATTTTTGGCTACAAAATTCACACGATTTTACCCCGCTGCCACTCACTTCAGAAATTTTAAAGGCCATCTTTCGGCAAACACATTATCACAGTATCAATTCATGTGTTAAGGCAGCGTATTTTTCGCTCACAGAGATCCCGTAGTACGTTACCACTTGTGCAAATACTTTCTCGGAGCAACTACCCAGTTTCTTTGGTTATAACATAATAGAGTAGCCAGTAGTTCAAATCCTTTTTATCTTGCGAAAAAGATGGTTGAAACAGGACGCTTTCCTGTTTCATCTCAGATGAGAAACTCAGCCGAGCGCAAAACATTCTCTCACAAGAAAGCTGAAAACCCTCCTTCCCTCCTCTCCCATAGCCGTGCCCACTCATCGCGTCGTTAGACCATCTTCGTCATTAGACAGGGGCATTTCAACTTTGAAAAGGGAATTTGCTAACGAGGTCAGGTGCGTGGTTTTAATGACGAGGCAGCCCGTAATAGCTGAGGCGAAGTCCCAAGCAAACAGCCGAACAACGAACCAGCAAAAAATTCTCAGCGGCCCGAAACACTGTTATGGCGCTGTTGGATAGTCGTCGGCTTCATAACGGGAAGAACCTAGATTCCATCCCCACCACGGGAAGCGTTTTACTTTCTTGTTTGATGATGATCATCTTACGTACTCCTATTGTTGAAAGCTGACGTTCGTGTGGTCCGTTTTCGTTACGACACCGCCTTCAATGAGACCAAGCCAGCTTTGGTTTATTATTAGTAAAAAGAAGGCGCTCGTAGCCGCCTTGACATCGCCCTGACAGTGCGTTATGCGCAACCTGAAGGGACACTGCAACACCGCCGAAGAGCGCAGCAATTGCGATGCTTGAAGATGAAAAAATGCCAAGCGGCCTTAAAGCTCTCGTCGACTTTTAAAGGAACTCTGCAACACTTCTAGTAACCACTTTCACTCCTTCTTTCCCGTGTGGAAGTGGTGCAAAGGCTGTAGTTATCGCCAGCGCATACCGGCACTGCGTGATTTGCTCGTTACAGTAAATTCTGCTTCCGTTCTTGCTTTGCTTTCGCCGCTTTTATTTTTATGTGGCTAGCAAACACGTTATTTGTTGCTGCAACTGAAGGAAAGCCCGCCAATAGCCTCTACACCGCTGTAATGACGTCATTGCGGTGGTCGAAGAAATTCAAGAACGGGAAAAACAGAACTATTTAAAGCACGTTTCTAAGTTATCTGATGGGCATAGGGCAAGAAGTTTTTGGGTGAGGTACTAGTTTGCGGCTCACTAATGAAAGTACTGGTAATGTTGGTTGACTACGTTGTGCAAGCATTGGCTTTGAAATAAAGTTGAAAAAGTGTTTCTGGGCCCCTGTAAAGGCTGCGGTTTTACACATACCCATCGCGGTTATTGCTGCCTATGTAAGAATGCCCAGGTTTCACAAAGCCGGATATGTTGCGAAATTTGTATTTAGGTTCCCTATAAAGCTTTTTCCACCACCATGCGTTTGTGGCATTTCGCCTGCGGTCGAAGGTGATGGCACACTCACTCAACAATTTGCAGCTTAAATGGTTCTTCATCAGTGAACCTAATCCTTTAGTGCGGCCCGAGGCGACTTCCTATTCGTTCAAGAGACCAGGGGTGTGGACATCCTCCGCTAGAGAAGAAAATATGCTACACGTCGCCTTCAAGCACTGGATTCTTGTATAAGCACGGATATCTACCGACGAGGCCACATCTTTGGGATATACGCTTGTATAAAAACAAAGCGTTCTACGTCTCATTACTAAGACGACCTTCAGTGGTTTTGAGAAAATCTTTGTATAAAACCGATTCTCCTTAAAGAAATCTGCCCACGATGCGTTTCGTAGCGTGAGTGTAAACTCGACAGAGAAACGTGTCATGGCCATTGCCACAAGTAAACCGAAGATATTTGGATTGCACGAAAGCAGCCGATCATGCGAACATACAAGCTGGTAAGCTAATTAAGCTAATTCAGGTAGAGCAATGCGGATGACTCAGAGAATTGGTGGAGCGTCATTTTAACGTTGACGGAAAGGACGAAAGATATGTCGACGGTGTACGTGAATTCCGAGGAAGGAACGTGAAACAACATAAATCTTGTGCCTCTCTTTATTGAATAACACTCAGGCTTTCGTCTTCAAGCCGTCTTAGGGAAAACGTAGGAGAGCATGTGAAGTTTCTTCCGCTATTTTGAAGCGTTTAGAAGTTACTTGTTACATAGCGTTTTGGATAGGTGACGGGGCGTTATAGAACATGCGAAGACACTATATGAACTTAGAAGCGTTAGTCTAGAGTTTTCAAAGTCGAGCAGTCCCAATTTGCTTCCTAGCAATGGGCGCACAAAGGAAAAGACGTTGCGCAATGTTCGAAAGGAAGTATTCCGGATAATGAAGCTAGAGAATTTTTCGTCTGCAGGAGGGAATGTAAGCGACAATAAAAAGGGGTACTCTTCAATCCCTTTTGATGGCAGACGCGCAACTATCTGTGGAGTTAAAAATCTGCATACATTCAGTACTAAACAATAATTGCAACCACACTGCAATCCCACAAAAAAAATCTCTAGCCATCTCCACTAACATGAAAGCTGGGAGGGGAGAATAATGCAGTGTGCGCCGCTGTTTCCCACAGCATAATCGCTGCTATTGAGCAATGAGAGACAGGAGATGATTTGGTTCAACTATATACACATGTACATTTATTATACACAATCCGCCATCGTGTAGCTAATCCCAGTTAGTACGCACAACATATTTCTGGGTTCTTCTCCCTCCTCTTAAGTTCCGTGGTGTTGATGAGGCGCCTGCGCTTACAAGTCGTAGGTTGTGCCGAGTTCAGATAGAAATATACAGCCTTTCTGTAAAGGCTGGTGTTTTTGAAGCAGGAAGCGTTCTAGGGCAGCGCGTCGGAAAGCGAGCGTGCAGGTGCATTCGTTAGTACACATTTTTGCCCACGCAGGGGAAATATCCCAGAGCGAGGCATTTGAAAATGGGTGTCCTGGTTTCTTGTTTTTGTACGCGTTACGTCCTAGTGCGTGGTATTGGAAAACGAGTGTCCCGATGTTTTGGCACGGTAACTGCACGATAGGACGGCGGGAGACGCTGACAGCCCCAGACCCTAAGTGCTCCGCCCCTAACAATCTGAGCCACTTACAAGGAAGCTGCAATGTATGGCCTGACAGACAGAGCAGCCGTCTTTTTCCGACGACAAAGGCGGTATTGTAAATTTTCTGTGGGCTAGGAAATTGCCCGGTTTCAACGAAGCACGCATAATGAGACCACCCAAGTAGGAACAACAAAAGCACGCATAATGAGACCACCCAAGTAGGAACAAGGATGCTTCGCTGATGCCCCTAAATATGAAGCGTGATAGAATTACTCTGAACAGCTGCCATTTTGGGAAGTGTTATTTCTAATTACCTACTAAACATTTTTTTTAATATCTATACTATTGCCCCCAGATGTTTCATCTTCTCTTGCTCTACCTCAGCACTTAAAGATTTCTGAAAGGGCGAATTTTCAACCCGCTTTTTGGTTCATTTACAAATTAAAACAAATTCATTTACAATATGTCACTTACACGTTCGCCTACAACTTCTTTTAAAAATTCTAACAAAAAATATTCCCGAGCCAAACACGGGGTGCTGTGGTGATGCTGCCCGATAGACTGTCGCCCAAGTGTAGGTTTTCGTGGAATACGGGGGGTATTAAAAGAAATTCAAACAACGGAGCACACAGTCTCCGATGCATGCCGCACCGTCTGGCTGCACTGTTAGTCAACTGCGCGCAAGCGTAGTTCTTTAAGAGCGTTTGAGAGGGTGGCCTTTTGTTAGGGGAACAGCTTGATAATGAAGCGACACCGGTAATTTATTTTGAGTCGCCTTTCTATGCTCTGTCGCCACTGAGCATCCTGTTATTTAGTACATTCGGGAACCAATCGCGCAGCAAGTTGAGTGCAGCTAGCATGATTCCGTTCAACGATCATCCCCCTCAGTGGCGACGCAGCGTGCAAATGCCCCTAAAAAATAAACGAACAGAATCGCTTCTTGTTCAAGTATTTCCCTTAAATGTAGGCCCCACTCTCAGACGCCCTCGAAGAAGTGCGAATGCCCGCAATTTACTTACTTTGCAGCCAGACGGTGCAGCAAGTGTCGGAGGCTGTGTGCGCTGTTGTTATTATTTCTTCTAAATTCCCCTGTACCTCAGGTTGCTATTCTTTTTTTTTTTGCTCTATTTGGAGTCTGAAGGTAAAAATAATTTACTTTGGTTCTATTTTGCGTCTTTCCCTTGTTAACATCGCTCAAACCTCAATTTTCGCATTTTTTAGTTCAATGTACTTCTTCTGGTTCCTTCTCACACCCGTCCGCTGTCAGGAATATTGCACATTCAATATTGCTTTTTTTCTGTGTTATGGCCTATATTTAAAATTACATTAGAGAGCGTACTCGTTTTTTTCTTGCGCTCTAAAAGTTGGAGCAGTGCCAGAATGGTCGTACTTCTACTGCGCACTGTTCAACTAGACTCAAGTGTAGTTATCGCGTTAGTTGCGGAGACGGCAACGCATTTGTCTATAACACTCGAGCGGCATACCGTAGGCTCCACATGCTACGCCTATTGGTGACACCGGGTTCAAGATAGCTTCCATGCGCGCGTGTGCGGAGACCCGGACACTACCACCTGAGTTGGCGTTTTTGACCACTGCTGAAATGGGGATGCTTCTTCCACTACCAGCGCTCTGGGCGGCACCGGCCGTGAGGTGCCCGCATTGACTGGGTAGCAGAGCGCGCCCCTCCTGAATATTCGATCGTTCCTTGCATATTTGTTTTAAAAAAAAACTCCATGTACCTGGCCGAGATCTCCTGCCCTCTCTCCGTTACCATGTCTTTGGGCAACTGACAACCTACCCCATGCCCACTACTGTCCTATATTCAGGTCCCACTGTCGCCGCACTGGACACCCACTTCACCACCAAGGAGCTAGACCAGGCCCTCAGCAAGCGTACTAGAAATACGACTGCCGGCCGCAATCGCATTACCAACAAGCTCCTTCGAAATATCGAGGACCATTGCCAACAATCTATACTGGCTCGCATTAACCACCACTGGCAAGCGGTCCCCTTCGTCCTCAATGCCGCCACTCCCAGATTACCCTAATTCCCAAACCCAATAGGCCGATTGCACCCATTATCCTACGTCCTATCTGCCTCACGTCACGTATCAGAAAGCTACTGAATGCTACACGCAGGACACCCTGCCCGTCTACAAAATATTGAACTTTTTCGGCACAACATGTTTGGCTCCCTTAACCCCCTTTCCACAAAACACGTCCTTTAGCTAAAACAAGAGGTCATAAAGAACCTCTGCAAAAGTTATCCAAGCGTATTTCTAGCTTTGGATGTACTTGGCACCTTTGAAGATGTCACCCATGAAGCCATCCTCAATGGACTGAACACCACGCGCTGTGGTCAACGCACCTTCGAATATGTACCGGCATTTTTAAACACAGTTCTGCCGCCATCCGAATCGGATTATTGACCTCCCCAACTATCTCGACACCTCCTAAGGGAACCAAGGTTGGGTTATATCCCCCTTATTGCTCACCATTCCACTTTTAGATCTGCCTAAGCACCTTTCCCGAATCATCAACCTTCACCATGCTCGCTGTGGAATCTGAATCACTGCTACACAGCTTCATCGCTATCGATTGCCATTAGCCTGCGGCTGCCAGCCATTCTTTACAAACTAAGCCCAGTCTCCCTTGACTGGCATCATCATCATGTATCGTGCTTTCCGAGCGCTCGACTTGCTTCTTTGTCTTCCCCTAACCACTCGATGCTCCAATAAACTTAGACCTCGATGGTCGCTTCCCTTACCTCTTGACGCGTGATTCTGGTCCCTGGAGGACGACGGATCTCACAACTTGGTGCCCTAACCCGGGATGTCAAGCGAAACGATGAGGTGAGCCAGGGAGAGGAATTGAATTAGTCGGCCACATTGCTCACCCCGAAGCAAGGAGGAGGCGTCGAGGCGGGGGAACTGGTTGCAACTTGCTCACAAAAGCCATCTAGAACTCATCAGACGCGTATCGCCGCAATAACGCCCACTTTACAACAACCGAAGCATGTCGAGGCCGCTGCTTTGTTAGCCAGGCTCCAGCATAGCGCTGATACACTTAATTGAATAGATTATAAGCTTGAAGCTATGGCCCACGGCGCCAAACATGACGGCCAACACGACGACGCTCTAGAGTCGGTGAATGAAGCGCACAGGATTATTGCCTCACTTGAAATCATAATTTACAAACGAAGTGAGAGTGCACTCCCGAAGCCATATATCGTAAGAGAAAGCCAACCACAACAACAAGGTGCATCGACTAGTTCAAGTGAGAGTAAAGGACATGAAAAGGAATCCGGAAGCTACCACGAACAAACGACTTCAACGACATCGATTGCCATTTCGGTTATTGTTCATCGACCCCTAGAACAATCAAGCATGCTTGCGTCCCCAGCCGCAACGACGACCTGCGCCTCTACGAATTACCAGTCCGCTGACACGGCACCTGAGATACACCAGACAACTGTACATCCCTCGATGAGACTTGCAAATGCCGGAACACTGGGAGCACAGCAAGAGCAGAAGAGAGAGACCCAAACAAAACTGAACCAGCCTGTATCAAGTCTTCACTACGAGTATGACTGCGATAGGAGTGCGCAGGGAATAAGACCGGCGACCAAGAGAACAAAAGTGCAGCAGCTACATCAAGGAAAGACCACAATTCTGCCCGAACGTGGTCTTCGTAAAATGAGGGACCCCTCGACGACCGTTTACCTCCACATCAGCTTGAGGGAGGTAGGCGAAGATCGCCCACTCGCTTCTTCGAGAAAGAGGGCACATAAGAGCACATAGGAGCACATAAGGGCACATGTATTGCTATCTATTATTTCCAACGGTATTAAAATACATTACAGCTAGTACGCCGACAAGGTTCCCAAAGTCAACAGACTGCCACGGTACCCTTGATTAATTCTTGCAAAATAAAGAACACACAGAAAGCAGTAAAACCAAACTAACTAAAAGGAACACAGCTTACGCAGCGCTCAAGTAAAATAAGAAAAAGCAAATAACTGGGCAAACAAAACGAGGAAAAAAATACGCGTTACACATTACGAGTAAAATACTAATTCAAGCAAGGTAAAAAGGTTTTCAGCAAAAAAATACATAATCAAGACACTTGCACTAGACACACAATCCAGCTGAATTCAGGAAACTTAGTCAATGAATTGAACAGTGACATAGCAATACAGATAATAAAAACAATGCATTATTCGATTCAAGAAAAACGTTTTTGGCATGTGTTTCAAGGAAAAGAATGATGATGAAGATTTTCGTTCGGCCGAAAACTATTACAGAATGGAATAGCCGAAAAAGCGGATGTCATCTGACCATAGGTAGTACGAACTATGGACAATAAGTAGTTTTCATTGGCTGCGAATCTGGTGGCGTTGTTATTTTGTAATAGTTGTGTGTAAATAAATTGGTACGAAAACATTATTAACACGCAGTAAAAAGAAAAAACGTGGCTATGTTGTAATAAATAAATTTTTAACGGACCACACAATATACTCTGTAAGAAAAACATGGGGGTTAGCATGGAATGAGCTGTTAGTAATGATACGAAGAGCCTGATTTTGAATATGTTGTAACGGTGCTAGATTGCAATCGTAAGTTTCACCAAATCTAACAATACCAGATGTGATATGTCTATGAACGAAAGCCAAATAAAGACAGAAGGGCGTGGCGGGGAAAAAAATTGGCGGGCGTTTATGAGAGCTCGAATGCCAAAAGCAGTCGTTTTTATAAGGTGATCAATTTGTTTATGATATTTCAGATGCGAGTCGATGAACAGTCCAAGAAAAAAAAAACTGTCAGATGGGGTTATGGTATTTCAACACAGTGAAACGGTTGGAATATATGATACTCGCTTCTGGAGTGGTCTAAAAATGATAAATTTAGTTTTTTATGTATCGATTATTGGTGGTCGATGAGGCACCATTTAGTTACTTTAGTCAAAACAATATTTAGGCTAGACGTAAGATTGGAAAGAGATTCATGAGCCGAAGATACTGTGGTGTCGTCAGCGTATAGAACACAGTGTGAGGCATTAATAGAGTCATCAAGGTCATTAAAACAGATAATAAACAGTAAAGGACCTACGGCTCACCTTGAATATATATTTTATTCATAGAATACCCATTATTACCACAAAAAATACCTTCCCTGTTTGTAAAAAAAAGTAGAAAATTTAAAGCTGGTCTGGTTAATCCGTCTGGTTGAAGTTTGTGGAACAGATCATGATTAATGGTATCAAAACCTTTACTAAAATCTAAAATAACAGATCTCACAAACGTACCTAAGTCAAACGATTTTTATAAAATCGGTTAAAGACAGAAGTTCTAGAATAGTGGAACTGCCAGAACGAAAACGAAATCGACAAGGCCTGAGAATGTTGAATTTAGTTAAATGGTTATTTAATCGATTAGCAAAGTACTTTTCGGTTACTTTACTAAGAAAAGAAAGGATAGAAATATTCCTGTAGTTAATTATTAGGTGCTTGTCTCCTTCCTTAAAAACAGGAATAATTTTAGCGCACTTTATATAGCTTGGGAAATTTTCGAGTGCGAAATCTTATTCATAATGATGGAGAGACGAACAGAAACACAATGAGTAAGAAATTTTAGGTCATATGCACAAAGGTTATCTAAGCCAGGTGAAGTATCCTGAAGGGTAAGATGCTTGGCGCTAACTTCATCGGTAGTAACAGTAAAAAGATACAAATCATGTGATGGCCGACACATATCACCATTTGCAACATTTGCCTGCTGTAGGATGATTTGAGAAATAGTCACTGAAAGCATCAGCAATATGATGCGGTTTCTCAAACGTATGACCATGATGAATAATTTTATGGATAGGGACAATATGTAATGCATTCTTTAAGAAATTATTTAGAAGCTTCCATTGCATTTTTGGATTTTGTTTAATTTACTGAATTGGATTTCGTATTACGACATTTTGCGTCTTAGAACATAAAATTTCATATGTTACAGTGGTTTTTGTAGCAATTGGCAAGACCTAAATTGGACGGCTTCTTTTTCGTTTTCTTATACATATTTTCCTTTTTTCTCGTGAGTTCTAGTACGTTTTACGTTACGTATGGGTTACTCGGGTATTAGTGCCTCTTTTTACATTTATTATTTTTGTGTTTAACGAAAAATTACCTAGAAATAGGTCACAAAAATTATGCAGCTATTCATCTGGCTCATGTAAGGAATCCATTACCGAGAAATCAGTTTTGTCTATGGAATCAATGATTTCTTTTTTGTTAAGTACAGAGGTGAAAAAAGAAGGGTGGGTTACTGGGAAACGTAAGAAGTATCGGGTAATAATCTGAAATCTCGCCACTTACGACACCAGATTCAGGTGACGGCGACATGTGAGACAGGGCATGGTCAAGAAGTGTTAGCGTGTCGCACCTAGTGGGATGCACAATTAAAGATTCATAACCAAATAAGATAAAGTAATTAGTGTACGCTAAATATGAGCTCGAGGTAGTAGCGAGAAAGATATTTATATCACCAACAATTACAGCGCACTTAGCTTCAGTAGATACATTTTAAATACCGAAGCTTTACAGAGCACGAAATCAAGAATGGAAGAAGATGTGAAGTGGTATATACTACCCAGAACAATGTCTTTGTGGCATTTTGGAAAAAAATGATTTATCTATTTTGATCCAGACGGTCTCACACTCAGGGATGTTGATAGACAGACCCTTCCAACGTGAGTGTTTTATTCCCGGAGAAAATAAGATACCAGTGCCTCCGTGAATAGTTGACATGCGATGACAATAGTCACGGACGGGAAACCACATATAGGACCGGAAACCTTATGATAGGAGGAGAAACCATATAAATTACAATCAGCATTGCGCAACCAAGCTTCGGAAATACAAATGACAGAAAATGAATGCTGAAGTGCAGCGATAAAAGCTATTAATAGCGCCATAGTTCTTTCGCAGACGTCTGGCAATAAAATGGATAAGGGACGTATTCTTTCCGAGGATTACATTTTTCACTTCGTCTGGAGATAAAAGAGACATCAGAAGGGATGCGAAGAACCATGTGCGCAAAAGACAGGCTGAGTTGAAGATGCGCAGGCCACCTTCAGAGACGATGCGATTAACTTCGCAGTCTTCGTTTATTCCTGCCAAGATCTGACAGGTATCCGTCCAAGAAAACTACCATTTTCATTCCTTTCCATAGCCAGTGCTGTGAACACTGAACAAACACTTGTTCTCATTTGTAAGATGATCATCCACTAAAAATTCACAAATGCTACAATGGACATGCTGATAACTATGATTAAGAAGGCTACCACATGCGCTCCTGTATTGAGCAAACCTAGGGATCAATGTGGCACCGCGACAATTAACGCTACATAAGATGCAGACATTCGAGGTTCGAATCGGCGTGTGATACCTGGTACAAGTTAAAGACGTCAATGAACCAATCTCTGTTGTCAGTGCACACAAAAACCCAGTGAAGAAATTATGCGTGGCCGTGATCATCATGAAAACGGTAGGCTGGAAGTACGAAGAAAGGGGAAGTCCAGAAGAAAGAGAAGGCCGAAAATAAGAAAGAGGACGGTATAATTCGGACACCGGTTAGACGTAAACAGCAAACCAACCCGACACCAACAATGCTCATACGTACTGTTGTCGACCGGAAGGATGTTGCAACTTTTGACAAACGACGAAGTTGAAGCAGCATCAGAGTTCAACAGACACGAAGAACAAAAAAAACAATTAGGAGGGGCGACAAGATGTCTGCATATGAGAACGGTTCTCTGTAAAGAATGTAAATATATTGGTTTTTCCGAGACGATGGCCTTCTCCATTTCGCTATGGTGCGCTTCATCAAATCGACGTTGAAGAAAATACTCTGAAGACGACTAGTTGACGCCGCAGGGCTCTCAACGATCCTCAATAAGGTTGAGGTGAACTTCAATTTCCGCCCTCCTAATTTCGTGTTTAGCGGTACATAATGGCCTACGCCTATGTCACCACAGTGCTTTCTCAGTGGCAAAAGGCTTCCTGCGCTGGGTCTGTCGGATGACCTAGTTCGCGAGTCAGCTTTGAGGAGTTTAAAACGAACGTGGGGGAAAAGAGAGCGGATATTCGATGAATCCTCGCTGCGTTGGCAAAAAAGAACACATGACTGAATAATTTTTGGAAGCAAGACACGTAGTGTGTCAGCAAATCGCGTAAAGCCGGGACAGTTGTTGTCCTCGAAGGCCCCAACAAGCCCAAACTTTACTTTGGCGCCTCGCTGACATCGAGCAGATTTAGCCAGCCCGCTTTCAAGAGGTGCGTTCCTGCACCATTCGCCTTCCATTCGCTCACCCATCATTCGCATCTCCCCTTCGCAAGTAGACTAACCTCCCAACGTCGGTGGCCGTGAACATGTACAATCTTCTGAAGCGTTGCTACACAGCTCTATCAATATCGTGGCATTAGCATGCGGCTGCGAAACGTGTTTATGAACTGAGGCCAGAATCTCTTCACTGGCATCGTCATCATCATCATCATCATGTATCGTGATTCAGAAGCACATGCATTGCTACATTGTCTTAAGCTTACTGCTGAATGTTTCATTAAACATAGACCTCTGTCGTCGCTCATCTCACGACTTGACGCTTGACTCCGGTCCAGGGGATCGACAAATCCCACTCTCTCTACGCAGATGATCTTACATTCTGAATCACGAACGTATCATCCGGGGCGCAGCCGTACGCTTTACAACAAAGGGTGGACACCGTTCTGAAATACCTCGCACTACCTGGTACCAACAACCACGACTCAAATTCAGCCCTTCTGGCCCTTCGTGCACGAACTTGAGGAAGGCCCCCACACCCGGCTCCAAACATTCACGTCATGATTCACTGAGAAGCCATCCCTGAAGTGTATCTATTATGAATCCTGGGAGAAAGCTTCCCCGCAGAGGTATCTGGAATAGCACTCCTACCCCAACTACACTCTACTATATCACAACTCCCCCCGGTCATTCCTCGGGTATCAAAGTACGAACACTGTTGGAGAACAAGACATGTGTCAACTTGTGCAAGCATTACTGCTCAGTAGGCTTACACATGACACTTCCTATCTTCCTCTCCGACCACAATAAATTTCCAAATTGTGTGCTCTCATCTGTCGATCTGGAAGGTACACCGGGGACAACTTTCACTTTTACCAACTTTCATCTCCTTGCACTTGCACCGACAAGCTCCTTTAACTTGGCCTTCATAATTCGCTCTCCGAACTCAGAGAAGCGCAAAAGAACCGGCCAACTCTCCCGACTTAGAGGCCTCCAGAATCTAGGCCGTCCTATTCCAGAACCCCATTAAGCACTGCAGCCGATACCCCCTCATATACGGGCCACCATCCAACACACATGTATCCCGAGTAGAACAGTGGACATCGCAAAGCCCGTGTTCGCTACCTACATAAGAAGTACTGATCGGACGACACCCGGTACACTGACATCGCTCACTTACCTTCCCATATATCTCGAGCGGTCACCGACCCCAACGACACCATATACACTGTGGCGACTTACCGTCACCTATCCCCACGTGCAGCGGAAGCTACGGCATTAGCCTTAGCAATGCATAGAGTAACGTGCGACTACCTCACGATTATCACCGACTGGCAGCAAGCCTGTCGAAGATACCTCCTTGGAACAATTCCTTTGCCTACCCTCAAGCTTCTACGAGCCATAGTATCACCTCCTAACGTAACCATTTTATGGACATCAGGTCTCTCCTCTTCCCTGGGAACGAAGCATCCCAGGCTGGGGCGCGCAAACTCGACTACCGGGCACTCCTGATGATGTCGGGCGCCTTGGGCACCCTGACATACTCGCTACAGTCGATATCTTAGCGCACCTTCGCCACACCAGCCGAGAATACCCCCTCCCCACCCTGGACTCACCAACGAAAATCCCCCATCTGCCGACGTCTCCAAACACATACATTCTAAAACGCCACCAACCTGTCTCATCTCCCTCAGCCGGTTAACCTACAATTGCCCTCACTGCCACACCCCGGCCACAACCCCACCTTGTAATATTCGGCCCTCTCAACCTCGCCGACTACCCTCACCTACTCCCGACAAGTGGAAATGCGCACTAACCAGCTTGCACCTGCAGGACTAGCAAAACCTAATCCTTCGGGCCGCCCGAGCAGTGACAGCACGTGGCTATCTCGACGAAGGCGGCCGCCCATCTGCTGTAAATATGTAAGATTAACGTTTTTTCCTCCTCCTTCTGTGGCTCTTCCTTGTTAACATTCAAGGTGTCACCTCGCGTAGTAGGTACACTGCGAATTTGGGCGCCGTTATGGCTAGTTGGTGCATGGCGGTGACGGTAGAATTTCGCAGAGTTGCTTTATGGTTGAAGTGGCCATGCTTTTAGGCCAATGAGCATGAACTCAACAGAGCACGAGTGGCAAGTGGTGCGCGATTTTTGTCTATTCTGGAATACAGGGAAAACCGTTCCTGGAGGGCAACATGTTTTCATAATATATCTCTTGTACGGGAAAAAGTATACTCACGTATAAAATAAATCTGATATATTCTTAAAGCCTTTTAAGCCTTTTCATTCAGTCGACCTTCAAAGTTCTTGAGCGAAAACCGGTAGTCAACATGCATCGTATAAAGAACCCCTGGGCGCCTGCAGAGAGTTTAAGGCATTAGAGCGAACCACAGCTTCATTGGCAGTTAGTGTATGAAACGGTGATTCCAAAAGACTATAAAGCCCCTTAACCTTAAGAGTAACGCAATGCAATAAGAAGGATGCAAGCGCCATGACCGGCCTTGGCAATGGCTTTCGTAAAGGGTTCTCGGCCATCACCCAAACAACTTGTTTAACCCCGTCTATGCCATCGTGTTCATCTCGATAAATCTGGGAGAATTGAGATAATATTTTTGAACTTGCATTTATCGGATTCTAATTATTGCCTGATATTATAACTTAACCAACTACGCTGCCCTTCCAACTTCGTTCTTATTTAAATCTAAGCTATCCATTTGATGTTGTAAATGGGCCGTGTTCTGACTGCCTTCCCTTAAATTAGGGTGTCCCACAAGAGAACGTGCTAAGGTCATTGCCTTTCCTAATTTGCATACCTGGACTAACGAACTAAATAATGGCAGCATTAGTACGAGATTGTTTGGCAAGAACTGCTAGATTTGAAAAGGAAAAAAAATAAGTTACACCATCTTCCCGTAGGGGAACCCTGAGTAGTATGCAAAGCAACCATGGGGTCGATTCAAGTGCCCATTAGTTTTCAGTTCATCGTTTCCGTTAGGTTGAGGTACGTAGCTGCCGTTATATTTACAGTTTCATTTCCGTGGTAAATACCACACTTTTAACTTAGCGGAACTACGAAATGGCAAATTGCGCTGAGCCCATGCCTGTTTCGCATACTACTCAGGGTTCCCCTACGGGAAGATGGTTTAATTTTATTAGATGCGACGGGGCTATGTCCCTCTCTTGTGGTTGTTGCGCCGTCCACACCACCACTGCGCATGCTTGGCTTGCTGAATGCCCCGTGGTGTCTTACCCTTTATTGGCTCCTAGAGCGAGAGTGTTACCGGTGTCTTCCTGGGCCGGCCCGAGATGAGCCGAGCATGCGAAGTGAGGGTGTGGATGGCAACACAACAAGGGAGACCATGAAAGGCTGGAGCGACAGTGTTGCCGGTGCCTTCCTGGGCCGGCACGAGATGAGCACACTTCCCCTTAAAGGGCTCCTGGAGCGGCAGCATTGCCAGGGTCTTCCTGGGCCGGCGGATGGATGGCCGACGGACGACGGAGCTGAGAGCAAGAGATGCTTTGCATCTAAAATTACCTTATTTATTTAAATCACTGTCCTAGCACTAACTCCCACTGGTGCAATAAGTAGTGCGTAAAACTTAATCTAAAAAAACAGTGTCTATGCGCGTTACCTAGAAAAACATTTTCCCTTGAATACTAATAATAGAATTACAGCCTTGAAATTTCCTGAAATGAAGGGTTTAGGTATCTGGGCGTAACACTTACACTCATTAAACGTGTTCCAAAAAAATCAATGCTTTCTTCGCATCTGCTCATTGCAGACTTGGTCTGGTAAGATACCTGCTGAAATTATGCCTCCGCATGGTAAACTTTTGTCTAACCACACGTCTAGAAGATAATACGCATGTATTGAACGAGATCCATCGTGGAAGAAACGTATCACAATTTTGAACAAATTACAGACTTGCCGTTTGTTTTATATACCACCGCTACAAATGGCATGATTTTCCCACTGAACCAATGCACTAGTAGAAGGATCTTCTTAGAATGTAAAAATAACCTTGGAAAAGTTATGTTTCTTCAACTATGGCATCGTAATTTAAAGTTTGACATCTACACCTAATAGCAGCCCTCAACCACCAGACCCATGCGGTATCACCATTCTTGTTGGTTCACTTCCATTTTTACTCCGAGTTGACTTCTAGTTTTTGCTCAGACATTGAAGCAAACTCAATGACATAACTTGTGAGGCTTTTGCTTTATCACATAATTATTATAATCATCGGCGCTATTCCTCAAGGCCCGACATTGACCGAAACTCGGGAATCCACGAGCTCTGTACCCGCCCCCCTCACCTAATGAACATATTTCAGGCGGGCGTAAAGCGCCCTAAAGATGCGATTCACGCTATTTCCTGATTATTGAGGTGACGTAATCTGTCGAAGGGCAGCACGCACCAAGGATGCGCGACTAGGGCGTGGCGCATCTTTCAGTGGTTTTTCTCGCTCCCGTGCTACACTGGTGGCTATTGGGGGCACGCAAATCCAATTATTGCATTTTATCGTACTTTTCATTTATTAACCTGTATTTCACTGCGAAGTCCACTTTATTTCTTATTTCATGCGTTCATATGAGCTTTTTTTTCGGAATTTTCGGTCCTAAGAAGTAGTTGCTGGCGTTGGTGGCACACAGTGCAATCACGTGACTATGGCCGTATAGCAAAAAGAAAAAAAACAGCGGCTGATGAAATCGCGCCACATTCAAAACAGTTGCTGCTCGTATTGCGTTATCAAACCCTACGAATTTCGACACAGAACTTCTCGGCGCGGTCCAGTCTGCTTACGTGCTTTTAAGGCGAAACCCTGGTGATATGTATTAGCAACTTTTTTAATTTATTGTACTTGCGCCTTTTTCCTCGCTTTTGTTTCTCTTGTTTGGCACGGATAACTTTAAACGGATTTTTTTTTTGTTGCGGGTTTGGGTCAGTTTCTTCTCTTTCATTTCTTCGTCTTAGATTGCAAGCAGACTGTGGAACACGCCACAGCCTCCCTAGAGTCGGGGTTCTGCGAGGGTGGTGTGCACCTGTCCTACTCCCGTGACATTATGTTCAGGCTTCACGCTACACGCACTATCCTACAAGTGTTACTGTTCGAGTCCACAGCGTTATGAATTTTGCGAACCGGGCACGTTAGTTCCTCAAAGGTCCAAATTCCGGGCCCATCCCCCAAGTGGCCATGTGTTACGAAGGAGGGAATAGCAACAAGGAAAAGGAGTTTTCAGGGTTGTTTGATTTATTTCATTTTGTGTTCACCACTGTTGTTCGAAGAAGCTCTCCACAGTCGTTTTTTTATAGAGTTCAATCCCTCACAAACCTCTCTTCTTTTGTGCCCTTCCCACTCCCGCTTACCCTCCCTCTGGCGTCACGCGATTGCTTCAATTCTTAGCTCTCCCTTTTACTCGCTTTCCATGTTCTGCTTCCCACCACACAAATGTGACGCCGAACAAACCCGTTGAAAGGTGTTAAGATCGCCTCTGAAAATAGGCACACGCCGTTCATTGTATTGTAGAAAGGATAACGAAAAGATGCAACAGGCCATCAAGCTATTGGGGTATTCGCCGTCGTCACAGCCTCGACGATGTGGAAGAGGGAGGCAGGATTATGTCCAATCCAGACACGGGGATATGCGCTAAAGACGTGCCAGGGGAAGAACATCAACCTCATAAGGTGCATGCGCGAGAAACGAGCTGGGTTATCTCAACGCTCGGACCTGTGTTCCTATCGGCTTCACCTATGCGAATACACCACGTGAACCGACTATCGGTGCGTCGACTGTCTTCTTGACAGCACATGTTATACGCATAAGTTATCCTGTCAGTAACGTTTTCACAAGAAATGCGCGCTCCGCAACCCCCCGAAGGTAAACTGTCCGCCGTGCTGATGATAAACAAAACACACGGTCATGCAACGCTTCGCTCGAAACTACTTTGCGAGCAGACGGTAACTGAAGCGCACGCTCCGGCTGCAGACGGATAGATGTGCGGTAGAAACCTGCTGAAGCCATGACCGCCAAACCACCTAAAAGAATAGCGAGGTCTGCAAAACACGTCTCCACTGATTATATGACGCACACACCCGCTGACAGTCGACTGGTGACGGTCGATTGTGCTGGTGCCACCGAGGCTTCGGTAAAAGCTGCCCGCCGCGTAAAAAAGCAGTGCACACTACACTTGCTCCTCGACAGCCATGGAGATAAAGACGCCTCTAAGTCATCGCAAACGCGGGTCTGTCGCCAAACGACTGCACAACCAATGCAAAGCACTTTTCGAGAGAAAGAAACGGGCTCGAAATTCTTATTTCATTAAAAGGACCTGTAGGGGCAGAAATATACGTGCTACGGAGACCAGAAATATAAACCACGCCGCAGCAGCGGCCACAACGGGCGTTCCGACTTCAACTCGGCCGTGCAAACCCGTACCCTAGTTTCCTCCGAGTTCTAATGTCAGTTAAACACATCCAGACCCTTCGGGGGCGCGGCGTAACAATCGAAGCCACACCCACCCATGGCGACCGCTTTGTGGGGGCGTAGTTTTGTAGCCACTAAGTCGTCACTTGATGCCCCCTGGCAGCGATGTGAACTTAGCACAAAACAAAAATGAAGTCCCCAAGCCAACGTCAGCTAACGGTGTCACAGTCGCGAGGGTGTTCGGTCCGAACTGGACTACAAGCTGACAGGAGAGTCAAAAACGACACGATTTTCCCATGGGAGCCTTCTTCATACGCCGTGAAAACATAGTCCATGTCTAATGACACAACTTCGACGCCTAAAACGCACTGGGCAAACACGCTCTACAATTTACCGGGACAATTTCTGATAAGCGCCCGCCGTGCACACTCAAGCAAGACATAAACAAAAGCCATATTTCATTTTCGGGAGCAGGGCGTGTTCCATTAGCTACAGTGGACCAGCTTGATTACTTGGTTTGCGCTTGCGCAGAGCTGAACTGGGACTGCCCTCAGGCCGCGTTGCAAACATAATTCAGTGGAAGAACAGAACACCGAGAAAAACGGACCACCCCTTATCGGGCGTGGCCAACAGCCACGCTGGGGATTATAAAGTACCAGTAGGGTTATCTAGTTTATACTCGGGAATGAGCATTGCAAAGCGATTTCAGAGGCTGCCGCATGCGGAAGATAGCAGGCACCGTACTTTATGAACGTAAGCGGCACTAACGCAGCACGCTGAATATGCCAGGCGTGTTGCGCACAATGCCGGCTGTTTCGCACGAGGTGTATCAAATGCTCCACTATCTCTACTTTCATAACCCAAGCAGCTGCAAACTCGGGAGTATGCGAAACTCGGGCCTTCTGGAATAGCGCCCCATAACTGTGTTTATCACGTAACAGATTTGTCATAGTAAAAATTCATTCCCCAGCAATGCTTTCTCTCTGTATGACAGAATGTACGCAAAAAATCGCGCAGAACCTGGCGCTCATACTTTGTTCAGTGTGGGTAATTGATCTTAAACAATGATCACTTGCTCAATAAAAAGACCGCTGTGACGTCCTACCGTCACGGTACATCAGCTGCCCACAATATTGCAGCGCACTACGTGCAAAGACCAGTTGCAGGTGAACACAACAATTACGCGGCAGTTTTTTTTTCAACCAAACGCGTAGCGGACAAACGATAACAAACGCTGGCACGCTTTGCAGCGGAGGCAATACGGGCGCTTTAAACATGGTTCCGCCAAGAGCGCCCCTTTCGGCTAAAGAATCCTCTGTAGCAGCGGCAGCGAAAAACGCGAAAAAAGACGGGCTGGCGGTATGAGGCTAGCCTCGTACACGCGGAAGGAAGCTATCTCGAACACACTGTCACCGATAGACGTCAGCTGTGGAAACCGCGGCGCCCCGCTTGTGTGTTATAGACACGTGTGTTGCCGTCTGTTCATTCTAGAGTGGAATACGGAAAGTCCGTCGTATGATTGATAAAATATACAAATGATCTAGTATTTTCTGACACAATAAAATAACTGCCACTTTGCAATTGACTGATTGCATTTAATTATTGATCGCCTGATAAATTATTCGTTTATTAACCTTGCAGCACAGAAAAAGAATATAGTGGCTACACCATTGCGCTTGCCCTCGCCTGCTTGACGGTTATCCTGGGTCTACTCGTGGGTCTATCGACGGTTTTGATCAAAGTGGTGATAGGTAAGTTATTTCTACAAGCAGCCTTGGGCGGCGTTTAGTCTGGGTGCACTTTTCTGGCTGAAGCATCCAACAGAACACCGTTCTGTTTTACACGGCTTTTATAACCGCTGTGTACCGTTCTGTGCCATCAAAACCATCGAAAATTTGTTTCGTTGGAGAACTACATCTGCATTGTGTATACCCTCAGGTGTGCGCCCTCACAATTATGCGACAACTATAAAATCCAGATATTTACTTGCAATGGCCTCCGTACAACTTATGCGTTGGTTGACGTTAGGAACAAAATAAAATGCCTAATAATACGTGGCCTCGATGCGCTTACTTCGTAGCGTCAAATGGCCTAGATGCACAAGTTCTTTCACCTTTGCGCTGTTACGTTTGCGAAGGCGTACTTGTACCGAGTTCCGTCGCCTCCGTCATGTAGTGGTAGCGTGGCGGCCGAGCTACAAGCACAATTGCTGCCTTGGTGTTAACGACACAGAGCAGAGAGCCAATTTAACTGGTTTACTGCAAGGCGAGGAATGAACACCGATGACACAGCAACAACACACTTGCGGGTGAGCTGGCAGTATGGCTCCATCGTACAAAGCAGCGCTCCTTACCGAATCCCTGTGCGTTATCAGGTCGCTCGCTGAAAGCGCTGAATTAGTGCACCCAAGCCTCGACGGCTCCTCCGCCATCCCGGAGCTTTGCACACGGCCCGTACAAAGTACAGACACACAAGAACTATTTCCCGGCGTCGCGGTAACCGGCGCACGCTGAGTGTGTAGTAGAGGGGAAAGAGAGATGTCCACAGAAGGCGTCCCGTCCCCTCTCTGATTTCATTATCAAGACAACCCTGGAGAAGCAGTTTCTTCCGGATTTTGCAACCGCCGCGGGCTGGAATCTTCCCCAGGAAGGGCACGCGGGCGGACACGCTTCTGCGGTTCCAAGCTTGTTCACGGAGGGCAGGCTTTCTTGCAGCACACAATTTGAACGCACTACACCATACTTGCAACACACGCGCACAAGGTAGCCTCGCGCTGTGTCGTCACTACACTAAGTGTTAATATGCCAGGTTATGGTAACGTTTAGTTAGTAAGCGTTACGAAGTCAAGCTTGTACTTGCAGATGCCATCGTATCAAAAACTACAAAACCTCACCACAACGGTGTGCATTATCGTTCGCACTTCCATGAGGTGTAGCGGCATGAAAATGCACCCGAAGCCGTTCTGCCTGCGTCACTACTGCGGTGCCTACAATTGGTATTACCTTCTTTAAAGCTGACGAAATGTGATTGATTGATTGATTGATTGATTGATTGATTGATTGATTGATTGATTGATTGATTGATTGATTGATTGATTGATTGATTGATTGATTGATTGATTGTAGGTTTTAAGGCGCCGACGCTACGCAGGCGATGAGGCTCGCTGTAGTGGAGGGCTCCGGATTAATTTGGATCAACTGAAAATCTTTAACGTGCGCCAGAACCTCGTACACACGGGAGCTCTTGCTTTTCGCCTCCGTCAGAAAAGCGGCCGCCGTGGACGGGAATTTAACCCGCGTCCTCATGCTCAGCAGCACAACGCCTTAGCCACTAAGCCACCGGTTCAGGTGCTGACGGAATCTTAACTGCAGTATCAGTGATCATATTTTAGAGCAATATATTCCCGAATCTACGTTCTCAGCAGTTTTTAATAGTGTCTTAACCTTCCTTGGCAAGCGTATTCGTAGATGAGGGCGCCCAGCGCCGATGCTGAGCCCCTTTTTACGCACTCACCTTTCGAAGGGCCGAGCTGCGCACTAATCCTCTGGTACCACCACGGGGGCACAGTTGCTCAGGCGCTTGTTAGCATACTCAGTAAAAACCTGTCCTCCATCCACAGCTCTTGCCGATGAGCAGGAGGTTGCGGTCTGCTTTCGTATTTTCATTCGCTGGCACGGGAACCCTGGTGTTTTTAGTTGCTAAAAGATTACAGACTGCAAAAATGATTTCATCGGAATTTTAGCTTCAAAATCTGCAGCTTTAAGGGTGCGCGTGGGCCTGTCGACAAGGGGATCCGGACAATATAGTTCCGGACAATGTGACCCCGTATAGTATAGTCCCGGTAAAAATACAGGTCCAGGACAACACGGTCCCAGTGGAAACCCGGGCAAAATGGTGCCGAGAAAGCTTTGCGCATGCAAGGCATTTTGTTGCAAGTTGTTGTGATTATTTAAATGCAGTTCAAACACATTATTTGGTAAGCAATGAAATTGTGTGTTGCATTTATTGTTTGATCAGTTGTATATATATATTTTCATAGTAGCCGCCTTGACGCGGTAGTGCGTGTATCGTCACACGGTGTGTTGTTATAGGCTTGTTGGTGTGAAGAGGGAGTGTAGAAAAATGAAGAGAGAGCGGAAACCGGGAAGCGAGGCAGGTGTCTTTGCAGAAGAGGGTCCTGATATTGCACCGTAACGTTATCGAAGTGAAGTGGAAATTAATCCTTCTCCCCCACGTTGTTTGGACCCGCTAATTTCTGTTTTGCGTATACCAGAGAATTTTAATTTAAGCACGACAGAATAGGCGTGGTATAAAAAAGATGCGATTTTTGTGCCATATTTTACCCTTGATTTTACTTTGAGTAATATCGACCAACCGAGCTAGTGCTGTCAGGTTTCCTCAACGGAACTTCTTATACTCGTATCGGGATTACCGATTATAGGGTGCTTTGGGCATGCAAAAAAGGGAACTGTGCGAGACAAAAATTACAATTATGACTACTAAAGAATTTTTTCATGTTCAGCCACGAGCCATTATTCATTCGATTGTGAAAGCTCTACACATTATTAAAAACAAAAGCAGCAGTTAGTGAGGCAAAATAATTTCGCCTACAATGGTTCATGCCATCACAATTTAACGAATAAGAGCAATGTCGGGTCGCTGCTTGTGCATATCAAACAAGATTTAATTCTGACTTTGGAACACCAAATAAATAAAAAAACGGGAAATAAATAAGAATAATTTTCGCGCCACCATGATTACAGACTGGCCTATGACAAAGGATCCTAAGTGACCAAATTACCTATTACTAATTGGCCTATGACAAAACGCCAAGTAACAAAGGGCCATACAGCAGCATGAAAACATGCAGTATGTGTTCCAGCAATGCCTTGTCATCTTGCTGCAGCTTTATTGAACACCTTGAAAGTTCAAAAACAGTGCGAAAACATTCGCAAGCTTGCGCATTTGCATCACTCACCTAAAGATTGTTCACTACAGGTAAAGACCAAATTTAACACCATCGAACGAATGAGTTGACACGATTGCGTCAGGCTTAACACGGTGCCCCATATTGTCCGGGACCATTCTATCCGGGACGACATCGGCAAGGGAAAAAAATGTTCGCGGTCATTTTACCTGGGACCATGTCATCACACACCCGTGTAGAAGCTCTGGTTTTATGGGAAAGAACGTTAACGTGGCAGATTTAGAAAAACGGCGTTAATAAGGGCTTGTTGGTACATACTCGGTTTGGTAACAGCGCTAGTGCAAGGCTCAGAGGAACGCCCAGTATCCTGAAAGCTCTTGTTTGCTCTCCTAGCGCTGTTATCGAAACTAGGCCGATTTAGAATGCGCGCTTTCCTGTCTCACCGACAACACATAACAACCAATGGCTCAAAGCGAAAAAAGATCAAAGAATGCCATGCGTGAGAGTGGATATTTGAATACAGATAATGAGAACTAAGTCAAGTTTGGTGCTTTGAAAACCAAACGGAAATATGGGTCTGGTTGCGATTGGAAACACAAGCCTCAAAAATGCGCGACGGCCCCACCATCCCATGCAATTTCCTGAAGCATTCCTGCACAATATTGTATCATTTTGCGTATGTTCTCTACCTCTTTCTTTTTGTCTGGCCGTTCCTGCCAGCTCTCATTATAGGCCGTTTATATTTTCCCCAAAACACAGAAGTAAGGCAGTGGTTTTTTCTCTCTCTTGAGAATAAAGAATACCAGGTTTGAATTCGAGCGGGATAGGAATTTTGCGTTCAAGTTGATGACCCTGCGCAAAATTATAAACTAGTCGCGTAAAACGCTTTCGCAGTATATATTACAGAGGCGTTCGCATTCCTTTTTTGTGTTTTGTGCGGGGCAGTATACAGAGTCCCTCTACGCTATATCAGCTGACGTTCCCGTGTACGTTTGCAGAAGGGGACGACTACGATGGCAAGGGCAGCGGCACCGCTTACACTCCGTTGTTCCCTAACTTTGGTACGCCGAGCACTACTGCATCACAGGTACGTTTCTGGAGCGAATGGCTATACCTCTGTTTGTACTAAACGTTCCTACTTGAAAGGATTGAGCTGGTAGGGTCATTCCTTGAAACCTATGTTATTCAAACCGGCGCTCCGTAAACAGAAAGGCAGCGCTCTGATCAGGCGCGGAAAAGGCATGAGCCCACATTTAGCATCGGAAATATAAAACAGCGTTTATATTAGCGTATTGGTGATGAAAATTGACAATCACTGGATTGTTGAAGAATGGGGTTGAACTGCGAACTCTCAGGAAACTCAGAGTGTATGAACGGAGGCTCTCTTTTCTGTGTATCTGGGGTCAAATACACGGGGTAGAACATGGTACCTAGGAAAAGAAAAACGAGGAACAGAAATAAATCATTTTATTGTCCCCAAGGGTTTCCAATTGCTGTTCTGCGCGGGAAAGACATAATTTACTGCCTTCAAGCATTGAATTTCTTGACTTCTTGTGTTATACTTAAAAAAATCCCATACCCGAAATATTTGTCGAACACCAACGAAAAAGTTTGTAAGCTTCGAGGGTATGTCAAGGCCTTTTACACAAAACGAATTATGAAAACAGGAGTTACTGAGGGTTAGGTCTGTGGAAGAGAACAGCTGTGCGCGCTCACATTGATGAATGATGGGAAGAACAGTGGAGTTACATGCTTCGGTTTATATAGAAGGGCCAAACACATGAAGTTTTGTTTCTTGGCGGGGACCGCCTAATGGGCTGTGGCCGCTTCTTGAAGATAATTTGGTGACCCATGGAACGCATACATGTATATCTATACCCACTGCATGCACAATTACGGATGATGACGCCAGCCATCCAGTGTCAGTGCTGCCGTCTGGGGTGCGACTTTTAATTGCAACATAATGTAATGGCACTTCATTGTTGAGCCCCGTTTTTATGGAAAATACCTTGACGGCTTGTGCAGTAATTGCGGCTGCGGTGCACACTGTGTAAGTAATCCGTAAATTCATCATTCTGAATTTTATACCCACCATTCTTAGAATTCATATTAAACCGAAGAGCCCAGTACAGTCACTGACGGACCGACGGATTCATCAGCGCCTAACCAAATCTGCACGGCCATGCTACTAATTTTGGGAGTATATTTTTATATGGCGTGGCGACCAACTAATGTTGGATATTAGGGAATTGTACCGTAACAAAGGAAAGGGAGAAATTTGGTTTCTGCAAAATTCGGATTATCTCCAATTGCTGTTCAGATATCAAGCGCTTCTTGCCATTATACTTCGCTAGTAAGAATCACTGAAAATATTTGTGCGGTTGTGCCTTAACCAAGATTACAATGCGAATCGGCATTCGTAGTAAAGTTGGTCTTTTTTGAGGATTCACCAATGTATGTCTCACTAAATAATGTACCAATTGTTTTCGGTAGGTAAATGTTACTCATGCAAATGCGGAAACTAATTTTAAAGTCTGGCCTTACTACGCCGCTAAAAACGAGTATTTTCGAAATTACAGCACTGTCAAGCCGAAAAGGCTTTGTTGGACCTCTGCTTCCTCCAGCTGCGGTGATATGTTCAGAAAGCGGAGCCACACGTCTTGATGGAATCAGGCTATAATAGAATGTGTTAGAAAGCGGGCGTGAGTCGGAGAAGCCACGAGAGCATGCGGCAGCTCGTGACGTGCGCAATCAAATGATGGTGATTAGCGTTGTCTGCTTCAAGGAATGACGAAGAGGAAGTCACAAGTCTCCCCCGCTGACAGATTACGCTAAGTGGCCTTTCAAGGCTTGAGTAGCAGTACGGGACACCTGACTGTAGTGCCGCGAAATAAATGGAGACTCCTCGAGCTGACGGCTCCATCCCGTCCGCCGATCGACTCTTCTATTCATGTCATGCACCCGCCGTGGTGGCTCACTTGGCTAAGGCGTTGCGCTGATGAGCACGAGGACGGGGGTTCGATTCCCGGTCGCACCGGCCGCTTTTCTGATGGAGGCGAAAAGGAAAAACGCTCGTGTGTACGACATTTCGGCTCACTCTAGAGATCCCCAGATGGTCAAAATTATTCCGGAGCCCTCCACTACGGCGTGCCATCACCTGCGTTGCGTCGGTGCGTTAAACCCTACAGTCAATCAATCAATCAACCAATCTTCTAGTAATGTCAAGGTCTACAGATGTTTTGAACGCTACGTTTTTCCGAGTAGCATGCTTTCCTTCAGTAAGACTGCCGATTTTTTTTGTTTCACATAAAATTTCCGAGCATCGTTCCTCTAACAACCACAGACCACTTTCTCCGCCATCGGTGCCTATACAGCCTAACCTGTCTCTTCTTACAAGTTGTCCACGGTGTTTCGCAGGCCACACTCTATTGGTGAAGCTACAAGCAATAACGGTTTCTAAACCAGGAAAAGTTTCTGCAAACGGGAAAGCTTCCTTGCAGGCGTCCGACCTTCGTTGAAGGCCCGCTTTTGCTCTCTATTCTTTGTGTTTTCTTCCATTGATGTCTCAGCGTCTTTACATCTGTTTTGTTGTATGCCAGAAGAGCAACAGTTTTCCCTTGATGCCTCAGTTTGTGCTCGTCATGACGCCTCCATTTAGGGGCTTCCCTTTTGCGTGGCCTTTTCGACTCGGTCGGTTTTGCAGACGTCCGATCGCCAATTTTTCCTGGACCCTTTGACGCCTCCTCGCTGCAGTGCAGGATGATCTTCGACTTGAGCGAAGAGATGTCCGACTCCTTGCTGCACTGAAGTCGCAGCTCCTCGCAGGTTCCAATAACGAGGAAAATGATTTATCCCGTGAAGCCATTCTTTGTTTCGAAGCGGCGGGTACAACAAGGTCGTTTCTTGCCAATTTGGTTCTCGGAAGATCTTTTTCTGGAGCATTTTGATCGCTTCTTCAGTAGGGAAGTCTTCTCCAATGAGCAGACCGTCCAGCAGCCGCGCTGTCGGTGGGCAGTTGTTTTCCAGAGTTTGCAGCAGCATGCCGGAATATGCTTAGTTGGACACTAGGTGGGCCTGTGTTGAAGTCATGTGTCGTTTTGACTGCTGCCTGAGGAGCACGGTGATGTTGCGTGACTTCTCGTGCACCTTCGGCATTTTAACTGGCTCCGGCACTCTTTCACCAAGTAGCCCTGCTTCAGGCACCTAAAGGATCTTCCAGGTTTAGCTAGCATCGCCTTTTTGCGCGAAAGGTTCAGTTCTTTGGCATCACAGGCTTCGGCAGAGTGCGTTCCAGAGTGACAAAACAAGCACCATTGCGGCCGGCTCGCTGAGCCTTCCAAAGCAGACGTCGTTGAAACGTCAAGTGGAAATCTGCGTTTTCGCCCATCTCCTGAGGTTCGATTTATTTTTTATGTGGCGTGTTCACCAACAGCCTCCCGACACTTGAGCGTACGGTCGGAGACATCCAAGACTAGTTGAAGGTCTTGCTCCGACGCGGCCAATCCGCCGGATGAGTCGCAGCGTGTTTTCCATGAAGCGCCATCTGGGGAAAATGTGTTGCGCCCCTCATGGAAGCCCAGCACCATGTCCATGGGCAGGACCCTTAGCAAGATTTCGCGCAGCATGGAGCAATAAGTGGTCGAGCTCGTGTCATGCGCCTTGAGATTTCGCATATGGGCTTGCATCCGATCATAAAGCTTCCCGAGTTTTCGCATGTCAAATGGCGTTGACACGGGCTTCATGCCCAGGAGGCGTCGGTTGTGATTCTGTACGACGATGCCATTATTTCTGAAACACTTCTTTATTATCCTAATGGCGTCTCTATACCTCCCTTCGGTCACCAGCAGGCGAGGTATGGCAGATTCAACTGGTCCAGTCACGAGGCTGCTCAAATAGCTGAACTTGTAAGCCGTGCTGAGCTCGTCGTTGTTATGAACAACTGCCCGAAAATGCGTCCAAAATCGCTGCCATCACCCGTGGTTGCGGTCGAAGCTGGAAGCTGTTGATAGGGGAATCTTGCACTTGCCAGGTGGTCATCGGGCGTGGCGCCGAAGACCGGCGCTCTTGAAGCTTAAGACCTACATTTGCGATCATGCTGACAGCGTTGTCCCGGTATTGTCCAGCGTCTAAGGTTTCGCTGTCCACTAGTCCATCTGGCGTGTCATCAAAGATCGCCTCGTCACACTTTTCTATCTGGCCGTAAAATGCGCCGATACGCTGTATCAGTGCACTCACCGCGTCTGTCGTCGCCTCTCGACTCCTGCTGGAAGAGGAAGCGGGAGTTGCGCCCGTAGGCTGTGGCGTCGTCGAAGCTGTCGTTCCATTCGGTCGCAAGCTGCTGACAGCTCGCCAAGATAGCTGAGGATGCGTCTTTTCCTCGCCTTTCTCGACTCCCTGCATCGCTGTGCTCGGCGTCGTCTAGAATTGCAGGTTCTCCGCACCATGTGTTGGCCTTCTGGGACCTCCAGCTTTGACGCGATGCTCAGAAAGTGGAGCAAACACCCTTGATGGAATGAGGTTTTTATGGAACGTGCAAGAAAGCAGGCGCGAGCCGAAACAGCCACAAGAGTACGCGGCAGCTTGTGAACAACGTAATGAAAAGATAATGATTAGCGTCACAAAGAGGAAGTCACTTGATGTCGGCTGTCATCCAAACTAAGAGGCTTGAAACTGAAAGGGTAGGTTCCTACTATACTGAAGAGAAAATTGCGCAAATACTTTTTCACTTTTTATCGCAGGCCGATCTGGATGTCTAACAGGTATTGTGGATATAGGTAACACAAACGAGCATCCAATAACGGTTTCACAATTTTGTCATACCTACCTAATAGGGGATCTGGAATTGGGGAAAATGAAGAGTTCTTGTACATACCTCACTACCAATTTACTCCCTTGATATATCGATAGCGGTTTTGCTTAAAAATGTTGACTTTACGATTTTTCCAAAACCATTTCCGGATTTTGACAAAACAACCTAGCAACTAAGTCAGCGAGATCGCTCTAATTGAGCGCGCCACTGTAGACGCTGATAGTTATCAATCCCACCTACTGACATAACCCGTCCTATTAGCCTGCAGTCACTTGAGCACACTATTTTTGGGGTAGTTTGAATTACACACCTGTTTAAAAATTTTACCATATCCAAGAGCCTCTGGTGAGAGCATTTGTACTGACAGAGGGCGGGAGTTCCAAATTGTTTCAAACTTTGAGGCCAACTAGCCAATTGTGGCACGTATTGAACACCTTGGCGCGTGGTACGACCATTAGTGTCATTGGTACAGTTTCATTCCCAGATATTGCCGGGCACTACCACTTGTATGTTTTAAAACTGTTACTGATATTCATCAATCACGCCCGCTAATACCGCAGTTCCAATAGGTATGTCGCCCTTTTATCACACCGAGTTTGTACGATTTGCTTTGGGATAGCGACAATAGTACGCGCATTCGAGCAGTTTTCTGTACGCACATAGCTCCGATAGTAGACCATTTATTTACAGCACGCGGGTATTCCTAATTGTGTACAATGCTATTGTACCATTTTAGTATTGGAACTTTCCGTTAACGGCCCATACAGACAAAACACACGTTTGGTTCATTTGAAATATTGCTCGTTAGAATCACATTGATACGAGTATTAACGTAAACTTGGCTCAAGTAGGCCAGAGAATTCGGAAAAAAGGTGATACCCTGATGGACCCCTACCTCACTTTCCTCAGTAGAACCTATGACGTAATATGAACAGCTGCGCCATTGGTCGAAGCCCGCAAAAGCAAACACAACTTAGCCAGGGCGTATAACTTTGCAGAACGAGCTATTTTTGCCTAAATGAAAATACGTATTCATTTTATAGCAGTAGAAATGGTGGGGTAAACGATGAAAGTTACAAACGTACATGTCAAAGTAGAAGTACAAGTGCGCGCGGTTGTTCGTACTCCACGCAGTATGCTTGTTATAGTTGCCCAGCGGTCTTGCACTTTGAGATTGTCTCACTCGACACCGGCCGATTGGCGTAAGCGACATCGTCTTACGTGACCCTGTTTCGCGAGAATACTCCACGTTTCACAAAACGATTACTACTTACCGTAACCAAAACATCCCAGGTGCAAATACGGCAAGAAAGAAAGCAAAGGCGCATAGCGGGCGTGCGCAGTATGGTTGCGCCATCTAGGATGACTAGCGATAAAAAAAAGTGTTCCGCAGTTCGCTGCAGAGTACACAGTGAACTAAGGTTCGCTTGACTACCTCTCCTTGTTACCTGATCGCAGACGTCACAAAACATACGATTTGACAGAAAAATCTAAATTTTCACTGGAATTCATTAATTTTCTCAGTGTATGAAGCCGTATTTACTTTCGGATGAGCTCGGGGGGCAGTATAAAATATAAAATTTTTCTACTAAAACAACCTCGTAGTTTGTCTGCATGGCCTCTTTAACGTTTGAACCCATTGTGTGCTTGGATGTCGAAAGCAACAAAAATAAAATGAAACGTTTCAATATTTTTTAGCCTTCACAATTCTTGTGCAATGCCCTCACAGCAGTACGGCAGTGACACATACTGAGGAGTGCAACGCATGAAACATTGACGGAAAAAATGCGACAAATTTTTCACTCATCCCCATAAATAAATTGATGTTTTAGCTAGTAGCGTACGAAGGTATACGCAACAGATTCTCTAGAGATAAAAAGGGTGTAATCAACTGTCTGCTCGTCGTAATTTCACTCTCAATTCCTTTTTACTCGTTGAACCACGTTTTTGCCGTGTTTGTCATACTTATTTTTAACAAATGGCCCTTAGGGCATCTTTAGGACGCTAACAAGTGTTTCCTTAGAAGCGAAAGCATTTTAGTAAAACGCATATAACGTAGCACCCGTGATGTGCGCGCTTAAAATGCGTCATATACCAGCCGGACCATTGGTCAAAAACGTCACAGATTTTAAGGTAGTGGGCAATGCTTACCCTGCTAGCTCTTTCGCTTTTAATAGCTTACATATCTCTGTAACAAGGTTGGGCTACGAGAAAAATTGTGTAAATCTGCATCACTTACTTGCCTCTCAGATAAAGCGTGGTAGCCGGCGTAAAGAAAAAAGGCAACTAGACTCATTTGTGTTAGATATATTTATTGCCTTTTGGGTAAATATAGTTATAGATGATTTCGTATTCTTTCGTCTCGGAATAGAGAACTCCAAACTGATCTGTACCCAAGTTAGCTCAGACTTGCGCTGTTGGTAGGGCCACGATGCGAACATGTTCGACACAGAGTACAACTGTGTGAAATGTTTCTACCAGGTGACATTCTCAGCAACGGGAGCAGCTACCACGACCACAACTACAACTACGACAACCACGACAACCACCACAACCACGACAACAACGACAACCACGACAACCACGACAACCACGACAACCACGACAACAACTACAACAAAACCACGTAGGCTATGATTTCAGCTGTACCTGTTTGCGTATTTTAGTGGTACAAAGAAATTACGTCCAACGCAAACTACAGTGACGTCTCTTTGATTTTCACAAATAGATGTTAAGCATTCGTAGCATGACCATGATAGTTGTGATTTTACTCCCGCTTTTTCACTCAAGTTGTGTCAATGACCGAAATATTTTTTGTAGCTTACAATACACCGCCAAAGCCGAGTTACGATAGTACTAATATTGCAGAACAAATATTGGGTCGCTTTCAAATTTAACCAGTATAGTTTAACGTAATTACACAGTTTTATAAAAACAAAACACTTCCTGTTTATGTCAGGTGGTGCGCCTACACATGAGGCACACATGGATCAGTGATAGCATGAACATGACAGCGCTCTCCCTCGAGGGAACTGACTATTAACAGTCTAGTCTAGTCCCCCAAAACAAATACCTCTAGAAGCTAAATTTCGGCTACATGGTTTCCCAAAAGCACGTATGCTATGCTATAGAGCAGCCTTTCAAGATTACGATTGTCGAAACAAACAAACAAGGACAGCAGAACGCAAAGAACAAACGACGAGCCATTAAAGCCGAGGTGTTTATTCTCCCACTGAATTGCGCTTCGTGACCTCTGCGATAATGTATCCTGTATAGGTACTCACGCTACCAATATTATGCCGACTGAGGGCTCAAGGTAACACCGCTACGGCTTGTTTACAGCCCGGCCTCCTACATGGCACTACAATACTGCGGAGGACCATTGCCTTCACTTGACTGATTACAGAGAGCATTTGCACGTGGCTCATTTTTGATGCGGTTTATAGCAAACGTTTCGTCAACTTTCGGTGTTCTGAAGAGAGTCACAGAAGACAAGGTCGTTATACCAATTGGCCGCTGTAAGCTGAACGCGCCGTACGGCTGTGTATCTATATTTCGCATAGTTCGTGCAGTACTCACTGGTGCGTGTATGTTTAAGTATGCGTTCGTAACTTCCACTGTTTATACTAATATTCTTGCACCTTCCATATTCTCTAAAAATAAGCACCTAATTTAGGCGCGAATAGCGGTTCCGGCAAATTTGCAAGCTCTCCATAACTTGCACTGTCTCCTGCCAGCGCCATAATTGCAAAGCTGCCCGTAATAAGTCTTAATTTCTAGTACGGGAAATCAGCTAGTGTATCGGATAGCCATTTTGTTTTTCCCACTTACAGAGCTATTTGTACTCAAATTTTCATCGAAAGTGGTGTCAGTGTTACTCAAATGAATCGATCTCTCCAATGAATCAACCTTCCATTTTTTCTTCACGGCCTCTTTAAGAAGTGAGGTCTTAATGCCAGTGAAGCCTCTCAGTGTAGCATCGAAAACGCGAATTTAATAAACCAGGCAGAGCCATTCAAGATTAACTTTATGTCATAAGCTATATTTTATCACGCTGCACCACCATTATGAACGCGTAATTTTTGTCTCTGAGGTAAGGAGCGTGATCTCTCAAAAACGTTCACTCCGTCACTTTTCGTGCCACCTTTTTGCAGCAGCTGCTGATATGAGAGCTCTTGATGTAAGCAGTGACGAAACTTTTCTCAAATAACGGCCCGGCACCTGAACTCTCGCAATTTGTATCACTGTTACGGTGGCGTCACCGTAAGCACTATTAGGAAAAAACATGCTAATTATGCAGCTTAAGAATTACACGTGAAGCTTTATACCAAGTGCGCAAATTTCTTTAGTTTTGTATTATTATAAATTTTGCATTGTTTTCTTGAATATGCTGTACGTTATTTTGCGATTTTTCTGGCGTGTACGAAGCTGTCTTGGTCGATTGGCGCTTGCGCGAGCACACCGGAAATTCAAACATTAGCCCGACCTGAAGTACTAAATTTGCAGTCGTAGCTCGCGCTTCAGGCCATTCCATTACAAAACTCATCTGTTAGCTGATCAAGTGGTTCTAAATAATTTGTTAAGGCATGCGTAAAGCTCCCGAAGAGAAATTGTAACTTTTTGGCCGCGGGAAGATGGCAGACGATGCATAGCAGGCGACCATGCACTCTTTTTTTTTTGCTGGTTCACATGCAGGAGTTTCGGCGAAACAAAAAGATCTTAGTTCGTTTAAAAAACAAATCGTTCACTTTTTTACGCTAATGTCTTGTTTACACAATTCGTCAGGAATATACGCGTGCAGAGCAACGGCGAAGCATGTTGTGTAGTTCATCAAGTTGCACACAGATAGCGCCTCTCTATGGGAAATCCAAAGCATTAGACCAGTCATGGGGCCAGATTGTGATGCATTGGGCCTGTAGGGAGTTTCTCAACTCCTATATACATTAATCTTGGCAGTGGAAACCTTTGCATTAGACCATCTCTCACACACAATAGCGGCGCGTGAATGTTTCTGAAGGGAGACGGAGGACCAATTCGCCCGATCTGGAGGCTTGGGCAAATTGGCCTAGTCCGTGCTTACGATGAAATGGCGGACAGATTCGTCACAACTCTGTTAACTAGACTGCTCGGACACGTTTTAGCGCAATCTGCTCATCTATAAGTTTCCTTATGGTCTCTTGTAGCAAAGAAGGATTCAACCGTGAAATAATGGGCAAACAAGATTAGACTGCCCACTAGCCCGGTCTTGTTAGGTTTCGACCAACGAGGCTGAGAACACAATCATGCATCAAAAAGCATACTATGGCACACACATCAATAAAATACGACCGGTATGCGCGCCTTCGCTCTTCATATACCAGGGAATCGGTTTTACGTGTACAATTCGAGGCTCTTGATAAGGTATTCATACAAGAGATGGCCCAAGTGTTTTCAACGGCAACGGGAACTTCCCGTTGCCATTTGCATCGAGTATCAGAATAGACGAGTTGCTTATGTGACATTTGGATGCCATCAATTTACTGACATGCTGCGAAATGGAATTGATTTGATTGATTGTAGGGCTTAACGCGCCGACCCAACACAAGCGATGGCGCGCACCGTAGTGAAAGGCTCCAGATTGTGCGCTGAAATCTCGTACACACAGGCGTTGTTGCTTTTCGCCTCCATCAGGAAAGCGAAACCGCTACCCTACCTGCGAAATTAAACTACCCATCAGTTGCAGTATTCGAGCATTGGAGATTTAGGCAACGCCAGAGGAGGTTCACATTGTAGTGTAAAGTCACTGAAATTGTTTCTGCATGTTTTAGGTAATACATTGAGTCAAATAAAGCGCGAATGTTTGATTTTGAGCTATGAGGCGCAGCTTAGTAGAGATTGTCGAATCGACCGCAATGACCTGCGCATCTTTAAGCAGCGCCGAAATGTTTAAAAAATTGAGTTATCAATTTTTGGTCCAATCGTAAAAGCAGCGGCAGTGACCGGGACCCGCAAACAAGTCTGTGCACTCAACAGCACAACGCCTTAGCTTCTCATATTTGTATATTTAGGACTCGCTGCCATTTCAAGTTGGCGAAAGAAGAGTGGCCCTAAGTCTTATGAAAGGAGATATTGCTCCGCAACAGGCAGCTTAAGACGCCTTTTATGCAGCACATTGGGGAGTAAGATCTTCATTGTGCAACTTAAGGCACAGCTCACTCAATAGTAAAATTGCCTATAGAACGGGTTCCATTAAAGCCCAATGTTTGACAGTGAAGCTGTTAGCATCTCATTGCTCAAAAAATTTTGTGACGTTGTCGTTCGGAAGAAATCGAACTAACAATTCAAACCAAAAGTCATATGTTTCCCCCCAATCAGGGATACAGCATAGAGCACAGAAGTTCTTAAAAGAGCTAGAAATCAAGCATCGAAACGCATGATAAATGAAAAGGAGCCTGTGAACCATGGGAAGTCCCGCTCCATGTTTTCAGGGTGAGGATTAGTATGAAGATTTTTTATAAAAGGGGGGAATATTGGCGTCACTCGAAGCCCTCGTGTGAAGTCTAGGCAACTCCTTTCAGTTCATCATAACTCTGCCAGGGGTTGAGCTCGTAAAGTAAAGGCGCCCGAAAAACAGCGTGCGCCTTTAGCAGCGGGCACCTCAAACTTCGGCCTCCGCTCCTACCTTTCACACTCTTCCATTCTGTACTCGCTTTTCTCGTGATGAATTCAGTGAACGTTTCTCCACTGCACTTCAATGCATCTGCCTTCTCAGCGCTCGCGACCATCCCGTTAGTAAGCCAAGCAACTTTGTCTTTATTATTGGTTCTTTTTCAACGCCGATCAGCGCAAACTGGAGCTCGGTTGTTTTGAAGCTTGCGTTTTTGGGAAAGCATAGATGAGTGGGGGCCTGAGAGATAAAGGTATATACCTAGGAAACCGCCAGTGAAGGACTGGACTATGACAGGTTGCGTTTGCCCAGTGCTTGAAGCATTGCGGGACTGAAGGCAAGGAGGGAGGTTCTATCCTTGGGGGGGGGGGGGGGGGGGGGGACGGGGGGGGGCGGCGCAGCCTTTCAAGAAGCGGCGACAAGCAAAAGCCGCTTGCCATAATTTCGAACACGACAAATGCCCCAGGTTGTCAAAGTTAACCCGGAGCCAACTACTATTACGCGTGTTACAGCTCGGACGTAGGTTATGTCCGCTAAGCCAAATAATTCGACTTCACTTTACACGCGCTTAACTCTTCTGCGCAGCCGCCACGGACCCGCCGACGACATTCTCCCTCATCTGCACCATTCAGGCATACCACCCTGACGGCCCCGACATCTCAATCGAGGCCCCGCCCGACGGCATTTGCGACTTTGTTTTCTACGAGTCCATGTACTACGACGGCAACAGCGACGTTTTTAAGGGAGCTCCACTGAAGCGTGTGACGAGCTTCAGCAAACTGGCGAGAAGTGGATACCAAACACAGTACGGCTTTTCCATCGAAGCCCTGTGAGTGGTTCTTAATGTGCAGCTCTACTCGTTCGTTCTGGGAAAAGAAACTAAGGGGCGACTATGCAATCGTTTTTATGTGTAAATGTTACCACATTACGTGTCGCTGAGGGTCGATTAGTTATGCCGCGAAGCTCTGGTGTTCCAAAAAAAATTTAGTTGAGTGCTGCCTTTCGGGGCTTTTACATTTGCCTTGTCGTCAGTTCCCGGTTTCACCACTCCTGGTGGCTCAGCCGCCCTTCTCGCACCACCGCTGCTCCCGCCGCTTTCCCGCGGCTCGGGAGCGCAGGTGCACCCTGATTGACCGAAGCCCCCTCATCTGCCTGGGTTCGGTTCTCTCCGCAGCCGCCCGCTTTGGCTGTGACGTTATGGCTGACTGGGTGGGTGAAGTGGTTTCGCGGCAGCAGGTAGCTTCGCACGTGCGTCTGCGTTGCGATGGTCTCGGGCTTCGTAAAAGGTTAACTGGCACTTCCCTCCAAGCTATGCCGTCTCGCTTGGCGGTTTAAACCACAGCTGCGCATCTAGCGACCGCATACACGTTGCACCGCACGCTGATTGCAGATACTGCTTGCCACTGGCTTCGGACGAAGGCGAAGTATTTGTAAAGCGAAGCATTGTTTTGAACTTCTCCCTGTTTTACGGGTGCTGCTGCTGCTGCTGCTGCTCTTGGCTCGAGCTGGTGCTCCTGGTTTCTCTGAATGCGCTGTGGACCTGTATATATATCGTCGGAGTCCACGCAACGCTCTAGCGATGCCTTGAATGCTATCGGTGAGATACGTGTGGGTGTGTTCGTGAGGGCGAAGGGTGCTTCCCGGCAAAGAAACAGCAGATAACACTGGTCTCTACTACGTACGTGGCCGAGGGCCGAGCAGGAGAAGCCACTTGCAGAACGTAGAGGAAGGGTGGGTTCCTCGGGAAGGCCCTGTTCATGCCGCAGTCGGCGTCTTCACCACAGGAAATAGCGCGTTGAACAGTTCTCGTTATATTTATTTCCCTACGCACGCGACCCTGCTCACCAAAGTCAGCAGCAACGACATCCACAATAACATCCTAAAAATGCCGTGCTAAAGTTGTGTCACATCCAGGTGTGATAATATTTGAGCTTCCGCTAACGTCGATTCCCGCCTCTGCGTGTAATCAGCCAATTTTTAGTGGAGGTATTATTTGGATGATTGCGTGAAAACAAGGACGTCATTACCTAGCTCTTGTAGGTTGAATTCACTCCACTAGAAACTATATTCTCGGTTGTGGCACAGTGTGACAAATTAGCAGCGCCTTTTAACATCAACCTTTAAAGGTTTGAACAAAGCCTTCCTGCGAACTTTTGTTTGGTTGATTGATTGATTGATTGATTGATTGGTTGATTGATTGATTGATTGATTGATTGATTGATTGATTGATTGATTGATTGATTGATTGATTGATTGATTGATTGATTGATTGATTGATTGATTGATTGATTGATTGATTGATTGTAGGGTTTAACGCGCCGACACAAAGCAGGCGATGAGGAGCGCCGTAGTGGAGGGCTCCTGATTAATTTAGACCACCTGCGGGTCTTTAACGTACGCCGAAATCTCGTACACACGGGCGTTTTTGCTTTTCGCGCCCATCAGAAAAGCGGCCGCCACTGCCGGGAATCGAACCCGCGACTTCGGGCTCACCAGCACAGGGCCTTAGCCACTGAGTGGTGAACCTTTCACAGCCTTGCAAGAGAATATTATATCTTGCGACAATCTACTTTTCTCGAGCCACTCTAACGGTCCCATTTAAATGGCTAGTGATATCCTTGCGCCAAAAAGGGCCTGTTACTGTGACGTGCGCTTTTAAGTCCTGATTTACCGAGAACTCACACATTTTTCGTTTTAAATCAACTTCTTAATTACGCAGGGTGAAATTCCTGTGCACACGTTTCTTGTCGTGTCCATTAGGCGGACAGTTTCGTAAATTTTTTCCCAGGTTTCGTCCAATGCCCTTCTACACATCGCCATAAAACCTGGCCCATCCTTGACAGCGTCTGTGCCTTATCTGGGCAAAAATGCTCCGTCTTGTTTTTCCTCGTCAAAAATAATCATGGCGCCGATTATTGACCAGGAGCGGTACATTGAAGGCTCAGGTGAAATTAGTGTATTACCATCATAATAGTCCAAAACGCTGTGGCGTATTGGCCCCTGTGTTTCTTCAGAGAACGATTTGTGGCATTTCCAGCGTATATTTGCATTTTAAATTCCAGAGATAAGGCTTCTCCTCATTCATGCTCTTTTAAGAGTTACCACAGCCGCTGAAGGCATTTGTCGTCTACATAAGCACTGGTGTTGTACTCTCCCCTGTTGTTATTCTTGCAGCTACATCGACTCCTTCAACAAAGATTTCAACCAAGCTTATGCGAAACAACGTATGAGAGTTCATACATTCGAGAAAATCGTCCATTACGGCATTCTGACATTGAACGTAACTGAAATGAATCCCAGCATTTTCAAAAAGGCGCTGGACACACTCGAGGTTTGTAAGGAGTTCTCAATTATATTTATTGTAGAACAGTTTTGCCTAATGTGACGCGTAGTTGCATGCCGTCTTTCCCTACAATAACATATCATTACATAAAAAGGTAAAAGTAGGAGAAAATGTATAATACATGTTTTTATTTAAGTTCATTTATTTGCGCTTAATGCCGCAATGCGTTACACCGAAGAGTGCCCGTTAGGAGGACTAAAATAGAATTAAAAGCCATGAGGTGGCTTTATCTCAGCCGAGGAGGCGTAGCGGAAAACCGGGAGTCGTTCTGAAGGTCCCACTTGGAAGAACAGCTGAAGCAGCAGGCGGTATCTCGAAACTAGCCAAGCGTTCGCGAGGTGGCTGAGTCTGCGCCTTCATGATCGCGGAGCCCAATGGGTGCGATCCACGATGATGGCGATGATAAACATGGCTCGGCGATGGCGACTTTCTGACTAAGGGAGAATAACTGGTTCTACCTATGTCGCTTCCCGCAGCATGCCTTGGCATGCTTAGGGCTGGCTACAGCCTGAAATAAAAAGCCTAAATTTATAAAAACCTAAAACGAAAAATCACGCGCCGGAATGCTAAATCATTTGAATCGATAATGGTGACGGTAGAGAAAAAGAGATGGTTGCATTGAGTACTGGTTTTGGGGGGCGAAAGAGTGAATGTGCAGATTTTCTTACATTTGGGTACCACAACTTTAAACTTATTGTTAAGTGAAGACAGACGAAGATATTGTAGAGAGAACATACTTTAGGTGTGCGTTTCAAAAAGAATATTTTGCGGTAGAGTACACGCCTGTAGCGAAAATCAGATAGTAAAGTGTTAGTTTGATGTGAGCGACATTTGTTCTCTAATAATTAAAGACTGTCAAACGAGCCGTATGATTTTGAAAAGATTCAAGAATTGTTGCAAGGTTGTTACTACGCTGCTCTCACGCGCAAGAAGAGTAGGCTACTTTTGATCGCAGGTCGGATATACAATCTAAATTAAAAAAACTGTTTCAGAGAAAACGTTTTTTTTCGACTGATTCCGAGCGTGGTGTTATCCTTGTCTGCCGCTAGAAATGTTAACGCCTAATTATGTGTATTTGGTGACATAGTCAGGGAACGAACCACTCAAACAGCATCTTCGCGCAGTCAAGAAGCAAGGTTCTCGTAGAAATAACCATTCACTGCAGTGATCTTGTGGCCCGCAATATATTTTAAGAAAACACAAGCGGCGAGTAGTAGAAGTATTGAATAACGCGGAATATTACAGCAACGACAGGGTCGCTGTAGAAGAGCGCTGCAGTATCGGTTCCACACTTGGGGATCTGTTAAAATATTGCTGCCTTCACTGCGATTTACACCATCCGAAAACTAGAGTCGGAGATGGATCTGGCTAGTTTGCCCTCCATATGATGACATGGGAGGAGGGGGGGGTTGGGTGAACTCGTCCCAGCCCAATACCACAGCCGACGCACGTGGTGGGAGCGCGATACCGTGTTACAGTGAATGCAGGTGGGTAGACGAAGGATGTGCTAATGACCTGGAGTTTATATAGTTCAACAAAGTGTATAAGGATAATCTTTAATTTGTTCCCAGGAGCCCAATTATATGCTTAGTTGTTGGTTAGCTACGAGGGGGAGGGAGAAGAGAGAGAAAATCGTAGTGCAACAAGCTTGTGTTCTGTGATGCTATGTTGTGATGTCTCGTGTTCACGAGTACACAGAGGGCGAATATCCTCTAACGACGGTCATGTGCGCGGTAAGTGCCAGTGCTGTTGACATTAGGTGCTTTTGGCTTTGCTCAGCGCTCCTTTCTTAAAGACCTTCGTCATCACATTGTTGGGTGTGTTCTTTAGATGTGCGCACGCACTAATGTTTGGCAGGGACTTTTTTCTCAGTCCATAACTTACTATTGATTGCAATGGCAGCTCTGTGGCAAGTGTGCTGACACACCATAGTCGCGTAGTGTAGCAGTGACTGATAACCTTTTGCATGAAGGCTGAACAAGTTTTAACTGTCGCGTCCGACGGACTTGCTGATTTCGGTGCGTTGCTTAGAGGTGCCAGCCTACCCATTTATGTCGCGCTTTCTTTGTCTGGGTCGGCTCACCTTGCCGTAGTGAATATATGTGCGGAGGTAGTAATGCTCACGTGACGTGCTTTCGTAGATACGCTTTCCAGACAGGGTTGGTTCATCCCGATGTCTTCACTGCCGACTTGAGCACACGTCTTGGATGCCACACTAAATTTTGTGGTTTTCTCTGGCCCTAGTAACAGGAAGTACGCCACTGATCCAAAATTTCATATTCCGCTAACGCTGACTGGTACGTCCCTGACAGACATAGGCGGTGGCATGCAGCTCTCAGAAAAATGTACTGCATAATGTACTCCGTGCCTACGCCGTATTACTTTATAATGGTTCAAGTCAAAAGAGCTCTCGAAACAGCTTATTCTTAGAACCTTATGCCACATCTACCGCGTATTATCATTGCCGTTTTTGTTTTCTGTACAAAAAGGCATCGCTCGCTTTTAACGCGGCTACCAGGCTTGCAACAAGAACAAAAGTAAAAACGAGTAAAATCCTAATGCCCCGATTTCAATACACCCTTAATACCCTTCAATGTCGTGCACGATTTTCAAGGCTTCACTTCAGTTCTAAATACATTTCATGTTCTTGTGCACGATGCGTACCAACAAAAACAGCTACCATTACGCCTGAGTGCATTATTTAAAAAACGTTTTCACATGCGGATTGTACAAAACTGGGGCGCTATTAGAGCATCCGTTACACGTCCAGCGAAAGCGCTGCGATCGCACGAAACGCGTTCCTATTGGGGCGCTCACGTTGAGAAAATACCGCGTGTGCTAATATTCACATGCAGTGCCATTTGAATTCGAGCTGCGCTAATCAAACCCTAGACTAGAATAGATTGTTGCACTATTTTTTCCAAAAGTTCAGCCTTGATATTGGCCCCGCACGGCGCGGGATGTCCCGTATTTTTCGATGTTGTGTTCCTAAAGTGAATCACGCTTGTTAGGTGGATTGAAGACAGCCACAGTGCATGCGCTCGCCGCAAGCGCAAACCAGTTAAGCAAGGGAGTTCACTGTAGTGAAGGGAATGCGCTTAGCTCCCGACTGTCAAATATGGCGCTTGTTTACAGTTTTGTTGAACCCTGACGGCGAGCGTTTAGCAGAAATTGTCCCAAAACGTGTCAAGCGCGTGTTTGTGGATGGACGAGGGTGTCTTAAGTGAACTTGTGTCATCTGTCATCGAATGCGTATTTACGGTGTATGAAGAATGCTCCCTTGGGAAATGCCGGTTTAGCCGCTTGTACCGGCTCCGAGTAGAGTAAACTCCAGTTGGGACCGATCACCCCTTCCACTTTGGCAGCAAAGGCTAACGGTGGCCTAAGGATTTCGTTTATGTATGGGGCTCAGTTCTTGTTTCTGCTAGTGTGCATAGAATAAAGGCGAATTCGAGGCTACAACGCAACTCCATAAACAAAGTCGTCACCATGGCTGAGCGGGGCTTCGGTCGCTAAGCCGCGCCGAGGAAGGCTCTGGGTGTCTTTGATTGACAATAACGTTCGCGAGAACCCGGGAATGCGGAGACGCGTGGGTCGAACTCTTGACGGTCGTGGTGCCTGCTGCTGCAGCGTGCTTTTTAGTTAAGGGTCCCCGAAGCAGCCATATTTCCGGCCAGGAAGATTTTTACTTTTATGAAGGAGAACTTTTAGCCGCTTTTTCACTCTAAAAAAACTAGTGTACATTGGCTATGCAGTATTCCAGCCACCGATCTCTAGAGGCGACGATTTCGAGGCGACATTTCCTCCATGACCGACTGGAGCAAGTTTGTGCGCTGATGTTTAACGACGGGCGGCTTCAACGCAAATTTTTACAGCGGCATCGCCATCCGCCTCCACAGCCCGCCTTACCCCATTCGGCACCCTGTTCGAAATGCTGCCAAAGCCTCTTTCCTCCTCTCCGCGTACGTTAAACGCATTCGTACAGCGAAACTCTCTATTACTTTTATCCAACAGGTCGTCTCCGACAACCGCGAGTTGCAAGCGTGAATCCCACGCTAGCGTACCGCACCCTTGCAGTGCTACTCAAATACCTGCGATCGCGAAACTCTCCCCAATGCTGTCAGCAGGTGGAATAACTAAAAAAAACGCCGTACAGCATTCATTAGGTGATACAAGAGGGCTTACAATTTTTCTAGAAGAGGGTTTTCTCCGCAATAAATTTTTGTTTAGAGGTTGGGCCGACTTTAAGGAAACCGGTGAAAGCTCCGCCTTTGAAAGATGGCTTTCCCACGTTGAGCGACTCACGGTGAAACAGGTCCGTCTACGGAGAGAGTATGGTGACAAAAAAGAAAAGAGCTCCAAATGTTATTTTATTCAAACAATCCCGAAACTCTTATATGGCGATGAGCCGCTAAGACGGCTGCAACATTACGCTAAGTTTCCTTACGTTTTCCGAGTACAAAGTTCACAGTTGAGTTGTAAATGCAAGGGAATTAGCGTCCTTTCTGTCAATACATACCCGACAGTCACCCATCTACCCGACAGCCACCGCACCGCGTGTCTTCGCTAGAGCGGGAAGCCATCCGGACAAAAGTGGGAGACATGCTCAGCGGCGGCATTAACACCATTTGAAAAGCCCCAAGGCTGTGCCGGTCGAACTATTGAAGGAAAAATACGGCACACTGAGGTATTGCGTTGACTACCTGCGAATAAACAAAATCACCATTAAATACGTGCGCCCTCTGCCACGAATCGAGCACGCCCTCAACTACCTCTGGCGCGCGAAGTACTTCTAATGGATAGATCTAAAGACAGGCTACTGGCTATACAAGTACACAAGAAAGACAGACAAAAGACTGCATTCTTATCCCAGGAGGGCCTATACGAGTTCAGGGTGAAGCTGTTCAGGCTGCGCACGGCACCAGCAACGTTTGATAAGTCATGTAGACGTGCTAACTGGCCTGAAGTGGCACGCCTGTCTCGTATACCTCGACGACGTTGTGGTATTCACCGAAACTTTCCAGGAACACCTTTCAAAGTTGGAGTCTGTACTCGAGCCTATTCCCTCCTCGAGGTTAACGCTGAAGCCTGAAAAGGGTCGCTTCGCGTACGGGGAACTCAAGTTTCTCGGCTATGTTGATAACATAGCGAGAGTCCTGGCTGACCCGCCGAAAACGTAAACCATATCGAAATTCCTAACACCGAAAGACAAGAACGGCTTGCGAAGGTTACTCGGATTATGCGCATACTACAGGCCCTTCGTGGCAAACTTCGCCCGCATTGCAGAGCCACTCACCCGCTTGACAAAAGATAGCACCGCTTTTAGCTGGGAAAATGCCCAAGAAACAGCATTCTCCGAGCTGCAACAACGCCTGCGAAACCCGTCCGTGCTCGCTCATTTCGACGAAAACACCAAAACGGAAATGTACACGGACACCAATGATACAGCCTTGGGTGCCGTCCTCGTGCGAAAGCAAAACAGTTGCGAAAAAGTAATCGCCTTTTACAGCCGTGGTCTAAGAAGGAGGAGAAAACTACTCAGCCTCTTAGAAAGAGTGCCTCGGTATTATACGGGCATTTCAAAACTTCGTCCATACATGCATCGTAGACAATCAAGGTTTGGGCCGACTACCATACGCCGTGTTGGCTCGCCAATTTGAAGGACCTCTCTGGCCATGTTGGCCTGTGGATCTAGCGTCTACAAGAGTTCGACATTACTATCGTCTATATATTAAGCAGAAGACATTCCGACGGCGACTGCCTGTCCCGCGTCCCCGTCGACCCACCACCACAAGACTCCGATGAAGACAGCGCATTCCCCTGAGTCCGGAAGGAGAGCGACCAAGCCACCCAGCAGCTTGCTGACCCTGCCTTACGCATCATGATCGTCTACCTTGGAGGACGCAGTGTCGCCGTGTCTAGGGCCCTCAAACGAAACTTACCAGCATTCAGCCTCAAAAACGCCGTCCTCGCGAAGAATTTCATCCCAGGAACGAGAACAAATTATCTTATCCCCGCGGACCTTTGGGACGAAATTTTGGAAGCGTGCCACGACTACCCGTTTTGCGAAAATATGGGCACAGGAAGCACTATTAGAAAAATTAGGACGATGTACTACTGACCCCGCCTTTCATCTGACGTCACCCACTACGTCCGGAGCTGCCGTGACTGCCAGCGACTGAAATCGCCACCGTGGAGACCCGCAGGACTTCTGCAGCCGATCGCCGTGCCATCGAGGCCCTTCCAACAGATTCGAATGAACCTTCAGGGCCCGTTCCTTACGTCATGATCCGTGAACAAGTGGATTGTCGTAGCGACAGACTACATGACGCGATACGCGGAGACGGCCACTCTTCAGAGGGGGACTGCACAAGAAGGTGCAAAGCTCTTCATACACCAGGTTTTACTGCGACATGGAGACCCTGAAGTTCTACTTATGGACCGCGGAACGGCCTTTACTGCGCAGCGTGTGTAAGGAATCTTACGTTATAGTAACAAGGATCACCGAAGAATGGCGGCGTAGCAGCCCCAACCAATCAGACTAACGAAATTTCTGAACAGGACGATCGCGAATATGCTGTCTATGTACGTCGGCGTTGAACAGAAGACTTGGAGCGAGGTCCTTCCGTATGAAACGTTTGCGCAAAATACGGCTTGCAGGCAACAACGCAGATGACACCGGTCGAGCTTGTCTACGGAAGACAGTCAACTACGATGCTTGACTCCATGCTTCACACGTAGAAGGCGAAGACCACAACGCCGACGTCCAAGTATACCTTCAGCGTGTGGAGGAGGCCTGCCAGCTCTCTCGAGTTCATATAGCGGACCAGCAGCGGGTGGATGCTGGACGCTACAACCTACGACTCAGAGACGCTAAGTACCTCCCTGGGAGGAGGAGGATAAACATCTTTATTGTGTAGTAAATTTGTGTGGCGTCTTCAGGAGGTGGAGTCCTCAGTCCAGGACCCCATTTGCTTTGCCAGCCGCTACAGCTCGCTCCACCAGTCGAAGCTGGTCGAACATGCATGAGCTGGACAGGGCGCAGCCAACAGGCCTGGCGGCACTTCCAGGCCGGAACGGTGCACGCTGCGGCCCGCGCAACACTACTACGCCACCCCCCGCAGCGACAGATCCAGATTGTATGGGCTCCAGCCAATCTGGGAGTCAGAGGGAACGAGACGGCCCACGACCTTGCGCGAGAAATGACACGCCGCACGACGAGTGAAGATACCTCCCTGGGGATCGTGTGTGGATTTCGACTCCCGTCTGACCACGTGGACTTAGTGAGAAGCTTCTGCGGCGGTAGTTTAGACCGTGCTAGATTCTACAACGAATTTGCCAACTTAACGAAGTGAACCCCGATAGTGATTCCGGAATATCACGACGACGCACGCGGGCTAAAGTCGTCCACATGGTTCACCTAAACTTTTACTTCGCAAGATGACGCACTTTATTTTTTGTTTGTTCGGACTATCCTTTTATTTTAGCTCCGGGTCGAGGCACCCTGACAGGGGGTACTGCTGCGAACCATGCCTTGCATTTGTTTGTTTTGGCTTTTAACGTCCAGCTCCGCCGGGTTGTGTTGTTGCTGTCCGGAGGGCAACGCATGTTTCATTATTTCTTCCTTATGCCACATGGATTATCTCATTTTATTGGGAGAATGTTTCACCCATACTGTCACTAGCCTGGAATAGTCTTCCTCATCTACAGTGTTCTCGATGTAATTCTACGGTTCGAGAAACACTCTCGCCAAAGGTAAATGCTGGCACAGCAGACACCGCGGCTTTCGATCAGCCGACACTCGCCTGCGCACGTCACTTTGTTGACTGCTGCTTCGCCGCCTGCGTATTTTCTGAGTGGTTAGGGGAACACAAGTTCCCTCCAATAAACGTGTTTTGCCTTCCGGACAACTGTGCCACCTTCATCTTCGTGAGAATATTTTCAGAAACACAAAGTTTCAGAATTAAACCTGGCGACAGTGCATGAGGGTGTGAAATGATTGTTGTCGATATGGGCTAAATCTGCTTACGTTATGTTGTGGACCTTACGATGTTTGCCAAGAGAGATCAGGTTAGTTTAGCCTAACGCCACGATTAGGCTTTCTCTTGCTTTAAGAACATTCTTCCGTCTTTTCTGTTACGTTTTATTAGTTTCACTATACGCCAGTAATTTTACCATTTCTGTCTTTATTTTTATTATTAAAAACGTCGTCTAGGAATGGGCGTAGCAGAAGAAAGCTGTACAAGTGGTTGCGAAAAAAAAATTTCCTTCAGTCTGTTTGCAACTAGGGAAGCAATGGGTTTGAATCCCTGATGAGGGACTCCTTCCGCTAAGTGAAGCAATTGACAATAGCATCTGCTCGACAAATAAGCATTCATTCCCTCTGTCTCTCTGTCGCTCTCGCTCTCCGAGGCTTGAAAAAAACCTGAACGATTTTTGTTTTAATAATGCCGTACCCTGAAAATGTTACCGCTTTCCGAAGTAGCCAGACCATAGCACGAAAGTTTGTCCATATCCAGCTATGCAGTAAGAATAGTATTAATGAAATCGCTCCGTGGTAAAAATTACTATCATTTGAATATTGGGAGTCACTCTTTTCTTACTGTTCATGCCGATAACTTCACGACTAGGCTCTCTCTCAACATGAGTATTGATCTTAAAACGTGGTAATATGCGAAAAAGTTTCTGAAGGTGAATGGTAAACTTAGTTTAGGTTTGTGAATGCGGAAGCCACGTCCCGCAGTTTCTTCGCATGAGGAGAGACTAGTTTCCTCTTCGCACCCTTGTTTTGGTTGTGAAATTGAGGGTCAATGTTTCTCGGTACAGGCTTGATTACTTGGACACGCATGGGTTTTCTCACCTGAATTGAAAGTGCACCGCGGAACTCCCTTTTGACCGACTGAAGACCGTGTAGGATGGCCTTAGAGAAGTTGCAGGGAGGGGGCGGGGTTCTGTGGAGATAGGCGCCCTCTTCTCCCTGACACCCTTTGCGACCGCCCTCGTCACCCACTCTTAATACCAGCACTGCCTCTACTAACCGACAGTCAGGCATTTTGTGCCTGATGCGATGCTTGGGGAATGCTTTGTTGACTTGGCGTTTTTAGGTGGTTAGCTATTGACTGCCTGTATATAGTGTTCATAGGGGAGCAGAGTGGCGCCGCCATGAGCCACGCCGAGGTCGGAAGTCGTGCTGGAAGGACAAACCTTCACTCATATGGGAGCCGCCATACCGCTCTTTGCGGCGACAGTTGCAGGGCGTGCGTGGGGGGCCGGCGGTTGCGGCAGCTGCGTGCGGTAGCTTCGATGCACTCCCCTTAACAACGTGGTGCAATCAGTTTAACTTGCGAGCAAAGGTAACTTCTTCCGTCGCATTAGGGTAACTCTTATTTCGCCACCTGTTGAATGTTTTGCGAAGAAATTTGCCTATTAGCCCACCACCTGCCTCCACTGTGGGGAGAGTTTTAACAAGTGCCCAAACCGCTACTAATATGCGCCTTGACGCCAGGATGGAATGAAAATCCTGCGTACCATAATAAAAGTGTCATTTTACGTAAGTACGCAATCTAGTGGAAGCGTAGCAGCACACAACCCTCTGAGTAAAAAGACCCGGTTTGACGGACACATTTTATTCAATTTCAAGACAGTTAAGAAATGGCTTCCAACCAACGCATCGTCACGCCACGCGCTTTGAGCTGGAAGCGCGAAATTAACAGGCGATCGCTTGCCTCCAGTATGTCTCAATGGCAGCGCTTGTTTCTTGCGATTTACGGGGCCAAACAAGTCACGTCAGTCTGTCCACAACCGAGGTTTTCATAAAAAAAATTGCGCACACTCTGCGTACCAGTGTCGGGGTTGAATTATTGCTAGGATTATTTCCAACATAGCAAGCACAGTTCCAGCCCCAGGATCACGCCGTCAAATTTCATCGCAATGCGAACGCGACCACAAAACCCACAGAGCTTCGGCGCCGCTGGTCTGGGTCCACAATTTCTGTCAAGCAGAGAGCACTATGTGAGGGAGCAAAAACTTTGTTCTATCAGACGCAATTTTCTGTCCACATCAGAGCGGAACCATGGAAAGCCGACGGGCTACCTGCCGCCATGATGTAAACTCGAAGATAACAGGCATGCGACCCCGCCGAACCTGCAATAACCATCGGAGCCGCCAACGCCATGGCTTGTAAGCTTGCGAATGTCAACACGGCTTGAATTATCTGCTCTTTTATAATTGGTTATGATTTAGCAAGTAAACGTGCAAAGAAATATTAAGTGCAATGCACTTCTTAAGCGACCCTGAACCTGCGTCCACCGGCGATGTCCGCGCACGTGGAGATGGGCGCGCGCAGCCTGGCCGCTGACATAGCACATACCCACGTGGGGGATTGGCCAGGAATCTCCTCGTCTTCCTTGGCAACGGGGGGAGATGGGCGCGCGCTGCCTGGCCGCTGACATGGCACATACCCACGTGGGGGATTGGCCAAGAATCGGGCGTGAGAAGGGCTAATGCACCTGCTTAAAGGAGTACTGACACGAAATTTCAAAGCTGAGATCCGCTCTAGCAATCAAGTACAACGACAACACAAAAAGGTGTCTGTGAATAAATGCATCTTTCTTTCTTTGTAGTTGTGTGTGTGTGTGTGTGTGATCTCTCTTTCGCGAACATTACCGAACCGCGCAAATTCAACTCGTGCATTCGCACTTTCACATTCTTCCCCTCGGGGAAAGGCGGGGAATTTTTTTTGTTTCTTTGAGCGCTTGTGTGCGCAGATTTCGTTTTGTTGATTGTCGCGTGACTCTTGGCACATCCGCTCAGTCAATGTTGACGCCATTCTCTGCGGGTTGGCTCGTAGCTTCCTTTTTTTCATTTACGCGATTATTTTGAAGATACCGGCCCAGAGAGTGGTATATTAGTTTTCTACAGATGCCAATCTATTTTGACTTCCTGCAGTTAGCTCCCGTAACCTTTTCAGTCTTAAAACGACGCCAGAGGGAGGGTAAGCAGGCGCCGTAAAAAGGCGAAGCGGTACAGAGGAGTAATTGAAGTGGACTAAACGAAACTACAAACGTACGAGTGCAGAGAGCTTCGCTGAAGAGCACAGTTGAAGAACAAAAGGAAAAAAAGCAAACATATGTAAAGTTTCTTAAATCGCAACCGAAGCCACCGCCGTAGAACACCTCGTTCTAGATTGTTTCGCAATCTCCCAAATCGCTTGGGTAGATTACTTCCGTTCCTACTTCGCCTGCAATGAATATTTTTCTAATCCAAAGCTGAACTACCAGAGAGTGGGCTGTGCTTGCCGCTGTAGTTACCGTCTGGTTGCCGGTGTAACTAACACTTTGAGACGAAGAAATTCACGAGAAGAAAGTGGCGTACACATGGCATTGCAAAAATCGAAACTAGTCTGAATAATTTGTGCCAAAAGACAAAAACAGTGAAGCCAGGAAAAAGACGCAAATACAATGCGTCCGCTAAAATAGATGTTAATACGCATCTCCTTTAAAGCCCATGAAAGAATTATGTGCCTCGAGGAACTTTTATTTTAAATGCGGACGGAGGGTTTTGATGACATATTCGCGAGAAGCAAATATTTTGAATGTGGCCAGTTTCCATCCCCTGCTTCTTTTATTCATCGCCCGTACTCATGCGATTACATTGCCTAGCACAGAAGTAAAAAGTGTTTCTTAGGGCAAGAAATTGTCAATAAAAGTCCGCTAGTTTATGTTTTCTATCATGCAGGTACATTAACGCCTCAGCTGACAAAATAATGAACTTTGTTGGAATATAAAGATTGATAACAAAGGAGCGCACTAAAAATTTTAAACGAAAGTCTCAAAGATTATTTTTTATATGAGAAAGGTAGACTAACACCTAACATAAATACTGATGAACTGTGTTGTGAATTACAAATCAATATAGTAAGAGCACAAGAAATAATTCCATTGGACCTCGTAGTCCCCAGAAGCGACCGGTGGAGTAGGGGAGTGAGCGAATGCAGTAAAAAAGCCGGCCCCACCCTCCGACTCCCCCCCCCCCCCCCCCCCCCCGCCCTAGCCGAGCCTCATTCAAGCGTGCTGCCGTGGACCTGTTGCGACAGCTCTACAGGAAATCACCCGCATCACAATTTTAAAACACTTTATCTCCGCCTGGAAATGTTGCCGTGGGGTTAGGCGTCGTTGCCACAGATCCGTTCATTCCGCGCTGCTCTCAAACTCTAGCCTTCCGAAACAGCACCCGTGATGTTAATCAAAAGGACTGACAGAGTTTATATACCGAATTACAAACTAGCGTATGTTAAGCCGACGATTTTGGTTTGGTTCAACTTTTGATGACCAACAATCGTGTACAGCTTTGCCCAACACTACTTCAGAACGAAGGCTTTCGATTAAACGCGGTAAAACGGTGATTCGCAAGCAAAGAGGTAGCGTTGAGGCAGACAAAGGAGCGTGTTCGAGATTTTTGCGCACGTTCGCAGGCGGTTAAAATTATTCCAGAGTCCTCCAGTAGGGCGCGCCTCATAATCTGTAGTTTCAGTCCGTTAAACTCCTGAATCAATCAGTCCAGCAAAGGCACCATATACTTACGGCCACCAAAAAAGAAAAGAAAGAAATGCTGCTCGAAGCTGTAATCGAAGGGTGCTTCACAAGGCATCTACATTTTACTTGGCTGAGCCGGCTATTTTGGGGGTTCCAACCGAACCAATACGAGTTTGCCTCAGTCCTTAAAAAAAATTTGCTCAGTGTGCCGTGGGGTTTGCTCACAACCTGCTAAGCAAGCCCCCAAAAGTGCAAACCGGTTATTTCTATGCTCGCGTAGCGCATTTCGGTCATTACATATGCACCTGGTGCTCATGGTTTTGGGAGTGCTCTTAAAGAGGAATGTTTAAATTAAAAAAGTGATTGCAAGCACAAAATCTATCACTGATGCCTCCATTACAGTACTCACCTTGAGTCGACATTGATTTTATTATGTTAGTTCGATGCAACAATATCGCTTGTTTTATATGGACTCATTTCCCCTCGCTGAATAATTATAATCCCTCTGTTGGATTGCGGCCATCATGAGATTAAACTGGTTCCTTGGGTACGGGAGGCTATTATTGCGGATTATACCCGGTTACAACTTAAGAACGGCACCACCTCATGTAGTGTATCACTCCGCCGAAGCGCCGGACCCGTGACGTCAGTGCGCGCGCGTTTTGAAAGAGGATCGCGGTAAATTCGTGACATCATCTGCTTTTCTCACCGAGTTTGTTTGTCGTCACGGCAGTAATTTATAGGCAGATTAAGTCCTAAAAGTCATGGAAATGACTCGTGTCCGGTGTGGTTAATGTGTGCTTGCGCTGGCGGTGATTGCTATCGGTTGTTTATCTTGCGTCTCTCATTTCAGAACTGATCGATTGTCCACACCTCACCCCACCTATTCGTGAACGGCGCGAGATTTCGTAATTTTGACATACGAATGAACAAATAAGTTTTAATATAGGGCGTAAAAGAGCGAGTGCGTCATTCATTTATATGATTCACTATGTTACAAAGATCGATGCAGTTAGGCGTACGTGAGGTACTCGATGTACTGAAAACATTAATTTCGCGAGGTACACAACATTATGCGTGTTTGACGACGACGCGGAGAACGATTTCAGATTTTTAGAATATGCTGATGGTTAATAACAATTGCATCAAACACTCTTGTGTTTAGTAATGTGTGCACAAAAGCCACGCCAATCGGAGGTGCACATAGGTAGCGCGTTGTTTGTAAAAAGGAAAAAAAAATAACAGAATTGCTCCTTTCAGATCACGCGTGAAAAATAGCTTCGCTTCTGCTTCATTATTACGCGTGAGTTTATTACTGTCTATTCCTGGTTATTGCTCCTTACATGTGCATTGCCTAAGCACTGCCGTCATTTCTACGACTGTCCTTAATATAGCACTGTTACGCGTTTTTTTACGCAGTCTTGACAAGAAAGCCTGCGGTCTACAGGAAGCGACCATGAAGTGTCTGCGCGTAAAAACCGTGCTTCACGGTGCTGCACATTTTTGGGAAAAAGCGCTTTTGCGATTATGATCGAGTCTCGAAATGGATGGTAAATTCTCCATTCCTGAAAAATGCTCTTTCGCAGCTGCCATGGTAACTGCTATTTTGACAACGCCAATGTAGGTTATAACAGGCTATTTCGATCACTTCTTTCAGATTGTAATACGCCCTAACACACGGCATTTGGAGTGTCATTTTACGAAACTGGGGAAAATGCCGGTACAGGGAAAATTTTTTGGCGTCATAGTTACAGCTCACCCTTTTATGCCCATTTGCTTGAATTTACATCTGCTGGGGCAAGCTCAAAGAAATCGCAGGCCAAATAGCAAAAAAGTTTGCTTTTCTCTTAATTATATGTGGGAGTGAATTATTCACACTTATAATTTGGCTAGAGAACCGCCACTTATAAACAGCATTTGTTTTTATTCCCTTTTGCGCTGAAATGTTTATGAATGAAAAGTTGTAGTGTCTTCTATGCAAATTCAAGTGCCAAAACAAGGGCATGATGCAGACAGTCTCACTGGCAGGCATACTCATGCGTACGAGCTTGAGGTATCATGGACACGAGCTTGAGGTACCAATTTACAAATATGAAAAGGTTAGAACCCAGAAACCTTAGCAGGCGTTTCCTCCTCCTCCCCGCCCCCCCAAACTAAATTGGGCTAAAACGTGTTGTGTGGTTTTGACATGGAGCTTCACAGAACAACAGAATGCAGAGTGCGACAGGTGATTCCCTGCAGGCCTTCCATCTGGATTTACCACTAGGGCACTACCACAGGTGTATGAAGACATTCACAGTGCCCGTACACAGTTTTGTTCAATGTTTCCTCCACATTATCACAATAACGCACTGCTGAGAACCTCGATATCTCACATTTCTTTCTGAAGTATGCTTTACAGTCCAGATGTTGAAACAGCTGCTTACACTTCTATTCAGCTGCTTATTTATATACGTGAGGCACTTTCGACAAACTTGAAACTCGGTCTTCTTTATCACATTAAAACAAAGTTGCATTCAATGACCTCCCCATGCCCGTAATATGAGTCACATTTTATCGTGTCTTACAATGAGCCTGAGATTATTATACATGCTTTCGTTATAAGCAGTGTACTCTACATGCACAAAAATAGCAACGGCTGCTTTTTTGATACCATTCAACACGACACCAAGTCAGGGATGTGTTGAAAAATTGCAACTGCACCGTAAATTGTAATTTTTTAATTACATATTACATACATTGAATTACACTGCAAGCTTTGACTTGAAATCACATAAAAGCACACCTGTAGTCAGAGGAAAAAGTACACATCCTCAGTGAAAACACAACATCCCATACGTGGCGCTGCCATGAGAAGTCCATTCAAGCACATAAGTAGCATATGATGCCACTTAGAACACTGCAGTGATTTCCCTTATACCGTACTTCCAAATGCTTCCGGTGCAAAGGGGCTTAGTGAGATTGTTATACAAGTCGTTTTTTGCCTCAGCACCTCAGCAACTCTTCATTGCCAGCAGTTTCAAATGAAATAAAATCACCAAACAACGAGAAATATGGTTGCAGGTAACATAATGCTGCAAGGCAATTTCAAGCTTATGCGCAGAAGGTTCCTATTCATCAGGCACAACGCCACAAATAGACGCAAAGAGAACAAAACGACATGAGCACATTTTGTACAGCAGCCACTTATCGTAGCAGCCATTTAAAAAAAAAATTCTGTACTGCCACGAGGCACAGTCCTCTCGTTGAAGTTTGTCGCTGAAAGTTTCAGGCAGTCCGATAACTTAATCTGACAGCCTTGCCCTGGTAGTATTCAGCTTATCTTGTGCATTGTTGCAATATGTTGGCATTCGTTCCAAGGGCAGAAGAGTGTATTGTGGAAAGGCAGGGCACACATGGTAGCAACGTCAAAAAATTTGTTGGTTCGACAGTAAATTAGCCTGCTAAATGTAGTCGTGCAGGCAGAACAGCCATTCTTATAAAAAAAGAGACTTCCTTAAAATTGTTGACTGCAAGCTTGGGCAGATGGTGGTTTCTCCCTGGTCGATGCAAAAATGAGCGGGAAGTTTTTCTGTTTTCTTTGCGTGCATTCCACCGACAAGGCGCAAGCTCGTACTGACCTGTTTGCTTCCCCGCAAACAGTACCACATAATGTAACGGGAAATGTATTTCTTCTTTGTGAGGGGATACTAACTGCGTAAAGTGTCAGTGACAAGGGAGAGCAGAGCCAGACACTCTCAGCTTGTACACTAATGTTCGTTTTGCGGGACAGTGATACGATCCATGTGGACCTGGGACGTCAGTGGGGTGCCGCCCCGCAACACATGGCGGCGTGGCACGTCTCAAGCTCACCTGGACCGCTTCTGCGTCACCAGGGACTTCTTGCAGTGGGTGGCTAGATGCGGTGTCACACGTCTTTTCTGACCATGGACTAGTGTCTTTCTCCATATTAATCAGTTTGGCTCGTGTGGAAAGAAAGACCAGCAATCGCCGGATAACGAATCCTGACGCTGTTCACAAACCCCAACTCGTTGAAAAGGTAAACAAGACCACTAGAAACCTTGAAACCAACACTGCAGACGTGGCCGCATGAAAATATTTTAAGGAAAGATTTGAGCGTCAGGCCACAAAGATAGGTAGGCGAAGGCAGCCGAGCGTAAAGTTACAGAGCGTCGCCTCAATTATACAAGATTGTCTTTTCAATAATGCAAGATTGTGTCACCATCCCCCTTAGGTTTATGTTTCATGTTCCTCAGCCCTACATTGTTGACCAGCCATGTAAGCAACCTTGGTATTGTTCCAGAAAAGAAGTTGAATTCTGCTGCATAAAGCAAACATAGTGGGAGGATACACAGGTGGCAAGCTCGCTGTAGGCCAGACCGCTATTCAACATTTGGTGGGCTCTTAAAAGAGCCGTTTGGAGCTTCGGAGCTGAAGACTGCAGCATGGTAAGCCTCACTCCATTTGCTCGATGCCCGAGAGGTCGTCATCTGCACTCCCACAGCTGTCGTCGTCTTCCTCCCCAAGGCTGATGATGATTGGCTCCACATGGTCACTGAACCCACGCGCCTCTCGGCACTTGTCCTCAATGCCAATGACGTGCTCAACAGCCTTGGCCCAGTTGCTTGGAGAAACATTCTCAGCTGCTGTGATGAGGAGCTTCCGCACACTGTCAATCTTGAAGTCAGTGTTCAGCCTAGCAACTTCACCTTTCATCTGCGCCCAGATCAGCTCGATGGGGTTAAACTCGCAGTGGTATGGTGGCAACCTCAGAACGACGCACCCAGCCTTTTCTGCCGCGACATCAACCCTGAATTTCACAAACTGGTCTTTCACTGGCGCCACCAGTTCAAGAAGCTGCTTCTTTGTCATCGTTGCATCACACGGGATACCTTTTGATGTCAGCCAGGCTAGTATGTCAGGCTTGCGTGAGGACATGGTCGGGACAGTCTCCAGCCGCCTGGAATGGTAGGACGCGTTGTCCATGACGACAACACTACCCTGGGGCAGCTTAGGGAGAACAGAGTCAAACCAAGCGTCGAAATGCTCGCCGTCCATTTCCTCGTGATAGTCTCCCGACTTCGTTCCTTTGAAGACGGACAGACAGCCGTCAACAAAGCCGTCCTCGTTGCCGATGTGGGTGACTATCAGCCGCGCTCCTCTTCCGGATGGCTGTTTGAGCCCAGTCGCCAAACCACGCAGGAAAGCGTCCTCAGACGTTTTCACTGTATCGTCCCTCCAAGCCTTCGTCACGGTGTGGCCAGTGTTTACCCAAGTTTCGTCTGTGTAGAACACCTTGCGGTGCTGCTGCCTGTACTCAGCGACCTGACGAAAGTACCGCTGCCGCCAAATCAGCATGTCCTGACGCTCGATCATCATCGAGTTTCGTTCGCGTTTCTCGAAGACGAAGCCAATGTCATTCAGGAGGCGGCGGATGGTTCACGTTCGAAGGCTGGGAAGATGCTCACTCCTCCGAAATTCTTCCGCAATCTTCTGTGCAGTAGGAGGCTCGTTGCGCCGGAAGAGGTCGTGCACAATGTTTCTCAGCGCGCACAAAGTGAAGCTGTCATACATCGCAGTGCGGCGTTTGCGGTTCTCGCTTCCGGGCCTTTTCCGCGAAGGTGTTGTCAGCTTCCCGTCCGTCGCCTTCGCTTTGGATTTGATGTCCAAAATCTTCCGAAAACTGACACCGGTGTACTCACTTGTCTTGCGGCAAGTCTCTTTCACGTCAACGTGCTGGTGCTCCCCTCGCAGCTTCATGTAGACGTTCAAAACTGTCTGCTGAACGTAGCGACAAAGAACAATGCCGCTGCAGTGCTTCCTGTACAGATGCTTCGGCGTTGATGGGCTCTGAGGGGGCGGTGAACTCGCCCCAGACCGCAAACGCGACGAAGAATCTGGAGTCGAAGAAACAGTAACAAATGCGGCTGCAGGTGGTACTGCGTAGTCATGCTAAAGTCATGCTCCGCCAAACATTCGACCTCGTACGAGACGTCCATGTTGGAGAATGAGATGGTGTAAAATGTGGGGACAAAAATACAATGCGTGAAGCAAAGAGGCCACTATACGCTAACACATTGTAATTTCAAAGCTAGTGAATAATGCATACGTGTGTAAAATACAACACGTAAGCCATAAAAAGTAAACTGAACTTTGTTATTTTTTTCTTAATAATGTTCTGTTTTGTCATTCTTGCACCGGGTTTTGACTGGGAATGGCATTTTTTTTAATAATATTTTTACGTTTTGATACACGGTAGTTATGGTAATGTATCTCACATTGAAATTTTAAAATCCCAAGAACATTAAGTTTACTTGTTTTGTTTTGGGGGGTTCTTTTATTTTGTGCTTCCAAAAACATTCGCAGTAACGCACTCTTTGCGCCGAGCGGAGGAACAGCCGGTTGCGGTGATGAGGCGCGAGGTGCCGTTCTTAAGTTGTAACCGGGTATAGTAATTCCTGTGTGATGTGTGTGTAAGAAGACAGTATAGTAAATCTCGTGGTGTCTACAGTGGTACTCAGTCAACATAAAGTGGTTGAGCAGCTGTTTCTTTTTCTTAACCTTTTATTTAGCCTTGTTTTCATGAAAGGGTGCTGGGACAAGAACAAAAGCCGCAGTGCAGCAGCTTTGCTAGGTCCTTGCCCCGTTGTCTTGGCAACGGATTCAGCGTATGGAATCTTTCATACATACAAAAAATACAGTAATATTAAAACAAACGTCTAGCAGATACTACCGCACGAATAGTATCTCATTCACACTATAGCTAACACAACAGTGGCAGAAAGCAAAATAGTATTACGAGCATAATGTCGTTGCAATATGCATGCACGTGTTTCATCAATGCAATGTTTTGCACACTAAGGGCAGAATTGAAATTGAAAACACATGCATTCTGTATAATGTACAGCAATATTTCGCGAAATAATTACCAGAGAAAATTGGTTTATTGAAATTATACGGTTACATAGGGTGCAGCCTGAGTCACAGGTATACATACTTGAAACGCAGAAATACAAGTCAATGACAAACACACAAAAGATAACTTTTTGCTAGTTTAAGACAAGGCATCTATTTTTTATCCAAATGCGACTTTAATCGTACAACCTAAATCGAGGCCATTTCTCATGTAATTTGTTTAATCGACACAGTACACGATGCTGCAATCCTGAAAATCCGTAGTTCGTACGCGAGAAAGGTTGTGACTGTATGTTTCTCTCCCTAAAGCTATACGGTATTAGAGTTGGCCTATTTAGGTTACATGCACCTATATAGGCTTTGTTGTTATATTGAAAAAATTGTTAGCATTTGAGCATGAGGTTAGTTTTATATAAAGGAAGTGTCTAGCGTTCCGTCTAGGCGGAACGCTAAAAACTGCTAAAGTTCCGTCCAGACTGAACGCCAAATCAAAACCAGCCGATTAGCCGCCATTTCTCGTCCTGATATTTGGTCTAGCGGTTCCGACGCTGTCTGCGGACGCTGTAGTCCCTATTTCGATTCTTAAAACTTTTTTTTTTGCTGTCGTGTTTAGCGTTTTGTAATAGATATACTTGTATTACAAATAGATGTATTTGTAATAGATATATAAGAGCAGTCGGTCTTGGTTTTTGACTCAAGCGGCAGAACCGCTCCCCCTCACTGGAGCGATCGCCGACGTCATCACCAGTTACGCCCGATCTCCTGTAATTATTACCAGTGATTAATAATTAAGAGTGACTCTGGGTAGACAGTGAGCGGAAGTGGTTTGGCCGCTTCGGTAAAAATCAAGACCGACTGCTCTCGCTTAATTATTGTGAAGCGGGCTTCGGGTGGCGGCTTTGAGATCCATCCGGATCTGTATCATCTGCAATTATTAATAATGATTAATAGTTATGAGTGATTCTGGCTAGTCAGTGTGCGGTAGCGGTTTGGCCGGTTAGGTAAAAATCAAGAAAGACTGCTCTCAACACGAGTTGTGTTTCCTCTGGACGGAACTTTAGTGACAGTTGCCGTTCCGTCTGGACGGAACGCTAGACACAGCCTTATACAAATGCTGAATCGGTACTACATTAAGACTGCAAAAAATTTCGTATTTATGCGCATTATATAGTAGGTTAGCAATATTTCGAATGACTCTTTTCTGCAGTACACCTAACTTGTGATATTTTTCTCCATACAAGAGAACAACAACTTAAGTCAGAGGAAAATAATGCATGATAAATTAAAAGTTTAATCTTGGACGGTAACACTTGTCGTAATTTGCCCAATACACCACACGTCCTGGCCAAAAAGCTAGCGGTGCGCTCAATATGGTCATCCACTGTTAAATGCTCATTAAAAATTACCCACAAAGTTTTAACTTCTGTCCACAACTGTATGTTCTCGCATCCAAGATAAATTGCAATATCTTCGTTAATACACTTTTGTGGCGCAAATAGAAGAGCTTTTGGTTTTACTGCACTTATTTCCGAGGAATTGATTTCACTCCATTTGAATAGTTTACTGAAGGCATCATTTGCTAGATTTTCGGGATAAAAACAATGCTAGACTGCAGAAACATACTTGTATTATCTGCATAAACTATGATTGAGCATGCTCAGTAATATTGACAATATCATGTATGCAAATAATAAAAAAATTGGACCAAGAATAGTTCCCTGCAGCACACCTTGCGTTATTCTTTGCATCTTCGATTGTTCAGATTTAAGTGAAATGCATTGCTTTCTGTGATTTAAATAGGACCGTAAAAGGTCGAGTGAAACGCCGCGGAATCCGCAGTGTTGCAGCTGAGCAAATAGAGTTAAATGATCGATCCTGTCAAATGCTTTAGAGAAATCCACAAAAATACCTAATGTTAGTTATTTCTCCTCAAAGTGGTTCAAGTTAATTTCTTTTTGCGCCAGCATAGCTAACTCTGTTCACATTCCTTGCCTGATTCCAAATTGTTGCGCCAATAAAACGCAGTGCTTTTTACAAAATGAGGTAATGCCTTTATAAATAATTATTCCTGATCGTTTAGATGTAACAGGTAGCACTAAAATTGATCAGTAATTTGAGAGTTCGTTTTGTTTCCGGAATTCAATAAAACTACTACTTTTGCATGCTGCACTTTTTTAGGCAATACACCTACGATTAAAAAAGTGGGTAAGAACTGGTAACAAAAGATCAAGAGCGAACTCAATTGGTCTTATTTGGATCCCGTTTATATCGCGTGTCTTACTGTTTTTCAATGGCATAAACACAGTATAAACTTCTCCGGGAGTGGTTGGTTGAAAGAAGGCCGTTTACGCATGTGAGTGTGTTTAGAGACAAAATTGCTTATTCATTGTGATGGCGTGTTACTAAGGACGTGAAGTAATCATTAAACCTATCTGCTAATTCTTTTCCTGTGTATAGTCATTACATGCCCTTAGCTCAAGCTCATCGTTATTGTAAGAGTTAGGGTTTAATAACTTATTTATTTCACCCCATAATAAATCACTGCGATGGCTCACTTCCTAAAAGAGACCTTCGAAATATGCATTTTTTATTTCTTAATAACTTCATCACTTGATTTCTATGTTTTTTAATAGCAGAGAAGTCAGCGGAATCCCTTGTTTTAAGAAACCTACGATAGAACGCGTTTTTCTCGCGAATCGCTCTAATCCAAAAGCATGGCTTCCGTTTCTTGTTGGACGTTCTAACCTTCTTGAACCGAAAATATTCCTCATACACAGTTATAAAAATAAGCATAAAGGCAGCGTAGGTTATATTGGCGATTTGGCAATGAAAGACCCAAGTCCGATCAATATTTCCAATATTACCGCGAAAGTGAGCTAAAGTCCTACCATTATTTTTTGAATAAGAAAGGTTTCCGAGTAACGTATGCGCTTAGAATCATGGTAACATTCCAGGAATATAAAAATAGGCAAGTGTTCACCCAAGTTCGCAGCTATCACTCCAGACTCTAAACAATTTTCTGCGATTTTGGCTTCAAATAGCTCAATAAGGCTTGCAGATAATAAGTAATGCGCGTGGGAGTTGTTATCATATTTGCGCAAAGAAATGATTCTAGAAGCAATTGCAACTCTTGAGAAATTTTAGTGTTCTGCCACTCGTTAATATAGAAGTCACCCCCAATGGCAATGTTTAACTCATTCGTACTAACAAAGCAGAGCAGATGGTTTAAAAGACAAGTAATCTCCAGCATTGCCTTCCGGTGGGCGATATTTACGGCAGATACCAAATGTTCTGCAGAGTATTGTTAAAACTTCATAATCGTGTGTTATGACGTAGAATCCTTGAAGTAAGATGCATGAAACGTTTCCCAAAACAAGCTGCAACATGCCCCCGCCAAGTCGCAATGGGCGGTTTAAGCAAAATGTCTGATAACCGGGACAATCAAAGTACATCATCTTTGGATCTGTACCATGTCTTCGTGAGCATACTAACGTTAAACTGGATCGAAAATTGACTGAAGAACGTTATGAGCTCATCGTGCTTATTTCGAGCAGATTGCCCATTGCAGTGCAGAAGAGTCAGACAAATTTCATTATTGAGACATGTGACATCTTCTCAGGAACCTCTGGGAACTTAAAGAATTGGATTGAATTGAATGTTTGGGTACCACCTTTGGGCGAAAAGAACTATAGTAAAGATCCGAAGTAGCGCTATGCTCATCTGCGCATCTTTGCCACATCAGCCTCACATGCAATGCGCACAATCTCTAAGATTTATATTTGATGCGCGAACACCTTGCCATCCCTACAACATGCGAAGCGCCAGCATAATCCCTTTTTCTTTGCAATTTTCATTCCAAGAAGCTTCTTCACTTTCGGGCACAGGTGTTCGTCAATGTAGACCGGGTGCTTTGTGCTGCATCCGATGTCGTCTGCAGTGAGCCTAGTTTTTTGTGCCTTCTAGATGATTGCGTTACGTTTTGCACGGCGGTTTAACGTGACCACGATGTTTTCGTGGGTTCAGTCCTCAGCAGTGTTTCGCGTAGGAACGCGATGCCATAACTCTACATCGTCTTTTTGAATTATCTCGCCCAGCGCTCCACAAACTTTGCTTAGTATGTCATCTAGGTTCTCGGTTGTCTCGGGCACGATTCCCCTGATCTCAATGTTTTCGTTTCGAGAGTACTGCTCGTGAGCCGTAACTCTTAACGAGTTCTCGTGAACTTGCATTTTCAGTGATGCAATCTCTTGAAAAGCTTCTCCTTTGATTTTTTTAAGAGCGGGATTCTCTTCGCTTCTGCACAATTCTTTCGCATATCCTCGAACTCTTTGTTCACGTGAGTCATGCTAGCTTTAATTTCCCTGGTTTGTTTGCGAAATTCAAGTTGAAAGACTGCAAGTTCAGTCAGGGTCAAAAGCAGTCACCAAAGCCCCACAAGCAACAATAGGTCGCAAATCATCAACCCCTTGGCAGCAGAGGCATCAAAATTCGGCAGTTGAAGCAGCACAGAAATATACGTTGAACGACTTCCGAACCTGGTAAAGACAAGTTGAAAACATTGGCGTCCGGTCTGGACTCTGTCCGCACTGCCTCTTGAAATGTTCTTCAATATATGTCTCTACATATCCATTTGCGAGCGCTGTATAACGCGAAAAGAACCAGAACTCATTTTCCGCACGATACTATAGTGCCCTAAAGGTTCATAATATTTTGGTGAAATCTGTCGCTGATGTTAACTAAACTGTGCGGTTGCCAGGGCAGCGTATTTGGGCAGTAGGGTGGGCAAGCCCGCGAATACTCACTCCGCATTTTTATTCACATGTGAATCGCAGAAACTCATGGGTTTTGTGAAGCAGCAAACTGGCGGGAAGAGAAAGCCGTATGCCTTTCTGGGATTGCATGGTCTACAAAATCAAGATTGTGATAAAACTGCAACCCAGATTACGTAAGCTCACTTTTTTCCTTCCGCATTTCAAAGTTCTCTTCCTGTTCTTCCTGCAACTTTCAAAAGCTGTAGAGAACTCAAGCGCAATTTTACCGTTAGGATATTATCATGGCATACTTTGGAGGTGAGTCCATAACAAGCAGCTACGTTTTCACGAAGGTATCGGGGTAATTAAACCGTGGATGATACGAAAGCGTGGCATGTTTTCGCCTTACATCAGCAAGGCACAAAAATAGCGCTGAAATGTACCCTCCGTTTCCTAACTTTGCTACAAAAAACTGCATCACCAAACACAATCACCGTCGTGCCGTGCATTGGCACAAACTGCACAACATTTCGTTGGAATAGTGGCACTTATCACGTACACTTCGCTCGATCCTTTACGTGTCATCCACCGACGAGAAAAAATGCGGCACAAGTGTGAAAACCTTCTGGACACAGTGGTAACGGGGGTTTTGTGACCATTTTATTTAACCGTTTCTGATCTGTTCTGTGCGTTTCTTTAGGAGCGGAGTACCTTAGGACTGCACAATGTGTGTCCGCGTCCGTGCGTATAGCATATACAATCGAAAACATTACACAGGCAATTAAATCTATGCTTCGACGAAATCTCGTCTGGTCGAGTAAAAGGTTCATAGTTAAAATACTTGCGGTCACCGACCAAAGGCTCATTTATTAAAAGCGTAAAAAAGAGACGTTTCGTGAAAAAGTGAACAAGTCAGTGCTTTCGTACGGAAGCCGAAACGTCTCTTTTTTACGCTTTTAATAAGCCTTTGGTCGGTGACCACAAGTTTTTTATGTATGAATTACACAGGCAACGGCGGTATTCGAGCCTGCCTCTGGTAGACCAGATAGAGTTCATGTCAGTCGTCTCACTCAATATGCAACGACCGTGAGTTATAACCCCAGAGTCAAACGGCTAACTCCCTCGCCTGTAACGGTGCAAGTGCCTTAGGACCTCTCAATGTCCGTCCACGTCCGTCCGTGCGAACACCACCATCAAGCGAAAATCAAGGGACATTCCATTTGAGCCGTGAGTTTCAGTTTCATTTAGGGCATAGAGTGAATACTACTGACTCATTTAGGGAATAATCAAGGTGCAACTCACAACTCAAATCGAATGACGCTCGGGGCGCAAATCAGATGTCACTCTGGGCGCAACTTGGATGTCATTTCGAGTCCCGTACTCCGCACCCCCGCCATCATCCACGGAGTGGAGATGCTCAAATTTTTTGTAAAGCTATCGGTAATCTAGTCATTTGGTAGAATTGATCTCCAAACACGTGCGCATAGACGAACGATATTTAGCATGAGGCGTGCGGTTCAGTCCCACTGTGTACCAGATAGCCGGAGAAATAGCTAACGCTTACTCTTCTTTTGTGATATAATATACGTAGGAAGATGCTCTAAAAACGAGGCTTTTATTTGCGTAAAACATGGAAGAATGTTTTGTTTTTCCTCAGGCATACCACCCAGTGAAATCCCGCAATGACCATTGTTTCATAGTATATTCGAAGAAAACAACATGACACGATTCTCAGCGGGATTCTAAGGGCAGCTGCCTTAATTAAAACACACGAAAATATAGAATTGATGCAGAACTTAAACACCAGTTCTTTTAGTGTTGCATCAATTGTTTCGAATAGTTGAGGTGCATGCCAATTTGGTCTGGACCTGGGCCTAGTCGATATTAATTTTTCAAGCCCCGTGAGTCACCAAATTTGTTTTCTTTTTGAGGACACCAAGCACCTGTCTCGGCAAAACCACTTTTTTTGTTTACGTTATAAGGGTACAGTATGTTAGACCTAACAAAATTACACCATCTTCCCGTGGGGAACCATGAGGAGGATGCAAAGCATCATGGAGGTTCCGTGAAGGTTCCATTGTGTTGCCGTAATGTTGTCTCTATTATCGGAGCACGAATGGGAACGTAGTGTGAACCCCCTTGTAGAGACAGATAAATGTAGAGACAGCTAAGAGACTGACACCCGCGTTACCTAATCGAACATGTCCTGGTTCTCGTATTTATTGCGTGCTCACGTTCCTACCCCGCTGCCCGCCCTCTTCGTCCTCGCCTCTGGTTAAGCTGCAAGGCGCATGACGCTTCCCGCCACAGCTTTCCAACAGGAAATTCAACATCCTCCTCTAAAGTTTTCTTTTCGTCCTTTCCGTTGACGTTCAGCTTCGCTTGCCTTCGTTGTATCAGTAGCTTCTTGACGTAGTTTGTATGAGTGAAGGACATAAGGCGCGTTCGTAGCATATGCTCCCGTCTTGTTTTGTAGAGCAGTGGGAAGAGCGCCACGTACCTCCCGTTGCGGCCAGAGAGTCGTGGGATGGAAACCGGGCATCGCCTATTTTTTCTTTTTATAGTGGACTGCGCTGACGTCAGGCTAAACGCTGACGGGGCTGAAGAGTCGCGCATGAGCAGTAACGTGCGGATGGCGAACAACAAGGGAGGGAGGGACACAGCCCCGAGCATGAGATGCTTCGCATCTAAAAAACATCCCGGACTTGAGCCGAGCTGGTCGTGTTATTCCGGCGTTGCTTTCATCCGCCTTAGAGCCAGAAAGGCTGGCAGAGAATAAGCGTAGAACGAAATGGGTTCTTCGGCATTTGAAGGTTGAGAAGTTGGAGTAACAGGTTTTGATTAGAGTTTAAGAAATCGTAATAGGTTTTGATTAGAGTTTAAGAACGATGGAGCCAGGCAAGTGACAACTGACTTGTTGATATGCCTCTACAGGAAAAACATGCACACGCAGAGTATCAAGGCTAGTAGGCTAGCAATGAAGAATGTAAAGTCACGAGAGACACAAAGATGGTCAGGATATCCGAACAGCGAAGGGACATACACGAATAGAGGGGAAAAACGGAATAGATACCATCGTTGTCGATTTTCAGGGCAGTGAAATTTACTACGAGTGCTGGAAATTTTTATAACTTTCAACTATCAAGAAAGTAATTTGCTTTTGAGGCTAAGCACGCTGCTTGAGAATGAAGAACCTTGTGGAGAAGTAGAACCAAATAGGTGTGCTGTTTGTGCCCCGTGTAAAGAAAATAGAAATGACTCCGCACAGTGCCCTAAAATTGACTTTTTCCGTCAAATTACATATATAGAAAACATTTGCCTAAACGAATGAAGTAACTAGAAGTTTCTAATGCTGGCGAAAGTTTTTTCGAACGTGTGCGTTGCGCGGGCGATACAATTTTCTTCGTGGTGTCCTCGATTTGCAAGCCCAATATAAACGTCATAGACATACTTTGACTGGACCGTCTTTCAGTGTTACTACTGTTGGAGGCAAAGCACGGGGTGCGTTGGAAAGCTAATACTTGTGATATACATTCAATTAGAGCCTGCTGCTCAGAGTAGCGCAGATATTTTGAATAGTTTAAAACAGGTACACGAGCTTCTCTGGTGCGAGGGCGCATTATCACCCCGAAATAAATACGATACTAACAGCAACAGATCAATCAAATGATCAATTAATGAAATAATTAAAACTCAATCAATCGATCGATCCATGGATAGATAAGTCAATGAATCAATCAATGAATCTATGAGTAATTCAATCAATAAACAAATGGGATGGGAGAAAATTGAATTGATTTGTCTAAATCGACATTGTGGAAACGTGGTAATAGCGAGAAGCGAGAGCAAGAGTTTCCGGCGTAGCAGAATTGAGAGGGGAGCGTGTCAAGGTATGTCCTCACTCGCGCAAATACTGGGCGCCTAAAAACTAGTCAGATGCGAAAAGTAGCCTTTCGCGGTAGTGTTTTCTTTTTTTTGGGCGCTAAGGGACGGGTGTCAAATTCCTTTTTTTTTTCTACACAACGCTGGTCACGTCGCCCAGCGAGTGAGAGGCATCTCGCGTCAAGCGGGCGCCTAGGTCGATTCTGCCCTTCGTCCCACGGACAAGGGTTTTAACGCGGCGTCCGCTTTTCAGGTATAGGCGAAAAGTAAAAACGCCCGTGTGTTCGAGATTTCAGCGCACGTTGAAGACCCGAAGTTATCCCTCCGCTATGGCGTGCCTCATCGCCTGTGTGGCGTCGGCGTGGTAAACCTCATAATCAATCGTGCTCTCCTATGAGTGGCCCTGCGCTCTCCTCAGAACAGCCAGCGTTCGCGCAATGCGGCCATTAACCTGACCGATGTAATGAAACTGGTTGTCGAGAGAGGTCGATTGCATTTTTTTCTGTACGATGAGTGCTACCTTAAACTTGAAAAGATGCAGCCATGAACGCAAATGCAATCTGGGCTCTCCAAATATCCTTAGCGCCAACACGGGCGGCCACTCGCTCCATTTCCCTACGCTTAGCACGATTATGAATACTATCGAGAAGACAAGCATTACTAGGCTTAATGTGCTTAAGAATCCCCAACACGTATTATTTCAAGAAGACACACAAAGCACAGAATCTTCACTCGAGTGCAAGCCAGATACACTGGCAGGCACTCAAGAACGACTGACGTGCGCGGGGATTATCCAGTGTTCTCGTGACATCCCTAGAAAGGGCCAAAACTCTCGGGTTTCCGGCACCCTCCTCGTCCACACACCTGCACTGAGTGTCCTTCAGAATTGAGAACGCGATTTCAACCAGTTGTGCGCGCCTTTCCGGCAGTGAGGACATACTAACTTAACGCTACAGGTGTAAGAAAGGACCATCATCTTTTGATGATAGTTCCAGCGAAGCAAGGAAATTTTGTGCTTTGTGTAACCAAGCTTTAGGTCTGCCACCCGGTGAGTAGCTTTTGTCCGTACTGTATTACACATGTGGGTTGCATGTTTGTTTTCCACGTGCTCCCATAATGTGACCTCTAACTGCCAACGCGCCAACACTATGCGCAGGAGTTCCTCTTTTAAACCCCATGCCATCGTCCTCCTAAGCCACCTCCGGAACGGCGACAACAACGTCCAGGGGTGCAGGATTCTCCCACCCAATGTGTACACCATGCCAGCAAACCTATGGAGCTCCATAACCTACGCCCGCCCTTTCGTGAGTTGCTTGTGTAAAATTTTGGCACAACTTCTTTCTTTGCACCTCACTGCCTTCTATACCTAAAGATACGTAAGCCCAGTCTCATTCGTGTCCTCCAGCTCGAATAAACTTGAGGTCATCGGAAAAAATTGTGCAACAACAAAAACTTTCGAAAAAAATGGACGCCAAAAGTGACGAATACCAACTACATTTTTTTATAACTAGGAATAAAAATGTATCGATTTTTTTTGGAAAAATACTAAAATACGAGAAAACGAAAAAAAATCCTGACCCTGTCCCTTTGCCATTAAGCACCTTAGGAGTGTACGGCTCTTGCTCTGTGGCTGAAAACAAAACTGCGAAGTAGCATTTCTCACTCATATGTTTGGTAACCAAAGAATGGCGTAGGCAAGCATCGCTCCTGGGAAGATTGATTATCCTTCGAAATCTCTCCGGATTTCGCAAATATCGGCCGACGCCAACAAGAAGTTTCCCCGAACACACAAAAACTGTGGCAATACAAGAAGATAGTAGAAATGAACAGTTTGCAAAAGCTTCACAAATCGAAGGTATGCCTTTTAAACACCTCCAAAGCATGAAGGCTGCAAAAGTCCGAAAAAGACCTTCGGAGGTACGAATAAAAATAGAGAATAGGAATAAGGCGTGTATCGCGTTGAATTTCTGAAAATTGCGTCAAGGGTGGAAGCAACCCTTTGAATAGTTAGAATTACGCAAACGGAGGTAAAAGGTCGAACATAATCCTGAAAACCGAACAATCAAAAATTAGAAAATAAAACTCTCACAAAGATAACTAGGAAATCAAAAATATTCATCTTTTCATCTCCCAGAAACCGAAGACTCAACAAAAAAGCCCGCAGAATTTTCAAAACACGCAGAAAAATAGCGAAAACCAGCAATGTAACGCCCTTCATTTACCCAAAATGCATAACCGGCGGAACTAACACAGGTAGTTATTATTCTTTTGAAAACAAAAACAATAGAAAAATAAATATATACAAATTTTCCACAGGTGGTCTGAATAAAACAAAAATACGCAAGTTGTATATGTCCTCCAAAAACCGAACATACAACGCTGAAATCCTGCAAAATAACGTTCGAAATACAATTAAACAGTCGTGAAAATTGGCAAACCATGTGCCGCCCTGTGTTTTCACAAACATGCACAACTTCCGAAAGCGACACATTTAATCGTTCATTATCATTATTAACCTGAATCATCATCACCATCGTCCTATCTACGCCCACTGCAGGGCAAAAGCCCCTCCCATAGATCTGCAATTATCCTGGTCCTATCCTAATTACGAGCAGTTTATGCCGGCAAACTTCTTGATTTCATCTGCCCATCTAACTTTCTGCCGCCCCCTGCTACGCTTGCCCTCCATACCAATCCACTTTGTTACCCTTAATGCCCCTAATGACCAGTGGTTATCTTGTTTTCGCATTACATGATCTTTCCACACCCATTTCTTCCTAATTTCTATTAACATGTTTTTATCACGCGTTTGTTCCCTTTAAATGTTGCATCTATCATATTCCGCTCCATTGCTCAGTGATTCGTCCTCAATTTAAGTTAAACCCTCTTAGTGAGTCTCTAAGTTTCAGCTCCGTGGTGTATTCCGGTAAGATACAGCTCTCTTAGGCTTTTATCTTCAGGGAAAATGGTAGACTGCCATTCATTATGTGACAAGGCCTACGAGATTCACTGCACTCCATTCTTATCCTTCTAATTATCTGTGTCTCATGTTTGGGATCCGGGGTCACTACTTGGCCCAAGTGAAGATATTAGCTTACCAATTCCGCTGCCTCGTCACCTACCTCAAAGCGTTGTGCTCTCCGGAGGCTATTAAGCATTGCTTTAGTTTTCGGCATATTAAGTAATAAATCTTGATGACAGCGTAAATTATCACAATGCATTATTAACGTTTTTAAGAAGGAAATCTAGGAAAAACAAAACAATTGACACACTTGACCTGAATAGCTAGAAAATATAAATCTTGTGCACCCCCTCCTACCTTACACTTAACACAATTGCGCGAAAGAATCTGAAAACTACGAACAAAATTACAGAAATCCGACAAAGGCGGCATGGCTCCTCGCGGTACCAAAAAATACATAACCAGTAAACGGAAGGCTGTTAATTGCTATTGCCGTATAATGTAGATTATTGAAAAAAAAGCTTAACCGGTATAAAATAACCCGACGTCATCGGCTACATATATTCAAATCGGGCTGTAAAGATCAGGTCTTATAGACAAGCAGCATAAGAATGCTAAGCATATGTAGACAATTTTATGAATTTCAGAATATTTTTTTCATTCATGTTCGAGCTTTTTTACAGGCATTCGCTCATAAATTATTGTAATTTTCTATCGTGCCTGGCGCAGTAGATACTTTGGTGCCCCATCATTTCTAGTCTAACTGGATCGCATAAAAAATTGGCTGCTTTGAGACCCATCGACTCACCACAGGTGAATTCAAGTCGTGAACTAGGATATGGCTTGTTATATAATACGTGAATGCTAAAGAGACTGGACTCAGTAAAATGATAGTTATCTTGTGTTATTTTTTGCCTCATCTTTGTGTCACTACTTAACAACGTCCTCCATGCCCCCCCCAAAAAAACACTTTTCAGCACTGGAAATATTGTTTGATTTAGTTTTACAAATTCCAGCTGTGGGAAATCACAAGTGAGCCCAAGCCGAAAAACCAACTCGCACAGAGATTTTGGCACAGAAACCGATATTGAAGATAATCGAAAAAAGGACGTTTCTTCTTGAAGTCCCAGTGAAAGCCCTGTGTTCGTATTTATTAGATGAAGAATAAACTTTCCTAAAAATTTGCAACCTTCTTATACTCTTTCTTCGTCAATTTCATGGAGAGATTAATAAATGTGTGACTTCCACCTTGAAATTGCGGTCAACCGGACAGATTCAAATCCTTCAAAAGGTATAAAAACATGGACGGAGGTTCAGGGCGAACGATAGCGCCTTTCGCAATATAGCGGTTTATTCACCCCTAATTTTAGTATGCGTATTTTTTGCAGATTTGGAAACAGAAGGATCAACAAACTCGCCCAGCTCTCTGTTGTGGAGCAGTTAATGTTGACCCTTCATCACCGTCATGTTATCGTGATGAGCAGCAGTAGCAACGGCTGTTTACTTCCGTTGTAAAGACGCTCACTTTCATGTCCCAGCAGTATAGGCGCTTCTTCAGACAGCTTCTGTAATTCTGAAAGGCAAAGTATATATGATAAAACATATGTGCTGCATCGAGAAAAGTACTCTAGATCAATCTACGCTGGTATTATATGCAGCTTTTGTGACGCTTTCAGACGACAACGCAAGAGGGGAACAGTTCATGAGCGCCATTTGCAGGAGAAAGTAAATGTTGTTTCGCTCAATTTAGGCCACCATTAGTACCACAGGATCAGAACGTCTGCATAAGAGGAAAGCTACTCTAGACCCCCACTGCAAAAGCACCACCTCATTCCATAAAACACGCAGATGTGCGTACATATTGCACTAAACGGACTTGCTACAGCTTCGACCAAATGGGCTAGATGTCACTGTATAAAAGGCATGCATGTTTTGTCGAACTTTTTCTCCGTCAAATCTCCCGCCAGCGTTATGTTCATCAGACCACTGGGCCGTATAACAGCTTCTAATACTGGAAACACTGGAAACAATGGAAACAGCTTCTATGCTTTTTTCCCGCTTGTAGGCTGACACCTGCAAAGTGGCCGAGTGCCTAAAAGGGAAGCTGGGCCCCGCGATGCCGATCAGCGTGTCCATCACGATGAAGGGTCTTATTTACAAGCCCAAGACCCCGGACCCTGCTGTGTCAACCATAGGAAACTATGGGCTCTTCAGCGAGTGCGCCAAACGGAACAACGACCAGGAACTAAGTCCTCTTTCGGTAAGAATCTTCCTCCTTGGATATGGTGAAAACTAATATCTCCCTCTCTGGACTGTCTTTCTCCTTGGACATCAAAAAACGGACAAAGGATATGGTAAATATTCCCACGGTTCAAAGGATGCCTGTTTTTTAGCTACCAATGCAAATGCAAATGCTGTAAAATTTGCCGCTTAGTACTGTAATTGCAGTAAACGCCATTGCATCAGTTTAATTTCAAAACTAGGTGACCGCAGAATAGAGAAGGAATAACACAAATTTGACAGTCAAAATTGTCTGCAAACAACTTCCACAGGAAGGTAATGTCAAAACGTTTACAATGAGTTCTAAGTGATGACTGAAATAAAAGACAAAACAGTTGTAAAGGACGGGAATAAAATAAGAGCGCGATGTAAATACCTTTTTATAGGGCAAAAACTACGTCAATGCCCACCTAATAAAATTACTGTTATGAATGGGCCGTGGACCACACAGGCAGAGAGAAGAACACTGGTCAACACGTCGAAGACTATATTTAAGAGGACTAAGGACAAGCACAGGACAGTAGACGCTGGGACGTTAAAGACAGGACGGGCTTGGGTCACACGGTCGCGCAGCCCGTAGTTAGAAGGTACACAAAATAGTCTCGTAGTTGGGAAGGTCCGAGAGCAATGCCGAATAGGCAAGTTAGCTCACGCTGAGTCGATCACGACGCGTTTCTAGGCGCTCCAACAGTAGGAACGGCAGCGCCCAACAGCCGGAATGTTGCGTCAGCAGTCGGCACACCAGCGCCACGATGACGGCGCCCAGACGAGCTCTCGAGCCTCGGCGGAGGGCGGCGACGGTTGTGCTCCAGGTGGCCCGTGGACCAAGCGTTCTCCGGGGTAGTTCCCACGCAACCGCGCCCTGTTCCGCCGCTTGGCTTCCAGCCGTTCGCGTACCAGCTTCCGCGATCCCTTATGCGCGGCCCTCTTCTTTCTCATCGTCGTTGTCGTTCTGCCTGGCTCACTCGCATGGCCAATCACTCTCGTGGCCATTCGTCACATCACCCCCACCTTAAGAAAGTTGTTAGGGGATCCAACAACTATTCTACTAGTCACTGCCACGGGTAACGGTCATAGCGCACTCAGGCACAGCATGCGGTCAGAAAGAGGCAGTTGCCCGATGGCTTGTTGCTGCTGTTTCATACGCTGAGGAATATGGAAGCAGATGCAAGGTCCGAACTCAAACTATCAGTGAGTAGCTTCCCTTAAACCGTGTCGTTTAGCATGTATGCAGCGGTAACTTGTCCGTCGTTCTCCGGCTGCAGATATGGCATGAGCGCACAAACCGCTTAACATCATTTTGCAGATCCGGCCAGTAGAAGTTGTCTAAAATTCGCTGACCAGTCTTGCGAATGCCCGCATGTCGAGGTGTGACGTTCTCATGTGCCGCTCGGATGATGAACTCCCGGAAGATTTTCGGCACTACCATCTGCTTCACCGTCTTTCCCTCTGCAAATTGGCACTCTCGATATAACAGGCCTTCGCTTTCGAGGAAAGTGTAGCGGTGACCTCGTGCGGACCGAGACTCCCTCCCAACTTTTCGGTAACAGGACCTCAAAGTGTAGTCGTTGTGCTGCTCTTGGGGTAGTCGATCTCGGTTGTAAGGAGTGCACGAAGGCGGTGGCACGTTGGACCGTGTGGTCTGCGGTCGTCCAGTCCTTGCAACAGCGGAAATCAGATAGCAAGGCTCCGAACGTAGTGTTCGTCCCAGACTGCTCTTCAGTGCTTCCCTGTCGCCAGCCACTTCATACTCCCAGTCACGATCTGGGTGGTGAGGCTCCCTGACGCCTGGAATATTGCCGAGAATCAGGTCGTATATGGGACGACTCATGCAGGCTGCGGTGATCTCTCCCACAAAATAGGGCGTGTGGACCTGGATCTTTGCTTCTGGGACTTCCTGGACGGAGCCGTCAAGAAGAACAACTCGGCGTGTCACCCCAGTCAAGCAGTTGTCGTCGACCATATCTCGGCGGACGATGGCTGTGTCACTTCCAGTGTCTCGAAGCACGCTGGCGAATTTTCCTAGCACTCGTCCAGGAACAACTGGCATTCCCTTGACGAGAAACGGTGAATTTCTACCGCTGGTGTTAGTATAGTTGGAACCACGTCCAGTTGTGCGCGACATCTGGTCCCTGTGGAACTTGGTTTTTGAGACTCTCTTTGGAGGCTCGTAAATGGCACATGCGATAACTTTATCTTGGTCTCCTGACCCGCTTCGACAATTGTCGGAACGGCCACCTGGGCGGCCATGCTTGGAGCAGTTTTCATGTTCTTTGGTCACAGTGCGACAGATTTGAGCTCGTTGTCCACGACGATCGCCTAAGAATACTTCTGTGTTGCCTTTCCCCGGTGTGTTGGCTGCACCCTTCGTAATGTCCGGCGCGTCAGTTGGAAGCTTCCCTAAGTTCCCAAAGCTCTGCGCCTCCAGGAAACAGTCCGTGACGTCTGCCAAGGCATCCAGGGTGGCACACTCGCGTTCCTTCAAGAAGGTGACGAGTCTCGGGTGGCAACAACAGTAGAATTGCTCCGAGATTAACAAATCGCGGAGACCTTCGTAGGTCTTGGAAATGTTGGCCATTTCCACCCAATGATCGAAGTAGCCCGAGAGCCTCGCCGCAAACTGCTTTCCCGTCTCGCCATCTTCAGCCCGGGCCTTCCGAAACATCTCCTGGTACGCCGTTGCCGTGCATCGGACCCGCTGGAGCAGCGCTTTCTTGACCTTGCTGTAGTCAAGCGAGTCCTCTGCAGTCATACTGCGAATCACGGTCAGCGCTTCACCGGACAAGTACATACTGAGGCAGACGACCCATTTTTCCAGCGGCCACCCTTGCCCAGTCGCCACGCGCTCGAACCGCTGCAAGTACGCGTGTAAGTCATCGCGCCTCTCATCAAACAGGGGCAGGAGCTTCTGTGGATTCCCGAAGGGCACATTTGGGTTGGTTTTGTTCCCGGCAGTAACGACGTTGCTGCTTTGCGACCCTTCTTGAAGACGAATCTTCAACTCCAGGATTCGCATTTCTCTCTCGGCAGCTTCCTTGGCCATCTGGGCAGCTTCCTTTGCTATCTCGGCAGCTTCTCGCCGTCCCTCTCTTTCTCGCTCAGCAGCTTCACGGAGTGCCTCTCTTTCAGCTGCCCTCTCTGCACGCTGCTCCGCCCGCTGGGCGTCGATCCACTGGCGAAGTTCCAGTCCTGAGAGACCCAGCTGCGTCCCGATCGCCACTAGCTTCTCCACATCCATGCTAGTCTTCATTGACGTGTTCTCACAGCACTCAACGTTCTGCAGATGTTATGGGCGGTATCCTGGCAGGCTCGCCACTTTTGTTATGAATGGGCCGTGGACCACACAGGCAGAGAGAAGAACACTGGTCAACACGTCGAAGACTATATTTAAGAGGACTAAGGACAAGCACAGGACAGTAGACGCTGGGACGTTAAAGACAGGACGGGCTTGGGTCACACGGTCGCGCAGCCCGTAGTTAGAAGGTACACAAAATAGTCTCGTAGTTGGGAAGGTCCGAGAGCAATGCCGAATAGGCAAGTTAGCTCACGCTGAGTCGATCACGACGCGTTTCTAGGCGCTCCAACAGTAGGAACGGCAGCGCCCAACAGCCGGAATGTTGCGTCAGCAGTCGGCACACCAGCGCCACGATGACGGCGCCCAGACGAGCTCTCGAGCCTCGGCGGAGGGCGGCGACGGTTGTGCTCCAGGTGGCCCGTGGACCAAGCGTTCTCCGGGGTAGTTCCCACGCAACCGCGCCCTGTTCCGCCGCTTGGCTTCCAGCCGTTCGCGTACCAGCTTCCGCGATCCCTTATGCGCGGCCCTCTTCTTTCTCATCGTCGTTGTCGTTCTGCCTGGCTCACTCGCATGGCCAATCACTCTCGTGGCCATTCGTCACAATTACCTTTTTACATGTTTTTGGACTGTGAATAATCGTCACTTTGTTAGTGACCATATTGTTGCTCAAATGTCACAAACTCGCATGGTGTGTGAGCATCTGAAGTACCGTTTCTCGAAAGTATCACACAAAAAGCGCGTTTCATTAGACCTGCAAGGGAACGCCACCTCAGTTACAAATAATGAAACTTCGAACTGACGAAACTCCAGCACAAAAGCCGTACCATGCGATTGTGGACTGGTAGGGCCTGTGAGCAATTTAAGGCTCGAGAAATGTCGCGATTTATGGTTGAGGGTGAGTGCTAGAAGTTTTTTCTTTAACAGACTCTGAAGAGGGACGGCAGCTTTTTTCGTACTCCACAACTGAAGAAGAGGCTGGTAGCATTTCATCCGGTCATTACTTGAGAGCGGTGGCGTCACTGGGGCTTGGTCCGCCACCTCCTCATGTTCACGGGCAAATGATGCAGTGTCTCAACACGACCTGCACGCTTAACTCGGGCCCACATTGCCGCCGTCCACTAGAAAACTTCACCCGATAAATTTTCTGTCTGTTTTCCTCTCCTTTCAGAAGGCGACACAGGCTCGCGTGTAGACACCGGGGCCGTTTCTCGGGCCGTGCGCCTGGGCCCAGCTGCCAGTGCAGTGGCACGTAGTTGAAGTATTCCTGCCGGAGGTCCCGAGGATTAAAATTAACAGCCTTTCAATGCATCACCTTGTGAGGAGGCCTTGCCGAAAGAAATAGTACAGTTCAAATGATCCTTAAATTCGCAATATTGGGGTCGTTTTTTTCCAGCGGCAATTTATTAATATGTGTTATTTTAAAGGGCTGGTTAATTTCGACCTACTATTTAACCACTGATTGCGGAAGCTTTTTGAGCAAGACCTCCACAAGTCGGAAAAACAAAAGCTCCTTCACAAAGGCCCTGAACACTTTAAAAGTCGAAGTACAAGGAATTATTGTTGATTTCCTTGTTGAAATGGGAGCCAGCAAAGCAGAAGTTAGGGTAAATTTTTGTTCACAGCTGCACAAAGTGCAGTGCTACGAAAACTGCCATTGAACTTCACGGATGCTGCCCAGTACATGTTCTTATGAATTGAAGCGCCACTACACACTGTGCAGAATATTATAATGGTGTTCTCATCAGTTCATTTTGGGGTGAATATTTTCCTCACCGGCATCCGCCATTATATCCTCTCTCCTTCAGGGTGTACAAGTGAGGGAAACAGTCATTTGTGTATTTCCGACGCCCCGCATTTGCACTTGGTGACAAACGAAGATTACGTTGTCGGTCCTGGGTGGAGAAAATCAGCTGTGTTAGTTCGGATAAGTTCTGTGACGGTGACGTCTTTATTACTGGTCTGGCCCTGGCTACAAACCCGTTGCGATTTCCACGTAGCACTGCTGTCCTCGCCAGTACTAACACCACTGCGGTACCTATTCTCTCTTGTCAACAGACAAGAATTCCTGACACTGGAGCCACATGTGTTTTCCCCTTTGTGCCGCGTTTTCATCTTCATACTTCGTGATTCCTAATTAGTTCGACTCCGTTATCACAGCCGCAATACCTCTGATCTCTCCCCTAATGAGACTGACTCGTTACTCCAGCTCCTCAAGAAAAACGGATCTTTATTTGACGCAAACTGTACCAGGCTCGACATCGGCGGGAACTTATCGTACTGAAACAGACTGGTCTCCTAATAGGAGAACCTAACCCTCGCCCTTGCAGCGGCTTCTCTTCTGAACCCAAAGTCGTAAGCGACAATGTTGCCGACATGCGTAAATGGAAAACTATACTGCTTTTAACTAGAACATCGTGGTCCCTGTTGTTCTGGCGCAACAAAACGACGCTTCTGCGTGAGTTTCTGTTGATTGTCGTGCCCAGAACGAGTTCACACGAAAAGATGTCTATCCCATTCTCCGCATTGATGACGGCATGGATTGTTTATAGAGCACTAAATAATACATGACAAAGATTGAAATCAGACAACAGACGCAACCTTAAACTCGTGGAGTCAACCCTGACAAAACGTCCCATTCGCTTGTGCACAGGCATTCCTTTGTTTGGGGTGAAAACCCAACACAAATTTTAAAATGAGTCGTAGAAGCCCTTATGGACAAGAAGGTGAATTCCACGGTTCGAGAAAAGCACCCCTATTCTGCAAAGCCCCGTGCTAGAGCTTTTTCAGTGACCCCTTCGCAGCAGCCGCGGGAACCTTGCACGCGTTGCGTCAAACCCACCTCCCAATTTGCGAGATATGCTAATAAACGGAACGTTAGTTGTAAAACCCACGAGGAAGACATGGTTTCTCATGGCTGAGGTTTTCCGCAATCAAGATTATTTGGGCAAGTTTAAAGCAGCCCGACAGATTTCTAGTCACTGGGAAAACAAGAATCACTGCGTCTACATTTTTTACTATCTCATGATTTTCGTCGGGGCAACATACGTCCACAGTGGTCATAAGTCCACAAAGGGAGACATTACTATGTAACGGCTCTCTGGTGCATATGGATAAAATGCGGTTCTAGTGAAGGCTTCTGGATCGTTTCTAGCCGAAGAGACGTCTCTTCGTCTCTAGCCGAAGAGACGATACAATTCCAAATAGCGCTGGCAAAGTCGAGCTTCGGTAAAATTAGGCCACAGTAGAGGGAGACAAAGCATGATCGGTCGGTGGCCGTATGGCTGCACTCAGGTGGATAGAAAACTTGCGTTTGCTGAAACTTAACTCCACCTAGGGGATTTTCCCTAAATCTGGTCGATTAAGGCAACCCTTGCATTATATTCTACGTTTCGCTCGAGCAATGTATTTCAAATTTTCTGCAGAGAAAACTCCGCTCCAAACTTCAAATTCACTTTCTCTAAATATTTATTTATTTATTTATTTATTTCTATTTATCTATTTATTTGAAGTGCTCACGAACCGCGCAAGGGCCTTCTCAGGTGAAGCACTGGTTGCATGAATATAAGGCATAAAGAGCAAAATATAAAAAGGAGATATCTCAAAAATGGGTAAGAATAAATGTCAGATATATACACGAAAGGAAAGTGTTCAACAAAAAAAAGCTCGGAGGTCGTGTGAACAGGATGCTCTAATCAACACAAACAAGCATAGAAAGGTGGAGCTTCAGCGCAGAAACACACACAAGAACAGAGGAATAAGTGCATGTGTGACCTGTCTACAACACGTGCAATCAAAATGTCAAATTTTTAATGAGCGTCTAAAAAGAACAATGTCAATGCAGAAAATGCCGATCGACGATAGAAACAGACTGTTATAGGCTTGTTCCAATCGGTTACCTGGTGACAGGCTCAGTATTCTCTCAACATGTAAGCAGTCATGCAGCCGCAGTGGTCTGCTTGGCACTTGCATGTGAACAGAGCTTACCAGGCAAGGGCACTAAACTTTGGAATGAATGCTGTCAAAAGAAAGACTAGGTCATGCCTTAATCGCCTAATGTATAGCTCATCAAGATTCAGGAGCTTGAGAAGCCCACCATGCAGGTAATGGCTCTCTGGTGCGCAAGGATAAAATGCGGTTCTAGTGAAATCTCCTGGATCAATTCTAGCTGAACAGACGACGAAGTGCTTATACAATTCCAACTAGCGTTGGCAAAGTCGAGCTGCGGTAAAATTAGGGCACGGTAGAGGGAGACAAAGCATGATCAGTCGGTGAATTCACTGGTGGCCCGGGATATCACGCCAAGCATTCGGAGATAGGGGCTTGTCAGGTGGTTCACGTGTGAGTTGAAAAGTAGTTTTAAGTCCATCATTACACCCGAATCACGCACTCCAGTAACGCGTTTTACGGGTACACCAAGCAGAGAGTAGGGGAAAATGAGCGGGGCAGTCTTACGACTATATGTTATCACAATAGTTTTGGAGAGATTGAGGTTTAAATAGCTGCTGTCGCACCATGCGCAAACTGCGTTGATCTCATTTTACAGCATTACACGATCGCCCATGGAAGAGACCGCACGATAGTGCTTATTATTGCCGCGAACCATGCATTGGGTTTGTTTATTTGCGTTTTGCTTCTGCCGCCCGGCTACGCAGATGTGTGTTATCGGTGTTGTCTGTGGGCCAAAGGAGGCGCCTGTTCCGTTCTTTCTTTCTGGGCCGCACGTACGTTATGTTTTCTGATAGGCAGAGCATTCCGAACTAACGTGAACAGCCTAAAATATTTTTTGTCGATCTACAGTGTTCTGGATACACTTCGACTATTCGAGAAACCCTCGCGCCGAGTGATAAATTTCCGCAAAGCAGATGCCGCGGCATTCGAATCGTCGCGCTCGCTTTCACACGTCACTTCGTTGACTGCTGCTTCGCAACCTGTATTCTTTGAGTTGTTAGGGGAGCACAATTTCGCTCCAATAAATTCGTTTTCTTGAAAGACAACTGCGTCTTCGTGGACTTCATGACAATATTGCCGCGAACCATACATTGGGTTTGTTTATTTGTGTTTTGCTTTTACCGCCCGGCTGCGCCGGTCTGTGTTATCTCTGCGCCAAGGGAAGCGCGTGTTCGATTCTTTCTTTCTGTGCCGCATGTGTTATCTGTTGTGATAGGGAGAGCATTCCCATCTAACGTGAACAGCCCAGAATAATCTTCTTGGATCTACTATGTTCTCGATGCGAATCGACGTTTCGAGAACCACGCGCGCCAAAAGATAAAAAGCCTGCAGTGCGGACGCGGGGGCATTCGATTCGACGACACTCGCCTGTGCAAGTCACTTTGTTGACCGCTGCTTCGCCGCCTCTGTATTCTTTTGAGTTGTTAGGGGAGCACAAGTTCGCTACAATAAACGTGTTTCTCATTCAAGACAACTGCATCGTTCTTGTCTTCGTGACATCTGGTGGAGGTGCTGGGTAGCACCCTTCATGCCCACTACAACCTCGGGAAGCCGCCAAGCCAGTCCAACAAGAGCCAGCCTACGCCTGCAAGATTTACCACCCGAGTTCGGTTTGATGCCAGAAGGGCCCAAGAAAAGGAACGCTGCAACCAACACCATGGTGCAAGAAACAACATCGCCAATCGTCCTGCAGCAGCCCCGGGAACCGCCATCGTTCCGGGGAGCCCCCGCTGAAGACCCCGAAGAATGGTTGGAGAAGCTGGAGCGCGTCCGCATCTTCAACAGGTGGGACGACGAAAAACTTTCCGGCATGTCTCCTTTTACTTAGAAGATGCTGCTCGAACTTGGTTCGAGAACCATGAGAGTTCTTTGACCGACTGGACTCACTTCAAAAGGGAGTTCCTTAAGACATTTACTACCGTTGTGAGAAAAGAGCGAGCTGCACTTATGCTTGAAACTCGGACACAACACCCCAACGAAGGGGTCGTGATCTTCGTTGAGGAGATGAAGCAACTATTTCGCCGCGCGGACCCCGAAATGACGGAAGAAAAGAAGTTACGCTTCTTGATGCGCGGTGTGAAGGAGGAGCTGTTTGCTGGACTTGTCCGCTACCCGCCCAAAACCATCGCTGAATTCGTGACCGAAGCCAGCACGATTGAGAAGGCTCTCGAAATGCGTGCTAAGCACTACGACCGGAACTTTGTTGGCGCGGCCAGTGCGAACTACGTCGACAACATGCGGATTCCGGCTGATAGCCTACGCGAGACCATCCGCGCAGTAGTGAGAGAGGAGCTGCGGAAACTTTTCCCGACGACGCCGCAACCCCAAGTCGCTTGCCTAACTGACGTGATCCGGGAAGAAGTTCAAAACGCTTTGGGAACTTCTGTGGCATCCGAAGTACACTGCGAGCCCCAAGCTATGACGTACTCCGCGGCTGTTCACCGACCCCGCCCTGCTCCAACACCCTCGTCAAGAGGCACGTCGTCAAGAGGCCCCACCCTACCGCCGCCCCCTGTCGCCCGCCCGACCCCCGGTAGCACAAACCCAGACGCCGAGGAAGACTGACGTATGGCGAACACTGGATAATCGTCCTCTGTTCTACCACTGCGGAGAGGCCGACCACATCTACCGTCGCTGCCCATACAAGACACTCGGACTACGTGGTTTCTCCGTCGACGCACCACGCCCCTGACCCGGTCAGCACCCATCTGAGATTGAAGAATACCTGTCGAACACCAGCCGTGGACCAGCCCGTTTCAACCGTTCGCCGTCGCCCTACCCGTACCAGTCGCCGGCCCGCCGTAGCAGTGCTGACTTCGCACGTGGAAGGTCTCCCAGCCCACGCGGGGGAACCTAAAGGCGGCAACTTCTGGAGGTGAAGTTGCTCTACGGCAAAAAACTGGAAACCCTCCAACGACGCAAGGACGCGCTGAAGACAGTGATTCACGACATGCCCTCATCCCGACGACCCGACCTAACCCTGACGAGACTCCTTAACACGAAGACAGCTACACGGCGCGACGCATACCCGACCTGATCGAGACGTCCGTTAAGAAGACGACGACAACGACGATGCACAGTGCCCGACGATCAACACGTAAAAGCAGAGATACGACGCCCCGACAAACCCGGAACTCCAGGAAGACTGCATGACTACATCTGACGTCAAGGTGTCCATCGACGGCTTTGACGTAGTCGCCCTCGTAGACACGGGAGCTGACTATTCAGTAATGAGCGGACCATTTGCGTCTAAACTGAAGAAAGTTATGACCAGATGGGACGGTCCGCACATACGCACAGCAGGAGGCCACCTCGTGACGGCAAGTGGAACGTGCACATCGCGCGTCACCATATACGGCACAACGTACCCTGCGGCGTTCGTCGTTCTGCCTAACTGCTCACGCGACGTAATTCTTGGAATGGACTTTTTGATGGACAACGGTGCAATAATCGATCTGCAGACTAAGTCAATAACTTTTTCCCCCCATCACTCCATGACGCCGGAACCGAACCCCCAACGACGTGCTGCTGTAAGGATTGCCGATGATCATGTCACCCTGCCACCCCGCGCAAGCTTGATGATCGCAGTCTACTGTGAAGATGCTGCTCCTGACGTCGACGCTATTGTAGACAGTGATCAAAGGGTGCTTCTCGACCGTGGTGTGTCTGTCGCAAGAGGCATTGCGCGCTTCAAGGAACCCCAATCCCACATTTTGGTTACTAATTTCACCGAGGAGTACCAGCAATTAAACAAGGGCGCGGCAATTGCATTCATCGAAGAAACGCAAGAAGCAAGTGACGTGATCGCGGTCGCCGACTTTGAACGCACACCCGTAGAAACCTTCAAGCTCCCGCAGGCATTCGACGTGAATCCGGCGCTACCGCAAGAACAACGGAAAAAATTATTGGCTTTGCTCCGTCACTATAGCGAATGTTTTTCGTCGAGCGCAAAACTACGTCAGACCCCTCTAGCGAAGCACCGAATAATAACCGAAGATGGAGCCCGACCTACCCGACAGTCACCGTACCGCGTCTCTTCACACGAACGGGAAGCCATCCGGACTCAAGTCGACGACATGCTTAGCGACGACATTATACAACCATCGAAAAGCCCCTGGGCTGCGCCCGTCGTACTCGTAAAGAAAAAAGACGGCACATTAAGGTTTTGCGTTGACTACCGGCGACTGAACAAAATCACGAAAAAGGACGTGTACCCCCTCCCCCGAATCGACGACGCCCTCGACCACCTCTGCCACGCGAAGTACTTCTCATCGATGGACCTGAAGACCGGCTACTGGCAAATTGAAGTGGACGAGAGAGACCGAGAGAAGACCGCATTTATAACCCCAGACGGCCTATACGAGTTCAAGGTGATGCCGTTTGGGCTGTGCACAGCACCAGCGACGTTTCAAAGAGTCATGGACACTGTGCTCGCTGGCCTTAAGTGGCACACCTGCCTCGTATACCTCGACGACGTAGTGGTATTCGCCCGGACTTTCGACGAACACCTTGAAAGGTTGGAGTCTGTACTCGAGGCCATTCGTACGTCGGGGTTGACGCTGAAGCCTGAAAAGTGCCGTTTCGCATACGGGGAACTCAAGTTTTTGGGCCACGTCGTCAACGCCGCGGGAGTCCTACCTGACCCGGCAAAAACTTCAGCCATTGCGAACTTTCCAAGGCCGAAAGACAAGAAGGGCGTGCGAAGATTTCTCGGGCTGTGCGCATACTACCGGCGCTTCGTCGCAAACTTCGCACGCATTGCAGAGCCACTCACGCGCTTGACGAAAGATAGCACTCCTTTGAGCTGGGAAAACGACCAAGAAAAAGCATTCTGCGAGCTGCAGAAACGCCTGCAAAGCCCGCCCGTGCTCGCTCATTTCGACGAAAATGCCGAAACGGAAATGCACACGGACGCCAGTGATATAGGCTTGGGTGCCGTCCTGGTCCAAAAGCAAAGCGGCTGCGAAAGGGTAATCGCCTATGCCAGCCGTGGTCTGTCGAAGGAGGAGAAAAACTATTCTGCCTCTGAGAAAGAGTGCCTGGCTATTATATGGGCGATTTCAAAATTTCGCCCATACGTGTATGGAAGGCCATTCAAGGTTGTAACAGACCACCATGCGCTGTGTTGGCTCGCCAATTTGAAGGACCCCTCTGGCCATCTTGGGCGGTGGAGCTTGCGCCTGCAGGAGTTCCACGTTACAGTCGTTTATAAATCCGGCAGGAAACACTCCGACGCCGACTGCCTGTCCCGCGCCCCCGTCGACCCACCACCACAAGACTCTGATGAAGACAGCACGTTCTTCGGGATCGTGACGGAGAGCGACCTAGCCGTCCAGCAGCGTGCCGACCCCGACTTACGCGTCATAATCGAGTACCTCGAGGGATGCAACGTTGTCGTTCCTAGGACCTTCAAACGCAGCTTACCAGCATTCAGCCTGAGAAACTCCGTCCTTGTGAAGAAGAATTTCAGCCCCGGAACAAGAGCGAATTACCTTCTCGTGATCCCCGCGGACCTTCGTGACGAAATTTTGGAAGCGTGCCACGACGACCCGTCTTCCGGACATCTGGACACAGCCCGCACTATTGGAAAAATCAAGGCGAGGTACTGCTGGCCCGGCCTTACCTCTGACGTCACCCACTACGCCCGGAGCTGCCGTGACTGCCAACGACGAAAAACGCCGCCGACAAGACCCGCCGGACTTCTGCAACCGATCGCCGTCCCATCGAGGCCATTTCAACAGATTGGAATGGACCTTTTAGGCCCGTTCCCTACGTCACGATCACAGAACAAGTGGATTGTCGTAGCTACAGACTACATAACGCGCTACGCAGAGACCGCCGCTCTTCCGAGGGGGACTGCACAAGAAGTGGCGAAGTTCTTTATAAGCCAAGTTGTGCTGCGACATGGGGCCCTGGAAGTTCTAATCACAGACCGCGGAACGGCATTTACTGCGGAGTTGATGCAAGGAGTATTACGCTACAGCAACACGGATTACCGAAGAACGACGGCGTACCACCCCCAAACGAACGGACTAACAGAACGTCTGAACAAGACAATCGCAGATATGCTGTCAATGTACGTTGACCTTGAACATAAGACTTGGGACGAAGTGCTCCCGTATGTCACGTTTGCGTACAGCACGGCTATCCAGGAGACGACGCAGCTGACGCCGTTCGAGCTTGTCTACGGTAGAAGGCCGACTACGATGCTCGACGCCATGCTTCCGCACGTAGAAGAGGACGACCTCAACGCCGACGTCCACGGATATCTTCAACTTGCGGAGGAGGCCCGCCAGCTCGCTCAAGTTCGTATAACGGACCAGCAGCTGGTGGATGCGGGCCGCTACAACCTCCGACGCCAAGACGCAGAGTACAACCAGGGGACCGTGTGTGGGTTTGGACTCCCATCCGACGACGCGGACTCAGTGAGAAGCTCCTGCGATGGTATTTCGGACCCTACAGAATTCTACGACGTGTTGGCCAACTCACCTACGAAGTGATCCCTGATGGTGACTCCGGCACATCACGACAACGCACGCGGCCTGAAGTCGTCCACGTGGTTCGCTTAAAACCTTTCTACGGACGATGACGAACTTCTATTTTCATTTGTTTTACTGTCGCTAATGTTAGCATCGGGTCGATGCACTCTTAGAGGGGGGTAATGCCGCGAACCATACATTGGGTTTGTTTATTTGTGTTTTGCTTTTACCGCCCGGCTGCGCCGGTCTGTGTTATCTCTGCGCCAAGGGAAGCGCGTGTTCCATTCTTTCTTTCTGTGCCGCATGTGTTATCTGTTGTGATAGGGAGAGCATTCCCATCTAACGTGAAGAGCCCAGAATAATCTTCTTGGATATTCTATGTTCTCGATGCGAATCGACGTTTCGAGAACCGCGCGCGCCAAAAGATAAAAAGCCTGCAGTGCGGACGCGGGGGCATTCGATTCGACGACACTCGCCTGTGCAAGTCACTTTGCTGACCGCTGCTTCGCCGCCTCTGTATTCTTTTGAGTTGTTAGGGGAGCACAAGTTCGCTCCAATAAACGTGTTTCTTATTCAAGACAACTGCATCGTCCTTGTCTTCGTGACAATATCATCGACATACTGAGAGAGCGAAGAGTGACAAATAACAGAGTGGATGTCATTAACAAAAATGTAATGAGAAGAGGGCCCAGTGTCGAACCTTGAGGTACCCCTCATATCATCGCAAAAGGCCGGGAGGTGACGCCTTCATAACAGACACAATTGAACCTGCCCTTTAAATAACTGCCGAACCAATGACAGAACTCAGTGGATAGACCATATACGGGTAGTGTGCGAAGTAGTTAGTCATGAATAACAGCGTCCACAGCCTTGCAACACTCGAACTATACTGAATCTATCTGTTGATGAAAGAGCAATGGAGGGCCGATGAGTTTAGAAAACACGCGAGATTTGATTCTACTGGCCGTCAGTGCATGAAGCCGTGTTGACTCGAATAAATTAAATAGACGCATTGCTGCTAGAAGATAGCGATGCATGACTTTCTCGAGGACTTTGAAAAAGAAATACAAAGAGATTGGCCGCTAGTTTTCGGGGATAGTGCACTCCACACTTGTGCAAAGTAAACATAGCACCTAATTTCTAGTTTCTTGGAAATTGTTGCTCGAGTGACATGCGTATGATGTGACAGAGCAGAGGTGGAAATACATCACAACGGCCTTTCACGATGAAGCAGGAAATGCTGTCGCAGCCCGCTGACCTTTCCGAGGGGATTTTACGAATAGCGGACACGACATCGTTGTCGGTAGTGTTTGGGATTCGTAATACTGGTCAATGAAACAGTAAGCCCAGTTCGCTGCCGTTGTCAAATAACGTCAAGTATGCCGAAGAAATATGACGGGCGAAATGTTCACATGCGCCATCCGGGTCATCATCCTGAATAGTTTTGCTATCGCGTGCATGACGTGTGCGGAACTTATTATACCGCCAAAACTCACGAGGGGAGTGGTAATAGATGATTCCGTGCAGTAGGTAAATGTCTTTTTGTCCCGGGAAAGAAGCGTTCCCGCTAAGCACCGCCATTCCTTGAAGCTTGCGAGAGAAGACTGGCCATTGTGAGCGTTAAACGAACGGTTGAAATGACTTTTTTGAAGCGTGCCTCGCAGTTCATGAGTGAACCGAAAAGGATTCTTAGTGGAGCGATTTCGCTGGTTCCGTATGTGCTGGTCTATAGCGTTTTGCATAATTTTTTTAGATCATAGACGGCCGCGTCCGCACAGGGCACATTGTACACAGGGAACCAGTCAGCATTGTCTGGAGTTTGGTAAAGAGGCGTGTAACCACCGCGAGCAAAGTCGTATCTAGGAATGGTACCGTTCCGGGCACGCGCCATGGATACGTTAGCTGCAACTGCAAAACGGGGATGCTATGCATCAACGGCCACAATAGGATAGGGGAATTAATCAACATCGACTGAGCCACGATTTGTAAATAGAGTGTCTGAACATTTCCAGCAAGATTTGGATGCAGGACAGCAGGTCCTGTTTAGTTTTCTTTCTTTCAGCAGTCGCTAAAAGAAAGGAAACTAAACAAGTCAGCCGCTTCGGACTTTCAACTGACATTTTCTGCAGAGTCCCACCAAGAGCCAGGCACATTACAGTCGCCAAATAGAAGAATATTCTAGTTTCCCGGTTTTAACTTCTTAGATAAACTGCGTAGATGCAAACAAATAATTTTCAATAGCCGGATGTAAATGGTACACACCAAGAACATGTTTCGCACTTTGACTTTTACCTCAACCCATAGGCATTCAATATAGAGCTCAAGTTCAGACCGTCTGACAACAGAGAAAGATTTTTGAAAGCAATAAGGACTCCGCCGATATACGTTTGCCTTTTTGAAGCATAATTTCAGTCATTACGAAAAACTCTGTATTCATCTGTAAAGGAGTCGGCAGAAACAATGTTTTGGGGTAACCACGCCTTCTTGACGCAATACGCATGGTAATTATTCAAGAAGACATTGTCATGAAAGGGCGTAGTTTTTCTGCGTAGTCGTCGATCATTTTGATAGCAGATTGTGAAGCTCAATCGGAATGGGTGTTATTACTCGTAGCACTCGGTCCTGGCACAGAAACCCTTCAAAAGGGCGGAAAGAGCATCCGTTTGGCCAGATAGTGCGTCGTTCACTGCCGCAAAGGAATTCGCACTGACGCTGATGTGAAATGATGCATAGGTTGGATACTTACTTTTAGCTGCGCAAACTCAGCGCTATTGTCAGTAACAACGGAGTTCATAAGATTCATAACGTCGGACGCAGAGGTGTCAGGGTGCAAGCATGACAGAAAGAAGGCTTTCTTTCCGGGTCACCGGGGACACTTAGGGTGTCCGAGCTGTTGTTCGCTCCGACGGCTACATCACGAACACGTCGGCGGGTGCCAACTAGGCGCTGTTTACTAGAGGCCCAGTTTGCAGCGGACGGAAGCAGAGAAACCGGGGACGAGGACTTTCAGGCGCGCAGTTGTCCTTGCGTTGTTGTGCGGGGGGGAGGGCCTTGGTCGAGGTAGCTGCTGTCACATTTTCTAATTTTGCGGGGGTATCGTGGGGGGGGGGGGGTGTTATTCTGGCCATCTCTTCCCTAGCTTTGAATGCAGCGCACGCACCTCGCCTTGAAGAGAGGAAATAGCCACAGACTGCAGGGTGGAATTCTTCGCGGTCTACTTGTGCAGGCTGGCGTTCTCCTGACGCAGTGCGTTCAGCTCGTTGGTCAGGAGAGAAATCTCCTGCAGCGCGTTCAAAAGAAGGTCGCGTAACCCGCCGAGGCGACGCTCAAAGTCGCCCGTCTGGAGAACAAATGTTGCCTCCCATCGGCCCTCCCGCTGCGAGGCAGCCGAAATGGCCCCGTCGGCCGGGACATCGTCTTCGTTGGGCTTGTCTTAGCCGTGCACCAGAAGTTGTAGCGCCTCTTCGGGCCACGCAATACATTTAGAGTGGGCTCGTTTGCCGCAAGGCCTAAACAGAATGAACTGCACTTCAGGCACGTACCCAGGATATTTTTTCGGCGGGGGCCCAACCCAAGGTAACTTTTCTATGCAAATTAGGGGAAAGGGAGAGGGTACCCGCCGTTACTAGTACAAACACAATGAACGACCAGATTTTACCATAAAGGCCCGTAAATCTGCATAGAGAAATGAAATTAAGTGTATCCGCCCTTGCGATGGAGGCGAAAAGCGAAAACACTCGTATGTTTGAGATTTCTGCGCAAGTTAAAGATCCCTACGCGAAAAAGAACGGCAGTAATTAAAATATTTACAGGAATAAATACGCCTACTGCACAGTAACTATACATTCTCTGTGCTAATGCTAAGGCATATTGCCGGAGCATCCCACACGTTATATGCAATCGAAGTCGGCAGAAACGGAAGTGCATTTAGGTACTCGAGAGTTCAGATCTCCGTGGCAAACCTCTTGCGCTTCCATATTTTTCTTCAAACAAAACCTCCGGCTAGTAGTTATGAAGGAAGGAAACAAAATGCAAGGTAATTCGGAGATGTCATACGCCTAATTCCGTGTGGTATTACACTAAACACCCTCAGAGTTCGACGTTTAACGGTCTGCCATTCAAAGCACCAATGATTCAGGCCTCGGAAATTACCGTATCGAGACGCACTGGACTGCAGTAAATGTAAATAAAGAAACGGTGGCAAGCGCCAGCGCGTCAGCGCTTACCTATGGCAGTATTGTAAAGAACCCTGGTATATCGAGGGATGCGCCTTGTCGCTTCCTCGGCGTCGCAGCGTGGCTTGTACAGTAAGGCGGGAATGAGCTTCTCCTCTGTCCTCTCGTTCGGCCCGTGGGTGAAGTAAACTCGTTGCTCTCTGCCGACACCTTGACGATACTCCGACATCGCGAGACTAAGCTATCATATGTACCCGGGTTTTCGTAACCTCTCTAATACAAACGCATAGTTCGCAGTCCAATTGTCAAGTCGAAATTTCTCTCGGCCAGAAGTCTAGTTGGTGTCCGTCGAGATGTCCGGCCCGGGTTCATTTTCACCGATCACCCGCTGCCCACCCGTCTCTCTCATGTTGACCATTGGCCACCTTGACTCCGTGCCGTTACCCGCTGAAGCCCGGTGTTCTCGAGGTCTGTTCATAGGAATGCAGCTCGGGGTCCGTAAACCCGCCAGTAAAGTGTGGTTCGTTGTTGTGGTTGGTGGTGTCGTCGTAGAGGATTGTGAAGAACCCGATGATGAGGCGAGGCAAGTAGATGATGAAGAAAAAGTCTCTTTACCCTTATTTACAGGAGACGACGAAGCATTAACATAAGGTAACACAAGACAATGAAAATGAATTACAATTAAAAGGTGCCGCAGCGCACAAAAAGGGTATCGCGGCATGATCCCTTATGGTGGCCCGGGGGCCAAAAAGAGTGCCGAACCGCCGCGCGGTTGGCGAGAAATTCGTGGGGTTCTGGCGCCCAGAAACTGCCACGAGGGCAAGCCTTCATGCGACCGCTCTTGGGCGCAGCTCCGGACAAACAGCAAAATTCCGCATGCAGTCGCAAGCGAAGCAGCCTACACACAGCAACACACGTACCAATTAGGATTTTGACCCCCGCTCCCCCCTGTCCGCCGCCCCAGAAAGTGGGGAGGAAACGAGTCTTCCCATAAGCCGCGTAGAAGGTCGCCCTCGAGGCCGTCCCAAAGGGCTGCCGCTCCGCCGACGGCTTGGGGGACACCACAAAGCGGCGAGAAGGGGGAAGTGTCATCGCCCCGACGGGGTCCACCGGCGCTGGCATCACTTCACCACCGTTGTGCATAACAGCCATTAACCACAATGGCTGTCAATCAACAATGCCGCTGTCACTGCTTTTAGTTGTTCAAAGGAATGCCGCCGGTGTCTCTTGCCGCCGTACAACTGCGATGCGCGCCTTCACTTAGTCACCCTGCGTCGCCGGCCTTGGTAACGTTCTTGCGCTTCCTTTTTGAGCTATCCTTTTTTTCCAGGCGGGCGTGCCCACTGTCTAAAAGGGCCTTTGTACTCCCACGGTAACTTTCCCTGAGCACACGTAATGTTAGAGGCGCCGGGCGATGGGGTCAAGCATCCCCTCGCGCCACTCCGCTCGTCGCCATCCGGTTCCAAGCCTTTGTGTCGCCTTGGCTTGTTCGGCGGACGCTGCACACGTGCGCGAGCCGGCCGGCACGGCGTAGAGAAACCCTACAGCGGGTTTCTCTGCGGCAAGCAGACTTCTTGCCTTTCTTACCGACAAACGCAAAAGCAGCATTTCCACGAAAACTAGTGAAAAACGCGTTGTGAGTTTGGCTCACGGAAGGAAACGGTTGAGCCACAAACACCAGGCATGGGCGACAGTATCCGCCGACACCATGGCACCCTAGGATGGAGGGATTTGTTCAATGTTAAAGGACAGAAATTTTCTTCCCTCCAAAACATATGCGACCCGAGCCGCTGAAAACGCCACCCTGGCGAAACAAGCGATAAGTACTGCCGTCCCGAGAACGGAATCACCAATTGCATACAGACAGGGTAAAGGGGGTGCAGCGAATTGCAAGTGACAGGCAGGCAGCACAGCACGAAGCCAGTGTACAGCGGTACTGGCTTCCGCATAAACGGAGCAAACAAACATCGCCTGTTTTTTTAGTCCCACGTTGACCACCAGATGAAGCGTCTTTTTTTCGAAATGAACCTAATCCACAAACCAAAAATAAGTCAGATAAAATTGCACTGCCAAGAAAATCCCTGCAATTTTCCCCTAAAAAATGTGTCAAATAAATAGTTGAGACAATTTCCTGCAAACGTGTACGCAGATCTTACTTCGTGTGGATAATGAGCCAGACCCTGCTGTGGCCCCTATCAAAATGAGCCAAATTCATTTGCCCAATGGGATTTTGCGTTTGGTGTAACGTTCCGGGCTGTTTCGTGGGAAATTTGCATCAATTTTGTTTTATTGCTTTTTAGAGCTGGCCTATTATGAGTTCAGAGAGCAATGAGGAGATCGGCTAATGATCTGCCGCCACTCGTATACGATAACGTGAACTAAAGTAAACGAAATGAAACTGAGAGGTGTGGTATCATTTTATCTCATTTCGCTCGTCCTTAAAGAGTAAATCTGGTTAATATTATTGTTATTACTCCCATATTTCCCATTTACATACCTAACAAATTAGCGGCCTCTTACAAGCCATGGCAAGCAATGGAAGATGATATGAGCAGGCTTCTTGTGAAGCGTTTTGTAAATTTATGGCAAGGCAATGAAGAGCTTCATGAGAGTTTTCAGGCGTGCCCAAAAAAGTACCCTACAGATGCATTCGAAAAGAGCTGCTAATGCTCCCAAGAGGAGTCACCGGCTCTTCATGTATAGTTTGACTGGTATTGGAGCTCTGTTGCATGTTTATTGCCTTTTTTGCTTAAAACTCTATCATACCTTCCTTGAAAGTCGATTCCAATAAAGTTTTCGTAAGAATACCGCACCAAGTTATCTGTTTCAACTGAGTACGAGGCAAATCTTAACTTATCCTAATATTGCTCAAATTCTCCGCATAATTCTTATTTGCTTGTCGCTCTAGATTTCCCTTCGCTGACATGTGAAACATGTCAATTAATAGTTTTGACAGCACTGCATTTAGGTCCGGTTCCAAACTTTTGTTTTTCCCCTCTCAAATTCCCATTATGTGGATTTAGCTCATTTCGAAAAAAAACGCCTCAAATAGTTATCAAGCCCAGGATTCATATGGCAGCGCTTTAGATTGTTTTATTATTAATATTTAAGACATACTGCAGTCCGAAGACCAACCAGGTGGGCAGGGATTATTTACATAAAAAAAAGCATAAATCCGCATGGTAAATTGGTACATATTTCTGAAAACAGTAAAACAAGTGTGAGAAAACAGAAATAAAAAATAAGAAACTGACAAAAAACAGGAATGATAGCACTACACAAAGAAAAGTAGCGGCACAGTGAATGTTTAAAATATTGCAGAAAGTACACGTTTTTCAAAATCCGACACATCACGTGCCGAAAACACATCAACAGGCAATCTATTCCACTGCTCGATTGTGCGGGGAAAGAAGGAGTGCTTGAAAAGATTAGTGCGTGCAAAAATTGGAGTTAGATTGTGCTCATGGGTGCTTCGAGTTGAACGAGATAAGCGGGGCTGAATACAAAGTCCTGGATTAACATTAAATTGTTGGGAATTAAGCAAAAACAGAAACCTTAGTCGTGCAACCTGCCTCCTGTTTTCCAGGGTCATTATATTGTTGTTGGCCATGAGAAGCGATGGAGAAGCTTGGCTATGATAGCTGTTAAAAATGAACCGGACCACCTTTCTTTGCACCATTTCTAATTTGTGAATGTCTTTTTTAAGGAATGGGTGCCATGCTGCGCTTGCGTACTCGAGTTGCGGCCTAACAATGGAATTATAAGCTAGCAATTTAACATGTGAAGGAGCGGCTTTTAGTCTGTGCCTGAGGAACCCGAGTTTTCTGAAGGCCGATGCGCAAATTTTGGTAATGTGACGGGACAAGTTAGTCGGCTTCCTATAGTAACTCCTAGATATTTATATTCGTCTACTTTTTTCAGCGTGTGGTTATTGAGCCTGTAAGAAGACGTGAATGCATTTTTTTTGTTAGTTACTTGGAGCAATACAGATTTGTCACAGTTCAGTTCCATGGACCATTTCGCACACCATTCAGAGACAGCAACACGGTTACATTGCAGGTTAGCTTGGTCACTTGAGGATGAAATTCGTTTGAAGAGTACACAGTCATCCGCAAACAACTTTAGATCAATCGACGATACATGGATAACATCAGAAATATCATTGATATAAATTAAAAAGAGTACAGGTCCCAGCACACTGCCCTGAGGAACACGGGAAGTTACAGGGAGAGTATTGGAAAAAGAGCTATTGATGTTAACAAACTGCTTGCGGTTAGACAGATAGCACTGGATCCATTTTATGAGTGGTATTGGTAAGCCAATTTTTTGAAGCTTTAGGATCAGTTTACTGTGAGGAACACGGTCGAATGCTTTACTGAAATCTAAAAAAATGACGTCGATTTGTTCAGCCTTATCGAGTGAAGACGCAAATTCATGAATAGTGGTTACTAACTGGGTTAGCGTAGATAAGCGTTTTCTGAACCCGTGCTGAAAAGGCGTTAGAATATTGTTGGCTTCTCAGAACGAGACAATAAAATTTGATACTACATGTTCGAAGAGTTTAAAGATGCTAGAAGTCAGGAATATAGGGCGGTAATTGTCTGCAAAGAGGCGGTCTCCTTTGTTGAAGATTGGAATGACACATGCCATGCGCCAGTCGTCAAGAATTTCGGTACAGTCAAATGATAACCTAAAAAGGTGAATAAGAATATGCCCTAGCGGCTCAGCGTATCGGCGCAAAAGGCATTGGGTATGTTGTCGGGGCCAACGGAAGATCTAATTTTTAGGTTGAGTAGCATGTTAATAACACCCTCAACGATTATAAATTCTGAGGACAGATTTGGAAGGGGCATGTTGTACGGTGTACTGTCTTGGATTGGAGAGAATACGGAGGGAAAATATTGGTTAAAATGGTTAGCGATAGCGACGAGTCACCGGTAACAGAACCGTTAATTGATATCTGTTGGACGTCTCTAGGACGATCACCTAAGTACCGCCAGAATTTCTCCGGACAGCTTTTTATAAAACTTGGAAGGATTTGCGAGAAATATTTAGCCTTTGCATCAGAAAGCTTGGAGGCAAGAAGAGTTTTCAATGAGTTTAACTTGCTGGGAGGGGAGTGGCGCCGTTTGGCACGCTTAAGCTTGCGATGAACGTGAATGATTTCTCTTGATATCCAAGGGTTGTTTTGGTCAGTACGGACACTCCTGCTAGGAATAGATCTGCCAATGCAAAAGTGGACGGTAGACTTCAGGGTATTCCACAATGTTTCAACGGAACTGGGCAGGTTGTCACAAAAATTCCAAAGTGTGTCTAAGATGGATTGATCATCGGCATTAGAATAATTTTTCACTACCTTATTAACTTGCTTTCGGTGTTCCTTAACGACCCCTAAAGGAAAAGACAATAGCACACTCATGTGGTCAAGGATACCACTATTGATAGAGACAATATGTTGAGGTGTGCTTGAATTAACAAAAACAAGGTTTAATATTGAACGGGCATTTCCGGCAACTCTTGTGTACTCGAGAACTGTCTGAACTAAGTCACACATGAGCATAACATCGAGAAGAGTGTTAGTAACAGCATCAAACACTGATTTCGTGTTAAGCCAATCAATTTGGGGAAGATTAAAGTCACCAGATAGAATCAGCCGGTTGTCTTTATGCATACATAATTCATCGGGAAGCAACTTGCAAATAGCTGGACGGAGCATTTGGAGGCCTATACACCGCACATATTGTTAAATTATGACCCCAGCAGTTTACATTCAGTGTGCAGGGGAGAGGAGAGGTGGCGCGGGGAAGGGGGTACAGCCCAAAAAATTTCGGGGGGGGGGGGGGCCCGGGCCCCCCGGGCCCCCCTCTGGGTACGTCCCTACTGCACTTGCTTGTGAATTTTCGAGACAGACGACGCAGGTACATTTGTCGGCCACCATCTTGCAAGAGCTCCGAGGCTGGGAACTATCGACGCCTCACAAATTACAAAAAAGTAGGCTCGCCGAATCGATGGACGTATTGGCGAGTCCCGTGTATCCAGTTCTTGAGATGTTGAAATATGCTTTCGGATTTGGGGTACAAATTATGCTGTGCGGCTGTCATGGGACGGAGTTGTAAGGAGGTGCGTGCGTCCCCCTTGGCCCCCTAGCGGCCCTTTGTTTTCCTGCTTTCGGTTACCAGCTTTCCTGCTCTGGTTGTCTGCCTTCGTACACATAATACATGCGCGAAGAGGTGCGTATCTGTAGTCGGTGCATGGGAATCTCAAACTCCGTATGGGACATCTTGAAGGCAGCGCACTTAAACACGGACACTAGCGAAAGAAACGACAAACCACAGTGCTGTGGTTTGTCGTTTCTTTCGCTAGTGTCCCTGTTTAAGTGCGCTAGCTACCTTGAAGATGTCCCATATGCTATAAAAACTACCCCAGTTGTCACTTCTTCTCAAACTCCGTACCCATTCCTTAATCCGCATGTTTCAAGGTAAACGTAAATTAACACTTTGCCCTACATCTTGTGGTTTGGCTGCCCTGCCTCATACAGCACATGGAGTGTTGCAGTGGCAAAGCAACAAATTTCTGAAATTTGTGTGATACTGCGCTAGAGATTTCACCAATGTGTTTTGGTGGTACGTCTTGTTCCTGTCATCCAGAATTGTGGGAAAAACTATACTCTAAAGCACATTGGCTACTTTTGAAAATTCAGTGAAGAGTACTTTTCCCCGTCACCGCTTTAATCTTAGCAGTGCGTATTATGTTATATTTTCATGTTCTCAAGATTCCGGCGTGTTAATATAGCATGGGCGCTGAGCTTTCTCATTAGTACCATATAAATCGCACAAAAAGAGGTAAAAACCGAAATACATATTTAACAATTAAAAGACTAACAGCCCGCGCTGTGACCGAACACGATATTAAATATTCAATAATTTAGGCAAACATTTCAAGACAGGTTTCATGATTACCAAAAGCGCGCTCCTTGACTAACTGCTTACAGATTGTTGTAGTATCTTTATTTTGATAATTTTAGCATTAATTAGGCGAGACGAAATCTTAGTTTGGGTCTGTCATTTGGTGTAAATGTATGAGCCCAATGTTTAAAACGGGGAAAGAGACGGTTTTATCCAGCAGCTATAGGCCAGTCGTGCTCAAACGCTGCTAGCGAGAGCTTTTGTAGAAAGGGAATATTACGAGGCTTACGTATTTTTAAGTGCACTGCAATGTTATATAACTGCCCAGAAGTTTTAGAGTCGACGGTCCGTTATTGTCAGAATTTTCGCTGATATATGCGTTCGTGTGTTGGAAGGACTGCAAGTCCGTTTCTTTTATTTGGAGAAGGGTTATAGCACAGCATGACGCCCTGGAATTCTGCTTGATCCTAATTAGTTCGCCACCAGTGGCAGCTTGTTCGGTATAATTGAGCAGCATTTCATCCACAGGACATTGACTCTGGAACTGGGACACGTTTTATTGAAGGGTAGCTTAAAAACTGACATCTCTTATGGAGAGTTTTAGGTTGAAACCATTTAGTGTTCATATTTTTTTTCAAAACATTTCACCTCTTTCTCTCCAAGTATGTCTACGTAGACAACAAATGCGGAAGTTTTAAATCATGAATTGTAAGGTTGAGAGAGACAGGTGCGGTGATTAAAAATTGACAGAAAAACAGTTTCAAAATATTGACGCGAAAAAACCTACCCATATTTTGTTAGCTAAACAACGAAGGCCTCATCGGCCTATGTCACTGATTGGAACAGTTATCCCGGTCGAAAAAGCAGACAGTACTTAGCGGGTTATTCAATGAAAAGTTATGCTCGATACCACGCATCAAACAATAAAATTGAATTGTATAAAAGAAATAACTATTTTATAAACTCTCTCACCGCTGTCCTTGAAACCTTTAAGGTTTGTCTGTTAAGCACGCAAAATAAAATCATAATGCGGGGGCTAAACTCTCTTAACACGATTTACCAGTAAAAACTGAGTGCCGTGGGGCCTTTGATATTACAATAAGCATTTGTTGAGTCCAATGCGTGGCTGGTAAAAGACCAACGTAACCATAATATATGTTCTGAAATGATCATCGCAATCGCAACATTCTTCAACCACGCACTAATAAATTACGGCTGTACAATTGACCTGTTACTCAGGTGTAACCTACTCGCTCATTACCTGCAAGTATGGCATCTGCAATGAACATCTTTATTAACATTTAAAAAAGCACTGAATGACCAAATTCTTCTATTTAAACTCTTGCCGGTATTGTGTGGCTCGTAGTTCATGCAAATGGAGGAAATCAAAGCTTTGGCAGCCTTTTTACAGCAACATTTATTAAGCCTACAACAACAAAAATAATGTGAAAAATTATACATATACGCAACAAAACATAATGTGAGGTATTACGTGCCGCTTATGAACCGGTTTATCAACTTCGAAAATGTTGAACACAATGTCACCATTTCACCGGGCGAAGCAGCCCATGGCAACGCTTTGGGTTTTGAATATGTAATACTAACAAATACACGTGAACCAGTCACCAAAAAGCATTCATTAAGTCGTGCTCATTGGCTTCAACCAAGCTTCAGGAGAATCAAATTTCGAATTCTGTAATCAAATCTGTCGTGTTAGCATATGCAGTAAATTCAAAAGGTTCACCATCTGGGTGCCTGGCCATTGTCGCATTACTGGTAATGAGGTCGCAGGCCAGAATACGGCTGTTGCTGCACAATTCAGCAACGTGGATATAAATTTTGATGGCATAGTTAGTACCATTCGACCTGGTATTTGCGAGTACCCAACACTAAGCGATAGCAGGCTATTGGAAGTTTCCCTTTGCAGGCAAAGAAATGGACACACACATGAAACATATCCTCTTCTTTTAGAAGGCGAATATAGTTTACTTGTGCACCCGTATTTATGCAGCCTTACCGTTCATCATGTCGTAGTTAAATGCACACAACTCGAGGCAAACAAAGGCAGACATTTTCCTCAGCTGTAGACTCCGCATATCGTGTATTTCTAACAATTTATATGAAGAAGCCATTGGGCTTTTAACAGGCTCTATCATATTACCTAAGTTTCTTTTAGGTTTTCGTACTGTCACCTTTATCAAACCTTTAATAAAGTAAAACTATTAATCAAGTTTATCCCCATCCTATTGATGTCACCCTTACTGGTTTTGAAGGCATATGTACGTTCATTATTGTACTCTGGGACAACTTCCACTTTTAATTCAAAATTCAAAAGGTTCACTTCAAATGATTTACTTCACTTCACTTCAAAAGGTTTTAATTCAAAAGGTTCACCATCTGGGTGCTTGGCCATTGTCGCATTACTGGCAACGAGGTCGCCAGCCATAATACGGCTGTTGCTGCACATTTCAGCAACGTGTATATAATTTTTTCATGGCATGATTATTACCATTAAACCAGGAATGCGCAAGAACCCAACACTAAGCGATGACAGGCTAATGGAAGTTGCCCTTTGCAGAGAAAGGAATGGACACACACATGAAACATCCTCTTCTTTTATAAGACGAATATATTGGACTTGCGTACCAGTGTGTATGCAGACTTACCGTTCATGATGGCGTGGTTAAATGCACACAACTCGAGGTAAACAGAAGCAGACATTTTCCTGAGCTGTAGATACCGGACATCGTGTATTTCTAACAATTTCTTATGAAGAAGCCATTTTTCTTCGTATAAATTGGTATTGGCTACTTATGCCATAGTGCCTTTTTACAGGCTCTATCATATTACCTAAGCTTCTTTTCAGGTTTTGGTATTGTCACCTTTATCATACCTTTAATAAAATAAAACTATTAATCAAGTTTACCCCCATCCTATTGATGTCCCCCTTACTGGTTTTGATGATATTTCTAGGTTCATTATCGTCCTCTGGGACAACTTATATTTTTATTTAGGGGCCGTATGCATCCATCAATGACTTCTAATCTAGAAACATCTATCAGACTATGTGTATCTACATACCCTTTCGTCAGCGGAGACCTCACAATAGCGTTTTTTAGGCCTTGCTGCCTTTGCGCCGATGCCACACACAGACAATTGTTGTCACAGTTTGTCAACTGCTGTACAAAGTCCTTTTCTGTGAACTTCAAAATGCTTGTATCTTGTTTCGACCAAATCCAATAATTGCTCCTGAAACTCCACTGCATCGACACTTCACCTAGCCATCTGTCATGCCCTGCCTTGCAGGCCATCTCTTGGTATTTTTTGTGTTACCTGTATGTACAATGGATGTTTGGCATAAAAACCCACTTCCTTTTATTTTTGATAGGATGCTTTCTGCACAAGTTATTTCACTAAGTCATGGCACTTAGTTTCTATCTTCAAGCATTCCTATCCTCATCACAACTTTCTACAGTTCTTTTAGGTGACCGAAATTTTGGAGTGATTTCAACAATCAAGGGATTGGACCAATACGTTCGTTCTTTTCCTTTGTTGCAGGTTTGTGACAACGCCACGTACACGTCGAGTCTCGGAATAAACACAACGTACCAAGCAGTGGTCGCGTTCAGCAAGGTGGCCGGGTCCACGATTGTTTTCGACAACAGCATCACGTTGCTGAAAAAAGTGAGCAACCTCTGCGAAAAATCTCTTATACGCGTGCCGATGTCCAAGGTGAAATTCAGAAGTGCTTGCTCCACAGGCATCCCACTGTGTTGCCGAAAGAGTCGTCCATGGATTTACATTGATAACGGAGAGACAACAATATGACTTCTCTTGTTAAAGGCAGTGCGAGCTATTCGACTAATAAAGCGGGCCGAAATACGCATGTAGACAAGAAAAGACGCCCATTCTTGCGTACTTTATTAAGCAGTTTCTTGAGCAGGGAACAGTTTAAGCCTATCGCTCAAAAATTGGAAATCGAAATTGGAAATAGCTAACAATATGAAAAATCAGAGTACGAGACATATTTTGTTTAGAGGCAATACGCGTATGAATTATAAACAGAAAAACCAGAATCTGGTGGAGTACGGTAATAGAAGCGAGGTTGGAGAGGCGGCTAGAAAACATCTTCAGAGCACACAGATAAACAAATCAGAAATGGTTGAAGAACCAGATGAAGTAAAAAAGTAGACCACAATAAAATGAAAAACTTCATCTACGAAAACTGGTTAAAGCATCAGAAACAAAGTAGCAGGGCGTCGCACCCATCATCATCATCATCACCCAAGTCAGCGTCGGCGACCCGCACGCGTATTCTGCAAACTTGCCGCCGAGCCGCATCCTATGTGCGCCACTTCGTCGCGTCGTACTAGAAGACTCGAGGAACAACTAAATGTTTTTAGACTAAAGTGACCTACATGATACCAAAGCATCCATCAGTTCAATAATTGTCCTAAGAGAACATGTTGAAAAAATGGTTCTGCCGTACTTCTTAGTGTGGCAGAGCAAATAAAAGCGACTGGGGCTCGAACCCATGTCGCTAACGTAAACTACCATGACTCTGCCCCTGGGCAAAAAAGAATGTTTTGTTTATTGCGGGAAATGTACACTAACCATCGGCACGGACTAGGGTAGAAACCACTAGCACTGGAATTGCTAGTGTATAACTAAAAACGTAGCATGTATAATGCTATCTCTACCTAAGGGCCAAGAGTGATTTTTTTGTGGAGTTCCTCAAGAAAATAGGAGGGTCGCAAGAGATTCGGTAGACGGCGTTACTTCTAGGTGGCGAGGTTTGACAACCGTGCGACCCTGCCACCGTTTGCGGCCATTTTTACCCGCTTTTTTCACGTGGTCATTATCATCATTGTCTCTTTGGCGAGTCTTTGGCGAGCTTTTTCAATGTTTCAACACCTATTCAATGTGTCCTGGCTAATCCTTATTTCTTTCTACATTCGCCTTGTTTCTTTTCCTCTTATAGCCGGTTACTGTCTCTTTTCTGCCTCGAACAATTCGCGGCTTTCGTAATGAAGGCAAAGCTACTGACTAGCAAATAATGTCTTCGTGACAGCGGTTGTAACAGGCGTGGAAGCGCTTGCATCTGCATTTTGTGCATCTCGCAAGATGGTGGATTGCTTCTTCCTAAACAAATATAGTCTAGCCCTAATTATTCCATTGGGCTGAGCGTTTATGAGAAGCGGTTGCCTAAAATATATAATATTTGATTGAACAATGATAAACGATCTTTATTGGCACCAATGGTACGCGGCAGAAAACGGTGTCCCAAAATATAATTTTACAGAGCTGCGCTTCACCGTTTGGCGTCAGCTGCCAATGTTCCGCAGGACGTACGCGATCATAAAAAATTAAACAATCGTGTTTAAATAGCCCCTCCGTGATCTCTCGTGAGCAAAATAATAGGTGCAAAACCGGAAACCACTCGATTAACACCGAACAAGAAAAGTGTAAGCACGTTGTAAATCCCCATGTACTGAGCAAACATTAACGCCAGTAAACCAGCCACGAAGACAGCTGTAGCAACACAGGTCGAGCGTTGCCATAAGAATGCTTGGGACTAAACAAAGTAACAAAGTGGTGGCAGTTATTAAAAAATATGTTAATTGAAACTGGACACACAAATTGAATTAACGCTCCATTTTTTCATGTCAGTACGACAGAGGTGGATAAACTGGTTAAATGCTAGAGGAAAGTGCGCACTGGCTTGCAGTGACACAAAGTGCAAAACGAAAAGGCAAAATTCTAGCAGGCACAAATTTTTGGTAGCAGAAAATGGAGAGTGAAGCAAAAGATCGCCCCTTGCTTAGGAAATACTACCTACATAAAAAATATACATCATAGTTCTTTATAATACCCATATATTATAATAATAGTCCTATAAAAGCAACATAGTAATAATGATACTCGATAGCCTTGCTCTGTCAGCACTTTGAAAACAGTTCCGAAACCACCTTGCGTGTGTCAACCTGAGGAGATGCGGCCAAAGCGCGGACTGACAAACGCTGCGGGGGCGGCTAAGCACTCATCATGCATGGTTTGTCCCAGCGGCACAAACGACCACCGCGTCGACGGGGATTTGTTAGCTGCAGGCGGAATATCTGTCTGCCCTCTGAAAAGTTTGCAGGTCGAGCCATGTGGAACAAGAATTTTCTGGTCCCTTTACCGCTCTTGCCCCTCGGGCGCTAATCACGACTTCCCGAATTATCCTTGAATTCGCCTTTTTTGGCGTAAGCTGAATTTCAGCAATAAGTCGCGTGTGCTCCTATACTTCGGACAAGCATTGTATTTTGATGCTCAGCATTCAAAGATTCTAATCAAGCTATCTAATATTGCGCACAAAAGATAAAACAAACACTTACCGCGTTCTCTAGAAACGGTAGCTGTAGCTGGCAGAAACACTTTTCCTGAATGGACTCGGCAGCACTTGTGGTAAACGCTTTCACTCTTTCCTTCACATCTGAAAAAACAGCGAAAGCTATCGTAATCACCAGCATGGTGCGGTTCTCGGTGATTGGCTCGTCGCAGCAGGGGCCCTATAATTTCTGTTTTGCTTATGGGGCTATCTTTTAGAATGCAGCGTTTTGGTTCCCGCTGCTGTAGTTTAACGGCGTCGTTGCCATCGTTGCCGAGTGAATGAAGGGCACGCCACGACAGAAAGCAAAGGGAGGAGGAAAGTTTGGCGAAAGCATCAGGTGGGTGGAGGTGTGCCCAGATAGCGCTATGCACGTGTGCAAAAAGCGGACTCAGCGGCTAGTAAGACCCGAGAGGGGAAACGAAAAACCAGGCACCCATGAAAGCAAGACTTGTTTTTTCAAGTTCACAAAATGCAGAGAAGGCCGACACGCGCTGCGTAGTGCACGTGCTGCAGCTATCCTTGCGGTCCGTCGTCGTTCTCGTTACCTGGCTCATCTGAACTACGGGGCAGTACGCGCGAGAGGTTCAGACCATAGAGTTTCATACTAATATACATTAGAGAGAAATCTGGCGCCACTGTCTATGGGAGCCGCGCTTCGGCGAACCTTACGTCATGTACTGGGCAGGCGCGTTCCACTTGTCCTTGACATGACTCATGAACAGACTGAAAAGTTGCCTCTGGCTGCAAAAAGCAACAATATTTCTGTACAAGGTTCACCAAATCCGTTCTGGTATTATAAAAGTGAACCTCCAGAAAGAATAATCTGTCAGTGATTGTGTAGGAGCGTCATGCATGACGAACAAGGAAAAAAGTGTTACCCTTTTTTTGTTGATTTCGGCTCCGAGACAAAAAAGAAACCATATGGCTGTCTAAGCCAAGTGGGCCAGGAACGTCGCTAGCGGCAATAGCGCCGCCCGCGGTGGCCCGCGTCTGCAGCGGCAGATTTACCTATAGTATATATCAGTACGAAACTCTATCGTTCAGACATTATTTAGAACATGCTCCGCGGTGCCGATGCGTTGCGCGATAACGGCCGAGTACTGTGCGCCTCCGTGCATTCCATGACCACGCCATCACTGCCTGAGACGCAGGAGCTCTGCTCCTTCACCGAGAAGACTGCAGTTCAAGCAGTGCACAAATTTCGCATTACGGAGTACCATAGTCCCCCGCCATTTTTAAAAGTCGATATCGCATGCGTTTATTGCTGCAGCTGAAGGACGAATGGCCGTTAGATTGCTTTATTGACCTAATTACAGCAACTAGATGAAGGCCGAGACCAGGAGAGATAGCAAAATCTGTTAACCAAGTCTCTACGTTATCTGATGGGCATAGAGCGCGCGAACATATTCTATATACTGGATTTCTTTGTCGGTACGTACTGGAAGTGTAAAAGGGACCGTGCAGACAATATGCAAGTTTCTTTTACTCGAAATATTTTGTGTGATATTGCCCCAGGGGCTTGTCCGGAAGCTAGCGATGGTTAATCGCTGCGAAATTAACCAATTTATGTAAATATTTTGATTCTTCCGCAAAATCGTGTTCCAAGTCTGCAGTGACATCATAACAACCGGACATCAAGCTGAACGTGGTGTGAACCGGAGACTTGTTCACCGTTACTCAACCTAGATGGCGACACCATTACGCAGCATGATGCCATTGCTGTTCATGCTGTGCATGGCTAGACTAGAAAGAAAGCTTGAAGGCAGTAAAATAGGTTTCAATCTATGTTATAGCTGCAAAAGACAGGAAGTGGAACTAGATATCACGGTACGGATATATGCAGATGACATAGTACTACTAGCAGATAGCAAACAGTGTCTGGAACAGCTCACAGATATCTGCGGGGAAGAAGCCACGGATCAGGGGTTAGAGTTTAGCACAGCAAAAACGGGAGTTCTAGTTTTTAATACCAACGCCCGTAACGAATCGGTATTCGTTCAAAAATAAGCAATACCGTGGGTAACGGAATACAAATATCTGTGCATATGGTTAAACAGAGGTCAGGAGTATCTAAAAACTCATCAGGAGCATTTAGGAATGAAAGGCAGAAGAGACGCGTCTATCATGAAGCACAGAGCACTCTGGGATTATAACAGATATGGAGTAGTGAGAGGAATCTGGAAGGGAGTAATGGTACGAGCACTCACCTTTTCAAAGGCAGTAGTGTGTGTCAAATCAGAGATTCAATCAGGGCTAGAAGTAAATCGGAGAGCCGTAGGTCGATTGGCATTAGGAGCACACACTAAAACAACAAAATGAGGCAGTGCAAGGAGGCATGGGATGGGCATCCTTTGAAGTGAGAGAAGCACAGAGCAAAATATGTTTTGAAAAACAACTTAGAAATATGGATGATCAGATATGGGTGGCCAAAGTGTTACGGTATCTTTACATTGAAAGCGTCGACATACAATAGAGGAAAAGAACCAGAAGGCTCAGGACAAACTATATGAAACCTGGAAGTGCAGGGAAAACGACCAAGGCAATAAAAATGAAGTGAAAGAAACAGGGATAACGACCTGAAAAAAGAGCATGGATGCGACGAACTCCTTAGATATCTACAGAATCGGGAAACAGGAGATCACAAGGGAAAAATTATTCGATAACACCAAAGGGAGGGCATTGCTTTTTGAAGCCCGAGCGGGTTGCTTGCGGACAAAAACGCTTATCCGCGAGCCGGTACAGGAAGAACTATGCGCAGGCTGCGGAAATGAGCCAGAAACCATGCGACATATTGTAACGGAGTGCAAAAGTATGCGTCCAGTCCCCAGTGATGGAGCCATCCACCTTCCGGAAGCCCTTGGCTTTGTGGTTAGCGGAAAAGGTAATTGGACAGCAGTAGAGGTTAGTAAAAGTAGGTTAGAATGTTGGTGGGAAAAGAGCAGAGAACAATCTGGCAAGACACGCGAACAAAGAAGTCAGACTAGCACAAAAATTTCGCAAACGTATTTTCTTTTTATTTTTACATTATTTTTTATTCATTTTGTTTGTATTTTTTTGGCGAGGTTATTGTACAGTGGCGTTGCAACTACGGCCGCTGTGCAACGCCATCCCGTTACAAAAGGGCAGCCACTAAGCATCATCATCATCATCAACAGGACGTTTTCTGCGTTCCCTTTGTTTTTGACAGTATTTGTACCTGGTTTCTTTGGTCAGGGGGAAAGTAATGTTTTCGCGGAACATATGCTCGCTTGACAAAGAATCGCCTCATATTTGGTCCTTTTGTTGCAAATGTCGCCAAAAGACGACAGTCGACTGGCGCCCCTGCCAAGGAAAGGCCTTCTCTTCCCCGGTCACCTTTCATGCGTTCCTCTACCGCCTCGCTACTCCAAAGATAGCATGCTAGAGGTTGCCTCGCGTCAATTTAAATTTACCTCGTTTCACTGCTCCAGGTCAGGTGTCTTGATGCCAGTGCTGCTGTACGGCGCAGACGCGCGTGAATTGAGGCACCCTACTGCAGCTTTTATACAACCAAGTTTCCCTACGTACTCCACGAGCGTTCTAAGGGGAACATGGAGTCCATCTAATAGAACCTTTCGTTGCTATTCCCGTTCAATTTCTTAAATCCCACCAGGAGGTACCACTGACAAAAGCAGGCGACGGTTTTCTGCCGTTGTGCAGTATTTCATTTGCTATCGCGAACCAAGCATCCATAAGTTTTGAATAAAAGAACACTGCAAATATTACTTTGTAATAATTGTCTGCATTATACTTGAGTAATGTCTTATTGTTGTTCAACAATGTTGACAAGTACGCACACTTACACCGGACCTAGGCGTTTATATGTGGCTGTGAGTACATAAGACGATTGAGTAGCCTTCTTTTTATTTTGCCCGGGTGGTGGAATCGAGTCGCAAGCAGACAGACAGACAGACAGACAGACAGACAGACAGACAGACAGACAGACAGACAGACAGACAGACAGACAGACAGACAGACAGACAGACCAAAACTTCTGCGTTTAAGTAGCCCATGACAGACTATCGTCTTTAATAAGGTCCCGTAAGAGGCCATCACTTACGGCAATCGGCCAGTATCGTCTGAGACAACCCAGAAGAGACGCAGTGCTGCGCACCTAAACCAAGCATAGTTCCCGCAGTAACAACAGCACTACGCATCGGTACTTCTATTTGTACGTGTACTTTTGTAACTGTTACTGTTTATCCCCCCGTTCTTACCGCTACAAAAACAATGTGCCGTAAATTAGGCGCAAATAGCTAGTTCGACGAGATTATAAGCTCTGCACAGTTCGCGTTTGCTTTCGCCGGCCTGAGCTCAGCGCAGAACTGCCGCGTATGATATCATAGGTTCTCTTGCGGGAAATGAGTGAGTGGGTGGCATGGCCATTCCCTTTTTCCTAATTCTGTAGTTTACGTTACAAACGGTGTCAATATGATTCTAAGAAAACAATCCTTGGAATGAACTAAACATGTGTTTTGTCTGAATGCCCCCTTTAGGGATTCAGAAAATTGGCACACCTCGCTCGCCGTCTCGACGACACCCCGCTTGTCCTTTTCGACGGTCACGGCGTGAAAGTCTGCTGCCCTCTCTTACCAAAAAAACTAATTCCGGCAACACCTGGACATGGTATTGCCGACGTCCAAGCCACCAAATAGAACCCACGAACGACGCTAAGCATAAACTACAGCGCTCGCAAGCATCACAATGGTCATACCGTATGAACAAACCTTGATTTCGTAGTTGAAGGAAACAGCGTGACGCCGCTCGCGGATACAGGGGCGGACTATGCTGCTTTGAGCTCGACCGTATCTCGTCGGTTGCGAAAAGTGGTGAAGAATTGCGATGGTCCCAATATACGCACCGCCAGGGGACACACTATGGTGCCAATGTGGCTGTGCACCGCCGGCATTGAAATCAACGATGAAGCACGTCAAGTAAAATTTCTGGTTGTGGATTATTTCTAGAGGGATGTCAGCCTCGGCATTGACTTGCTGATTGACTATAGGCTATCAATGATCTTAGAGCGAACAGGTATACATTTTGGTTACCGGTTAGACCCGAGGGCCACCCTTCATTAATTTTCGCACCCCTTCGAGTCGTAGCGGATCCCATGAAGCTGCAACGACGGTTTAATGTATTCTCGTCTGTACAGGCAGACACACCGACTACCGGAGAGGTTATTCTCAAAGGCGGTGTCCAACGACTCCTAGAAGTAGGGATTGGCTTTTCGTGACGCCTGGAACAGCTTCAAAATAGGCGTACCGAAGATTTTTTTTATTTGTGATAGTATGCCTGTTGGCATAAATACTATGCTACAAGTATAGGTTAATTCCCGTTTCGTGACAAAACGCAAGAAGGGAGCGGTGATGGGGTGCCCATATCCACCGATGAAGGTCAGGTGGTCTGCCAGGGTGGAGGCCTGTGCCTCGAAGGTGTCGTGTTCTGGCCGCTTACAATGAAGGGCACGTCCAAAGCAAATGTTCTGTGTCCGCATCTTCGGCAGAAGCCGTGCAAAAGGGGCAGTTCTGGTCCAACGGGCTATGGTAGAATGGTGGTAACTCCCGGGTAAAAGCGGGAGAGAGGGCTACACCAACACGAAGTCTTCGCAGCAATACCCCCTCCCAGCGAGAAAATCTCCTGGGGAGGTCTGTACCACACGGTGGAATTAGAGCTCGTGTGGCGCGACGAAGATCTTACCTTTGTAAAAACTGTCCTGGGGTATCTAGTGTCTGCAACCACGGTTTAATGTATTCTCGCCTGTACAGGCAGACACGCCGACTACCGGAGAGGTTCTTCTCAAAGGTGGTGCCCAACGTCTCCTAGAAATCTGGATTGGCTTTGCTTGGCGCCTGGAACAGCTTCAGAATAGGCGTGCTGAAGTCCTCGTTACAAACGTCTTGCACGAGCCGCAGCATTTGACGAAAGGAATCGCCGTGGCTCATCCAGCAGTGATTTCCAACTTCAGGGCCGACCTTGTGCTAACCGAACTTCAAATATTCCTAGAGAGGCCCCAGGAGGTCACTTAGTCTGTCGAGGTGGAGGTGGACCCAATGCTCACACCATTACAATGGCGTGGGCTGTTACGACTGCTTGAGGAGTTCGTTGCTGCCCCGCTCCAGTCACCGAGGTTGGCAGAACCGCTGTCGCAAAGTACACTATAAATACCGATAACACCGCATGTCCAGTTCTCCAAACATCTTACCGGAGTTACCTGAACGAGATATAAGTAATCCAGGATCAGGTTCGTGACATGCTCGAAGACATCAATAAACAGCAGAAAGTCGCTGGGCGGCACCGGTAGTGCTGTTTAAGAAGAAAGATGGAACATTGCGATTTTGCGTGGACAGTTGACGCTGAAACGGTGTAAGAAAAAAGCGCACGAATCCCCTATCACGCACTGATGACACCTTAGAACGGCTGTGCCATTCCCGTTATTTTGCCTGAATCGATCTATGGGGAGGCAACTGGCAAATTGATGTCGACGCGCATCACAGAGAAAGGATTGCTATTATTAATCCATATGGCCTATATGACTTTAACAAATTGCCGTGCTGGCTATGTACGTCGACGGCAACATTTCAACGCGCCATGGACACTGCTTCAGCAGGCCTGAAATGGCAGCCTTTTGTTCCGTACATTGATGCCGTCATTTTGTCTTGTACTTTCAACGATTACCTATGCTGACTTAAAAACGTCCTTGCGCTAGATTATGCTCTACAGAATGTTGGCCTGGCGCTCAACGCAAAAACATGCCCATTTCCGTATTACCAGTAGAAAATTTCATAGTGAGCTTTTGAGGAACGGCGGAGTTCGCGTTGAGCCGTAGTAAGGGCTCGTTCAATCAAGACATTTCCGACGCCATCCGAATAAACGTTTGTCAGAAGGCTCTTTGGTCTGTGCGCTTACTAATTCCGTTCCATCTGGAGCTTGTTCACATCACTGTTCCACTAACTCGTTTTACGAAAGAAGACGTAGCGTTTGAATGGACGCCTGGGCAACAGCAGACCTATGAAGCATTTAAGAACGGTTTAGTGACGTGTTTGCTTTAAGGGCACTTTGACATAGGCTGCTGCCGAAATTCATATAGACAAAGGGTGTAATGCGGTACCTATTCAGAAGCAGTGTGGTGGTGATACAATAAGTACACACAGTTAAGTCGCATGTTTCCATGGCAGAAAGCAACTACTCAACAACCAAAAAAGAGTACCTTGCCGTGATTTGGGCAATAACAAAGTTCCCACCATACCTCTAGTGTCGCCCTTTCTTCCTGGTCAATGACCATCACTCGTTACGCTGGTCCCCAATCTGAAGGGCCTAGCCGGGTGAAGCCTGAGACTACGAGAATATGACTTCACTATAACATAAAATCTACGCAGGCAGAGTTATGCCGATCGAATATCTGGCACACCCATCGATACTGTAGAGACCGTTATGACGATGATTACGACGTCATCTTGGGAGAGGTCACCATTGGAGCCTCCATGAGCGCCAGCGGAGCCACCCGCGCTCGCACAGGTGGTCGCCCACTGAACCGGCCAACTGACTACAGTCTCTAGAGCTTTCAAACATGTCGTACAAACGCTAACTCTCCATGATAACGTTCAGTATAAAAATAACTTTGAGTTCAGTGGTCGGTCGTGGCTCCTGATCGTACCGAACGACCCACGCAAAGAGGTCGTCCAAGTCTGCCGCTATGATCCCACATCAGGAAACCTCACCTATGGTCGCACGCTAGCGCGATTACAACAAACGTGCTATTGGCTTTACGTCCAGATAGCTGTTCGTCATTAGACTTCAATTTACCCATAATACCAGTCACAGAATACCAGCAAGAGGGCATAATGTGCTGGGCCCTTTTGCAACGTCAAACACAGAGAATCGGTGGAATATTGTTGCGACCGACTACTAGACTCGGTACGCCGTAACGAAACCACTTCAACCGGCTTGATGGCAGCGCTGGAGTCGTTTTACTTCCAAAACCACTGCCCGAGCCTGGAACTCGGGTGTCGCCGCGAAGCATGCGCATACGGGCACTCGGCATTTTCGCCCTGCTCGGTGATTTTGCCAGATGCTTGCTTTTTCTCTTTTTTTTTGCTAAAGCCAGTGAGCTTAGAGGGGATGCTTGGCGGTAGCCGTGCGGCACGCGCTCGTTAGCACTGGCCATTTATCTTTGTATTTTTCGAACGGCTGGGAACTTACGGCTTGTATAATTACTCCGCTGTTATTATCTCAGCAATCACCGATTTAAATGAATTTCATACGCTACTTAATGTATATGCAAGTGCGTACGTTCTTCACGCTGCGTCCCTATGTTCTTGTTTCACTTTTGTATTATGAGTGGTGACAAATTGATGTTTGACGTCCCTTTACGGTGCATGTTTGTGAGTTCCCTGTTCATATTGGTTGCTGTGTTTACTCTGCAATTTCGCGAGTGCTCCTGTTAAGTGCACAATAAGCAAGACATGCGTGTTATGTTTGTACGGCCCCGTTACTTTCTCTTTTTGTGTTTGTTTTGGAGCATAATAGTTTATCTTGGTATTCATGGTGACGGTGAGCAGCGACACCGTGGACCCCGAGCTCCCAACATAAGCCGTGTCCAACCGTGGCGAGGTGTTTAAAGGTGAAGGGTAGAAGCCGTAAACGGTGGCCGTCAAAGCCTTGGTCAAGCTCCGGCCGATGGGCTCCCTGCCTGTCAACCAGGCAGGCAGCTCCGGGACCTCTTTGACTACCAGGGTAAGGTCAAAGGAGAAATTACCCCCGTCTCCCTGCTTTTATACTATGCTTTATGGTATTGTCTAAACCCCCCCCCCACAACCGTGATCGGTCCCTGAAAATGGGCCGCACCGAAGTATCCTTTCCTCCATTGCCTTCGTTAACCTTACCTGAACCGGATCATTTTTCTCGATTTCTTGTCATGGAATCCCTCAATCCAACCCACCCTCTTGCATCTCGGTCAGTCTTCTTGATCGCCAAGTATCTTGAAGCCATCGTATTTCCTACGATGGCTTCAAGATACTTGGCGATCAAGTATAAGTATAAGTATAAGTGCAAAAAACAAAGGTCTGGTGAACTCCTAATTGAAATAAATGACAAGCAGCAGTCTGCAAAGCTTCTAGCTCAGACCAGACTGGCTGATCTCGACATCAGGGTCACACCCCATCGGAGCCTCAACAGCTCGCAGGGTGTGATATCCGAGACAGACCTCCTGAACGAAACGGATGCGGATGTCCTTGCCGGATTGAAGGATCAGGTCGTCACTGCCGTGAGACGCATCACTATCCGCAGAGACGACAGGGAGATTCCCACCAAGCACATTATCATGACCTTTGACCACGCAGTTCTCCTACAACACATAAATGCAGGTTTTATCCGGTGCTCAATACGTCCCTACATCCCGAACCCGCGGCGTTGTTTTAAGTGCCAGCAGTTCGGGCACGGTACGAACTCTTGCCGTGGCCGAACGACGTGTGCAAAATGCGCGGCGCACGATCATCCGAGCGAGAACTGCCCATCCGAAACTCTCACTTGTGTAAACTGCGGGGGGCAGCATGCGGCATACTCCCGCAAGTGCGAAAAATTCCAACTCGAAAAAAAGATCACAAACATTAAGGTCACTGAGAACATCACCTTTCCAGAGGCGAGAAAGAGGTTCGCCTCTTTCCCTCTGGGGAGGTACGCCGACGCAGCTCGCCGGGGGGCGGAGCGGCGTCTGGTGTCCACAGGGACCCAGTTCAGCGAGTCTGACCTGGTCCCGCCCCCGCCCCCCGCTGGGTTGCCTCATGCAGTCCAACCCGGCACCACGCCGCTTGCTGAGGCAGCAGCGGTTGTCGTGCAAACCACTTCTGTCGGGACCGGTGCCGCTCCCGCCTCTGTCTCCCCGTCCTCCAGTGCGTTGGAGGGTACCGAGGTGATGGACACCATGGGCCCCGCACCGGCTCCCACCGCCACCGCACCGCCCGTGCCACCTCTGGCGCCGCCGACGGTGGCGGCTGAAACGAAGGGCTCCCGAAGGGGGGCCAAGTGCGGGGGGCCCGGTCCGTCGGGCACCCCTCGGAAATCCGACGACGAGATGGATGTCGGGCCGTTCCTGCCTGCAGCGCAGCGCAAGGAGCGGGCACCAACTTCGAAGCCTACAGAAAGGCCCAAAAAGCCCAATCCAAGAGTAACAGCCCCGAAAGACGACACATGAACACACACGAACACACACACTCCAGTCATTCTTAAATTTAAATAATGGGAACAGAAAATATCATCCAATGAAACTGCAGAGGCCTCCTTAAAAATCTTTACGATGTGTATGAGATTCTGCATGCCAGTCAGCCAAGTAATATGTGTCTCCAGGAAACCCACCTCAACTCTAAACAAACAAATTTCTCAAATAGGTAAGTGGTATTCAGAAACGACAGGGTTGGCTGCACCCACTCTTCAGGAGGTGTGGCCATTATCGCCCGGAAATCATTAGCATGCCACCCTCTCTCTTTAAACTCTGTCCTCGAGGCTGTAGCGATCCGTACAATAATATTTATTAGGTTGATAACGGTATGCTCCATTTACATATTTCCTGATTTTCCGCTTCTGAGCTCTGATTTCGAGGCACTGGTTGACCAGCTGCCCGAACCATATATACTAACAGGCGACCTTAATGCGCACAACTCTCTTTGGGGCTCCTCCAGAACGGATGCCCGAGGTCGCCTGATAGAGAAGTTTCTTACATCCTCCGGAGCATGACTTTTCAACAAAAAACAACCTACATACCATAACTTAGGACACAATGCATACTCGCATCTTCAATTGGCTATTGGTTCTGCAGTTCTCTTTCTATGTCTTGAATGGGGTGTGGGCACAGACCCGTATGGTAGTCCCCACTTCATTAACGCTTATAGGTATAGGCCCGAGCAGTCCATCTTCCCATAAAAGGTTTAATGAATCAAAAGCAAACTGGAGTACATTCACACAAACATCTCAACTACACCACACATCCATAAAACACCTACACGTGGAGGAAGCCGCCCAACTCGTCATGGCGCGCATCCTTGACGCCGCCGAAAAGTCCATTCCCCAGACCTCCAGTGGGACCCGTACCCCAAGGAGGCCCTGGGGGAACGAGGACTGCAGGCGGGCGCGAGAGGCCCAGAACAAGGCGTGGGGTGTCCTTCGCCGGTACCCCACGTCAGATAACCTCATTTCTTTTAAACGGGCAAATGCTTTTGGAAAGCGAGTGCGTCGTGAGGCGAAAAGGGAGAGTTGGCGCACCTTCCTCACTTCCATCAACTCATACGCTGACACACACAAAGTCTGCACACGAATACGAAAACTAAAAGGACTACAGACACACAGCCTGCCCATGGTTAGTACAACAGGGGACACACTGGAAGACCAGGCTAACACACTTGCACAACACTTCGAACACGTGTCCAGTTCAGCACACTACACAAACACTTTCATGAAACAAAACATCTGTAGAAAAGAAGTCCCTGCGTGATAAAAACAAGTCGCACACTTCTTACAATTCTCCTTTTTCAATTAATGAGCTGAAGGTTGCTCTGAGCACATGTAAGCCTTCAGCTCCAGGTGCAGACAAAATCGCATACACCATGATACAACACCTACACCCATACACTCTTGAAAAACTCCTACATCTATACAACAACATATGGCTTTCGGGGCACATTCCTCGCTCTTGGAGGGAGGCCATAGTAGTGGCTTTCATGGAGGAAGGAAAGGACCCTTCCTCTCCCGCTAGCTATCGGCCCATCGCTCTCACAAGCTGCCTGTGCAAGCTCCTCGAGAAGATGATAAACAGGAGACTCGTGTACTTTCCTGAAAACAATGGTCTTCTCGAGAGCTGCCAGGGAGGCTTCAGGGCGGGGCGGTCCACCAACGACCAACTCGTCGCGCTCGAGTCCTATATAAAGGATACTTTCCTCCACAAACAATACTGTATGACGGTATTCTTTGATGTGCAAAAAGCGTACGATACCACGTGGCGATATGGCATCCTATCCGACCTCAAGTCCTTCGGCATAACAGGTAACATAATGAACACACTTGCCAGCTACTTGTCTCAAAGAACCTTTCGTGTGCGAGTTGGAACTGCACTCTCTAGGGTTCATGTGCAGGAAAATGGAGTGCCGCAAGGTGGAGTTTTAAGTTGCACCCTTTTTATTGTGAAAATGAATTTCCTTAGGAAGGCGCTGCCACCGTCGATTTCCTGTTCAATTTATGTAGACGACGTTCAACTCTCCTTTAAATCCCGTAACTTGTCTGTCTGTGAGCGCCGGGTCCAGCTTGGTGTTAACAAGCTAGCTGGCTGGGCAGATAGCAATGGTTTTAAATTTAATCCCGGGAAGTGCACTTGTGTTTTTTTCCAAGAGACGTGGCATCCGGCCGGATCCAGACATTCAACTCAATGGTGTCTCGATTCCTGTAAAAAAGGAACAGAAATTTTTAAGTGTCGTAGTAGACGAGAAACTAACATTCGTCCCTCACATCAGACAACTAAAACATAAATGCCTCAAAGCAATAAACATACTTAAGGTCCTTTCACACCACTCCTATGGCGCGGACAAGCAACTCCTCTTACGTGTCTTCACAAGCTTGGTGGGGTCCCGCTTGGACTATGGGAGCGTGGTTTATGGGTCGGGAACAAAAACAGCGCTGAAAATGCTAGACCCAGTGCCCAGTGGGTCTTCACTTGGGGCTTCGCCTCGCGTCGGGCGCTTTCCGTACAAGCCCCGTACAAAGCCTACACGTCGAGTGCGACAAATGGTCCCCAGATCATCAGCGAACATACATAGATGTTCTCTACGCTTTTAAAATTTCGTCAATAACCCACCATCCTTTCAAACCTTTTATTTGTGATATACCCATGTCCCAACTTCTTCTTAATCGTCCATCTATCTCTGCTCCGTTCTCACATAGGGTGAGACAGGAAGTGTCAGAATTATCTGACACCTTTTCAGACACCTACAAATCAACCCTTTCCGACTTTTTACCACCATGGCAGCTGCGCCCCGTGTCGTGCGATTTGTCCTTTGTAGCGACTGATAAAAAACGAGTACCCACAGCTGCAATTCTTCAGCACTTCCTGTTCCTTCAAGAAAAATACAAGTGTGCAGAATTCTTTAGCGACGCGTCAAAAACAGCCTGTATCGTGTCGTGTGCTGCGCACGGACCTGATTTTGGAGTATCTAACACTTTAAACTCGAAAAGCAGCATTTTTACGGCTGAAGCCTATGGGATATTTCTGGTTTTAAAGCACATAGTTCATCATAAAATTCCCAAGTCCATCATCTTCACAGATTCCTTGAGTGTAGTACGTGCATTGTCATCTAAGCAGTTCTGTAAAAACCATGTTATTCATCTAATTTATAAAACCATTATGTCAGCATATGCATTAAGTCTTGAAGTGACCGTATGCTGGGTGCCAGGTCACTCGGGGATCGCCGGAAACGAGACAGCAGATCAAATGGCCGCTGCTGCTGCACTTGCAAACACGGTGGACATAACAATACCGTACACTGACCTTAAGTCACACATCAGACAACACCTTCGCAATACATGGCAAGCACACCAGAATGAACAGGCAGACAACAAACTACACGTTATAAAGACACTCTTGGGAGCATACACCACTGACACACACAACAGGCACAATGAAGTTACCCTGGCTCGATGACGGATAGGCCACACGTATGCAACACACTCATACCCGCTCACGGGATCTCCAACACCCTTTTGTAGCAGGTGTGGAGATGGCCTATCCGTGATCCATGTGCTACTTCAATGCAAAGCACTCCACACAACACGACAGAAACACTTCGCAGACCTCTACAGACAACACATTCCACTACACCCAGGATTGTTTTTAGCGGATGACCCCATGATTCCTGTACAACGCACGTTTAAGTTTCTTAGTGACATCGTTTTTACACCTCATTTCCTATCACGCGTAGTTGCTTTTAAACCCGATTTCATGCCACGCACCATCACAACCTGGCCTTTTACACCAGCCATCCTTGTCTTTTACTGAATTCACTTTGGTTTTTGTTGAACGGTTTTAGCGTTTACGGTTACATCCTTCATACCTAACCACCGTTTTGGCGCTGTTTGCCCTCGTTGGCCTTGCGCCATAAAACACCAACCATCATCATCAATAGTTTATCTTGTATAATTCTCGCGGCTAATAGGAATATGCGAAAAAAAAATTACGCCTGTTGTTTTGTTTTATACATTTAGAGTTTTTTTTTTTGTTTGTGCGACTACTTATTCATTTGCTATAGTATATCTGTTATCCCCCCACCGAAGGATTATCCTAGAGAAAGTGGGCTTTTAGGGGTACTCGAAGTAAATAAATAAATATAAAATAAATGCGTTAGCTATTGGCGTACCTTGAACTAGAGCTGCACGGCTTGAGGAACAACTTAGCTGGCGGCCCCACATAGCTTATTCTTGATTTCGCTTAGCCTGTGTGTCGTTAAACTTCTAGACTCGGTCAAGTTTTCAGGGTGGTTATGTTTTTTGTATGATGCCTGTTGCGGATTAGCAATTTACCGCCAACATGGTGATGATAACAGAGGCGCCCAGAAGGAAGTGGCACGTTTGCACGCACTACTGCGAGGAGCACGCGGATGAGTTCGGGACGCGGCGCTTGGACTACCGTGCACGGCCTTGAGTCGCTCTCTTCACGGCGCCAATAAACGCTGAAGATCGTCTTCCCTTTTCGTAACAATGCCTTGAGAAAGAACACTCGGCCATTAAAGTATTTGCCATGTACATGACCTCGGTGCTCGGAATCTTCGCTGCTCGCTGAAATTTCGCCGCCCCTTCACGAACACGATATTCGTGATTCCACCGAAGTCGTAGCATCAGTTCTAGGGTAGCGGCGTGGCGGCTTTGGCGACGCGCTTCCGCGTCGTCGGGAGAGGCGCACTTCTGTCGCCTTGGCTCTCCCTTCGTCGGAGTCTCAGCTGTTGCACCTCATATGGAATTCAGATCTTGCCGCTGAAAGTTCTCCGTGACTGGCAGGCCCGGATCGCCATACTCGAAGGTCTTCCCATCTCTCGCTATGTGGATCGCGTTAGCACGCGCTACAACAGGCGGCCACCGGCATCGCGAACTCTGCGTCTGTGGCGCTAGCTTCTCTTTGCTTTCTATATGGGGCGTGATCGCTCGTGAACTGGCGGGAAGAAGAGCCCGCGAGGGATCAAGCCACGAAAACTGGGAAAAGGCTTCTCGAAGGTTGAATGGTGCCGGCGCGCTCGAAGACGCGATAGCTGTAGGCGAAGCTTGGCTTCGCTGCACAGCTGCTAGAAGGGTGGGGGAGGAACTTTGTTGCAGTTTTTTCCTAACGGAGCCGTGCCAAGCTCAACCCGAAGAGGTCTGCTGTTATTAAATCATTATCATATAGCTAAATAAACAGATAAATGTTACTTGAGTGCCTCGCGGTATTGACTACAAATTTAAACTGAACAAACGCGCTGATTTTGCCCTTTTGAGCTGTCGTATATTTTTTTCTGAATACACAAGTATTTCTACATAGTTTATCCTGAGTATCTGATAGCTTGGTAGTGATCTTCGTACGCTGAGCGTCAAATTACAGTGCATGTCATCGCACATATACGGGTACACGTCACTGATTGCCTACGTTTTGCCTACGCAAAAACACAGCGAATTCAGGAATAATTCATGAACTCCCGACTATGGCCCCTGGAGGCCCTCTACTTATTGTTGTGGCTCGATCTTATCTGAGTTGCTGCTTGTGACGGATCCGGTGAGCTCGCCACGCCAAAACATTCTGTGTGATATTCGGTGGCTAGCGCGAAGGCTCCAAATTATGCCACAGACAATGACCTGCATTCCTACAAGCGGTAAACTTAATCAGCAGCGCACCAAAAGAGCAATGTTCGCGCAAAAAGACAGCCGCCGCGCTAAGGCCGCTTTAACCTTGTGGTTAAGCCCGAAGGAATGAAGGGCAATCACGTGATACGTGGTACCAGGTGTGTGGGGGTGGATTTTATCCTCCGTGCCGCAAGCGAAGAAGAATGCAGGTGCGTGTGAGGCCTCGGACATTTGTGGAAGATCCTCCGAGGACAGTAGGTCGCGGTAACGGGAATCATAGAGCCGCTCGCATGAACGCCATGTCAGGACGTACGAACTCCTATCAGGACGTACGAACTCCTATCAGGACGTACGAACTCCTGGCGCTCGTGGGCCACCTGCTTTCTAGCTGCTACTCTCTGAACCGGAGAGTACCAGGTGTGTGGGGATGGATTTTATCCTCCGTGCGGCAAGCGAAGAAGAATGCAGGTGCGTGTGAGGCCTCGGACATTTGTGGAGGATCCTCCGAGGACAGTAGGTCGCGGTAACGGGAATCATAGAGCCGCTCGCATGAACGACATGTCAGGACGTACGAACTCCTATCAGGACGTACTAACTCCTATCAGGACGTACGAACTCCTGGCGCTCGTGGGCCACCTGCTTTCTAGCTACTCTCTGAACCGGAGATCTGCAGGGCATGAAGAGAACCTCGATGATACGCGCAATTGAGCGACAGCGATTTTCCAGAACAAGTTTCCACTTGACACGAAGTCAAAAGCCTGTGGTCCCCAGTCTTAACAGCGCTGCAAGCGTGCAGTGCCAGGGAAGACTATGGCGAACTTTTTGTTTCAATCACTTTCCATTTCGAAGTGTTTGTCTCCAGCGCGCCTTAATTGGCTGAGGACAGAAGACGTGGATGGGAGGTGTAAAAATTAGGGCAGGGTGTTCATTTCTGTGCAGTGGCGTAGTGAAATCGCCCCTAGGGTGCAGCTATGTTAAGTCTGGAAAGGAAGGAAAAACGAATTTTGTAAAACCGAGACAACTTAATATTTCGCAAGCGTTTGTCGTTGTTGGTTGCAGAAATGCACGCTTGCGGCCATGTTAGCGCACGTATAATAAATACCAATGAACAGAAGAAAACGGTACGGGTGATTCGCCTTTTCCAGACTGCAATTCGCCCAATGATGGTAAAATGTTTTAAGGGCGCTACACAATACGTCGTTGTAGCGAGCATTCGGTTTTTGCGTTAAAACAGCTCAATACATGCTGTGTTTGTTAGCCTTCATGATGAACAATGTTAGCGCTGTTCAATCCACCAACTCTACCTGGTACAACCTTTGCGGCCGTTTGTGCTGGTGGCCACAAAAGGATTTGATCACGGCTGCGGCAGCTGCTGTTCACAAGGAGGCCAAAAATGAACATCACCCTTGTAATGACCTAGCTGCGCTCTAAACATCCTCAGGTGGTCAAACTTAATCCGTAGGCCTGCACTACCCCACACCTCATGTCTGAGCTGTAGATTCGCCCCGTTAAACCACCGAAATCTTATGTGGCAATAGGCTCTTTACAGCACTAGACAGTGCAAACCTCCTCCAGTTTCACAGCTTCCACACTTTGCAGCCAAATAGGCCATCATGTAATAGAGGCTGAAGGATTCGTTTTTTGCCTTTCTTTGTGTCTACCGTGCCCATTTGATGTTTCAGCCGATCTAACTGTGAAGTGTTAACATTACCTTTAGTCATTTTGTACACATAAGCTTCCGGACCGCCAGTCTTCATTGCCTGTTTTCTCACCCTTGCTCCAGGTGTGTGAGGCCAAAAAGAGATTTACAAATGTCGAGTTTGGACTCACCCTGTTCGACGTAAACTACGACAACGGGACTACAAAATGTCCACCCAGCGTGCTCAAGGGCGACAATCACCGCATTGGAATAATGAAGAAAGCCTTAAACTATCTTCTAAACGACTTTAAAGACGCCTCCCAGGAAGCAGGGTGCACTAGCCTCACGTGACAGCAGGGAGCGGGCTTCTCAGGAACATCTGCACGTCCACAACGTGTCGAGTGTTACGTTTTTCGAAAAAGTGCTACTAAAAACGTTCTGCAACATATTGTCTGCTGCTCCAGTGAATCATCCCCGACATAATTGTTTCGGATAGCGGAATGAAACACCATATTAAATTTTCGCACTACAATTTACTCGTGCACTGCCAGTGAGTTGAGGGTTTCCGTTTTCCGCACTGAGCATGCGGCTTCATCAATGTGTTTGCAACCACTATATAAAACACGCGATCGCATCCTCAGTGATAATGTTAAGCAGCCTTGTACAGTACGCTTTAGGTACGACGGCAAATAAGCGCTTTTTGCCTCACAGCAATTTCATGCGATCTTGTGTCTTGCTTTGGTGCTCACAGCCGCAATCGGCAAATTATTCTTCTTGTAATTATCATATGTTCCAAGCGCGCAAAGTATAAACATTTCAGCTCAGCGTGAAACTGACTCGATATAGCTGAAAAAAGACGGCATGCGTTAAATAGAGGTCAGATTTACGCACTTACTGGGAAGCCTTAATCTCTATTTAAATTTTACGGCATGTTTAGGCGCTGCCCAAGAAAACATCCTGCACTGGCTTGTGTCAAACATAACGACTCAATAACGTACTGTATATGAAACAATGTCACATCCTCTCTTCTTACCCTGAAGTTTTTCTGGGTACCTATTTACCTACAATTCACACCTTCTCCTACCCCACATTTCGTCATCGCTATGCTTTGATTTGTTGCAGAATGGAGTAAATGAAAAATAACCGCTGCAATGTATCTACGCAGTAAACCTAATTTTACATCCTGTAAATGGCCGCGGATCATACGTTGGATTTGTTTATTTATGTGTTTGCTTTTATAGCCCGGCTGCATCCGGCAGTGTTATCTATCTCTGTCCCGAGTGAAGCGCATATTTTATTATTTCTTTGTTTGTCGCACGGATTACCTTGGTTGATTTGGAGAATATTTCGCCCGAACACCACTAGCCTAGAGGGTTCTCGATGTAATCCGACGGTTCGAGAAACACCGGTGCCGTAAGCGAAATGCCCGCAGAGCACACGCCACGACATTCGATTTACCGACATTCGCCTGCACACGTCACTTTGTTGACTGCTGCTTCGCCGCCTGTCTACTTTTGAGCTGTTAGGGGTGCACAAGTGCGCTCCAGTAAACTTGTGTTTTTTTTAATCAAGACAACTGAGTCGTTTTTGGGTTCGTGACAATACGGTGGCCCAGTATTTGAAACTTTTGGGTTTTATATAGCGCCAGGCTTGCCCCAACATAGAAAGCTTTCGTGTCCACCGCTACATACTTGTACTAAAAAGCAGCTCGGTCTTTTAAACAGACAAAAAGCTTGCGCTGGGATAGCGGCAGCCAGTTACCGGCGATAGACATTTATAGATTCAGGTGTACATGCACAGCTACACAAAGCAGAATAATCTGTGCCAAAACCTCATGCGCAAAACTTCTTATTGTTGTTGGGCGTTCCGATTTACTGCATTTTTTTATGTATTCGAGCCAAAGACCGAAAGGCTCGGAAGTGGAGATTTCGGCACACGGTAAGGATCCCCAGGTTGCCAAAAGTATTCCGAAGCCCTACAGTACGTTGCGCCTTAAAGCCCAGATGTAGCTTCGGCGCGATAAACCTGACAATGAAACGCTTTCTATTGAACGACATGCAGTTAAAACGTTGTGATTTCAGCCGCACCTCTAGCCTGCTATTGAGGGGGCTCATTTCACTACGGTGAACAGTCGGATTACTACAGAATGTAATTAACGCTACGACGAAAATTTTGACTGTGGCGAAACGTGAGTTACGGCGGAGCGTCTCAACACGACGGACAGTCTTATTACGAGGGAGACTTGCATTAGGGCGGAGCTTTGCGATACGGTGGACGGGAGACATTTTCACTACAGCCGAACGGACATTACAACTGAGCGTGCATTGCACGTGAAAGATGAATCATGCTACATTTACAGCTGACATAAATTACTGAAGCCTCGCCTGGGTAACAAATTCCGCAAAACACTATAATACGCTGCATTTATTTCAGAAAAAAGGTCATTCGACATATAGTAACTCTACAATACGACTGTCATACCAAAGAAGTGTTTAATCAGCGAAATCTGATTTGTTTTCTATGTATCTACAAGTTTATTCTCTTATAAAATATCAAAATAGCTTACAATAGAACTATTCAGCTTATATCAGGCTACGTATTTCAATAGAATCGTTGGACGTACCGTATCAAAAAAAAGGGCACGAAGTACATGGTTGGTGCCCTTTTCATGAAGTAATAGCCTTACAATGATAGTTTTTCATGGCCTTCAGTGCCATGCAATGATTGGTTGCGATTCTGAATTGTGCACCTTTTGACTAACTGGCCGACAGTGGCATAGTTATATACAAATTGTAAGCGAGCTTCGAAAAAACGTATACTGCGAAGTGCAGAACATTTTAAATAGGAAATATATCAAGCATTGTTTCACGTAGGACCTGGGTTTCGCAAAAAATATTTTTGTTTTTCAAGGGTTTTAGCAGACATTACCTTTAATCTCTGCGCACTGGTGGATACAACAGTAGGTAACACTGCTAGTGCTAATATTGTGTGCTTGTATTTATGTGGAAACTTACGCAGTCCAGACACTTGTGTGTACGTGAGTGTATATACCATATATTCTTCGAACTTTTCTGTAAGTGCACACTGCTTCTGTACATATCTATATTTTCTCTTTTTGCATACCTGTATATACTATTTTGTTTTGTAACCTTTATGTATGTATGTATGTATGTATGTATGTATGTATGTATGTATGTATGTATGTATGTATGTATGTATGTATGTATGTATGTATGTATGTATGTATGTATGTATGTATGTATGTATGTATGTATGTATGTATGAATGTATGTATGTATGTATGTGTGTGTGTATTTATGTATGTATGCATGCATGTATGTCTGTGTGCACTTACGTGTATCATTGTTTCTTTAAAATAGGCAGCGTGCTATAGAGTTGTTCCTAATGCTTTCTTTAGATGTTTGTAGGTAATGGATCTCTTAATACAAGATTTGGTTTCGTATAACTGTTTCCTTTGCGTATGCCCTGAACTCCCTTTCGTTTTCTGTAATGTCAACCATAAGGGGCCAACACACCGTAAAGCTGGAGCTCTGTAGCCTTTTGTGTTTGTCCTTGCATTTCTTTCTCTGAAGCGCTCAATAAAGTTTAACTTTCAAATTGCAAAATTGCTGCACTATGGCTGAATTGCCCTGATGGAAGAAGTTGGGGCTACAGCGACACCTCCTATATTAAACTGGCGCATTACCCCATTGCTAACTACCAGCTCCAGAGAAGTCATTCTTTTTTGCAAGTGACAAAAATATTTGTTCCTGGTACTGAGTTGAAACGTTCAGTATAGCTGAATAAAACAATGGATTCAGAAGATACTTGTACTGCTGCCTACGCCGGCAACCGTGAACCAGGAAAGTAGGAATACTTGAAACTTGGCAAGCAGTCTCCAAATTTCGCGCGAATAGGCACCTGAAGAGAAGACCATCCAGCGTCATGATCTTGGCAGTTGTCCTCCGCTCTGCCTGCGTGAAATTACCTGGAGCATTTGAAGAAGGGAGTAGTTTTTCTGTAAATTGTAGATTAAACTGAAACAAACGGCTGAACTTGGGGTTTACTACTGACTAGTTTGGAGTCCTCTAACCATGCTAACTTTTTAGAGGTGAAAATTTTAAATGCGTTTCTGAAGTTAAACTTAAAGCTTCTCACGGACGATGTTCGTGCATGAAAACGATCTGCAGGAAAGCCAACTTTTTGTGATGACGATGATGATAGTGGGTAAGTGTAGAAAACTTAAAGCGCTTCCTTGCGAACGTCCGCTATAGGTCGGTTAGGCCACCTGCACTAAAGGTGGATGTGGAACAGAGGAATGATGTGACACAGGGGTACGATGGCCCGACGTATATAGGCCTACCGTCACGCTCTGACGGAAACGTGGACAGGCGTTATTCACAGCTCGACGTACTACGGGAATCTCGTTGCTCCACATGTGTTAAGCAACGCCTTGAACCGGCATTCACTTGAAAAGTACAAGCTGTACGCCAAGCAACAGACACCGATTCACGCCATCTACCCCAAACACAAAAGTTGATCCTACGGGTGGCATACACCAGAGTTGTTGGGGTTACATCAGCGAAATGGTGCGTACCTCCACAATAGCACATACTCGCGGTGTGGGATTGGCCTACGTAGAAATCCATCATGAGAAAGCTTCGTGTGCACCCATTGTCATCGTTAGATGGAGGGGTGGACGATTTTTTCACTGGTTTAAACAATACAAAACGAGAGAAGGAGAGAGAGAGTAAACTTTATTTGAAAATAGGGAGAAGGGAATGTGGAAAGAGTTATGGGCGAAGTCCTATTTCCAGGTCTCCAGTAGCAAAGGCTCCCAGCTCGTCTTTCTTTAGCAGCTCACGCTGTGTCGAAAGGTCCGGACTGGACAGCGCTAAACCCCAGGACTCTCTAGAGGTTTGGTAGGTGTTCTGTAGCCAAAATATAGGGCAGTTCCAGAATGTGTGGAATGCGTCTGCTCGTCATTTGCATTTGCGGCATTCTTGATTATATCTCTCTGGGAAAATGAGAGACACTGTGGCTTTGTGTGGGAAAACGTTGGTTTGTAGTTTTCTTATGTTCCGTGCTTCTTCGGCATCTAACATGTGATGCGGTGTGGGCATGGTATTTCTCGCTTGCCTTTTAGTGTAAATCCTTTAATTAAGCAACATGAAGGGAGGGAGGGTGTAAGAGTGGTCCGCGTCTCTGCGGCTGTTGATTTGCCTCGCTAGGGAGTCGGCTCTCTCATTTCCTTCAAGGCTTTCATGTGCAGGGCGCCATAATATTCTATGTTGGCCTTTTTGTTCGGCTGGAAGAATCTTCCTGGTTTCTATGGGAATAAGGCCGCATATTATATTTCTTATGGCTTTTGTAGATTCCGTAATGATGATGTGGTTTTTGTTGTTATATTCTCCCCATCTTACACCGAGTAGTATGGCTGTGGTTTCAGCTTCTTGAGATGTTTGTTTTCTGCTCATGAGAAAGTCCAGGAGTTTGCCCCGTGCATCCACAACTACGACTGATGATATTCCGTGGTGGTTGGTGGTGGCATCCGTGTACACTGCATTTGGATTTTTCCCGTATGTGCTTCTTGTATAGTTAATTCTTGCTTGTCTTCTACCTTTGTCATAGAGAGGGCTCATTGTCTTTCGAATGGGTGAAATTTTGAGAGCTTTGCGTTGTTCTTGTTGCAGCTCTGTTGTTGTTCGTACAAACTCGGTGTGAATGCTGTGTCCCGTTCTTCTTAGGATTTCCCTGCTCGTTCTTGTTTTCAATAACCTCTGTTTATGTGCTTCGAGGGTGGCTTCGTGGACGTCTTTGAAGGTTTTGCAGATGCCCAAGTTACAGAACGTCTCGTTACAGGTGTAGATGGGTAAGCCGAGGGCGATCTTGTAAGCCTTTCTTATGATAGCGTTTACTCCTTGTTGTCTTTGGTCCAGGTGTTGAAACGGTAGACTGTATGCGATCCTGCTCATTATGAGTGATTGGATGAGTTTGATTGTTGCCTCTTTTTTCATACCTTCTCTGCTCCGTGTGATGCGTCTGATGACCCTCGCACGTTGTTGCGTTGTTTTTATATGCAACGCATCTCTTTCACTGGCCTTGTCCCTCCGGCGTAGTCCGGCGGCGTGGGCATCCCTCCCCCATTCTCCTCGCCGCGCCAGCTGCGCTCTAGCGCCGCTCTCACCGCAGCGCCATCTGCGTGTTAGCGCTCGGCTGGGCTCGCTCCGTCACCGTGCCAGCTGTGCGCGGGTGCGGGTTAATACATGCGCATGCACTGCTCTGCTCTGCTCTTTCTAGTTTCCCTCACCGTACATATAAACGCGGTAACTGCGCCGCTCCGCTCAGTCGTTCCGCCGGCGCTCCTCCGATGACATCCTCCAGTGACCGTCGATGATTTGAAATGGAGACTAAAAAATTTACACCATCTTCCCGTGAGGGGAACCGACAGGTTTAGATATAACGCATCGGGGGTGGACATGCTGCGTAAATTGGACACACAACAACAGCAATCCACACGCTATCTTAACGGAAACGCAATGGCAACCCCTATGCGTCGCATCTATCCGATGGTTCCCCTCGCGGGAAGACGGTGTAAATTTTTTCTTAGGTTGCTCAGCCTGGAGGTTGCTTTTCGGTCTTCTTGCACGTACATGCCCAGTATTCTGACCGTTGGTTTGAATTGGACATGCCTGTCGTCTATAAGAAGCCATAGACAGCATAGCATAAAGGGTCCAATACAAGACAACGGCTTAAAGTGCGCTGCAGAAAAGTTAGAATTAGTTAGAATCAGCCCATCGAAGGAACCCAGTCCCACAAGAAGCAACTATACAAATGCGCTTTCTGAATCGCAGAGCGCTACAGGACGCGTGTTCTAGCAGAAATCGTTGTAATTGACAGTTCAGTAAAACCCCGTACCATATGAGGATAAAATATCTATCAGCTAGCTAAATTTAATTGCTGTGCAGTATGCTGGAAATACGATATGCGAACAACTTCAAAATGGCGTCCCTTTAGAATTGGGTACTTGTGCAGGGATTATTTCAGGTGTTTTGCTCAGTGCATGTGCTGCAGATAAATAGGCTTGCAGGAGTCACCGCACAAAGTCGTTATATTTTAAGTAAAGGTTTTTGACCGATAATGCGCATCGTATTGGCTCCATGTTTAAGGAGGGTGGCTAAGAAAGACGAAATCCTTGGCGAGATTTGCTGCTGCGGCTGGTGTACTTCGTTTTGATAGGAAGATGTGTCTATACGAGTCGCAAGGCGGGGAACGTTAAGGTGAGGCCACTGAAAGAATTTGGTTTAAACACAAGCCGGAATTTAATTGCACTTCATCGAAATTTAACGTTATTCTTACTAACAAACCCCCGCAGTGACGAGGACGGAGAAGTGAAAAACTAGAGCGCTGACGAACTGAAGTACGATTCACTACAGTGCTTTAAATACAGAGAAAACCACTGGCTGCAAGCATGTGCCCGTTCAAGTATAAGATATCACTCCAAATATGCAATGGAAGCTAATACCTAAGATAAAACAATCAGACTTGAAGTTCCAAGCTTGGTGTCTGGTACAAGATTGAGCTGGCTAGATATGCTACCTCTCGTTCCAAAACGGTAATCGATGGGGTGCTAACCCATTGTTCTTTGCGAATGACAATCAGTGAGCCCTCCAATATTTTCCGCAGCGAACGTCTCGATAGCGTTTCAAAGTGCGCGTTTTTTAATTCTTTCGAGGCGCTAGTGATTCGCGCCTTCCGCGCGAATCACTTTGAGAGGCAGACTGGACACATTTCCCGCAAAAAGAGCTCCCTGTGTCTGGCACGCAGCTGTTGCACTGACGTGCTGCCATGTATATCTGCCATGTCACATTAGACAAACCAGGCTAGGTCATGGCAGATCTAACACATTTAATCGCATTCTAGCTTAAGTGTGGAAGACATTGTGCTTATGTAATCTCTGAAACCAGAGAGTCGCCAAAAGAAACTAAAATATGAACTTACTAAACCAAAAATGCCCATAATGTGTGCCTTCACCACCAAGCGAAGGCAGAGATGGAAAAAACCAGTTGAAAGCGCCAAAAAATAGACAGGCATGTAGCGCACTCCCTTTATACAAAACCATATTTCGCAACGATAACACATAAATAGTTATATATAACCAATCTGCGTTATTAGTTGAATATACATCCATAAACGGGCATAAAATAGAAAATCACTAAAAATTATCAACGCGGAACTACCGGTTAAGAACTACGGAGCCTGTATATTTCCCCCAAAACACTAACGTAAAAATAAAGCTGGAAAAGATAGACGAAAACACAAATACACAATCATCAAAACGGGACCGAAAAATTATGCCATGCATTCCCATAAAATTGATAATTAGCGGTTTTAAGTAATGGTGATCAAAGCACCGAAGCTACACCTGAGCTAGGCAGTCACTCTGACAGATGGTTTCTGATCATTTTTTTTCCACCTGGCTATATATTGCTTGATCGAAATCTCAACACACGGGTGTTTTCACATTTTGCGTCCATCTGAAAAGCAGGCACGACGGTCGACATTGAACCCTCCTGCTTGACCCCAGCAGCAAAATGCCTTAGCCACTGAGCTAGGGTAGCAGAATTGGAAGAGTTAACATATGGACTCGTTATAGTAGTGTGAACGAAGATAATTAGTCGCACACATTTAAACCGACAAGAAATAGAAAAGTAGAAAAATTAAACAATCGTGAAAGGGAACTTATCAATTCAAACATACGGATCGTACTCTTATCTCCAAAAACAAACACTAAAACAAAAAAGCCCGCAAAAGCATGAAGCCAACAAAATTAAATTTTCAAAATGGACCAATTCCGCAACGCATTGGTTTTGCACAAAAACGCATACCTGACAGAGTTGAGGCAGTAACTGCTATATTAGTGTAAATGAAATTCACTAGCGAACAGGCAAAAATGAAAACTAACGAACTATAAAATACCCACTTCAACCCAAACTATTTGGCTACACAGTAAAATCTTGTCATAAAAATGCAAGGTCTATAAGAGTACCGTGCAGTACAAAAGTCTTCTTAATTATTGACAGCAGGGCTTCTTGTGTTCGAGCCCTTACTGCGCGATACGGCAATAACCCCAGCGCCCTCTACACCGATGGGACCCCTTACCTTGGGCGCGCCGCCCACGTAGCCTGTGTAGTTACTCATACTGGCTAATGCATCAATCCCGCCACTACTACCGAAACCGCAATCGATGCCGCTGAAGAAATAGCCATTGCCCTGGCCGCCACTTCCCGCCCTGAACCAGTTACTGTCCTAACCCACTCGCCGACAGCCAGCCGAAACTACCAGTGATATTTGCCTCGTCTGTGCTGCTAGACAGGCCTCCATCCCCAGCAACGAAGCGGTACAAGCCACTGCTTGCGCTTTGGTGCAGTGAACCATTGCGGTTGGTGGCCAATGCTACCCCCTCAAAATCAACCAACCTACTGAGAGGCTACACAGAGATTCTCTCCCATTACAACCTTACTCGCCACAGCCTGCCACCGCTACACTGGCGCCTCCCCAGAGAGAAAGATACAGCTTAGCAGCAACTCCAGTCGAATACCTACCCACATCCCATCTGCCTCCACCTAATATTCCCCTCCCAATAACCTTCTCTCTGCGCTCTCTGTCTCCGGCCTTGAACACTCTGCCACATCATGTGGGGGTGCCAATGAACTCTAGACTTTCCCGCACTTCCAAACCACACCTTCGAGCAGTGGAGGGCTCCTCTTGCCTGCCCAGACCCGGATACCCAGCTCAAACTGGTGAACCGAGCAAACACAGCCAGCCGAAGTCAAGGCATCCCGGAATATAGAGACGCCTTCCACGTTTTGAGCCCCTTCACATCAGCCTCAGCTAGATAAGTAAAAATATTATCTCTCTCTCTCTCTCTCTCTCTCTCTCTCTCTCTCTCTCTCTCTCTCTCTCTCTCTCTCTCTCTCTCTCTCTCTGTCTGTCTCTCTGTCTCTTTCTCTCTCTCTCCCTCTCTGAAATTCCGTAGATTTTATTTTCTTGCCCTCGCGGTTTTATTTTATTTGCGAGAACGAGTGCCGCTGCTCTGAGGAGAAGGGCGAAGCTCAATACACGTGACGTTTCCATGTGCTTGCCTTCCGGCAGTGTGTACACAGGTGCGGAATTCCCGCAGTCAAGCGAAAACCGAAATAAAATAATTTAAAATTGCCGTCACTTGTAAAATCGCAGACACCAAGCAGTTTAAAAGTAAACATGCCCAGTGCATGTCGCTTTACGGCAAGTCTTTCAGAATCCTTCCGTGTCAAATCTCCTGTAGAGGGAAGTAAGAAAACACAATCGTTCAAGCACTCAATTAAACAAACGCACACGCACAAACGCCTTGATTTTCAACGGCGTGTGGCAACCGCGGGAGTTTTTACTAATCCTCGTGAAAAATTCACGCAATACTTGTCACAACCACCGTCGCTGTAAAGGCTGCGCCCTGCTAAAGTGCGCGCGAAACGCAATCAACACAAATCATTCGAAAACGTGACGTTACAATTGGAGACAAATATGTATAAATGTAAAGTTATAGTACTTAAGCAAGCTGTAAGTTCCCGCTTCAGCATCGATGACGAAATGATTGGACATAACGGCAAATGTAGCTGCCTTGGAATGGTGTCAGTACCGACTCCAAATCACGGGGTGTAATCCCGACATAGATTAGGTGTGGGCTGTGGTGCATGCATGTCAAGAGCTCCCAAGTAACTGAAACATCAGTTATTTAAGCGAATAGCATAGAACTAATGCGTACCGCCAGGGACGGAATACGCGGCATATTCTTGGAGACTTACTCAGTGCCTGTAAGGAAACGTTAGGTCCTCCTACCAAGAAATTAAGTGAACGATGACGAGAGTAACAATCAGGGACAGAAGATGAATCCCAGCCGGTGCCTCTTTCTATTCAGCTTTTGGTTAATAAAGTTTCTCCCACCACTACAGTTTCCAAAATCTGGGAACATACTCGGGTAAAAAACGTCAGAGAGCTCCAAATAGGAAAAAGAAGTGTATTTGGGCAGGACATGTACCAAGGCAAAATGACGACTAATGGACCACTAGAGTAAGAGTGACTACGAAGGCACGGTCCGCGAAGTAAGGAAAGGCCGAAAACTCGCGCGGCGAATGAATTAGCGAAATCCCGAGTAGGGCAGGGTAGGATACAAGAGATGGAGTTCAATAACGGTGACGTTCGTTCTTGCAGTGAACCTCGAAATCTGATGATGATGAGGATGCTGATGAAAGAAAAATCCAGTGCTCCCCTAATTGCAACAGGGGTGTAGACGAAGGTTTTTCACACATGCGAAACCGTAAACCAATCCTGTGTAAAAATCCGTGTCAATACAAATGCCCAAGTGTTGACCAACCACAACCGAGCCCTTGACCATTCCCAATCTAACCCCCTTTCTGGGGAGGGCATTGCGAGCACGAATGTGCTGTCATGTCTCTCCCTGTGTGCTAGTACGACTGGCGCCACCTGGTGACTTCATTGCGAGTCACGCGGTGGGGCCTGAAGGTGAATGTGTCATATATCTTGTCTGTAATTACACCGATCGTACGCATGGTATTTTATTTCCGCTGTCAATAAGCCCATCCCACTTCACGAGGAGCGCTCTTACCCGTTTTTACTTCTTTAATCAAACGTTTACCATTTTTTCCTGCTGTTTTTCGGTCAAAAACGATGCGGGCGGAACGAGCCAGCCCCTTTCTGCAGAGTGAGCTTGAGAATAAACACACACTGCATAATGACCACTGAGACTAAACTTCATCCAACTCACCTCCGGTTTTACAGGCAGAGCTATTTAGGCCGAGCTCTCTATATCCGTCGCACTAAGAAAACCCGAAGCCTACATTAATGTGGTTATGGAGGTCACGAGAATAAAAACCGGAACCTCTGCACCGTGAAACCGGCAGCCGAACCACTGGGATACGGGTTACCAGCGGTGAACAACAACACGTGCATCCATTTGTAACCAAAACAAAATGGTTCCCGTGGTCGGAATTAAACTTGCGTACCTCGCCTTATGAAACCAGCGTCTATCAGATTGAGCTAACACAGCAAGTCCAAGACGACATTTATTTAAAGCTTAGCCTGAAAGCATGCTGATAGGAAACAGCCAGTGCAAGAGAAACGAGGACGAGGAAGGCTACAGACACAGCGCGGTACTTACAACTCATTTTTTATTGGAAAAGAAAACATATATACACAAAAAACACCACACATGTCAAAACAGTTCAATTCAAGAAAGAATCACTACGCAAGCCTCCAACTCGACAAGTCACACGTTCTGCTAGATAAAAGACGTCGCTTTTGTGCAAGGGCACAGAAGGTTGGCTTGCGCAATTTTCCCAATTTTTTTTTTAATGAAAAAAAAACCTCTGACAATTTCCTTGTATGCTGATTAGTGTGTTTGAACAGCACGGTTGTGTCAGATGAAACCGGTGTGCACTTGTGTACACGTGTACACGTGTGTCAATGAGAAGCCAAGTTAGTACATTACAAGAAAAACCCGCGTCTTGTAGTCGGGCTACTTGTTTCGAAAAGCTAGAATTAATTTTATTCTGCGAAGGATCATGACTGGAATTTTGTTTAGCACAAGCTTTTACAACTTTTATTACCTTACCAGAGGCAGCCCCGATTGCGTTAGAAGAAAACCCGTGTTTTCTCAGCTACAAGAAGTAAAATAAATTTGCAGTAATTCCTTACACGCCCAGGGCTGCCCACAGGCCTAAAAATTTATGTTCCCGCTATGGCGTTAATCTAGTGTTCAAAACCACAAAAATATTATCAAAAATTTGTCCTCTGCTTCCCAAAAAAACAGATAGCAATGTAAAGGCCGTCGTTAAGGAGTGCACCCTCAACCACAAGTACCAGTATGTTGCTTGTGCTGTAGGCGTCGTCTATCATATCCCGTTGCCTTGTGGTTTTTGCTACTCTTACGAATCATCGAGCCGCTGTGCTCTTTGTAAGACTCCTCGGCTGTGCGGCGAAGCCTCCACTACGTGCGCCTTTCAAGCAGGCCCCCATGTCGGTGAATCACACCTGCAACCAACGATTTAAAGAAGCTGCGACGTGTCTGGATCTCTGGTGCCTCGCTATCGGCGCAATTCAAATCGGCATTGGCAGACGAGGAAGGCTTCAACCTGTCGGAAGGACACGGAATCCCCACGTCCGCTGCGGATACCTCTTCTCTCTTCTCTCTCGGACGACTTACTGCTCATGAGCTCTGGAAAGAGTGTTGTGTCTGTCTGTGCCGCAGGTGTCCTGTGCAGAATCTAGAGGGAACGCTTGTTTTGACCGTTGGCGCTTTGGGTATAAATAATTGATTGATTGATTGTAGGGTTTAACGCGCCGACGCAACGCAGGCGATGAGGCGCGCCGTAGTGGAGGGCTCCGGATTAATTTTGACCACCTGGGGATCTTTAACGTGCGCCGAAATCTCGTACACACGGGCGTTTTTGCTTTTCGCCTCCATCAGAAAAGCGGCCACCGCGGCCGGGAATCGAACTTTGGGTATAAATAAGACCCCCCCAAGCGCTGTAGTTCATTCCTGTTTGAGCCCCCGCACGGGGCACCTTGAGTAATCTTGGTGACGGTGAGTGGAGACCCCACGTACCCCGAGCCCCCCATAGTTAAATTGTTACCTACCGTGGCTAGAAGTTGAAAGGTGAAGGGTTAGAAGCTTCAACGGTGGCCGTCGGAGCCTTGGTCAAGCTCCAGCCGATGGGCTCCCTGCCTGTCTACCAGGCAGGGAGCTCCGGGACCTCTTTGGCTACCAGGGTAAGGTCAAAGAAGAAAGTACCCCAGTCTCCCTGCTTTTATACTATGCTATATGGCATTTTCAACCACGCCGCCCCCCCCCCCCCCAAACGTGATCGGTCGGCCCCCGAAAAGGGGCCGCAACGAAGTTAAGTTTCTTTTCCACCACTTCCTGACTTGAGTTCTCCGACACCGAACAACTATCCTCGCTTCATCGTGATGCAATCTGGAGACCAATCAAAACATCTTGCTTCACAGTCAGTATTTCTTATTTCAAAGTTTCTTGACGGTATTGTTGGAGGGTCGTATAAGGCCAAAAAACATCGAACCGGTGAAATTCTTGTCGAGGTGAGTAGCAAGGATCAGGCCAATAAACTTCTTGCTCATACCAGCATCGCCGATGTGCCAATCCGAGTGACGCCCCACCGCAGCCTAAACAGCTCCCAGGGCGTGATTTCCGATTATGACTTACTAAATGAATCTGAAGCTGACCTGCCGGAGGGCCTTCGTAGTCAGTGCGTAGCAGCGATCAGGCGCATAACCATCCGCAGAGACGATAAACAAATACCGACAAAGCACCTCATGCTAACCTTTGACAAGTCCACCCTTCCAGAATTCATCAACGCAGGTTACATCCGATTTTCAGTCCGGCCGTACATCCCGAACCCGCGGCGCTGTTTCAAGTGCCAATAGTTCGGGCACGGCAAAAACTCCTGTCGCGGCCGACGTACCTGCGCAAAATGCGCCCAGCACGACCACCCGTCCGACAACTGCAACGTTCAACAATTTCTTTGCGTAAACTGTCAGGGCCCACACGCGGCGTACTCCAGAAAATGCGAGAAGTTCCAGCTAGAAAAGAAAATAATGAACATCAAGGTCACAGAGAACATCGCCTTCCCAGAGGCGCAAAAGAGGTTCGCCTCTTTCCCCCTGGGGAAGTAGGCCGACGCTGCTCGCCGGGGGGCGGAGCGGTGTCTGGTTTCGGCGGGGACGCAGTACCGCGAGTATGAGTTGGTCCTGCCCCCCCCCCCCCCCCTGGGTTGCCCCTAGCAGCCCAACCAGCCTCTACACCGCTCGCTCACGCAGCAGCGGCTGTGGTGGCAACAACGTCTGTTGGGGATGCCGCTGCATCCACTGCTTCCTCTCCACCGGCCCAAAGCACACGCAAGGGCACGGAGATGGAGACGGAGGCAGTCGCAGCGACCCCCTTCTCCACCTCACTGCCTGTGCAATCTGTGGTGCGCCCCACGCCTTCGACACTGGCAGTGCAGGCAAAGAACACCTCAAAGGGTACCACGAAAAGGGGGCCCAGTCCGCTGGGCACCCACTTGCCTTCAGATGACGACATGGACGTCGAGCCCTTCCGGCTTTCATCGCAACGAAAGGAACGGGCTGCGACGTCCAGGTCAGTAGAGAAGGCAAAAAAGCCACTCCAAAGAGTCCAAGCCCCGAAAGACCCTACATAAATAATCACACTCCAGTAGCTCTTACACATCATAATGGGAACAGAAAACATAGTTCAATGGAACTGCAGAGGCCTTCCGAATAATCTTGACGACGTGCATGAGATTCTGCATGCCAACCAGCCAAGTTTAATGTGTGTCCAGGAAACACATCTGAATTCCAAACACACAAATTTCTTGAATAGTTACCTGGTATACAGGAAAGACAGGGATGGCTGCACACACTCTTCTGGCGGTGTGGCTATAATCGCCCGCAAATCCTTAGCATGCCACCCTGTCACTTTAAACACTATCCTTGATGCTGTAGCAATACGCTTAATAATATTTAATAGGTTGATAGCGGTATGCTTCATATACATTCCTCCAGATGTTACACTTTTGAGCTCTGACATCGAGGTGCTGGTTGACCAGCTTCCCGAACCATACATTCTGACAGGCGACTTTAATGCTCACAATTTTCTTTGGGGCTCTTCTCGCACGGATACCCGAGGTAGCCTGATAGAGAAGTTTTTAACATCCTCTGGAGCATGCCTTTTCAACAAGAAACAGCCTACATACCATAACATAGAATTGTCTCTCGATGTCTTAAGTGGGGAGTGGGCACTGACCCATATGGCAGTGACCACTTCCCCACTTCACTAATATATATAGGTAAAGGCCCAAGCAGTTCCTCTTCCAATAATAGGTTCAATGAAGCACGAGCTAACTGGAACACATTTACAGAGACATCGAAACTACACCACACATCCATAGGACACCTACATGTTGAAAAAGCTACCCAACTCCTCACGGCGCGCATCCTTGACGCCGCCGAAAAGTACATTCCCCACGCCTCTGGTGCCCCGTGCAACCAGAGGAGGCCGTGGTGGAATGAAGACTGTAGGCGGGCGCAAGAGTCCCAGAACAAGGCGTGGGGTATCCTTCGTCGGTACCCCACGTCGGGTAACCGTATTTTGTTAAAACGGGCCAAGGCGTTCGGAAAACGTGTGCGCCGTGAGGCAAAACGAGAGAGTTGGCACACCTTCTTCACATCCATTAATTCATACATGGACACACACAAAGTCTGGACACGTATACGTAAGCTCAAAGGACAACAGACACACAGCCTGCCCCTGAGTAGCACAACAGGGGACACACTTGAAGACCAGGCTAACACACTTGCACAACACTTCGAACACGTCTCCAGTTCAGCACACTACACAAGCACTTTTTAATGAAACACAAAACATCTGCAGAAAAAAAGCTCTTACAAAACAAAGACAAATCAAATACTTCTTACAACTCTGAATTCACTCTCTATGAGTTGAGGGTTGCCCTGAGCACGTGAAACCTTCCGCCCTAGGCGCGGATATGATTACATACACCATGATACAACTCCTACACACAGACACTCTTGAAACTCTTACACGTATACAATAAAATATGGCTTTCGGGGCACGTTCAACTACTCGGTATCTCAAAAATGATAAAAGGCACAAAGATGTCCTCAAAATCCGGCAACAATACAAGCTCATACGCGAGTATCAACGCTCTCTCGCTAATGAAAGCTGGCAAAATCTCTGTTCCGACCTCGGCCGGGACCGTGGCCACAGCAAACTATGGAGGGTTTACCGAGGTCTCCCCGGTAAAGGCAAACGTCGCTCCACGCTCTTCGCCATACTCACCCTACAAAATCCTCCTGACATCGTGGAACATAACCTCATCTCCACATTCTTCCCACACGCCTCCTTGAATCCCCCCCCCTTCCTGCTAATATAATTCCATCCCCTGATGAAGACCTAGACAGCCCTTTCACTCTTCCTGAACTTCAGGCCGCTCTTCACCAAGGCAAATTCCATTCTCCGCCTGGCAATGATTGTCTAACATGGCAGCACCTCCGTAACCTGGATGAGAACACCCAGCTGGTACTCCTTGAGATCATTAATGACCACTGGGCGACAGGGACGGTTCCCGACACGCTCAAGTTGACCTTGGTTAGCCCTATTCCCAAACCCAACAAGGATCCGGCTGAGCTGTCTAACCCGCGCCCCATCTCCCTCACCGCAACTCTGTGTAAACTCACTGAAAGACTAATCAACAACATAATGCAACACTATCTCGAGTACGTAGAGCCCTGGTTTCATCCATCCCAAACTGGCTTTCGTCCGCATCTCAGCACCCACGACTGCCTTTGGCTCCTTCGCAGAGTCATTAACCGTAAATCGCGTGCCGGTAACCCGGACTATGTTCTAGCCATCGACATGCGAAAGGCATTCGATAATGTCAGTCAAGCCGCGATCCTTACCGAACTGCTTGCTGCCTATCCAAGCCAACGGGCTCAAAATTGGATAAAATCCTTTCTGGAAAATCGGCCTATTCAGCTTAGTGGCACGGACCCGGGATGGCGCCCCAAAACCTATTTCCTGGCTAGGGGGGTAGCCCGGGGTTCCATCCTCGGGCCCGTGTTTTTTAATTTGGCAATGACACGAATCGTTCGTCAGCTAGAGACCGATACCACATCACGTTTTGCAATCTACGCTGATGACCTCACCGTGTGGACTGAGGCAGCTGACTATCCGGACGTCGAAAGTATGATTGTTGAACTACAAGCAGCGGCTTATAGTATAGCCCAAAGCCTCCCTTCACTTGGGTTAGAGTTGGCTTCTGATAAGACAGAGTTTCTACTCGTTCATGGGCTACATAACCCAACATCTCACTTCCATCATGTTATTTTTCTGGGCGGAACGCCAATCCAAACCAAGTGCGACCAGGTTCGCTTCTTTAGAATCCCATTGAGGAGCCGCAACAGTGCCAGACGTTGGATCACTCACCTTAGACCAACTGGAAACCAATACTGCATTTGATCTCCAGGATGTGTAATAAGTATGCTGGAGCTAGTCAGGCTGCTTGCCTCGCGCTCACTCGAGCAGTTGCCCTTGGTCGAATTCTGTACGGCGCCCCTGCATATGACCTCCGTCCAGCTCACATGAAGCAACTACAAATTCTTCATCGTGCGTCCCTGCGGACGATCACAAGCCTCCCACGGCACACTAGGATCTACGCCTTAGAGAACGCTGCTCCTGTGCCTCCCCTGCCAGAAATTCTTGAAGAGACCCGGAAACACCATCAACTCCGGCGCACGCTCACTATCCAGGGTGCTGCTATTACTGCATGGGACTCTCAAACGCACCCAATCGGACCCATGCTATCTCCTTCCCCACCCACTTGGGCCCGAAATACCGTGGTTTCTTCGCAACGGTCGGCTATCCCTCGAGCTAGCGTCGTTCCGCGTCTGCGCGCTCTCCGCCGATGCATGGCATAGAGGCTACCAAACGAGGTGGACATATTTACGGACGCCAGCCTACAAGACAACTCTATTGGTTTGGCTTGGCACTGCGAAGAACGCCCTGATCTTAGTGGCGCCACTACTATGGCTACCATCGCACCGTCACCTCTCCAAGCCGAGCTCCATGGTCTCCTAGGAGACCTGGATCACATGACCTACATGGCTCGTCCCCCACCACCACCCAGGGTCCGCCTCCTCACTGATTCCCACGCCGCCATCAAAGAATTCAATAGGGCTTACTCTGATCACCCTACCGTTCATCACATCCAGGCCATGGTTAACCTACTGGCCCGAAACGGAACGCAAGTCCGCGTAGCCTGGATGCCGGGGCATGTGACCCAGAGGGTCGGCAATCACGCTGCTCATACTGCAGCGCGGGAGAGCCTTCAGTCTACACCTCCCTTGATTGCACCCGATCTTGCACCTGATCCAGGTCTGCATCCGCGCCCCCAACTGGATCATGCTAAATATTCTCGCCGAAAGCGGCTCGCTGAGAAGACTCCGCAGGGCTACCTGCATGGTGTCCCCACCCTACCCCGTTCCGAAGAAATATTTGTTTATAATACAATCGCTAATGCGGCGCTCACACCCTCCACACTGCGGAAATGGTTGCATTTTGACTCTTCATCCTCTTCATACTGTCCCCGTTGCCAGCAGAATGTTTTTTCAGACCTCAAGCACCTCACTTGGCACTGTGCAGCTTTCGCATCTTCTCGCGATTTTTTGCTCAGTGCTCTGCCCCCCAACTCGTCCCCTGATGATCCCCCGTACGAAGACCCAAATTTTCTGCATGCTCTAGGTGTGTTTTTCATTAAGAGTGGCCTGGCAAGGGTAGTGTGAGATGGGGTGTACAATCCCCCTCCCAAAGAAATCTCTCATCATCGATCTCCAACAAGTCATCTCTAACGATTTAGTGATCACCTCCTCCCCCTCCCTTGTTCCCCTTCCCCAACTACGGCCATGTGGCCTCCCCCATCTTAATAAATGTCATTCATTCATTCATTCCACGCTCTAGGAGGGAGGCCATAGTAGTTGCTTTCCTAAAGGAAGGGAAAGACCCTTCTTCTCCCGCCAGTTATCGTCCCATTGCCCTGACAAGCTGCCTGTGTAAGCTCCTCGAGAAGATGATAAACAGGCGACTTGTGTACTTATTAGAGTACAATGATCTTCTTGAGAGCTGCCAGGCAGGCTTCAGGGCGGGGTGATCTACCAGCTATCAACTCGTTGCATTAGAGGCGTATATCAAAGATGCTTTCCTCCACAAGCAGTACTGTATGACAGTCTTCTTTGATCTTGAAAAGGCGTACGATACTGCTTGGCGGTACGGCATCCTCAGCGATTTGAAGTCCTTTGGCATGTCGGGTAACATGATGAACACGCTTCCCAGTTACCTGTCTGGAAGAACGTTTCGCGTGCGAGTTGGAACTGCACTTTCTAGGGTTCATGTGCAGGAAAATAGAGTGCCGCAAGGTGGAGTTTTAAGGGGCGCCCTTTTTATTGTGAAAATGAATTCCCTTAGGAAGGCGCTGCCACCGTCGATTTCCTGTTCAATTTATGTAGACGACGTACAATTATCTTTTGAGTCTTGTAAATTGTCTGTCTGCGAGCGGCAAGTCCAGCTTGGTGTTAACAAGCTTGCCGGCTGGGCAGATAGCAACGGTTTTAAATTTAATGCAGGGAAGTGCACTTATGTTTTGCTTTCCAAGAGGCGTGGCATTCGGCGGGATCCAGAAATTCAACTCCACGGTGTCTCTATCCCTGTAAAAAAGGAACACAAGTTCTTAGGTGTTATCTTTGACGAAAAGCTTACATTCATCCCACACATAAAACAACTAAAACATAAATGCCTAAAAACAATGAATATCCTGAAGGTTCTGTCGCACATCTCTTTTGGTGCTGAGAAACAACTTCTCTTACGTGTTTTTACCAACTTGATGGGTTCACGATTGGACTATGGTAGCGTTGTCTATGGGTCAGCAAGTAAAACATCCCTCAAAATGCTGGACCCAGTGGTCCATCTCGGGCTCCGCTTGGCGTGTGGCGCCTTCCGCACTAGCCCGGTCGAAAGCCTCTATGTGGAGTGCAACAAATCGAACCTACAACATCAGTGAGCATACACAGATCTCCTTTATGCTTTTAAAATTTCATCCATGCCTCACCATCCTTTTAAATCAGTTTTTCATGATACGTCCATCACTGAACGCCTTTTAAATCGACCATCGTTCTCTGCGCCCTTCTCCTACAAAGTTAGAGAGAAAGCATCAGAGCTTGCTGTCTCCTTTTAGATACAATCCAAACTTCTCTAACGGATTTTATAGCACCATGGCATCTCTGCCCTGTATCATGCGACACATCTTTCACACATGTAGATAAAAACCGAGCTCCCACATGTGCGATTCTGCAGCATTTCTTGTATTTGCAGCAGAAGTATGAGTGTTCTGTATTTTATACGGACGCTTCTAGAACTGCCACCCCTGTGTCCTGCACGGCGCATGGGTCCGGCCCTAGTGTCACTAAAACTCTGAATTAAAAAATTACAGTAGAGGCTTACGGTGTACTTGTTGTCAGTCATATACTTCAAAGCCACATCCCACAATCCACTATCTATACAGATTCCCTCAGTGTTCTGCGGGCACTGTCGTCAAAAATGCCTTCCAAAAGCCACGTTGTCAATCTGATCGTCAAGAGTATTATGTCTGTGTATGTACGCAAACTTGAACTGGTTCTTTGCTGGGTCCCTGGCCACTGTGGTATAGCCGGGAACGAAGCAGCGTACCGAATGGCTGCTGCTGCTACACTCTTGAATACAGTAGACATGACCACATTACCCTACACCGACGTGAAACCACACATCAGACAACAACTTCGCAAAACATGGCAAACAAACTGGAGTGAACAAACAGACAAGTTACACGTAATAAAACCTCACTTGGGACCATACACCACCGACACACGCAATAGATACCCTGAAGTCGCCTTGGCCAGATTACGGATAGGGCACACACATGCAACGCACTCGCACCTTCTCACTGCATCTCCAAGACATCTGTGCAGCAGGTGCGGAGAGGCGCTATCCGTAGTGCACATACTAATCACATGCAAGGCACTTCACACAACACGACACAAACACTTCAGAGAACTCTACACACAACATATCCCACTACATCCTTCGCTGTTTCTAGGTGACGATGCCAGTGTTTTTGTGAAACGTGTGTTTGAGTATTTGTCAGACGTTAAATTTTTAAACCTCATTTCCTATCACGCATAATCAAATCTGGCCCTATACACCAGCCATCACCATTATCTTTAACTGATTTTACTATGTTCGGTTGACACAATTTTTACCTACCTTTTTGTGGTAACCACTTCACTTCATGAAATAAACTTTTCTCTGGCGCTCTTTGCCCTTAGTCGGCCTTGCGCCATAAGAACCCAATCATCATCATCATCATTCCTGTTTGAGCAGTGAATCAAGCCTGTCACTCTGCTCGAGTCCTGTATTGTAACCTCGCCCGTCGGGGCATTGTTCTTGGGCTTCGGCTCATCTCTCGCTATGAAGTAAAGGGGTAATGTTTGCCTACGGCTTCTGGACTTCTATACAGCTGCAACATTGGCTGGCCGCTCGCTTCACCAGGCTACCATACGCATGTCTTTGGATGGATTAATGACAATCGTTTGAAACTTGTGTTAGGGGGGGAAGTTAGTATCAACATGTTGAATGCAAACTCAGCCCAACACCAATTTCAAAACTTGCTAGATTCAAATGCCTTTAGAAACACAATTGCTGCACCTACTCGCTTTACGCCCGATTGTGCCTCGTTAATTGATGTTTTTATTACAAATATGAAAGCCCGCACTCTAGTATCCGGAGTGAGTGGCGTTAATTAAAGCGATCATCTGCCCATATTTTTAATGACGAAGAACAAGACAACAATAAAAGCACCGAAGCATACTTCTGCAACATTTCAGGACATTAATCCACTCACTTTAGAAGCATTTCGAAACGAGCTATCCACGATAACTTGGGAAACCGTTTTCAGTGCAACTGACCCAAATGAAGCCTTTGATGACTTTTTGTCGTTGTTTAAATCAGTATACCAAAAATGTTTCATTCGCAAAGCTCTATCCTTTAGAAAAGCCAGAATACCATGGATCACACCACATTTATTAAAACCGATAAAAGAGAAAGACGCCCTTTATACACGATTCATCCGTACGAAAAACTTGGATGACCTACGCGCCTTTAAAAGATTAAGAAATACTGTGACCAGCTCCCTCAGGGAAGCTAACTGTGCTTACCTTTTTAATCTTTTCAACGCTCAAGTTTTGCGAAAAACTGATGTTTTGTGGAAAAGGCTCAACAATGTACCTGGCCGACAGCAGGAACATGCGCACGGTAGTGAACTAATTCTGAATGGCGCACCCACGTATGGTGCGCAGCTGGCAAACGCATTTAACAATTTTTTTGTATCTCTTGATAACAGCTCTTCCAATGCGGGTATTTTGAACTACTTGCCACCCAGAAACAGGAGTAGCGCGTTCCTATTCCCAACCGCTACCAATGAAATCTTCCGCACGTTCTTATCATTTCGTAACAGTAAGGCATGTGATGCCGATGACATTCAAATCCTACCAATTAAGAACACACTGGATATCACCTGACCTGTACTTCAGCCCGTGTACAACATCGCTTTCGAAAAAGGCATTTTTCCAATACGCATGCAAATGGCTAAAGTGGGCGTTATATTCAAAGGTGGTGATAGAACTGAACTGTCTGACTATAGACCAATATCAATCCTTCCTGTGTTTTCAAAAGGGCTTGAAAAACTAATTAGTGAACGCATGTCCACTTTTTGTTAGAAACACCTTATAATAACTAATTTGCAGTTTGGGTTTCGAAAACATCTTTCAACCGAGTCTGCGCTTTTAACACAAAAAGAAATAATTCTGCAGACAATTGAGAATAAACTGGTAACACTAGGGGCATTTGTAGATTTTTCGAAGGCGTTCGATCGAATTAACCATGCCATATTACTAAAAAAACTCGAGCATTATGGGTTTAGAGGTGAATATCTCACTTTGCTAGAAAGCTACCTTAAATTCTGATGCCAGGCTGTGGTGATAGACAATGAAATATCTGATTATAAGGCAGTTAAATCAGGGGTACCCCTGGGGAGCATCCTCGGGCCACTATTATTCTTACTTTATATTGATGACTTGGTAAAGGTCGACAACTCTTGCAGATTCGTTATTTATGCAGCCGACACCACCTTACTTATTTGTGGTAAAGATGCTACAAAATTACTGCATGATGCAAACAATGTGCTAAGTAAACTGGATATTTGATGCACAGTTAATTCTTTAACGATAAACACTTCCAGAACAAAGGCAGTTCTCTTTAAGCCAATAAATTCTAAAGCATTAATTAGCAACAGCCTATGCAAGGGTACTTCCAGCATCGAAATTGTCCCTTTAGTGAAACGCCTCGGCGTTTTTTTCGACAAACACTTAACATGGAACAAACACGTCGATAATATTTCCACCAAACTTGCACGCGTCGTTGGTGTCCCCACAAGGTTACGGTTCTTTCTCCCGCAGAAAATAAAATTGCTCATTAGCCATTCTCTTTTTTCTCTCAACTTAACTATTGCCTCTTAGTCTGGGGACGTACGACCGCTACTAATATTACTAAATTACATCTACTACAAAAGAAAGCCGTGCGATCCGTCTCTAATTCTGCTTATGATGCTCATACACAACCAATTTTTGTAAGCCTCGGGGTTCGCCCGTTCAAGGCCTGCATGATGAAAAACTTTTTAAGAGCTACAATAGTGAAACAAGAACAAATTGTAATTTTATTAGAAAACTGTCGAACCTGATTCCACATCATAGCATTTATAACACACGTCATCCAGAAGCATGGTTTGTGCCACGCCCACGTACCAATTACGGAAAACAATTATTGTGCTACACGTTACCATGTCTGTTGAATTCACGTAATCAATAATTCGTAATTACCGTACTTACCCGATTCTAACGCGCACCTTTTTTCCGCAAAAATAGGCCGAAAAATTGCATGCGCGTTAGAATCGGATACGAAACCGAAACTGCCCAAACAGCTGAAATTTCGTTCCACCCATCTCCATCGCCATCTCAAGATGGCGCCAAAGCTTTTAGCAACAATTTTTGGGATCTAGGCGCCTAGGCTTTTTTTCTCGGCGTTCACACAAATCGTCACATTATTCCACTTGCGTGCTCGATAACAGCAATGGCAGGAGCGGCACAACAAGCGGTTGGCTGAAGCGTATGCCTCTGGAGAAGCGCGCGGAATGGGCATGCGAGACGTGGGCCACGATCACATCGAACATGGTTGAACGTTCGTTCAGAAGTGTGGCATCGCGAACGCGCTTGACGGCACCAATGACGAGATGTTGTGGTCAGCAGAGAGCGACGAGGAGTGAGATGAGTGAGATTACTTCAGGGAATAAATCGCCCGTTTCTCTCGCATTCGTTTTTCTTGCTCACAAAGTTTCTTGCCCGTTACAAACGGAGGTGCAAGTTTTTTCGGTTTCTTTGCCTGGAAAATCGGGTGCGCGTTAGAATCGGGGGCGCGTTAGAATCGGGTAATTACGGTAGCTTTATTGATTCTGTGCAAGCATCTTGTTGGAGTGTGTATTAAGTTTAGATTTATTATATTGCTGCGAAGGAATCTGAATTATGTTTTGCTACATTAAGTTATGTATTTTTGTTTCCACAAGTATACACAATTGTTTTATAAATACATTAGGGTTCACGGACCCCGTCAAGCCCCATGTTGGCTTTTTGTCCCCGCTCCAGCCATCTGAATTTATGGTCCGTAGTAATATCTGTATTTCGATGTCGAATAAACTTGACTTTACTTGACTTGACAGAGCTCGGCTCGGTTCGGCCTTCCTGTACGCAGCAACGGGTTGTCAGCGGTGAGATGACAAGGTTGCAACAACTGGTTGGCCGTGGTTGGATGGCAACTTCGTAACACTTGCAGCCAGCGGTGCGAGATCCAACACCACGGACGTCAAGGCGGCTTGGGACTTCGCAGAATTCACGGCGGTCAAAGGTGAGTGCGGGACTTTTTTTTACTGAGTTTTACCAGGCATCGGAAATAGCTGGTAGGGGATGTGTTTTTGTCGCGTGGGATTTTCGAGCAAAACATTTTTGGAGCAGTGGGAAATCAGTACTCTAGACCGGCCATGAATTTGAAGGTGTTGAAAAAACCGCAGTTGTTGGAGCTTGCCAAAGAGTCGTGATTGGATGTTTCGGACGCGCTGAGACAGCCAGAACTAATACAGGCTAGTGCAAATTTAAAGCACAAAAAATTCAGACAGAAGACGAACGAGACAAGGACAAGGCTTACGTTGGACAAACAGGATGGTGCCTTAATCAACGCCTCTGTGAGCATACCAATCGAGTGGAAAAAGGCACAGACGGGAACGTCGCCTATTTAATGAATCTACGGTCGTCTTTCGCAATCCCGATCAGTGCACACGGGAGACTGTGGAGGCGGCTGAGATACATCGTGGTGGCGAAGATTGAGTGAGCGCGACCTCCGAATCTTTGAAAGCGAAAGAGCTGGCCTTCCTGGGTACGCCCATGATATAAGGGACGTGTACGCGCCTGTATAGTGCGCACATATTCTAGTTTAGAACGATTCGCACATACACTGATTTATTTTTCAAAGTTTTTTTATCACCATTTTGTATAAATATATATATAGAAAGAAATGCCGGCAGTCTACAACGCAAGAGAAGGAATAGGGGAATGGTTAGACTATTTTTTACCGTTAGTGACATTACATTACTATTTTTTAATCATTACGTGAGAAAGAAAGAAAGAAAAACACGCGCCCAGAGTGGGGACCGAACCCACTGCTTTCGGTCCCCACTCTGGGCGCGTGTTTTTTTTTTCTTTCTCACGTAATTAATATAAACATAATAATGTAATGTCACTAACGGTAAAAAATAGTCTAACCATTCCCCTACGCCTTCTGTGGCGTTGTAGACTGCCGGCATTTCTTCTTGTATTTCCTAACAAGCCCCTCATTTCCAGACTATATATATATACAATCATAATCATAATCACCAGCCCATCTACGGCCACTGCAGGGCAAAGGCCTCTCCCATTATTCTCAAATTACCCGCCGCGGTGGCTCAGTGGCTAAGGCGTTGCGCTGCTGAGCACGAGGTCGCGGGTTCGATTCCCGGCCGCTGCGGCCGCTTTTCTGATGGAGGCGAAAAGCAAAAACGCCCGTGTGTACGAGATTTCGGCGTACGTTAAAGATCCCCAGGTGGTCAAAATTAATCCGGAGCCCTCCACTACGGCGCGCCTCATCGCTTGCGTTGCGTCGGCGCGTTAAACCCTACAATCAATCAATTATTCTCCAATTGCCTCGGTTCTGTGCCAACTGTGACCAATTTATCCCCGCAAACTTCTTGATCTCATCTGCCCATCTAACTTTCTGCCGCCCCCTGCAACGCTTGCCTTCTCTAGGGATCCACTCTGTTACCCTTATTGACCAGCGGTTATCTTGCCTTCGCATTACATGCCCTGCCAACGTCCATTTCTTCTTCTTAATTTCTACTAATATGTCCTTAACACGCGTGTGTTCCCTGACCCACTCCGCTCTCTTCTTGTCTCTTAATGTTACACCTATCATTTTCCGCTCCATTTCCCGCTGAGTCGTTCTCAATTTAAGTTGAACCCTCTTAGTGAGCCTCCAAGTGTCTGCCCCGTAGGTGAGTACCGGTAAGATGCAGCTGTCATACACTTTCTTCTTCAGCGACAATGGTAGGCTGCTATTCATTACCTGAGAATGTCTGCCATATGCACCCCACCCCATTCTGATCCTTCTAATTATCTCTGCCTCATGGTTGTGATCTGGGGTCACAACTTGGCCTAAGTAGACATATTCGCTTACAACTTCCACTGCATCGCCACCTATCTCAAACCAGTATGCTGTCCCGAGGGTATTGATCATTACTTTAGTTTTCTGCATATTAAGTTTCAGGCCCACGGTTCTACTCTGTTCGCCCAGTGCGGAAACCATGCATTGCAATTCTGCAATTCGTCCTCCGAGTTACTTAGGAAGGCAACATCATCAGCAAATCTGCGGTTACTGAGGTATTCTTCATTAACCCTTACTCCCACCTGTTCGCAATCCAACGTTCTGAATACTTCTTGTAAACATGCTGTGAATAGCATTGGAGAGATTGTCTCCTTGTCTGACTCCCTTCCTTATAGGAATTTTACTGCTCTCCCTATGGAGGATGATCGTAGCTGTAGACCCATTGTAGATATCCTCTAGTATTCTTACATAATGCTCATCTACCCCCTGGTTCCATAATGCCTGAATGACTGCTAGGGTTTCGACCGAGTCAAATGCTGTCTCATAATCTATGACGGCTATATATAGGGGTTCAGTATACTCAGCGCACTTCTCTATCACCTGATTGATCGTGTGAATATGGTCTATTGTTGAATAACCTTTTCAGAACCCTGCTTGTTCTATAGGTTGACTGAAATCTAAGGTTGCAGAAATTCGGTTAGCGATTACCTTTATAAATACCTTGTAGACGACTGACAGTAAGCTGATCGGCCTGTAATTTTTCAAGTCCTTCATGTCGCCTTTCTTATGGATTAGGATGATGTAGGCGTTCTTCCAAGATTCCGGTACCATTGCGGTCATTAGGCATTGCGTATACAGCTTTGCCAGTTTTTCAAGGACAGTTTCTCCGCCATCCTTCAAGAGGTCTGCTGTTATCTGATCCTCACCAGGTGCTTTGCCCTCTTTCATTTTTTGTCAAAGCCTTCCTTACTTCTTCGGTCGTTACTGGTGGGATGTCTATCTCCTGTGAACTACTGTCTCGTTCGGAATTATCCTGTATGTCCTGTAGAACTCCTCGCATTATCCTGTAGAACTCCTCGGCCACTGTGACTATTTTATCCCTATTTGTGATTACATTGCCTTGCTTATCCTTAAGTGCATACATCAGATTTTTCCCCACTCCAAGACGTCTCTTCACTGCTTTCAGGCTACCTCCGTTCTTTACAGCGTATTCGATCCTCTCCATATTATACTTCCGTATGTCAGCCTTCTTACGCCTATTGATTAACTTCGAGAGCTCCGCTAGTTCTATTCTGTCAGCTGCGGTGGAGATTCTCATAGTTTGCCGTTTCCTGATTATAAATATATATATATATATATATATATATATATATATATATATATATATATATATATATATATATATATATATATATATATATATATATATATATATATGTTGTTTTTGTAAATAAAATTTCAGTTGGAAGTATAGCGCTTGTCCTCGTCTCGTTCGTATTCTGTCTAAATTTTTGCGCTTTAAATTTGCACTATGGAATACTAACTAGCTCGAATTCACCCGTTGTTAAGTAATACAGGCTATACTCGCTGTTGGGGCTGATGCCTACGAGTTGTCTGAGTGCATTGAGCTGCTCAATGGCAGGGAGACCGCTGAGCGTCAGGCTGGAGAGGCTGAGCGCCAGCGTGAGGAACGAGAGCATGAGGAATGTTAGCGACAGCATGAGCCGGAAATGAAGCGTCTAGAGATTGAGGCAGCTCGATCTAGGCGTCCGAGTGACAGCAGTGCACCAAGCGTGCAGTCTGTGGCGACTGAGCGACCGACGTTATGAATAAGTAACCTAATGCAACCCTCTTTTTTTGGTCAATTTCGAGCGTACGTGCGAAAGGGCCCAGTTTAGCCGAGACTCATGGCCACAAAAGCGGCTTACGCTTTTGCCGGGTGAGGCATCCGACGTGGTGGCCCGCTTGCGAAAGGAGGGTGCGGAGGACTACGAGAAAATCAAGTCGAGGTTCCTGCGTAAGTACAGGCTGTCGGCAGAGACGTTTCGCCAAATATTTCGTGAACCGGAAAAAAACTAAAGGCGAGTCGCACTCGGAGTTCGCCTATAAACTGAGGGCTAACATGGAAGAGTGTCTCAAAGAGGCAAAGGCTGTCGGAGAGCACAAGGCAGTTGAGTGCTTCGGTGTCGAGCAGTTTTACCGCCGACTACCGGAGAACCTGAGACTCTGGGTGCAAGATATGCCAGGGGTAAATACTGTGGATCATGCAGCTCAGCTAGCCGGCGAGTTCGCCGCCCGGCAAGGTGCGCAGGGGCTGAAAGACGGCCAAAAAGTGTTCAGGCCGAGGTTTGATCAGTAAGAGCTGATAAGCCAGCCGGCCTGATAAGCCGGCCTGATAAGCCAAAGGCAGAGCTCCCCAGGAAGACGGTTGAGCTAGAAAAATTGTTCTCTCGGATGAGTGAAACTGGCCGCGAAAAAGAAAACAGAGCAGACGCTGAGGAGCAGCACAGAAAGCTTTTGAAGCGCGCAAACATGCTGCGTGCTATAACTGCAGCGAAACGAGGCATTTGGCTGCAAGTTGCAAAAAGGGCAATCTTGTCTTTCACGTGCTAGACTAGAGTGAGGACAGCAGGCAGTTTCTAGAGCCGTGCGCACGTGGGCTCTTGGTCAACGGTAAACCGTGTCGAGTTCTTCACGGCTCCGTGGCAACGGTAGACATTGTCCACCCTTCGTAGGTTGAACCGGATCAGCTGGCGGGACAGTGTGTTTGGGTGAAGCAGGCCGTAGCAGCAGGAAACATGCGCCTGACGATTGCTAAAGTCAGCATCGGAGGTCCGTTTGGTGAACTTGTAACGCAGGCGGCAGTATCCCAACAACTTTTTCTGGAATACAGGTACCTATTCTAGAACAGGTCGGATCAGCTGTTACGCGAACAGGAATACGATTTCGAGAAACTGCCGTGGAAAGAATCAGCTGGGCTCGCTCTAAGCGGCTCAAGCAAGGTTAGTGTCGCCCCTCTGAGAGGAATGGCGAGACTCAGAAAGATAGCAAAGATGGGGCATTTCCGGAGGCTCACGACAGAGGGCAGCGCAAGTCCACTGTGTGTAAGGCCACTAGTGTCAGCGGAGATATGCCAGCGTTGCGTGTTCGGAGTGCTCAGTTTCAGGGGGGCCCTTAAAAACGGCTACCGACCCGAACGCGCGCAGTTCGCAGGCTAAAGACGTTCCGCCGGAAAGCCTAAACCGTGAAGTTAGCGAAAGAAGACAACACGAGTCCGTAGAAACAAATGGCGTTTCTCCGGACGCGAGTTCTGAACCGAGCTACTGGGGCAGAGCCGTCAGTCAAGACACTGAACGGTTATCACGGCAGAGCTATGCTTGGCGGCGACGCGGCATTGGAGCGAGTCGCTAGTGCTCCACGAGCAGCTCAGATACTCGATGTCGAGCAACGGCCAGCTGAGCACGTAGCCATTCCAGTGTCGCCTGGGGTTGAGCCGTCTGTTGAGACCGGGCCGCCCCTGCCTAGCTTGGCCTTGACAGCCGGAAAGGGGAGCGGAAACACCCTGTGGTGTTCGCTTGCCGACAGCGTCGCAAAATATTGCGGCAAGAAAGAGAGAAAGAGAGAATAGCAAACGGAAAGGCTGAGAGGGTATCCACGCTTAGAGCCCTGATTGCTACTTGACACTGGGGAAGGGGTCTTCAGGCGATGGAAGAGAAAGCAAGCAAAATAGAGGGGAAAGGAGAAGGGCCGCGCCCACACTTCAGTCCCATTTCGGGCGCTATAGTCTTTCGGCTAAGCCTGTTTCCTTCATAAAACGCAAAAGGGCTTTTGTTGCCTTCTGCGAAGTCTATTCTAGGAGTCGGTGTCCTAAAATAGTCTATAGTGTGAATGGTTGATTGGCCAATCGGTTGAGCTCGGCGGCCAAAACACGTCTTTCTGATCAATACTGCGGGCAACGACAAAGCACATGTTCGATTGTCTCTTCAACCTCGCAGGCGTTGCACTGGGCACTATTGGCCATCCCGATGAGGAAGGAGTAGGCTTTTGTGAAAGCAACTCCCAACCGCAGTCTACAAAGTAAAGTAGACTGTGATCTAAACAGCCCACATGGAAGACGGCGTCGGAGTGAAGGGTGCTGGCTATGGAGGCGGGGATTCACAAAGCCCGGTGTATTCCATTGAGTAATGGAGATCATCCGCGCCAACTGACAAAGCAGCCTAGCGGCATCAGTCCTTGCGAATGGAAGCAAGGGGGTACTTTCACTATCGTAGCCTGTCCGGGCAGCTGCATCAGCCGAAACATTGCCAATGATTCCACAGTGACTTGGCAACCACTGAACTACAATATTATGGCCCTTTATGACAGCCTGGTGAAATAATTCTCGAATTTCTGTCACCAGTTGGTGCAACAGACCGTAGCGTAGGGCTGCTCGGTAGCTTTGCAGGGCGTCTTTGCAATAGGTAAAAATGGACTATTTTTGGGGAGAAGCTTCAATGATGTATCAAGGAGCTTCACGGACGGCTGCAGGTTCAGTAGCCATCGAACTGGTCACATCGGCGACACGGAATCGAATTTTGGTTGATTCTGATGGTATAACCACCGCACCTGCCGATCTCGAGGACGTCACAGAAACATATACGTGCTTTCCATCATTGTGCTGTTCAAGCAAATGCGGCAAGAGGTCCCATGCGTGCCTGCCGAGTGGCAGCGCCGCACGCTCACTTTGCGCCGGTTCTCAGCGGACCTCGGAGTGGCCCAGAACGAAAGCGCACGCCTTGCTCCAGCGGTGAAAGCAGAGCAGTTTTGTCCGCGCGCTCGAGATACGTCTCGTTAGAAGGCCGATGTCCTCTCGAACGGTCGCAGCAGCTTTCAGAGAACGGGCGCGCCTAAGGTACGGTTCAAAAAAGAGTAAGCTCCGGGCAATCATCATCACCATCATCACCAGCCTATCTACACCCACTGCAGGGCAAAGGCCTCTCCCATTATTCTCCAATTACCTCGGTCCTGTGCCAACTGTGAACAATTTATCCCCGCAAACTTCTTGATCTCATCTGCCCATCTAACTTTCTGCCGCCCCCTGCACCGCTTGCCTTCTCTAGGGATCCACTCTGTTACACTTAATGACCAGCGGTTATCTTGCCTTCGCATTACATGCCCTGCCCACGTCCATTTCTTCTTCTTAATTTCTACTAATATGTCTTTAACACCAGTTTTCTCCCTGACCCACTCCGCTCTCTTCTTGTCCCTTAATGTTACACCTATCATTTTCCGCTCCATTGCCCGCTGAGTCGTTCTCAATTTGAGTTGAACCCTCTTAGTGAGCCTCCAAGTTTCTGCCCCGTAGGTGAGTACCGGTAAGATGCAGCTGTCATACAAACAGCTCAATGACGCGAGCTCAATGGCGGGAGCTCGGGCAATGGCGCGAGCTCAAATCGCGGCTCTCAGTGCGAGAAGTGGCCTGTAGAGGCCTGACTTTCCAAATTGCATTGTTTTTCCTGAAGCAGGTTTCGCCCTTTACGATTACGTTTCTTTTTGTGGGACATTTCCAATCAGGCGAAATGTCACCTTTCGAGTTGGTGTGCTTGGCTAAAGTACTGCTGGGCTAAAATATAACTAGTGTAGTCAGTTATTAGCGTATTTTATTGCAACTAAATGCCCGGTAGGGCTTTAGCGTGTATTTGTCTTCGCACTTTCCGGCGATACGGTTGTGTCTTCCTGTGTTGTTCTGTTGCTTGCCCGACCAAGCCAGAGACGTTCTTGGCGATCCACTACTCGTACAGTGACCGGCCCGGTGAAGCTCCAGCATGCTGTCGTACAGCCCAGCCGGGAGTCGAGCATCTGCAGAGCACTACTTTCCGAAAGCATCCCTCCGGACAACGGTTGAAGACTCTTATCCAACGGAACCTTGGACCCCCGGCGGAGGAGCTGTTACGAATCAGCCCACCGCTGTGCTCTTTGCAATACTCGGCTGTCGGCCAAGCCTCCACTACGTGCGCCTTTCAAGCAGGCCCACTTGTCGGTGACGCACACTTGCAGCCGATGATTCAAACAAGCTGCTACGTGTCTGGATCTCTGCTGCCTCGCTATCAGCGTGATTCAAACCGGCATTTCCATACGAGGCAGGCTTCAGCCTGCCCGAAAGACACGGAAGCCCCGCGTCCGTTGCGGAGACCTCCTCTCTCCCCTCTCTCCGACGCAGCGTGCGCCGCTTCTACCGACTGCTCACGAACTCTGGAAAGAGTGTTGTTGTGTTTGTGCCGTTGGTGTCGTGTGAAGAATCTAGAGGAAACGCTTGTTTTGACCGCTGCCGCTTTGGGTATAATAAGACCTCCAAATCCTGTAGGTCATTCCTGTTTGAGCAGTGAATCAACGCTGTCACTCTGCTCGAGTTCTTTACTGTAACCTCACCCGTCGGGGCATTGTTCGTGTGCTTCGGCTCATCTCTCGCTATGGAGTGAACAAGTTACGTTTGCCTACGGTTTCTGGAGTTTTTCACGGCTGTAACATTGGCTGGCCGCTCGCTTCACCACGCTACCAAACACATGTCGGAGCCGACAGAGCTCACCTCGCGTCGGCCTTCCCGGATGCAACACTACAAAGGTTAAACTGGTGGTTGCGTCAATAAATGACTGTGGGAGCATTATCTGTCTATACAGAACTCTTCCCTTTCTAACTTTACTTCTCATTACCACACGTGTACACGTGTAAATAAGTGTACACCGGTTTTCTCTGACACAACCGTGTTGTTCAAACACACTAATCAGCATACAAGGGAAATGTCAGGGGCTCTTTTTATGCAAAAAATAGTGAAACTTGCGTAAGCCAACCTTCTGTGACCTTGCACAAAAGCAAATTTTGTTATCTTGCAGAGCGTGTGACTTAACGAGTTGCAAGCTTGCGTAGTGTTTCCTTCTTTAATTGAACTGTTTTGACATGCGCGGGGTTTTTGTGCATATTGCCGCGAACAATGCATTGGGTTTGTTTATTTTTTTCATTTACCGCCTGGCTGCACCGGTCTGTGTTATCTGTGTGCCAAGGGAAGGGCGTGTTCCATTATTTTTTTCTATAACGCATGTGTTATCTGTTGTGATAGGGACAGCGTTCCGAACTAACGCGAACAGCCTAGAACAATCTTCTTTGTTCTGGATGTAAATCGACGGTTCGAGAAACACTCGCGCCGAAAGATATAAGCAAGCAGAGCAGACGCCGCGGCTTTAATTCGACTCTCGACGCTCTCCTACGCACGTCACTGTCTTGACTGCGGTCTGGCTGCCTGTGTATTCTTTGAGTTGTTAGGGGAGCACAAGTTCGCTCAAATAAACTTGTTTTCCTTAAAGGCAACTGCGTCGGTTTTGACGTCGTGACAATATATGTTTTCTTTTCCAATAAAAATTTAGTTGTGGGTACCGCGCTGTGTCTGTAGCCTTCCTTGTCGTCGTCTCTCTTGCGCTGGTTGTATTCTATTATGATGAACCAGTACCACCTCGCCCAGCTTGCCATCTTGGTGCTTGAAAGCAAATAGCGCAAAAATGCGGTGGATGAACTTCCCTTCGTAAAAAAAAATTTCCGCCAGTCCACCCTGTGAATGTGGTTGGACAGCAAAGCTGTAGACGGCACCTACGACGATTACTCCTGCGACGTCCCTTAAATTCAGTCACGTCGCTCTACAAATCGTGAAACCAGAGAGAAATGAAATGCACTTAACCACAACCTTTATTACTTGAAAGAGATATTCTTGGTAAGGTTAAATCAATGATAATGCATGAATGGTGGTTGATGGAGTTGTATTGGTGTAGCACATGAGTGGAAACTTTTTTTTTATAAAATTAAAGGAACCCCAAAACCGTAGTTAGACGATCTCGCTTCTCCATCTATGCCACCGCGGACGGAGGCGATGAGATCGGCGGCCGAAACGATGGAGGAGGACGAAAGGAGGAGGATGAGCTGAAGGAGCAGCATGAGGTGGAGAAGAAGCAGGAAGTACTTCTGTTCTGATTTATGAACAGCCCGCAGTGCGGCCCAGCGGTGTTGTTCTTTCTTCACTGGAGCCCATATGCAGTCCCCGCCGCCTGTGCTCTGTCAACCAACTGCAGCTGGGTAGGCAGACAGGGGCTGGAATACAGCATCTCCAGTTTCTCTTGTTGTGTACTTTAAGGAAAGAGAGGAGGGTGCTCAGGGCTAAAGTCGCACACCCATATTATGTGGCGGACTGTTCCTACTTCAGAGCAATATTTACATTCCGCGTCGTAGTGATTCGGATGCATTAAGTGAAGAAGCGTCGGCTGTGAGAAGGAGCCGGATTGTATGTGCCGTAGGGTAGTTCGTTTTTCTCTGGAAAGGCCAGGGTAAGGCAAGCGTAGAGTCTGGCTTTGAAGGCTATAATGCTGGGGTATATTCTTGAACGAGACAAGCGGGTGACGGTCCTCGTGCAGCTCCATAGCACGGGGGTTAAAGGCGCAGTCTTGTTGGTGGGCGTATTCGTTGCCATCCATGGAAGCGTGAGTCCAGATAAGCTGAACATAATCGTTTCGGGAGTAGGTTTTTAGCACATGCACTGCACGTCGGGACACCCAACCCAAATGGTAATTCAGGTGGGCTTGTTAAGAATCGATTGCTTCTGTCCTAACCCCTGGTTGAGTGAGAGCCGAGGCGATGGCTGCCTCTTCTGCTGCCATCATGTCTTGGGTCTTGATTGAGGCACACGCAAGGAGATTAGCTCGCGAGCTGGCCACGACAATGGCGTACTACTGCCCTCAATGTTGGGAGGCGTCAGTGTAGGTAACGGCATGATTCCCACAGTGGCTGGTGTTGAGCGTTGAGCCCGTGCTTGTCGGCGACCCTCGTCATGTGAGGGGTTCATATTTCTAAGCAAAGGGAGCACCTTTAGTTCTTTTCGCCAAGAGTGCGGGAGTACATCAAGCGGAGTGACATTCTGTGCTGCCCAACCAATCTGATGAAGAATGCTGCGACCCACCGCAGTTCTCCTTCCGAGCTTCTGGTTAGAAAGATGGCCCTCTATCAGTCTGCCGCCGTGTTGTGGACCTCCGTGCTAAGCAGCCTCTCTGTGGACGCACTCAGGGGAAGACCAATGGCCTGCTCAAACGTCTTTCTTATTATTATATAAAGCATCCTAATGTCCTCGTTGTCGATAAGAAGACAGAGGTTTGACGTAATTGATTCTAGACAGGATAAAAGCTTGAATTAATCGGAAGGTATCGGATTACTTGAGGCCTCGCTTCTTGGTGGCAACTCGCCTGATCATGTGTATGATTTGATTGATGGTGTGTTTGAGGCGGTCCAACGATACTTCACTCTTCGTGTTGGCCTGGAGATATAGGCCCAGGATCTTTATGCTGGGGCCTAGAGTGAGGGCCTGGCCATCAAGGAGCATTTGAATGTGTTCCTTGATGTGTGGTTTGGTGTGAGGGTGGACGACAAGGAGCTGTGATTTTTTACGTGAACACTAGAGGCCACATGCGTTACCACATTGGAATACTAGAAGTGAGATGGCATGCGTTGGTGTGAGCTTCCATTAATTTTTGCAACCCCTAGAACACGCGCAAGGCGCGCATAGGGCCGCTAGACGCGCCGTGGACGGAGCGCACAGCGGCGTGTGAGGTCGCGTGTGGGTTCAATTGCAGGGGGTAAACCCGTAGATGTGCTTGGTAGTCCGCCACCTGTATTTCCCGTTTCCGCGTGGGCTCGTAGCTAAATCGGAATACAATGGGCTCTCATTTTGTTACACTATTAGTTCCTGGTTCGATTCCTGGTGGTGCAGTAAATTCTTTTATTTGGTCGGGGGAGTTTTCTGTTGACACCAACGGTCGCGAAAGAACCCTTGGGACGTAGAAGTATAAAGCTTTGTTTTAAAAACAGCCAGCTTTTTAGACAATGAACACTATCATGTGGGCAGCGTACTCGTGTTTAGCGTAAAGTGAACCCTTTCCACTGTGCTTATTGATGCTGACGTGCATGAGCTATTTTACCGGTGCTGTAGAAGAACGTAGCGGGCGCGTGTGCAGTGCGCGTTCGTGGGAAGCGTTATGTAAAAGTGCTGCTGGCATCGCATCGGCCCCCGGTGTACAAAAATGGCTTTTAAACAAGTTGCGCAATCCAGTGACACCGCCAACTTCGACTCCAAAAATCTGGCTGCCATGGCCCAGTATGCCACAGAAAATGGCTGCACCTCTCAACGAGACCGTACAGGATATCTGGAAGACACCAGTGCGATGTAACGCTTTTGTCTCCGTTTCTATTTTAAGATGAGCTATAACGGGGCATGTTGCAAAAGATATTCGTGTCGCTGTATTTTTGCAGCCCGCAATTACAGCGGACAACGAAAATAAAATGAAGGGAGCGTCCTAAGAGAGCTGCCTTCAATAGTGGAGTGGGAGACGTCGGCAAACAGGTGTCAAACGAAGCGCGTTAAATGTTGTTTTACTGCACAGCTTTTTGGCGTCCGCTAGTGTAGTTTGAAGGCGGCGGCGTCCCCGTTACCGCGCGAACGGAGGGAGGGCCTAAAACTGAAAGGAAAAAGAAAACGGGGAAGGATAGCTGACCACGTCTCTCAGTTACACTGGTATAAAGGACGAAGTCATGAGCGCACAAGAGCAGTTTCCCCGGTGTGTCATTTATGACCTGTGCAGCGGCAATAATGCAAATAATCAGCACCATGGGCCCTAGGATGATGCCCAGTGGCGCCCCGTAAGCGACTGTGGCTGAGGATGATTATGCGTAATTAAAAGCACCGAAGTGAGACAATCAACGTACTATGTAATGGTAATAATCTTGCTGACAGTGCAAGGACGTTTTCTCTGGGATACCACAATAACTGTTTTTCTAAAGTGCGTGAATATGGCGTCAACCACTCATTAATTATTCAGAGCCGAAGAAATGACGTGACTGAATTCAATGAGCTGTATATGTAGAAAAAGCACAGCGGAAACCATGCTCACGCTGCGAAAATACCTTATTATCACTCCGGTGCTAAAGAGTGTGTCTATGAATTATGTGCTCCAGATGTTTTCAACAAGTACACGTCAACGAAATACGCCTTAATTGAAAATGAGTTGGTTATTCCCCGATTCAAACAAAATGACTACTTTGACAATGTTCAAAATGGCTGACACAGCGCATGTCTGATAAGATGTACCATAAAATATGGTTAAATTACGAGAGTTCTATTTTGCATAGCTCTTAAAAAAGTGCGCAGCTTGCACCAGTAGTGCAAGGCAAAAGAAACAGCAGGGCTTGGGCGACAAAACTCCCCGGTTTTGCTGCACCTTCCTAGGTGTTGCCAGGCTTTGCTACGTTTTGGTGGTTTTCCGATATTTTTTGTAGGCTTGGCTAAGTGTGGAGGGGTGAGGCAAGTTCAGCGGCATTTTATAAGATGTTCTGGAGCAGCAACCCAACTGTGTTCACGTAAGCGCTCCATCTTCCTCGAGTGTTACATACTCCTTCGGCCGCCCGCCTTCTGCGAGAGTCCAAACAGTGAGCTCGGCGCGTAGTCCCGGAGCGCTGCGTGTCAACAGCGGACCTTTTTCATGCGACACTTTCACCGATTAGAGTTCAGTGCACCTACAAGGCTAGTTCTCGACACTACTCGGAGCTGGGCCCGACTGGAACCCTTCTGGGAGGCTAGGTCGGGAGGCTAGAGCGTGCGCTCTATTGTTATCTGAAGCACAATGCTTTCGCGCTCTCCCTCCATGCCAGGGTGCAACCCATGCATCTTTATTTCTTTGCAAGTTTTTGGTCACGCCATTGGAGCCAACTCACGTTAATACAATTCTGCTGTATGAGCGTGTTTTGTATGACATCCTGCCGGACCCCTTTATTAGTCTCGATACTCAAGCTAAGGTTATAAAGGCCGCTGAAACTGATCACAATTTCTTAAAACGGAGCCATTTCCTCGACTATACCAGTATCAGGAGTGGTGCGATTGTCATTTCGAAATACGGCTTGGAAATAGCTAATAAAGGCTTCCGAAATTGTCGAAGAGTAAGAGCAGGACACTTCATTCATTACGAAAGATGACGGGCAAGCAGTAGTGGGATCAAAGGTTTTCCAAACTTAAGTGCGTTATTTTTAAAATAAAAAAATTCCCCGCATTTTCCCGAGGGGAAGAATGTGAAAGTGCGAATGCACGAGTTGAATTTGCGCGGTTCGGTAATGTTCGCGAAAGAGAGATCACACACACACACACAACTACAAAGAAAGAAAGATGCATTTATTCACAGACACCTATTTGTGTTGTCGTTGTACTTGATTGCTAGAGCGGATCTCAGCTTTGAAATTTCGTGTCAGTACTCCTTTAAGCGGGTGCATTAGCCCTTCTCACGCCTGATTCCTGGTCAATCCCCCACGTGGGTATGTGCCATGTCAGCGGCCAGGCAGCGCGCGCCCATCTCCCCCCGTTGCCAAGGAAGACGAGGAGCGCGCGCACCCGCAGCTGTTGCTATGCGGACGGCGGCGGACGCTTCAGGCTCGCTGAAGAAGTGCATTCGCACTTAAAATTTTCTACCATGACTCATTGTAGCTTTTAATTCAGATTCAATTCATAAAACGGGAAATTTTGTCCATATTCTCTGTATTCCGTCGTTTTCACAGGGCCTTAGCGCGACGTTTGAGCTGTATGTAAAGCCACGATCAAAAGTTTACGGACCAGGTAAATGGCAATTTTGGGTCATTTTTCTTTCTGTAGAACACCGACAAACTGTCCATTGCTTGCGAGATGTATAAATGCTGAACTAATGAAAACTACCGCTCATAGTACAACGGGATGTCGTGCAGCAGAGAAATAACTCAAAATTGCTGCTTTCGTGCTCCGTAAACTTCTGCTCTTAAGTGTAGCACGTGTGTTTAACCTGACTATTTAACAGGAAAATGTTTTATGCCGGGACCCAACAAGATCTGAATGACGTCATATCCGCCACTTAAATGACATCACTAGCAAAAGTTCCATTGGCGCGCAGGCGCCAGGATTCAAGCCGTGAACTCCGTCGCCGCAACGAGAGGTGCCTGCCACTTACCGACTGCACTATGAGCTGAGGCGCTGCAACTGTATAAACGCGCCATATATCCCTTATAACAGTTCCTCCATCGTGCTCCTTAGATGGTGCTGCCGTCTAAGAGAGGTGAAGCGAAGTAGTGCATCAAGATGCCACTGAGCGCGGACAGTTGGCGCCAGCTGAGCCCGTCGCAACGCAACCGTCTGCTGTACACTCAACGGAGTAGGAAAGCAGTGGTCGCACATTGTCAAAAGCGATGGCTGTACAAACACACCCACAAGACGGCCCGCAGATCATGCTCTTTCTCTGCAGCGGACCGTGAGTTCACAAAACTAATCGCTGGCAGCCCGTTAAGTTTCGTTCTAGTGATTTGCGAGCGCGTGTGGTTTAATTCGGGTTGACGCAGTGCTCCAGCGCGTGCAATCCAGCGTGCAATGTATATGCAATACCGACGAACTATAAATAGCGATGTGCAATTTCATATTTATGCAGAATAAACATTCAATTGATCTTGCGAAGGCGATTTCACTTTCGTGTTTTACCGATTCCAATGAAAGAGCGATAAGCCACAATTTTATACTTTTTTGAGTAGCAAATTGCGCGGTACAGTGCCTCACTCTGCTGTAAAATTGCTGAGTCCACGTATCAACAGGGTAGTGATCAATGCGAAACATGAAATTGTCAAAACATGAGGCAAGTTTAGCACCAACATGTTTCACGATCGCTCTAAACGTTGGTCGCATTGGCTTACGACAAACATTGAAATGGACATTATCAACCTTACGATTACAAATATTGTTGTCAAAACTGCGCTGACCTTCATTCTTTAGCAATTGGTCGTCGGCAAAAAAACTATACTATTAGCTTAGAACAGTCCAGCATTTGTCCTAAAGTACAATCATGAACAGCCGAAAAAATTTCACCAGCGGAGTTAGGAAATGGCAGATAGAACTGCTAACCATAGCGAAGAAAAAATATCGTCTTTAAAACCGTGAAAAATGGGGTGTGGGTGCGTCGAAAGGGCGGCAAAGATGGTCGTCTTTCGTCGACGTTTGCAAAGAAGCAAGAGGATACGGACAAATTTTGTTCGTGGTGCTCCTGACTTTTTTGGTGATTTTTTTGTGCTCCACTTGCACGGTTTGTGCATTGTATGATTTCATGCTGATTTTCGTTGACCTTGTAGTTCTTCTATGTACGGGCTGCTTACGGGTGTGCTTAAACAGAGCAAGCAGAGTAACATCAAGAAATAAAATTGAGTAAATAAATAAAATAGCACCTTACCTTGTCGTTCCTCAGAACGACAAACAAAACAACAAATTTCATGCCTTGCCATTTATTGCATAAACAACTTTGCTAGCAATGTGAAAAGATTGGAAAAAGAGCCCTTCCCAAGTTTTCATGGCTATTTAGGACAAACACGATAGTCCGAATCTTCATCACCATGAGGAAGCTTTCCGGGATCATGCTCTGGCTGCCATCACTATGCTTTCGTGCAGTGTCCCCTCTCATTATTCTACCAGTCTTCCATGTCCCACGCATTCCCCATGTCTCTCCAGTCATTGATCTCGACCGGCATTGGTCTTGCTTCGGACGGACTGAGGTCTGTCAAGTTGTAGGCGTCCCGAACCAGTTTGGCCGTCCCCAGAATTGCCTTTGTCACGCCCCATGCTACCTTCTGGACGACCTGGTGGAATGAAAAATGGACGACAAAATGTCAGACAATTTATAATAATGATATTAAGCGAAAAACAGACATCCCATTTACGGCGAAAAACATTGCATCTGTATTTACCGAGCGTTTAGCCAAGTTCTTTAAAACATTACTGGATAAACTTCACCCAGTAATAGCAAACTGTTTTATATGCGCACTTAGCTCCAGGCACAAAGCTGAATATATTCGCTCTCTAGAAGCATCAACTACACAAGTATGAACCCCGGAATTATTCACCCCTTTGCTCTCACCACGATGTAGCAAAGTATAAACGAACGAAACAGCTGCTTCGACTGAGGAAAGATCCGAAATCCTTCCTCCGTGCTCACTTTCTATCGCCTCTTCCGTGAACGACCCTTGCATATATTTTACCATACTTTATTTTATGCTTAAGATGTGTATTTGTTAAGATGTCAGAACTCTCGTTTGCTGACAGAGAATCTTCAATGTCTTCAATGTCTTCAATCTTCAATAGTTTAAAATGTATAAAATTTCACGATGATGTAACAATAGTGGTTTTACATTATAGCGTTATAAGACTTACAACAGCATACCTCTGTAGCACATTCTTGAAGCCAAGTAAAGAGGACTTCGATCTGTCGGTGGTGCTTGTCAAACACTGGCAACAGGAACCTCTGGATAATGACGCTGGCCCCGCACGACTGGAGCCACATTACGAAGGTGAGCTTCATCTCGGCGTAGAAGGGCAGGTAGCCGAGAAAGAGGAAGTCAAGCACGGGCTCAACACACAGCGAGAGCGAAAGCACGATCCAGTACATCATCCAGTTGACGTACAGGCGGGGGTCTGCTGATCGGACCGCCTTGCAGCAGCTGTACGCCGGGTAGAGGGCGCCCACTATCAGTAGCATTAGCCGACTCAGGGTGACCGAAAGGCGGTTGAGCAGGAACAGTAGCAGGATCCACAGAGCCGGAACCACGTGGTGGCACTGCATGTCCGAAGAACTGAGAAGTTAGGAAGATAAAAAGTATTCCCACTATAGTCAAGAGTTTCCTATCATATGTACTAACAACCGTGCATATGTTTGTGGATTTTCGTACAATATCAAGTATTACACCCGAACATGCTTCAGAAGAATCGGGTTAAACCCGATTTCTTCCGGAATGGACCTTTTCACAGTAGCGATCTGCACAATCGCGGACTTACGGTTCGCCGTTCTCAACCAGTACTTGCTGGAAGCAAGCCTAGTAAACACTTAACAAAAATTGTTGAGCAAGTTGGTTCACGCTTATTTGAAATACAAGGGGCGCAAGCAGAGGAAGACGAAGTAGGAACACACAGGGCATACAGGCGCCATTATGTGGTGTGTGGTTGCGCCCCTTTGTCTGCTTGCGCCCCTTTTAATCTTTTCAACAAACACAGCTTCGGAACTTATTGAGTATTGCCATGACTTTACCTCTCCAAGCCACGTGGTGAAAAATGCTGCACTGACGTTGTTGTGCGTATCTAATGGAAGCTGCGATATGTAGGCAACTTTCCCCCCTCTGAGATACGTTAAACGGTCGCACTGGTCTTGAATGAAGACTGACATGTTGCGGATGAATACGAAAACCTACGTAAAGCACGATGTGTAAAAAGTCGATGGCCAGCTTTTTGAGAACAAAATGCTTAACTTCTTGGAAGTTATCAATGGCATTTAGCATTGTGATTACTGATTTATTCCCAAACAAACCTCCATATTAGGGAGGGTATTTGACAGAAAACCCTTACTTCCCCCGATTACCAGCTTGAAACAAATGCCAATCTTAACGCGTTGGATTTAACTAACAAGACGGTGACACCTTCAGTTAAAATAAAATAGGTTCACCACTCTGCTCATCACTAGATATAACGCGGAAAACAAATTCTGGCTGTTTTTAGAAAAAACCCGATTTTTCCCATTTATCAGTTTTAAATATTAAACGCATTTTTTACCTCCCGATTCTAAACAAAATATAAAACCCGAAATGAACGACCTTAACTATACAGGACGTGGACACAAGATGGAAATACTCGAGATGAACACTGTTAGTCCCCCCATGTAGTTCTATCATCCTCTTTCCGGTCTTTGTGTGCCCAAATGTCTTCCCTTGGAAGTAACCAACTAGCTTAATTTACGCCTTTTTGAAAGGGCTTGCGTTGATTACTCTGACAGCGCCTATTTTACAATCTATATAGAAAAGTAGCTCTAAAACGAAGTTTATTTTAAGTTTGGGCCAGATTTAGGCTGGTGAATATGTATCATTAAAATGAAAACCAAATCTTAGTAAATGATAACCGGTCTTTTTAGTCGATATATAGACATTTATTAAAATAAATTTTTTCTGGACTGCATTTTTTCGCTCCAGACGAAGTGTCTCATCGCCTTTCTTGTGGCTCAGCAGATCCTGAGGACGCGGGTGCCATCGATGCCCCAGCACCCTCAGTTTTTATGAAGGCGAGAAAAACCATCAGTTTGTCGATGTTGCGGCTCAAGTTAAAGATAGACAGGTGGTTTGTATTATTCCGCGGTCACGTAGAGAGCTGAAATTTTACTTCTAAAAGACATTTGGCGGATCAAGCACACAGACTTTCTTCCCTGCCTTCTCACTGCCCCAAAATCTTTGCACACTATCATCACAAACGCAGAAAAGTCCGTCCTTCGTGCCCGGCCCCTCACTCCCACCGAAGAAACTCCCTTCCACCCGTATCAAAACAATTTCTACGCTCATGGCCCCCCGTTTCACGTCATGTATCCCCCGTATACCGTTCCACCTGCAAATTGGTCTGGTATGGAGTGCTAACACACTCCACTCATAAACCCTAATTCCCGCCCAACCTTTGAGCCGTGGACGAGCAAACTGGTCATTTTTAACCTTGTATCCCAGCGTCGGGTGGTGCTGAGGACCTGGACAGCCAGTGAATCCCAATACTACTCGAAAACGAGGCCTCACACCGGGCCTGCTTGCCGAGCTTGCTCCAAAGAAATGTGTTTCATCTCCGCTCTATCTTTTTCTCTCTCCCAAAAGCCCGCCAGCTTTGCCGGAAGCAATTACGAGTAAAGGTGGGAAACTCCCTCGTTATCGTGCTCTTGTTTTTATAGAGAAGCGCATAGCCCTCACAGCAGCGAAGACTAGACCTTATTGCTCTCAGTGCCCTCAGGCACTTTCCTGTAGGGTAACACGCACTGAGGAACACATTTTTCTTCGCACTGAAACTGACACATTTTTACTGCTCTATTTTATTGTGGTCCTACAATATCATTTCGAAGTTCCGTATATGTAAGTTCTGACGTTATTCGTTACGTACGGATGTAATCCAAATGAGACTCGTTTTACCAAGCGGTAACTTTCCATGTAGGGGGCAAGCGGCTGATCAAGGGACCTACAGAAGTTCAGACGAGCGGCCGTCAAACTATAAGTGAAATATAAAACAATGGCCCTAAATACTGAATGTTAGCGTAACCCTTTCCACACGAGCCTCTGTCGGAGGATAGGACCACTTATAATACCCGGAATTTGGAGACGCGCCTAATGTTTCTCGCAGTATAAAACAATGCAAACAAAAACAGCCTTGCCTCAAAATCCCCTGCCGGCTGCTGGAGCAGAACGCCTTCAGCCGCGGGACCCTGGTGAGGTTCCTCGGCCATAGGAACGTCTTTACGGTGATCTTCATCCAGTTCTACCATCGCAAACAGTGTTGTTGTTGTTGTTGTTGTTCCTTTGTATATTGGCGCATACCCAATCAGGGGATCGGCCAAACATCAGTGGTTAATTCGAATGTGATTCAAAGAAAATTAGAAAATTAGAATGATTCAAAGAAAATTATAAAAATTTGGAAGCTTTTCTTTTTCTTGTGTTGGAGGAATTGAGTTTGGAATTTGGGTAATATTCTCGTCACCACTTCTTCGTCTTCTTCCTTTGATGTGACAATGGTTTTTTGTAGTAAGCACGTACTAGTTTATGAGGATGACGATGATGGATGCGGTTTCGGAAAACTGGCTCGTATCCATTCGGATGGACTGGCGAAGAAGCTTTTGTTTTAGTCAACTCATGTAAACCCCAAAACAGGAGATCGCGAGGAAGGGTGTAGTGTCAGTGACGAAGCGATAACATGAAAACAGGGAAGAGAAAGTCAAATGTAAAAATGTTTGATAATAAAAAATACAGCTGTAAAGTGCCCCAACTCGAAATTGGTCAACACGCTAAGAGTTATTCCCTACTGCAAACTTTTGAGAACCGGTATCATGCAACTAGCAGAATAGCAAGCTACAGCGTCACAATATTTGTTGTTGTACTCTGTTCGTATCGTAGCCAATATTGAAAAAAGGGCCACGTAAGCACATGCAGTTGGAATTTCATAAGCTTGATGGTGGTGATGCTAATGATGGTGATACGCAAATGGTGGTGGTTAAGCTGTCACGCGGTGGGGTTAACGTTTTTTTAAATAGTGTGCTTCAATTGGGTTGGCTGTCACATATTATTTTCAATAAAGAAAAGACTGTAATTATAAAAAAAACAATCTCGTAATAAAATTTATTCCCCGAATTGTGGCTTATGCAAACTAGACAATACTTTGCAACTTTGAAGTGTGAATGTTTATCCTCACTATTATTATTATTATTATTCTGTATTTTTATTTGTGACATTCACAGCAATAAATGGAGTGCTTTACAAAGGTTGAAAATCTTTTAATGGGAAGGGAAAGTCTTTTGTGCACGGGGAGGAGTAAAACGCAACAATGTGGAGAAGTTCTAAGTTCTAAACCTATTCTAAGGTCCCTTCATACTATCTGGCGTTTGGAGCTTATTCCACCTCCGAAAGTTGGTCGTCAGTGTCTCAGCTCGAGAGGGATCTCTCGCAGTGCTCACAAAAGGGGAACGGCTGGGATACGGGGTTTTGATCACAGCACAAAGTAACATTGAAGAGCGCACCTAGAGACTCACAGAAGCTATCTTCCGACGAGTATAGAATGAAGGCCAGAATCTGGCCTTTGCCGGAGTCGGGAGGAACGCTTCTACTGCAAAGCAGTATACCTCACCAGCCAAGGACGTTTTTATTTCCGCGTAAGCAGAAAATTCTGGGGTAAATAAAAGAAACTACTCGCACCACCAGCCATCTAACCAGGACCCAAATACAGAAACGCAGCGACAGCCTGTCGTCTTACCGACTAACCTACGCACACACGAGGAGGCAGGAGAGACAGACGGTGTACTCAACGAGCATATCAGCACGTCTAGCGCCTGCGCTCATTCAAAGCCCTCGTGTGAAGTGCAAACCCCATAATATATCGTAACGGTGCTCGCGTGGTGTGGATTAGCAGTGAACGGAACAGCGACTAAGGACAGTGACAGGCCCTTCGCGGCGACGCTTGCAACAAGAGTGATGGGGAGGCAGTAAGATAGATGACGCCATAGCCGCCTGCGCCGCCCTCCTGGTCGCCCTTCGCCGGACGATCCTCTCCGTTGTTTAAAGGGGCTTGATGACAAACTGCGAGGCTGGTTCAGTCCAAACATTTCCTGTCTAGAATTATGCGGAAACCACTTTTAACGTAAACTTCGCTCAAATGAGCTGTATTATTAGGGGAAAATGGGAATGGCCATACGACACAGTAGCTCATTTCCCGCAACAGAACTTATGATGTCATACCAGCCCGCTCTGCGATTGGCGGAGGCCGGAAAAATCAAGCTCAAATTAGCCAGAATTTATATGCCTTCCGAACGAGGTATTTGCGCTTACATTTAGGGCACAATCTTTTTATATATTAGTAAGAATCATTGGATAAACAGTGTTAGTTACGAAAGCACACGTTAATATAGAACTACCTATGCGTACTGCTGTTGGCACTGCACGCACTACGCTTCGTTTCGATGCATTGAACTGCGGGGCTTTGGGGTTGTCTCAAACGACACTGGTCTATTGACGCAAGCGACGGTGCCTTACGTGACCATATTTGTCGAGCGAGCACCATGGTTCACAAAACCGTTATTTTCTCCATGAAGAAAAACAAGCCCGGTTTAAATACGGTCACAAATAAACCAGAAGCAGAAAACGGATTGCCTCGGTGTGGTGTTGTGCCAGAGCGCCTGGCCCAAATGCGTTGCACGAGGCGACGCGCCAACAGCGAGGTTGAGTCACGCCTGTCCCTTTTGTCGCTGCGGCGCGGCCGAATCCCGCATCTCAGAATGCTGCGGCGCGGCCGAATCCCACTTCTCAGAACGACCAAATAAGGGCATGTCGCTACGCCCGGACGCGAGGTCACGGACACGGCGGGGGCATCGCTTTCCCTTTCCACATTGGCGGCGCAGCTGACTCACCGCTTCGCTACCATTCGTCGGAATTCAAACTTCAGGCAGCGAGAGCTCTGATTGGGGCTATTCGAACTTCTCGAGGCCACAACGAACTGCCCTGGGTATAAAAGAAGCCCAGAGACTCTCATCGTCGGCATTCCTCGGCGGCTTCTCTCCGGCACCAGTCTCTTCGGAGGCACGGAGTGAAAGGGGTGCTGTCGCCTTTGTGCGAGTTATGTAACGTTTGCTTACCCTGGACATACTGTATATAAATGTTACTTCAAGTTTTCGTCGGCTCGAGAACTCCTTCGCTCTGCTCTGCGCCGCGTCGATAGCGGACGGAGCAAGGCAACGTCGCTACACCGGTGACTGCGCTCGGATGGCCAGTCGCAACAATGGAGACTGCAGTGAGAGGGCCCAGTCCCTAGAGCGGAGACAGCGTCGGGATGGCTGATTCCCAACATCGGTGACGAGCTGGATGCGAGTCAAAATCTTGGCGGCCGCCCTGGGAAGGTCATTCCCAACAGTGTTACCAGTGGTGGGATAGTCATTCCCAACAGTGGATGGCAGCTGCGGGATCGACCGGCAGCGGCTACTACCTAGTGTGGTAGACGTTTTCTCTCAGTTCACCAGACTTCTCTAGCACAGGTTATCGTAGTTTAGAGAAGGGCTGTGTGAAGCACTGTATATAGCTTTGAGTGTTTCATGCCTAGAGAGAGTGCGTTGAAACCAAAGCTAGTGCCGAGAGGTAAACAAAGGAGCGTAGAGAATTACTTGCGCGTGTCTTACTAGTAGCTCGATAGTACAGGAACGGCAAGGGAATTCTAAAGCGGGTAAGCAGCAAGACGCCAGTGCAAACGATGGAGGACCGTAAAGTGAAGAAACTTATCGAAATTTGCGAGGAGCTGGGCCTTGACTTAGGCCGTGCGAAACGGAAGCATGCGATCCTTGAGATAATGCGGAAGGAGAATGTAACGGCTGAGGAAGTCAATGAGGCCAGGGATGATATCAAAGAGCGCCGTGAGAGCGAGGAACCCGAAAAGGAAAAGCGCCGTGAGCGCGGGGAGGCTAAAGAGCGCCGGGAGCGCGAGGCAGCCAAAGAGCGCCGAGAGCGCGAGGAAGCCGAAAAGAAAGAGCGCCGTGAGCGCGAAGAAGCCGAATGGCAGAAAAAGGAAGCCGAGAGACAGGAACGGGAAGTCAAAAGGCAGAAATTGGAAGCCAAAAGGCAGAAACGGGCAGCCGAAAGACAGCTCGAGTTCATTGATGAGGCTAGAGTCGGAGCTCCGGCAGGGTTCGCCGGCGCCTAGCGTGACTTGTGCAACGGTGCAGGCGAGCGGTCCGAGAAGCCAGGACCAACGGCCGCCGTTCGTTGTTGAGAGGTTAGGGCCCGAAGACGGAGCGTCCCAGGGCAAACGCGAAGCGACCGCACTCGTATTCTTGGACAGAGAAGCGAGCCAAGAGAGCGAAAACGGCGCGGAGGCAGAGAAGCCGCTTCAAAATAAATATTTCGAAACGCGCGCAGTCCGCGAGCAGTGGCCAGTGCATTGCAATTACGAGTTCGCAAGCGGGGAAGCTGTCGCAGAAACGTGACTCTTCCCCACCTAGCGAGACGCGAAAGGACGCCGAGCAGAGTAGCCCGAACTATCAGCTGGCCGAAAACTCTTGCGGTAGGTTAGTCGAACCGCCAGCAGTTGAGCGGGGTTGCGTGAAACCCTTCGGTGGAGAAACGCAGCCGGGCGACCCGAAGAGTGCGTTGTCACCGGTTTCCGATCAGGCGTTACGCGAAAACGAGCTCAAGGTCGAAGCGCTGCCGACGGGACCGACAGAGAAATTCAGTCATCTCGTAGCGAGTGACGTTGACAGAGACCGTACCGCCGTCTCGGAGAGCAATGGCGTACCTAAAGCTGATAACGCACTTTCTGAGACGTCTGATAGAGGGCCGTATGGGTCCGCTGATCGCGTTCATGAGTCGGTCTCAGGTTCAACGATCTCGGCAGATTGGTCAGAGACAAGGGAGGCCTTTGAGACTGCTTCCAACAGGATCGCGCACAGTGCGCGAGATAGCGAGGTTTCGCGTGAAAGTTTGGACGGCGAGGCTGGCCAGACGAAGCCGCTAGAGCCCCCGGAAACCTAAGGTGAAGTTCGTTCGGGTGCGAGCTATAACTCGGGCGATGTTGTGGCTAAGCCTGCGAGCGGGACAAAAGAGACGCGCGAGCAACGAAGGCTGAGCGGTGAGCGGACTGAAAGCTGTGGCAGAAGCTTAGTGGAGCCGCCAACGGCCGAAGCGGGGTGAGTCATCCCCATCGGCAGGGAAACCCAGGTGGCCGAGCGTTGCGTTGCGAACTCGATGTTGTCCCCAGTTCTCGTTGGCTTGCTTGAAAGCAAGGTGGGGCACTTTCAACCGCGTTCCAGCCCAGTGGAGCAAACGTCCCCATGGCGAAAGCGAACGATCAGAGCTTTCTGCCTTGAGCGGAAACGCGAGTGGGAGGCATGCGTGCCGGCCGCTATGTTGGCCTTGAAGTCAGCTCCGCGCGATATTACGGGTGTCAGCTTTACGAGGCTTGTATATGACCGCGGAAAGGGAATGTTCGAATAACGAAACTAGCCTGTGGGAAAGAGCTAGTTGTTACGCTGCGTTCTTCGTTTCCCCGTTCGGACAGTCTGTCCCGTCATGTTCAGTTTCGGTCTCAAACGCGCGCCGTGTGGCCTCTTGAGTCGAAACTAATGGATCGGTGTTTCGTGGCCTGTCAGAGTACGTGCTCCTTACCTCGACGACGTCGCCAGCTTTTCTAAGCACATGGTAGGAGCATGTAGAACATTCGGGTTGTGCTGAGCAGAAGCAAAGAAGCAGGCCTATCAGACAAACGGTCGAGTGTCGCATAGGTTGCGCCGAAGTGACGTAACAAAGGCAGGTTGTGGTGGTAGCGCGGCCGACGAGGACCGTCAGTCGTAAAAAAGTAGCCGCAGTCGTGGACTATCGCCGACCAACCACTAAGTCCGAGATAAGGACTTCTCGGGTTTGACTGGATAGGGCTAGACTTCAGTGAAAGATTACTCCACACTGGCTAGTCCGTTAGTGATACTCTTAGAACGACTGTGCCAGTAAAGGTGAAATGGGGCACAAAGTAGGGGGACGAGTTTTAAGCGCTGAAACCACCCTTGGGCCAGGAGCCAGTTGTAACGGTCCACGACTTTTCGAAAGGTTCGTTATTCAGTGCGATCGAGCGATCGTGGCATGGAAGCTGTACTATGCCAAGAGGATGCGAACGGCCAGTTTTGTACTTCAGCCGCTAGGTGATTTGCAGGGAACAGGCTTACAGTACTTCCGGAAAGTAGTGTGGCTGCGTCGTGTGGGCAGTGCAGAAGTTTGCGTGCTCTGTAGCCGGTAATGATAACGCAGACGCACTAGGCCTGGCGTTCTAAGTATGGCCGCCTTCGTCCTCCCCTTGTCTTTCATTTCGTTTCTTCGTGAGCAAGTTTTAGCGTAGCAGGTAGATGGGAGCAAAATTATTGCCCTCATTTGCTGCCTCAGTTGATTATTTCCGAACCGCGTGATTTCAAGTAATAAACCTTAGTTATCATTTAATGTCTTGTGTTACGTTTGACACTTTGTGTGAGTTCTTTTTTTAAGAGTTCTACGTCCCGCATGGGCCTCTTGGTGTAGAGGGTCCAATTTTGGGATAGACACTTATCTAGGAGAGTTTGTCACGTTTTGAGTCTGGTGTTCTGACAGAGGACAGAGGGCGCTTGCTTGCGCTGGGTGTTGCCTGTTGTCGGTCGGTTCTTTGCAAGCTCCAGAACGATGACCAACCGGTACTGAGGACAGACCGGAAGAGCCGGACGAAACTGGTCGAGACACCTGGCAGCACGGCGAAGTACCTGTGATCCGGACCTGGCAGGCGGTACCTGTCCAAGGAGAGGACCTTGGTGGAGCCGCCCTTTTCCTGGGGCACTGGAGGTGTACCTGGATGATCCTGGCGAACGAGCGCGCCCAGCATCCGAGCCACGTGGAGGCAGCTCGAGTTCACGGCGCATTGTCTGGCGGCGGGTTGCTGTTGTGCCAGAGCGCCTGGCCCAAATACATTGCACGAGGCGACGCGCCGACAGCGAGGCTGAGTCACGCCTCTCCCTTTCGTCGCTGCGGCGCGGCCGAATCCCGTATCTCAGAACGCTGCGACGCGGCCGAATCCCGCATCTCAGAACGACTAAATACGGGCATGTCGCTACGCCCGGAGGCGAGATCACGGAGACGGTGGGTGCATCGCCCTCCCTTTCCCCATTGGCGGCGCAGCTGACTCACCGCTTCGCTACCATTCGTCGGAATTCAAACTTCAGGCAGCGAGAGCTCTGATTGGGGCTATTCGAACTTATCGGGGCCATAACCAACTTCCCGGGGTATAAAAGAAGCCCAGAGAGTATCATCGTCGGCATTCCTCGGCGGCTTCTCTCTGATACCAGTCTCTTCGGAGGCACCGAGTGAAAGCGGTGCTGTCGCCTTTGTGCGAGTTATGTAACATTTGCTTACCCTGTGCATACTGTATATAAATGTTACTTCAAGTTTTCGTCGGCTCGAGAACTCCTTCGCTCTGCTCTGCGCCGCGTCGATAGCGGACAGAGTATGGCAACGTCGCCACACCGGTGACTGCGCTCGGATGGCCAGTCGCAACAGTGGAGACTGCGGTGAGAGGGCCCAGTCCCTAGAGCGGAGATAGCGTCGGGATGCCTGATTCCCAACATCGGTGACGAGCTGGATGCGAGTCACAACCTTGGCGTCCGCCCTGGGAAGGTCATTCCCAACAGTGGTACCAGCGGTGGGATAGTCATTCCCAACAGTGGTGGCGCCGTCTAGGTTGATTAGCAGTCACCAAGTCTTCGCTCCATGGGAAAGACATGTTCTTATGATGTCACTGCAAACGTCGCTCAAACGCGCGTTCTAGCGCGAGAATCAAACTTTTAGACTCAATTGATTAATCTCGCTGTAAAAAGTCATCGTTTGCTTCCGGACAAGTGCTGGGGACACTTGTATTTTGTCTTCATGGCCCCTTTAAGCCGTCGCGGCTGCGTTGTTGTTGCGGCCCCCGCAAAACCCAGGTAACGGCTGCCAGAGTTACTGGTTTCACTGTTTGTTGATCCATCGATTCTTCTGCTCTCCAAACATTCCTTAGGCTTATTCTTGAACTTAACAATTTTGAGTTCGACGGAGTTCATTACGTGCAAGTCAGCGGAACGTCAATGGGAACTCGAATCGGACCTAACTACGCTAATATCTTTATGGCTCACCTCGAATCAAACTTTCTTGACACCCAAAATTTAAAGCCAATTTACTATAAAAGGTATATTGATGACATATTCATGATCTGGCAACACGGTGAGGCGGAGCTTCTCCCCTTCATTGAGGCATTTAACTTAGCCCATCCTAGTATTTCCCTTGCTCATTCCTATTCGGAACACAGTGTAAACTTTCTGGACGTCACCGTTACTACCTTCCAAGGTCGGTTTCAAACTAAACTGTATAGAAAACCGACAGACACGCGGCAGTATTTGCACTTCTGAAGTAGCCATGTCAGACACTGCAAGACAGCAATACCTTACAGCCAAGCCCACCGATTTAGGAGAATTTGCTCAAACCAAGCCGACTTTGACTCAAACTGTCGAGAACTCAAGACCGCCCTCCTGAATAAAAAATACCCGGAAAAAGTTATCGACGACGCTATTGTGCGAGCCAACCAATTAGACCGTAACGAAATCTGTAAGAAAAAAGCCCCGAACGGGAACCCGCAAACTAACTTAGTTTTAACCCACTCATCTTCCGCTCCAAGAGTGTCAACCGTGCTAAAAAAACATCACAATATCCTAATGCAAAGTGACCGCTTAAAAAGCATATTCCCCGAACCACCACGCGTTGTCTACCGGCGTAATAAGAATTTAGGTGACTTTCTTACTAACTCTCGTATCAACCGACCGGCAACTACTGGCTGCTTGCCCTGCAATAAACCCCGATGTAAAGTATGCCCACACATTACCACTACACAGCGCGCCACCAGCACGGCTTCAGACTACTACGTAAATATAAAAGGTAACTTTAACTGTGACTCCGCTAATGTCGTATATCTTCTAGAGTGCACTGTTTGGAGGCAACAATATATCGGCCAAACTGAAACGCCCTTCCGAATACGGTTTAATAATCACCGCTCTCATGCAAAAAGCTTCCCTTATTTGCCCCTGTCAAGACATGTGAACAGTCCCGGTCATGCATTTGAACATCTTAAAGCAACGATTTTAGAATCCGCCTTAAAAACGCAACACGACCGCGAGGTTCGGGAATCTTATCTCATTTATAAGTTTGGGTCAGCCACACTTGGAATTAATGAAAGTTACGGAAAACTAACGTGCTTATCCCTCGATTAAAATTAGCGGCTTCATAATTTTTATAACTATGTTCATTATTCCTACCCTCGAGTTTGCCATCAGAATTCGCAGAAACTCTCCTAATACAAAAGCTTTATTAGCCTAATGCGGCTCAACAATGCCATTTGTCCCGGGGAAGGAGGCCTCGTTCCCACCACCACTTAAGAATGTTTAGCTCTTTGTGATCTATTCATGTTTAACCTTTTGTGACCCTACCTATTTCCTGTTCAATTGCTAGCTTCTGTGAAATGCTCTTTTGTGCCCCCTATCTATTCTCTTCATCCGCGGGGGGCACACCCATATTCGCTTCCCCCCTAACCAGTCTCCCCAGCCACTGAATACCTTACTGTATACTCTTCCCTTCATTTTCAAACCGCGGTTGTCCAGTTTCCCCCATTGTCTGAACTTGCAGCCCGCGCGGCATACGTTGACCCGTCATGGTGCAACCTTGAACGCTGCATTGTTAAAACGACCCCTTTTTCTCTCTCTCGCTCCCCCCCCCCCCTTTTAATTTATTTTTTTTTTGTTTGTTTGTTGATGTTGTAACATAGGCGTAGCCTGACTGTATGCACACTCTCCATTTCCGAAACATTTTCCGCTCCTTCTCACAGTTTTATGCAAACCTATATAAGAAATGTGTTCAAAATGTTTGCGACAGCAAAATCATGTAACTTTACTCTGATGAAGGCAAGTCCCATTGCCACTACGTAAGTAAACATTGTTTGTTATTGTTCTTGCTGTGTATCCGACTCTTGACTTACACTATTTCTGCGCGCTTTGTGAGTTTATCTTTCTCTAGATTTGTGTATACATATATATATATATATATATATATATATATATTGTTTGCTCCCGACGGTAGGAATTCGTGATTCTCTGCAAGAAAAACAGAGAACAGATCAGGGATTCCTTGCTGAAAGCCCTAGTCAAAATTAACCCGGAGCTCTCTACTACGCGCGCCTCATCGCCTGCGTTGCATCGGCGCGTTAAACCCAACAATCAATCAAATCACTTGCGTGAAGCATTAAAAAAGTACTCTCCGCTAAACCAAGCCTAAAAAAGCGTAACGGGTCGACCCCTTTCTGAGAAAACCCCGTGGACTTATGTCAGCTTCCAGAGACATCGAGAACTCAACAAAATGAGAGAGAAAAAGGGAGCACGACAACTTTGAGTTAGAACTTTACAAAACGGATGTTGAAGATGTCAAAAGAAGAATAAACGAGAAGACCCTTCCAAAGAAAAATATTAACAAGCCCAAGTTCCCCTCGCTCAACCGGAACGAACAATTGCCACGACGCCTGGGTTGCCAACGCCAAATGAACGATGCCAAAATCAGACGAAAAGCCTGCATTCCGTTGCGAGAGCAATGCATCACCTGCAGGACATAAAGAAGGCAGTGGACAAGAAACCTGTTGCGCGTCCGAGCTCAAGAAAAGACAGACAGCTGCCGTCCACGCTATACATTTGTCTGTCGCTAAACCATCGCAGCCAAATTCGAGTCATTTTTCTCGAACTAGGGGAGGTTCGAAGTATAAGCCAAACAGGAGAGGTGTGAAGGGCATCCTTGATGAACAGATGAAAGAAGGTGATTTGGTTGGGTTAGTCGTTTATTGTGGAATATCATTGTTTAGTCATGAGCCTACGCTCACAAGCCGTGGAGCACGAAACAGGAATTGGTGACTTATATGATAGTAAGCATTTTTCAGATCAAGCTGTACTGGATCTACTTTGGGTTAAGTACACGGCACTCACGCGATTACAAACCTTGCATTGTAAATGTTAGTTTCAATCGATCACCTGCGCATCTCAAGTATCTGATGGTGACCAATTTAGAGCTTAATGGCAATTTGAAGACGATTGGCCAAAATCTTAGCAACTAGCTTATAATCTAAAAGCATCCACAAACAGGACGATATCCGCTACTAAGACAGCTTCAAACCGGGTCCCTACCCACCCCGGCTCTGATGCACCGAATGTATCCAGAAGCATACCCTACTGCCAAGTGCCAGCTCTGCTGCAGGGAGACTGTAGACCAGAAACACATCTTATGGAACTGTGTCACGAGCCCAATGGAAGCGAGGTCAAGAACCATCCCGCCACGGCTTGCAGAAGCCGCAAGGAGCTACACATACGAAAATCAACACTGGAGCGTCCAGCAGGTCCTGCGGGCGCTCGCAAGGCATGAGACTCGCGAGTCGGCAACGGCGAGCTCACGTCTCGGATGAGTAGCCACCAGGACGACGCCGAGGCCCGCGTCGCGGCGCGTAAAAACGTCGTTCTGCCGGCTTAAATAAAGTTTAATCAATCCAATCCAATCCTACTCCGCGTAGCTTATCAGGATCATCACTTTTATAGGACTAGAAAAGCGTGGCCTCCGCGCAGCGTAAGTGCAAGATATAAAATCTTACGTTCTTTTCAAAAATTATCAAATAAAAATAAACCAACAAAGAACAATGTATGGTCATATTCCTCAGCGAGACAATCCGGCCCTGACCTCTTGTGTTTAGCTAATGATTGAATGCTAGGCACAAATTATTGTATGCTAGTCCGATGATCAATAAAATCACACTCGTCCTGATTTATTTTAACAGCCAAATAATAAATTTGCCAATCGACTCCTCACTTACCGCTCTTCGAGCAGTATGAGCTATGGCTCTATATTAACCCGCAAAGGCCATTGTTATCCCATTACTGTCATCAGTATTTTCTCCGTTGTACTAAACTCCATGTACTGGTTTACACAACTCACGATAGAGCTCATCGCCTAGAGATTGGCGACACAGTAGCACGTAAACAAACCGCTGTGATAGCGCCTGCACGCAAGCTACCCGTCCTACCTGAGCACCAAAAGCATGCGGTTGTGGCTTCACATTCCGGATGTCGTCGATGTATTGACCAAAATACCACCATTACAGTTCATAAAGATCTCTCATCTATTTTTTGGAATGATTCATAGTTCTTTTTTTCTTTTGAGACGGCATTACTCTTGAATACCAGTGACTCTCGCCTCGTGCTCCAATAATTTCCAAGTGCGCGTATTGGCAGACCATAACGGTTCCTCACAAGGAACCGTTATGTCGCGGCCGTTCCAATGCCACAAGTGGTATAGGTGCAGCCATAGTATTACCAATTGCAAATGAAACTACCTCTGTGTGTAGTGTGGACACGCTCATGCTGCCTGCGAGTGCCAAGAAGCTCAACCCCGATTTTGCCTTTGTCAGGAATTTCGCGCTGCTGATTACTCCATCTGTCCAACTCGTTCCTAGGAAGGAAGTGTGTTGGAAATCATAGAGAAGAGAAGGTGCTCACATGGCCAAACTGTAGCGATGGTCAAAGAATGGTCGCCGGGTTATGCTAATGCGGCCTGCCACCGGGACCGTGTCCGCGAGTACTCGCCTCTTAACATGATAAATGCTTCGGTCGTCAACTCCATTACTTCTGTTGCACAGCCACACCTAGGATCACTGTCCGAATGCACGTGACAAACGCAAGCCACGACTCAGAAAATAGCACAGTTTTTGCAAATGTCCTCGACGATTTCCTCGGGCTTTTAGCTTCAGCCTGCGGAAGCTGCCTCCATTGTAGGTGCCACAAGTTGGAAACAATCGTTAGTGAATAATGTCGGATTAGCAGACGCAGCAGCTTCCTCAGCGTGAGCTAATTCTGCCCCATTACAACGTCCGCCATTGCTCTCGGGCAGCCGTCGAGGCTCTCCACCGACTCCTCCTGCAAATATGCATCCCCTTCTGACTAGATGGAGGCAGCCACTGAGCTAGAAGGACTGTTTACTTTGCACCCACAGATGTCGTCCGCTTGTGTTGAGGTCTCAGATGAGATGGCGTTAGGCCAGCTATCTCCCTGAAACAAAAGCGCAGGCTCTCCCGCACTGATGAGTAGGTCAGTAAAGCTCCCAAACCGTAGAATCAAAACAACCCAAAAATTAAGGCCGTTCCACACAATGTGAAATCTGTCGGAGGTGCAGAACATTTATTCGCCATAATGGGCTCCAGCGCCGTTATCTGCTCGCTGCTGCCAACCAATACATTTCAAATTTCCCGCTTTTGCAGTGCGGCAAATTGTGTCAGCGGTAATCTGTTATTTTTCTTCTTACTTTAACTTCATATGCTTCAAGTGTTTTGCGTCATTTTGAACACGTAATCTTTTTCTTGCGTGGCTGGAGCCTTTTTGCGGCATTTCGAACGCGCCGTTCGTTTCTTGCGCGGCTAGAACCTTTCTGCGTCATTTCGAGGACGCCATTTCTTTCTTGTGCGGCCGCTTTTTTCGCTTGCAATTGTAAAAACTAACCCAACGAGCGCTCATAACTAACGGAACGTGGGGGCTTCCGGTTATATACGAAGACTTTGCCTGAGATGTACCTGAAGTTCTCTTTGCGCTAAAAAACGGGGAGATGTATGACAAGCGCCACTGGTTCACAAGGTTCGAATCGTTATGACTATATAAACCGCGTGGTTTTTCGAAACCTCAACGTGACTCTTTTACGCAAGAACAGAAGGCTTTCCTGGGTCCGTTATCTCGCTGCGCCGCCTGATTCCGGCAGTCGCATCAACCGTTGCGAGCTAAGATGACAAGGCGAGCCCATGAAGTGCTCTGCACTTAAAAGCTATGCGGAGCCTACCCATCAGTCTTATGACATACTACAACAGGCCATATCTTCGGCGGCGACGCTAGGGTAATCATGACAAGTATACGATTTCTCCACAGGAATTGCCGGTCTGCTTTCTTTGTTTCTTCTGATATCAACTGGCTCTTTACTCAATACCACCCTGACGATATCCTACTTCACCTCTATCCTATCCTATATCCTACGATATCCTACTTGACGCTCAATTTCCGTTTTTACCTACACCGTGCACGCATAGTGCCATCAGCAATGTGCGGATTTGGCAAGAGGAGGTAACAATTGATCATGTCCTGTTGATCTGCTTCCTCCGTTATCTTTACCACGACGTTTGCCTCGGCGCCCCGGTCTTGTCTTGTCGGTGCCTAATATATTGTCATTTAGAGCATTGGTGCTTTGTTAGTGCAAAGGGGTTGTTTGCCGCACCCTTCACTCTGTTGTTGCAGAATCAGGTTGTGTACAATTGTTAGTCAATCGGAGCAACCAATATTCTTTGTTGTATGAACGGTAAAATATCTGTTGTTGCAGCAGTGTTACTTTTTTTTGCTTTGTAAGGTTCTCAAATTGATAGCGTCACTTTCCCCATTATTGTCTTAATTCTAATTTCTTTTAGTTTTATCCTTAAGCTTCTTCAGAAGTGAGACATCAATAAGACTTGGCCAATCCCCCGGGCTGGGTACGCGCCATTGACAGTATGCCTACCACCATCCAATCAACCAACTAACCAACCATGTTGCACACATCCCTCCAACAAGGGTAGAAGAAGAAGAGGAAGACGAACGTCCGTATAGGTGCTTTGATAGCTTGTTGTCCAGCCTTGACCAAGCACCCCGTGAAGCGCCCAGTCCCCATCCGCTCCAACAGTGGTGAAATAACGTTGAACGATGAAAGCAAGGGGATGGCAAAGCAGCCTGGTATTAGCCTTGGCGCTGGCTCCCTTCGCGTCTTCAGCGAAGATTGCACTGTGGCCTGGATTCCTGGAAGGTGGGTGCCCATTACAAATCTGGGTGGAAAAACACACGCTTCAGCCTCAAACGCTCCCTCGCGGTGCTTTATCACGACATTGCTATATATTCGCCGGCATACGCTTTTGGCACCTTCGCTGAGGCTACATCTTCAACATTGGCCACCTCTGGTAAACCCTGCCATCTCTTGCTCCAGCGTTAGGTTGAAATGTTTAATTTCAGTTTCGCCTAAGAATGCAGTTGTTTGTAAGCTTTGGACGATATTTTCAGTCGGGATAAACAAGCCGACGTACCGTGGTTTAAATACAAAATTTTAGAAGGAGTAGATAGAGTGCCGGCTGTGAACACTTTAGCTCGTTGGGATATTTTGCCAGCACTGTCTCAATTCTCCGGTACGTAAGCTTACTTCATTTGGACTGGTATGTCGGCCTCTTAAGGTAGCACCGTCAGCCATAGTTAGCGAGGCGCAGTGGTTGCGCCTCTAGTTTGTAATCGCATTAGTGAGTGAAGACAGGCTAGTACTTAGTCAGCATCGGCATTTGTCTCGCTCGCGTCTTCCGTTGAGGCTTTTTTTTTGCGCTGCTTCTTGCCACGAGTTTGCTATCGTGTAGTCGCTGTTTCGATACCACCTTTTCGTGTTATTTTTATTACGTTGTTCCTTACTATTTTTAAAGACGATAGTCTTTCTTGGGCTAATAAAACGCAGCAATTTTGGCCTCTCTGTGCGTCTGTCTGTCGGTGACTCGATTCTGCCACCCGGCCGATGTCTGCGCAATAGTCGTATATACTTACAGCCTAATCCAAAGGTGTAATTCCGGTGTCAGTGTTCATACTTGTCGACATTGGTGAACACGAACAAGACATTACGCAAATATAAGGCAGAAAATCAATACATAAGTGTAATTTGCAATGTTCCTTTAGTTAAAAAATTCATGTATGCTTGGTTTTTGTGATAGCAAATGAAGTACTACAGGAACGGCAGAAAACCACGCCTGCTGTCGCCAGCTCTACCTCCTGGCGGCATTTAAGTAATCAAACTGCAATAGCAAAGGCCACTAGATAGAATCCACTTTCCACTTGAAACAATCGTGCAGTAAGGCATCGGGGTTATATAAATGTGCTAGTAGGATGCGTCAATTCACGCGTCTACGCCGTATGGCAGCGCTGGCATCGATCACCCGACTTGGAGCGGGAGAACGCGATAAATTTAAATTGACATGAGCAAACCGCAAGTGTGTTATCTTGGGAGGAACGAGATGCGAACGGAACAGCATGAGAACTGAGCGTGAAAGAGAAGGGAGGCCATTACGTGGAGGAGGGCGGGGTGGGGAGGGGCAGTCGACTGTCGCCTTTCAGCGACATTTGCAACAAAAGGACAAGATACGCGGTCGTTTTTTTTTAATTTTTATTCGCGGTCTTATGAAGCTACTCGGTATTACATAACAGATACGCGTTCGGTTTTGAAGCGGCATTTCTTCTTTATTGTTTATTAGGGACCTGGTTTTCTGGGTTTGGTGAGGCTAGGTTAGGACTAGCCTAATCAGTTGGGTTAGGTTACAAGTGGTTAGGTTAAATCTTGGCTCAAATGACACTAAAAATGCATGCGCAAAAGAAATGGAGCTGCGTGGGAGATAGTAAATACCGAACGCCAGAAAATGTATCACGCCAGGATGATCACATGGTGGCGACATTGAAGTGGTAACGCAGTGTCGGAAATATTTCGCGCAGCCTACTTTCCTGGCTGCCGGTACAATATACATATTAAATTCTTGATATACTGCGGATCTGCGGACGACACCGCGCAATTTTACTTCGATAAATATAAACACGATGCTGTTACAAAAAATTGATGTTGCAAAAGTATGAACACTGAGAGCTTCAGTGCAGAAGTCGAAGGTCCCACCTTGACTCGATGAAGCAAGCGAATTCTCCGGTTTGCTAACCAACTCCAAAGAGCATGTTGGATAATGCGTATCTTCTTAGTCTCCAAAAAAATTTCCCCGCATTTCCCCGAGGGGAAGAATGTGAAAGTGCGAATGCAGGAGTTGAATTTGCGCGGTTCGGTAATGTTCGCGAAAGAGAGATCACACACACACACACAACTACAAAGAAAGAAAGATGCATTTATTCACAGACAACTATTTGTGTTGTCGTTGTACTTGATTGCTAGAGCGGATCTCAGCTTTGAAATTACGTGCCAGTACTCCTTTAAGCGGGTGCATTAGCCCTTCTCACGCCCGATTCCTGGCCAATCCCCCACGTGGGTATGTGCAATGCACAGACACCTATTTGTGTTGTCGTTGTACTTGATTGCTAGAGCGGATCTCAGCTTTGAAATTTCGTGTCAGTACTCCTTTAAGTGGGTGCATTAGCCCTTCTCACGCCCGATTCCTGGCCAATCCCCCACGTGGGTATGTGTCATGTCAGCGGCCAGGCAGCGCGCGCCCATCTCCCCCCCCCCCCCCCCCCCCCGTTGCCAAGGAAGACGAGGAGCGCGCGCACCCGCAGCTGTTGCTATGTGGACGGACGGGGGTCAACGGAATTCAGGGTCGCTTATAAAGTGCATTCGCACTTAATAATGCAAAACTTGTGTAATTTGGGTCGAACTTCTTCCCGAATTTGCCTCTTTGGCTCAGCAACTTCTTGCTCGGCATCGTCCGCGGTGCGGTATAGCATGCGGCCGATCACCTCAATATTAACCTTGCTTTACAATTATGGAAGTACAGGACAGGCTGCTATCACAAGCATCATTGAGGGGCAGGTTTGAAAGCGAAAGCTATAGTCAGACCGCAGGCGTCCTGTGAAAAAACTAATGCATTTACACATGCACCGGATGGTCAACGGAAAAGGTCTGATGAAATTTATGTGCACACGGCGCGTGCGTGAAACAGGGCTTGAACTGCGTCAAAACGGTAATTAGGAAATGTCAAGACAGCAACGGTTGTACATAAGACAATACACTTATGAATCCACAAACAGGAGCGCAACAGTATTCCTTAAATAATCACATAAACCAGGTATCCCTATACATTTAAATAATTCGTAGAGGTGTTTGCTTAGTGTGCAGAATATCGTCGTATAAGTTAGTTCTTCGTTTGCAATTTCTGGCTTTGAAGGTTTAGCGATTGATTAGACGCACTTTCAGCGAAAGTACCATGCAGTTTTAGTGAAGGTTCTTCCGCACTGTTTACGCAGTTTTGGTGTGAGAACGCTTTCGCGCTTCCCTGAACTTTCTTTAGGAGAGACGGTAAAATATTTAATTTGTCCCAGAGGCCAGCAGCTTTATTGTGGCTACTTCGCTCCTTCTGTGCCAACCATAGGATTTCTCTGAGTGCATGCTATAGGACTAAATGGCTCTCTTAGTGGTCGCCCGTGTCTCTACGTGCAGAACGCGTGAAGCCCCTGTGGTGCGTGTACGACAACCGAGCCGCCGCGCGCCCCTGGCGCTACCTGCCGCGGGATGTGCCAGTGGCATACTGCACCGCCATCGTGTACGCCTACGTGGGCCTCAGCCGAGACGGCCGGAACGTGACGAGCCTGAAACCCGACGTTGATTATGGCTCAGGTGGGCAATCATCATTTTACGTTACACGGGGAATGGACCACTTGCGCACATGGCGGATTCTTGAACTAAGTGCCGGATTCAATTATTTTTTGTGTGAGGGAAAACATACGCCAGACCAAGAAAGTAGCCCAAGCCGTACCCACTACTGTACAGAATGTACCACAGCCATTGCACATAGATTGCTGTGAAATGTGTGTAAAAAGATATATAAAAGTCAAATTTACAAAATAGAGTTCCGTTAAGGGTATTTTCTTTCGTGTTCCTTGAATGCGAATATAGATTTTTGTTTTGCGGTATTGCTGAATTTGTTGTTTGATGTTGCATTGTCTTGTAGCCTTGATCATGGGCGTGGGCTAATTTGTAGTGTGTTTTATAAGCAGGTTTATAGATGCTCAGAAGTACGGTTTTTGTATGAGGCGTTTATTGTTGGACAATTTTATTGTTATTAGTCTTTGCCAGCATCTGTAACATGGGAATAGACACTGACTTCGGTAGCTTAACCGCTGATGTAACGGCATGTTTATATATGCAAAACTAATAAATTCGCCGTGCCCATGCAGCCGGCCTGCGTGCAGTGTCGCGGCTTAAAACCAAGGACGGCCGCAGGGTACGGCGTGGTAGTCGAGCCCTGCAAGCCTACCTGGCGCTGGGCGGCCCGCACACCGACAGCCGAAGGTTCGCTGCCGCTGTCGAGGGCTCCGCCGGCGCCAGAGCAGCTCTCATGGAGAGCGCCCGGAACTGGCTGCATGACTTCGGCTACGATGGCCTGCTCGTGCACATCGATCGGCCCGAGGCCTTCGCAAGTTCCGACGACGCCATCAACGACTTTGTCTTCGTGAGTGCAAGCACGTGCGGGGTGAAGAACACAAGCGTATATATTTTGTCTGTGTTACGACTTGGAACAATACAGCAAAATTAGGCTCCAATCCACGCTGTGAAGGTGGTTGTACTGCGAAACTGTAAAGGACACCCACAATGATTACCCATGCGACGTCGGTTAAATTCACACACGTGGCTCTACTGAAACCAGAGACTCTGGCTGCCGTTGCATGGCTTTCGTGAGAGTGGCGCCCGCGTAAACGAATGAGCGAACGCAGCAGTGACGGCAGAGAGAAAATAGAGAGGAACGTCTGGCGAAGTCTGTGCAGGAGGACAGCACGTGCGGTCTAGGCGTCATCTCTCTCCCTGCCTCCTCCTCACTATTGTTTCATGCATCTCCGCCAATGAGCGCCCTCTCCACCCGCATCCAACTCAGACGCCTTGTCATTCGCCACTAATCAAACCCACGTGAGAGCCGTTATCATGCATTATACGGTTTGCATTTCACACGAGGGCTTTGATTAAGCGCAGGTGGTAGTGCCGCCACTGGTATCGCTCAGTGCACAGTCTGTCTCCCCGCCTCCTAGTGTGAGCGTAGGTTAGTCAGAGAGATGAACGGCTGCCGCTTCGTTTGTCTAATGGGTTCCAAGTTGGATTCCTCGCGGTGCCAGTTATTTCTTTCATTCAGTCTAGCGTTTCCTGCTGAAGCGGACACGACAATTTTGCTGGCTAGTAGAGGTAAAAGAGAATTACCGGCACGGATGACACAAAGCATGAGAGGACCCGATAACGGTCCGCCTCATTTGGAGAAGTGTTACGGAAGTACAGCAGCGTTTTTGCGCTCAGGGTAGGTCACTGGCCACTGCTATTTAACAATGGCGAGATATTAACAAGATATTTAACAAGATATTAACTTCAAGACGCTTTTCGGCTTGTACGCAAGGGTTGGCGTGCGCTGGTGCAGCACATGGCAGGGTAGCAACTAAATGCTAAAGACTGTAGAGTGGACGAAAAATACAAAAACAAAGAGCTTTCTAAATGCGTTATCCTTTCTAGTAGCGGACGCAGCGTCAGGACCCTCCTAAGCTTTTCTTTCATTTATGAATCACAGAGACAATTAAGACTATTTACATGTGGGATTGTGAAAGCGCTGTAATATATTTCAGGCTCTCTGAAACTCAGTGTTTACGTTAAATATGCGCGGATTGTGTCACATTCAGTAGCCACAATACCTGTCTGGCGTTAATCATGATGCCGTAAGGGTGCTGGTGGTGTTTTCTGGTGATAGCTTTTGTGGTAGCGAGCGCCGACCTCTTCGCTCCATGTGCCGAACATTTATTTTCCCCTCAATCTCCTTCAGAGGCGTCCTTCAGTGGACGACTACGTTTCAAAGCTTCCGCTGACGTCGACTTTTAGCGACCATCGAAGTTGGGACAACACACTATAGGCCTGCAGAAAGTAGTACAGTGGTATTCTTTTCCGAACCCGCTTTATTTTGTTGGCGTGGCTACGAGCATACAGGGACTATACTATGGCAGAGAGAATCGCGAAAGCACTTACTCTACCATGTCTTATATACTATTACCGGAGACGTGCGGGCGTTCCTAGTTCTGTAAGCAGCATAGTCAAAACTGGCCTGTAGGAGTTCAGTAGGGATATTGTGCCCTCTTATTGTCACTCTTACTACCTTTTTCTCTTTGCGTAATCTGTTTTCGCTTCGTTTCTATGACAATGACAGGGAGGTCTCGCCAATCGCCATGGTTAGCCCTAGATATACGCTATTGGTGTAAGCATTCATTGCTACTTTTATAGTCAGCATCTTCGAAATATCCTAGAGGCCTTTAGTAGTCCCGCGACGTCCTTCTCTTATCACCTTGATAATTGGTTGCTGTAAGGTTGTTTTCTTCTCTTGGTTTTGTAGCGTGAGTACACTGGCCGAGGTTGAGTAGTTTAGTTTGGCTCCTGGAGAGCCGTGCTCCGCACGCGCGAGGAGCAGTGACGTCGCACGGCGCACAGAACGTTGCTCGCTGCCCGGCGTCTCTCACTCACCTGACGCGCCCAGCGTCTTCTCCGACCTCCGTTCTGCACGTGGCGACCCGGTCCACTTGATGATCATGCGAGGGGTGGCCGGGTGTGGGGCCGATGGCTCGTGTGTCGCAGCAACACCGCCGTGCGCCTGTGGAACCAGCTTAGCTCTGGCGCGATTCGTGACGCTGCGCCGGAGCCGCTTGATGAATTTACAGGTGTCACATAATGCGTATACCGTGTGTGTGCGGTTGAAGCAGCAGTAGGCATGATATTCAAGCTAATCCTACACCACCAGCAAAGCTAAGAATAACCAGCTTTACTTTAGCTGAGGCTACGTATATCCTGGCATAGCCGAGCTTAGCCACTTCTGATTTTTTTGCCATTTTTTCCTGTGGCTAATGTTTCAGAGGTGAACCGAGATAATATTAGGAGGAACTAAGATGAATAAAATAAACTGTTTATTGAATAGTTTCTAGTAGTGAAGAGTAAAGATTGTATAACGTAGACTGACATAAAATGAGGTTGATTGGTATAAATATGGTCAATAAAGCTGTATTTAAATTAAGGTAGATAATGCCGTTCGGATGATAGAACAGCGTGGCTGCTGAGTCGACGGCTAGACGTATGCACAAAATGGACCATCACACTAGTACGCCAGTTTTTGGCGCTTATAGTACGCAGTGGACTCAATTTCTCCAAGATATGATGCGTTTCTTTCATAGGTACATGTTAAAAAAACAAAGCGGTATATTCTGCAAACACAGAGGAAAACACTAAATCCATCCTAGGTAAACAGTAATATTGGAGGAATGTTTTTAAAGAACACCAACGATGGCAGCTTCATGCAAAGCTTCTTTCTCCACTCCTATGGCTCCTACGACGGCGATTATAAGGCGCCCATGTATACGTCTCGCCGGAACTTCACAAGTCAACGAAAACGCAGCTGCACAGTTCTTTCCTCGCAGCAAACCTGCTGAGCAGGGTTTATGAAACTGAGCAGGTCTATTCCACGTGAGATCAACCATGTGTGTACATACTCCTTTTATTCTCATATGTGTACAAGGTATACGCAAGCCCGAGAACAGCCGAAGAATGCACCTTGTTTTCGATAGCTTGCCTACTTTGCAAGAAACAGAAAGAAACATCGGGGCTTTCCGCACGGGAAGGTGTAGGTTTTCTGTGTAAGATTTGTTTGCATTGAAAATATGTACCACCATTTGAAACAGTTGAACGCGAACGTTTTCTTCTGGAGTGAACAGGATATTCAGAAATAACTGATAAATTGGAACAAAGGTGGCATTGTTGGTCATTTTGATGCCACTTATCTCGGTATTTGCACCAGTGACCAGCTTGTAAGTGACAGGTAATGTCCGCCAGATAATGCTAAACATTTTGGTAAAACGTCGCTTGTCTAGAAAAAACATCGTCAAGTATCAAAAGAAGACGCAGCTCTCTGGAAAGAAAAACAAGTTTACTAGAGCGTGAGGGAGGCGAAAAGGAAACACGCTCCTGTGTATGAGATTCCTGCGAACGTGAAAGATCCCCAGGTGGTCAAATATAATCCGGAGCCCTCCACCACAGCACGCCTCATCGCGTGCGTTCCGCCGGTGCGTTAAACTCTACAATCAATCAAATCACTTAAGCTTATCGTAGTGAAATTTTGCTCCCCGAACAACTCAAAGAATACAAAGGCGGCGAAGCAACCGTCAACAATGCGACATCCCCAGGCTAGTGTCGCCGCACCGAAAGCTACGGCGTCTGCTCGGCTATTATTTATCTTTCGGCTTGATCGTTTCCCGAACAGTCAATTACATGGAAAACTTGAAATTCCAGAAGATTATTCTTGTCCAGTAACGACAGGGCAAAACACTCTCCCTAGCAAATGAGATAAGCCGTGCCTCGCAAAAAGAATGTAACCGGCGCTTCACTTGAAACCAAGATAGCACAGCCGGGCGCGTTGGGGCAGAAAAACACAACACATACGTAAAGAACAAATGCAAGTATCGCCGCAATATAAACATACACAAAAGAAGATTTACTGTACTGAGGTAATAAGACGGGCTAGTTGGAATAACCTTTTATGTGCTCTGTTCGTCACCATGAAGATAGACTGTTGCGGCTTCCCAAAAATGCGCAATTTAAAAATCAAAATAAAAAGTTCCGGTCATCATTTCATCCATAACCGGGGAACGAAGACTGCTTAGAAGTGATAAGAATACTTCTGAAAAAACAAGTTGCATTATTTTGTACGTACTTTCGTTATACGCGGCTGAACTCACGCATTCCATACGCGGGTGCGTTCAGTCTGCTCCGCTACTGCCGCTGTTTCTACGGCTTCGCGATTTTATAAAAAATGTCTGCATTCTGCATTTACATATGAAAATTTTCAACCTTTTACGTATTTCTAAAATAGAAATCAATGTTTTTAATGTATTTGTTTGCGAAGTTTCACGGAATAAGCGTTAGAATAGCTTTGCCCGTGGCAAAAACGCCACCTTAAGAGCGCCTTCGCGGGGTCACTTATGCTTATGCACGAACAAATATCAACGTTAGAAAACAAAGTGTTTTCTTCCGTGTGAGGCTTTTACTAACTGACAGCGTGCTGGGCAGGTTAAGCAAGGGAGTGTACCGATTTTGTATTGCTAACTAGTTAAAACTCACGGCTTCTTCTCATCGTCGAATTTCTGCGGCCGAAGTGTATGGCATTCTCTATCAAAGAAATGCAATCTGTATTCGCATAGGCTACAAATACCGTACGTAGAAAGAGCGAAAAGACAGCTAGCTTGTGCGCATGGACAACCAAGAACCCCGAAGGGGTTCTGTCCTAGGACATGCCACGAGCTCGTTAATATATTGTGAGGCTAGGGACAGATCCGGCTCAATTAAAGCGCTTGGCAGCTTCAGCGGTCGCAAATTTAATTGTACCATTTATAAAGCAGTGCTTTCTATTCTGTGCGTAATTGTCACCGCGCCCAAGGGGTACCTTCATGTGCTCTTTACAAGAAATTGTGTGTGTTCTGTTTGAATGTGTGAACGTCCAAGCTCTAACGAAAACCTTAGAAGCATCTCACTTCGATATAACGGTTAAATTGATGTACTCTGGGAGCCTCATATAAAACAGAAATGCTTTTTTATCTATACCACGTTATCAAGTCAATTACCAGGCGTCCTCGTAATTTCCCTTTAAGAAATGTGTCCACGTCACCGACTTTTTCATTCTGGTACCTTACTTGGGCCGTGACCAGAACTTGGCATGCCATAGACTCGTCCTGGTAAATGTGCGTGTTTCTCGGACCTTAAAACCAATAGCAGTATTTAGTGTTTTAGTTTTTACAAGCGCAGGTATTTCAACAAGTGCTTCTGCTTTTACAAGTGTCGGCCCTGGGTGAGTTGTGGCAGTAGACACACAAGGAAAACCCTTTTAGTTGCGCTGCTATTTCTTCGCACAAAAAGAAAAGAAAAGTGGCGTCCGTGAAGGCACGCTTTTTTCGAGTCTTTGCCACAGGAGTAGCTGTGCTCCCACTCATCCCCTGAAACATCCCAAATAAAAAATTTAAAAACGAATTTCTCTCGCAGACACACGTAAAAGGTTGAAAACTCAATGGTGGGGCCGCAGAACATGAACACAGAAATTTTTATAAGTGCGCCAATTTAGATTACTAGCGGCAGTAGTTGAGCCCACGGCCCAAAGAAGCATCTCGAAACCATGATTTCAGTCGCTTATAACTGCAATACGAACGCAAAAATTGAATGTATTTTTCAGCAGTGTCGTCTCCTCTTCTCTTTTGAGAAGTCTCGTTTCCCCATAATTTGAAAAACTAAAACCGGGAATTTTTAACTTTGGTTGCCCATTTACGCTGTTTTTATACGAAGCACAGCAGTCAATATATATTCCCGTATATATATTTTTTCGCCAAGCGACATTTTTGAGATACCTTTGGACATGTCTCGCTAACATGACCTATTTCTTACAAGTTCGTCATTATTGCAGATACGGGGTAGGTGGCGTTAAAGCAAGCGACAATCTAGCGTCTGCTCTGATTCACGGTCTTTTTCTAAAATCCTTGTTGACGGCAAAATGCAAAGTTGGTTTGAACGTTTGGTTAATTGAGTGTAGGTTTGGATTCAAACAATTTACCGATAGCACCATTACACCTAGCCGTGCGCAAAGCCACAACTTTGAAAAATACAACAGCCGCCGGAATCTGAGGGTCATTCTGCCGCCTATAAAATATTTCTTTACCGCGAAGTGCTCACTCTAGAAGAAAATGGACTGCATTATAGTGCTATTACCTTGTATGAAAAAGGATGTTTTGTGGATGATATTTCACAAACAACTCCTGTGAATTAACTGTCAGGGCTCACACGCGACGTAATCCAGAAAATGCGAGAAGTTTCAAGATGAGAAGAAAATAATAAACATCAAGGTCGCAGAAAACATCCCCTTCCTGGAGGCGCGAAAGAGGTTCGCCACTTTCCGTCTGCGGGGGTACGCCGACGCGGCTCGCCAGAAGGCAGAGCGGCGTCTGGTTTCGGCGGGACCCAGTACCGCATGTCGGACCTGGCCCCGCTCCAGCCCCCCCTCGGGTTGCCTCTGGCGGCCAGTTCCGCCACAGCACCGCTCGCTGAGCCAGCAGCGGCTGTGGTGGCCACCACGTCTGTTGGGGATGCCACAGCATCCACTGCTTCCTCTGCACCGGCCCAAAGCACACGCGACAGCACGGAGAAGACGAAGACGGAGGCACCCATGGCAGTTCCCAACACCTCCGCACCGCCTCTGACACCCGGGGCGCTTGTTACGCCTTTGGCGGTCGCGGCTCCAACGAAGGGCACAGGGAAGGGTACCAAGTCCAAAGGGTCCGGTCCGCCGGCTACTCCCTACAAATCTTATGACGAGATGGATGTGGGACCTTTCCTGTCCGCTTTGCAGCGAAAGGAGCGGGTTCCTTCATCCAAACCCCCAGAGAAGGTAAAAAAAAAACCCTTGCAACAGTCCAAGCCCCGAAAGACTTTACATAAATAGTCACACTCCAGTAGCTCAGAACACTTAATAATGGGAAGAGAAAATATTGCTCAATGGAACTGCAGAGGCCCTCTAATAATCTTGACGACGTCTACGAGATTCTGCATGCTAAACAGCCAAGTGTAATGTGTGTCCAAAAAACACGTTTAAATTGCAATCATACAATTTTTTAAAATTGCTATATGGTATTAGAAATTCTATATGGTATTAGAAATTAGAAATTAGAAATTAGAAAAGCCCGGAAATTCTTGCATGCCACCCTATCACCTCGAACACTGTTCTTGAGGCTGCAGCAATTCGCACAATAATATTTATAGGTTGATAACGGTATGCTCCATTTACATTCGTCCTTATCCTGCACTTTCTAGCTCTTACTTCGAAGCGCTGGTTGACAAGCTGCCCGAACCATATATCCTCACAGGCAACCTTAATGCCCACAATTCTCGTTGGGTCTCTTCTCGCACGGATGCCCGAGGTCGCCTGATAAAGAAATTTCTTACATCTTCAAGAGCATGCCTCTTGAAAAAAAATAAGCCCACATACATTAATATCGGGCACAACACAACCATATCTTGACTTGCCTATCGGCTCCGCAGTTCTATGTCCTCTTCTCAAGTGGGGTCTGGGCACTGACTAGTAAGGCAGTGACCACTTTCCCACCTCACTAAAATATAGGTAAAGGTCCACGCAGTCCCACTTCCCAGAACAGGTTCAGTAAAGCAAGAGCTAACTGGAATACATTTACAGAGACATCCAAACTACACTACATAATCACAAAGTACCTACACATTGGAGAAGCTTCCAAACTACTCACGGCTCACATCCTCGACACCACCGAAAAGTCCATTCCCCACGCCTCGCGGCCCCGTGCAACCGGAGGAGGCCGTGGTGGAAGGAGGACTGTAGGCAGGCGCGGAGGGACAGAACAAGGCGTGGGGTATCCTTCGTCGGTACCCCACATCGGTAACATCCTGTTGTTCAAACGGGCCAAAGCGTTTGGAAAACGTGTGCGCCGTGAGGCCACACGAAAGTTGGCGCAGCTTCTTGACATCCATTAATTCATACACGGACACACGCAGTCTGGACATATATAAGTAAGCTCAAAGGACAACAGACACAGATCCTGCCCCTGGTAAGCACAACAGGGAACACAAATGAAGACCAGGCTAACACAGTTGCACAACACTTCGAAAACATGTCTAGTTCAGCACACTACACAAACACGTTCATGCAACGCACAACATTTTCATGAAAAAAGTCCCTGCGTGATAGCAACAAGTCGAACACTTTTTACAATTCTCCTCTTTCATGTCATGACCTTAGGGCTGCTCTGACCACATGAAAGCATTCAGCCCAAGGTGCAGACAGAATTACACACACTATGATACAACACCTAAGCTCAGACACTCTTGAGATACTTCTACATCTATACAACAAAATATTACTTTCGGAGCGCATTAGACGCTCTTAGAGTGAGGCCATAGTAGTGGCCTTTCTGAAAAAGGGGGAGGACCTTTCCTCTGCTGCTGGCTAACGGCGCATCGCCCTTACAAGCTGCCTCTGCCTGCTCCTCTAAAAGATGATAAACAGGAGATTCGTGTTCATTCTTCAGTACAACGGTCTTCTCAAGGGCTGCCAGGCAGGCTTCAGCGTGGGTGGGGCGATCTACGAACGACCAACTCGTGGAACCCAAATTATATATAATAGATGCCTTCGTTCACACACAGTTCTGTGTTAAGGTGTTTTTTCTCGACATCCAGAAAGCCTATGATACCCCTTGGCGTTACAGCATACGTAGTGACCGCAAGTCATTGGGTGTTTCGGGTAACGTCCTAAACACCCTTACTAGTTATTTCTCGAAGAGAACATTTCGAGTGAGAATCGATAGTGCCTTCTCCGAGGTTCACGTGCAAAAAAAATGGCGTGCCTCAAGGTGGCATGTTGAGCTGCACTCTTTTCATAATTAAGCTTGAAACTCTTGGGAAAGGATTGCCAACTTAAATCTCTTATTCCATAAATGTAGATGACGCCCAGATGTTCTAATACGTAATGTAATCTACCAATCTGCGAGCGTCAAGTTCATCTCGGCGTCAAGAAACTTGCCGGCTGGGCAGACAAGAATGGTATTGGACTTAACCCTGAAAAAAGCTCTTGCGTTGTGTTCTCCAGAAAGTGCGGGGTCCATGCGGACCAAGACATTAGTCTTAATGGTGCATCCGCTCCAGTGAACACGGAGCAGACGTTTTTAGGTGTTGTGTTTGACCACAAACTCTCACTCAGTTCCCACATCAAGGGACTTAAACATAATTGTCTTTAAACAAGGAATATCCTTAAGGTACTCTCACACCAGTCGTATGGCTCCGACCAAGGACTCCTGCTACGCCAGTATGCTGGTTTGGTTGGATCTCGTTTGGACTATGGCAGTGTGCTGTATGGGTCGGCGACTAAAACACCGTTGCAAATGCTTGACCAAGTGATACACTTGCGGCTTCGTCTTGCATCGAGTACGTTTCGCACTATCCCGGCTCAAAGTATTGATGTCGAGTGTAACAAGTGGTGCCTTTAGAACCAATGGACGTACATGAATTTGCTTTATGCTTTTAAAATTTCGTCACTGAATATAGCATTCTTTTTATCCTGTCGTTATAATTCATCCACATCCCTGCTGTTTGGCAATCTCCTATCTGTTCCTCTGCCCCTTTCGCTTAGAGTTAGAGAGCCAGCCTGGGAGCCCAGCGCTTCGTTTTTAGATGTGTACAGATCATCATTTTACAGATCATCATATCATCACATCAGTTTAAATGCCCATGTGCAGAATTTTACAGTGACCCTTTAAAGCCTCCAATACGGTGTACTGCCCTGCTCATGGTCCGAAATTCACTGCAGCCAGAACCAGGAGCATATACACAAGCATGTGTTTCAGCAGAAGCGTATATAATTTTACTCATTGTACAACACATTGTTGAAAATAAAATTCACAATTCCATCTTCTATACAGATTCATTGGGTGTTGTTCGTGCACTATCATTGCACGCCCCCCCCCCCAAAGCCACGTAGTTAATTTTGTGTTCAAGACTATTACGTCGGTCTATGTTGAAAAACATGAGCTGCTCCGCTGCTGGATCTCAGGACACTCTGGGATTGCTGGTAACGAGCTGGCAAACGAGAGCGCCGCTGCTGCTACCCTCCGGAACACTGTAGACATAACAACGGTAGTCTATACAGACCTCAAGCCACACATAAGACAACACTTGCGTAGAACATAGCCAACACACTGCAGTGAACAAACAGACAACAAACTACATGTATTAAAGCCACCCTTGGGACGGTACACCGCTGACTCACACAACAGACACACGGAAGTCACCTTTGCTAGGCTAGAGATAGGGCACACGTATGCTACGCACTCGTATCTGCTCACGTATCTTCAAGACCCCAGTGCAGCAGGTGCGGAGAGGCCCTGTGGGTAGTTGACATATTCATTTACTGCAAGGCGCTATACACCACACGACGCAAACATTTTCATGAACTGTACAGACAACATCCCGCTGCACCCATCACATACATGTCTTGGCCCACAACCCAATGTTTACTAACAAGCGTGTTTTTCAGTTGTTATCAGACGTCAAGTTTTTACAGCTCCTTTCTTATAATGCATATCAATCATTCTGGCCCATACACCAGCCATCTTCATGGATTCGCTTCAATTTTGTTTTCACTGAGACAATTTAGGATTTATTTGTACACTTGTGTGACCAAATAAATGTCTTTGGCGCTCCTTTCTCTTGTTGGCCTTGCACCAATACACTCAAAACACCATCCTCTGTTTTGTGGATGAGGAGGGTTAGTTAACCCCAGTTCTGCGGAGGGGAAGCCAGGCAGGTTTGGCGACGGACAAAAGACACGGTATATTAGTAGTACAATTACAAAGTAAGGTGTACAAATGAGAGTCAAGCTAACCTAATAGCACCACACCTATGGCAAAAAAGTCCCACAAAAAAAGTTCCACTCAAAATTGTTAGCGCTCCCGTCTGGGATGCGATGGCGTCGGTGAGCTGGGTCGATGCGCAGGACTGGGTGCGCTACCACCATTGCCCTCGTCGATGCCGGTGGTGCGGCCTATAAGCGATACGTCGGATTCGGTCCGAGCGCTCTGCGTCACGCCACGGCCTGAGGTTGCCTCGTCGTAAACGGGTGCTTATTGAGGAGGAAGTTGCGGCAGAGAGCGGAGTTACCCCGAACGTTCGCGTGCAGCAGGTCGCTGCCTGAACTGCGTTCTCCCTCCCCTCCGTTCCTCCACTGTCTCGCTTTCTCGTCTTCCTCCCTCCGTTCTCGTTGAAGTTGGCGCTGGCCACGGATACGGCTGCGTTCCGGACGTTGCCACGACTTGCGAAGTTCGAAGGCCTGGAGGAGGATGCGGATTGGCGTCGAGTCTCATAGGCGTTTCTGTCCAGCTGAGAACTCGGGAAACCGCCCATTATTTGCCTCCGACTTCCACCTCTACTTCCTTTTCCTTCTCCTTCCTCTCGCGCACTCTTCTTCGACGTCAGCACGCACCTCACCTTCTTCTCTTAATTAAGCCGCCAAAAAGCGCCTCCTCACATGCGCCCTCTACAGTAGAAATGTTTTGGGGAAAACACACTTCCGGTTAAACGTTCATTTCATGGCAACGGTTCTTTATCGCCACACTGAAACTGCGCACACGCCCTGCACCCTCATTTAGTAATATCACCGTCACCAAGTCATGCAATTAGCACCGACCAACAGCCAATGGAATAATAACTCAAGAAGCAAACAAACCAAAACTAGAAATGCAGCTGCTTAAGAATACAAAAACCTCCTGAGAATTTGAAACCGCGTCTTACACCGACGGATCTCGAAAACATTGACAAAACGAAGATTGTGGTAATTAATCTCACGAACACACATTTTAACTATACCAAGCAACAAAATTACCACTGTCTGGAAACTTTCCACGCAATAAACTAACGGCCTTGGTTCGAGGCGGCTTCATAATATTACACAATTGCAAAATATTACACAACAATTGAACACTTCCGTTTCCAAAAATAAATTATTTTCAAATTTGTCCTTTACCCTTAAGCATCTTATTTTAGCCAAGTTGATTCAGAGTTTTCAATCCGACCGATACAGCTTAGTGTTTAATTTTTACCTTTTTGTGGCGCTTCCACTTCGCAGCCTTAGAGATGACAGCAGTTTTGTTCCGAGAGCCAGCTGCAATCTCATTGCCAGAGCACCTAAGGCATGAAACCTGTCTTAACGGTTCCGCGGGAAAGCGACACCTTATTGAGTAATCCACTACCTGGCGCTGGCGAGCTGTTCTTCGGGCCCATTTGTGAACTCGCAAGAGACGGGACGCCTCACGTAGTAGTTCTCCATCCTTGGCTTTTTGGTCCGGCGAGTTCGTTGATCCCATCTGTAACCGTAGGCGACACGTCTGTTTCATTCGTTGCATTACTTGCCCGAATGGTTAATTTGGCCTGTATTCAAATTCAGGTCGGCTCTACCCTGTGTCAACCACCCTAGGCTTCTACCACATGGCCTCGTTCTTATTTGCAGATTTTCTTTAGAGTTCATGATTTAGCTCAAAAAAGCTTATTAATGTGTGGCTCTCCTTGTCAGACAAAGCTTTTTGGGAAGGCATAACGAGCTCTTGTAAAACCATGTACCCAATTCATTTATTAGCGCCTCCCGTAAGACAGCGAAGCGTTCCCACTGGGAGCGCGTTCCAAACTGCTCGGATAGCTGGTCGCACGGCTGTGCACGGCTGACCTTCATCAGCACATTCGCAGTAGGCATGCAAGCACGCGGCTCGTCTGCCTGCGGGCTACACTCAGCACGTGCAACTTCTCGTGTTTGGTACATGGCTTCCACCTCAGCGGCTGGCCTCTCAAAACCCTCATTATCTTCGTTTGTCCGCATGGCCTCATCGCAGCCTGCGATCCACGTGACTTCTCTTTCATGTGCCTAGGTTTCGATGCTACCTTTTTTTGCATGTTTTGTCCGTTGTCATTTCTAATTTCGAAATTCTCCGAATGTTCGCGTCCAGCAGGTCCCTCCCCGAAATGCGTTCTTCCTGCCATTCGTGCCACCACCGTCTCGCTTTCTCGTCTTCCTACCTCCATTCTCCTCGAGGGCGCTGCCAAAGAGAGGGTTGTGTTGCGGACGTTGCGAGGACTTGCGAAGTTCGAAGCTGTGGAGGAGGATGAGGTTTGGCTTCGAATCTCCTGGGCATTTGCGTACAGCTGAGAACACTGCGAACCGCCTCCATCGCGCCTGCGACTTCCACCTCTTCTTCCTTTTCCTTCTTCTTTCCCTTACTTGGTCTTCGACAAAAGCGCGCGCCTCGTATTCTTCCCTAATTAAGCCCTTAAAAGCGCCTCAGAACACCTGGCTTAGGTAGAAGTCGTATGAATATATGTAAAAATTAAATAAATCGCGCGGGTACACGCATGCTCGGTCGTTCGTGTAATCGGCCAGTCGTATATCGCATATCACCCCGTCCTGCTAATTCCTTCGCAGTCAATGCACGAGTTTCTGGGCAAGCAGGGCCGGCGGTTCTCGGTCGTGCTGCCAGCAGAAGCTGACCGCCGGAGCACCTTCTACTCGCCCTACGCCTACGTGCAGTGAGTAGCAGTTTAGCACAGCCGGATGACGGATTTGGTTCAAAGCTGAGGCATGCTTGCGCTGGAAGAGATAAAAAATGGCCCAAGGGAAATACTTCTAAACTTAGTTATTACGAGAGACAGCTAAGACTACGCACACAGTGTTTTTTGAAATCTTGCATTCGCCTTCGATTTCCAGCTTTTCATCCTACTATATTTGCTGTATTATTTATTTCATCCTTTTTCGCGTGGAAGGGCTCGTACAAACATCCCAGCCGGCTCACAGTTGGTATTGAGTCGGATGAAGAAAGCGCCAGCGAAGCGGCCGCTTAACCTTCAGCTAGTCTCGTGGTTTAGTTGCGCTGAAGTGCATTCACAGGCACCGCAGTGTCAGCTGAGCAATCAAGCCAAGGCGAAGCAGCCGTTTCCCCGCCACCCAGGCACGTGGTGCTGCAGTGGAGAGGCTCCCAGCGAGAGAAGCGACGACAACGAAACGCACAGCTTGCGCTCCAGCGGCTAAAGGTGACATGCATCGCGACTTTAAAAAATGTAGCGTAGTAGAGCTTTGGCTCTAAAAAAGAGAATTGGAAAATGGTGCGCTCTATTTTTAATAGATATTACAAATGGCTTTCATAAAAGTGTACCATCACTGCTTTAGGCTACTGAACTTTCAGCAAAAATGTTGTTTTCTACTGCACCACCACGCTCAACGATATCTCGAGTTAGAAAACACACAATTTCCCCCGCACTAGCGCTGCTATTCTACTAACACGTGATGGACACGGCGGGGATTGGATTCAACCACGTTGTAATATCCGGGGAACGCAAATCTGCACTGCTTTTTCGTTTAGTTTTGTAGCAACCAATTCAGAACGTTTTTTTTTTGTTGTTCAAGAGATGCTCGATTGTGTGCTTGTGCTCTCTTTGACATACGCCCTAAAAATACCAACCCTACCACCAAATGGTGTATTTTGAAAAAGCCCTTGGTCACAAGCTTTGCCTACATGCTCGCTTGAATGCAGGGTATAAACGGCAGTTCTCGATCATTGTTTGCACCGGGATAAAGCACGCGGTCGGAAATTTGCTCCCCACCCCAAAATTCCATTTTAATAACGAAAGAATAGTACGCAATAAAATGGGCCAACAATACAGCACTGCTCACTAGACAACGTGCTGCGCTGTTAACAGCAGAAAAAGAACTAGAGGCAAAAATGCAAACTCTACCGGAGAAAACTTTCTCTCGGGAGGGTCAACGCTTGCCGATTGTGGGCAAAATTCTTCGAAGTTCGCACTGTGAACAGTAGTGATCCTGTGCAAATTTTATAACAACATGAAAATCGTTCACGTGATTTAAAGTTTGTAACTGAATGAGGCCACCAGGGGCCGGCAGAGTAACACATGCACTGTTTTGCCTCCAGCTTTTAAAGACGATAGTCTTTCTTGGGCTACTTGAACCCACAAATTTTGGTCTGTCTGTATGTCTGTCTGTCTGTCTGTAACTCTATTCAGCCACCCGGCCAAAATACAATGCTTACTGCGCAATAGTCGTATATACTCACAGCCAAATGTAAACGTCTTGTCCGTATGTTCATACTTATCAACTTTCTTGAAAAAGAACAAGACATTACGCAAATATAAGACAGGAAATTAGTACACACGGTATATTTACAGTGTTAATTTATTAAAATTCATGGATGCTTGGTTTTTAGATAAAAAATAATAATCTACATCCACTGAAGAAAACCGCCGCCTCCTGGCGGCATATGAAAAATCACGCGGCAAGAGCAACGAAACGTTCCACCAGCTAGATTCCGCGTTCTGCTTGGAACGCACGTCGAGCACGGCCACGAGTTTCTACAAACCTTGTAGTTGGCCGCCTCCATTCACGCGCGTCTCCGCCGTACTGCAGCGCTGGCATCGAGGAACCCGGCCTGTAGGAATGGAACGCGGTAAATTCAAATCCCCTTGCGCAAAGCTTTAGTGTGTTTACCTTGGGATGAGCGCGACGGTACAGGAACAGCATCAATGGTGAGCGGGAAAGCAAAGGGGGGCATTTCCTTGGCAAACGTCTACAAAGACTATCGTCTTTTGACTGCATTTGCAACAAAAGGAGCAGATCCGCGGCCATTTTTTTTGTCTTTCAAGAGGCCACTGCTGTGAAACTACCACGACGCAACAAGGAGCAACAGATTCCTGACGTGCATAGGAATCGCAGGACAGCGGAATCGCCCCCCAGGATCATCGGCGGCGAAACTATAGCCGCCTGAACGACCGACCACGCCGGCTCGCTGGTAGGCCTCATCGTGAGGCCTAGTGAGCACAGCAGTTCTCCCGCCAAGACGGCGCAGCTTGACCATGCAAGCCTCACAGACGTCCTCACAACCAACTCCACTGGTACAAGGAGACGAAACTTCCGCTCGAAAAGACAATACTAGGCCTCCCCATGCTACAGTAGTCGACTACGCCGCGCAAGCGGAACAACCGCCCGCAACAAGCACCGCACCGATGGAATGTCACGCCCTAAGCGGCCGCGCCATCCACCCACCAAAGCCATGGCTGCAAATCATATCCTCCCGCAACAAAAGCAAGTTACCTGACAAATAGGCAAGCATTACCACTCCTCGAAAGCCTGCTCTGCCGACGCGCGCTATCCCCCCACCACGCATTCCAGTTGATCACTATGTCACAGTTTTCCGGCCACTCAACGGCTTCCGCGTTCTTGATTGGACCAACCAATAGATTTTCCAGGTGCTCATTCTGGCCAGCGGGATTCCAGAATAACAGTTCCGAGCTTTATTAACTGCCCAAACGCCACCGGCAAACAATCTCTTCGTGATCGGTACACCTGATCCCTACGTCGCCGACAGGCTCTCACAACTGACAAGGAGCCCTCCCCGCAACGTGAACTATAACATCTCCGCCTACATGAAGCCTCCACCGGGAACGTACCGTGGCACCATCCACGGCCTGCCGGACCACATCACTCCGGAGAAACTCTTAGAATACACCGAGAACAAACGCCCGCATCTCGTCCACTCCTAAACTAATGGGAAGTACTAAAGTACCCTCCTCCCGTTCAATGGCACACGGCTCGCAAACAATGTAGAAGTGAACTGTGAGCTTATACAGTGCCGGTCATATCAATGCAACATTCAAGATCGCAAGTGGTGCGGAGACGTCGGCCACCGCCAAGACGTCTGCCCGCATCTGCAAAATGCCCATTGCCCAGACTGCGGCCTCTCGCACCCCCAGGAAGACCACCTCTCCCCACCAAGTAGCAAACTCTGCCAAGACCCTCACCTCACAGCGGGGAAAGACTGCCCAAGGCGACATCTCCCGACACCTCTATCAACGAAGCCCAAGCAATCCTCGGCATGCCGCTGCAAACACATACAGCCAGTAAATGTAACCCACGATTGCGCTTGTCGGCGATACTTATTTATTGCGCAGTTGCTGAGTTGCTATGAATTTGAATCAATTGTCACAAGTATAGAGCTGTACGAAAGATTCGGCTTCCTTTTATAAGCTAGACTCGCACGCTAATTCTCCCGTTCTCGGCAGCCCGCCGCCGATGCGACCAATTCAGACGGGGCACGACGGGCAACGAGCCTCACACAACTCCTGAATACTCCAAAGTTCGCATAAGTATAATGGCGGAGAGGAGGGCGTTTTCAAGACACCTAAATTCGGGATACACAAAAAAAATAAAAACATTGTCGCGCGAAAGCCTTATTCGAAAATTAAACGCGCCGAGATCTCATTCCAATTTGGCGTGGCTAATTATATTTGGCGCCCATTGTGCGACGTCAGCGGAGCGGGCACCCATAGCCATAGGCACAGCAGTGGTGTGAGAAGATTCCGTTCCTATGTGGGCACAAGCCCGCCAATTCTTGTTTGAGCCCAGCCCAATATACTGGTTTCCTTTCAACAGTCCTATTGTTTGGACAAGTGGTGAAAAAAACCTGCTTCTCGGTCTCGGTAGCCTAATGAGTATAACCACGGGTTTTGACGCGAAAGAACTAATTTCTGGCCCCCGCTGTTTCTACCCAGAGCTATATTTTTTTTCTGGTCCCGTGATTTTCTTTTAGTGTAAAATTTTATCTTGGCCCAATTTTACGCGCTGCTTTCATAGACGAGGGTGATTTGGTAGCGAGGTTGGTTTGGGGTCTGGACGTGGTTCATCAACTGGTGTAACTAATTTTATGTGTCGCACCGGGAGCGTCTCACCTTTACCTATCCTGGAACGGGATAAAGCTGAAGCGCGTACATAAAGCGACCCTGCAACTCCGTTTCCAACTTTGATATCTTAAATGCAGAATGTAGTCACCCAACGCACCGGTTACTTAGATTAGGGGGTCGCTAGTACCTTAGCCAAAAATTACTGCTCTGTGCCCATCAGACAACGTCGAAACTCGCGCAAAATATTTTCCTCTCTTTTCCGTTGTTGACGTTCATCGACGGCCCGAATTACGTCACTGAGGCCAGGTAGCAGCTGCTGGCCGGTTTTCCTTCGGTTGCAGCAATCAACGCTTTTCGATGGTACCTTAAAATATAAAGCCACAGAAGCGACAGAAACAGATGGCGTATCTGGTTCGAAGAGCAAATCACGCAGTGCCGCTCCGTGCTGGAGATAACTGTTGCTTTCGCAGTGCTTCCAGACGCGTGGAAAGAGTTAAACCATTTATAGAAAGTGTTGCAGGGGCCCTTCAACACATGGCGGTGGGTGGACTCATGCGTTGCCTGTCAGCGCGGTTTTTTACTGCGTTCCTGTGAAGGTCGCGTTATTGACTGCTTTACAGTGCCCCGGAGCCTTCTCTCGGTGTGGAACGCCGACGCCAGTTTTCTCGCTAAGTAGCCGGTTTAAGGTTCTTTTATTGACAAGTATTGTCACCTCCACCGCAGGAAGCTTGGTGCCGTGGTGCTGTGGAGCCACGACCTCGTCGATGAGCCCAGGGAACCTACCTGCCCGGCGCCCCTGTACAGCAGCCGCCGGGAGTCCCAGTCGCTGGTGAGGACCTCAGTACACCAAGATGACTTGGGACTGGGGGCAGATTCAAGTCACTGCTGAGACCACTAAATTTAATGCAGCCTGATTTATGGTGCCTCGGACGTCGACCACCCGTTTGGGCGGCGGTCCTGATGTCCTTTAGCCGCAGCTATGAATTTCAACACATGCTGGGATTGCTGGTAGCATGAGCAAAACTCACAAATCCATGATTCCGCCGAGAGGTGGCCGTTAGCGCCTGTACTGCTGAGCCGGGGACAGTAACTGACTTCGTCGTTAGCAGTTCTTAGCGATGTTACGAAAGTGTAGTAATGCCACTGATCGAGTCTATTTTGGAGACTTGTGCACTCTCTGAACGCATTGGGCGTGCGTTGCATTCTTAATCTTTGAACTATATGAAGCGTCAGCAGATACAGCTTTGGTCGCTCCGTTCGTCAGGTACGGCGAAGTTTCCGGAAATGAGCTTTGGAAATAGAAAGAGATGTTCTCGCAGACGTGCTGGCCCGTAATGGTTTATTCGCTCTATTTAGCCTTGGTAGACGCAGGTGTAAGAACCAGACGGTAACGCATGTATCTTTTATGCTCGGCTGGAGAGTCCAGGCAGTGGTCTAACCGCCGCTGCCTGGACGGTTTGGTCTTCTGAAAGCAAATTTGGTCTTTTAGTGAAATATGCTGTTTGGCTAGTTGGTGCATACTGCTTCAATAAAACGAGCGCTGTAAACCAGGACATAAAATTTTTTCCGCCCGTCTCCCCCGCCGCTATGGAGAAAATGTGGTTATTTTTTTGTTTCAATCTCATATTCACCAGTTTCTTAACAGCGGAGCTAATTAGAAAATCGTAATTTTTTGTGTTGCGCAGTAAATAAAGCCGCCCGCATCTTCCCACGGGGGGAACTCGAGTAAATGCGTCGCATCTACTCGAGTCAAGCAAAGCGTCACGCCAAGCGAAAGCCAAGCAAAGACGGCCTTGACTGAATTCCTAACGCGCGCTCCGCCGCTAATATACGTTGAGGGGACTGCGTAAGCCGGTCCCAGTCGACGACGTTGGCGTACTTGTAAAGCGGCGTGGACTCTAGGTGTTTGAGCCAAGCGCGGATGTTGCTTCGCCGGAGAACGGCACACCGGTTATATGCGCAGCGCGCCCGAGGGAGAGGAAACGGCGGAATAGAGAGTGCTGCACATGCGCCGGCCCCAGCGCGTCTTCCGCGGCTATGACGCAACGTGCCGCGGCTATGACGCAACACAATCCAACACAATTCACTTTAATCCAATCCAATCCAAACCAAACCCAATCCAATCCAATCCAAGCCAAGCCAAGCCAATCCAAGCCAATCCAATTGAATCCAATCCAATGCCCCTCGCGAGAGAGTGTTCGAATCCAATCCAATGCCCCTCGCGAGGGAGTGTGCGGTATCGCCTCGACTCGACGCGCATGCGCAGTGAGCGTGCGGACTACGGACGTTAACGCGGGTGACATCGTGAGTTACTGAAATGCTCTGCATTTAAAAAACGAAGAACGACGAGACAGACGCGCAGCTGTCTCGTCGTTGTTCGTTTTTAAATGCAGAGCATTTCTTAGCCTCGCCTGTTCCTGCGTCGGACGGTGTCAACAGTTTCGCGTCCGCAGCAGGTGCGCCTCTCCTTCCCTCCTCTCTCTCAACAGCAGCTGGCACGCGCATGCGTCGTAGTCATCCCGTTCGCTCCGTCGCGGTCTCGGCGTAACAGGTGCGTGATAGCAGCGCGGTGGGGCGTGGAAAGCCGCGCGCTGCTTGCGCATGCACGCTCTTCCCCCTCCCCCCCCCCCCCCGTACTGCTCTCCCTCTACTGGGCGCGCGGCAAATATAGCGGCTAGCGGTCGCTCGTGTTTCAGTCACTGCGTTGCTCCTTCCTTCCTTGGTTGACGCTCGTGCCCACGTTTACTCGTGTCTGCTACTCCGGCATCACGGAAGAAGCGATGGAAGCAACACTGCCTTCAATCAGTACCGAGGCCCCAATGCTCTGCATTTACTCGTGTTCCCCTCGCGGGAAGGCGCGGGAATTTTTTTTTCAGCCCTGTTTTATAGCGCTTGTTTGCTTGAAGCAATAAGGTCTTTCAGTTCACCAACACGAGTGCGAGCCATGCAGCTCTATAACGTCATCTCCGAGATATCGCTTAACCCCGCATACCGTTAAGAATCCCTCACTAGCAGGTTGTGAAAAGTTAGGGTACTGAAATATGTCTTCACGAACAAACGGTGCACACCAAAAACCGGGGAGCCCTCGTCTGAATGAAGCTGTTACCCACGGCTTCTTTCTGTTGTTGGGGTCACTTGCTTGACGCGCTATGAAAGCTCGGACCAGTCCTTGATAACTCCATCAGATTGAGGAACGCCAAATTTTTTCCTCTTCATCAGTGCCGACCGCCGAGTGCCGTGAATGTTACCATACGCGTCACCACAATGTATGCTGTGAGGATTTGCCTACTAAGATATCTCAATTTCCTTTCACATGCTTCCAGGCGAGCGTGGTGGATCACGTGCGGGCGTCGTACACGGCCGAGGAGGCGGCGCGGCTGGTGCTGTCTCGAGTGCTGCTGACCTTCTCCCTGGCTGGCTTCCACTTCTCCCTCGAGCCACCCAACCCGCGTCACAAGGGACACCCGCACCCGCCTCCGCCACGGGAGATCCTCGTCGACACGGCCAGCTACGTCGCCTATCACCAGGTACGGTGGCCACGCAGCAGTGGGGAACAGTATATACTCGTACTACTTGCATTCAGTGCCTCAATGAGATGGCGAGCCTTTCTGAGGACCGGCACCTAATGCGAGGTTACTCAGTTTTTCGATCCTGAAGGGTACCATCTGACTGCTGGCTTTCTGGATAATAACAGGGTTGTTACCTTTAAAATAACTGACTCACCAAACCTAAAACACTGACCAGCGAAGAAGCTGCTTAGTGAGGATAAAAGGTGCGGCGTTCAGATATTTCTCTGCCAGTTCTACGCCTTCTTGGCGGGATACAGCTGTTCCGCAAGTTACTAATAGCAGTTCTCTAGCGTCGCACTTGATTGCACCACCGTCAGTGGACGTGTGCTCACAACTGCGACTGATTTTTTTCTTGGTCAGCATAATGCGAAATTTTGAGCCGGCGACATTCCCATGCCCTTGAGGCCTCCTTAAAGAGACATTGCGGAAATTCGTGAAAGTGTATTCACTGGCTCTATTGTACAAGCTTATTCACGCGGTTCACCATTGAACGAGCCAACAAAACGCCACCGTCACAGTTTATCTCCAATGAGCGGCAAAGCAGAGAACACCATGCAGAGCTCGCGGCCGGCTCAACAAGTACGCAGCCGACGTTACTGCTGTTTCCATTCTACCTTTATGTATTCTCCGTCCCGACAATTTTGGTTTTCACCTACCTAACGGTCACTATATTATTTTTCCCGCACTGGTTGTACAGGTTAAACATGGTTGCAGTCTAATAAATGTAGCTTTGCAAAACTGACAAGGTGTCGTCTTAGCCGACGTCGGTAAATCGGCCAACATTATCAGTGAGGGAAACGGCCCATTTTAACGCAGTTTGCTAATTAACAAAAATGCAATAATGATAAAGAAAAAGTGGCATGTACAACTTGTCCTAGACATTAATGTACTAATTACAATTTACGTCAGAGACCCCTTCTCCCCCATGTCCTTTCAAAAAAATTAAAAAGATCTAGAATTATTCTTACTCCTAAACAGAGTGATAAACCTGATGTAGAGAAATACACGTCGATCGCATGCATGATGACGTTTCTACGAAGGATCTAAAAACATTGTCCCAGCAGGCGGATTTCCATTCATCTTCCAACGTTTATATAGCTCACTCGCAACACGGAGGCTTCGTTTCCGACCTGGATATTCAAGAAAACGTGCTTTAAAAGCGCCAACTGACGTAATAAAAAATTGCCGTGGGAAGGTTTTCTTCTGTTGTTTTCCACGATTTTTTTAAACCTTACATAAACTACTTTTTTGTGTAACGGGTCACACAGAGGAACGAACAACAAAATAAACCAAGTGAAGTACAGTGTCCACAGGATTGTAGACTGAGTGACAAGGGCAGTCACAGCACTTTGCTGTGAGCTAGTTCCGCCTCTTCCACAGGAGAAAGCCTTGAATCCGTATTCATATCCGTAGCGAACTGATCTTTTCGGGAGTAAAGTAAAACAATTTTTCTTGAGAAATTCATGCTGAAGTACACAATGCCGTAATAATTGCAACCCTCGATACAGACATGATTCACGATTTCACTTCGAAGCCCCAGTGACACTGCAAACTTTAAACTCTAAAACAAATTATCTCTTACACAACTCATGGGCATGCTCTCATTACGTCCACTAAAGCGGAAAAGAGTGCGGAGCTCACAGTTTGGTGTAAGATAAAATAAAGACTCAAAAAACAAAGTTCGAGTGCAAAGAGTATATTGTAACCAGAAATGGCCAAGGCCCGTACAGAAACAAAATAAATTACAATAATACATTGCCAACTGAAAACGACTGTCTTGATTTCTGCATCAACCAGATCGTTCCGGTGGACAAAACAGCGCGGAGCAAACGCAACAATTCTGGGTTTAGTGAGACCATGGCAACCATGAAGTACTGTGGATGTTTCCATCGCTGGTAATCCGAAATAAAATAATGTAATTACTACGTTCTTTTGTAGTGTGCAAATGACATCTAAAGTAATGAGAATAACAACTGGCATGAGGTCAGGTGCCGAGGGTTATTTCAAGAGCAATAGAGTGGAAAACTACGGCGTTTTGAGGTAGTCTTCGCATGTTACGTGAGGAAGTGCATCATATAACTAATTCGAGATTGGGTGAGGGGAGCAAAAAAGGAACAACCATAAATTATAGACATGAGACTGTTTTGGCTTGCGACTTTGAAGACTCAAAGTACAACGCTACCAGAGAATGCAGATTATCAAGAACAAGAAACACAGAACGGGGAGCAGTACAACAACGCGAGAGGTGACATTGGTTGCTGCGAAGAGACGTGTCACGCCTTCTCCTCAGCTTCATTGAGGAGACGGAGCTGGCAAACTTGTAGTAAAAGGACACTACCTGTGGCTAATTAGGAGGAGCTTGGGCGGAGCAATTGCCGGCATATCCAGCCAGGCTAACGCTGCCTGATCCCACAACAACTACCACCACCACCACATATAAGCGAAGGCGAAACGGGTAAGTCTGCTTGAAATCGTGCCTTTGAAATAATGTAAGTCTATGGAATGCAAAAGTAAGCGAAGAAAGCAGACGCGTGTTACCAACAAAATACGTTCCTGTTGGTAACCGAGGAATTCACGGCCAATGAGCAGCTCGTGACGGATTGGTTAGCGGACTCCTCTTCACACCGCAGCGTCCAATAGCAAGGCCCCAGGGAAACCTTCTACGTCACGGCTCACTTTAAAGCATCAGTACCACCGAAGAAAGGAGAAAATGCGAGGTCCCCGACTCTCCTTGTTTTTAAAGATACGAGCTATGGCTTTTTCTTATGTTGACAGTCTTTCCGCCAAGGGAGGGTGTGGAAACCATTAATTAAAGCCAATTCCGCACTGCCAATGTGGGTAAACAGAAAAGATGTAAAGTTAGTATTACTTAGTAACAATGGACGAAATGACCTTGTTTTTACTCAAATATAGTGCTCACCATACTCGAAAATGCTATAGTGGCCGCTTGGTGGTCGGTGGCGACGAAATGGTGTGGCATCGGGATCCAAGTCTTTCCTACACAAAACACGGGAAACCTCTCTTCAACATTCCCTACACACACACCGACTGCGCCAACACGGGTAGAAGATTTCATAAGCAAATGTGTGAGATACACGTTAACGTATCCCAGTTTGGCGGCATGATCGTTGGGTCTCTTCGCTGCATTCACCTCTCCACGACACTCCTGTGTGTCTGAACGGAGTCCTGCGTCAGATAGACACCATCGCGGCCGTCGATCATCTGGCCAAGCGCACAACTCTAAAAGGGACACTGCCATATTTCTTGAACTTTCTTTGAAATCATAAATGCTTGTGGAACGTTGTCACCCAACACGCCCAGTACTTATATTCGGGAGTCGCAAAGTACTTTGCCAAAAATGAACGCTCTATGCTCATCAGATAACTTAGGAACTCGCTCAAAATTTTTTTCTCTCTTTCTCGGTCTTGACCTTCTACGACGGCCCCAGTTACGTAACTGACGCCATGTAGCGGCTGTTGGCCGGTTTTCCTTCAGTTGCAGCAATGAACGCTTTTCGAAAGCAACTTTAAAAATAAAACCACAAACGGAAGGCGTATCTGGTGCGACGAGCCAATCACGCAGTGCGGCTCCGTGCTGGCGATAACTGTAGCTTTCGCAGTGCTTCCAGACACGAGAGAAAGAGTGAAAGCCTTTATCGAAAGTGTTGCAGTGTCCCCTTAACATGTGCGAAAACCCGTTTATGTGTGATACCCGAATACCGAGAATGGCCCGCCTTTATGAGTATAGCGTAATCTACACGATGGGACCCATCCATATAACCGAATCGCCGCTCTCAAACCTGACTGGCCAATACTCGAGAGCTGTCAAAGCATAATGATGGACTAGGTGAAATGAGAACAATGACCTGTGCTGCCAGTATAGCCTGAAAATATATGTTCGCAGACACAAAATACTTATCAGCTACGTACAGCTTCGCTATAACAAAAGTTATTCTCACCTCTCGTGTATTTCATCATCACCGTAGTGAGGGTTTTCGAATAAAACCACCATGCGCAGAGATTTTTTATGGCCTCTCCCCCTAGCATTTCCACCTGAACCTGTGCTTCGTTTTGAAATCGTCATGGTGGAGCGCTGTTGTCAAAATGTGAGGATTAAGCATGCGCAGAGGTGGAGAAAAGATCAAAGCAAAGCGTCTGCCAGTTATTGTGCGTCTCACGGCATTACATTGCTTCTTCTCCTCTCGTAACAAAAGGGGTGAGACCATGGTTTTATGACCGGACAACCTGAATATATCTGGAGATTCCATTGGAGCCGTCAACAGCCAACTCGGTCCGGTAGCTTCTCGTGGGAGCTTGAGCACCGCCGATTACGCCAAGAACACCGCACTTTAAGTACAGCTCGCCCTCGCGTGCTGCTTGCTGGGGTCGTGCTATTGTGTCGTTCTACGATAGCGATCACTTTGAAAATTAATTTTTTCTTTGTCATATACAACACTGTTTTTGGCATTTCCCTTGATCTGGCCATGTAGCGTTGCCTACTCCGTTACGTTGGGTGGCTTGTCCTCATCCTCTTTCACAAAGTGCCTCTGCATCACAAGAAAGCTCATCTGCGAGAAAAGCAGCCTACCTTAGAACAAAACTCACATTGTATATACTACAGAGATTGGCTATTGCAATGGTAAATAGCATTTATAGCCACCGCTACGAAGCCGACGCCTATCCCATTGCGTTATTCCGTCAGGGTAGAAGCAGTATGGACTTTCTACTCTGACCTTTACTGCGATTGCATAGGAGAACCTTTTCCTTGTTCACCATCTTTCCCTTACGAAATGAGCTTTGATTGTTTGGGAAACCTTTGCTTCCAAGAAGCTGTTAGCATTCTGACTGAATGCTGCACGTTTCAAAATCGAGAAGTCCTGCCAGCTAAAAGCATGACCATCACGCAAAAGTTTCGTTAAGAAGGCCGAGCTCGAATGATCCTGCACCTATGGTTTGCAGTTCTGTCGTGACAAGGGCTGGAACACCACGTACAACGAAATCACTGGGTGCGTCGAAATGGCTGGAGTGCACGGGTGGATCTCTTACCCAGGAAGGCCCCGCCGGGAAATCCTGGTGAGCAAATCATCTCGCCTTATTCAATCTCACAGCTCACTGGGCCACTTTTGGCTATAACCTAGCTACGTCACTAATTGATTACTCACTCACTCACTCACCCATTCATTCAATCACTTGCACACAAGCCCTTCACTAGCGCAACTTAACTGCGACCGGCTTCCCTCACAGAAGGCATACCTCTTCACTTCGAACTCACACCCCTTAATTACAAGTACGCTTTTATCCTTTCACCTCTTCCATCACTCCTGTTGCATTTAACTCGTTTCCTAATTTCTAAAGTACGGGGATAGCGTGTTCGTTTCCGAGTTTGTGTTCTTCAGGACGGACATGAAAGGACATAGTGACCGTCACACGTGTTTGCCAGTAACCTCCTTTCCCCCTGAAATAAGTTTTGATGTCCGGGTGGTAAGTTACCGCTAGGAGGACGCCGTCAGGCCCGCACATAAGCGAGGAACAACACGCCGTGCTGTCCGAGACGTTTGCCTGCTTATAACGAACTGACTTCATTTTTCTTTTCCGCCGTAGCCACGTGCGGTTGTAAAAGGCAAGTACAATCAAAAAGCTATCAGCGCTGTACGAGGGCTCTACTAGTTAGCTAATATTGGAACACGCACCCGATTCCTCAAGTGTGCAGAAGTATGAAAATATCGCAACCCTTCAACCAAGGTGAAGCGAAGTCCAATGAAGCTGGCGGGCTCGTTGGATTTTGCTGTGCCGGCGATGTTTCCATATTGGCAATTTCTTACATTGATGGATAAGGACAGTGGTCAAGGACACACACCATTGTTGTATACAGAGAATGGCGTTTCATTATAGCGGGGCTACACCAATTGCACGCCAGGCTCCAGTTCGCCGCAAAGGTGGTCTCTATCACCCCCCGCAACGCAATTGCAGTCTGTGATAGATGCATAAACACGTCAGGTGGCATGCAGTATACTCTACTCCAGACAGACGGGGCTGCATTGGAGAAAAGTGTAAAGTATGCTGTACGCATATTTCCTCCGCAGATGGTTATGCTTTACTGCGCACCACATATTGTGTCAAGGCCATCTTTTCAAATCCAAGCCTACACCGATCTGTTCAGAAGTTTGCTTAACCTTTAAACACAATTGCTTGGCTTGAATATTTCACCAGGGGCATATACGACGTATCAAGTATAATCATGACAAGCGCGTTTTCAAGGTATTCCGAGGACGCCGAAGCAAATACCGGGGTATTGAATGAGCTATCATGATGGCTCACTGAACGCCTGAAACATTTTGCTTGCACCCCGCTTTGTTCTCTTTTCGAATGATAAGCTTTTGTTCACGATCCACTTCTACCTTACTACCTCGGGAAGCTTCGGTCTTTGTATTACGCGTTGTGTCACCCCGTAGTCCCGACTATACGCACTCTTCCCATACGAATGAACAAAAAATTTAAATTCAAAATTGTTGGAAGTCGTCTTTCTGGCTGTCTGCTGCGAGGTGCTTCGGGAAAGTTAAAGTTCGTGCTTTGGCGGAGGCCTCTTTCTGCCACAGCCGCAAACGAACAAACGAACAACAAACAAGCACACAAGCGTACAAGCAAACAAACAAACAAACAGGTGGTCAGGCGGTGAAGGGGTGGGCGGGTATGCAGGCCGGCGGACAGGCATGCGTGCAAGCAGGCAGGCAGGCAGGCAGGTAGGCACTCCGGCAGACAGGCGGGCGGAAAACACGGCCGGCAAGCGGGCGGGTAGGTAGGGAGGCAGGCCGCCAGAGGGCAAACAGGCAGGCGAGCGAGCGGGCAAGCCGGCGTGCGGCCGGGCAACGCACACGCACGAACGCACGAACTCACCAGCACAGACGCCTGTCTTTATAAAATGTGCCGTCCTTTATAGCCACGCAGACCTTAGATGGCTTTCCAGAAATCGTCTTGGTGAGTGAAACCTGTATGCAAAAACTACGCTTACACATCCCCAGTGTAAAACATGCACATCTTCTGTTTCCAAAAAGAATACAAAAATTAACATCAATGCTTTAACCGGCGACACATGTTATCCGGCAATAACGACCCTCCTTATTTGTTCACCTGCTCCGTGGGTTCTTACAGATAAATCAATATAAAAACCTTCAGTTTCTCTCAGTATTTATATAACCGCTTAGAAGCAGACAAATCTCGATTTGGGTACCTGTTCGGCTTTATTTTTGGAGCCGTTCATAGACCATCCACTGCCAACGGGTGGGTTCTACTATAAATAAATATATCTGTTCCGCCGCTCTAAACAGCTCTCCTAATGTCAGCTCTGACCAACCCCTTCTTACGTGCTCTGTATTTGCTACACGATATTTAAAAAGAAATTGCCGCAGCTCGCATTAAGGGTGCAAGACTGAAGCAGAGCTAGCGGCCCCTCTTCCTTTGTTGGAGACCCGGCCGTTGCGCCTCACAAAGACTTTCGAAATTGCATCTGAAAGTGCGTCACCACTGGAAGGCCCGGATTGTTACCTCTGAAGGCTCTCACACCTCTTCAAAAGTGGACCACGTTAGCACGCGCTAGAAACCTTGGCAACCGGCCTCGCTAACTCGGCGTCTCTGCTCCCACCTTCCCGTGCCAACGCAAGTTAACTCGCGAGGACAACAGTTCTCGAAGGTCGAGTAGGCCGACGCGGACGCCCATCACGAGACGCATACTCACGTGCGCTCGGTTTTTTTCTTGACATTTTTTGTGAGCTCCTATTGTGGCGCAGGCCCACGCGCTAGCTTGGACGACGCCGCTGGGTGCTCCTCACGAGGCACACGCTCACATGCACAAGGTTTGGCTGAGTTATGTTGTAACTAGACGGTGGAACTAAAAACGTAAGCAGCTATGTTGTCAAAATATCTTCAACGGGCTACAGCCATAACTGGCTTCTTGGAGAGAGAGAGAGAGAGAGAGAGAAAAGACTTTATTGAAACACATCCTGCGTGTTAGGAGCCAGCTCGACCGCGCAGGGCTCGTAGCTGCTCCCTAGTCTAACTTATAGATTTCTATAAGTCCGGGTGTAGACCTCGAGGCTTCGTGCCCGCCTTGCTCGGGCTACTTGAGCTCCCCGTCCACTTCCTCCCCTGTCTGGGGTCGGTCGTGTTTGGGTCGCTCTTTCGCCCTTGCTTGGCTAAGGCCGCTTCGAGCCGGTGGATGACCCTTCTTTGGTGGTTGATGTCCGTCGAACACACACACTCGCGCACATCTGGTGGGTACGTGTCTCTCGAGCACTGCACATTGTCCCCCCCGTCGCGCACTTCACTTTCACACCCCAACATGAGATGGGATAGCGTCGCTGTCTCACGTTTGCACACACTACACGTAGCGTCCTCGAACAGGTCCGGGCACATGTGGCGCGCCAGCGCCGGTGACAGCACGGTTTCCGTCTGTAGTTGTCGAAACCTGACTGCCTCCGCCCTGGATAGTTCCCTGTGCGGGGGCGGAAAGGCTTGCCTCTGGTCGCGGTACCATCGCAAGACCTCGCCGTAGTCGGTGATGGGTTCTGCGTCTTCTTCCTCGTTGTGGTCTTGTTCGATGGGGTCCGACGGGGCTTCCGCCACGGCTCGGCACTTTGCGAGTTCGCGAGCCGCGGCATCCGCCTCTTCGTTGCGATTGCCGATGTTGGTTGCCAGCTCCCTGCCTGCGTGGGCCGGGAACCATTTCAGGGCTACGGTGGACCGGATGGGTGCCGTCCCTGTTTCTGCGATCTTGGCCGCTGTCTTCCACACCGCGCCGCAGTCGAAGTTGCGGATGGCGGTCTTCGAGTCGCTGAGGATTGTGGTCGTTCCCGGGATGCGGAGGGCTGCTGAAATTGCAGCCTCCTCCGCTCGGCTTGCCGCCCGGGTGCGGACCGTGCTGGCGGTTAGCAGTTCCCCGGTGGATGCTCGAATGGCCACCGTCGTGAAGGCGTCTCGCTTTCCGCGACACTTGGCCGCGTCCACGAAGATCGCGTTGGCGTCTTCTTTGTACTGCCGGGCAAGCGCTAGAGCGCGCGCCGCCCTTTTGCCCAGGTCCCTTTCCGGGTCGGTGTTCTTGGGCAGGGGATAGACGACGAGTCGCCTGACCACTTCGTCCCGTAGCGGCACGAGGTCGGCGTCTCCTGGTCCGTTGTGGATCGTGTTCATAGGTTCCTGGGTTTCGCCAGGGGGTTTCAGGCCCGCTCTCGCGAGCAGCCTTCTGCCCACTACCGTGCTGCCCAGTCGCGTCAGTTGAGACGTTCGTTGCGCCTCGATGATCTCTGAGAGCGTGTTGTGTGCTCCCAGAGCCAGCAAGGCCGTTGTTTTGGTGCCGTGCAGCAGCCCGAGGGCTCCCGCATATGCCTTGCGGATGGCGGCGTCTATCTTCTGCCTCTCCGCATTTGTCCATCGGTGGAAAGCCCCCGCGAATGCTGCGTGGCTGATCACGAACGCCTGCAGCAGACGCAGGAGACTTCCTTCTTTCATTCCTCGTGTTCGGGAGGATATCCGCTTCACGAGTCTCGTGGCGATGCCCATCTTTGTGACGATGTGCTTCGTTGCTGTACCGTTGGTTTGCACCCCGTCCACGAAGATGCCGAGGACTCTCAGCCCCGGTACGTGCGGAATGCGTTTTCCGTCGCTTGTGTGGACGACGATGTTTTTGGCTGCTTCTTCCGCGGCCTTCTTTCGATGCCTCCCGGTTGGCGGCAGGATCAGGAGCTGGGATTTCTGCGGCGAACACCGGAGTCCCGTGCCCGAGAGCGCGATCTCCACGGTGTCCACCGCTGCTTGGAGGCTGGCTTCGATGTTGCTGTCGCTTCCGCCCGTCACCCAAATGGTGATGTCGTCGGCGTAGATGCAATGTTTGGTGTTGTAGTCGAGCTTCTCCAATCCTCTCGCAACCTCGATCATTACCAGGTTGAAGAGGAGTGGAGATATCACTGAGCCTTGCGGCGTGCCCACACTGCCCGGCGTGCGCTCCTCCAGCTTCTCGCCTCCGATTTCCAGGCGAGCCGTGCGGCGCGTGAGAAACAATCTTATGTAATCGTAGGATCTTCTTCCTAGACCAAGCTTCGATACCTGAGCCAGGATCGCCGAGTGCTTGACTTTATCGAATGCACTCTGCAAATCCAGGCCCAGGATCGCTCTGTTGTCGTTCTTGGGCGAACCTCCGGGGGGGTCCAGGATTTCTCGTTGCAGTAATATCATGGCGTCTTGGGTGCCGAGCTTGGCTCGGAACCCTAGCATGGCGTCGGGGTAGAGTCCGTGCGTCTCCAGGTAGCGGCTCCATCGGGTGTTCAGGACGTGTTCCAGCGCCTTGCCCACGCATGACGTGAGCGAGATGGGTCTTAGTCCCTCGATGCCCGGTGGCTTGTTGGGTTTCGGTAGTAGGACCGTTTTGGCGGTCTTCCATGCTTTTGGTAGTTGACCCTGTCTCCAGCATACGTTGTAGTATCGGGTCAGGGCTGCGATGGCCGCGTCGCTTAGGTTGCGAAGGGTTTTGTTGTTCACTCTGTCTGGCCCGGCCGCCGACCGGCAGTTCAGATCTTGTGTTGCTTGGCGGACTTCCCATTCTTCGATGTCTCGATCGAGCTCTGGGTTCTGTCGGCCGGTGTATTCCGGGTGGTCTTCGTGGTCGTTGAGGGGAAGGTACTTTTCGTTTAGACGCTTGTGCATCTCCTTCTCTCCCATCTGTTTGGCAGTAACGTGCAGTATTTGTGCCATGCGACTACTCTGGAACTCTCGGCTTTTGCTCTCGTCCATGAGTTGCCTGAGTAGTTTCCAGGTGCTGCCCCGATGTAGTTGCCCGTCTGCTTGGTTGCATAGGGCGAACCATTGTTGTGCGCAAAGTTGTCGGCTATATTTCTCGATCTCTCGACCGAGGTTCGCCATTTTCTTGCGCAGAGTGCGCTTGTGTCTCTGCTTACGCCATCGTTGTTGTATCGACCGTCTCGCCTCGAGTAAGTGAGCGAGTCGAGGGTCCATACGCTCTATGTCTTCCGATGTTTCGATCGATTCGGTTGCCTCTTCGGCAGCCGTGCATATTTTGGCTGTCCATTCCTCGATGTTCTCGACTTCTCCGACGTCTGTGTTTCGGAATTTGTTCCAGTCGACCAATTTGTGCGATATTGTTCTACACGTGCGATCAGAAATGAGAGCCTTGATATAAAATGCAGGTAAGAGAGTCTTTGCAATAGCTTCATTTTGAGACATTGCATTCACAAGCAAAAAACGAATCCTGCGGCGCTAAAACTACATCCTCTCTACCCTAAACCGGAGAATCAAAAGCAGTAAAGCTGCAACAGTATTAACTTGTGCGTGGACGCTGTAAATCATATCTACACGCGTGAATTGTACTGTCGGGACCGTTAATTACGGCCCTTCTGTACACCATCGCGTTCTCAGTTATCCGCAGCCGAAATCGCTTGCTTTGAGCTTAAGCTTAACAATACGATTAGAACTCGTGTTCTCTAAAGGCTTAGAAAGAATTATACATGGTAGAATCGCAAACATCGCCTCTAAATTCAATGCAATAACTAGTTCGCAGTACGGCTTCCGTAAAGGTAGATCAGCAGAACTTGCCTTATTAAACCAAAAAAATTAATAAAGGCTGTTGAAGGAACACAATTTATAGCAGGTGTATACGTGGATTTTTTAAAGGCATTCAATCGCCTGAATCACATAACGTTGATAAAAAAAAAGTAGAGCTGTATGGAATGCGGGGTATACCTCTTCAGCTTCTCAGCACTTACCTAAACTTTTGTAAACAAGCCGTAGTGATAGGTGATTCCCTCTCTTAGTTTAAAAGTGTGAATGCTGGTGTTCCCCAATGTGGCATCTTTGGCGCCCTGCTGTTTAACTATCAATGACATAATTAGGATTAGTGCGAAACCAACATTTGGTATTTATGCGGATGACACGACAATACTGTTCCGAAATTCAAGCATAACGACACGTCACCTCAAAATAAACGATTCTCTTCATGAATTGCACTCTTAGAGCAAGTTAAATTCATTGGAGATAATAGTTAACAAAACGAAGGCAATTCTATTTTCACCCAAACAATCATGCTCTGTGTAAGAAGGAAGTCTTCTACGCGGTAACAACATTGTGGAAGTAGTTGACTCCGTTAAATCTCTTGGTGTCCATTTTCATAAAAACATGTCATGGGATTTACATATGAATCTTCCTATTTCCCGTATTGCAAGGTCTGTTGGCATTTTAGTAAAGTTTCGTTTCTTTTTACCGCATCAAATCAAACTAAAAATTTACAATCCCCTTTTCCTCTCTCGTATCAATTACTGTGTCCTTGTTTGGAGGAAACCAGGATAACGAACTTAAATCGCACTCCAAAAGAAAGCTCTTCGAGATATAGCCAATCAAGATTACCACGCGCACACTAAACCGCTTTTGTATTGTTTTATTTTAATTTCTACTCGCAATGTTTACTCCGACCATGTATCGATGAGATACAAACAAGGCAATATTAACCCTAAAATTTTATTACTATCCCTTGAAGATCTGACAAACGGCATGCCCATATACAAAGCCCGTAACACAGAACCTTGCCTAATACCTTTTTCGAGAACTTCCTTTGGTGAACAAATGCTTCGCTGTTATCTCCCTACGCTAATAAATTACCTGCACAGACAGACAATAACAACAGAAAATACTAGTAAAGTAAAACTACGCACATTTTTGTACGCCATGAATGATACCTTGAGAGAAATTCTGAATTTTTTCATATGTTGATAAAAAAATTTCTTCACATTTGTACGGCAGTGTTATCCTGAATAAGTTATCATTTTGCTCTGTGTAATTGATTCCGCTGCTGTGCCGGCTATCTTGCTGTGTACACTTGATTGCGCTGTATGTTTGCTTGTTGATTTTTTACTCTCGCTGTAAAGGCGGGCCCGAGCCCTTGTCAAGTGGACCAGCCTCCACTTATTGTTCGGGCCTCCTTCCAGATGTTCTTTGGAAAAATAAAGATGATTTGATTTTATTTGGCTTGAACTTAACAATGCCACGAAATTGTGTAGTGAGCCTGACATTCTTCATAACGCTAGCAGCAACTAAGTTTGCAAGGTCTTGTAGTTTCTGTATCGTCGGGTGTGTACCAAGCCCTAGTTTCCTGACACAGAAATGATCGCACCGAGTAAGCTACTGCATCGCGACGGAGGCTCGGAGTACGCGGTGACCTACTGCCACAGTTGCGTCTTCCGAACAAATTCCTGAATTTAGTTTACGCAGACGCGTCAGAGACTGGTGGCGGTGGTTGCTCAACTTCATTTATTTCAAGTGACCGAAGGATCGCGCTCAAATGCGGGAGATGCTCTCAGTCCAGGGCTGCTGGGTCGGCTGCGGTTCTGCGTGCCCGGACAACACACTTCCGCTGGTCCTTCGGCTCGCTACGCCTTGTAAACGTGTCTGCATGCTAAACAAGGAAAAAGTGCTGACAACCAAATTATAGTTACCTTTAACTTGCACCATTAATCCCAATTACGGGACATGTTTTTTACGTACATTTCTCTGAATACTGTTTGGTCTGGTTATGTTTTTAGTGTAAATGTTCAACAGGTTCAGGGAAGAGGCTTTGAACGTGACTCCTTCTCTTCTTTTCCCGCTTCCGCAACACCAGTCGAACGTTGCCGGTGCCGTGCTGTTTGACATGGACATGGACGATTTCGCCGGAGTGTGTGGCAAGAAGCACGCCCTCACGAGGACCTTCTCAAACACGCTCAACCTCTCTTGACTTTGGACGACCACGCGACTGGCTCTCTACGACGGCGATACTTTATTTTTTTATTCAGTAAATTTTGCAGACCACAAGATATGCACAGGCAGGATGGACAATTAAAAATCGCGTTGAGTATAACGGTGAAAGTAGATTGCGTTTTGTAACACCAACATATAAAAATAGCAATATCGGTAATTCGCATCACAGCGATGCGCAAAATGTTATGTGGCGGCGAGGCCACTATGCTCTCAAAGAGTCTGATTTGGTTCATTGCTCAGCGGTATCACTTGAAGTAAATCCCACTTAACTATCTTTGATCATCTCTGCACCTTGCTTACGTGAAATTGCATTTGATCGTGCGTTGAAAGCATGAAATAAACAGTTCAGCATAGGGATGTATTGAAGTACTGACGCTCGCAGACTGCCATCAAAGTAACTGCATGTTACTAGAATCCTGGTGTGTGGACCCATGACATGTCTTGAGCCTATTATTGTATCGCAGAAACGAGCTAGTAAAAATGCATGATACCCAGCAATACCTCCGACATTAAAGTTTTTTATTAAGTGTTGGTTTTGTTAAAACATAACAATTGGTTTAATAAAATACAAAAATATTCTCACTCAGTGTTCCTCTGCCTATGGTCATGTATGCTGAAAGTGCACCAGCACCACAGCAATTGCCCGATTTGATGGGTTAGATTAGTTTATAGCATCAGCGACAGAATATATAGAGACGCTAATATGATTTTCAATTTATTGTCGTCCTATCGGCGATGAGCGCGCACACGGCCGGCGCTACGAAGTGCGCCTTCGTGACGTCGACTTAGGGTTTCTCGCATTTGTCGTCTGCTTCACTTGGGCTCAATATCCCTGGTGTTTCGATGCGCTCGGTTGATGTGTGATGCTTTTCCACACCAGATTATGCGTGGGCGTAACATTTTATCGTAATAGTGGGCTTAAAACCGCAAGGCGTTAGTTAAAACATAGTTTTCGATTGGCGGTGAGATGTTTGAGTGGCGCCCCCTGGTTCTCACGTCGGCTTAGGGACTCGCGCCGCTGTAATCGGCTACACTCCGCTTTTGAGGGGTAGCAGGGCCTGTGCTAGGAATCTCCCGCTATGATGGTTTCCGCATTAAAAAACGTGTTTCTATTAAGTCAGTTATTTTTGACGGCTTCCGACACATCTCAATAATTTCAAGCTGTATCTCCAACAAGTTTATAACACACGAGAGAGAGAGAACAACTTTGTTCATAGCATCGGTTAGAAGATCGTGCGTAATTCGTCCTTTCTAGCTTATAGGGACCGGGCAGCTGGGCGGGTGGCGCCACCACTCGGCGCACCCTCGTCAGTGGAATGAGCCGGTGCATTGGACTACACAGCCTCCCGTTGTTTTTGTCGTGTTTGCTTGGGTGCTTTGAATGTTTTGGTGGTGTTTTGAGCGTATATGTGCGGTGAAACAAACTCTAGACAGATGTGCTGGGTTCTTAGATGCAGTAATGACTACGTAAACTTGTCGGACGCTTCTAAAGTTGGGTATCGGCTGCAATGGCATGAACGCATTTTGCAGCGATTGCGCTTGGCTACACCCGTTCTGAGTACGAATAAAACAACTATTAGTAGTATTATTTTCTTCGTAAATGCACTAACGGCTATGCAAACTTATCGGATGCTTGTAAGGTTAGGAATGGGCTACATTGACACGAGCGCTTTTTGCGGCGCTCTGCGCCTGGCTCCGCGCGATCTGAGTAGGATAAAACTATTAGCAATATTATTATTCATTTGTACAACTCTAAATTATCTTCACTGGTTTCAATGACTACGGTTTCCACCCCAGCCTTAGCGCTGGGATACCTCGATACGTGTGCTTTGAAGACAAAGGCACCTGCGTACGAGATCTATTGCCGTGTTGCCGTGGAAGCGTCGTGGCAGTTTAGACTTCCTTTCTGTAACCGTGAGCTTTGTGCCTTCGCTTTTGGTGAGCGACACAGTTACAGCATGAGAGCCTGAGAGCCGAAGTAGAACTCTCACGTTTGTAGTGGCCATTTTATCAAGAGCCAAGGTTATTCAACCACCCAACAGCCCAAGCTACAAACCATTCCTCCTCCCTTTCCCGTTTTTCCAACTGCGTGGTAAAACGGGTTAAAAAATGCGACACTGTTAAAAAATGTGGCAGTGTTAACGCCAGCCTGTCTTTTTAAATGCTTAAGTATTTTTTATAGAGTACCTAAAAAAATTGTGTAATGCCTTGAGAAGACACTAAAAATGCGCGATTAGTTGCCTCAAATATGGGTGCATCAGCCGGCCAGCACAGACACAGTCCCGACACGCGGGACAAAGTTTAGATTTGGAGAGGGGGGCATGGAAGTTCGAAATTAAACACAATATCATCTAGCCCTCCGTCTAATGATTATGATGGTTGAACGCAAAGCTTTCTTCCTGCGAAATCGAATGGGAAATGGTGAAAGTCAAAGACGCTGCGATCAAAAGACCAAACTGCATGCTGGTCAAATTCGACGCTCAACTAGTCAAAGTTCAAGTCCAAAAGGCAACCAAGGAAACCCATACGATAGAGCTTTGCGGTCAACCCTCATCGTCGTTACACGAAGGTGTGCATGGTTTTTCAAGCGTAGGTGGCAGCTTGTAAACCGACCGCAGCATTAGGTTGTGAAGCTGAGTACACGTTTCGGGCACCCTCCTGTCTTGCGTCCTTCAAACACGCAGGAATTGGTTTTTAAAAACCATTTACCAACTAGCCAGCAACCATTGCAATTCTTGTAAAGCAATCCTTCTCCAAGACGAGCAATAGCGTTCTACTATCGTGCGGTATTTATTCTATCAACGATTCCCGATGACTGTAGTAAGAGCATTTCTGTGAAATTAAACACGTTTCAGCCGTAGGTAATGAAGTTACGGAAGCGTCGTCCATCACAATTTGTTTTCAGGTAAATCTTAGAAGACACCCCCCCTCCCCCAACTTTGTCTTTCGCTTGTGCACGACGTCGACGCCGTTTCGTAATCAACTGCCAAAGGCCAGCGCCGCAGCATTCCTAGATAGGTTGCACACACCGGCTTTGTGGGAGCATTTAGCTGCAGTATACTCCTCGATACGCGAAACTACATGCAGGCATAAAAAAATTGCAGGAAGCAACGAAATTTCACTTCCAGCTTGACTTCCAGCTTGGCGCATTGAGCGTCGTCTGCTCTTTGTAAATACTGTGTATGGGCGTAAATCACACACATGGCATGCCTCGTAAAGGTCACATCCATGCTCAAGATTTACCGATCTCAAAAATGCACGTGGGGTTACGTACGCTTTACAAACCGCACCGCAGAAAAACAATAGAAAGCCATGCACAGTTATCCTGCGCTGACCGCCACCGGCATTCCACTGACGAGCGGTTCGCCACGGGCGGCGCTGTTCGCTGAAGCGACGGTGGTGCCATACAACGGCCGTCCCTATGCGCGAGGTTTAGCGCTCAGATCTACTCGATCAGTATTCAAAATGCGTAGGCTTCTATACAGTATTTTTGAGATGCTCTTAATAAGACTCAACCGTCTAATGCTACGTACCAAGCTGCGGGCCTTAAACGCGCATCGCACAACAGGAAGGAAACGTCTGTTCCTTCTTTCTTTCGTTGTTGCTGACTTATATCAGATGAATGTATATTTTTTTTCCCAACGCATTAAATTTTCTGCACCATCACAAACGTCTTATTAGCTGGTTTGGGGATGTTTGGGTGGCTCACAAAGATAGTGGAGATACTTTACTGTATGGCATACATTCTCTTTTTCAGTAATTGACGTTAGTTATGCGTGCGTGCAAGAAGCTGCACATCCGCAGCGTGCGCTGTTTATTCACATGCAAATACAATGAGAAGTTTGTGCTACCCTACCGCGATCGCGAACCCAGACAATGTTGTCCACAGAACTCGAAGGCGGCTTTTGTGCTCCGAAGTTCTATCGTAGCCATTGTTGTAACGCACTGACTCTCATCACAAACAATAATGACGTGATTACGGTGTTGCCGGCTTCATATACTCGCTAGCGATCGCAATAGATAGTATACGGGCATATATTAGAAGAATCGAAACCGATGAATACTCCCAAGCAGCTCTTTATTGTTTTCCAACCATTCCAGGCGTATACAACAAATCGTGGTCTGCTCGGTATTGTGTTCTATGAAATGAAGAAAATTTCTGTTACTCCCCTATCCTGAACTGAGGACGCGGCCCACTAATCAGCTCAAATTTACTGTTCAATAAACTTTTTTCCAGTTTTGCTCCTCCTCCTATTGAGTGCAGTTTTCCGATAGCGCATATTTGAATATTTGGAAGAAATGGCTGTGGAAAATCACCGAAATAACGCTCCAGGCCTGAAGAAACGTAGTGTTACTGTATTTTTACCGCAGACGTGACTCGTTTTGCTCAATAAACCCCTATACTGGTTAGGAGCCTCGTATAAAACCAGCACGCGTCTATACACATAGTGGATTCTTTGGAACTTAACCTACAGTTGTTGCGCGCCCATAGTAAATGTCAGCATACTTTCATGCCAGGACAACGTAAAGTGATGTGATACAATGCTTTCGGCGGTTCGGCAATGTTGCACACATTTTTGTACCTAATATATGATTGCGGGGAAGAGTAGTGCCTTCTCCCAAAGCCGAAAGCCCTGAAGGCTTACAATTTGCTTTGGTCTTGTATTTTCGGTGTGGTCGGTTACTAGCAGCTGGCTGTTCCCTTTGTTAGAAAGAATACTTAATACAGACACTCACGCCTAGCTCCGAATCTTCGGGCTCCGCACAGGACCGGCTTCGCAAGGAATGGGGCGACGCCGGCAATGTTTGTACTGTAGCGGCATCCAAAACAATACTTTTACTCACGCCTTGAGCTACTTGCGATTTTAAGCTATTTTGGGTATGCGATTTTAAGTCTATTATTACGATAAAAAGTTCCGCACACGCGAAATCTGGTGCGGACAAGCATCAAAAATCAACCGAGCGCGAAGAAACAGGTGCGTTCTGGTTTGATACCAGGTTTATAACCAGTATGGAGGTTTATTGCGGAAAACGAGTGACGTGTACGGTAAGGATACAGTAACACTATGTTTGTTCAGACCTGGAGGGATATTTCGGTACATTTCCCGCAGCCATATCTTCACAATATTTAGATATGCTTTATGGCAAAGCTGCACTCTGGAGGAGGAGGATAATAGGAGGAGGAAACTTCATTTAAAAGTAAAATCGAGCTAATTAGTGGGCCGGGTCCTCAGTCCAGGACCAGAGAGTAACAGAAAATTTCTTCAATTCATAGAACGTCATCGTGAGTAGACGAGGATTTTTTTTCTTTACGCCTGGAAGTGTTAGAAAACAATCGGTTTCGGTTCTGGTAATATATTCCTGTACATTATTTATTCCATTCGTTAGCGAGTATATCAAAACTTCAACACCGGTATTTTCATACTTGGTGTTGAGAGTCAGTTCTTTATGATAACGATGGCTAGGATAGAAATTAGGGTGACACAAGCCGCCTTCGAGTACCCTGGACAACATTGTCTGGGGCTTGATCTCGGTTGCGTAGCACAAGCGTATTTACGACGAGTTATTGTATGAATGTATTTACATGCAAATACAAACATCGTATTTGTATATACAAACATCGTATTTGTAGGTGAATACACAACGCAAGGTGGGGATAAGCACCTTCTCGGCTGTAGCCATACAATTGTTTTTGTGAAGGAGGGAATGTATGCCATACAGCGTGAAGAAAATATCCACACTATTTTTGTCATTCTCCCAAAGATCCCCATACCTCCTAATAAGACGCTTGTGACGGTGGAAAGAAATTAACGCGTTGGGTACAGAAAAAAACATTCATCTGAAACAAGTCAACAGCAACGAAAGAAATAGATGACAGCCGCTTTATTTCCTGCTGTGCGATGCGTCTGTGGGGTGCCGCTGCTTGGAACGTAACATTAAACTGTTGAGTCTTCATAAGAGCATCTCAAAAATCAGTAGGGAAGCCTACGATGATTGAATACTTATCGAGGAGCTCTGATCAGGAAACGCCGCAAATAAGATAGAAATGACGAGTTACAAACGATCAGGTGATCGATGCTTTGGAGGAAGTTCTCTCTTTTCTGGTGTGTTGCCAACGTGTACGGAATACAGCTTGAAATTATTCAGATATGCCAGAAGCTGGGAAAAATAACTGAATTACTAGTAGTACGCTATTTAATGCACTGAAGCATCAAAGCAGCCGATTTCTAACACAGGCACTGCTGCCCCTCACAAGCGGAGTGTAGAGACGACAGCGGTGCTTGTCCCTAAGCCAACGTCAGAGCCACGGGGCGCCACTCAAACATCTCACCGCCAAAAGGTAGCAAAAAAGGTGTACTCACAAATAGCATTCCTTCTTTCCTGAAGAGTGCCCGCTTCATTTCTTGAAAGTCACAAGAGCCCCAAACGGGGATACGTGTTCGCTCGTAGTCACGTTCATTCAGAGCAGCAAACCTTGTGTTAATTCTGGAAGTGGTCGTGTTTTTGGCACCAGGATACGGTTTCAAAATCAAAAGGTGAGTTTGGAAGCAGCAAAAGGCTTCTCTGAACAGCTTTTAGTTTAAATCTGCAATATTTTCTGTATTCGGGCCTGGAGTTCGTTCTTACTTAAGGTGCTTATATTGGCCTCATTTCTGGATTAAGAAAAAAATAAAAATCATGAATAGATGTCACGCAATCGCAAAAATATAAGCCAAGGAAATGCAAGGAAGCTCAAACTAACGCGTAACACTTGAAGGTAGCGAAGCTGTATGCAACCGTCCCGACAATCATGATGGTTTAGGTCCAGAATTTCAGCCGATTTGCCTCTTCTTCGCTACCGCAAAGACCTATGCTCCATCATTGTACCTATATGTGTAAGCGTCGTACATTTTGGACGTGTTAGTCACGGGACAACACCTTGGATGGGTGTGCGCAATAACGGGCCTTTCCCGTTCCGAGCAATTGCTGCCACAATTAGTGCGAACGCTGGAGCTTTTTATGCCCAACTTGGAAGTAAGTATGCTTGGTTTCACAAACGTGCGCCGGAGATGCTGGGCTGTCACCGCGAGGCATGCATTTATAGGTTTTGTAACTTCCGGGCGGTCGCCGTAGTCTTGGCCAGTCTTCCTAGGTTGGTAGGCTTGGCTTGACAAACGTGCGGCGGCGACACCGGTCGGCCGCCTCGAGGCACGCACACAAGAGCTCTCGGCATTTTCTTTGTCATTTAACTGCCAGCCGCTAGCCGCGAGGCACCCGCTCGCATACGCGCTTACTTGCACTCCACATTTTCTTGCTATGTTGAACTGCGGCCACAAAGAATAACGTTTTGCTAAACAGCTTCGCTGTTAATGCACACAACTAGCACGATTTATTTCCATGTAGGTGAAATTGACGCGTGACCTAGAAAGAGTAACAAAGTAGAGAAATATGGCTTTGCAAATAAACCAATAACACACCATTATTTGACCTCCAAAAACAGTATTCAACCTTACCTGTTGTGGTTCATATTTTCGGCTTGGCATTTTAATGTCCGGGAACGGTTAGCCATCGGCGTGTCAGCGCCTTATCTGGTGTCAGCGTAAAAAAGACGAATGTACGCGCACGCCAATAGAACCATCTGCTGTATGAGCGTCGTCTCCTACGCTGTTCTGCTTAGGGCCAGACAGCCCTGCTTTTTTTTGGAAAGTGTGTCCAGCGGCATAATAGATGGATGCATTTACAGAAACACGAACAAGTTAGTTTCGTGTATACAGTTCAGGAATTGTCGGGGAAACCGTTCATGCACCCAGAGTTGTAGGACAAGAGGGCGGCCAGGGTGGAGAACGGTTGCAAGAAGGTGCCGCAGGCTACCTCGATGCTATCCTGGGCAGGTCCACAAGAGGTGAACCACATTCACATCCCGTATGGCAGAGTCGAAAAATGGGCAGGTGGACCCGTGTGGGCTGTAGTATTGCGAAGGCCAGGAGGCAGTGAAGGACGGCGTAAGGTCCACCCCAACGCGTATTCTCCTCAAGAAAAAAGGGTGCGGTTTTAAGGGTAAAACAGGCATTTATCATATATTGCGCCCTATGAGGTAGAAAGATTCGCCCTTTAAGAGGGAGGAGCGTGTTTCTCCCCCCAAGAGGGGAGGAAGATTTCCCCCTTTCGTGAGCTAATGGAAGAGCGTTCCTCCACTGGCGGCGCTACCCGAGTAAGGCTTGTTATGCGAGAAAGGCCTAGCGAGCTGATCGGTTTGATGATCGAGGAAGTACAAATAGGTAGATTAATGTGGTTGTGTGTGCTTAAAACGCGCTAAAATGCCCAAAACATTACGTAGTGCGCACCGGCACTGCGGTTAGCAAGCCATGACGCCAATCGTACATGCGCGATTTGCATCCGTCACGCCAAGCGCTCTGTCTATGCGTTTAGGCCTCCTGCGCTGGAGTTTTGACGACATGCAGCGCCCATAATGGCTGACCCCTCAGGGTAGTACAAAAGCAGACGACCCTCGCCGCCCTCTATGCGTTTTCAATTACTAGGAAGAGTGAAACTTGGTTATACCTAGTTTAATCGCTTAGTGGCGCGTTTACATGTCTGCATACTGTATGAAATAGCCCTCACATTAGTTGTAGAGGCTAAAAAAATAACATTCGCTCAAACAAGCCAATTTATCGGCTTTCTTTTCAGCGAGCTGTCGCGGTCGTCGCGGCGTGGGACAGTATCGCCAGGGCGGGTAGTCGGCGATTCCTGACGACAATTATAGTTCTTTCTTCTGGCACGCGGTCGACAACGGAAAGTTCAAAAGTAGCATAAACATGGAACGCTGGTGATCCTGTAGCCTGACTGCAAAAGGTTGCGGTCAGGCTGCAGGCTATATAGGCTATAACTGCAAAAGGTTGTTTCACAGGGAGCATGCAAGCGAACCCAAGAATTGCGTAGCCGACTCAGCTGACACTGCTGGCCTTGCACCGCCTTGAAAACGAGTGGAAATTTTGTTTTGTATTTTCGCGAACTAAATGATCCTTGCGCAGCGTTTTACGCCGCATGATTTACGAACGCCAGGGTACATGTATACTAGAGAGTAGGTGAGGCATTGTGTCAAATAAACAAATTAAGCGCTAATAAAGGGACACTGAAGTGAATTTGTCAAGCTCACGGTTTTCCTTGCACTGCGTAGGCTGGCTCAAATTACCACACTTTTGATCGTTTATCCGGTTTATAAAGAGGTAATTATTTTATAAAGCGCAAAAGAAGAAAAGCTACCCTGCGAGGTGTGTGGCGGCCGCACCAACTAAAGGCTGTGGCGTCGGGAGGAGGTGCCACCGTGATTGGACGATGTCCAAGGTTAGCATTCAAACAACTTTCGGTTTCGGGTTTGTAAAACAACGTGCTTGACATCCGACGGCAGCGTTGGATGGGTATTCTCGATATCTCAGTAATCGTCGTACCGCACTTCTGCCATGTTCTCGGCTGTAATATACCTAAGAAAGCCTCCCAGGACGGCTTGGCATCGTTGAAATCCCTAGCCGAGGCCTACGCAGTGGGTGAATGCCCTCCGCGTCACCGGAGACGCTCAAATGCCATGCGCTTTTCCCGCATATTTGGAGCTTGCCTCACTCATGCCGTAAAAAGCGTGTTCGAACCAGGCCCACAGGTCGGCGTACTCACTCGTGAGTACACTCATTTGTACTCATTTGTACTCACTCACCAGTGAGTACGATGATGAGTGAGTAGACAACCAAAAAAAAGTGAGTACGATGACGTGTGAGTACAGGGGTAAGACCACTACTCGTGAGTGCCGTACTCATGAGTACACTACTCATGAGTATGAGTACTCATGAGTACAGCATTCATGAGTATTAGTACTCATGAGCTTCAGTACTAATCAGTTTGAATATTCGTGAGTACGCAGTACTCATGAGTACACAGTACTCATGAGTACAATACTCCTGAATACTGGTTTGGCGAGTGCTTGCGCTCTTGAGTATGTGCACTCGTGAGTACAGTAGTGCAAACAAGTTTTATCACGAGCTCGAGTTTGGACGCGCCTGTACGAGTCGCAAACATTTAGCCGTGCCGCTGTGCAGCTTAACTGTTAAGGATGGCAAAATTAGACAACGAAAACTGCACCTCCCCCCTTTCCCGGTCCCTGTTTGGCACTGTAAGCGTTTCTCGGCGGTCTCTTGCAAAGAGGTCACGGTGAAGAAGGAAAAACGAGGGGGTGAGGGTCCGGCGAGAAACGCGGCCACAGTTGCTCTTCTCCTATGGCACTTGTTGACTGCCGCAGTTATTTGTGTTGACGCGGCCTGTGAACGCGTGGCGGCTTCATTGCGCTTGCTCCTTCCAGTTGTTTTAGGGGAGAGGTGGTGGAGGCTGCTAACAATGCACGCACTAGGCGTACTGAACTCCCTCTTTTTCTATCTTCAGAAGTTTCCGTAGACGCATGTCACGCTGTGTAGCGGTTTCGTGAGCCGAACCGCTCATTTCAACAGTCGCAGTTAACTTACGTAACTCGCGTCAAACCGACTGCGTGGTTTGTAACGTTTGTCTCACCGAAATTGTCCGCACCATTCCGCTGTGAGTATTCAAGGGAAAATTTGGTTGATGTACGTGCGCCCATATGGTTTTATTAGGTTCCCGTTTTGAAACATTTTGCTCAGGTTTGCTAGTAATATGGTCTTGTGTAGTGCCATTTACAAGTGAGCATATAGCCCCACCGTACAGGCGCGGTGGTGGAATTGGGCCCAGCAATGGAAATAAAATATCCGAGTACACCTAAGCACGTTTGTGAGTTGTGAATCGGACATCATAATATCCAGTTGAATGCGTGTGAAGCCTTGTTTAGCCTCGCATATTTTGTCGAAGAGCTCTGGCATCTTGCCGCTGGAGGAGCGTTTTGCTTTCGATTTGCTTTACTTTCGAGTGGCAACCCCATTCGCCGCTTCTCTTTTATGCCACCGTGTAATGACGGCGCTGAAGATGACGGTGAATTTCGGTGGCTGTTATTCCCCTACCTTCACTACTGTTTACAGGCGGGCGACCACCCCTCGCTAGCAGCTACTGCCGAGTTTAAGCCCGAACTGTGGGAGGCCTCGTGAAGGAATCATTTTGAAATGATGAACGCCAACGCCAGACGCCGGGATTGCCGCTTAAGCTCGCATCTTGGAACGTCTCGTAAAACATGTGGATTGCACATAACGACGCCACCGCACTTTTTGATCGGTCGCTGTCAGCTTCATCCGCACTGCTCGAGATAAGAGCTGCAGATTTCCACTGTGCAACCAACCCACCAACACGGCAATACAGTTACGTCAGTGCAAGCTATCACGCCTCCGAAAAACGCGTCTGCAAACTTTGTTCTCGAGTGCACGAAGTACGGCAGCGCAGTTCGACACTGCAGTAACGGCTGCCAAGCACCGGCAGCAACTGGGTGCCCTGCGGCCCTCGACTGTAAGTGATATCCTCTCCACGCCCCCCCCCCCCCCCGAACACACCCACACACACACACTGTTGTGACTGGGCCATTCCTCCTCAGTCACCACTGTTGCGGCGTTGCCCTGCTCAGACCGCCATCGACGCGGCGCAGAGCAGAGCGATGAAGTTGTCGAGCCGACGGTGATTTTAAGCTGCATTTATATACAATATATACATAGCTGGCAAGAGCGTTACATGGCTCGCACAAAGGCGGTAGCACTTCTCAACTCAGTGCCTCCAATGAAATGCCGCCGCACAGCCGCTGCTTCAGGGCTGGTTTTATACCCCCGGGGTTCCGCCGCAGCCGCGTGCAGTTCGAATCTTTCCAATCAGGACTATCACTGGCCGCAGTTTGAAAGCGAAGTGATTGCGTCAGCCGAGCCACGACAAGAAAGGGAAGGCGACTCAGCGGCGCCGTCTCCAGGGTCTACTCGCTGCATGTCTTCTTCCGGCCGGTCGTCCGAGGCATGGTTTGGTGCGGCCGTCTCGATGGGAAAAGGAGAGTAGACTCGAAGGCGCTGTGTGCCGCCAAGTCGGGGCACGTCTGCCGCGGGCTGTTTGACCGAGGCGCGAATCGGGCCCACCTTCGGCGCGTCGCCAGGTGCAGCAAATTTGTGTCGGGCGCTCTGGATTACCGCACACACACGCACACAAAAATTAGTGATTAAGGTCAGACCCGTGGAGGTTTTGAGGGTGCTGTTAACGGAAATAGACTCAACGATGCGTAGCGCCCCTGTCCTGTCCCTTTCTCGCTGCAGGACCTCCCTCTTTGGCTTTTCGCGCGGTAGCCGGTTTTCGTTTTTCTGTTAGCTGTTACTTTGCGGGCTGGTGGTGGTTGCGCAACGTTCGCAGAATGCGGAACAGTGGCGGAACCGTCTTTTTCCAGGAGGTAGTAAAGACGATATCCTTTCTTTGGCCACTTGAGCGCGCCAATGTTGGCCTGTCAGTCTGTCTGTCTGTGTCGGTCGTAAAGATAATTTATTATTGCAACTTAATGTCACGCCCCGCTGTATACATGGGAGCTACTGGGGTCACTGTTAAGTATCTTTATGTACATAATGTGCCCTCTCTACAACTGGCCAACTTCCCCGCAATTCAGCCGCTTGGCCAAAAGTTAAAAGAATCCCTAATCGAGGTCTTCATATTGGCAAAATATCCCCTCCCTACTAAAGCTGGTACCATGCTTCCTATTTATGAGCTTTCTTCAACAAAACTAAAACATTAGGGATATTTGAACCCAGACATAAATACGAAAGTGATATGAAAGTGAAAGTCTCACGCTACAACCCCGCGCGCTTCGAAGACACATGGAGTCTCGGGAGTTCTTATTTACAGCCATGAATTATACACGGAACCGTAGCCATACAAGCTTGGCTAACAGCCGTGCGCTTTCTGACGCTAGCGGCATCGACACAGCATTATTTATATGTACACTCGAGCACACAACGATTAAAACGTTGCCGCCCTTTCGAGCTATTACGGGAACTGTACGTCATAAAAGTAAGAAAAAAATACACCAGAGCGCGGCGTCAGAAATACATCAGAAGGGCGATTGTTTTTCCCTCTACGCTGAGCCGCCTCGCTGGCGCGCTGGCACTGGGAGCGCGAGCGTGAAAGTAAAAACAACGGATGTGCAATCGGCGGCACAAGGCGGGGAAAAATCCGCTTTTTTGTTTGTTTGTTTGCTGACCTCGGTTAACCTACGCAATCGACCAGTGAGAGGCATCCCAGCCTGTTGCCCTCAGCTCCTTTCCTGGCACCGTGATAGCATCCCTGGAGAGAAAGAAAAAAGCGGCGCGCCACCCTGACGCCTTTCCTTGCGTCCCGATACACACGACGGACCAAGTCCGTGGTCGAATCGGTCACGTGTTGAGACGTCACGGTCCGCCGCAGTCTGATCCAAAGCAGAGCGCATCCACACGGCGGGCCGGCTGAGCGGACCGCGAATGGCCGACCGTCGGAACTCGCAAGAGAGAAGGTTGACCACAGGCGCCGTTTGGCCGTGACATGTTGTAACGCACAAGCCTGCACGAAACGTTTCATCCCCACAATAACGGCCACCCGCATGCAAGCCGAATGGACGTGCTCACGCAGCTGCCACCGTCGTTCGCACGAAGGCGACACGACGACCGGTGACGGCGGGGCGATCCGGGCTGCATACGGCTCGTCACCGTTCGCTGGAACCGAACTCTTCCCTAAATTGAGGTCCACATGCGTGAAACACAGTGATAATCATAGCTAACATCGCACTAGTAAGAGTCATAGGACTCGCAAAAAAAAAACACGAATGAAGTATGCGTAGCGATTGTAAGCCTAGCCCATCACTTAGCCAACCGCGGGTGATTGACAGGCTCCTTCGAGCGCTTCGAAACAGCCGCGCTGCCCGCGCTGTTCTCTATTGGCACAACCGGACGCGGCTACGCCCACGCGACGCGGCCGCTGTCAGACCACGCTGATTGATGTCGCGGTCCGCCGCCGAGACTGCGGCCCGAAAAGCCTGGGCGAATATTTGGACCGCGAAGGCCGCGGTCCTTCGCGGTCCAATGGCGGTCCGCAAGAACTGGTGACGTCCTATCACGTGATGCGCGTACCGCGGTCCAAATAATCGTTTTGGTCCGCCGTGTGGATCGGCGAACACGCAAGCCTTAGCCAAGAGGTAAACACATCACGGAGGGAGTACTTGTGGCGGTTGCGCCGTGAATCTTGCAACTTCGCGCTGCGTAGCGCGAGGTATTGCAGTGTCGCCCGTTCCTCTTTCGTGCTGTCCCGGCACCGGTCCACGCAACCAACGACATCGCATCCGGATTGGTGGATATGGCCCCGACAAGCGCGCAAGAAGCACGGCGCCCGAAATGCACCATACGTAGCGAACGACCGCACACCAATTATAGGGGAGTTTCCTAGATAAAACGAGACGCACAGAGCACGAAACGCACCAGAAGTGATGAACGACATCCAACTTGAACCAGTGGAGTTGACCACGGCGAACGAAATGCACAGCGCACGGAACGCCGCCAAGCCAGCACACACCGAGGAAACTGCTATTCGCGACATCGTCCGCTCCCGCTGCTGCTATCCGGACTTGGCCAGCGAACGTTACAACCGCAGAAATCACCTGGCCACAAGCAACAAAAGACCCAGCGCACGCGGTTCAACCCTACCGGAACGTACGAGCTCTCCGACACCCGCTGCTCCAGCCCGAGTACAGCGGACGAACGACATAACACTCGTGCAGGTAGGTCCGTCAACGAGCAATGACACGGCCAGCGCATGCGGCATGTCCGAGCCAGGACGAACAAGATCCCCAGCACCCGCGCTACGGCCGAGACTCACACAATAAACACCATTTTGTACAAGAGCAAGCAACCGCGAGCAAGCGGACTCGGGACGAACGGAACCTGCTTGTATGGGAGAGATAGCGATTATAGCTTTCTCGAAACAACGGGCAAAAGACGAGCGCTTGAGCGGCGACATGGACACAGAAAAACGGCAACGAATGAACCCGATCCAGACGAAGGCATCGAATGCCCTAACGATGAAGTCACGCTTGCGACGCCAAGGAATGTGGGACCGAACGGACAGCACGAACTACGCCCGCTTCCCCACCACAACGGTTTCACTTCCGAAAAAACCACGGCGACTGCGAGCACGGAGCCGCAACGACTTGGACAGATCAGCCATGCCACCCTACGAAAACCCCATGCTACCGACAACTAAACGAATAGCCAAACGGCTCCCGCACCATACGCAAAGCACACGTCAATTCAAGCAACGTCCTCAATGCGCCAAACTATGTCATCACTACACAGCGCAGCTCGCCACCGGACAAACCGGACGTCTATGCCCCCACATGCATCAAGCACGCGACGAGCTACACGAACACAATCGCCGACGGAAGCGGCGCGACTAACGCAACGCCGTAAACACTGTCAAGTTCAGGTCGACGAAGAGAATCCCACGGCACACACGCAATAAAATAAAGCAGATTTGAAATTCACCGAAGCTCAACGAGACGAACACCCTCTTAACGAAGTTTCTAGTATTCGGAACAACAAAACACAAACGCCAGCATCGAGCATCTGTGAATAAGCGGACAGTGATCTGGATACGAAAGGACGTCAATCTACGGAAACGCTTCATTGTGCCTGGGGGAAGGCACAGTTCAGATTTGGAGCACGATTAGGAAACGAAAACGGACGACAAAAGCTGCCACCCGAAGACACACAGAAAACCGCAGACTACGGCCACGGCCGCAACGACAAGCCCCGAACTCCCCTGAGCCCGACCCTGTGTTTTTCTAATCAATTAAACATTTTATTTTTTTATTTAGTCTGTCATTCGAGATATGACCTAGATAACAGCGCAGATAAGTTGATTATTCGTGAGTAATACAAATTGAGTATTCATGAGTACAGATTGAGTACTCATGAGTGCAGAATGAGTAGTACTCATGATTGTAAAAGATTGAGTACTCATGAGTACAGACTGAGTACTCATGAATATAGATTGAGTACGAATACTCGTGAGAACAAATGAGTTTGAGTACAAGTCAGTATGATTGCAAATGAGTATTTGATGAGTGAGTACGAGTGATTTTGTGAACAAACGACCTTTTTGAGTCTGAGTTTGATTGTGTACAGCGTGAATGAAAAAAAATTGTGATTGAGTTTGAGTGAGTTCTTTCTTTTTTGCCAACCTTTAACCAGGCCATGGGTGTGCTGATTCTGGCCTGTGCCCACTGCCCGCAAGCAGTCGGTGTTTCTGGCAACAGCACGCCAACGAGAACTAGCTAAGTCTGCGCGCGTTCTGTGAACTCGGTCGTGGAGCACTGAACTTTACGGCCCAAAAATGGTGAACTTAGGTTAGAAAACATCGGCCGCAAACGCGAAAATCAACTTACAACAATAAGCACTTACCCTCCGGGATGCGAACTTGCGACTTCCAAAACAAAATTCCTAGCGCCTTAGACAACTCGGCCACGAGCCAGCATGGGGGGGGGGTTGCGGGGGGCTGGGTAATAGGGTATTTATTGCATAACCAGTTTACACTTTTATTTAGTTTTAGCATTTTAAGTACTTTAGGTGTATATTTGTTGTATAGCGCTGGTGCAGCAAACGTCCCCGAAAGTTCCACAATATTTCACCTCTAATTGCATTTGTTAGATGAAAAAACGTTTGTAGATGTGTGGTCGTGCTGCTGACCACTGCGCTTGTTCACCCAACGCAAAAAAAGTGCTTCCGGCTCTCTAGTTTTGCGCTGTACGGTGAACGTTTCAGTTTATTTTATTTCTTTAGTACCTATATTGACTTCGCTGACTCTTCTCCCGCCTTCAAGTGGCATTACATTTTCCTACTAGCGTAATGTCAGCAAAGCGTCGCTTATGCACTTGTGCCGCGCTTGCGTAGAGCGACCCGTACTCGGAGCTTGATACAGTGTACAAACTAACAAAGTAAGGAAAGGCGCATTCTTCCATTCACAAACGTGTTGTGGCTTAGTTTCAACTGAGCGAGCGAATTGCGACGACCCGTCGGCGGCCGGCGGACTAAATGCTGGGCCGACTGACTCGGTCGGAAGTTCGGTGAGCCGTGCAGTAGTGCAGCCAATTGCCAGCTCATCTCCGAGGGTGCAGAGAGTAGGACAGCGTTTTCGAATTTATTTTCTACTAAATAAAGTCGCGTAAACGCGGTCAGAGTGGTCGAAACATGGCCTATGGACTCCGTACTAGCATTTGCGCTAGGAATCCCGCAATGTTTACAAATCACTGCAGTGTCCTTTTAAACGACGCAAAACAATCACCAAATCGCACGCCCGCTGCCTGCAGAAATGTGTACTTTTATATTTACATAACATAAGACGTCCGCATACCCGGCCTGCGGCCCCGAATATTTACATGTTATCATCACTGACTGTTGCCTATCTTCGTCGCTAATAATCTGAACGCCGACACGCCAGTTTTATCCTTGTCGAACGGTTTAACGGCATTGCCCTTAATTCCGCAGTGCTGACCGTAGAGGGGTTAACAGCAACAGCAGGTACCTGCGGCGTCCTCCTCACCGCCTGGCGTTTTGCTGCAATAACGCCCGTGTCGTTGTTCGACCTCGCGATAGATGGCGGAGAGGACAGCACGTTCAGGACAGCTCGGTCTTCTGGAACGGCTACTGGAAGGCTGTCTGCTTCGCGTGTAGTGCTTGGAGTGCTCGGTTCCTGTTCGTGAGGTTGGGCAGGTCTGTTTTTCCAGTTGGCGTATGGAGCAGTGGGATCACGAGCACCGTCGATGTTCCCTATGATGACGTCGTGGAGGGGGTTGTCCATGCAGGACGCTAAGACGCGGCCTGAGAAAAAAGGGTAGTATATCTCCACTTCCGCTTCCGGCAGTATCAATCGAGTTCGGTCCAAGAGGTAGACAGTGCTTGTTTCTCCCGTGAGCATACTGCCGGGAACCAACGACCTTTTTACGATTACTGAGTTGCATCCAGTGTCCCATAAGAGTATCCCACCCTGTCCTTCAAGTATTCCTCCAGTTGTTGGCATTTGCTCCCGTTTGGCCCTCTGAGTTTTCCGTCTCGGAAGCGCTTGCGCCCCTTGGTGTTGTCCACGCCCATTGGACGTCTCCGGTCGATGGCCGTTTCCAGTTAAAGAACACGATGCTAGGTTCTTGTTCTCTGGCTGGCTAGGGCAGACTTCGGCCCGGTGTCCGTTCTTGCGGCACCTTACGCAGAAGGGAGCTTTCTGGCTGGCCTGACCGGGACCCCGTGACTTCGCCCAACAGTCAGGCGGACAATGGCCTGGCTTATTGCATAAAAGGCAACGAAGCTTGGCCATGTGCTCCTGATGATCAGGGGCCCGGAGAAGTCCAGCTGGCTTGCCACTGTCTTTCTTTTCTTCCCTTCCTCTGCCCAGGTTAACGAAGCCTTGAGCTTCGAGGTATTGGTCAGCCGTCTTAGCAAGCTGGTCCAGGCTCTTGCAGCCCCTTTATTTGAGGCAAATGGCTAGCTGCTCGTCGCACTGGCTCAGGAATTGCTCGGACACCATTTTGTCTCGGAGCGCGGAGTACGACTGCTCCGTTTTCGCCATTTCCTGCCAGCTGTCAAAGTAGCCGAGAAGACGACCAACAAACTGACGACCTGTTTCTGTGTTCTTTGGCCTGGATTCCCTAAACTTGCACCAGTACCCTTCTTCGGTGTACCTAAACCTCTGTAAAAGGGTCTTCTTCAGTTTAGAGTAGCCCATTGCATCGTCGGACGACATGCGGCCAACGGCACTAAGCGCCTCACCTGTAAGGCACAAGTGTAATGAGAGCACCCACTTGTCCGTAGGCCAACCTTGGCTTGTTGCCACTCTCTCGAACCGCTGTATATAAGCGTCGAGCTCGTCTCGTTCCTCATTAAAGGCGGGAATCAGCTTGTGAGGGCTGTGGAAACTTTGGGCTGCATTAGTCGCGGTGTCACTTACCACGGCGTGCGAACTCGCGTTGGAACCCTGCGACCATTCCTCAAGTTGTAGCCTCAATTCGAGCCCGGGTCTCGGTCTCCGTCTGCTGTGCTAGCCTTGCGGCTTCTTTAGCCGCCTCGCGTTCGGTCGCACGCTTCTCTCTTTCTTTCGCGCGTTCAGCGTCGATCCATTCTCTGAGATCCTGACCTGACAGCCCTAATTCTTTGCGGATGAGCATCAACTTCTGGAGATCCATCCTCGTTCGTCACACCCACTTGCCTGCTTAAGCTCTTCAGGTGGAAGTAGAGCAACGTTCTGTCGCAGACGCCAAAAATTGTGAGGAGGTTAGGGTTAAGCAGACGGGTGTGTGACTCGCGGAGGAAGATCACCAGAAAATTGACGCCATGGTCTTGAACAGATAATTCAACTCTGGATATATTGGGGACGGAACGCGCACACAAGCGAAATAAAAAAAGAAAATGTAAACAGGTCCGACCCACTAGAGTTCGGGAGAGAAGCGGGGGAAAAAATAAACAACGCCACGCTCACGGCTCTGTCTCACAGTGATGGCGCTCAGTCGTCACGGCGTCGACATCCTGGCCGCAGGGTTTTGGAAGACGGCGTACCGGTTGCGGTTCTGCTCAGTCACGCGCCGCTGACTCCGCTCGCTAGGCCTACCTCGGAACTGCGGCTCCCAGGGACGTGGCGGCGATCCAAACACTCCCCGAACGGCGACGTCGGTCTTCCGTGTCACAGGCCCGTGGACATCACCCGGCTGGAGCGACCACGAACCTCGAACCTCGAAAGCCAGGAAAGCCTCGAACCGCCTGCCCGTCGTTTTTGTCCAGCTGCCCTGCGGAACCTCCGCCGCTCCCTCCACTTCCCAGGCCGGCTCTCCATGATGATGATCCTCCCCCCGCTGCCGCACACCCTCTAAGGGATATTGGCCCGGTCTCCATCTTCTTCCTCTCGAGGCACCTGCTCATCGCCGCTGTCCGGGTTTTTAAATGCGAATGCACTTTATAAGCGACCCTGAATTCCGGCGACCGCCGTCCGTCCACATAGCAACAGCTGCGGGTGCGCGCGCTCCTCGTCTTCCTTGGCAACGGCGGGAGATGGGCGCGCGCTGCCTGGCCGCTGACATGGCACGTACCCACGTGGGGGATTGGCCAGGAATCGGGCGTGAGAAGGGCTAATGCACCCGCTTAAAGGAGTACTGACACGAAATTTCAAAGCTGAGATCTGCTCTAGCAATCAAGTACAACGACAACACAAATAGGTGTCTGTGCATGTCACATACCCACGTGGGGGATTGGCCAGGAATCGGGCGTGAGAAGGGCTAATGCACCCGCTTAAAGGAGTACTGACACGAAATTTCAAAGCTGAGATCCGCTCTAGCAATCAAGTACAACGACAACACAAATAGGTGTCTGTGAATAAATGCATCTTTCTTTCTTTGTAGTTGTATGTGTGTGTGTGATCTCTCTTTCGCGAACATTACCGAACCGCGCAAATTCAACTCGTGCATTCGCACTTTCACATTCTTCCCCTCGGGGAAATGCGGGGAAATTTTTTCCAAACTCGTGGGACGCCAGTCACCACAGTCCTCAAATGGATTTACACAGCGAGACAAGAACCGAAAATTGGTCGCTTCCAGTTGAATCGTCCCCCTTCTTTAAATTTCGCCAGATTATTGCCAAATATTATTGGCGATTCTGTGAATTTTTTCGCTTTGCATTCAAAGCCCCTTTCCCCTCCCACCCTATTTGCCGTCCAGATCTTTGCCGTGTCGGCTGCATGCAACTCGGCCCTACACTTCAAAACGTTGCTGAGCCTCGATCTAGCCTATTAAGTGCGAACTGGGAATTTTTGATGCAAGAACGTAATTAAGTAAAGTGAGCGCAAACAAGGAAAGCGAGCGGCCTCTTGAATAGCCCGACCACTTTGTTTTACGGCCACTAATTTCGGAATCGCATAACAGATTTCACGCATCTTATGCTCGCTCAATTTTGTCAGTGAGAAACGGAACAAAAGGGCAAGCTAACGCTGCACCATGTATTCGTACCGGCGACGCAAACGAGCACAATTCAATGAAAGCGCACGCATAGTGCGCAGGTACGCAAAAGAGCGGCGCACCGCAGCAGGCAACCCAGTGGTCAGCTGGACTCGCTGGCTTTGAAAGCGCCATCACCGCTGATTGCGTCACTCTTCTTTTTTGATCGTCTCTTGTTGAAAGGGCCTTGTCACCTAGAGTAGTAAGTAGTTTACACTGGAAGTTTCACGTCAAATTTCACTTCGTACGACCATCGATCGGTGAACCTGCCAGTGGCAGAGCGCCGTCCCCGTCCCAGCACTTTCGTAGGCGCTGTAAACGTATATAGCGCTGCAAAGCTTTCTCCCCTATACCAAGTTGCTCGCCGGAAGAGATGGGACCCATCGGGGAAGGGCTGGTGACCATGTAGCAAAACAATCGGGAGCACTGAGCTCATTTTGCTTGTGTCAACACGGGATCTCATGGGACTCGCGGAGCTTTGTACTACCCGGACGCCGCTTGCGCAGCGCCCTCTGGGCAGCGCAGGGGGCCTTTTGCGCGAACGTGCCGCTGTAAACAGAGAAGTCATGACTATTTCTTTCAAAATGCTGCCTTTATTTCCCAAACGCTTGTACTCCTGCCGCTCACCGACTCACGCAATCACAAGCATCCAATGCGGCCGTTAGAGAACGACTAGTTGTTGTTAGTCGCCTTACCTTGCTGCAACCGATGCAGCAAAACGCAGATTGGCTGCAATCGTGCAGCTCGTCGCAAAGGCGGTGCACGCGGCACAGAAAACGGATCCGCCACATCCGTCCGAGCGAGGAGATGACACTGCTCGCAATCTAGCGAGCTCGAAGTAAAGCAATCGTGCCGTTTAAAATGACCGACAGATGATGCAAAAAAAAAAAAACAGTTCGGGAGGAGGAGGGGCAGCTACTAAGCATCGCTATCAGTTGGCGCATACATCAAGGCGTTTCCTCTATGGCTAACGTATACACAGCAGCATTCATAGAGGAAAGTATTCTTTCCTCAATGGCAACATTACAGAGGCCGCACTGGCGGGCTACAAATTGGGAAGAAACATATTGAAAGCATTGTCAACACACAATGCGCGCAATAGACAACCCCGCACGTATACATAATACCATAGAGTTAATACTACTGACTCTAGAGGAAAAGCTGCCCGGCCAGCCCGTGCATTGAAACCGTGCTACACCCGGGCGCAGACATGATGCCACCCTCACAGCGTTGCCCGCTGTCTTTTTGCCTACTAGAGTTGGCGGCAGTAGTCGGTATTCACCTAGTAACCAACGCATTCCATCATGGCAGCCACCATTGCTGTGTGTGCGCCGTGACAACTTTGCTGTGCAGAAACGTTGTGTAGAGTTTTTCCTGTGGGAGGTAGCGAACTTTTGTGCCGTGCTGCTGCGTTAGATGCAGTTTTGTATTCTCCGCAACTGAGAAGGGTAGCGCGTAGACTAGCGGGTACTTCGTACGCTCAGAGAGGTAGCGTTTGCGTGTACGTCAAGGGAGCTCGGTCGTCGCTTCGGAGTTGAGCGTACGTGTTTTAAATGCAGAGCATTTCAGTAACTCACTATGTCACCCGCGTTGTCCCGTCGTAGTCCGCACCGTCGTTGCCCGCACCCCTCCCCCTACACTATATAAAAGAAAATACTATCCGGCGCCTGGTTGCGATCACTCGACCCTGCGGGCGGAACGCAACGTACATGGTGCTCTACCCACTGCGCCACAAACCCCACACAGAATGGGAGGCTACGGACGCGCCTTATATCCTTGACTCATTCAAATTACTGCTGACGAGCGCTCCCTCGTCAGCAGTTGCCACAAGAGCAACAACATTAACGTAACGCAAACTACTTAACGTCGTGCGCCCCCGGAAATGCTCTGCATTTGATCGTGCCCCTCGTGAGGGGGATGTTTGACGGTACCTCTTGCAAGACCGAGTGCAACCGCCGAGAACAAGGTCCCACGAGCGGCACGCGCGCCGTGGACTGGTGGCGCCATCTGTCAGCTGCGACGCGAACTACCAAAAGGAAAACCGAACGCGCGAAATACAAACTGGGTTTGTGTTATGAGAATGCGCGCGGCCGTCACACTTAAGAATGTGAACTCTTTGCTAAAATAATTCCCTCCAATTTTTACCACGTCCAAGTCGTTTCACCAACCAGCTCAAATTTATGCGTTGAATATCTGCCTCATCGTGAAAATATATTGGTGAATGGTACATGAACTGCTCTGCCAGAAAAAAAAACTTCAAAGCGAACAAAATTGTACAATACTTGATGCGCGAAGTTTCCTCGCCTTGAAATTTTACGTGCCTTGCACACTGTATACCCTACATTGCATGGGGAATGGTTTTTAAATTTGGTTGTGTTGGCAGGGGCATTGGCTGCTAGTAAACTCACCTAACAGTGGCTATGCTCGTGGCCGCTAATTGCGTGCAATACGACTATGACAACTTATCCGAAGAGCGCCGCCTCACTGGTGAGCGCTCCCTTTCCTCCGTGATGAAGTCTCTCAGTTTTCACTTGCAAATTTTTTCTTGCGCCTGTGCTTCGGAGGGGCTTCATTTCGGCGGCCCGTTGCAATCGCGGGCCGTTGGATGTCGCCCGCCGTTTGCTCTGCCGGTGTAGGCGGTCGAGTGCCAGCTTCCGCCCGCCCAACCCCCCCCCCCCCCCAGTACCCGTCTGTCGGCCGCACTCCTATCCAGCGAACTCCAAAGCGGTCGGGACCGCCGCAGACTTCGCTCTTCCTCCGCTCTTCAACGTTCCCTTTGAGGCTTCTCATTTCTCGGACGCAGCATTACGCCAGCCAATAGTGTTCGTGGTGTGTTGTGTGCGACGGAATCGACCACAGTGGAACTATTCTTCTCTACCCTTTCCTCACCTTTCTAATCTTTAGTTTTCTCTCTTCTATCCTATTTACCCGACTATTCCCTCTTCTTGACTGTGTTAACTGCAGGTGAGCTCCCATGAGAGCGTAATAATATCCCCAGTTCATTTATTTTCCTCCTTTCTTTAAAAAGAAATCAGTTCCCCCTGATTGCTTTTTTCCCGTGATTTTTTTCCTGGAGCCTGCCCCCGTATTCGTGCATGCACTGTTTGTGTATATATCCTTTCGTGCGTTGTAAAATAGTTCAGTTGGTATGCAGCGCTAGTCCTGCGTAGTCTTTTCTTGGTTGTCCCGTCTGTACAGCGCTAATTTAACTTGTTTCACACGCCTTCCGCCACCCCGCCCCCTTTAGGCGTCAGCTCATTGTTTTCGCAATCTATTGAGGTGGTCTTTACAACTAATTGCTTGTCTACCAAATGAAAGTTCAAACAGGACAAAGCTTCCAAGAAATGCTTGTAAATGGAAATCGTATTTGTGACTGCACTTTATGCTAAACAAAGACGCTTTCGGTGCCTGTGCCTGTGCCTGTCTACGAGGCCTCTGCAGCACGTGTGTAAACTTTTTTCTCCAGTTGAAATGCTTTTAGGTAGTGGCCCTTGCATTAGCTTAGATTCAGAAACCGTGAAATACCCAAGCCGAATATTACTATGTTAGTGCATCATGCAACTCACTCAAGGGATTGTGGAACTAGAGCTTTTAGTACTTCCAACCACAAAGAAAGTAGTGCAAGTGTTCATTAGTCGCTGCAGGGCTCGTTACCTTTTAAAATTTCGTGCCCCCTCTCCCATAATAAAGAGAAAAACTGTGTGAGGAACTATTTCCAACAAAGCTATGGCAGGTTTAAAGCCAATAAACAGACAGGGCTAAAAGCCAAATAACCTTTTTGAAGAAAAAACAATATCATTCATAAAATAACTTAAGCACTGGAGAAGGGGAAAAGAACGAAATTTACAAATACAAGCATAGGCAGCATAAGAAAGCAAAAATGAACAAAACAAATGCAATTCTACGAGGCAGTTAGTCACAAAAGCTTGCCACGAAGGAACAGACACTTCAGGAGAATTTTTAAAAAATTAGAAATTATGTACCTATTTACATCATGTACACAGAAAATCAGACATATTTAAGTGTTTTAGACAAGATGGAGCTGAAGTACCCAAATAGGTTCTTGCCTTGAAGAACCAGATTGAAGTGAATAAGAGAGAAAAACCGTCAGAAGTGCTGAAGGGATGTTGAATGCTGCATGAAGGATGCTGCATGAAGGATGCTGCACGCAGCATCCTTCATTTGCTTATTTTGTCATTTTGCCTGCATGTTTTATGCCTCTCTTTTTTTCGCCCTTGGTGCTGTCTTTGTACTGGCCATTTCCACGCCATGTTTTTTTTTTCACCCGAATTTTTTATCCTTTATTTTATGCCACTTCTTTCATTTCCTTTCAAGTTTCCTGTTCCCATTTCGACATGTAGCACAGCCAGCTGCGCAGTTCTTCTTCTTTCCTTGGTTAACCTCCCCAGCTTTCTTCTACAGCTTCTTCTTTCTTTAAAGTCGCACATTAGGTCATCTTAGCCTTGCTCTTATCATCACAAACTTCCCTACAGCTCTGGTGGTATTACTGGTGGCGAAATAAAATTTGTTGGAAAAGAATTGCTTGTACATTTGACCATCGTGCTTTTTCTGTGTTTATTTTTGCTTGTTCTGGCAGCCAAAGAGTAATTTCCGTGTGAAAAGTAACTCGTGAGCAAGATTTTATTGGGCTCAGCTTGCACAAATAACTTCTCACACCTCAAACAAAACCGGTGGAAGGATGAGAAGGTAAGGCTGACAATGTCAAATTTCTTTTTTTCGTTGCCGGAATTGCGAGACAGAATATGTTCTATCGTGTGAAGCACATAATACCCGGGCTGATGGCATTGTAATGTCCCATTATTTTTGAAGAAAATTACAATGCTCGTGACAACAATCTGAATGAGCATTAGCCAGAACGTTCATAATCACCTACAGCATTACTGCAACCCCGCTTCGGTAATGCAACTTCGTCATCATCCTTGTTTCTGTGATTACGCTGGAATGGAAGCCTAAAAATTCGACAAGATCTGGTGTGACACTTTTGCGGCCACCGGTTTAATGTTGGCATAAATGAGAAGGCTGTGCTACACATATCGAATTCCTTCCTTCTATCGCGTATCGCATTCGCATATCGCATTCCTTCCTTTTATCTGGTGTACACAGCAGAAGAACGTCTCCAGGTGGCACTGACTGAACTGATACGTGCAGATGTAACTGTCGCAAATAATAAAAGTGACAGTTCAATTTATTGTCCCCTTTCTTAATGGATGTCATATGATACACATTAAGTGTCTGAATACTTTATATTAGCGATTCATGGTCTCATGCTAGGCAGTCTGATTCACCTGCAATAGTTATTTTTGTCAGCTGTTTTAAAATTACCCACCATGACTGAACTAATGAGGGGCAATAACAATTTGTAGGTACACTAAAATAATTTACTTTTCAAGGGAGACGTATATCCTTCGGCAACTTCGCCTTGCACAAAATACATGACGGTCCCATCGCTATCCAAGAAAGCGCAGTTACCTCAACATGCATCATAGGCAGTTTCTGTTGACAGACAGATTTCCGGCCGAACCCGCAGGCATTTAAGGCATAACCGCCGGCAGGCGGGGTGGTCCTGATAATTTGGCGTGAACACAACGGCTGTTTCCGTTCATTTGCGAAGGCAGCCAGGGAAGGACAGAATAATTTTTCTTAACGCCCCACCACCCGGGTGCCCATCTCACATGAATGAAGCTTACTCCTCACCTCCCTCCTCTGTGCAGGTGTATACATGGGTCTTATAAGAGTAGAGGTGCAGGTAGACGTAATAAAACAACGTCGCTGATCCACCGAGTTTAAGAAATCCGTCATGCAAAGCATCAAATATATTCTGGAAGATTTCAGATTGCGTGTTTCAGCGATCGAAGGAGCATGCACCAATCGCACACACGCATACAAGAGATTTCTGCACCTACATTTGGGATAACCTTTCGGCTTCGCCTTTTCCTCCTCTAGAAAACCACCTTATTGTGCAAATAAAGTTACCATTATTATTATTAGTTGGCGGTTGTTTTATCTCTCACTCAAGTAAATCACCGTTCAGTGAAAGTATAACAGCACTCGTAAACAAGAACCTAGTTATAGGCTAGGCATAGTAAAATGTTTCATACATTTGGTTGTTTTTATGTTACGAACCATATACGGTCAAAAGGAGCCGAGCTGCCCAGCAATGTCTCGCGTAACATGATATGACCGGCTGACGGCGAGTTCAAATCGGCAGCAGCCACTACGGACATTTTCAGAAGGTGTCTTTGAAGATAGGCGGCGGCGGCTTTATGCCGTATCGTCGGCAGTCTTCGCAAGCAACGAAGTTACACAGCAGACACTAAGGCCTGTTAGAGTAAACCTTTGTAAATTACCCCCACATGAGTGACGGTCCCCACAAAATACCGAAACTGAATTTGGCTCCTCAGCCCGACGCCTCAGCCTTTTTGCTTAATATTTCATTTTTTTTTTGTTCGTCAAGCATGAATGCTTCGATAACACTTATAAAAAGCATACAAACTCATAAAAAAAACTCAGTTATTGCTTTAAAAGTTGCGTAATTTTAGCTTAGGGCCCTAAATTTGTGCCTCGTTTTCAAGAAAAATTGTTAGCCATATCTTCAACTACTGATCTGGCAACTACAGCGTGGCATCATGTCGCCATCCCTGTTTAGACACATTTTTGAGCCAGCTTTACGCGCCTGCATAATACGCCTCGAGCTTCGCGACCGCTGCGCCGCCTGCCGCCGCTTCTCTGCGGCGCTTACGGGATGTCCGCAGCGCAGCTGATAGCGACTCATGCAGTGTTTTGGTTCTCTTTCGCTTCTTTTTGCCTTTCCGCGCCCGAAACATGTTGTTATTGTGATGTCCGTAAGCACATAACTACGTTTAGGGCACTTTTAACAGCAGCGTCCTGATTAAAGTTGTTAGAGTGCTCTAACGCCAACAAGAGCTAACCGGGGACGCGGTACTGCGCGCTTCTTCGCCGCTCTTACGAGCGTCGGCGACGGCAGCGGCATATCACCACTGTCACCTCCGAATATCTCCGCCGCAAATAAATTCTTTTGATGCCTCGTTTACCATGATATTGGTACAGCGAGAGGTAGATTTCGTTTTGCAGCGCAGACAACGAATTCGGCCTTGTTTTGAATGTATACGTCGTCCAAAAATATCATTTGAAGAGGTGAATACCCAATATACCTGGCCATAACTTGTGCCTTTTGTTGAAATAGAGGCCACGCGAACTTGTTAGTGTATTCCAAGTCTATCAGTCGTTAAATATGTGCCCACTCCCGCCTGATAGAACGGATCACGGAGAGTTAATGAAGCCACGGAAAAATAAATGGCCTGCCAAGTCCGTAAGCAATGTAATAGCTCGTGCGAGAATGAAAGAAAAGACAGTGCAGCTTCTCAAATCCTAGGGACGTTCGTCCTACCTTAAGCAAGGTTGAAATCACTAGACCAACTAGATGCTAAATGCACTGATCTTTTCCAAGACAAGGAGGCGGTGGAGGGGGCGAGTAACTATCGTTGTGTACAAATGTGGAGCGAAATCAAGGAAAGACCGTTTTAGTAAATCACAGACAAGGTGCGCGTTCACCTTTATTTTGTTTTTCGACTCTAACGAACAGAGGACCACTTGGCGGACACATTTTTTGAAGTACAGTAAGGAAATTCACAAACGATAAAACATGTCGCTGGACTGAGTGTGGTATCTGATAAGGCCCCTTGATTTCACTTTTGTGCTAAATTTGCAGGCTCCCTGTGCCATATGATGATGTTTCGAAAAAGCGTTTAGTCACGGCCGCGGATATAAGTGGAGCATTCATGTAACCGATGACTGTTTGGGGAAGCTCACCTCGAGACCAGATGACCCAGCCGTAAATTCTTTGTGCTGATCCCGCAAGTAATTTTGCATTATCCATATTACTTATTGCGTAGAATGTCCGTGATATTTATGCAACATTGGCTTGTTCAGGGTAGTGATCAATATTCGATACATGAAGCGTAACTGGCGGGTTGTCAGGTATGAATGCTCCCCTATATTATGAAAACACACGAAACCGATTTAGATCGCAGTGTATAGCAGTAGAATGAGCATCTGAAGGAACTCTGCTTACGGAGTTATTGTTAGTAAATTTCAGGGCAGTGGAATTACAGTCATATTCATGCATATATGCCGGTTTCGTTACGCCGGCTTGTGGCACACACCTGGCGCTTATGCGGAGTGAATGTACCACAGTAAGATCGCGTCAGAAGCATTTAAACTCTCGTAAAGGCACCACGTTTGCGAACATAGTGACTGCTCCACATAAATATGTATTGTGAGAAGCTGTACAGGTTATATTTTAGCATGTGGACAATCACCCTTTCCTGGGTGTGCATCCTATTATCATCGCATCATCTTCATCTCGGTGGCGACAGTGTCATCGACACTGGCGCTGTGACCACACGAATAAAGACTCCCGTTTGGCGACTCCCAGAGCCTCTCAAGTGGTGGAAGGTGCTTTGATCCCGCAGTCTACCTCTTGCTTCCGCACCACTGGAGCTACCATCAGGTCGTCGATTGCTACTGCCCACCAGCACCATGCAGCACGAGAGCAGCCGCTCAGGCAGCAACGTTGCAGCCCCGATCCAGCCTACCTTTACTATCACCAGCCCCCAGCGCGATCCTCCATCTTTCGCTGGCCTCCGCGGTGACGACGTCGAAGAGTGGCTCGACTCCTACAACCGCGTGAGTTCCTTCAATCGATGGGATGACTCTTACAAGCTAGCGGAGGTGCCCTTCCGTCTGACCAAGGTGGCTAAAACTTGGTTTTTTAATCATCGCGAAGATTTCACTGATTGGGAAAAATTTACCACCGACTTGCGTCGAATTTTCGGCACATCCTCCACGCGCGCTGAAGCTGCCAAGAAAAAACTCAATGAGCGCGTGCAACATCCCATGGAGACCTGTACGTCCTACATCGAGGATGTCTTGGCCCTGTGTCGACAAGTGGACGGCAGCATGTCGGAAGAAGACCGGGTTCGGCATATTCTGAAGGGAATTGCCCCGTTTGCTTTTCAGGCACTTGCCCTGGAGAACCATTCTCGCGTGCAGGACGTCATAGCCGCATGCAAACGACTCGAAGACCTGCAATCTATGAGGGTGCAGCCAGCCATGTGGGGCGAAGGCTTCTCAAAGGACTTCGACTTGCGCGCCATGATTCGACTGATCATTCGCGAGGAGCTTGAAGGGCACGTCTCGCACAATCTCCCAGACAACCGCCACCAGCCTCCGAGTAGTACAGTGCTCGCAGCTCCACAAGAAAGCTTGGTTCCCGGCCTGCGTGATCTCATCAGGGATGAGCTGGCCGCTGTTAAGTCCAATCCTCCGTACAAGGCTGAGCACTCCTGCACATGTCCTGCGACTTCTGCTTCCACACTGCCACCGGTAATTCAAACGTCGACGCCGCTAACGCACGTGGGGCAATCCTGCGCGCACTTGGCTCCCGTTTCTACGGTCTCTTCTACTCCGCAGTCTTATTTCGTCTGGCGCCCTTCACGGCCACTTTGTTACTACTGTGGCATCCGGGGCCATATTTCACCTTTTTGTCGACGGCGCCAGCAGGACGAGCGATACAGTTACGCTATTAACGCACGCCATGATAACAGCCCACGCCGTTATGGACAACCCTTGTTTCCATCAGCTACCCGTCGCTATTCGCCCCCTCCTGACTCCTATTCTCCCCGACGTCGGTCGCCTTCGCCTTACCGCCGGTCATCGTCTCCTCTCCACCCTGCCTCTCACGTTGCCGACCGTCTCTCGGAAAACTGAAAGCAGCAGTTTTCTGGGGGGAAACTGCGTCATGAGAAAAATCTTCAAGTCCCCCTAAGTCCCCAACAAATACATTGACTGTTTTCATAGAAGGAGTTTGGGCCGAAGCTTTAGTCGATACAGGTGCCAGTGTTTCCGTCATTCATGCAGATTTGTGCTGTAGGTTACGAAAGGTTACAACACCCTATGACGGTCCGACTCTTCGTGGAGCCAACGGTGTTATGATTCGACCCTCCGGATTCTGCACAGCTCGTGTGTTCATCGATTCCATACGTCATCACATACAGTTCGCAGTGTTGTCCTCATGTGCACATCAACTCATTTTGGGTTGGGATTTTCTGTCGTCGGCCTCAGCGGTCATCACCTGTCGCCAACCCACCCTTCATATCGTCGATACCTCCATTGCCAGTGTTTCCGAAAGACCGCAGCAACGCCGCTTAGTAGCGAGGACCGATTCTATTTTGTGCCCAGGAGAAGAAACAGTTTTGTCCGTGTCCTCTTCCACAGCCACTCATGCTGATGTGTTGATTGAACCAGCTGGGAATTTTATTTTGAAAGGCGTAGTCATACCTTCCTGCCTCGTCCGTTTTGCGTCTGGTTCAGCTCTCCTTGCTGCAGTAAATACGTCTACCGAAACAATTTTGCTACCGCAAGGTACCACGGTCGCTTCAGTTTGTGACGATGAGGCAGTGTCTGTGCTCCCACTGTGTACACTTTCGACCGATCAACACGCCTCGAAGTCACCAACCCCAGCCTCGCCTTTCGACACAGCAATAAGTTCTGATATTACACCAGACCAGAAGCAAGCATTACAAGTCTTGCTATCGAAACACCAGCGTTCTTTCGATATTTTTGCGTCTGTTCTGTGAAAGACATCTGCTGCGGAACATCGCATCGTCACAGATGCATCGTGTATTGTTCGCCGCCGCCCATACCGCGTTTCTCCATCCGAGCGGAGAGTTATACAAGATAACGTCGATGACATGCTCAAGCGGAATATCATTCGTCCTTCATCTAGTCCGTGGTCTTCGCCTGTTGTGTTAGTGCAAAAAAAGGACGGTTCCGTACGCTTTTGCGTCGACTATCGGGCGCTGAACAAAATAACTCGTAAAGACGTCTACCCGATGCTCCGCATCGATGATGCCCTGGACACTTTGCAAGGTGCCGAGTACTTTACGAGCCTCGATCTTCGCTCTGGATACTGGCAGGTTCCCATGAACGAAGCCGATAAAGAGAAAACAGCTTTCACCACGCCCGATGGTCTTTACGAATTCAACGTTATGCCATTCGGTCTGTGCAACGCTCCGGCCACATTTGAGCGAATGATTGACACCGTCCTTCGTGGCCTTAAATGGAGTACCTGCCTATGTTATCTAGACGACATTGTTGTTTTTTCCTCTACTTTTGCTGACCACCTACACCGCCTAGATGAAGTCCTTACATGCCTTGCCAACGCCGGGCTCCAACTAAACACAAAGAAATGCCGATTCGCGAGCAAATCCATCAAGGTGCTCGGACACGTAGTGAGCAAAGACGGAATTCGCCCGGACCCCGACAAAATTAACGCCGTACATAACGCCGTACAACAGTTTCCCCGGCCGACCCACCTCAAAGACATCCGCAGTTTCCTTGGCTTAGCTTCTTATTTCCGGCGTTTCATACGAAACTTCGCTTCGCTTGCTTCGCCCCTCCACAAACTTCTCGCATCTGGTACCTCTTCTTACACATGGTCGGATGACTGCGAAGCAGCGTTCGAAAATCTAAACCACGCTCTCGCTTCTACACCGGTGCTCCACCATTATGACCAAACGGCGGCGACTATCCTACACACAGACGCCAGTGCGCATGGCCTCGGTGCCGTGCTGTTTCAGCGCACCGCATCTTCAGTAGAAAACGTTGTGGCCTACGCAAGTCGTGCCCTGACACCTGCCGAACGAAATTATACAATCAGGGAACAAGAGTGTGTCGCAGTTGTCTGGGCAGTACAAAAATTTCGCCCATACCTGTACGGACGTCATTTTACGGTGGTCACTGACCACCATGCTTTATGTTGGCTATCGACGCTCAAGAACCTGAACGGACGGCTTGGCCGCTGGGTCTTGCGGCTGCAAGAGTATGATTTCACTGTAACCTACAAATCTGGCAAAAAGCATATGGATGCGGACGCCCTTTCGCGTTGCCCTGTCTCGACACAAAGTGAATCATCAGCTCCTGCAGCTCAAGTCACCCTGCCAATAGCGCCTTTAGACGTCGTGAAGCTCGACTGTCACGAAGACTTCGTTGCACTCCAGCGGGCAGAACATTATTGTCGGAAACTCATGAATGAACTGAACGGTTTGCCAGAGCCGTCGAACAGCCGCTTACGTCGTCAGCTGCAGAAGTTCCGTCTCTTTAATGGTATCCTGCATCGTTATAATTACGACCCTACCGGTGACAAGTGGGTTCCCGTCGTTCCGCGTGCTCTTCAACAGCAGATACTGCGCGTTTTTCACGACGACGCTACGGCCGGACATTTAGGCTTTCACAAGACCTACCACCGAATCAAAAGTCGTTTCTTCTGGCCTGGGCTTTCTACCAGTGTTTCCAAATATGTCGCTTCCTGTGCGCCCTGCCAGCACCGTAAACGGCCAACCACAGCACCTGCCGGACCACTGCAACCACTACCCTGTCCGTCAGCAGCATTCGATGTTGTGGGCATCGACTTATACGGCCCGTTGCCCGTTACCCCAGCTGGTCATCGGTGGTTAGTGACTGCGGTTGACCACCTTACCCGCTATGCTGAAACCGCCCCTCTCCGAACCGGTTGCGCCGTAGAGGTAGCCGAGTTTTTCTTACACTCCCTATTTTTGCGCCACGGTCCACCACGCGCTCTTCTAAGCGACCGTGGGAAGACGTTTCTCTCAGCAGTCCTCGCGGAAGTTCTTCGTGCCGCCAATACCGTCCATAAAACGACCTCGAGTTATCACCCTCAAACAAACGGGCTGACTGAGCGCTTTCATCGGACACTTTCTGATATGCTTTCTGCCTACATTCGACCAGATCACACCAATTGGGACACTATTCTGCCTTTTGTGACATACGCGTATAATTCTGCAGTTCAACGCACCACTGGTTTTTCGCCGTGTTATCTTGTCTATGGGCGCCCACCACCTTCTGTTCTCAATTCAACTTTCTTTTTTGCACCTGTTGACTGCACGGAGAATGTCACCGCACAATTCGTTGCCCGCGTCGCTTACTGCCGCCAATTGGCCCGGAAGAATACTGAAGCCAGTCAGCATCTCCGCAAGTCTCACTACAATGAGACTCTCCGCAGTGTCTCCTTTCAGTCAGGGGACCAAGTTTTGCTCTGGACACCCGTACGCCAACCTGCGGTGTCAGAAAAGCTGCTTTCGCGATTCATCGGTCCTAATACCGTGCTTCAGCAAACGTCCCCGGTGAATTATCGCGTGGCTCCGAACAACGCTGTCACCGATCGTCGCTGCAGCGGGACTGAAATTGTTCACGTATCTCGGCTGAAGCCATACGTTCATCGTTCCGACACGCCCTAGCGAGCGGCCAGGTGACCGCTTTTTCTGAAGGGGGAGGATAAGTGTGAGAAGCTGTACAGGTTATATTTTAGCATGTGGACAATCGCCCTTTCCTGAGTGTGCATCCTATTATCATCGCATCATCTTCATCTCGGTGGCGACAGTGTCATCGATATCGCCTTACTTGCTGGGCCTTCCTGGCGCTGTGACCACACGAATAAAGACTCCTGCCTGGCGACTCCCAGAGCCTCTCAGTATTTCCAACGCATACAAACGGAAAATATCAGTCGCGAACGTCCCTCAAAACCAACGGCGAAAGTGGTGAGCGGGCCGGACACTCTCGCGACTGCTTTCGAAACGGGGTGCTAGTGGGATTTCAGTGGCGCCCCTACAGGCAGCGCACGAGGCGTATACACTTGTACATACACATTTCACAACACACTTTTCGCGTGTCCTCGCGACCAGAAAGCACAACTAAACGGCCACAAAGTATTTATAACACTGATTTCAGAGCATGCAAGTAGGAACAATGAGCTTGCTGGTTGTTTCGAATAACCCGCAGCAATGCGTGAGTCTCCGCTGTGTTTTGTTTTTTCGTCAAATGCATGGAGGAAAGAAAAGGTTAGGAGAGGCCCTGACGTCACATTTGTGAAGCCGAGTCCCGCCATGACTTCAGCCCATTGAGCCCAGCACTCTATCCCATCATCCTTGACTGTTTCCGATTTGATTTGTTTAACATGGCGTGGCACTGCCCTTCCGCTTCGCAGAGAAAATAGCTTCGTCGCTAATTCCTCGGTGCGATGTCATTTTCTAAGGTGTTGATTTCGCCTTCAATTTGCCCATTCTAACCCGCACCCATAGTTTCAATCGAAAAACGGACTTCGTAATGCAACATCCGCTGCAGGCAGCTGATAAAGCTCTCGGTTAAAGCTTAGCTCCCATTACTCGCCGAACAACGTCGCGAACGGCACATTTTCGCGGGGTACCCACTGTGCGTGGCCGATTTCCCGTTAGCGGAGTACTCGACGCGGTGGCTCAGTGGCTAAGGCGTTGCGCTGCTGAGCACGAGGTCGCGGGATCAATTCTCGGCCGCTGCGGCCGCTTTTCTGATGGAGGCGAATAGCAAAAACGCCCGTGTGTACGAGATTTCGGCGCACGGTAAAGATCCCCGGGTGGTCAAAATTAATCCGGAGCACTCCACTACGGCGCGCCTCATCACCTGCGTTGCGTCGGCGCGTTAAAACCCTACAATCAATCAATCGTTAGCGGAGTTCTGTACGACACCTACACCGTTGATATAGCTGGGGAAGACGCTTCTGATCATGTGGACGACGACGTGTCTCAAGAAGTGCCAAAAACGGCAGGAACAAGAAAAACATATGCTTTGCCTGCTTCACAGCAAGATAGAATATAGCGTTGGCGGTCAACAGTTGATGCGGCATTGAGAAGCTCGAGAACACTTTGCTCGAGGTCACGGGTTCGATTCCCGGCCGCGGCGGCCGCTTTTCTGATGGAGGCGAAAAGCAAAAACGCCCGTGTGTGTGAGATTTCGGCGCACGTTAAAGATCCCCAGGTCGTCAAAATTAATCCGGAGCCCTCCACTACGGCGCGCCTCATCGCCTGCATTGCGTCGGCGCGTTAAACCCTACAATCAATCAAATCAATCAATCGAGAAGACTTTTTTGGGACCAGATGCGTAGGCCAAACAGGCGAGCATCACGCAGTTCTTTTTCCGCAATACCTAAAAAATTTTTTTTTCTGCGAACTAGTTTGCCTGTATTCGGGAAGCGTCCCTGCTCATTGGAGCGTTTGTTACCAGCACTAGCTCTTCGTCTAGTGATCTGGCCATACATTTTTCGCATTTCGCTTAACCCTACACTCCGCTTACCACAAATTATTCGAAACTCTGGGTACTCTCAAACCTCTTTTGCGTGCCTGTAATTTTCGTGAATACCACAATTCGAAACATTCGCCAGCATTGGGTACGTGAAACTGATTTTTAATAACACCTGGCTGCAATTCAGTAACTTCGCTTGCATTCCTCATTGCACTGGTTAATTCTTTTTGATCACCCACACACTCGGAGTGAATTGCGAGACGCACGCGGGGAAAGCAAAACTGGAGAATAATTTTGTTATGGCCAATCATTATAATCGCGGCTGTTTTAAACCAAGGAGTAAAAATATTGAGGTTTATTTAAACTGTCATGACCATATAGGGGTGTTTCACCTAACTTTAGCCAGAGTTTAAAAATATTTTGATGCACTCTAAGATGATGCGACCAAATGCATGTTGTTACCTTTTCTATTTAGTTTCTCACGCTATTTTTTGTATGTTGCCTAATTAGGTAATTAGTCAATTTTAATTAGCCAACTTTCTAACCAACGAAGCTAGGCAAAACATCCCAATTAGGAAGTTGCAGAGCGGTATTCAAAACCTCAGAATAAACACTTTCTGTCATTATATCCAGTAGGCGTTAGTGTTTTTCAGCGTATTGAAGATGCCCGCGAAATACAAAAAAATACCACGTGACGTGCCGGCGAGCGCGTCTTGATAACAGCGCTTCCAAACGTTGCCCGCACAAACTACCATCGGCGCTCCGCCGTTTAAAAGGTGACAGCGAAGATGACGAGCCTGTTGATTCTGGCAGAACAAGCGATAACCACGGCGTCTGCTAATCGCTATTGGCGGTCTGTCGCGAGAGAAGCATATCGCTGGCGCAAATGGCACAGCCAATGCCTACGTTGCTGCCCTGCCGCCTTTTAAGCGGAGGCTTGCCCACGGCCGGACTGGAGCAGCGGCGAGCGCGCACTTTCATATGAAACTGCGCGCCCGCCGCTCCTCCAGCCCGGCCGTGGCTTGCCTGTGGTAGTTCGTGAGCGCAACGTTTGGAAGCACTGTTATCAAGACGCGCGAGCCGGCACGTCACGTGGTATTTTTTAAGTGCGAATGCACATTATAAGCGACCCCAAACCATCCACCGCCGGCGTCGGCGGCGGCGGCGTCGGCGTCCGCAGTGCTCCTCTATAAAGAAACAGCATCCGGCGCCAGGTTTCGATCCGCGGACTTTGCGGCCGCAGCGCGACGCTCTACCGACCAAGCCACGGACGCGACGTGATATCAGCGTTAGTGACGCGCCTTATATCTTTAACGCATTCAAACTACGTCGTCAGCGGCGTGCGTTGGCGACTCAGCGGCGTTATAGCGGCTTGATAACTGCGTGGTGTACACGTGATACTACAAACCCGATGGAAGAGATGGAAGAGAAGGCGGCGAGGCGGTGGGCTGCGGGGGCCGAGCGCAAGCGCCGCAAGCGGGCCTACAACCGTGCATTCGCACTTTCACATTCTCCCCCTCGGGGAAATGCGGGGGAATTTTTTGTATTTCGCGGGCATATTCAATACGCTGAAAAACACTAATACCTAATGAATATAATGACAGAAAGTGTTTATTCTGAGGTTTTGAATACCGCTCTACAACTTTCTAATTGGGATTTTTTGCATAGCTTCGTTGGTTCGAAAGTTAGCTCATTAAGATTGGCTAATTACCTAATTAAGCCACATGCAAAAAATAGCGTGGGAAACTACATAGAAAAGGTAGCAACATGCATTTAGTTGCGTGGTCTTAGAATGCATGGAAGTATTTTTAAACTCTGGCTAAAGTTAGGTGAAACACCCGACACCTTGCTTTATCCCCCCTACCCAGGCACTCTGCCCAAAGTATATAGGAACAAGTTTTTGCTGGCACAACATTTTAATGAAGCTTTCGGTTTTCTTCTTTTCAGCCTACCGGCCGGCTGCGTGCTTGTCACCGTCAATGACGTTCGGGAACGACCCGGTAGTTTCGATGTAGAACAAACGGAGCTTCTGGTGCCGCAGGGATATGACTGTATGAACATTGATGGTTGAACGCGATGCTTTCTTCTGAGCCTTTTCCTTGTCTTCTAAGTTTTGACTTTGACTCATTGAGCTTTGACTCGCACGCGTTTTGGACTTATGATCGCGCCGGATTTGACATCGACTCTTTCCCGTTTGATTTCACGCGAAGAAAGCTTCGTGTTCAACCATCGTTGCGGAGTGGAGGAGTGGATAATTTTTTCGACTAATTACGTGTGCACGTCCATGTACTCCTATCCAAATCCAAACTGCTTTGACCATGTTGGAATTGCGCAATGAGATCGACGTCGGCTTCATAACGCGATGGAGCCAGCTGCGATTCTGACCACAGTTGGCTTTCCTGCAGTGCTTTTTCGAGGCGACCTAGGCCATCAGTGAGATATGGAAAGCTTCGCTTTGATAATGATTCAAGCGGTGGTACTGAAACGGCTACGCGGGTTGTTGCGGTTTTATCCTTCGGTCTCACTCGCGAAATTCAGCGGTCGCAAAGAGGCTCCGTAGCCCAATTCGCGAGAAACTCGGGGCGAGAAACTAAAAGGTCTTATATACTACCGTACCTTCAATTTTGAGCTGATGTACCTCGTACCATTCGATTTCACCGCTCTAAGTGGCCGAAAACCCCGATGCGCACTCGCGCTCCGCGGCAGTAGCGTGCGGCACAGCCCAGCCTGCGGGCGCTCTCGCTCCGACCGCTGGGGCGCTCCGATTGCTCGCAGCGCCCTCAGCGCAGCGCTGTGCGTGCATCAGCGGCGCGGACACGCCTTCCCATAGGCTCCGTGCAGTCAAGTTTGCCGAGCGAGCGCAGCGCCATCTACCGCGCATCCGCGCAACACTGGGTAGGCCGAGCCTCACCGTCCTGGCCAGCCGCCTGCTTTACACACTGTGCCCGCGCCCTTGCAAAGGCGTCTATCAAGTGGTTAGGTGCGCTATAAGTGGCTTTAGTTTGTGGGATACGCTGCAATGGCGACAGGATGGAGTGTTATCGACTGAGAGGCGTTAAAAGAAACAAAGCCCAGAAGGAAAGCTACCGCCTTCGCTGCCCTGAATCGTCCGAGTTGGGAAGGCTGGTCACAGCCTCACAGGCGGCACATGTCTCCGTGAAATTTTTAGAAAATACAACGGCGATGACTACCAAGCAGATACATGCTGCTGTCAAAGCAAAGTATATCGGTTTGCCAGCTGTTAACAGTCGTAAGCTTACAATAAATTGGTTGGTTTCTCTGCATCGAGCATGCGTCTTCCGCGGCGTTTATAATGAAAATTCATGCGGCACGTAACACTCAGCCGTATTTTAATTGTAAGAGAACTAATTGATGCCTGCAACATCTCACCCCTTTTTTGGAAAAAATATGATTGTTCTTAAACAAAGTAGCGCCATTTGTTTGAAAATAAGCTGTCAAAAAGTCGAAATACCTACGTCAGTACAAGATATAAAAGCAATGCATGTGGTATTTTGGCGCTGCAAATAAATGCTGTTCAATAAAACAAAGTCGTTTTAACGGGGCTCACAACAGCAACATCAGAGAACAATAAAAAATAAACGGAGTTTATGATTATTCTAATATTTGGAGGCCCTGCGTACCCCGTAAAAAGGAAGAGGTAGTCTTAAATAGTTCACGGGCATTTCCTGGCGGGCTTGCAGCGAAACCGTGTACGTTGTGAATGTATTCACGGAAAAGGAGACGGAAGGCACAGAGGTTGAGTCTGCCTTTCGCTTGACCTCGTACGCGGAGCAAGAAAACGTGCTCGCTCCGTGATATCGGGGTGGGACGAACTGGCACCCCTTACAAAAATGGATTTTGAGTTTCAATTCTTTTCCTGTTGAGTTTTAATTGAATCAACAGAAACTTAATTCAAACTCAATTGGCTATTGAGATGTGTCAGTAGAAACTCAAAAGGATTTGTATTGAGAAAACGCAATACAAAAGCAATTGACACCAGTCTATTGAAACTCTTTGGAGAACCAATTGACAAAACTCATCAGGCTGAAACATACACTTTGAAGGGCTATTTTTTCAGCGCTGCCCACTGTGTCTGCTGAATTAAGACTACTAGGTTACTTTTATGTTTTTTTATTATACATTGACATTTCTATTGAGTGCAGTCAATAAAAAGTCAACAAGGTTTCAATGGACAAAACTCAACAGAATATCAAATGACTTCGTTTAATTGAAACTCAATAGAGTTTCTACTGACAAAAATCAAGTAAAATTGAGAGTCGAGCTAGTTGGTGCTACGTTGTTTAAATATATACCAGTGTCCTTCTTTTTTGTCCATGTTTTATGGTTCGAGCTTAATTTTCAAAACTGATAAAACTCCTTAGGCCAGTAGCCTTTACCAGCAGCATCTTCGATTGATTGATTGATTGTAGGGTTTAACGCGCCGACGCAACGCAGACGATGAGGCGCGCCGTAGTGGAGGGCTCCGGATTAATTTTGACCACCTGGGGATCTTTAACGTGCGCCGAAATCTCGCACACACGGGCGTTTTTGCTTTTCGCCTCCATCAGAAAAGCGGCCGCCGCGGCCGGGAATCGAACCCGCGACCTCGTGCTCAGCAGCGCAACGCCTGGCAGCATCTTCGCCCAAATAATAATTATACCTGCTAAGTGGGGAAATCAATTATATTGGACAATTTTTGACTGCATTTCCTCAAATACTGCCGCAACATGCTTTGCACAAAACAATGGAAATAAACATTGACAAAACTCTAGTGACTCATCTCTTCTGGCACGTGACTCCCGCGGAATCGTTTCCTTGCTATAGCAGCGCATTTTCTTCTTTATACCTTAGCACGCATTGACATAATGAGTGAGCAATCTCCACTACTGCTGCTAAGCTTCCGCTTTAGCGGCAGTGGACATATTCGAAGTCAGTCTTCCGGGAAAGTTGGAGCGGAATCATGAAGCATGCATATCTCGCCGGGAAAAAACGGAAAGGCGGGGGGGGGGGGGGGGGGGGGAGGCTACAGATCTCGGGTCCCAGTTCTGGGGACAAAAAAAAGTCGTCACTCCCCCTACCTCTTTTCACACATACAATGCTGTGATACCTTGTGTTCCGGGAAGGTAGGTGGGGAGGATGTGCATTTAAAACGCGATTCAATCTGCTACATCTACAAAAGGCATATGTGACATCGCATCCTAGTGCGATGATTCAGTGTTTTTCTGTGGAGGCACGATACTAACAGCGCTGTTTTGCAGAAATGAATACTTATCTCACAAACCCAAACGCACAAGAATATTCCAGTGACGAAATTGTGCCTATAAATACTCAGAAAAAAAAACAGCAAAACTTTGGTGTAAATCCCTAAACTTCGAAAAAAGAACAATTAAATTTTTGTACACAGCGAACTTTTAAAACAAGCGAACGCAGGCTTGGCCTCATCGTCGTTCACTCGTGAACTTCATTACTCCAGTTATCACTCGCGCACCCCGCCGTGGTCTGAGCCCAAGGACGCGAGTTCTATTCCCCGTCATACATAACTTTCCTTGAGGATACCGTGAACTGTCTATGATAACAACAGTAGAACAGCAATGTGGAATGCAGAGAATTCCACAAGGAGCAAACGCGCATCTACGCTCTATTAAAACAGGTGAAAACAGTTCTTTCACTGCAAAAGAACTCCGTACGCCAGTCCAAGACGCCGCCGCTCACACGAACTGAACGAACGAACAAACGAAGAAAACAATGAAGAAAGACAAACTGAAGCGCTGATTAACAACTCATCTTTACTGCACAGGGTCACAAAAAGAAAGAACGAGCCTGACACTGCTTCACGCCACTACAAAAAAAAAAAAAAAAGAGAAACCGAACAAATTAGTGGGCTGGCGTGCCGCTTGTTACACTCCGAACCGCTCTCTCGCTAACGATGTCAACACGTCCGCGGACTACGTTTCTCAAACACAAAGCGCCTAGCAAATATCTTGCGCCCGCAAGCAGATCAAGAACTTTGAAGCTGTTTTCAAAAATTGGACTTTCCAGAATTCTTCCGTCCTCTCTCCTGCTGCAGTTCGCCGAAGCGGGCGCCCGGCATGGAGGAAGAAGAAAGAAAAAAACTTTTCTTTCCTCCATGGCGCCCGGACACAAAAGACGTGCCATCCACCTCCACACCCGGCGATAACCAGTTCTTTTGGTTCCTCTGGCACCCTCCCACGCTAAGCTGAAGTGACCGCGCTGTCACGAATGTCTAGTACGCGGCGTTGCCACTGCCGCCAGTGGCGCTGACAGCCAACATTGCAACCTCGGCGGAGTTTGGTTATCTGCAATATAATATTATTACTGCTGCTAGAGGGGTTGGTAATAATTCTATAAAAGATTATTGTAAATATTAACATAGGACTCACAGGCCGCCGTAGGTTTTTTTGATATCTCGTGTCAATGTTTTCACGCTCAGTTTTCACAAGAATGCGTAGCTGTGGCATAGCCATCGCAAACCGACTTGAAACCAAGCCAATGTCGCTTGGTCGCAATCCCGGATGTGCGGGGTCCGGCGTGGTGCGGTCGTTCTCGCTGTTCTGTGCAAATTTATAGCTTTCCTCGTGTTGTTGGCGATTTATGTGCCGTGTGCGAATCTTTTCAACCAGCATCGAAGGTCAGACATTGCAGTGCAGCTGGCGATACATCGAATTTATTGAAGGAAAAGCCATCGTATGCGCTTTTCTACCGCCGGTGAACATCCTTTGTGTGTCGTGTTGTGTCTGTGCGCTGTGATCGTACGGTGAAGAAGCTTGCGAAGTGAGGTGTTACCATCCCTGTTAGCCACGCTTTGGAATCCGCCAATTTCACCACGCTGGGAGCCCCGCTGGGAGCGACGTTGTTATAAGGTAAGTTCATTCTTTCCGAGCGCTCCTGTGCAGTGCGCGTCAGGCTTGTCAAGGGCAAGCTAGCACGCAGCTTCGGAGCATGCTGGCGACATCTGCTGATAGCTGCTGGGTTAGAGATAGCTTGCCATTGCGCGTGCGTGGATCTCGGACAGGCCCTGGCCGGTCGTCGTTCAGCTTTGGCCTCTAAAATTTGGAGACACCACCACCCGCAACGGGTGCTTCTTTTCTTCGTGCCAGCCGTGAGCGGTGACGCCGGAGATCAGTGCGTTATTTGACGCGGTGCATTATCACCCCAGGGACTTACGTAATCGCACAACAGGTTCGACCGAAATCCCTGCAGTGAATTCTTGTTGCGTGCTTTCCGTTTGGTGCGCTTGAGATGCAGAAGATTGGCGCTCGTTGCTTTATGCGATTACGTAACTGCCTGCGATAAACGCGTCAAACGGCGCGTCTATCTGGCCTGTCACCGCTCATGGCTGGCACTGGGGAAGACCAGTGCCCCTCGTGGGTGGTGGCGTCTGCAAATAACAGTGGCCCATGCGAAATGACGACCGGCCCGACCCTGTCCGAGATCCGCGCACGCGCAATGGCAAGCTATCTCTAACCCAGCAGTTATCAGCAGATGTCGCCAGCACGCTCCGGAGCCGTGCGCTCGCTTGCCCTAGACAAGCCTGACGCACACTGTACATTTCATCATGACAGATGTTGTGCAGACCTTCCTGAATGGCGATACTCACGACTTGGTTATTTGTCGGTATATGAACAGTGTTTTTATTCCCGCCGTCTCCGGATCGACCTAAAGGGTATGATTTCACTTCAGCCTTGCAAAAATACTGTACGTAAGTGTAACAAATTGAAGGGGGAGGCTATTGTACCGGCACACAACATTTTGACATCAATCAGTGTTTTATTGTCTTCCACGCTGCTGTATTGCTTTCGCGTGTTCTATATTTGTATGTATCTTAAGCTAAAGATCTAACAAAACCTTTGAAGGCAATTGACGAATGAATAAAATCCCAGATGCAGTGCCGCTACAGAACGGAGCAGCAGCCATGAATTACCTAGTACGAAGTGTCATAAAAAAAGAAAGAACACCATGATGAAGATAAATAAAATGTTTGACGAACGAAGTTAACGAAAATGAAAGAGGTTGAATCGAACAAGTGCCTGTCGGATCAATAACAAACGCACGAATACTGTGCCATGCAAGCACACCTGACAGCGCTAGGCTGAGAGGCAGATCTACCAGTCACAAACAGGATAGTGTGTTCAACCAGTTAGGAGACATGGCGGTAAAATATACTTGCAAGCTAAAGTGCTGGCAGCCAGCAATATATTTGCGTATTAATTTGAACGATTGCTTGGAGAAAGAGCGTTCCCTGAGTGCAGAGCAGTGACAAATGTGGCCTAAACCGTATTTCATCCCAGCTAAAAAAATAATGCCCAAGAATATAACAAATTTATTGATTGCTTTTGGAAAATAGAGACTATGTATCCGCAGAAGGTAGGGTTTAAACCCAAAACATCTTTACACAAGTCTGATGTGTTACCTCGGCACCCTACAGGCAAGCAGACACTTTGGCTTTAAAACCAATGCAGAAAAAAACCTGCTGCGTTAGTAGTAGTTGGAAACAGACTGCACACTGTTGTCATATATTAGTCTTTTACCACTAAGTGCCAATTCTCTCCATGTATCTTTCCGTGAATTTCTCATTTGCCAATTTTTGTCACAGGTGCTAGGCAGCTTGCGCTCGAACATGCACAGGCGTCAAACTTTCAAACTGATTAATACCAGTTTTGACTTAAGCACTTGCTCGACTTGCTAGCGTAAATTGAAATTTGCCATTGCTTCTAATCACAACCTGCTGACTGCCTTTCTCAGAGCAGTTTTGAATAAGTTGGGCTGAATGTGGTGTGAGTAATAGCAAAATCACTGAATAACATTTTGGCTGAATGTGGCATCAGACGTGCCACTGACTGATGCTACACCGGCATTGCGCGAGGGCTTAGTCAATCTGTTTTGACAGATGTTCTGCCTCTAGGAATTACCCAAATGATTGGTCGGCATGGTATCACTATACTGTTTTAGTGCTGCTAGTGTATAGAAAATCTCGCCAAGCAAAGGGATACAAGCTTTTAAATTATTTCTCATTTACAGAAACTGATGTTTTTCCCCTCACCAAACAAAACTGTTTCGTGTTCTCCTTGTGTGTAAACTGGCATTAGACGGCCTTGTTATACTGGTATACCCCTCTGGCATTGTTATGATGAAGGCAAAAATGTGGATATACCCATGTCTCATATGATCCCTTTAAGCTGCTGCTTAGTGCTACTTGTTTGGTAAACGTACTGCAAGGCACACACCATACTTCAGCGTTACAAGAGTGTAAAAGACTGCGAAATTCAAGTTATGTATTTTTCCTGTCACGTTCTTTTTGCCACGTTTTTTTTCCATCACGGTTCATGTATTTTTTTCCACTAGTCGGTGAGCACAAAGTATTATGTGCTGATCCATTCGTAAAGCCATTTGCGATGATTGCCTGATGTAGTAACTTTAGATTACAGTACCATCTGATCCTAGTTTTTTTTAATCAAGGCTTGTTTTGTAAACAAGTTCATGCAAGTTGACAATCTTCTAATTTTGTTTTACGAGATTTCAAGCATTAAAATTTCAAAAAACAAAATCCACAGGTTGACAGGTATGCTTTTGCACAGGTTTGGGGTTTCTCCTGTCAGGTAGTGGCTCTACCAGTCTTTATAGGCCTATTTGGATTTCTTTTGGGCCTGAAAGATGTGGAAGACACGATTACGGACCCATGCGGGTGATTTTTTGGCTCCCTGCCACCTTGAAACATAGTCGTTCCTGTAGATTTCAGGCGCCTTCATGCGGAAGGCATTCAACTAAAGGCATTCCACTCCCTACCAATTGTAGAATTAATTGATGCGGCTAGCTTGGCTTACGGCATTAAAATCTGAGGAAAGCTTATACATTTGTTGAACTGCTATCTCCCTGCTTTCCAAACATACAAGCCAGGTAACTTTTAAAATAGCCAGGTACTTAAACCAGCATGCTTAATGAGAAGGGATGCAATCATCATTTCGTACTTGACTGGTGCAAACAAACAAGTCTGTTTCTTGTATTTTGCAGGCTACACAGTCAAGTAGGCAAGTGGACCCTGCGAGGCTCCAGCCCTCCCGTGATGCTTTCGTGAGCAATAAAGCAAGCTTTGCCATGCAACACCTCACTATTTCGCCTGCTCATTGGACACCTTGACGACAGTTTTTAGAATGTTTTTGCAATATTGAAGCAGACTTAGTATATATTTAGTACAGTTAACTGAACTTTACTATGCAATTGTTGAAATAACTTGACAAAAAACTAACAGGAAATCAAACGGGCTGTCTTGAATATGCTCAGTAGGTTTTCATTTGACATTTCTCAACAGGAACTCAACCGGAGAATGAATAGAGAGTCAACACAGACTCAACTGGAACTCAACAGACTTTTCTCAATAGACTTTCAATTGACACGTCACAACAGGAACTCAACAGGAAAAGTGTATTGAGACTCAACAGAAAGTCAATTGAAAATCAACAGACATGTTGACTATAGTCAATAGACTTTCAATTGAAACTCAGCGTTGAGTTTCAATTGAAACGCGGCGGCCAATTTTCAACGAGAACTCAATACAAAATTTCTATTCAAAGTCAATTGACTGTCAACACAATGTACTGAGTAAAGTCAATTGACTTTCAATTCAATCTCAATAACCATTTTTGTAAGGGACCAACCGAAACGAACTGTCAGGGGCGAGGAGCAGGACGCATTCTGGGAATGTTTGGCGATAATTCAAGCCATGAAATTAAAAATCGTCGTCAAGTTCGTTTCCCTGCCATATCGGCCGCTTTTCCGATAAAGGCGAAAAGCGAAAACGCCCGTGTGTTCGAGATTCCGGAAACGTGAAAGATCCCCAGGTAGTCAAAATTAATCCCGATCCCTCCACTACGGCGCGCCTCATAGCCTGTCTGGCGTCGGCGGGTTGAACCGCACAATAAATCAATCGAAAATCACCGCCAGTTCGTTCGCAGTTCTCGATGCTTCGCACCCGCCTGATACACATTGGTGCCCGCGTATTTAAGGTAATTATAATTGCTTTGAAGTCAATGCTCACGTAGCGCAGCGTACAGACCGCACTACACCCAAACAATCGATCCTGTGAGACGGAGCACCGTACTCGCAAAACCACGGTGGTCCGATTTCAAGAATACAAACAAAACGGCTTCTCTCCAATGCTGTGAACAGCTAATTAATTTGTGCTTTCTAGCTGAAACACAAATTCACTGGGAAAAAAACAATGTGGAAACGTGAAAACGTGCGCACGAAATGCTCCACCTGGTTCTGGCTATGCTGGGAAGTCAATATCGCTTGACCCCTTCCTCCGTACGCGTAGTCAACAGTTCAGTCCTTCAGTCTATTCCTACCCCGGTGCGGCAGAATTACTGCCGTATGTGTGAGTTAATATAAAAGTTAAAAAATTGCGTATTCTACATTTCATCCGGTGCCGCCAATCAGGAGCGCAACCGAAACACGAGCACGCTGGCGAGCGGCGGCCGACTCAGTATTTTTCTTTCTCCTGGGTGTCGCGGCTCAGTGTCGCCCTCTGTTCTCTGCACGGCGCCTATAGAGAAAGCGCGCGGACGGCAGACTAGCACATATTTCTAGGGACCACAATAGGCTGAGGCGCGCGGGATGGCGAACGCAGACGACGGGAGCAGTGTTTGGGGTCGTACAGCACGGCGGCCTTTGCGCGCTTCGTCTCAGCAGCAATGAATTTCACTTCACTTCACTTCACTTCACTTCACTTCACTTCACAACGAAGAAAGACAATTTGAGTAAAGAACGAACTCTGATTCTCGCCAACGCTGATCGAAGGGGATTTTCCCGGCAGGTCGACGGCGGCATCTCGCTCCGCCGATCTCGACGCGACGTAAGCGCCGCTGCGCCTGGGGTACGAGTTAAGGCAGCCTCCGACTGCGGAGTTTTCAAACTGGCCTAATCTAAAAATGGTTGTCGTAGCGACTACGCGGGTTTGCAAGCGTAGCGAGGCAGCCACATACCAAGCGCCTTAACATTTGGCCGTTTATTCGCCCAAATTTAGCCGCCGCAGTTGTAAGAAGTAAGCAACATTGTATTTGGGCTCAAGAAAATAGACGTCACTTCCTCCACACTTTTTGGAAAGCATCGGGATGCTAGGGGCCTCTCCTGAGTATTCTTTCCTCCATGGCCGAATGTAACTCGTGCAATAGACCCTATGCGAAATTGCTTGGTGATCTAGCAACACTGATGTAAACAAGACCGTCCGCCATATTGGTACGGGCGACGATCGCGAAGTCTCGTATTGTTTACTGTGGAAGAGTAGGTGACGGTAACGCGGTATGGCTCAAACTGGACTGCGTTTTCTGGGTCCCGACCACGGATTGTGGACGAAGAACTCGTCTGCGCTGCCGACTGTGTCTGAGGGCTCCTACCACTCGTGGTGCCGCGCCAAAGACCCATCCGAGCGACAGCGGAGCAGGGCATGTCGCCTAGCCACCGACCCGCATTGCTCGCCTTCATCGGTATGGACAAACACGTGCGACTCGCAGTAAGTAAATCTTTGTTTTTTCCTTGACGCGAGTTAACCGGTATGAGCATTTGTATAGCACTTTGTTCACCGTTGTTTACATTGCAAATGCGTATCGGGGACCCTGTTGCAGTAACCCTGAAAGAGGAAAGCGACAATCGCCAGACCGTGCCGCTAGTGGGTGGATTGAAATGGCGTATGTCGAATTTACGGGATTATTTTTCGCGAAGATGTTTACGAAAGATTGCGGCCGTTTTCCGTGACGGTCGTCCGCCCGCGCGTTTGCCGCAAAGCACTCGTGCTTTGCGGCGAAGTCAACTACAAAAGTGCACATGCGCCTTGAAATGTCTTTTTTGTGTGTGTTTTCATTATTTATTGCGCATGTCCTGCCGCAAAAATCTGTTTGTGCGTCTGGCTTGTCCTTTTTTGGCTGTGGGGTGGTTGTGGTAGTTTCATAAGCGCATGTTTTCAGTGTGCCCGAACAGATAATACCGTAAAACCTCGTTAGCTCGAACTCACTGAACTAATTTTTTTTTAAATTCGGTGGGTCATCGGTATAGCCCGAATGTTTACCTGTTTATCTCGAAAGGTTTAGGAAGTGAGTTCCAGATAATCATATTATTGCATGCTTAAGTTATGACGAACACGAATATGCGGGAGCTGGTATCATTACCCACGGTGAGGTTTATAAATGTTAAACTTCCTTCGCTTGAAAGTACATTAACAAAGCATGCAGCGATTTTGACATCATTGCTGTTTGAGGTGTAGATTATTGCCCTTCAACAGTGTTAAGCAAGACACAAAACCTGGTCATTTTGAGTCCGTTCCTTGCGGCCACTGCTTTCTGCTCTGTCCCTTTAGCATAAACTGTAGCGGACTAGTCCTGTTCTTCCCTGAGTGCTATTAAATGGTGCTCTCTATGTTCTTGTAGGTTGGGCCTCATCCATGTAATGAGCCGCTGCTTTCGCTCCCAGAGAAAAATTGGCCGGCCCTATGTTGTGTGCCTGACCTCTGAGACGGACAGTGGGGAGATTGTGGAGGCAGCGTGCGAGTGCCCGGCGGGTTGCAGTGGAGCATGCAGTCACATCCTGGCGGCTGTGCACCTACTCGTCCTCTTGCAAGCCCAATGTTTTAAAGAGGCGCCACCGGAGCTTGCGTGCACAGCTGCCACAACAGTGGGGACGTCTGAGACAGCAGGGAATCAAGCCAGCGAGTGTCCAAGACATTGACTGGAGAAGCCCGCAAAAAAATGGCCCCTCCCTTCCTTTGCCAATGCGTCTGTTCGGCGCACGTCGAGTGCAGGAGCAATGCGAGCAGCAATAAAGTGCCGTGCAAGCGCTTGGGAGAAAACTTGGTAGCCTTTGGAATGGGTTTTTTGCCTCAGTTTTGCTGTCCTCACCCCCCACAGTAACAGAAACAAGGACTGGCATGGTACCTGGAGGGTCACCTATGAGCTACCATCAAGCATTCAAGCCACATCACGCCGTGGTCATCTCGCGAGCAAGCAGAGGCTGGGCAACGTCGTGTTTACTAGACCGCTGCATGCAGGGGTGCGCGAATGCTTCCCTTTGTTTCATTTATATCCACAGTTTGCTATACTGCACGCGTTCTGAATCAGCGAAGTATTTTAATTTACTGGGATTTTCACTGTGGATACAAAAAAAGCAAAAGCACTCAAGCTGATGCGCGGCGGACTGATGCAACTCTGGCCATTTTTTTTATGAAAACTTGAAAATTGCCTCAGCTACCTACATCAATGGCCACTATCATTACGTCGGAGGCATGCATGCAGTATGTGACAAACTAGAGGAGTGAGTGTGTATTTTAGTCGCAAAATATTCGACAGTAAATACATCGTGACTGAAATGACAATGGACACCAAGTTAACTTGAAGTAAACAAACCTGTCAGCCCGGCAAATCGGGAACCAAGTGCAGAAACTCAGATTTTCCAACGTCAGATCATCATAAAACAGTGCACGCCACTTCCGCAACGACACGCGGCTGAATTCACCGAAAAGAAACTAACAACATACTCCGATACCGTGCGCGCCCGCCACAGAGGAAATTTTCAACCGCGCCGTGACGGCGCAGTGCGGCAAGAAAAGTTTACAGCCCTAGGTAAGATAAAGGATCGTGTAGAGGCTAAGCGGTACCATTTAACAATGAAATGAAGCGGGCGTAGAGCCACAGAGACGAGTGAACAAATAAAGCCAAATTTTGACAACGTGTGGTACTGTTTCCCCGCTCGAGCGCCGCTGTGAGTCATAAATAGGTGACGCACGCTGAGGCTTCATTTAGAATACAAAGGCTGAACCACAGAACTCCAACGCAGCTGTTTTTTCCATCCGGACAGCTACTACGAAATCCCACGCTTAGCGAACCAATGACAAATAATCGCTCCCAGCGCACCGCGCCCAGCGTGTCACAAAGGTTGCTCGCGCCGGCATAGTTCGCGTCAGAAAGTTCGTTCAAGAGCGTGGAACTTCCCGTGCCTTTTCTCCATCTGGACCGGTATTTCCTCGTTGCGTGCACTGCGGCACGCAGCGATGCTCCGGCATTGTAGTCCATCACCAAGAGCGGTCAATGCCCGCCTTCTATGTTTTGCTACTTGGTTTCGGTTTGAAACGACCGTACCAAAATGGCGGACCTAGTTACCGGAGCCGACGTGAGATGGCGGGGCGCATTTTGCATATGGTCTATTGCAACCTTTTGTTATTTTCACGTTTTGTAACAAGTAGTACAATAGCTCAAAGAAGAAAAAACGTGTAACGAAACAGTAGGCCGCGCATGTTTGAGTAATGACGTTAATTGAATTGCCTTCGCTCTTTTAGCGAAGAGCGCACCGCTGGTCTGGCAACCATTGAGAGACGCCAGCCGAAATGCTACTGCAGGGTTCCTTTTGTTGTTGGTCACTGATGCATCAATATGCTGCTGTTCGTATTTGCTGATGAAGAAAGGGGCAGTTTACTATAATCGCTGCCCTCTTTTACCGTTGGAAGTGAGTATGAAGCGTCCACAAATGCGGTGGTAACGTAGAACGTGGCGCAGGCGAGTCGCACCCAGCAAGCATGCAGCGGCTACCGCAGAATGTGCGCGAAACACACGGCTGGAGAACCATGTGTTTGCGTACTCAGCACACGGTGATAAAAAAAACAGTGAGAGGACAAGGAAGCACCTCATTGCTAGGGCGATGCTGCACAGAATAATCGCGTACGCCCGATCGGCGAAAGTCGTTGCGTAACGAAGAATGGTTTCGTTTTCGCCGTCGGGGCCGACGGCAGATACCAGATGACAGGGGAGTACGTATGTTCCCCGTCACGGCCAGACTCGACTCTCCTCCGGCCGTGTCGCGTATCCGTGTTTCGTAGAGGCCGTACAGAGTGCGCTACATGTCATGAGCTAAAGGGAGAAACTCGCTGGGCTGGGGGGGAAAACCCGCATTTTTCTTTCTTTTTCCACCCTTTTTTCTTAGAGTGCAGAACAACCTCCTCTCGGCGAGTTAAATCACCAGGGAGGTTTTAGCCGCACGGTGGTATGAGTGCTCGTGTTGCCCGACGGAGATTTTCTTTGTCGTTCCAGGTGCCCGCAAGGGTCTTCGAGGAAATGTAGTAGCGGTCGCATGACGCTACTCGGACGGCTAGCTGAGTCTGCCTCTGGATTGCCAGGCACAGATGAACGGGGCACCCGTTCGATGCGTATATGCAGTACCATGCTTCTTGCCAAATGATGAATGGCATCTCAGAATGATGTCGATAGTGGCACGCGACGAACGTCATTCATGACTAGCATTGAATCAGTCCGGATTATTAGCCGGAAGTACGGCCCTGCCCTGACAAAAGGTAGTATTGAGAGATGCCTGTCCATCACGTATTGCAGTCAATTCAGCAAGATATACGGGTGGCAGTGGATTAGCCGCATATAAACATGTTTGGTCAATCTCCGGTAGCTGGGGGCAACCTAGTGCGACATGTTTCATGCCATGTTTAGTTCTGGCATCTGCATACGCAATGACTGCGTCGGTGTCTGTACAATGAATATCAGAGACCTGTGCCGTGGACTTGCGAGGGACTAGGCCACGGAGACGACCAATTGGCTTTTCTTCCAGCTGTTCTCGCTACCATGGAGGAAGGTCCGACTCTTTCAAGGTTGTATCTGCTACAACAAACCTCATGTAACGGGCTAGCGCAGCAGCTGCACCGGTGTTTGAGTACTTAGAGGGGCGGGAAGAACGGCGTTGATGTACCAGTTCATCGACAGGGTCAAGGTATGTCTTGGCCTACAGAGTTGGTAAAGGGTTCATTAGGGCTAGACCATTCGGGGCCCACGAGACATCTCGATTGGTGGCATCTCGGCAATCCCTGTCCCTCATCGTGAGATGTTGGAATTGGGCCGGATACACGAGTGGGGATGTAAGACTCTGCACAAGAAGGCGAGCAATTCTGGTTCGGGACCCACCAGCCTTCATGGCTATTCAGCGTATCAGGTGTATTGTGCCTGCAGCAGTCTCATTTGCCCCCTACCACCCATGAAGCCGCGTATCCCGCCGAGGCGACGTCGAGAACAACACCCGTAGATCTAAAACTTCCTGTAGTGGTGGCGGATCAATAAACAATATGACAGCCGGTTCGCAAGTCGACGGCACCCGTTGTTATTACCCACTGACGTATCTGTTTTTCTTCGAGAGTTCATGCCCTACCTTGGCGTACCGGGAGTTGGTTGTGCTTAACGCCGTTCGTAGTGCCCTTGTATATCGATGTCATCGTGCACAGGCCACACAGTAAAGTCATCGGCGTACATTACGTACTTTGCGTCCGGCATTGCCGTCAACTGCCAGGCTAAGGGAAGCAAGGCGATGACTATTGGGCCAGCATTCACCCCTGCGGAGCCCCACGATACGAAGTGAAACGGCCTGTAGCTTTTTGGCCAAGCGAACAGAGAGGGTGCGGTTTAGAAAAAAAAGGCGTTCACAAACGTGCATCGACGACTTGACGGTTAGGCCACTCAAGGATACCAACGATAGCTTCGCGGCTGAGGTTGTCGTACGTATGCTTGCTTGATATCCATTGCCAGGACCATTCGAATCTGACGAAAGCGACCTCCTATAAGGACCATAAAGGAGAAATGCATGAGTCTCTCTTCAACACCCAATTGCGGCCTGAATTTTGTTTTACCAGGGTGGTCGCACTAATATTGCTCCAGCCTCAACGAAAGGCCTTTCGCTAGCATGCGCTTCATCAGCTTGCATATCGTAAATATAAGAGATGTGTACCGAAGGTTGGAAATGTGGCCCCGGGGTTTTGCCTTCATTCGGAATTGCAAAGCTTTCGGCGCGGCACCAAGAATCCGGAATGATGGCTGTAGTCCAAGCGGTGTCTATAACCTCAAGTAATACATTGATAGTGGTACCTTCCGTGTTCTTGAACAGCTCGTAAGGAACGCCATCCGGTCCTGGTGCTGTTCTGGGCTTGGCATGTTCGATGGCTGCCGAGAGTTCCGCCATTGTAAGAGCAGCTTTAATCGCTGCTATGTCTCCCCTTCTGGGCAATGAACCGGCTCCAGTCACCAAATAGTTTTGCACAGCAAAGGCAACTGACGGAGCGGCAAAGGCGGGAAAGAAGATACATGAGGCCGTATAAGCGAAAGTGGACAGGTCCTGCCCAGATGGTAATGGTGCACTAGCCGTTGGATCCGGATGAATTTTACCGCATTCCATTGCTCGAAATGCTCGCTGGACTGGAGAATTCTACGAATGACTGCCAAGTAAAGCACACCCGTCTAGCCAGCAAGCTTCAGCCGAGCGTCGATTGACGTATGGTTTCTCACTAAGCAAATTTAGCTTGGCAGCGTGCGGCCCACAGGCCGCAGAGTTTTAGGTTCGGAGCAGGGCGGGATTCCTCCACCCAGGTAGTGTGAGTCGCTGCCTCCAAAGTGGCACGGAGTCGGAGACTCAGGTCAGGTAAGGGACTGGAGACAGCCGTAGCTGATAGCGATCGATAGACGTCCCAGTCTACCACCTTACACAGCCTTCCAAGACGATCCCTACGACCGGGAGAAGGACCGAGATAAATCCGGTTGTGATCGCTGCCGCAGCAGCCCTCCTCCATGGGGCAGTCGTCAGCTCCTATAGTTGTGCGCGAGTGAAGTGTACCGCGACAACGTTCTCTTCTCCTTTGTCACCTCTAACGAATAAAATTTTTGGCAACATTGAGTAGCTTATTTATCAGGATGAATGTTTTTCCTCTCGAAAAACTACCCAAGGTTTATTCTACCACCGCAGATCCAAAGGAGAGAAACCACAACGAAGCAGAAACCTCATGTATTTCACTTGGTCTAAATCCGAATTGTAAGATAGTTAAAGCCGGCACGTGGGATGCATGCCCTGCATGGAAAAGGTGGGCGGGGGAAAGCCTTCTGTCAGTCCGACTTCACGACAACATTGAACATGCCGCTTGTGTAGATTTACACACTATACTCAGCCGTGAGACAGAACAAACACCGTGCTTCATTTTTGGCTTTTGCCTGAGTGAGATAATGCCAGCAAGGGGATAAAATAAAAGCTTGAATGGTCCTTCAATGTCGTTCTTAGTTACAGTCTCCTCTGCAGGGATCCCGTGTTTCATCTCTCCAGCCCATTGGGCCTGAATTTGCCCAAACTAGGCAAAACCGAACACCTCTAATCTTCCATAGTGCTGGAAATACCCTGAAAATGCCATCCGTTCATTGTTTTGAGATGTGGACACCTGGAATACCCAAAAACACCGCCATGTTTAAGGATCCCCGTCTTCAAACTGCAAAGAAAAGTTGTATGGGTGCAACTGCAGCGTAATCGCTTCAAACTATGATTTATTAGGTGTAATCGCAGAAACTGCACTCGTCCGGCTGGATAACCGCGAGTGGAATCCCGTTTCGCAGTGTATATATGCTTTCGCGTAATCAATGTGAGAAGTATGTAGGTCGAACCCATTCTGTGCTTCATGTTGTGAAAGACGCAGCTTTGTGAGCAGCAGATAGGCCAATATTCCTCGTGAGCATGTGTAGAACGGCTATCCAACGTATGAGCGTACGAATGAAGGACGTAAAATGCGGCTTTCAAAAAAAATATAATAAATACAAAATATGCCCCATCTGCTCCTGTAGAGATAGATCCGCGAGTCGCGTAGGCTTGTGGATCCGCAGCACACCAGCGGGGGTAGTGACTGAATGGGATGGCGGAAGGGCTAGTTACGAAAGGGAAGCCCGAAAAGGCTAACGCGGCTCATACTCGAAGTATCGAAGAGGAAACTCAATAGTGAGGTACGTCTCTCCCTGGCATCGGTTCTCGGCCATATCCATTTTCGTCGGACCCCACCGACAAGGGGCGATGCTTGTCGCACGACGAATGTGAGATTATCGCACTCAAAACTGAGGTGTGCACGTAAGTAGCTACTTTCGTGGCAGCCCACGCTTACCTCTTTAGTGGCGGGCTGTCGCTTCGTAGGCGTACGGATACTTGCATAGCCGTCATCTGTCATTGCTACACTTATTATGAGCATTAGCTATTTCTAAGACATGCGTTGTTAGTGGGTCGTCAGCTTCCAGGACAGTACCAAGATTGTTGTATCGGTGACGTTGCTTAATTTGACACCATTTATTTTTTGGACATGTATATCTCCTGGGTTCAGCCAATGGGGTTGGGGGCGCTGAATAAAACCAACAACGGCGTTTTTGGACGCAGTGTTGGCTGCGAGATGCAATGTAGCTAGCGCCACTGTATAGCCTAGCGCTGCTCCTTGAAAACTGTCACAAGCAGTGGCACACGATGGCCAGCAGGGCGGCGGTTCAACATATAAGGTAGGGAGGCGGGGGCAGCGCGAACGCACCCACAGAACACTGCTCCTTGCTTTGTGACGGCGAGAGAGAGAGAGCGAGAAAACTTTTATTTGAGCCATGGTTACTAAGGGTTGGTAGCGGCTGGGCGGAGGCCTCCTGGGCCTCGCTACGATGCAATTCGGCCACCCCTCCTGTAGTCCGCTTACTTTTGCGCGGACCTGTAAATGCTGTCAAGAAGGACTGCCTTCGCTTAAAATGACAGCAGCATTCCGGGTCACAAATTCATTTGTGGCAAACAGCGACCTCATTCACTTTGAATAGGAACGATGAGCAGCTAGCCAATGGCTTATCTAATGATCTGATTGGCTGATTTTAACAGATGGATTGACTTCACCTTTAGTACAAAACTTTATGTCCACAACTGCGGTATATATTAAGACTGCAGTAAATTCACTGAAAACCATACCTACATGAACGCTAGCCCAGGTCCCCATATCACACGGACGTAGGGCCAGACAGTCTCAAGCGGTCTCGGCAGTCTCACTCGAGCTCACTCGAGCTCACACGCACTCTGAACCACTTGGGCTTAAACTTACTCGTGCTGCAGTGCACTCAAACTCAGTCGGACAAACTCACTCGGGATAACATGGGTTCAAACTCACTCGAGCTCAAACTCATGATGCCTCACTAGTGCCACGCTCAGTCCAACTAATACTGACTGGCGAGTTTGATCCCAAATGACTCTGAGTGATTGGACTCACACAGTAATTGAGCCAACCTCTCCGTCAACACACTAATCATGCTGTACACGGTATGCGCAGCCAGGGATTTTTTTTTCTTTTTTTCGAATCATTGTTGGAATAGTGCACAGGGCAAACACCATGAGCTTGTCGAAGCAATTCGGGCATAGATTTCCGGTGGGTTAGAAATTTAACTTCACACAGCTTAGTTTCCTATACCTGATCATTTCGCGGGTTGGCTTGGCTGCGGTGAAACAGCGGACGACTCTCTGTCGTCGACGCCTCCTGGAGAAAGGAACTGATGAGCGCAACGCTCAACATACGTAGAAAAAGTACACTCTGGACAGTTTTCGGGATAGTAGAAAGGCGAGGCTGGAGACTTGCACTTAGAATAGTAGTCAAGCACATAGGCTGCGGTCAGTGCAATTCAAAGCAGTGGCTCCCTTTAGCATGGCGGCGTGTAATTCCGTTATGCTGTAATAGATTTTCACTAGTGCCATAAGTAGGTGTAGAGGTTTTGAAAGGGGAACGTTTATATATGTATGCGCAGCTGGATTGTCAGCCCAGTCCAGGGGCCGTCTTTTCACCTTCTGCCGTCTCCGTGAGGAATACCTGTACGGCGAGGTGTGCGCTGCAAAAAGCGGTCTTTCGCTGCTCACGGGGGGTGTTTGTCAATGAATTGGGTTTAGGTGGCTTTGCAAGATTATGTGCTACCGGTAGCCGGAATGTCAGCATAATGTCCATTAGGTGAATACTTGTTATGAAAGAGCGTTTCTAAACTGAGCAGCTTCGAAAATATTTTATTCTACGACTAGTGTCGGGAAGGCGTAGCACCAGACATTTAGGCCCCTTTTTTCCAACACCAGCTTACCGAGATTTAGGTTTGATGTGCTGAATTGAAATGTTGCAAGTATAGAAAATAAGCATCCGGTTGCATGTTTCCGGACTAACTTATCTCATCCAATGAAGTATCCAGACGTTGGTATACACCGAGTAAACAAAAATATATTTATTTCCGGAATGTATTGGCATTCAGGCCTATGTACGCCAAATAAATACCTCTGTATGATTTTCGAAAAAAGTATCAGCAACACTTTATATCGTACTGTATATGCAAAATGCCATCGTAAATGTAGTTTAAAATCAATGTGGACATTCATATACGCTAAATAAAAAGCAAAACATAATTTTTAATGAAGACATCAGCAAGAAAATGAATACGTTCATATTAGCGAATTGTCCGTTTCAAATCGCTTACATTAGTATACAACAGCTCAGTAATACAGCGCCACAGTTTGCAAACTGAAGTGGCAGTTGTATATGTGCAGCAATTGTTTAGTAAGCAACTGTTTAGCGAACTTGTATCAAGAAAGCTTTGATTTTCAAAAAGCTATATGAATCGCAAGAACACTAACCAGCTTTTCATCTGTGAGAGGTTGCATGTTTTAAAACTGATTAAAAGAAGTTTTAAAAACCGATTGAAATAATGAACCGGAAGACGTGAGTTATTTTATCCGAACTCTAATACAGGAACAAGGTGCAAATGGTGTTGTTAGAACCAAATCATGCTGTAGAGGTTAAAGTGTTTACGTGATGGAATCCTGAATCAGAGTTAGCTCACTTAAAAAAGCTACAATACGCAGCATGCAAAAAATCTGACAAAAAACCTTAACCGCAAGACATGACTGAACCGGGCGTTAAACTGCACACTAAAATGTGGCCCGAAAAACGCAACGTGCCTGGTGGACTTCGTAGGCAAGCAGCCTTGAAAGAGAAATATGGGATTCGATAGCTCCAAGATTACCGACCATTATCGTACAAATTGTGATTGTGGGGTTTTGAGGCCTACCAATATTAATCGGCCTTTATCTCGCCAAAGAGACACATACATTCGTCCCGACATCGCGATTATGCAACCAACCGCTGCGGCCACTGCACTGTGCTGGTTACTGGTTTCTTCAGTCAGACTGTGGAAATGGCGACACAGTGATTTTATGACTGAGTTGTGGCGAAGTTCTCTGATGGCAATTATCAAGCACTGGCAGTCTATCAGTGCTATCAGTGCACCAGTCGGTTTAGTTCATCCACGATGTTGATTAGATCGTCCACGGTGGCGTCTCTTTTCATACCACTCCCGTCGTCAATCTGGAAGAAAAAGGGAGCATGTAAGCCCTTCGACAAAAAAGGCAGTGTTCTAAGCCTGATGCCACTACGTTTGCTCCCCGCAACAACTGAACTGTTGTCATAAGCCTTAACTTAGATTTAGCACCTTAGTGCTTAAACTTCTCACCCGTATAGTTATTAAAATACTGACAGTTTGAGCTACTTAGCGCAAAACTACAGGTAATACGAAGCTTTTATTATCTCGTACCTGTTATAGCAACCATTTGCGTATTCTTACGTGCCTATAAAGTTTTCAGGGCGCACGACTAACACCTTTTGATAGCACAACATAATTACTAAATAACTTGGCGGGAACCACCTGCGCTCCGTAGTATTTATGAGACTGATTCGTGGTATTTAGTATTCGTATTTTAAGATGACCATGTCTGCTGTCCTACTTCATAGCCCGCTGCAAAACTACTACAAACGCTCTCGGTTCGTGCATCTGAAGATGTTGAAACTTAAGTTTATATAAAAAGTCATTCCTTTTTAGTAAAATTTTAGCAGTAAATTTTCTAATAAATTGAATACATGAACCGATGAAGCATTTTATAGAAAGAGCGCAATTTGTAGTCTGCCTACTTTATTCATACCATTTTCTATACCTTGTCAATCAATGTTTACGGAAACTATTGCAAGCTATTACTTCCTAAGGTGTGCGTACATTCTCAGAATGTACACACAAATCATATCTCTTTGTATAAGACGCACTAAGGACGCCTAGCTAGTAGTACTACTTCCCTTTTTCTTGGTCATCGTGTGACTCAAGCAAGCATTGTAAATAAGTTTTTAAATTTCAAACTCAAGGTATTATTACAGTGGTAACTCCTTTTCCACCACTAATGTCCTGTTCCCTATCCTATTACGTTCTACACTCATGTTAGAATATCTTTTGTATTATGCCACCAAGCATCTGTTCTGCGGTAGTACAATTTCCACTGTCATGGTTACAATACCATTATAGTTTTGTCACGGTATTCGTACCAAGCGCCAAGCAGGTGCTGTAATTTCCCCGACCGCATCAATAGAAGTTCTCTGTACACAACCATAAGGAATTGCGGTTACCATGTTGTTTCATAATTTTTTTCCTAAATGCTAGCCTCGAAGGAAAACGCAAGCCCATTGGTTTCACTTGCCTGTTTGTTGCGTGAGTGGAAACAGACCAATTTTATTTATTACATAGGCCAGCCACAGCAAATTGCACCAGGAAAATAAATTTGTGGAATACAGCAAAATGTTTCAAACTAACAATTCTATTCTTCATACTTTAGTTACCGGAGGCTTTGTATAACCCACAGAGTGCTAATTCACAAAAAAGAACCGTATAAAACTGTGTTACCGTTCCACACTATCTCAGTGGATGTTCGTGAGGTGATTTAACTTAACATATCTCGCCCCGGAAGTTGTTACGCGTACATACCTTTTTGCATGGTGTATCTGAACCTATATCAGGGTGGTTTTATTAGGTCTATTCCTTGAACCACTGCCATCGGAATCTATGTGTAAGGAATCCCCAATTTTTTTCAGCACCTTTCTTCCTTCAAACTATTCATCACCATCACCATCATGATGATCATGCATAATCATGATCATGCTTGTGCCCACTGCCGTAAAACGACATCTTTCAATTGGGCACACTACTACACGAGGCTGGCGAGACCCATTTTTTGTGAGAGAAGTGTCCAAGACTGCTTTTGTAACATGGTACTGTATCGCCCCAAATACTTATTCCCGTACATCCATCAAGGTATAAACTGCTGTGAGATGATATTTGATAGAGAGAATGCCAACGACGGATCTAGGGCCCAAGTTTACAGACCACTGCACGAATATTCTGTTTACAAACTTGCACACAATAGTTTGCTCAAAATCGCCCTTTCCTCTTGTGTCCTTACAGCGAAGCACGTAGTTTATTGTACACTTTGGGAAACCTCACAAATAAAAGCGGTGGTATAACCCTCTCATCGTAATATAATTGACCTTTCAAAATCGGTATGCAATTTAGTTTCTGACCCGAATTCCTTGAGCCACTTCCTGCATCTTCTCCCTGCTGAGGTCCAGGAAGCTCTCGATGAGATCACCGTCGATGAAGCCTGTGGCCGGCTCTGCTTTCGTCGCGTTCGAAAATGAGCGCCAGGTGCAGTCAAAAGGTTAAGGTTTAATTGTAATCACGCTGAACAAAGAACTTCTCCCCACCCGCAGTACATGGCGTGCTCCTGACGAAGTAAACTTTGCAGAATTATTGATGGTGTCGAGAATTAAAAATAAAGGCGGAAGATGTCTGGGTTAGGGGAATGTGTGGCTTCCTGACTTTGTTCATTGCAGCTGACATGGTATTGCAGTTTTAATCAAGCTACAAGAGGTTTAAATGCGCGCAGTGGTGAAGGCACTTATAAATGATCGTGAATGAAAATGAATAGAAAAGTCAAGTCAACTGAAGTTTCAGAACAAAAAAGAAAAACACACAAATGCAACACGGGGACATACGCATGGCTGCCTTTGTTGTCATTGTGTGTGATTTTTCCTGCGCTGCAGCTTCAGTCATGTTATACCAACTAGCCCACATTTCAACTTCACTAATTCAAGCAAGCTTTCAAGGACCAATAATTTCAAAGGTATTTAAATCATGAGAAAGGCCTGAATGAACCGGTTGTGGCTTTTTTTACGTCTCAAAGGATAGGTCGAACACATTTTATACACGGGCTACAACTGCAGAATCATTAGATTCTTGGTATAGGAAATCTGAACCAGTTACTGCGGTTTGCAAACTGCGGGAACATGACTACACTCCAGGTTCAGTAATTGCGTTCCGGGTCTACCGTAGGTTACTGCAACGCGTCTACCGACTTCACACGTAAGCAAGCAAAGACCTCTACGAATGGTCAGGTCTTACATATTTTATGGCAACGCGAGCATGCCAAGCTTGTGTCACTTCCTCATAACAGCCGGTTTCGTTGACTTTGCAGCTGTCACTAAAACGTACAGTAAGGCCTAAATAACTGTGCGTTTTAAACGAAAGAAGGCAACTTCCAAGGGTCTTTCTTCTTGCCTTTTAAAAATAACGATGCTTTGCTCGTGAATGAGAAATGACGTGTTTGCGAAGATTGAAAACATTGAATATAACCAAATACATTATCAAAATACTGAAAATATATTTTCCTTGAAAAAAAGGGTACAGGAAAAACATGCTGCCCAGGACTAGATGCATTAAATTAGAAGAACATGACTATGCGCACGAATAAATACACATGCAATAAATCCACAGCAATGTGTATTGTACTTCCTCTAATGACCTGGGATAGGGCACATTTCGCAAGCTTGAAACAGCAACAAAAATTACTTCAGTATTTTGGCTTAGTTATTGCTCTGTATGTAGCACTCCAGTGGACCCTTTATCACAGAAAACCTATCAAATGCTGGCAACAGGTTTGCTTTTTGTGCCACCCCCTTACATGGTACTTGCCTCCTTTCAACTTATGAACACCCCATCCGTCACTGTGAGCCACATTCCAATTCTCTTACCCCCATGTTCGCAGTGTTGTCAAATTCAATGTACTGGTTCAAATAAACTTGCGGTCTCAACCCCCAAGCTGACCAGCTTGTTTCACTTCTCTTGCCACAAATTCTCCGATGCCGCTGACTTGGCCAGAAAACTCTTTGATTACTTCGCATTAAAACTACCCTGTAAAAATACGGCAAGGCATCTGGTGAGCTCACAGTGACCTTCTATATCTTAAAGACAGTTTAGTAAAGACATTAAACGGATGTTTGGCATAAAAGTAGGGATACAATTGAGCACAAGAAATCACTGCTCTAGCCACCGTAACGGGGAGACAACACATTCACAAACTTGCTGACGTGTCCTCACTTTGCACAAAGAAGACGTCAAAGCCTCCCTCAAATACGGCAAGTTGTGTGTGGGATTGATTACGGATTTTGATTTCAAGCATCTGAGAAACACTAGGCAGCGTTCTGAAAACGTCCTCCTGAAAGTTGTCCTGACGTTCAATTTCCAACTTTGTTGTAGAAGCTGTAACCAACCAAGTCTCGTTAGGTATTCCGCAACCTAACAATATAAACGCAAAGTTATATAGCGTCGATGCTATTACGAGAGCTCGGCGCCCAAAGCAATTTTGTCTACGTAATGAAAGTCGAGCTAGTTCGTATGGTTGATTGCTTAAAACAGTGCTAACAGGACGGGGAAAAGAAAGTACGACGAACTCAGGCAAATGGGGTGCCAAACATGATTATGGAAACTTCACAACCGAGAACTTCAAGGTATCGGCAGTTTTTTGGTACATTAAACCTACTAGATATCAGCAGCTGTGTGCCGTATTTCAAGTCTTCGCATATTGGTAGTTATCTTCCGCCCTTGTGAATACGTACATGATTACTGCACAAATCTGGCGTAGAAAGATGACAGGTGTCGTGGTTCCTACGTTTAAGCAACAGCCTGTTGTAGACCGCGTTAGCTAACTCCTTTCTGGTAGAAAATGGGCAGCAGCCGCTAGTCATACGAAAGCCTCAATATGGGCGTGGGATAGAAAACTCTAAAAAACCGCCATGCTATATTGAAAGTATTCTATTACCAAATGCTCCAAGCGAACAGGAATCAAATAACGCGATTCGGATTCGAAATCATCATTTTCTTGGAACGGTCAGTGCCAACAGAGCGCAACGAATGGGCGCCACATTCAATATATTTTCTGCCAAGAACTGGTGGGTAAATAAGAGAATAAAAACACCTTACAGGAGAGATAAACATTTTGCTTGACTGCTTTACTTTTACTTTACTTTACAACAAGCAAGCAACAAGCAAGCAACAACCAACCATTACTTTTCACTCATAACGTTATATTTTTATTAACATGTTTTTTTCTGCGCAACACGGAGAGGTCAGACTCCCACTACTCCTCTACTGTTGTTCTAAAAGTTTACGCGCCAGAAAGCAAATCCTCAAAAAGGATATAAAGTGTGGTCAATCTTGCCCACACTCTTGATGACCTTGTTCAAGTTTTCCTGTACTTCGTAGAGGAGGTTGTACAAGTCGGTAGGCAGCTGCACCACCACACCTACATTGATGAGGGAAATAAAAACGAGATTCACTTCAAACGTTTTAGTTTTCCGTTATGATCTTGATTTGGGTAGCGTGACAATGAAGGGAAAGACATAATGAAAGTTACATTCGAGCGTCCGAAGTTGAGGCAAATGCTGGCGCTATACTGTCGCCACTACAGAAAAGATGCCTTTTTACATGTCCGCAAACAAACACGGTTGTTCTTTCGACTTGGTTAATTTATTTCTCTTGTACACAAGCTCATGTGGTCCGTCTCCTATTTTTAAACTTCCGGAGTAGACCGTTGGGCACATGATACGCTTAGTTCGGATTGGTGTTGCACGCACTGTGGCTACAGCTGTGGTATGGAAGAAGTTCAGCTTTACGGACTGTTTTACACCTCTGTTGGATGCATGGCGTGGTGTTCCCAATCATTTTCACTTTGGCCCCATCAGAAATACAATGACGCTAAAAACCATTGCAGTTCTGCCAGTGTTCTCAGGGTGGAACGCGTTAGCCACTGAGCCACTGCAGTAGGAGAAACGGAGTGCGTTTTCTGCACCCCCACGAACATGCTCTTGTTTTAATGACAGCGTAGCATTGCAGTGGCGATCACCATGGCTTTCGTGCCGTGCGAAATAGGCTGGTTCACACAGAGTGCGGGTAAATTGCACAACTAAACATTACATGGCGGAGTCGACTCTCGCTCACTGAATTTGATGGCGCATTTGCTTTACTAGGCACATTGTGATATTTTGATGGAGAGCAGGCATCGCGCAACTGCCGCGGTTCTCTGCCGTGCTAATCAGCCCTGATAATAATCGCCCGTGGAAAGGCGTCATCGCCAGTAACCGAAAACGACGATGACGTGAGCAACAAGCAAGCATTCGCCTGAAGCTGTAAGCAGGCGTAGCGACGACTGTAGTGCAGAAAGAAGGCGTGACTGTAGGCTCGCCGGCAGTGGTACTATGGCAAAAAAGACAGGATTCGTGACGCCAGGGAGTGTCCCGCTTGCGCACAGATGTTCCTTTTCCTGCCGTCATAGCTCATTCAGATGACGGGTTTCTCTGCCCAGCGGCGTAGAAGGCTAAACGCAAACAAAGAACGCGGACCGAAAAAAGGACACTAACAAGCGGTTACTCTAAACTGCCGATGTATTCAAACTGCGACAACCTATACAGAAAACAAACTATAGAATAAAGAAATGCAGTGCCGATAATAGCGTTCTTTCCCGATTAGAGTGATGCTTACACCCTTGTAACCACTCGAACTGATAGGCCTGTAACAGCTCGATAACAGTTGGGCCACTATGCCAGTAGAAAATCACAGTTACGTAGAAAGCAGGCTCGCAAACACACTTTTTGCAACGCGCAGGGAGGTGAGCACTCCTCGAATGAGAAGTTGTGAGTAAGCGCATGTCTGTGTCCTTTCTTGAAGTCCCCGTTCTTGGTGCGCTTTTGGTCTTCCGCGACGTACCAACTAGCCCAACTTTCGCTATTGCTTCAGCGGTGTTGAGGTACGTAGCACTGACGTTTTAAAGCCGAGCAACATTGGCATTTGTTTGCCCAAGCACTTAGTTTTGATGGGAGAAGTGGTGTACAGTCATGGACAATTGAAATGCGAACCACAGAACGCACGGCCGCAGATACCGGAGCGCTCACCTGGCAGCGGCCTGTGAAAAGATACGCACATGCACAGTAGAAGTGTCGGAGCGAGATGGCGTGCCCAACTGCAATATGTTTTTCCTCACTCCGCTCGCACGCTTGCCTTGTCGCCATGCCGCAAGAGCGCTGCAAGCACTGCAAGTAGTACCGCTGCCGCAGCTTCGGGTGTTGGTCGGGATGAGAGCAATAGGGCACGTAATTGCTTGCAGCTGAAGCCAGTGCTTGCGCGGGAAACGCGTGCATGCTCTCGGAAGGCAAACTGTTGCGTTCATTATACGTTCCTGAATAGAACCAGCGCACAGAAATGTAGATTTAGAAAATTCGCGCCAATTCACCCAGTTAATGTGGTTGGAAAGCAGAGCTGTAACCGGCACCCATAACGATTACTCATGCGACGTCGCTTGAATTCACTGGCGTCACTCTGCAAATATTGAAACCATTGACAGGTGAAATGCGCTTAACCACACCCTTTCTTACTTCGAAGAGATATTCTTGGTAAGGCTAAATTAATGCATGATGCATAAAAGGTGGCTGTTTAAGTTGTATTGGTGTAGCACAATATGGAACTCTTTTTTTTATATAAAATTAAAGGAAGCTCAAACACGGTGTTAGACGATGTCACTTCTCCGTCTCTGCCGCCGCGGGCGGAGGCGACGAGACCGGCGGCAGAGACGATGGCAGGGGAGGAGGAACAATACGGGGAGGAGGAGGCCAAGGGGATGAAATACTTATATTCAGATTTCTGAACGGCCCAGAGTGCGGCCCAGGGGAATGGTTCTTTCTTCATTAGAGCCCATATGGAGTCGCGCCGCCTGTGCTCTGTCCACCGGCTGAAGCTTGTAGGCAGAGAGGGGCTGGACGGCAGCTTCTCCCATTGCTCTTGTTCGGTGGTTTACGGAAAGAGAGGACGGTGCTCAGGGCTAAAGTCGCAAACCCCGATTTTGTGGCGGAGTGTTCCTCCTTCTGAGCAAAATTTACATTCAGCGTAGTAATGACTCGTGCGCAGAAAGTGAAGACGCGTCGGGTGGGTGAGCAGCCGCATCTTACGAGCCGTACAGGGTAGTTTGTTGCTCTCTGGAAAGGTCAGGGTAAGGCGAAGGTAGGGTCTGTCTCTGAATCCGATAATGCTGGGTTATGTCCCTGCACGAGACAAACGCGTGACTCAGCTCGTGCAGCTCCATAGCACGGGGCGTAAAAGCGCAGGCATGTTGGTGCGCGTATTCGTTGCCCTCCACGGAAGCGTGAGTGGGTGGCCAGATGAGCTGAATAGAACCATTTAGGGAGTGGTTGATTAGCACACGCAGTGCAGGTTGGGACACCAATCCCGACTGGTAATTTCAGAAGGCTTGCTGGGAATCAGTGACTACCATACGAACCCATGGTTGAATGAGAGCCAAGGGGATGGCTGCCTCTTCTGCTGCCGTCATCTCTGAGGTCTTGAGTGAGGCGCACGCAAGGAGGTTGGATCTGGAGGCAGCCATGATGATGTTGTGCTGCTGCCTTCGATGTTGGGAGGCGTCTGTGTAGATAACCGCATGATCCCCACCGAGGCTGGTGTTCAGCACTTGACCCCTGCTTGTCGGCGACCCTCGTCGTGTGAAGGGTTCATATTTCTAAGCAAAGGGAGCATTTTTAGTTCTTGCCGCCGAGAGTCCGGGAGTACATCAAGCAGAGTGACATTCTGCGCTGCCCAGCCAATGTGGTGAAGGATACGGTGACCCGCCGCAGTTCTGCTCATTGAGAGCTTCTGGTTAGAAAGAAGGCGCTTGTGAGGAGGCGCTGCTCACCGGACAGGGGTCAGCAGGTCGAAGCGAAGAGGACGAGGTGTGTGCGGAGGCCGAAGAAGGGAGCAGGAGAGAAAGAGGAGGAGGAAGCCAGAAGATCGTGGCACGAGAGCGGAAGGAACGATGTTCGAGGAGAGACCTGCCGGACGAGAACGTTCGGGGAACCTCCGTTGCGAGCCGCATCTTCCCCGCGGACATCGAGGCAGCTCAGCCGAGACTGGCCACGGAGCACCCGGGCCGAAGCGCTCATCAGTCGCCGCACCGGCGTTGACAAGGGCACTGCGGCAGCGCCCCGAGCCTAGCGCACGGGTCCCGACTTTGCGGCGGCCAGCGCCAGCGTCAAGGATACAGCGCCTGCAGCCATCACACCGATCAAGTGTACCGCCACAGCTTCCTACCGCGAGTACTGCAAGACTGCAAGACGTCAGCGGGAACTCTATTGAGTTAACAATGTCTTGTCGGATATCTAGTCCTTGGATTAGATTAGCTTCTAGTTAATTTGTGTAGTTTTCTAATTTGTGTATTTTTCTAATTCTGTCCCGTGAATAGTGTATGTCCTTGTCTGACGTCACGTGCCTCGCTTCTTCTCTGCCAGTTAAACTTGACCTCCTCATCCACACAACAACCCGCATCACAAAAATGGCGTCCGCGACAGGACTCTCTGCGTAACTTCCAGAGAGTCGAGGAGGTAATTTTTGCGGCGGAGAGGAGAGCACTTGGGGCCGGAATGGACATTGACAAATTGCTCGCCGTGGGAAAAGAGTTGGGCCTGGTGGGCAGTGAGCTGAAGGAATGGGTCGAGAGAGAAATGGAAAAGGAAAGACAGGAAAGACAGGATGCGAGACAAGAAAGAGCGCTCGCGAGACAAGCCGAAATTCGTAGGCTTGAGCTCGAACGCGACGAGCTAGATCGTGAAAGACAGCTGCAAGAGAAGAAGTGCGCGACTCTAGCTTTAGATCTCAAAATTGCAGATAGAGAGCGCCGCGTCTCCGAAAAAGGATGGAAAAAGAGTTTCGAACTCCACGCACGTGCGACGGAGGGCATGCGGGTCAGTGGCACTGATGAGGCCGCGTGTCGAAAGGAAGAAAAAAGAACAGATTCCGAACTGCCACATGTACAGGTGAAAGACTTGCTCCAGGCACAAGAAGTTGCACGGGCTGAGTGTGGCACGCAGGCAGACTAGCCGCGTGCTGGAACGCTTACCGTGAAGGCGCCGAGTGAGGTTCGCGGTGCACAGCCATGCGACAAGCCATCCGAGGAGTTTGGAACGCGCTCTCTCTCGGAACGCTTCGCTGTCGGACGACAGGCACGAAGGAATGAATCGGGCAGGGATGTCCTGCAAAAGTTCTTGGTCCCGGGCGAAAAGCTGTTGCTAGCCGAGAATGACCAAGCTGTGACACATTGCTTCCAGGAGAAGCGAGCACGTTCTTTCAAGGAAGTTCCCACACACGAAGGGATTAAAGTTGCGCCGCACTCAGTGAGAGCTCAAGTAACTGGTCCGAGGACCGCGTGCATACGCTAAGCTGGGGGTGCAGTTAAAAGGGACCGGTCTTTCAAGATACGGTTGCGGAAGTCATCATGCGGCACCCTTGCGAATAAAAGAATCCCTTGGAGAAGCCAACCCGACCATGCAGCGAAAGGTGTCCAATGGACGCGTCGGAACAAAGTGAAGATGAAGTTACATGGAAACAAACCAGATTGAAGACATGTATTCGACTTGGCTTGAAATGGCATGCCTAGAGGAAATAAACTGTTCTGAACAATCTTTTAGGAAAGAAAACTTGTAGCATGTATGTTAGGTTCATAGGTTGTACTCTGAACTGTGTGCGGGCTAATCGAGCCACCTTGAATGACGGCCGCCCGTATACATTGCTGGACGGTTTTGCGCGGTGGTAGTTTAATTATTGTTTGGTATTGTTTAAAACGTCTGTCACTTCTTAGTTTCGGTGGAATAATTCTGGTTCTATTAGTCACTACTTATTTTGGGTGGTTTGTGTAAGCCATGACTTAGGAGATGCAGTTTGTTGTATTATAAGTACTTGTATTTGAGTTTAAATGTGTGCTGTTTGGATTCATTGTTATGCAGTGATTTGGAAGTGTTACTATATGACGTGAAAGTGTTCTGGTGGTAGTGCTGATACGTGGTGCCTGGCGTGTAAGCTGACTGGACTTTCCACCGTGACCATCGACGGACTTTTCACCGGAAGTGTTTTTTCCCCCAAAACACTTCTTTCGATGGGGGCAATTGTGAGGAGGCGCTGCTCACCGGACAGGGGTCGGCAGGTCGAAGCGAAGAGGACGAGGTGTGTGCGGAGGCCGAAGAAGGGAGCAGGAGAGAAAGAGGAGGAGGAAGCCAGAGGATCGTGGCACGAGAGCGGAAGGAACGATGTTCGAGGAGCGACCTGCTGGAGCGAGGAGCAATTCGTCAATGTCCATTCCGGCGCCAAGTGCTCTCCTCTCCGCCGCAAAAATTACCTCCTCGACTCTCTGGAAGTTACGCAGAGAATCCTGCCGTGGACGCCATTTTTGTGATGCGGGTTGTTGTGTGGATGAGGAGGTCAAGTTTAACTGGCAGAGAAGAAGCGAGGCACGTGACGTCAGACAAGGACAGACTCTATTCACGAGACAGAATTAGAAAAATACACAAATTAGAAAACTACACAAATTAACTAGAAGCTAATCTAATCCAAGGACTAGATATCCGACAAGACACTGTTGACTCAATGGCGTTCCCGCTCACGTGTTGCAGTCTTGCAGTACTCGGCGGTAGGAAGCTGTGGCGGTACACTTGATCGGTGTGATGTCTGCAGGCGCTGTCTCCTTGACGCTGGCGCTGGCCGCCGCAAAGTCGGGTCCCGTGCGCTAGGCTCGGGGCGCTGCCGCGGTGCCCTTGTCAACGCCGGTGCGGCGACTGATGAGCGCTCGGCCCGGGTGCTCCGTGGCCAGTCTCGGCTGAGCTGCCTCGATGTCCGCGGGGAAGATGCGGCTCGCAACGGAGGTTCCCCGAACGTTCTCGTCCGGCAGGTCTCTCCTCGAACATCGTTCCTTCCGCTCTCGTGCCACGATCTTCTGGCTTCCTCCTCCTCTTTCTCTCCTGCTCCCTTCTTCGGCCTTCGGCCTCCGCACACACCTCGTCCTCTTCGCTTCGACCTGCCGACTCCTGTCCAGTGAGCAGCGCCTCCTCACAGCGCTCTATCAGCTCCTCCACAGTGTTGTGGAGCCCCGTGCTAAGAAGTCTCTTGTGGGCGCACTCATGGAAAGACCAATGGTCCTCTCAACTGCCTTTCTAATCACTATATAAAGCATCTTTATGTCCTCCTTGCCGACAAGAAGACCGCGGGTTGACGTAAGTGATTCTCGAGAGGACAAAAGCTTGAATTATTCGAAAGGTATCGGATTCCTTGCCGCCTCGGTTCTTACTGGCAACTCGATTGATCATGTGTATGATTCGGTTGATGCTGTGCTGGAGGCGCTTGAAGAATACGTCATTCTTGGTGTTGGCCTGGAGGTGTAGACCCAGGATCTTGATACAAGGGCTTGGAGTGATGGTCTCGCCACCAAGCAGTATTTGAATGTGTTTCTTGGTGTGTCGTTTGGCGTGACGACGCACGACGAAAAGCTGTGATTTCTTACGTGGACAGTGGAGGCCGGAGGCCAGAGGCTTTAGCACATTGGTGTACTAGAAGTGAGATGGCATGCGTTGGTGTGAGCTTCCAAATATTTTTAAAACTCCTAGCACACGCACAAGGCGCACACAGGGCTCCTAGACGTGCCGTGGGTACGGCGCACAGCGGCGCGAGATGTCGCGGGACGCTATCACTTGGCATTCAGCGAGAATGCAGGGGTTAAATCCGCAGATGTGCTTGGTGAGTCCACCACCTGTTTTCCTAGTCTCCGCGTGATCTCATAGCTGCATGGTACATGCCAGGTGGCGTGTATGGGTATTTTAAGGAAATAGTTATGACGACCCGTTTTCTATTCGCACGCTTTTCTGGCGGGTACCTGTCTTCTGTGACACGCAAAACACTGTATAAGGACATTTGCGATGTTGTTTTCCCCGTCCCTGTGTATAGATATAATTACCGTGTTGTGCCAGGCCAAAATGTACTAAAGCGCGTCAAAAGAATGGAGGTTCACCCTCGAGTAAAAACCTTTTTCTTCAAATTACACACAGGGACCTTGTCTGTTGGAACCTGGATGCAGGATAGAGGGATATCTGTGCCATGGGAACTCAGTTTTCTACTTGTAAACAACCAGAAACGATAGAGCACGTTTTTCTGCATTGTTGGGCTGCGCTATTTTCGTGGGATGTCCTCCAGAGGACCCTTCATAAAGATTTCCCTCTGAGCCCCCATGGCATACACTATCTAGCGGTAGAAAATGGGGAGGGGGCACCCTTGCACCTCGTTATGTTGGTGGCCTTGCATAAGATATGGCGTTCGCGCATGTTCTGGCTCCACGGTGATGTGGACGCCCGCCCTGCGCGGCAGTGTTTTCGTGAGTCCATATCCCAGAACGTAGAAGTCCAGAAGCGCAAGGCATGCGCTCCTGAGTGGCTGTCACGGATAGAACCCTTGACTACGCTTAGGGAATTTTAGAGAGACATCAGCCTTCATAGGTTGGTGGCTTGTCGCTCTAATTGCTCATGTGAATAAGTTTGTTTTGTGTTTCTATGTTGTGTCGAAGACCGGAAGACAGTCATTAAAGAAAAAAGAAGATCTCATAGCTACATCGGTAAGACAACGGGCTCGCGCTTTGTTTCTATAGCAGTTCCAGGTTCGATTCCTGGCGATGCCACTAAATTCTTTTATTCACTGGAGTTTTCAGTTGACACCAACGGTCGGGAAAGAACCCTTGTGGGGTAGAAGTAAAAAGCATGCCGCCTAACTTCTGATGGCACTGGAATCGTTTGCGTTCGTGCTGCAGTCTGAACAATGATCTGGCTGCAAAGATAACGCCTTAGTTTGACGCAGTAATGGCTGAGTCACTTCGCTCATTCCGTGTTTGTGGAAATAATAAATATACCACCATAATTTGTCTCCAATTATATAGACCTTTTTTTATTTCTTCGTCCTGGGAGCAACCACTTTACCAGTGGGCTGTGCTGGCGGATCTATGATTGGCGCAGTGGACAGCATGTAACTGGGCATGCGCAACACAGCCCAGAACCTGGCCTGGTCGTATTAAAGATTAACCCATGAAATGGTCTATATGTGACAGCAAGCACCGTCTGCGCTGTGAAAATTACTAACACAAGAATTCTAATTTTCTGAAAAATAAAGTAGTCACGCAGCTCCAACCATTCTATAGGCCAGTTGCCCTTTTACAACTATGCTGGCGGCCGGATTTTTTTGTTTTGTTTTACGCAGGGACCTTAGTGCTTGTAGGCCCCGAGCGGGCAGCACTGAACGTAATTGTGGGCGTTACCCAGCCGTCCATCATTATTTGCTCAAGTTACTGCGTCACACATGCAAAAATACGCTGCCAATGTGACGCGGGCACAGACTAGGAGCGGGCGCTCGTGTGCGCCGAGCAGGCGGTGCCCGCAGTTTTCAGCGCTCTTGCGGCATGGCGACAAGGCAGGCATGCGTGCGAGGAGAGGACAACATATCGCAGTGGGACCCGCACCCTCGTTCCCGACACCTGTACGGCGCATGACCGTCTATTTTCCCTTCCGCTGCCAGATGACGGCACCTGTATTGTCGGCCGTGCGTTCCGTGGTTCGTATTTCAATTGTCCATTAGCGTACTTTCAGCGGCTTGTGTACGAGAATAGTTCCCACAAAACCGTGGCCGCTAGTCTCTTTCCGTCAGCGGATTTTTAGATCTTCGAGAATGAGAATGGCCCGGCTCCGTTCCAAAACAGTGTCTTGCTGATGGCGTGATGCTACTAGATGTCCAATCTTAAGGCGCCTAGCAGATGTACCATGCATGTTTTTTACTATTTATTCCAACAAAATTTAGAGGCCCCTGTCTGGGCCTAAATGCTGTTATTGCGGTTAGGAACGTGTATTTAGGTGGAACGTATTTTTGAGGTCCCGGCGGCGTATAGTCAACGCTAGTCAAGTGTACAACGTGGAAAGATCGGCGGAAAAACAAAGAGAAGAGTCCCTCACCGATGGCACCGTGAATGGTGCCAAAGAGCACCGATCCCTGCACGGCTGAGGCCAGCTCGGTCATGTTCTGTCTCACCAGCGAGCCACGGCGGAAGACGTTGACGAACTCGCCCAGGTGGTACTGCGCCACCTGGCTCAGGCGCCTCCGCTCGTCATCCACCGCACTGTTGAAAGGTGTGAAGACACGCCCGAGCCTTTCACGGCCAGTACCGAGGAAGTTGCTGCACCACCCAGCAGAGGAGTGCAAAGAGAATACGTCCTTGCAGGTTCACGCTTACATGTGTGCGCTCCTATGAGCCTCGCAATGTCAGTAACCCTCACTTGCTCTTTATTGCCTCATTTCATTCACAACATGTAGGACAGTATCTAGCAATGCTAGGCGGTACAACGAGTATACTCATTTTAAAGTGAAGCTTTCTATGACTGAGTGTTGGCGTATGTACTGTAAACAAAACGCTGCAGAAAAGCCAACTTTTGTCGATGTTGATGATGATTATGGGTGACGTCAACGAAAAAACGCTTCCCGTGGTAGGAATCGAACCTGGTACTGCGTATTATGATGCCGATGACTATTTTATTGCCCTATTTCAACACTGTGGGAGCAGATTGGATTTGGAGAGAAGTGCGGGGACGTAACAAAAATAGAACAATTATGATGACCTCTGTTGACGGCAGTTGAACTCGCAGGTTCATTCGTATGAAATCAAATGGTAAAAGTCACCGCGATCAAAACTCCAAACCGCCTGCGAGGGATAGTCCAAACTTAAACGACAGCCAAGCTATCCCTTACGAAAACGCTTCGCGGTCAACCATCGTCGTCGTTAGGCGGAGGAGTGCATGAGTTGTTACGTAGGGCCTATGTTCTGAATTTACGCACGCAAGAGCGAAATGTCGTGCTAAGTTTAGTCATTTTTAGGATTCCCTTTTCCTACATTTCTCAATAAAAATTCGATAAACCACTGGCTGTGACAAAATCCCAGGCACAGAACATACTGCACGATTAAAACGTCTTACCTGTCCTTTTGGCAGGTGAAGAGGTTCATTGCTGTTTCCGCTCCAAGGAAGTTGTCGTCATCCAGGATCTCGACACCACACATCCAGTTAGTCTTATAATCTTTCGCGATCTGGAGCCGAAACACATAATGGAAACATTGTATGCGCACGAAACATCTGGTACGCCTAATAAAATAATGACAAGAGACAGCAAGTTTCAGTTGCTATGGCAAAGCCTAATGAGTTGGGAAGAATGAGCATGGGGTTGAATGCGTCGACACTGCACAGCTGATAAGGCGCTTCCTAGTGGGGGGCTCCGGATTAATTTTGGTTATCTTGGAATCTTTACCCTGCGACAAAGTCTTGCACACGGGGGTGTTTTTGCTTTTCGCCTCCATCCGAATAGCGCCTGCCGCTGCCGGGAATCGAACCCGCGTCCTCGTTCTCAGCACCGTTGTGGTGCTTTGCCACTGAGCCACCGCGGCGGGTAAAATAAAATAGAGTAATTCTGCCCACAGTAGCAGGCAAGCGCACGCTGTGTGCGGAAAAAGCTATACAGGTAGTATATAAACACGTAATTGCACTAAGTGTAAAAAGACAAATCTGAAGAAGAGAAAAAAAAACGCGTAGCAGCATTACATGGTGTCTATGAACCCCGCCCCCAAACACGCATCATATATGAACAAGAAAACAAGCGTGTGCGTATGCCGAAGATTCCTTAGGCATGCGCATAAAGGATGCAGTATTAGGGCAGTCTACCAAGATGGCTGGTAATTAGTTCTACTCGCGTATAATCCCCAGACGGAATGAATTTTGAAAGACGTTAGCAAAACAGTAAATCTCGGCTGGGTTTTTTAGTGTGGAAAGCTCTCGGGTAGAGCACTTATTTGCTCGTGTTAAGTGCACGTTGGTATCAAAATACAGGTTTCATGTTAGAGCAGCTGGGTTTCAGGGGGTCGCGGTAACGTCTCATTTGCAAGGTTTCAAGGTCGGCTAAAATCAAAAGCGCTGTATGGTAAATATGGGAACCGTGAGCATTGTAGGTAAATCTTAACGATTTTTTTACGCCTTCGAACGTGGATATATTAATTATGGTGAGCATACGGGTCCGACATGATGGATGGATATTCTAAACATATCGCAGGAATAGTCTAAAGAGCAGCCTAATAACGCATAAAGGACGCATACGGCAGGGATAGCCTAAAGGAGAGCCTAATAACGCATTCGCCACAAAAAACCCGAGAGTAGAGTTGGGAGGACGACTCATTCATCGTTCCTAAAGTAAAGGCGTGACGCAAAAAGAATGTTGCTCACATATCAGTGAATCTCTGCATATAATTGATCGTAGGAAATGGGATGAGAAGCGAATGTGCGAGCCAGTAATCGCAGACACTGAAAGGGACGGCGACCCCAGCAACCACGACGCTGAAAACAGAGCATGACTACACTGCCTCAGAAATTATTTTGGAACACACCCATGGCACACAGGTGCAGGAGTGAAATTATCTATTAAAGCAAGCAAGGTAAAAAAAAACATTGTGAAGATAAATCAAAAAAGTTCGCGCACATTGCTCTAGTGGTGCAAGGCAGGATAAACAGCAGAAATGAAAGTCTACGTAGCTTCTCTCCACAGTGAATGCGAACCCAGGAGACAGAAAGCAAAAAGAGCAAGTAAATGCACGTTTCTCGTACGGCGGTCGGAAACCCAAGACACCCTCGACAGTGTATGTTACGGATGACATTGACGGCCGAGAAGTTGCTGTCGCCGCCGACCGAGTCAAGCCCGCTTACGCCGGCGCCCCACGGCCCACGCAAGGATTCTCCGTCTTAACGACCGCGCCCTGAAATTCTCAAACTAAACCGTCCAAAACCTCACGTGGGCCCCACAACGGCCTGGGACTCTGCGAGAGGGAGTAAACTGGGAAAGCGTTAATTTATATATTTTTGCGGAGTTGGGTGACACACTCTTGTAGCTACCGGCGGGCCACGCGTCCGCCGCACCGAAGATGACGGCAACGAAGGCGGCAGCTCCAGAGGTGAGGCAAACCCATGCGCAAGCCTGGACGACGCCGGGTGTACTCACGAGGCGCACGCTGACGTGCAGTCGGTATCTCTTTGCTGAAGCCACTGAATTAGGGTCGTTACCAGTGCCTCGGGCCGGGGCAGTTTTTAGGTGCGAAGCCCCTTAGCGGCTCGAGCTGTGGGGTTCTAATGTCATCGTCGTAACCATCGTTTTATGTAGTCACGTTACTAAAACACCGGGATTCCAGCTTGCGCCTCGCGCTAGACTCTAACGCGTGCTAAAATATCACCGGGACACTCGTTTCTGGTTCGCGCGAGAACGCTTCGTTCTTCAAAGATATGAGACTTTTACAGCAAAGCTGTATACCTCTAGCCGCAAATGGTTAATCTCCGCTGGCAAACACGCCAAAGCGCTAAGAATAAACTTATATACACTGCATTAACGGCCGCATGCTTTTAACCTGCCAATGTTTGATGTTAGTGGAGATGGCCTGGGATTTTTTTTTGGTACTCCTCTGGAACGCCAACGGACAAAGGTCAAGTTCAAACAGCTATTCTGTAAAAGTAAGCGAACAAACCAGCTTGCACGCCTGGTGGGATGAGAAAAATCACGCCCACCTCCCCTCGCGGCAACCCTGGTGTGATGCGACGCTGAAGGGGGTTCCGTTGGTTGTTTCTGTTGTGTCGATTAGTCGCATTGCGTGAAACGCGTAGTGAACGTGAATTGCGTTTCAATCACATCGTTGGGTTCCACGCAAGGGGATGCGGCACAAGCCCAAGCGCGGGTGGCTGTCGACTGAGAGAGCGGCCGGAGCACGGCAGTCCGCTTATATGCCCAGCGCACACGAACGAGAGGAGACCGCGGAGAGAGAGGGTACTGGACATGCGCACAGCGCGCAGTGCCGCGCGCAGTGCCACCCACCGGCAGAGTGAGGGTGCGCTGCGCCACGCGCCCGCAGATGTTGGCCGAGAGTGCTCGCTATCGGAGAGAGGAGAGGGGGTGAGTGGAGGAGAGACGCAACTGTGCGGACGCGGACATGACGACGCAGGAAGGACAAGGCCGCCGGCAAAAGATGCTCCTCTCAGTGTCGCATCTAAAAATATAGCAAAAAATATATTCCAACCCGGTGGTGGTGATGGAAAACTTACAGCATAAGTACCTGAAGCGCCTACGCTTTCGGAGGGCCTACGTGGAACCATATATAACCAGCAACTGTAAATATGCACCGAAACCCGATACGAGCAGATGATGAGTAATGATAAAGAGTTTCGGCGTTGTCGCAGCAATTGGATATAATAAATGCGCAAAGTCCAATTGGGCCATTTATGGCAGAAAAATCTCTATTTGTGTGCTGGAATCTCCCATGCAGCGTAGCCGCCATATCAACGAGATGACTGCCACTTGCAGTTCAACCAGAGTAGATATTTACGGTTACCAATGTAGCGCCTATAAATTGAGACATTGTAGACAGTAAAAAAACATCCAAATTAGGCCTTTCTCTTATAGCGTTCCACTGGCAGGGCTAGCCTTACCAGAACAACAGCATAAGAAGTGGGTTCGTCACTGTTACTCCTGGTTTGAAAACGAATATGGAGATGCAGGCTCTAACTCAGCCTATGCAGTTCATTGCGGAAAATATTGTGGGACAGGGTACAGTGAAAAAAATTCCCCCGCACCTCCCCGAACGGAATCGTGCAGAAATGCGAATGGATTGGGTGCACCGATGAGTGTGTTGCGAGTAATGGCGTAATTAATGACGAGAGTGTGAACGTAATCATTTATTCATCAGCACCTGTTTGTGTTATCGTTGTACCTGACGGCCACAATCACTGACTTGTGATCGCTAAAGTGCACGGTAAAAGGGTCTTTGAGAAGCATACGCGCGTCACAGTTTCGCGTAAAGACCAGATCAATGCCACTCCCGTGAATGGTAGTGGGGCACGTGTCGAAGCCGGCAGAGAGACAATGCATAGAATGCTTGGTCTGCATGTACTCGACCAGCCACCCGCCACTCTTCTTGCGCACGTCAACGTTGAAGTCGCCAACCAAGACTATGTGGTCAGAGGGTTTGGAGCGCACGCGCACACTTTCCATAGCCGCGTCCAGCTGCGCGGCAACGGCGTCTCGAGCCCCCGACTAAGAAATGCATTCGCATTTACGACGACGACGACGACGAAGGCAGAACTACGAGGCGCGCGCTCACGTGCGCTCGCGCTGGAGGAATGCAGGCGCACATTCGCATTTACGACGACGACGACGACGAAGGCAGAACTACGAGGCGCGCGCTCACGTGCGCTCGCGCTGGAGGAATGCAGGCACACGCCTGCCAACGGAGCAAGACAACCTCCGGCTAATAAATGCATTCACATTTAAAATCTGCATGTGGCTACGCGCGCACGAACGGCACGAAGTCAATCTAGCACACCTCTATCATCTTCAATATATACCCCATGCAGCGGCGTTCAAACTAGGGCCGAAGAGCTTGGAGCATTGTTCAGGTGTTTGTTTTTACCAAAGAAGAGTACACTCCTGGCTTCACTGCAGAGCAGAATCTACCTCTCCATACACAACTGCGTTTTAGCGTGCACACGTGAGGAGTCTGAATTTATCTCGCACCTTTTGGCCTCTGTGGTGGCGTATAAGCAAAGTCGAAACTGACTGGTGCACGCTGATTTCTGACGAAAAGATTGTCGAGGAAAGCTGGCCGCAATTTGATAACTTTTTTGCAAAAATGCAATCAATAATCCCATCTGTCATAAATATTATTGCGCCACAGCTTTTCGGGCGGTAATATTCTCTGTGCTAACGATGGTCTTGCCATGACAACCGTTCCACACCGAAGAGGCATGTCGTGAACGATTTAAAAGGAGTTTGTTGAAAGCTTCTTCTTAAGGGCACTTTTTCTGCCTACATACATGACAATGCCAAGGAACACACAATATTCTCGTTGAGGTTGCACAAAGAGTATTCCTGTAAACAATTCAAGCCTCCTGAGGTGGCCCACTGCTTCGACATTTCTCATTAATCTTCCCGTTGCCTTCAACACGCCAATTCTTTAAGAAAGGAAGTACTCAAGTGCTTCATTACATACTAATTTCTTCAGCAGACTTGATTCGGACACCTATCAGACGGACGTGTATATGGGGAGCAAGCGGTGAACGCTAGTGTTCCATATTCCGCAGGTTGCCTGGAGTACTGGAATTTCTTTAAATTACCTTAGTTCTCAGTGAATAAAATTGCATGACCGAGATCCCTATGAAGAACATTAGAAGTGTATGCTGCCCCTCGCTATTGATACCTGGACAAATACATGGATCAAAAGTCTGGTTATGTCAACAGACAATGAGTCCGATGAACAACCACACCAACACGTAGGATTCTCTGACGAGAACTCTTACAAAGGCTTCTAAGCTCCTAAACACAGGAGCTCCACCTCGTGGGTTTCACCCAATAGCTCTAAAACAAAAGAACTGCATTTTTAAAACATTGCTCAGTGAAGTTTTCAGCAATAAGAACGTATGCGTGTGAGGTTTTACTGAATAGTTTCAATTGTTATGCACCAAACGTACCTTCTCACACTCAAACAGCCCCCAATGACCCATTTGGAAACAGCTACAATACGTACGTTTTTGTAAATATGATTGCTGTCTTTAAGCCACTACCATTTTGTTACACGTTTAAGGAAGTTTACTGAAGTAAACTTGTGACCTGAAATAAATTTGAAAATAACAAACGACGACGCAGCAGCCAATACGAGTGGTACACGCAGTCAAGAGTCGGCGAATGGAATATCGGGGAGTTTGGTCGGCATGCATCTGTCGTGAAGCACCTTACCTTACAAAACCATTAGGTCAGAGACAAATAATTTAGGGAACTTGGCTAACCATCAAGAATAGCCGAGATGAGTGAAAAAGGGGACAACCTTTTGCGATCACACAGGTTAACTTGACTCGGCCTAACGATAGAAGAAGCACCCGCTTACTCTTAGCGGGGTATAAGATAACCTTAAGCGATCCCGAGCTGCATATACTTCACATATACTTCACACGGGGTGGATATACTTCAGGGGATATACTTCGCTGGATATACTGCGCTGGATATACAATACTTCACACGGAGTTGTTGGGGGTAATAGAGTACGGCCCCCAAGCAGCCGAAAAAAGTGGGGCCGCTTCCCCTCACCTCCTCAAACCTGCCCTCGAGGGGCTTGTAAGCGAGCAGAGACATGGAGCGCATGAGGTCCCCGACGAGCACGAAGTCCCCCTTGGCTCGCAGGTGCAGTGCCAAGATGTTGTTGAAGTGGCTGCACTCGTTGCGCAGCTCGCGCTCGGCGTTCCACTCGAACAGCCGCACCGTGCTGTTTACGGACGCCAGGAGCTTGCCGCCAAACTCGAGCAGCATATAGGGAGCACCCTTGAGCTCCTGCTCCGTTACCAGCTCCAGCTTGCCTGCGTTTTATGAGAAGTACAATCTTGTAGACGGTTATTTATGACGTAATGGGATGAGAGCTCCAGATGAGACATCAATACACCAGAAGAGTACGGTACGCAGTTTGAGTAAAGGAGGCGTTTCAAAGCTCGAACGAAACATTCCCACCTTTGGCCGCACAACCGTTGTGTGTAGTTCACTATACATTTGTGCATAAAACAATGTTTGCACTTTTTCTCTTATATCGCTTCAACGTAACCGTATTTGGGTAAAAGGTTTTCTGCTGTTATTTAAGAAGATATATCGCTGCACGTCATGACAATGAAACTGGTTGTTTCTTAGCGCCTGTCCTGTCCTTTTTGTAGTCCTCGTCCATTTTAGGCGCTAAAAGCATGTCGCAAAATTGTTTGACGGCTCACCATTTGCCCAACAGAAAACCGTGATGCGGCCGTGCTTTGCGTCAGGTTCGTCGGGCAGAATAGTAGCAGTACCCACAACATAGTAGTCGGTTGGGTCGTCACCGAGACGCGTGGATACGATGCTCATGGCATATTCATTGTCCCGGAAGCGATGGGCGTGCAGCACTGCACAAAACACAAACCGAGCGTTCAGCAACAGTTGAATGAATACTTAGGTATATTTATAAAATCCCTTATTCTCACTTCTAGTTTTCCTTCAAAGTATTAAGATTTTGGCAATATATAAAGCAGATTTAAACCTTCGTACTCCAGATTACACCTTTAGGGCTAGGAATAAAAGTTTCAACTTCCCGACAAAAGTTTTTGGCGGGAACAATGAAATTGGCAGATATATCTGAATATTCGTCAGTTGTATTATTCAAACAGTATATTATACTGTGCGAACTTCAACCACAATTTAAGTAGACAAGAACTTCTCAATTTTTGCGTTTTAGATGTTAGCAAAATGTAAAGCTGTTTTATCCCCCTAAGAATCATGCAGGCCTGACGTGTATTCAAAACTAAAGGCAAGCATAAACCTGCTCCTCCTTGGTACTAGCGGGTTGTGTTAGTGGAAGGACCGTGTGAGCACCAGGCCAGGCGCGCATGGCGTGAGCGCCACATCGATACGATCGGAAACTTTATTTCACTCAATTTTGCAACCATGTCACAGACAAACGTTATAAGCGGGGAACTTCGCAGAAAAACGTTATAACCGAGGAATTTAGTTTAGGCTTTTATTGCGGCTGCAGTAATCCTTACACGGAGCTATCTGCCTTCAACAGCAGCGTGCTCGTACCTTTTGGGGGTCGAGCTCTGCAGCGGTAATAACGATAGTTTGCTGGAGCTAGCAGGTTTTGCAGACACATATTCCTGGTAGACGTGGACGTGTTTCTTATAACTTAGTCACTACTGCTGCAAGCGATATTTGTGTTCAGTAAGTACGGCGTTTAGCTGCAGTTAACGGTCTAAAAATCACGCTTTTCTCCTGCACATAAAACGTGTAATTTTTGTTACCAATAAAATCAGTACATTTAATAAACAAAGCATTTTGAACACACTCGCTCTCGATATGAGCGTTCCGTCGTACATTTGACAATCCCTCGTGTGTTTGCTGTCCTTGAGTTGCCACTTTGTTAAAAGGAGGGTCCACCGATTGCCCGTCATTCGCATGACATGTACTACCCATTCTAACTTCTTGCGTTAATACGCAAATGAAATGTACTCATCTAAGATTCTTGTAATTCAACCGAAAGGCTTCACCAATCACTGCGTATAGCCAAGACACGCTAATATTCAGAAAAAAAATGCTGTTTCCCTTCTGAATAGCGTTAATAAATTAACAGGTAAGCGTATTCTTGTGCAGGAACTCTAGAATTTATCGGCCAGAATAAGAGCAAACCGTATAAATTTATGTTGCACGCGGATGAAGCTCCATTTTGGCGAGCACCGAACTAGGAGAACGCCAAAAATGTTCCTCCTTTTTGCAGCGGCCTCTTTCTATAAGGGCGATTTTCCGTGCAAGCCAGGTGAACTTTCCAAGCGTTGTAGTCCCACGCAAGGACCGAGCGCCAGGCCCGGTAGTCGCTTGTACCTATTTTATCTGTAATTGCCCGGCACCACCAATCCACACGAATGCACACGGTGCCTTCCAGAGCCACGGCGGACGCTCAACTCGCAACCGCCTGTGGCAGGACATGCCGCCAGACTCTTTCACCCCCGGCAATGTCGCAACGCGGCATGACGGCCGGGGCCCCGACAGATGGACAAGGGTCAGGGGCCCCTCGAAAGGGTAAAGGCAGCTTTCCAGCATGGATTCCCCTTTCAAGGGTCCGCCCTTAACCAGGGACGCCTGTACCCGCTAAAGAAACCGGTGGGTGTCCGGCGGTACCAGGATTCGAACCCAGTACCTCCCGCATACGAGGCGACTGCTGTACCTCTGAGCCATCGCCCAGTCCTCCACAGTCTTAGCTGGAGAAATGCTTTACCCATTTATAACCTCCCCCTGCTTTTGTGGAAGGTAATTTAGCCACAACTGCTGCACGTTTTTCAAGAAATAAATACCTGCACATTCGTTCGAACAGATTTTTGTCATAAGTTTTTATATGTTCGAGGCTAAATTCAAATCTGGTGTTCCGGCTCAGAATGTGGACGACAGTAGAGCTAGAAACGAAGGGGACGCGTGATGTCATCACGTACCACGCCTTCGCAGAGGCCGAGAATCTCTTACGCGCGCCTTGGAGCCCCGGGTGCGTTCGGCAGGCATGTGTGATCAGCAACATCCCGTTCGCACATCTGCCATCTGCTTCAATGCAGCAATGCCCCAAATAAAAGCATTCCAGGAACGCAAACACAGAAAATTGGACAAAGCTACTGTGGAGACGAGCGAAGTTATAATGACATGGTGCAGAGCTGACCTGCGGTGAACCGAAAACCACCACGGATGTCTTCGTACGCGCACTGGTGACATGGTCCATGGACTGGCTTGACTTTTCTACCGCTCTCTAGACAATGCGTAATATCCACAATGGTGAGGAAGCCACCAAGTGGCCGCTGCTCGTGACACAATGGCGTTTTGTAGAGTGAGCGCCAAGGGAAGCGGAGCGTATATTGCCCGCATAACATTCCCACCTATCGCTCGTGTCCGCTAGAAAGGGGACACCACGTAAACAGGTAGGGCCTGCATCGGTTCGTTGGGCTGCGCAGTTACCTTTGCTACAAATCGGTTCGTTGGGCAGCTGAGCAAACCGCCTTGGTACTCTATGAGCACAAAAACAGACCAGAATTTTAGAGCAGCTTGGTTTTCGGCTAACTCAATGGAAACAGATCCCTACACACGAAGCATTCAAGCTACTGTGCAGAAAATGTGGACACCACTATTGCTGAAGGAGAAAAGGCTATTAAAAGGAGAGCTTGCAATTAGTGGAAAAACACCTTATACCCTTCCCCTGAAACTTTCCAATAGTTTCGCTGGCTATAGTTCGTAAGGGTGTAAGCCAAACCTGTTTAAACATACGTCTGAATTGAAGTATTTCGAGGGTGTATAACAACTAACCAAGCTTCACTGAATTAACGCCGCGAATGCTGTTGTTTACACCAAATTTGCCTGGCGTTCTCTATTCGCAAGGTTAAGGTTCATAGAACTTCTCAAAGCCAGAACAGCGACTCCCATTCACGACCAGCGGCGACTGCTTTTCTGATAGAGGCGAAACGCAAAAACGCCCGTGTGTTCGAGATTTCGCGCACGTTAAAAAACCCGAGGCGGCAAAAACTAATCCGGAGCCTTCCACTACGGCGGGCCTCATCGCCTGTGTAGCGTCGCCGCGTTAAACCCTACAATCAATCAATCAACCGTTCGCGACCATTCGCGCCCCAGCTCTTGCTGGCGCTTTCAATTGCCGGCGTCTTCTTCCGGAGACCGCGCTACTTTACTTAATTTTACCGAACATTTGAGGAATGACCGCAAAGCACAATCGTATCTCTATGCGCGCTCCTCCGAACCATTTCGGCGGCACGCGTTCTTTAATTTGCAGATTCTTCTTTTCCCCTCCATGCCACCGCCCACGTGTGCCTTGCACTTGATCTTCCCCTCCTTTACTACGCTGGACGAGTGCTTTGCTCTTTCCCTCCCCCTTACAAGACTATGCCCTCTCGACAACGCTGAGCTCGCGCTACAACGCCTGGTGCCATGAAAGCATTCACCGACAATCGCTTCGCAGTTAAACATTTAGTAGCCTTCCACTTTGTGAGTAAGGATGACGTGCGAAGCTGGGAGTACGAGCAGAGCTCGAGACAGAACACGTTTATTTGTAATTTGTGCTTGGGCATACTTCTGGCTTTTATTAAACTAGGGAAGACTGGAGTTTTATTTTCGCGGACAAACATAGGGATGTCCGTTACGAGCCTGCACCATAGGCATCTTACTGTCTTTGTAGCACACCAACCCAAATCCCTCAAAAACGCAGGACAGCACCCATATCACACAGGGCCACAAGACATGTTCTTGTAAGACTCCGAACGGCACAACGGGCAGGTCCCCGTTGAGGGCGTCAACCCTGACTGTGCCTGCACACCCCACTAACAACTCCAAGCCCCACCCGTGCACGCATAACTAGCAACCGATGACTTGCTCGTCCTTAGACGCGGAAGGCACAGGGAAAAGTATTGCTCCAGAAGCGCTTCAAGCTTGACGGCGAAAGCACCGGAAAAAAAGCCTAAACGAGAGTCTTTTCAGACGGAAATGGAATACGCAAGATCTGGTGCGAACCATTCTGTGTCTATGGTGATTTATCTCCGCACGGTTCATGTGGATGTCGAGGCATACAAAGCTGCGCTGTAAAAACAAGGAAATGCGAACATTTTGACTGACACGTCATGGCCACGTAACGTTTCCCCGTGTTTAGATACTACTTCGTCTTTGCAATACGCACCAATCACCCAGTTTTAGGGTTACTTCTGTCATAATTACACCAAAAACAATGAGGATGGTGAAGGGTGACTACCTTCAAAGGTGTGCTGGTTGATGATGAGGAGATTGTGCACCTCGACCTCCTGGCCGAGCCGCTCACTCGTGGTTCTACTGGCCCCGACAATGTGCAGGGCCGAACTGCTATGCGAACTGCAATAAACCATACATGAACATGGATTGCATTTAAAAACACAGGGTATAGGAAAAGGTGCACGAAAAACGCATTTAAACGTGATTCGTGCTTCTTTCCCCGTGGAAGGCAGACGTTTGTGCTCCAGAAATCGCTCTTACATGAAAGAAGCCAAACAAACATCCCCTGAAGTAGCAGTAATATAATTGCTATTCGCGCACAATTCCAGCAGCTTTACACTGCGTACATGCCAACGCCATAAGGTTAGTAGCGGTGGTTAAACCTGATCTTTATTACGGATGGACCTCGAGATCGATTGCTATCTCCTGATCACAACAACAATTCGTCACATCTAGGTGCGGGAAAACAACAAGGCAAAAACAAGTCAAAAGGAAACGAGGGCAACATTTGTGCAGCAGCATCATTTATACAAAGCAAGCACGGACGAAGTATATGACTTATATTTTGCATATAGCTGACAGCAACTACGCAGGGTGGAGGAATAGGTGCGCTTGCCAGCTTACGTCACATAAGTTAACCGAAAAAGCACGTTTTCAACATAAAACGTGCGGCGCAAATATAAAGTTCTTCGCCGATTTCCGTTCCTGCGAAGTACAGGTGTGTCAGGGAGCTTGCAGCTACGCGATGATGCTGGCTGCAAAGTTACAGTAGGATGACGAGCAGTAACCGATGATCCAAAGCACACTTGCAGTCACACATACCAATGTGCGTTTACAGGCACCTAGATCAAACGGAAACCAGCACTATAGTCACCGACCCTGCAAGCACTGTGCCTAACTCACACAAGGAGAGGAATAGGAATGTGTGAACTCCTGAAGGCAAAAGGGTGATGGAAACTAACTGGACCATTTTTCCAGCTACTGCAGCAACCACTAGGCCCACTGGAGTACAATCTGTGTCTGAGTCAATGTCGAATTACGACCACAACTACGGACTTCCACGCAGCTTTCTGGAGCACACATTATATGCCTTATCCCACTCCTCGTCCGCCTCCTTCAATTTTGCGTAGTATTAGACCTCCACCCGGCTTGCCCGCCCTTCGCCGGTTCAGCGCGAATGTACATCTTGAAAGGTGAGTGTACATCACCTTGTCGGGGATGAAAATATTCTAAAGAAAGAAGAAGCTTTGAATTGAAAGAAGCGTGACACCTGTACGTGAAGCTTTGCGCCAGCGTGCTAGCACTGGGCCGCACGGGTGCAAGGCCTGCACTGCCTTGAATGTCTTGGCGGACCGTGATCACTCCGAACGTCTGCGTGGCTCCCTGGTGAGCTATTCTCCTGCAAACAGCAGTTGCCGTTGTCGGTCATTATTTAAAACCATACTCACGACACCACTTAAGCAAGCATCAAACTGTGAAAATATTGGCAAATTTATAATTTATAAGCGGCGGTGCTGGAAGATAAATACCTTACCGGTGATAGATCATCAATTTTTAACCGTGAATCAAATATAATAACAAAGACTTATGGCAAATTATTATCAAATCCTTGTTAATAGAAACATCATAGTAATATTTCCTTCCGAGATAAGCACAAGCGTTGCACTTCCGGGTGTGATGCCGAACATTAATAAAGCGGACCTATATGCCACGTCCCACCCTTGAAACATCGTTACAATTACTAATAGACCTTTATTTAATGAACGAATTCTTTTAATAGACCCAAAGACATCGTATAACGAAGTAACAAATTACTGTTTTTACAAAAATTTCTGCACTGCTGTAGCTTCAATTCAAACGGTTGGCGACGAAATCCGCGGTTGTTCTAATTAGGCTATACAGACGCCGAACTGTGGGATTCCCTTACAGTTGCTCAAAACAACCCAAAGAGGGCTCGAAGCGAACCAGTAGATGGCTAATGCGGAATTCCGGACAAGCTGGCATTGCACCGCTGACGAGTAAAGCCCAAAAATTACACAAGGGACGAAGAAGGACAAGCGCTTGTCTCTGTTGTCTGTTGTCCCTTGTGTGAGTTTTGCGCTTTACGCGTCAGCAGGTGGCGCAGGATGCACAAAGGGAGCGGCGGACTTGAAGCCATAACGGATGGAATCTGGCATTATCATCTATGTAATTTGTGTGTTGATACCGCGCACACCTAGAGAAAAATAATTTGGGCAGCCACGATTTTACAAGTAGTATGTTAAAACGTTCATGTTGGGTGCGAAAATGTAAAAAATCGGAAATATTAGGACGAGGTGACAGAAGAGGGAAACAAAACCTTTGACAATCACTTTCACGAAAGAAGGCTACGTCGAGAATGTTTTATGAATGTCGGCAAGGTATTTTTCTGAGGGGAAATCAATATGGACACAAAAAAACCTGAAAAGCGGCTGCTATGACCAAAGTATCTTGATAACTTGCAGTAGTACCGAAAGATATATCTTTCCAGTTTATATTGGGTATATGTTTATTAACATTAATATATGTTTATTTTCTATATATTGGGACCTATTAGTTGGACGTGGCGAGAAGGAGTGTAAAAGCGGTGACAATTAAAGTGGCTTCACCTGAATGAAAAGTGGGAGTTGGAGAGAAGTGAGGGGGTTAGAAAAAAGCGTATTCGCTGCAAAAGCAACAGCATAGCGGGTTTAGACACATCCTAAATTGGGACTGGAGCCTGATATGCGTCAATAAAAGAAGCTGAACCTTTAATACTTGTTAGTTTGAATTTTGAAAAACTTTGTATCAGAAGTCGGATAAAGGCGGCGAGTGAACCACGTATTGTATATATTCAAAAGCTAACAGTAGCACACGCATAATTACAACGTTTCGGACATGCCCCAGCACTACAAGGTTTTTTCACACCTATTGCCGGTTCTATCGGTAACATTTTTTTTGTTGTTGCAGAATAGGATTTCATATCAACTATATTTTAATACAATTTTTCGCTTGGCCTATTATCTAAGAAATGCAGTTGAAACCTACATTTGACGACTGGTAGGTTACAGCGCAAAATACTAATTCATGAAACATTAGCTGACAACATTTCACATAATGCAGTATATCACCACCTCGCCCTCCCCCTCGTTTTGCTGTAGTTCATTTGTAGCAAGCCTGGACATTTATGCATATGTGTAGCGGACACTGGCTCTCCCTTGTTGCGTTCATACGTTTACTGTAATCTCTATCATGGCCATTGCGTAAAATGCCCCTAAATTGAAAATTTGATGGTGCTGTGTTGAAATCCCGAGTACTGGCAACGACTTCAAAAACACCTCAATTTGTTGTGTCTTCTTGGGAGCGGTCCTCACGCATGGCATCTGAAGAAAGCATGTGTTACTTAATCTACAAGTAATACCATGTACCCGTCAGCCCTTTTGCAGCCCTTTTCCAATGCTCAGGCTTGAACTCTAACGGTCCTATAAAATTACCGTGCCATTCTCGTTTTGCAGAGGCCAGCAACACACAAAGCAAACACTCGCCTCGGCTGCTCTCCGAGAGGCACCGTGTGGATGTGGAGCTTTTGGATTTCATCAACGGTCCCGATGAGGAGGCTGCTGTCACTGGCGAGGGCGAGGCTGCAGATTCAAATATCCGTGAGTCAAGACGAAAAAATGACGCTTACAGTGAAGAACTAAAAACAGTACAAATATTGTGCGATACACGGCCGTGGCTAAGACAAGGGCACACCCCACACCGGGATGGTGCTGAAGTGAAGAATGGAAAATCTCGAAGCGAAGACCCCACAACTTTGTTGCTTACCGCATTTCAGAAGAGAGTAGCACGTGGGGTAGGGAAGGACGTGTGTGCTTCCACTACTGTCTATTATGTGCCCTATAGGTGTGAAATGGGTGCAACAGCTTAGTTATTAGCTCACATGTGACTTCACTGTGCCCAAACGAAAACTGCGAAATAAGATAAACCGTCAATGATCTGCTAAGGCGGCATTTGTTGAACGCTTTAGATTGCACCATCACGGCATCTAAATGTTTTTTATCCGCAGCTAGTCTGTCATGACAACCCCACCTGCGGCCTGGATGCAGATGCGGCGCCGTGCAAATGTGCTCACTACACTATTGATGCAACGGTTGTCAAACTTCGTCGCCCTGACACACGTTCCGCACTAAAAGTGGTGGCATCCTTCGGCCTTTTGATGCAAGCAATGAAATGAAAGCTATTTGTAGCTCATGGGCATGCTGATGTCGTTCCCATTACTCTGATCGGCAGGCGTGAAAGCCCCGGCTAAGGAACCCGGGGAAACCCGGAAACCCGGAGGAAACCCGAAGGAAACCCGGCTTCGCTCTAAGGTTTTAGAGCGAAGCTTGCCACGCGTATTTGGCGAGGTTCGCTCACTAGAAAGGTCTCGCCGGAGCAGGCGCGACCAAAAAGTATCTCGGTGCGATTGCGTTGTTGCCGTGGCTGCCGAGCGCCTCCCGCCCCCCCCCCCCCCACCTGGTTTCCACTCCGCCACTCCGCGGCATTTGGTGGCGTCAGCGCCCAAAACACAACCACCAGGTTTGCATCAAGGGGTTGTGTCACCATTAGGAGCGCATACTGCTTGGAAGCATAAATGGCCTCAATGGGTTTTAAGGATGATAGCCTTTCTTGGGCTACCTAAACCCAGAAATTTTGGTCTGTCTGTCTGTCTGTCTGTCTGTCTGTCTGTCTGTCTGTCTGTCTGTCTGTCTGTCTGTCTGTCTGTCTGTCTGTCTGTCTGTCTCTCTGTCTGTCTGTCTGTCTGTCTGTCTTCCTGTGACTGGATTCAGCCACCCGGACCAAGTGAAACGAAGTCTGCGCAATGGTCTTACATCGTCACAGTCAAATCTGAATGTCTAAGCCTGGTTTATATGTTCATACTTGCCAACATTTTTGAACAAGAACAACACATTACCCAAATATAAGAGAGGACATCAATACATAAGTGGTATTTGCAGTGGTACTCTATTACAAAATTATGAATGCTTTGTTTTTGCTAAATGAAATACTACATCTACCGCAGAAAAAAAATTAACACTGTACTCTGCTGTCGTCCGCGCCACTATAGCTTCTGGTGGCATTTTAACAATTAAAGCGGAAACAGTTACGAAAGGTTTCACCAGATAGCTTCCACGTTCTGCTTGGAACGCACGTGGACTAAATCAACGCGGTTCTATAAACGTTGAAGTAGGGCGCCTCAATTCACGCGCGTCTCCACCTTACGGCAGCGTTGACATCGAGGCCCCCCGGCCTGGAGCAGTAGAACGCGGTAAATTCAAATTGACTGCAGCAAACATATAGTGAGTTTAACTTGGGAGGAGCGTGATGCAAGAGGGACAACATGGTAGGTGAGCGGGAAAGCGAATGGAGGAATTTACATGGCAAATGTCGACAAAGACTGTCGTCTTTTGTCGACATTTGCGACGAAAAGAGCAGATACGCGGATATTTTCTTTCCGAACGAAAAATGGCCATTCGAAAGATAGACAAAATCAAACAGAAGGATAGACACAAAGACAGATAACACAGAAGATAGAGAAAAAATGGAAATTTATCGGCCCATACTCATGCTCGTCTTCTTAATAAAGCAGTGGAAAAAGTTATCGTTATTTTTGAATGCGTACCTTGAAAACTCTGTCATTCTCACAAATGTTCAGTTGGGATTCAGAAAAGCCTATCCGAATCGCACAGCTATTTTGACCTTTGTAGATGCAGTGAGGAAATATATAGACAATTGTTTTTAGCGGCAGGAATCTTTATAGACTCAGCTAAAGCATTTTATTCCTTGAACCATGCACTTAATAAAGCAAAAAAATAGCGTTACGGCAATAATGAAACTACTTTGAGCGACACAGAAATTTATTTTAAAGATAGACAAAACAGAGTACATTTTGCTAAATCCCCTATCAGACGTTGTAACTATAAATCTACGAGTTCCTCAAGGATCCTACCTTGAACCTCTATTGTTTTCTTGTACAGAAATGGCCTGCGTTTTCAGCTAGTTCACGCCATCCAGGTGCTTTTCGCCGGTGATACAAATGCTTTAATTTCCGACCACGATAAGAGGGCCTTAATTATGAACGCTAGTGAAGAACCAAAATAATTGTGTTTGTGGTGTACAGCTAGTGCCATTCAACTTAACCCTCAACAGACAGTTCACATCGTATTTCACTCAAAGCTACACGCGTTGGAGATCTACCTCCTGTTATTCAGAATTCTGGATGATAGCACGCACCAACAACACAAAATGTTAACTATTGTTATTGATAATCCCTTAAACTTCACTCATCAAAACGCTTAATCATAAACAAGTCGTCTTATGAATTGCATGTACATGCGCGATGTCGACATTTCTTTACTCCAGACATGTGAACATATGCCATAAATCCGTACACTGAAATCATAAATTATTGTATCGTAGTCTGGGGCTGCACATATAAAACACATTAGTTGCCTATTTTTCTGTTACAAAAGCGAGCCCTTCGAGTAGTTTTACCTTGTTCAAGTAACAAAATATTAAACATGTTTAAATTTTTTGATGTATTCAATGTACAAAACTTAGAGACATATACCATTGCTCAACTGATGTTCCAAATTATTCATCGAAAAATAAACAAAAACACAGTGTGCCTGCAAGCTTCCCAACAAACCACTGATACCATCCCACAACGCCTTCTCTTTCCTAATATTCGAACCAGCTATTGAAAAACAAACTAGAATTTGTGGGAGAAACTTGCTGGAACACTTTGTTTGCCGGAACTCTGAACCTTGCTTCGTTTGTATTGTTTAAAAAAACGTTGCAAGCAACACCTTACTTCTGAAAATTACAACTGAAAGCGTAATATTTGTTCCTCCTTCTTTCCCTTGTTTTCTTTTTCGCTATAATTACCACTGCCAATTTGTTGTAAAAGTTCGCGACTATTTGTTTGGGACCCTTTGACAACATTGTTGGGTGCTTGTGTACATTGTATAGGTGTCTTTTTTGGTTGAAATAAATGAACTTCAAAATAAACTTGAAACACCGTGGCATCATTCCACTCCACGCAAACATGAAAAATAGGATCCGGCTGAGGCAAGATCATGATAGCGCTGGTTTTTAGCCGTGTCTTTCATGCTAATCTTTTTTGCGCGAGTAAGAAGGTCAAATTAGGCACAAAAGGGGCCGTAATTATGATGTTGATATTTTCGGGAGAGCAGCGTTTTCTGCTCATCACATTACCGAGGACATGATTTCGCTACTTGCGGTGAACAGTAGTGTCATATTAGGTTCATTAGCACCATGGAAAAAAATGGGAAGTCATGATGATGGTATAGCTCTCCCTTGCCAACAGATGCACACGGGAATCCAAATATTTCACACATGCCTCTGCAATGCTTGAAGCATAAAAGCAGCTTTGGCGATTCACCTGTCCGGATAGCCTTCCGAGTTCAGGGCGCACATGTGGTTGACCTCTTTGAGGTTCACGTTGGAGAAGACCAGCTTGTGGTTGACTGAGTAGATCACTGTCGGACGGTCCGAACACGCGAACACGCTGGTCGTCGAGAGCGACTTGAACGCCTTCAGCAGCGTCGGCTGGGTGCCCAGCTTCACCTATGAATACAATGCAACACAGTTGTCCCCCACACGTCATTTCAGTACAGACTGCATTCTAACCGGCCTTAGTGACCCAATATGTCATCAATTTAAACACATTGAAGTTGACCAGTGCGCATGCTCATCACAATTTGAAGATTGCATTTTTATTTTGTACGCCAGGAATGGTGTATGAAAATACTTTTTAACAACAAAAGAGCTACATTTCGGCATGTAAATTTTTGTGGTATCGTTTGAAGCGTCGGTAAAAAATGAGGTGGATCCTTCTTTCATAGAAATTGTTAAACACGACCGTAAAGTGTGCCTTCACATTAACATTTGAATGTCAATTGTGCATCGACATGAACTTGCACATGCCTACTTAAATTTCCGCGGTATGGTACCGTTGGACACATCAACATTAGGCGCTGAATTACACGCGCCGGAGCATTGCGTAAATCTGACTGAAACCCCAGGCGCCCGCAAACCATGCGAACGAAACCGAACGGGTTGTCAGCGAATCTTTTGGGGAAGTCACAGTACGCAACAGTGAAAGGAGCATGATTTGTGGTTCGGCAGCAGGCTTGTGGGAGCGCTTGGCGAGCGACGTCCTGTTGGCGGGTCACTCAGGCAAAGGTGCGACCACATTGGTCCTGCTCCGTGGCGTGTCCGCCAGACGCTTGCGTTGCAACGAGCTAAGATTTTGGAACTCGACGTCTGCGTTCACAATCTGAGCGGCGTTCCACAAAGGGGGTGAACGGGTAAACACAACAGCTTCCGCTCCTACACGCTGCCCTGTCGAGGCGCCAACTATAGGCGCTCATTAGCGTCATGACGCACTACTTCGCTTCACCTCTCCTAGATGGCAGCACCATCTGAATGAAAAAGGTAGCGAGAAGGACATAAGGCGCCTTCGTACCGCTACCCGTGCATTACTTCATGGGTCAGTCCGTTCTTTTCCGTTCCGCACCTCCTGTCCCACCCAGATTGATCGTGGGCTTCCAACCCAGCACCGACGCGCAAATGGAACATTTTCTGGTGATGTCATTTCCGTGACTGATATGACGTCGGTGAGGTTTGTGTACCGCGGCATAAAACACTTTCGTGTTAAAAGACCTTAAAAGTAACTTTTAATATTGGGTGTTAGACTTTTTACGCTCGTTATTGACAATAGCTTACATTATTGGTAGCGGCAAACAAGATTTCTTGCCTTGAATATGCGAAAATCCGTGAAACAAATCCACTCTTCTACCCCAACGTATGTACTTGGGTTTTTTTAAGAAGAAGGCGGCTGTAATCAAAAGCTATTACTTAGACAATTGTTAAACTAAGCCCTTAGCGGCGATATACATTTTGCCCAATAGCTGCGTATTAACTGCAAGCAGTAAATGGAAAATAATTTCTGCGAAGCAGTACCTGTCAGACCCTCTCAGTGTTCTTTCCGGTGAAGCCACTTTACTCGGCGTTGCTCCAGCGTTCTTTTTCTCCACCGCCAACCCCTCTTTTACAACTGTTAGTCCCTTACCAGGACCAATGCCTCTTTTACAATTTGCACAATCCGCTGACAACGGCAGTAGCGCCGTTATCTGATGATTGCGGAGAATCAACAGCAGTGCGAATTCGCGTGAAAAATGACCGAAAGCCGAACGTGAACGTTTAACGTTGACGTCAAACGGCCAAATCCCACCTGTCCGGTGCCATAAGTGGTGGAGTCGAATTCATTAGTGTGCTATGCAAACATTAAGATGCTACGACGCGGGAGCGAAACAAGCAGCTCCCTATTTTTCCGCTAGAATAAAGCTCGGGCCCATTCAAGTTTCATTCAACTAATTAGCTAGGAAGCATGCTCAATCGCACAATCCTAACAAAGGTGTTTTGTTTCGCAGGTTATCCTTCAGAGAACGGAAGAGCACTAGTTACGAGATTGACAAACAGCAACACTCGGAGAGCAAGCGCCGGAGTGCAAACAGCAACACCGCAGGGCTGTACGCACAGTCACTGACTATGGGACCTCTTTCTGAATATCTTGTACATGTATATTCAGCCCAAATAAACCACTTCTGAATTCTTAACACAGTTGAACACATTTTAAAACCTTGATCACCTAAAATGGCGCTTTGCAAAAAAGATCCACTTACGGTTCTCGCAAACACGCGGTTCAAACTACTGATGACAATTCGGAAGGTGGTAGACACTTTATCGGGTTATGAATAATGTGTGTGCCCCTATGGTTCAGTCTTATCTTCCTTCGTCTCGTCGTTTGCGCTATTTTTCTTAGTCTAACAGTGTGTGCCCCCAATTCTGTTTCTGAGGGCAGATGTGTGCTCCCCAAATCCTGTGTTACTGAGGGCAGCCATTCATTTAGAAGAAGAGTTAGTGCAGCCGCTGTGTTATTTTATATCTATTCTCGGTCGGATATTTCTACAATCTTTCAGGTTCCCGTCCACAAGTGCACGTAGCAGTACCTGAAGGATTGCCGACGTGTATACCCTGTTTAAGTTTTGCCTCAGTTCTCAGACTGTGTATAAAGCACCCACATATCGTCCATATAGCGGCCAACTATATCACGTAACTGCGGCAGTTACCGAGACGAGACAAACATATTGCCGATGGCTAACTTTTTGTCTTTTGGGATTTTGAAATAAGCTTTTGGGCTTCAGCGTTTTCATTTCCCGAGAAATGAAAAAATGCATGAACTGAAATACGGAAGACATAAATTCAATTTCCACAAAAGAATAATCGTGCTTTGTTTAGAGAACAAAACCGTGGAGTCATTATTCTTGCTTTAGCCGACAGCTAGGCAATGACAGACCTTGGTTGCTCTCCCACGTACCTTTCTCTTGTCGAAGAGGGAGCCTATCCCGACATCGACAAGGAAGTAGACGAGGGAACCGTCACCGAGAGAGCACAGCAGGTAGTTATCCCCCTCGAAGGCCATCAGCAGCACAGACCGCGGTATGATATCTGCGCCGAGGCATTTATCCCATTCGTAAGGTGAACGCCTTGAATGCCGCCTTCTGCGAAAAAATTAAGCCCAGCTCCACCTAGGGTTCCTCCATATAGCTCCCGCAGGGAGCTGAGAGTTGCGCGACCCTTTTCCACGCGCCGCGTGATGACCACTCCGGTTATCTATGCCCCGCAGAGAAGCCCCCACTACGGCTGCGGCGCACACACCGACGCGGGCGGCACCACGTCCCGCCCAGGAACAGCTGCAGCAGCAGCGTGAGCGACATCGCAGGAATGCAGCGTAGGCGCCGTAAAGGCGCCGCCGACCGAAGCGCCCCCACCGCGCGTCGGCCGCCGTCGGAAGCGTGGCGGCGAGGCTCCTACACTCGCGACGGGCGGCTTTCCCGCAGCTATCCGGATAACAAGATGGCCGGTGTTCGCGCAACTCTTAGCTCCCTGTGGGAGCTATATAGAGGAACTCTAGCTCCACCCAGTGTCAAATCTGCTGAAACAGCGGGGCTCTGGTTCTCTTGTGCTTATTAGAAAGTGAAAGGGCGCTTTGCCGAATACGGCAGCGCGGTCGGCGCGAAAATTGTAGGGTTCGCGCAAAAAAATCGGCAGCTAAACATCAGCGGCAGGACGCTCCCTCCCCGAGCGGGAGAGAGAGAAGCTGCGTCTGCGACAGCACTGCGCCCTCTATCGGTGGGTCTGAGAACCGGGTTCTGCGAAGCCGCCGGCAGGACGGGGAACCTGCTTTCACCCCACCGGGACGCACCACCTCCAGCAGACGGGCAAGGCTCAGCCTACAACCGCTCCGCTGTTAAAAGCGTCGTTGCTGTTGTGCAGTGAAGAAAATGGCCGTCGCTGCAAAGGCCAAATAAACAACAAACAAGTGTGATCCAGCAGTATTTTAACCCCGGCCTCCACACCAGCAGCTCGATACAATGCGAACTGGGCCGCCCCAGCACGTTGCAAGCAGTGGAACAAAAGTTGTTCTTGTTTAGCGTTTTGGTTTTAGTTGCTTGTTTCTTCGTAGCACGTGCCCACTTCGAAGATCTTTAATCCGGAGTTTGGAGGGCTCCTGTGCACAACACTTACAAAATTCGCAAAACTGAGAATTCTAAACGTAAATTGTTTTACGTAAAACGCAAAATTTCTAGAATGATGCGCTCCGCATGACCACTAGACTTGATGGCCCGTGAGTAAAACAGGTGCACACAACCTACGCGGAACCATGATTCTAGGGAATCTGTGCGCGTGCTAGTATGCTTGGTGAAGTTATTTGCGCCGTGGGACAAAAAAACAAGAGACGCAACAACTGTGTACCAGAAAAGAACTCAGTCGACGTAGCTCGGGCAAAAGGGCAAATGGATGAAACCAAAGAGAGAGACTCAAATACGATGAGTTATAAATATAACTAAGCTTTTCCCCTTCACTGCACGTAAGAAGACTTACGTGCCCCGAAGAATTTTTTAACTGTCTAGAGCTCCAACATGGCATTCGAGTTGGGCGGCTGAAAACTTGGAAAGACTGGGTCGATCACAAAAAACGGCGTCATTGTAAAACGGAGCAGGGTGACAACACGGTGGGTCTTTATTCTTAAGAAAGTTTCGGTGCAGCGTTTGTTGCCTTTGCGTACGCTAAACGCTAAACATTTGCGTCACGCTACGTAAACAGCGCGAGGGGAGTTTTAGTAGAGCGCCTCTACTCATCATCATTATCATCAGCCATTCTACGCCCACTGCAGGGCAAAGGCCTCTCCCATTATTCTCCTATTACCTCGGTCCTGTGCCAACTGCGACCAATTTATCCCCGCAAACTTCTTAATCTCATCTGCCCATCTAACTTTCCGCCGCCCCCTGCAACGCTCGCCTTCTCTAGGGATCAACTCTGTTACCCTTATGACCAGCGGTTATCTAGCCTTCGCAGTACCTGCCCTGCCCACGTCCATTTCTTGTTCTTAATCTCTACTAATATGTCCTTAACACGTGTTTGTTCCTTGACCCACTCCGCTCTCTTCTTGTCCCTGAATGTTAACCCTATCATTTTACGCTCCATTGCCCGCTGAGTCGTTCTCAATTTAAGTTGAACCCTCTTAGTGAGCCTCCAAGTTTGTGCCCCGTATGTGAGTACCGGTAAGATGCAGCTGTCATACACTTTCTTCTTCAGCAACAATGGTAGGCTGCTATTTATTATCTGGGGATGCCTGCCATATGCACCCCGCCCCATTCTGATCCTTCTAATTATATCTGTCTCATGGTTGGGATCGGGGGTCACAACTTGGCCTATGTAGATATATTCGCTTACCACTTCCACTGCCTCGCCACCTATCTCAAACCGCTGTGCTCTCCCGAGGTTATTGATCACTGCTTCAGTTTTCTGCATATTATTTTCAGGCCCACGGTTCTACTGCGTTCGTCCAGTGCGGAAAGCATGATTTGCAATTCGACCCCCGAGTTACTTATCAAGGCAATCTCATCAGCAAATCTGAGGTTACTGAGGTATTCTCCATTAACCCTTACTCCCACCTGTTCCCAATCCAACGTTCTGAATACTTCTTGCAAACATGCTGCGAATAACATCGGAGAGATTGTGTCTCCTTGTCTGACACCCTTCCTTATAGGTATTTTACTGCTCTCCTTATGGAGGATGAGGGTATCTGTGGACCCATTGTAGATATCCTATAGTATTCCTACATAATGCTCATCTACCCCCTGGTTCCGTAATGGCTGAATGACTGCTAGGGTTTCGACCGAGTCAAATGCTTTCTCATAATCTATGAAGGCTATATATAGGGGTTCAGTATACTCAGCGCACTTCTCTATCACCTGATTGATCGTGTAGATATGGTCCATTGTTGAATAACCTTTACGGAACCCTGCTTGTAATCTAGGTTGACTGAAATCTAATGTTGCAAAAATTCTGTAAGCGATTACCTTTGTAAGTGCCTTGTAGACGACTGACAGTAAGCTGATCGGCCTGTAGTTTTTCAAGTGCTTTATGTCGCCTTTCTTATGAATTAGGATGATGTTCGCGTTCTTCCCAAATTCCGGTACCATTGCGGTCATTAGGCATTGCGTATACAGGTTTGCCAGTTTTTCAAGTAGAATTTCTCCGCCATCCTTCAAGAGGTCTGCTGTTATCTGATCCGCACCAGGTGCTTTGCCCCCTTTCAATTCTTTCAAAGCCTTCCTTACTTCTTCGGTTGTTACTGGTGGGATGTCTATCTCCTCTGAGCTACTGTCTCGTTCGGCATTATCTTGGATGTCCCGGCTACTGTACAGATCCCTGTAGAACTCCTCGGCCACTGTGACTATTTTATCCCTATTTGTGATGACACTGCCTTGCTTATCTTTAAGTGTATACATCTGATTTTTCCCCACGCCAAGACGCCTCTTCACAGCTTTCAGGCTACCTCCGTTCTTTACGGCGTATTCGATCCTCTCCATATTATACTTCCATATGTCAGCTGTCTTACGTTTATTGATTAACTTCGAAAGCTCCGCTAGTTCCATTCTGTCAGCTGCGGTAGAGATTGTCATGGTTTGCCGTTTGCTAATTAGATATTTCGTCGCCTGTGAAAGTTTGCCAGTATCCTGTCTTGCCATAGTGCCCCCGACTTCTACTGCACACTCCGTGATAATACGTGTAAGGTTGTCGCTGGCTTCCTGTGTCGTAAGCTCGGCTTCCTCGTTAAGAGCTGGATATCGGTTCTGCAGCGCTATCCTGAATTCTACTTTACGTCTTACTGTTAGCTCATTTATCGGCTTCTTTCGTACTAGCTTGTTGCGGTCCCTCCTCAAATCCAGCCTAATTCGAGATCTTACCATCCGGTGGTCACTGCACCTTACCCTTCCGAGTATTTCCACATCCTGCACGACACCAGGGTTATCGCATAATATAAAGTCTATTTCAATTTTGTGCTCCCCATTTGGGCTCCTCCAGGTCTACTCCCGACTGTCCCGTTTACAGAAGAAGGTATTCATTATGCGTAGGGTATTCTGTTCTGCAAACTCAACTAGTACGTCCCCCCTGATATTTCTACAGCCCAGACCATAGTTACCAACTGCCTTGTCTCCAGCCTGATTCTTGCCTACTTTAGCATTGAAGTCCCCCATAACTACCTGTGTTTTTACTTTAGCCATTACTGATTCCACTTCTTCATAGAAGCGTTCCACTGCTTCGTCGTCGTGGCTGGATGTGGGCCCGTAGCCCTCCACCCCCTTGAGGTTGTACTTCTTATTGAGCCTAATTACAAGACCTGCTGCCCTTTCGTTAATGCTATAGTATTCTTCTATGTTGCCAGCTATGCTTTTATTGACCTGAAATCCCACCCCCAGTTCTCTTCTATCCTATAGGCCACGGTAACATAAGACGTGTCCATTTTTCAGCACCGTAAAGGCTTCGCTTGGTCTCCTAACCTCGCTAAGCACTATGACATCCCATTTAATGCCCTCTAATTCCTCGAACAACACCTCGAGATCGCTTCGCTAGATAAGGTTCGCGCGTTAAACGTTGCCAGGTTCAGAAATCTAAACTGAACCTGGCAGATTACTAAAAGATTACTAAAAAGGCAGATTACTAACTGATACTGAACCTAAAGATTACTAAAACTCTATAACTACTAAAACTCCGCGCACGCACATGCACAACCGCGCGCGCGCGTGCCCGCACACACACAAACACACACGCACACATTCACGTATGCACGCACACACGCACACACACACACGCATACACAACGCACACACGCACCCACACACGCACACGCACACACACACACGCGCACACACACACGCACGCACACACGCACATACACACCCACACACGCGCACACACGCACAGACACGCGCACACACGCACACACACACGCACACACACACGCACACACAACACACACACAAACCCACCCACACACGCACACACGCACACGCACACATGCACGCACTCACGCACACGCACACACACGCACACCCCACACACACCCACACACCCACACGCACACATGCAAACATGCGCACACGCACACCCACGCACTCACGCACACACACCCACGCACCCCCCCCCCACACACACACACGCGCTCACACACACACGCACACACACACCCACACACATGCACACGCGCACACACACACCCACACACATGCACACCCACCCACACACACACACCCGGGCACACACGCACACACACCCACACACGCGCGCACACACGCACACACACGCACACACGCACACACACGCACAAACCCACACCCACGCACACACACGCACACACACACGCACGCACACACACACGCAAGCACACACGCACACACACACGCACACACACCAACACCCACACACACACACATCCACACACAGACACGCATACGCACACGCGCACACACGCACACACCTACCCCCGCACACGCACACACGCTCACACACACACGCACACACGGACACGCCCACACACCCATACACACTCACGCACACGCACACACACCCACCCACCAACCCACCCACCCACCCACACACACGCACATACACACACACGTAAGCACACACGCACACACGCACACACACACGCACACACCAACACCCTCACACACCCACACGCAGACACGCACACACGCACACACGCACACCCACACACACACGCACACACGCGCAGAAGCACACGCGAACACACATATTCGCACACACACACGCACACACACACGCACACACACCCGCAGACCCGCACACACGCACACACACCCACACACACACGCCCACACGAACATACCCACCCACACACACACACACCTACAGCATCGGTCACTAGCCTGACCAGAAAGTTTTGGTCGGACGTTCAGCGATGTCACGACGCTAGAGGGCTGGGCTAGGGCGACGTACTAACCACTCGAAGAATTTAACAACAGATGTGCAGAGAACTTGGTCCCCCAAAAGGAAATTATCTTCCACAGAAGAGTGGAACCATGAATGGCTGTCGCGCTATTGGCCGCCATGTTGGAAACGGAAGCGGCCTCGCGTACGCAGGTTATTTTGCTGAAATAGCACCCGCGCATCTTCCGTCCGCTAAACGCAGAAGCGGCCTCTCGTACGGCGCTTCCGCAGTGCGAACGACGCAAAGAAATAGCGTTCGCTAAGTGTTTGCGTACGGCTGCGTATGTTATTTCACAACTGTCTATTATTATATGCAGAAACAAAGTGCTACATGGCGGAGTGGAAATATTTACAGTAACCGCTTCATCAAGCAGGGCATTGAAGTCAGCATATGTGTTGTGGTAAACGAATATTTACAGAGAGTGATGTGATACTGATGCGGCCGTGTTTTTTTGCAATAACCCGTCCAAGAACGACGCAACCAAGCCCCTTTAAAGAAATATTTCGTCATAAAATATTTTCTCACTTCAAATGTAATAATAAAAATTGTAAAATTACTAGTTATCTAATTTGCAGGTAGTAGTATGTATGGTTTCTCCATGGACAGAGTGTCCTCGACAGCGCAACATCCTAGCACCGAGGAGGCTGCTTCACTCTGAAATGGATAAAGTCGCTATAATGTGCTTTCGCAGTGCTTGCTCCCATCGTTCCCGTGAAAAGGGCTTGTCGTTTGTTTGTTTCCTGTGGAAAAATGGTAATCTTAGAACTATAGCAAAGAAGCTGAGGCACCCGCCGGTCCGACAGAAGTTGATGACCATCGAAGCTGTTGGGTGTACCAATTAAGGACGAAGACCGAAGCAAACACTACATTAGGTACCAACCTAAAAACAGGATAAAATCAATTGAAAAAATGAAATGCGTTTTGTAAAAATTTTGATTTCCTCCGAACAGTGCAAAAAAATGACCTTGTGGGGAACGTAGGTGCCGCGTTTTGAACGTTCAGGGGAGCGTAAAGACTTTCCCTTTTATTCTATAGTGCCCCAAGCCATGTTTATGATCACGAGTGATTATTAAATGGTGTCACGACTTGGGTAGCCACTTTTCCACGGCAGTGAGCTTCGACAGCTCGGCCGGCCTCTCGGTACAGACAGACAAACGTCTCTAGAAAATTGTACCTTACCTTCCGAAACAATGTAGATAGAAGCGCGAATTCTTTATGCAATCCAAGGAAAGTGCGCCCAATTCATTGTCAAACATTTAGGGACCCAATTAGGCAACGGAAAACCAGGCTATTCGGCGATTTTTGCGCTCTAAGTGAACACGTCTACGAACGATCTCAATGTATACCGATACGTGATTTAAAACATAAAGGTGCATTATTGTATTCCTTCTTCATGATGAATGTGCGCATTGTCTTATCTATAAACTTATCCAGCGGTTTTGAAGTAACACTTTTCACCCAATGGAACCCATGTTTCACGCACACGCCGTGCGCACACAGATGTTATCACAGCTTTTTGGTCGACCACCCGGTCTACTGGGAAGTGTTTTCGTTTTTTGACAGGACGCCATCAGTTCTACTAAGAAAGCTTTCGCTTTAAAAAGGGAATTTCGTGTTTGAGATATTCAGGGGATGTTCCGCGAAAACAAAGGTGAGGCGCCCCTTGAGTAACTCTGGCTGGGAAGCTTCCAAACGCGACCATCGTATATCTCGTTCTACCTCTTCGTTGGTTGTTTTCTCATCCGTGTTTAAAGCTAAAAAGCTTAGATCGCTTCGGTCTACTACAGCACGTAATAGGTTGCACGATTTGAAGGAGTGCACGGCATTCGCAATTGTGAGGCCCGAAACTATTATGGTTTAGCGAATTCCTAGATTACTTTCTTTTCGTTATATCACCTGAGCGGTCTATGTTCCCTTACAACTGATTTTTGTGCTTTTTATTTGATGTTGTTTCACGACTTCAAAGCTCCAAATGTATTTCTCTCGGAGTGCTAGTGAACGTAGGATTGCGGCGAAATAATAACGACGAAGGATCAGCAAGAATGCTTCATTTTATGCAATAACGTGGTGATGCGAATGTATTAAAAAGTCTGTATTAAAAAAAAAGTTTTTTAGTGCTAATATTCCCCTTTCAGCCTTGTTTTTTTTGCGCGAAGAGACCAACGTTGCACAAGTATGTATTTTATATAGTAGTAAGGAATGTAACAAAATGCGGGCAAAAATGGAAACTATGCAGCCAGAATAAAACGTACAACAAGTCAGACATGAGTAATTATATTATGACCTAGCTGAGCAACACGAGCTTCGCAATTGGGTGCAGACAGTGAAGTCCCGATTATATTTGAGGGAGGGGGGGTGACATAAGTAGAAGAAATTGTGTGAACAACGGGATACATAGGACGAGAAACACCCTTACCACATACTCCAGAGTGTCAATGTGCACTTCTTTCCTACGTGCATGTACATTAGGGCGTTGGGTAGGGCACCAACACTTAAATACCACCCCCGCATGACGGAAACTACCCGCAAGTGGTTCTTACCATCAAGATTCACATGGATATTTGCGATTTTCTGCTATATTCTACTGTCTTCAAATTAATAACTTGGCATGAAATACGCCTTGTATAATTTTCATCCTGTGTGTTTATATCTGCGCAATCATTCCTTGTCGTGCTGCGGAATTCGGCTTCTTTTTTCACCTCCCACAACTTGTGTTTACATAGTACTGGATACCTTACAGCGCCGCAGTGAACCATAGAGTACTTACGGAGCGCACAGTAGTGTTTAAGTGCACTTAGAATACAAAACAAATAAGTGTTGTCTATTACAGATAACTTTATATCGCTCCTCTTCTATGCCTAAGCCATTCATGATCACACTTAAAATGTTAAATGTGCGGCGGGTGCTGGTAAGAAACCGACTATTAAAAACTGCAAGTTGAAGGGCACAGTTAACAACTCTTCTGGAGAAACAAGCATGCATAGTTACGGACCCCGGGAACACAAATTTCGCCCCAGACAAAAAAAGACAAGACTACAGCGGGGGCATAAAACGGTTTGTGTGCGCTTTATTGCTGCTGTGCGGAAACGTCGGCCACGAAGTTGATGTAAGCTTCGAATGGCTGGTACGATATTCTGGCCTAGATTTATTTCCCACACCAACGCCAGTTTTCAATTTTTTTCGCCTGTGCTTTTTCTACACCGCCTTTCTTTTCCTACTTACGGCATTCCCCCCCCTCCCCCCCCCATTACCGTTCCTGTAAAGCGGGAGCAGCTTAGCCACAACATCGAGTACAAGCATGTGGTTGTCAATCACAGCCCATGTTTGTATGTTCCCTCAGAGCCCAATTTTTATTCATAATTTATCCCACTTAGAGGTACTTGAGAGTTCTTTTAATCCCTACCAAACCGACAAAACGTTATTTTGTTACTATTTTGGTACGTCAGAAACTGCAATTACAAAAGTTCTTTCATCGGCTTGAGAAGGTGATTCAGTCACGCTCCTCTCTGCGTGACAGTTGTTTGCTTGCACAGCTTCCCACACTTTTGTTTATAGCCGGATATTTGGCACTCATGTCGACCTACTTGTTATGCGATGCTTATGTTCATCTAGCGAAGGCTTGGTCAAAGCTTTACGTTTTCCCCAAGTGAGCCTTGCGTTGCGTTCTTGCATAACAAAATAAATTTTCGCTGTGAGCACAAGCACCACGCAGACCTAATCATCATTGAATTTAGACCTGCAACCTTGGATTTTGTACCCTATTTACATACGAACAATGTATCCGGTTTCAAACTTGCAAAGCCGCAAAAGATGTTTATTGCATTGCTACAGTTTTCCGCACTCCCGTTTCCGCTTATTCCAGTTGTGCTACAAGCAGCCAAGGAACGTGCTAAGGGCTGATGTCTGGCCATTCTGGTCCACACGCATATGCTGCCGAACCAGCTGTGGTCTCTGAGTACGCACTGGGGCTCTTAGCCTTACCTCCTCCGATGTTCTCCTTCCATAGCTGCTCCAGAGACGGCATGCTGAGGAGGCGGATGGAGATGTCCGTCCACAGGCCCACGGCACAAAGCGATGACCTCTCGGCCCCCACGGTCAGTGGAGTGATGTCTAGGCAAGCCACTTCGTTCTCCAGCACCACATGGCTGGGGCAAAAAGTTCAATCACACAGCTGTGCAAAGTGTGTATAGATTTTGAGGGTAGATACAATGCGTTTTAAGTGCACTGATGGCTGGCAGTGACCAACTATCCACTGATAAACTTAGCAGCCCTGACTATTTATTCACTCATTGTAGAGTTTTTTCCTTAATATTCTCGCTTGAGGAAGAAATGAGAAATGATTATTTCCGGCATTTTTTCTGGCCTGACTGCCCTTTTGTTAAAATGTATTTTGCTAGGAAGTCGGAACCATACACTTCGTTTTTTCTTCTTGCTTGGTTTCCACAACGTCGCGTTAGTACAACTGTAGCGTTCCTTTTTCAGAGCAGTTTGGGGCCCCCCGGAACAGCACATTCATGGCTGTTACACTATACGGAAGGCAGAAGTGAGTGAAGGAGTGAGGGGAAGTCGGGATGAGTTTCCGTCGTTTTGTTACAGAGCCGGACAAAAAATTCTCCCTCCCCCCCCACCCCACCGAGCTATCCACATAGCATGCCTTCCACCCATCAAACGATCACAGCGAGCCTCAAAAGAGCTTCTTTCACGGGAAAACATTACGACCTCTCAATGGCAGCATGACAGGTCTTCCATGGGTCATTGCCGGGAAGGGCAGGAAGGTTGAAGTGTCGGTGATGGCGTTTTGGCGCACCTGATTTGAGCGAGCGTGCCATCTCCAATGTCTAGGCAGAAGATTTCACTGCGGATGGCACACACGACCTGCGCCTGGTTGCATGCAGCCACGTTAATTTTCTGGCCACTGGGCGGCTGCCACTGGTGCAGCAGTAGCTTCGTCTGGCCATCCACGAGCTGCACGGAAGCCGCTGTGACCTGCGACAAGGACCACAACAGCGTTTTGGGTACAGAAGGCAGGAGTTGAATACAGATACCAGAATACAGGGCCCCTTAGTGTAGCAGCTGCGATTTCTTTCCATGCGTACGTGGCTGACGCATTGACGTACCGTCGTTTTTATCCGCCTTTGAGGGTTTAGTTAAGGTCAGGATGGGCAAAGTGTAGCGTATTTATATATTTTATAAGTGTGGCCTCATAAAGCACCTGTAAAAGCCCATGCCGTTGCTGAATGCAGAAACGGAAATAAAATATTCTTAAGGAAGTCTGGAAAGGCCCATCTCGCGTGGCAGGAATACTGAACAGTCGTTCTGTGCAATTAGTGTGGCTTTATGGCGGCTACAATTTTTCAAGCAAATATGCAATGGTGTAAAGTGGCCTTAATTCTATCCCCTCGACACAGTGTAGTGGCATCACTTAATACTCAGCTATAGCTTTGCATTCCATAGAAATAATTTAAGGGGGAAAGTTACGGAACTAAATTGCGTGATAGGTGGTGCAGTGCATGGCGGTCACACTTAGTGGGAACAAGGGAGCGCGTGGCGCGAGCTACTACTACTAGAGCATCCTAATGGCACTTCGCGGAAACAGCGCGCATGCGCGTTGCGGGGGTAAGTAGAGTAGAGAACTCGTCGCGCGCATCGCGTAATCAGGGGGCAGCGCGTCGTCTGCTAACTGCCAGCTGCCGCCGCTTATAAAAGCAGTAGACTTTGCCAGTGGCCGCCGTGAACAGCAAAAATAAATACTGCAGCACTGGAAAATAGTTCGCAGATTTCTTTCAAGTGCTAACAAACGGTTGATGTGGAGTAGCAAGAACGAATCGGGGGCTTTTTCTACGACCCACACCGGCATTCTGCAGCCGTGAAGATCTCTAGCAAGAGCCGTCCCGGCAAGCTGTGGAATGTAATCAATGCTCGACCAGCTTGATGATACGCGCCCACCACGCGCATTGTCTGCAGCGGGCGTCGGAATATACAGAACTTCCATCTGTGTGGACGTAAATAAGAGTGAATCTCCGTTCATTACGAAACTCGTTTGAAAGAAAAAAGTAAGCCTCGGCCTTGCGAATCTTCTGTTCCTTATTTTTTTGGTTTGCATCTTCGTGCGTTTCGTGCAATGTTGCCAATAACAGTAGCTCTGAGTTTGCTTCTTAGTTTGTGTGCTTTCTGTGATCTGCTAGCTATGGCTCGCGGCATAACTAGCTTTACTGCACGTTGATTAGGAGCCTTCTTAAACTGGAGAAGCTAGCTAACCTGCGATAGGGAGTTGTGCAATGAATCCCCCTCCCCCCCCCCCCCCCCCCCCCCCCTAGGTGGAACCATTATGGGGAAGCTAGCTTGTTCATTTCAAAGAATTTTTATTTCAAGGCCTACTATCGGGGAACAACCCCGACAATATGGTAGCGTCCCGTTCTTGGTTTTCTGGCAAAACTCGCACTCAACTTCCTCGTATGGGCGTCAGTGGAGTGAAGCCGACCTGAACGCTTTTCCCTCTAATCCACGACGTTTGTTGACTGGGGCGCCATGGCAGCTCAGAATAATTCTTACATTTATCGCATAGCTTCAGGTCTAAGTGGTATTACACTGTTTATATGTCCCAGGGGTAAGCACCAGCGCTCTATAGTAACACAGCAGACCTACTGCCGCAGGCGATATCCCGCAAGAAGTCTGGTGCAAACATCCGGCCCACGTGCAGCGCGCACCTACTTCGGCGGGTAGAATACAATAAATTTCGTGGCGCAATTTCAAATCTCAGGTTAAGCTACAGAGTCTACGCTAGCAGCAAATCGTAGGCCCGGTCGTCGTTCCATACGTGAGTTACAGAAACTATTAGGACAACTCATGGTGCACTTGAGCCAGAAACGACTGCTTTAGGTATGCTTTTTATTTGCTTCCAAATGAACATTCGAGGAACTGCGCTGTAGTTACTTCAACCTGGTTGATTGAAGTGTTTGCTACGCCTATACGTGGCTGCAACCTCTCTCGGAGCTCGCATTAACGGCTAGTGCTAGCGATCTTCATAGCAGCGGAATGCCTGTGCGCGCCGTAGAAAAATACCGCGACGGGTTCTTGCTTCTCTGCATCAACCGTTTTGTTTGCGTGTAACAAAAATCTTAACTTCTTTTTCGTGCTGAAGTATTTAGTGTTGCTGTCCACGGCGGCCACTGGCAACATCGACCGTACTCAAGTGGCGGCAGCTCGCAAGTAGCAGACGACGCGCTGCCGCCTGATGACGCGAGGCGCGCGACGAGATGTGTACTCTCCTTTACCTCGCAATGCGCATGCGCGCTGTTTCCGCGAAGCGCCTTTAGGATGGTGAAGCATAATATTCAAGCAAGTTACTGTTAAAGTCCTAGTGTTTGTAGGCGCGTTGCTTTATCAAATTTTGCGACTAAAAATGCGCAACAGAGGAGCAGGGAAAAATTTGCAGGAAGACAGAATGAACTTTTCAATTTCGTTCTCGCGATTTACTTTGAGGTTTACTTCTACATTAGAATATACATAAAAAAATTCTGGCAAAACTCTGTGAAATCATACTTTAGCTCATATGCACATTTCTAACGCTACGTATATATTGGTAATTAATTGGATATGCGAGTTCTTAACTAACCGCCAACAGTTCGTTTATGCTATTAACCATTGTTCCTCTCTTTCCACTGTGTCTTCAGGCGTACCTCAAGGTACTGTTCTTGGCCCTCTACTTTTCCTAATCTACATTAATGACCTGCCTAATAACATATCTTCTAACATCCGCCTTTTCGCCGACGACTGTGTAATTTACCGTCCTATCCGCAGTACTAACGACTCCGCCACCTTACAATCAGATTTCTCTGGTGCAGTCATGGTGCGAAAAGTGGCTAATGTCTCTTAATATTCAGAAAACATGTGTCCTGTCCATTCACCGTCGCCCGGCTTACTCACCCGCTAAATACTCTATATTTAATTCGGAAATTACACCAGTTAGTTCATGTAAATACCTTGGCATTACCATAACTTCAAATCTCACCTGGTCATCCCATGTCATGAATATTATCAATGACGCTAACCGTGTACTTGGCTATCTTCGAAGAAACTTGCGACTCGCTCCGCCTTCCGTTAAACTTCTCACTTATCTAACACTTGTCCGCCCAAAACTGGAATACGCATGTGCCGTTTTGGATCCCCATCAAATCACTCTTACTAACACACTTGAATCGATCCAGAACCGTGCAGCCAGATTTATTTACTCAGATTACTCCTATCTAACCAGCGTAACCGAACTCAAATCTCGAGCTAATCTTGCTGACCTAGTGTCGCGGCGCAAATTTCACAGACTATGCCTTTTTCATCGCTTTTATCATTCCATACACCTAAACCAGGCTTTCAGTCCTGCTCATCGCCTTTCATGTCGACTAAGCCATTCGAAAGCTGTTTATCCTGCTCGTGCGCATACTGCCGCACACCATTCTTCATTTTTTCTTCAAACATCTAGGGACTGGAATGATCTGCCTTCTGACGCCGTGCACCACTCCTGCATCACTCATTTTAAAGAAGCCATCGCACAAATCATCCTTCAGTGACTTGTTTACCCCCTCATGTAACGCCCTTAACGGGGCCTTTGAGGTATAATAAATAAATAATAAATAAATATAAAGTAGTGACTTAATTATTAACGTCAAGTTTAAAACATGTTCAGAAGAAAATACCGTATTTTGAGCGCCATTTTTCGAAGGATTGTAAGAAAAATGGCCGCACAGGACTTTCAGGCCTGTATAAGCTCCGAACGGGTAGCTATCTAAGTGCATCATCTGAAAGTCACTAAAAAAATGAAGGAAGCGCGCACTAATGCGTAAGACTTGAAGGTAGCGAAGCTGTACTCAGCAGTTGCGTTTTTCCTCTTTTTCGCCTCGGGGCATTGCTTAATCCTCACCGCTGCACGAGGGACCCCTTCCTCTATCACACACGGTTCTGCTCCGCAGGTGGCCTTCCCTCGTGGCGCGCGCTTGTCGTTGCGGTGGCGGCATCCTCGCCTTCCTCCGCCCCGCCCATCGCACGTCTCCTTTTCCTCCTCACCTATCTCTGCCCTGCTACGGAGCAGCGTGCTCCATGCAGGGCGCTTGTAGGAGGGGGTGTGGTTTGACTTCTAACGCTCAAGGGCAAAAGGGGTCACCCCGCAACGGCTGCCGGAGTTAGCCTGCTGTAGCTTGCGCTACAAAAATTGCCCCGTACCATCTGGCTTTGCTATAAACGTCGTCGGATGACGACAGTCGTCTCCCGCCCCTGCCACGTAACTGTGTCTCCTCTGTTCCCAAACTACCACTCACGCTGTCACCTTCTAGTCTCAATTCCGTGATAGACGCTATAGAGCTCTGCTCAATTCAAGTTTCCCCGCGTGTGCATGCTGGCGTGCTATCGGTGGGCACCTTTGGTTACTGCTTCGCTTGTCGTCCGATCCCGGAGTTCCGGGCTTTAGCGCGATCTAGTTTTGTATTTTAAAGTCACAATATTGTTTGTCACAGTGAGGAGTGTTTGTGGGTTTCCTATCGTAAAAGTTCAGCAAGCGTTAATTTTTATTTAAATGAACAGTGCTAGTATCAGTTAGGTATTGAAGTTTGACTTGAACATGCATTCCGTTTTCTTTCCGCTGAGCAACGTTGACAAGTAGGAGCTGAGCGACCAGGTTTAGTAGTTGCGAATTGCTTTTGGACGAGCGCCTGAATCGAGGGTATGACCGAGAAACGAATCAAAGAAAAAAGCAAAGGAAGAAAATATAGAGAAAGAGAGAAAGGAAAACAAAAAAATAAAGAAATACTTACAGAAGGACAGACCGACCAAACTTTTTGCGGTTAAGTAGCCGAAAAAAAGGCTATAACCTTAAAAACTAAGTTCTGACCATTTGTTGCGTGGAGATCTTCAAAAGGCACCAATTTCGAAGCCAGTATTACTACACTCAATTCGGGACCACTTCCTAAATCAAAATTTTAAATTGAACACCACAAATAGATATTATTGTATATTCATCTAAAGCTTGTTTATAGCACCATGTGTTGAAGAATCTCAAAGGTGAACGGAAAGCAAAAAAAGCGGACTGTATTTAGTGTAAGTACCGGGCATAAGTAGTTTTAACATGGCGACCGAAAATCTTCCTTTTTTCTCGTCTTCGTCGGTCTCTTCCGCGCGCCGTCGCGACAAGATTCCCGCTTTTTTTCCACGCGATGGCCCTAGCACGCGGGCGCGAAATCTATTCAGTTGTTAGTCAGCGCCCATGTTTGTCTCTTTCTCGTCTTCCGTACCGCTTCTTGGCGCTGTGTTTTGCCTCCAATGCAGAGTGATGCGGGAGTCTGTCCAAAATATAGTTTCGACGTGGCACCATACTTTGGCAAGAAATGTTTCCAAAAAGTTTGGCATACGGGCCCCGAGGACGGCGCCAAGAAGCTCTAGTCGCGGCAATGTCAACGTCTTCATTGGGGCGACACTTGACTTGGCCATCACCAGTTCTGTTTCTACGCACTTTCTGTTGTCTTCAAGCCTTAAATGCGCGAATGCTGCGTATGTCTTTGGGCACATGTCACAAATTATGTGCAGTTGAGCTACCGTAGTCTCCGAGGATAAATGTACCCAGCGACGTATTTTAACGCTGCCAAGCTCCTGGAGGTCCGATCGCCAACGTCGAAATTGCGCTCCGATGTCAAGCACCCTCTCTTACTGCCACCTCAAGTGAGAAGGTGGCAGTAAGAGAGGGTGCTTGACTTCCTCTTCTTGAGAGAACTCTAGCCTGCTTCGTACACGCATCAATTCTTCTGAGTGAAGGAAAGGACTGAGAATCCGAATGCTTGATCGGCAGTCGAGAAGAGCTTGATTCCGGAGCCGCTCGAGTTCCTCACCGTAACTCTGTTGTTGAACAACGCGGATCCAGTAAACTTCCACGTACTTCATCTGTTCCGCTCAGATGGATCTAGATATCCGGTTGGCGACATTTCTACAATTTCTGATGAATCGCAGAATCCAATCGGTGGTTCGGAGAATACGCAACAGGTTGGTATACCGCGCCAACTCCAGGATGAGATTCACAGTCCTCACAAATCCGATTTGCACACATATCTCCCTTTCTTCCTCTACGCCTTTCAACCCAATTTCTGACTATTCCGTAGGCCAATGTGTCGGCTCTTTCAGTAACCAAATGGGTCCATGGCATCATCGCTCATCGGTTTTCAGAATGTCCAATGACACTGCGCGAGTGAGATGATCAGAAGGATTGCAATTTCCGGGATAATACCGACACTGTGTCCTAGCCGTAAATGTTTGCATTTGAGTAACTCAATTTTTGACAAATTCTTTTGATTGTGATTGACTACACGTACTCTAATGCAGAGTGTTAAGTCGGGCTCGTTGGTTCATAGTAAAGGCAAAAAAACAGCGCAAAGAAACGGCACGGAAGACGAGAAAGAGACAAACACGGGCGCTGACTAACAACTGAATAAATTTTTTTGCTTGTAGGCAATATAACAAAATCGAGAAAGAACACTAAAACAAGATACAGTTATGATTGTAGAAATGCTATCGCTTTGGTCAACAAGTCGACAAACGGTTTTCGGACGCATGCGCCCGCTCGCTCGTTCATAGAAAAAGCTTCAACGATCTCGCGTGTTCTCTGTAACCATAGCGCTCAAGGACATGCTCAAGGACAATGCTCAAACACGAGCTATATCTACTCATTGCCCGTCTGTCGACTTGTTGCCCAAGTAAATAGCATTTCTACAATCTTTAATGTACCCTGTTTAAGTGTTCTTTCTGGATCTTCTTATATTGCCTGCGCGCAGTAAAATTTATTCAGTGCTTAGTCAGCGCCCATGTTTGTCTCTTTCTCGTCTTCTGTACCGCTTCTTTGCGCTGTGTTTTGCCTCCAATGCAGAGTGATGCGGGAGTCTGTCCAAAATATAGTTTCGACGTGGCACCATACTTTGGCAAGAGATGCTTCCAAGAAGTTTGGCATACGGGCCCCGAGGATGGCGCCAAGAAGCTCGAGTCGCGGCAATGTCAACGTCTTCATCGGAGCGACACTTGACTTGGCCATCACCAGTTCTGTTGCTACACACTTTCTGTTGTCTTCAAGCCTTAAATGCGCGCATGCTGCGTATGTCTTTGGGCGCATGTCACAAATTATGTGCAGTTGAGCTACCGTAGTCTCCGGGGATAAATGTACACAGCGACGTATTTTAACGCTGCCAAGCTCCTGGAGGTCCGATCGCCAACGTCGACATTGCGCTCCGATGTCAAGTGGAAGATCCTAATCCCAAGAGACATCCCGCTTCCATAGCTCTTGAAATAATATCTTGGCTTGAACTGTGAATGGTGCAATCATTCCGAGAGGATCAAACATACTTGCCACTGTATGGAGCACTGATTTCTTGGAGTTCCGAGGCTTGTTAAAAACAAACTGAATTTGTAGCTATTGTCAAAGTGGTCTCAACGCCCTGTCCGGAAGTGTCATATGCTGTCACCACGGAATTCCTAGGCTAAGGTAGGTATGGAGTGCCCTTGACTAAACGAAATTGTGTGGTCTGAAAGGCTAGATATGAAATATTACAAACACATTTTGGGCACCAGTCTGTGAGATCAGCGGATCTGGGTTTCAAAAATAGCGCTCCATGCTTGCGTGTGCCTATTTGCGGTGGATATTATTTAAATACAAAACTGTTGCATAGCGAGCACTAAAACAGGAGCCCCGGCGAGAAGGTTTCAAACGGTGAGTTGTATCCCCAACGCCAGTAAATACGTTAGAGAGGCCTTTCCAGGTTTTAAAAGCATACGTTAACGGAAGAACGACAGAAGCGAGACCGAAGCCATGGATGCCCGTAGCGGGCACGATCACTTTTCTTACACAGTAAATTCACGATGATGATCATGACTGGCGCATAGCCAGTGGGAGATTTAGCATCCTCCAGCGCGTGCAACGTTCGTGTCTGCCGCTGTAGAAGCGCGCTACAGCATGCCGTACTTGCTCGCCAGTCGACAGCTTCTCCAGCTAGAACCACGACCGCGTATCGGCCAAATTTCAACATGGCCCTCTAGTGCTTGTATTTTCGGATAATCTACGCGTAGAGTGTCCCAGAGCTAATAGGAAAGCTTGAGCGTCATGCGGGCTCTAGTCACTACGGGCTGATTCCTCGCTTTGACACTTCTTGAACATCTGCGTACTCCGCCGCAGCTTGAACAAGCGAATCTGGTTCTTCAGAGCTTCACAACACTGAAACTTGGCACTGTTGCACGGCGAACACCCGGCTGGGATTTCACCATCCTCCCAGATAGTTCATGGTGAGTAAACAACAGGTCCACAATCCAACCTTTTGGTCCAGAAGCTCCTTCCTTGTACAGCTGCCGGCAAACGCTGTCCCTTTACGTCTCCAGCAATGCTTGCGCCGTCTTGCCGCTTTGAGGATAGCCAAGCGCCTACTTGGTGACGTGGACGACAACCAGCTCTGCGTCCTGCTTCCCGAAAGACCTCCTATCCTTCAGTCTTGCTGCGTTGCCCTGAATATTATGACATGCAACCTGGAATGCCTTGGTGTAGAGAGGTCTTCTTAGAACAGTTTTGTTACTCTCTTGGGTTTTCTTTTGTGCAAGTCCCGTTCCTGAGGAGCGCACTTTCGTCGTAGGTTTTAGCTCAGAATATGGTTCTCCTGCTTCTTCACCAGGCCTGCCTGTCTCCGCCGAATGACGAGAAGTAGTCTGCAAAGACGGTTCAGCCTTTCTGGCTACAGGTATACGGAAGGACACAAACTTTCCTTTGGGTGAAAATTCCCGGACTACGTCTGCAATGTGGGCTATCCGGCTTTCACGAAGGTTCGGCTACGCTTCACCCTTTATGAAGTTGGGAACAAAGATGTACTCGAACTCAAACTCACACGGTGGTGGCTCGATTCTTTCGTTCGCGTCTTTCACTTCACGCGTTCCTTCGTCTACTTGGGAGGAAGTAGCTGAGTTGTCCTTGTGTTGGGCTGTCGTAGCTTCACGTTTTTCCAGTTGTTTTCCGCTGAAATGCTCGACGCTACCTTAGTGCTGGCTCCCACGCCGTCAACATCTGGAACGTGGCTGTTGTCCGTTGTCTTGACACGGCCCCGGAACCCCTTGCACCCTTATGGCTAACCGTTCAAAGTTGAAACCTGAAGCATCGGCAGGGCAACTGGCGAAGTCGACGTGTGAGGGGTCATGTGGACGGGGTGAAGTTTCCTTTCCGGTAAACTTAATGCCAGCTGCCCGTAGATCGTTCAAAGTCGATCGCAGCCGACTGAGGGTCCCGCATATCTTTTCCTGGTAGTGCAAACTGTCGTAGCAATTGTGTTCTAGCGCGTCTCCCTGCAGCAGCTCACCTACCATAACGTTCAACTCATTGAGTTGGGCTTCCTTCTGTTCGAGCTCGTTGACAGCCAACTCCAAGTCCAACGCAGACGGTGAGGGAACTTGCCGGAACTCAGTCGCTGCCTTTAGCAGCCTCGTTACAGAAGCGCGCCGAGCCTTCCTCAACGAACGCAGGGCGTTCAGGTCATCACCAGCTTGGTACTCGGGGGACGTACCGTTGATCCCAAGCGTGGTACCCTGTACGTGACGGTGTGTATCTGCGTCCTGTTGAAGGTTCCAGTCGGTCGTAGGTGGGCCGTCAGGGTCAGCCATGGCGACCTCCGGCTGAGGGCGGGGCAACGGCGGTCAACGGCAGTCAAATCAGAGGGCTCTACAAACCTCAAGCCGAAGGGGACGTCGGTGGTCTCCTTCGCCACACCTGCTCATTCTCCCGGGCTTAACGGCACCGAAATGTTAATGGAAGAACGACAGAAGCGAGACCGAAGCTATGGCTGCCCGTTACGGGGATTATCCCTTTACTCGCACGGTAAATCTATGATGATGACCATGATTGGCGCATAGCCAGCGGGATATTTACCAGCATAACCAAATTTCTAGATCACTTCATTCTTGTCCATGTGCTCAGGTGACTTAGATATTTATAGACAGTGTATAATGCTTCCGTTAATGCGCCCATTCTTCTGCTAATGACGTATGGGGCAGAAACTTGGTAAAGAAACTCATACCTACCAGACGGGCTATGGAAAGAAGCATGCTAAGGATCGCACTTAGGGTTAGTAAAAAAGCTTCGTGGATTACGGAAAAAAGTCGCGTGGAACATATTATAGCCTACATTAAGCAAGAAGCTGCTGATACAATGACACTGGAGACCTGTGCTGTTCATTTTGTTGTTGCTCTAGGGAACTTGGATAAGTTCAGTATACCACTAGAGTAATATGAGAAATAGTTACGAAAGACAACAGTAAGAAATATTGTTGCGGAATAAAATATTGAAATACAACCAAAGCATCAACCCAGTTCTAGCATTTAAGTAATTTAACTTACCGTACAACCATCATATCAGCTCAAAATAAACTCATTTATATCTTTTGCTGAGCTTGTTTTATAGGCTCCGGAACGATCGCCGAGTGGCGCTGCACTCTCCCCGGAGGGGGAGTACGCCGGGACGGCCGCCTATTCGGCACGTACTTTTTTCGCTGCGCGCGTGCTGCATTTCTCGCGCTAGGAAGAGGGCTGGGTAAAATTTTCTTTCGACTTATGAAAGCATACACATTACCACGTGTGCAGCAAGTTCGGTTTACACCTAGAGTAGCTACTGGGTTCATTTTTTGCCGGTGCTTGTCTTGTCGTCTGCTAGAGACGCGTCGTCTGCTACGCGCCGCTCCAGCGGCCGAGCGCCCCGGCGGTTTCTAGGGATAAAGAGTGCTCTTGTGGGTGACCCTTGGCTGGTCTAACCACCTCAGTCATCGCGAAACGACTGCGTTTGGTGAACGGCTTTTCAGCGCCCTAAGGAAACGCCCCCCGGCCCGCTCCTCCGCGTCTGGCAAGTGCACGCGCAGCTCGCGCTGTCTCCCACACCGCCTGAGGCATCCAGCCTCCTACTCACGAATGTGAACAAAGCAACCGCCGGCTGCGCGAGCTACTTAAGCCAGCACGTACAAAGAGCGGCGGGAACACTCCCCACTAGCCCGAAACAAAAAGATGAAACTGAAAGCGAAGCAAACCCCCCTTATTGTTGCATGGTCAACTGCCACGACAGTAACAAGGCGAAAGAAGAGGATCCATTCGTTAAATTCTGCATATTCCCCGCGAAAGCGCACCAAAAGGATAGACGGTAAGCATGGATCACTGCGGTTCGAAAGGTGAAATAGGTTGACATATTTTTGTTTGTATCTGTGTGCTTTCAGTTTACATTACCCGGCTTTGAAAATGCGAACTAGTGTTCTAACGAGTCCTCCCCTCTACCCTTTTTTTAATGCATGCTGCCAATAATTGTTTTCCGCTATAACAAATGAACTTCGGAGTTGTTTAGCCGGTGGCGTTCGATATCGTCAATATATAACACAATAGGTTGACATTTTGCATGGGTGAAAAAAAAAATATTTTCTAGCGATTTACCTGGCTGTAGTAGCTCTGGTCCGTCTTGTCATTGTGTTCTGGACAGGATTGCTGCGTTGTTCGCTTTTTTCCCACAATTAGAAATACTGGTAATTAAAAGAGGTATACACCAAATTCTGTATATTATAGTAATTAAAAGTTATACGCCACAAGCTGTTCTGTTGTTTCGGCGAACTTTCACGCTAACCCATACTTGTACTCCAAGTGGGTGACAAACATTGCGAACAAAAAGTTCTTCAAGGACAAGTAAAGTGGAAATGCGGCGCTGTCAGCGCACCCCTTCATTAGCGTGTGCCTTTCTAATGCGTTTTTATAAGATGCAGCTGATTGTTTCAAGAGTAAGAAATAACCTATAACCATAATCAATCACGTTTTTCTTACATTTCTTCCAAGCCTCAGTGTTTCTGCAGTCCAGAAAGTCCGGATGCCCGAAGCGCGAGCATGCGAAGGGAGTAACAAACAAGAGAAAAGTACGCTGTTACAAGCTGAACAGCTGTCGCCTTGCAGAAGAAAAAAGCAACCGACGACCGCCGAAAAACGCGTTTCCCCCTTTAAAATCGTCGGGGCAGTCTGCCGGTCGAGCGGCTTGAAGCAGGCGGCGCGTCTGTAGCAGACGACAAGACAAGCGTCGACAAAAATGAACTGAGTAAGAACTCGAGGTTTAAACAGAACTTGCTGGACACGTGCTGACGCGTATGGTCTAATAAGTAAAAAAAAAATTTACCCAGCCCTCTTCCTAACGCGAAAAATGCAGCACGCGCGCAGCGGAAAACGCACGTGCCAAAGCGGCGGCCGCCGCCGGGTACTCCCCCGGAGGGGAGAGGGCAGCGATTCCCTCGCCCGGCAAACTTTAGCTTCGCCTCCCTATACATGAAAAAGACTTCGATAAAGAACACAGCACGGGCATGCTTTGTACCATTTGCTGGAATCTCCTTCAAATATCCCAAACTCAATTTCGCTTGGAAGTCACACACTTTTCGCTTCGATTCGAAAATATTTTGTGAAGATTCCGGGATATCCCGCCAACAATATTATTCGCTGAGTATTCAGCCCGTAAAACAAGATTCATTATCCCGAATATTAGGCAATCTATGAAATCACCTTGTGGAATACAGAAAGCATGACTTTACGTCAATGGGCCATTGTTTTTATCGGCCCTGATATACACAAAAGTACGCGAAAGCTGACCAGGTTGGCTAAATTTGGAGTTAGTTACAAACTCCAGCACGAAACGAACGGGCACAATAGAAAAGGGACGGCCAGTTCGCAGTTATTTTTCACTGCTTAATGGTCGCTCCTTTGTCTTCGCAAGGCGGTTTACACGGAAGCTTCGAATCCTCCACGAGCCATTACTGTATTACAAATGTACACGTCACGATTATTTTTGTTCTGTGTTTTTACGTTCATTGGAGTGAAAATAAGGTTTAAGAGTTTCAACTTTCAAAACACTGCCTTTTTTAGAGGTGCACAGACAGGCATTCGCTAGAGGACCTTTACATTCTGACCATTCCTCGTTTTCAAATCAAATCAAATGAAATCAAAATTAATTAGTTTCATGATAGTACACAAATACATTGGAGTGGTACAGAGAGAGGGCCCGAAGTGAAGCACTGCCGAAGGGACTACTTATTATGGAATATAAGACAAGTGATTAAGATTAGTGGTTTAGCCATTATTGCAGGCGCACAATTTACAAACAAATGTTCAAACAGGCAGACATACATCCAAACAATTATATCTTAAACACTATTACAAACCAGCGTTTAATTTATTGTTCAGGCTATCAGCAGACAAAATAAAAGGAAAAAACAGAAAGGAAGAAAATATAGAAAGGAAGAAATACAAAATAAAGGTAAGGGTACAAAATAAAAGAAAGAAAGAAGGTATAGAAAGGAAGCAAAAAAAAGTAAAGGAAGAAAAGAAAAGGAAAAGAAAAAATAAAGTTTGGTGCAATAATGATTGCTGTGAAAAATGTGAAAAACACACGTGAAAAAACAATGCGAAAAACACATGAATATAGAAATTACCAATGTTAAATTACTTCAACAGAATAAAATGATCAGTAAAATGATCAGAATAGCAAAAACGAGCGCAACAAACATTTTAACCAGAATTAATATAACGACAGTACTTAACGCAACATCGGTTAGAAATACAGGAATAAAGAATAGGAAAAATGAATAATAAAGGAATAAAGAAAGGAAATAAAGAAAGAAAAAGGAAGGAAAGAATAAAGAAAGGAAAAAGGAATAATAAAGGAAAAAAGAAATCACTACCGTAGACAGGGAATAATTGAAAAAAAAATGCCAGGTATATTATTTCCAAAATACTATAGGGGTTAGCGGCAGGGAAGCATTTAGGTTACGGCCAGAGTACCTAAATTATGGCCAGAGTTGTGCTGGCTTACGTTTGGAGTCGATATGCAGGGAAAAAGTGAATGAATCGAGGCAGGGGGTGCGAAGATAATGGCACTTCTTGGACGATACATGCATTTAATACTGCCTGTCTCTTTAAAAGTGAAAAACTATGCAAGGTTATGTTAGGCTTCTAGAGTATGCAAACCTGATAAATTTTTAACATAATACATCCTGGAGCTCAGGAACCAAGCGTAAATTTACCACGTGATCCCCTTTTTTTCGCCCATCATGGCACATCAGGGCTGGAATCATGCAGTTCCAACACATCAATAAAATTATTGCATTATGTATGCGTGGACAAACACCGAGAAAGTGAAAGGCTGCAAACATGTCCAGTTGCGTGTATGGGAGCTCAATTACAGCGTTAACAGTAAGAAAAATAGAAAGAGAGAGCGGGGTTCGCATTGAAAAGAGGCGTCCATGCAGTAAAACCCTGGTGCAACCAATTCATGAATGGTCCAAGGGAGCAAACCCATTCACATTTTTGTCGCAAAAATATCGATAACAGGTGCTTTAAGGGACAGGGTAGACAAAACGTTTTGTAACTGAATGGTCACCGCTTTGGTAATAGTTTCTTTTTTACTCCAAGGCAACCAATTATGCTCTCATCTCTTTCATTCACTTTTTTGCTTTTTTTTTGCGTCGTAATAATGCGCAAAACGTATCGGCAAAAAACAATCTGCTCCCACTCAACGAACAGTATGTTAGCGGCTGGCATCTGCGTGACGCTGCAGAATGTACGAACAGTAATCCGAAAGCTATATTCGTCATGACGCCACTTCAACATACTACGTCTAAAACTTTTTGCCATCACTTGTCACACATTTTTAAGCGGGACAAGCAACTACATTTATTTAATTAGCACATGCTTTTACTTTACTAAAAGACATTTTAACTCTGTTTAGCAATGCAGTGTCCCTTTACAACCGCAATCCGAGAAATCCTTTTGGGGATTATTTATTGGGTGGGAACACAGGTCAGGACACTTCGGCCTCGTGGGGGTTACAAAACACACGCAGCCAGACGCATCGAAATATTTGCAATCACGTCACACCAACCGACTGGTGTAAGCAAAGTGGTTTTGAGACTTGACAAAACTACATCCGCACCACGTAAGCCCATTTTTCTGCCGTGTCACATTTACCGCATTGTATAGTGCACAGAATTCTATCCGGGCCTTTTCCGCACCAAAGCATGCGCCTGACGACTAGCTGTTCAATAGTTTAGGGCATTGGTTTCAAGTATTCACCAGAGAAGGCGTGTTGAATTATCCTACTGGCAAACGTTTCCTCCCTTCCATGTAGCCTGTAGTGAAGCGGTGAATTTACAGATGAGAACGGAGCCCGACACTTCTTTCTTTTCAGGTGTCATTGGGATAACTAATGTGTGTGCGTACAGAGGCACGCATCTTCGTTTGCAGACACAAAAATATTTATGAATTGTTAGAAGCTACGGACAGAAAGCTTGACCATAGGGTAACACTATGATTCAGCAAGCAAATGAGTGGCAGTTTCGCATTCGCTTCAGGTTTGTCGCGGAACAAAGTATTTATTGGACGTTATCTCTTTTTTTCAGGCCGGACACGCGACTACAACCACATAACAAAACCAAATCAGCAAATCTTTCAAAGTGTAGCAAAAAAAGACTAGTACTGGATCTGAGCAATGACCAGAGACCGTACCTGAATGAGTTGCTTGTTGCGGACATTGCCGCAGAATAATGTATGCTGTGATGTGTCGAAACCGGCCAGTGCCGTCTCCTCCACCTCATCCCCACACAGCATTAGGACACTGCAGGAGAAGCCAACACCATTTCGTCTACTGATCCGGCTTTCTAGACGCGTGGCAAACAATGATAAAGTGTTTATGTTAAAAAATAATTCTGAAATAAATTCGGAAATGGTGTATTCACACAAAGATTCAGGCCAAATGAAGGAGTCCTAGCGGTGCCACAAGAACATTGGAATATTACATTATCTTATGTGGGAAGGTTCAGAGGGGTGCTCTTGCCTGCTTTGTCATTGCTGCGTATTCTCGCTTAAGCTCCCTATTCACAATGGCGCCGCTACAGACCAGCTGTACACGGAATTTGTATGTGCAGAAATATAATCTGAATGCATTAATTACAGATGATGAGGTGAGTTTGTTCTTGACGTAACGGGAGCCCTTGAACACTACAATTCGTTTTAAAGTATTCGGGTATACAAGGAAACGAATTAAACAGACTGCACTATGTTTTTTTGCTGTGAACAAAGTCGTCTTCTGGCACGCATGTTTCTGTGCCGCATAATGTTGCATAACGTCAAGGAATGTCGCATAACGGCATAACGGCATAATGTCACATAAGGGCAAGAAATTGCGAGCCATAAATACGACCAAGCTTAATTACAGCAGTGCATACTCAACGAGTGCAAACATCTCATATCTGCAGTGGGTATTTATAACAAAGTAACAGTATGTTTTGAGCAACATTTCTCCGCAAACAGGTTATTTTCCCGACGGCAGCATCTCGATCTTGCTTCAGCTGACAGAGCTACAAATGAGTACAATCTTCCCACTGCTGGGACAAAATGTCAATATGTGCTGCTTCATTATACCACCTTTAAACTTCTAAACACGCCGAGAATTACGATATTTTTGTGAAATTATCAAGGTAGCAAAAGGCATAGCAATCTTAAAAAGACTGGCCACTGTAAAAACAAGAGATAAAAATACAGAACGTGATTAAGAGGGTCTCGTATCTTAACATTCCTATTAGACCTATTACTTAAGACCCACGGGCTTGAAAACCATCTAGCACCTACGCGAAAAGCTTCACAAACACATGGAGATGTGCACAACGGCCTAGTTTGCCTATTCTAAATATATGCCACTTTCGTACAAAAATTAAAAAACAAAAGGCTCGCTTGGAAGACCGCAAGCGCCATGTAATGAAAACAAAGCTGAAACGCAATGTCTGGTTGATTTTTCACTGCAGCAAATATGCGCTATATTTCTAACAGAAGAATTTTTTAGGGACATTTTGCTGGGTTTGTAAAACTTTTTGTAATTGCGCACGCTGCTTTTTGATCTCTTGGGTTATCAATTAGAAAATCCCATAGGAGTGTGTTCAAGTGAGTCCTCTTTAACAGCACAAAAAACTCCAGTATATGTCAAATACGACCTCCATAGTAAAAGCGAACGTGGCTCTCTTCAGAAAGATTACGAAGAACTTATGTCTCGCTGAGAATCATTATATATTTGATGCTGATGCACTAAATATATCAGCGCATTCCATGTTCGAGAGAAGAGTACAACTGAAATAGACAGTGTGGAAAGTATCTCTACAACAGTAAAAGAGCATCCCGGAGAACAGTTCTGGGGCGGGTCCCTTTGTTTACTGTCGTCCACGAGCACGAATGTAAAGTTGAAACCTCTCTAACCTGCCCTCGGGGCAGATTTCTCACTGCGTTTCCGATCTGATTATCCTAAAGATATAGATTAACCCCCTGCCTGTGAAGCATGCATACGATTTGCACAGCCGTGAGAAAAAAGTTCGCGGGATTCTTGCTAGTCAACCTGGTTTGGCCCACGAAGGAGAGGACGAGCATGTTGTCCCGCGTGTCCGCGTCTCCACCAGCATTTGGAGCCCCAACCCTGAGAGGCCAGATGCCCTTGATGCCGGGCAGGTCGATGGTGGCATGCTCGTGGATGCCAATGCCATTACGGATGACGCGCAGCGATCCCTCCTTGGAGGTCCCCGAGCAGGTCACCAGCTGGGCTTGGCCCTCGCTGTCGACCAGGCACATGTCCACGATGGGGCCAAGGTTTGTGAACGCTTCCATCAGCTCAACGTGGGAACCCTGCCCATAGGGAAGAAGAAATGAGCTCGTCACAAGAGAGTAAACGCACCGCCAACTTTTGTAAACGTGAGAGCATCGCTCGCCCACTTGTCGAAGGTTTAGCGCTTGCGTGATTGTTCCATTTGAGCAGCCGGATCGCTGCCACCAAACCACTTCCTACTACTAAAATCCTGCGCGACCTTGCTGGAACGAACATTCACGTTTCTCAAACGAGTGCAAAGTGCACCTGCAATTTGTTTCTGTCACAAAATATAGTGTGCGCCTGTCTCCAAGAAAGCTTTGCCGATATGTACCGGCTTATTTATTCATTACTTCAGAGTACCCCTAAATGCCGTCTGGACGAGGGTATTACATATGGGGAGCAGGACAACAAAATACAAAAATATGTACCAACATGCATAAACGTATTGTAACCAGTAATTAGCTGCAACGAAGGAAAAAAAAACATAGTAGAAGCTACAGCCATACTGGGTTGTACAAATGTTCAACAATCAGATAAATTTCGAACCTAGAGCCCAAGAGCTCTAAGAATTTGGTTGAAACTTTTTCGTTGATAAAATGAACTGGAAAAACCAATTTGGCGTAAAAACAAAACATGGGAAACATAACAAGTGGCAGTACAGCCACATAGCCTGCAGCAAAAGCAAGAACAATGAATGCAAGCTACAACTATAGGGTGTTATACAAATTCAAAAATACAAGGACAACATTTATAGTTAGTGACAATAGTGTGCAGGCGCTGCAAGAACTTATTGGGATCTTTTTCGGTGGCAACATGTGCCGGCAAGTCATGTTACTCAAAAATGGTGCGCGGTTTAAATAATCGTGCGAAGCGAAGTGAGTGACATTATGGATGTTTAAATATGCTGAGGTGATATCGTGGAAAGAGAGCAGAGGGGCCTTCAAAGAAATTTTCATGCAGTGATGGGTATTTGCAAAGCTTGTGAAAAAACGATAAACGCGCATGTTTCCGACGAAGGGCCAAATCCACTAGTTCAGCACGGTTTTAGATGCGAAGCAGCTTATGGTCGAGCCGGTTTCTGCGCCGTTGTGTGCGCGCCGTTGTGCGGCGTCCGCGCCCCCCCCCCCGTGCATGCCTGGCCAGGCACCGCTGATGATGATGGTGGCAGGTTCCTCTAGGAATTTGCCAACCAAAGAATCCATCACGAGATAGCTTCGCGTTCAATCACCGTCGTCATCTTCCGTAGGGGAACCCTGAGTGGTATTGAAGGCATTCCTCCTCTCCTATCCGACGCTCCTCTCCTCTCCGGCATTCCTCCTCTCCTCTCCGAGATTCCGCAATAAATGGCAACACCTGCGGCTCCGCGCGCGATAATGCGAAGCAGCCTAGGGTTAGAGACGCGACGGTAGCCGCTGCATACTGCTCTGGGGGCGCCACTGTATCTCCGCGGTATAAATGACGCGCGCGCGCGCTGCGCTCTCCTCATTGCCCTCCCGCAACGCCGCGATCTAACTGAAAACTAATGAGAACTTGAGTCGACCCCATGGCTGCTTCGCATACTACTCACGGTTCCCCTACGGGAAGATTGCACATTTTTTTCTCAAGTCAGTGGCACTGGAAAACAAAGAATAATTAGGGTAAATGAAACGCGCAACATGGTTTTGCAAGGATACAATATTTTATATGATGTAGGCTTGATGAGGGTCCTAAAAGGCGCTGGCATACTCTAATTTAAGGCAGAGAAAAGTGCTGAAAGCAATCTTTTACTGTGATACAGCCTGTTTTAAATTACGTTTTAGCGACTCAAGGGAACAGTTAGAGCTTGCACTAGTAAGTTGGAGGTGATGCTGCCATGTTAGATGATGCGGAAAGTGAAGGCCAAGGTAGCTTTAAGTAAACTAAAGTGCTTTATTATTCGAGGAATAATAAATAAGAATACGTCTAGTAGAGTTAGTAAATGACATCAACTTAGTGTTATAAACATTTAGCGACAAAAGACAGGTTTAACAGAAGAGATTAATTTAGTCTAGATGAGATTGCAAGGCTGAGTGGTCTGAATCACAGCAAATGGCAGGATACATTACGCAGTCGTCTGCAAACCCTGTAACTTGAGAAGATAGAGTTAGGCAGATCTTTAACAAAGACAAGAAAGAGTAGTGGTCCATGAAGGGTTCCCTGGGTTACCGGTACAGAGGAAGAATTTATATTCATAGCGAAGGTGAATTGGGACCTGAAGGACAGGAAAGCTTTTATTCATATAAGAACGTCCGGGTGAGGCTTAAGTTGTGCTAGTTTTAGTAATAATCTGTGGTGAGGAACGTGGTCGAAAGCTTTAGCGAAATAAAAAAAAATCATCAACCTGGTAACCGGCCTCCATGGATTCGTGAAGATCGTAAACAAAACCGGCTAGTGGATATACGCAGGAATAACTCTCGCGAAAACCGTGTTAATTATAAATATGTTTTTCTAACTAGTGTATGACTTGACTGTGTATGGCATTCTCAGTGATTTTTCAAATGGGACTAGTCTGGTAAATGAACCACGAGTTCAGTGGGGAAGAGTGGTCATGGGATTTAAAAAATGGGACAACCTTGGCTGCTAGCCAGTCTTGAGGTACAGTTAAGGTAGACGACGATTGTGAAAACCGAGGCCTTAAGAATGGACTGACGCTCAGTGATATGGATTGAGTATTTTATTAAAAAGCTAATACTGTCGGCGGTGGTAGAAATTTTGTTTCTCCAAAGTCTCAAAATATCCGCTTCGCTTGTAGTAGCCTACGGCATAGCTGTAGTGCATGAACTTTAAAATTGGAATGAATCAAACATCTTCTCTTGTAAAAACATAATAAAACGGCTATTTAGCAGCTCGGCGCATTGAGATAATTAGACTGAAACGCCGTCAATATCGTTTATAACGTTTAGAATAATGTTTCGATTACTTTTAGGGTTTACAACGCACCAGAACCTGCGTGAGTTACTTGTCAGGTTCGATGACAAATCATAGACAGCGGGCATATTTAGTAGTGACTGATATTCCTTGTCGCATATTTGTATTTCGTCCAAGGGTGTGAATTATCATTTTGGCAAACTGCTTATATCAAAGCTTCTTTATTCGAGCGTGGTAGCTGCGGCGTAAACCATGGAACCATCCTCCGGGTCCTCACGGTTAGGACGGGTGTAAATTTGTCAATTATACTAATACATTCACTTTTTAACAGCAACCAGTTTTATTCAACCGTGGGGAGGAGATGCTGATCTAGGAATTGCTTGTAGAAAAGAAATTATTTTTAAGTTCATACGACCAAGGTTGCCTCAGTTATAGCGCATGATTATTTTGCTAGTCCACCTTCTTTCTACCACTGGGCTACCCAGGTTTATAGTAATCAGGTTTATAGTATAGTATGGTCGAAAATGCCATTGTTCGAGCAAGCACGGTGGTCGTTCATTAAAATACATCAAGAGTATTAGAAGATGTTGCCGAGCAGCACGCAGGGAAATTGATAAATTGCATTAGAGACAAATCTAGACAAGTCTGGCAAAGTGTGTGCGCTTCCGTTTCACCTTGTGAAACTGCTAGATCACTCGAGTTTATAGCAAAAAAATTGAAATCACCAAAAATGATAAGGGTGACATTAGGAAGCCGGGTTTAAATATCGCTTAGAACACGGGAAATTCGCTCGCAGTGAAGGAGCCCATATCAGGAGGGCGGTAAAAGACAGGCAGTAACAACATGATTACCAGAAGACTTCAAGGAAACAAACACGCATTCAAGAAAAGTGCATATTGTGATAATGGTTACAACAAGATCGCTTTTGAGGGCAATGAGTACGACACCGCCCCTTCGCTTGCACGGATCACAGCGGAACAAATTGAACGGTAATGCGCAAACAAAAATATTTTTTTATCGCTTACAATGTCGTTGAGTCAAGTTTCAGTCAATATTACAGTTGATGCTAAGGAAGAATCAATAAGTCAACAATGGGGGACAGTTTTCGAAAGAGCACTTCGAATATTTGTGAACAAGAAGGTAGGCTCTCTTTGCCAAAATTTTCTAAGCCATAGCATATGAGCATTGTCAAAAAATTCTGAGTACAAGCTTACCTCTTGAGAGGCCGAAACGTTTTCTGCGGGAAGCTGAAGAAAATGCCTGTCTTTCTTACTGCCACGAAACATACCAGTTACCATTGAACGTTAGGCTTTGGCTACGAATTATTTGTAACTCATAGACCTAACGTGTAAATTAGAAAAATTTGACACAGACTGTACGTGCGCATTTCATACTAATGGTTATCACCACCACCACCATAACCCGCTCCTCCCCGAGGTTGAGCGAAAGTTAGAGTCACGGCCGATGCTCCTGCTCACCAGTTGGGTCAGAGACGGTTGGTCGTTCATTGTCATGTATGAGGAGAAACTAGTACAGAATCACAATTCTGCTTTTCATAAGACTGTGGTGAATATGTGGCATCAATTGCGACTGTCCCTGTTAAAAAGTACTACTGTAGTGAAGTAAAACACCGTGACTTCAAACTCTACGTTAAAATTTTTTAGCGATTTCAAGCGTTTGCTGCAGCACAAACATTCAATCGTGGGGCAGGGAACGGAAGGAGAATGAACGTACGAGTGCCCAAGCCTAATGCACGTTTGCCTGGAGCATCGGTACCTGAATTGAAAACATACATATGATTAAAACACGTGCAGCCTCATTGGCTAGGAGTACGTGGCTGCGTGCAGAGATTCACGTAAGAAACGTAATTGATGATTTTTGACAGTAAAGCTCCAAGTTGCAGGCATGTTTCGAACAGGCAGAAAAGATCAAAATCCTAGCAAAAAAAGCAAACCTCGCCGTCAGATACCGTGTGTTGCGACGGTAATTGCAACACTTTAAAAAATTTTCCTGAGCGAACCACAGCTCCGTTCGCGCTCAAACTTGCCACGAAGATCGCAATTTGTGGTTTATTTTGTTTGATACCGGTAACAACGATGGTACTTACCTGTTTATCCTGAAAATAAATAAAAATAATTTTTGCCTATGGGAAAATGCCGGCGATTTGGACGTGCGAGCCCGAAAACCTGGTTTTCTGATCGTCTGCTAGCTCATTTCTATGTGAATTTTCTGATCGTCTGCTGCACCATTTGGCTCCGTACGTTAATCACAAACGTGCATTTCACTCTGCAGGTGGTTCCGTCGTTCCAACATCAACTTGCGCTGGCTCGCACGTGCAGATCAGCCGCCGTTTTCCCATAGGCGAAAGTCGCTTTTATTTATTTCGAGAATACGCAGGTAAGTACCATCGCTGTTCCCGGTATCAAACAAAATAGACCACAAAGTGCAATCTTCGTCACAATGTTTAGCGCGAACAGAGCGGTGGCGCGCTCAGGAAAAAATTTTAGTGTTCCAATTATCGTCGCAACACCCTCTATTTGCATCTGTTTAATTCAGTCTTAAATGTGCCTAACGGCACTTCCTGGCTTCTCGATGGGAAAAAACAAAATGGGCTCTGCCGATGACGCGAGAGCGCATTTGAAGCTACAGGGGTCAACAACAAAACAGAAAGAGCCTACAGTACAAGGTTCCGTTTTTTTTGGTTGCCGTCTGTAGTTTCAAAAGCGCTCTCCCGTCTATGATGTACCATTACCAACTAGCCCAACATCAACCTTTGTGGGGGTTTACTGTCATCAGGTTGGTTCGCTTTTGCGTGGTTCCTTCCCTTTTGCGTGCTCCTTCTCTTTCAAGAGTATTTCCGTTGCAGCTACTATGTAATTTGGAAACAATGAAGCAACGTTATTTTCTGTCCTAGTCAAAGCGGCAACAATGCTGTCCTTTCACACCAGCCAGCAATTGCCAAGTTGAGTCAGACACGATACCTACTGGCCTGCTTTATTTCCGGGCAGTGCCATTCTCGGCGATGCTGCTTTAATGCTGTGCGATTTATTTTAGTGTTACATTTAGGGATAGGGTTAGTGTTGAAATTCACTGGAAAATAAGGCGTGAGTCAAGTAGTTTCAGGCACTGATGGTGTTGGTTGGCCTTGTAAAGTGACAGCTTTTCTTGATGCATCAGCATTCTTTGCGGCATAACCCCACATCCCCAACTGTGTACTGCCCTGATTATGCACAACATTGAACATTCAAATAATTATATTATCATGCAGCTACATAATTAATGAAATAGGAGTAAAAAAGCAAAAATGTACAGAACGTATACCTTCAACAATAAAACTCCCAATGAAATAAAAATCTTGGCTACACAGCGCTCTCGAAAAACTAAAAGAAAAGTTTAAAAGGCCTTGAAAAAACAAACCTGGCACGGTTAAAATAGTGAAAACGGACCATTTCTGCAACGCCCTGCTTTGGCACAAAAATGCATACTTCGCTATGTTGACACTTTTATACGCTGATGGCTAAATGGTTATAATTAGGAAACTGCTCGAATCCGAAAACAACATACAGGACATTGAAAATATCAAAAATTAACTACCGAAAAAAATGGAAATGTAACAGAGCAATAAACGACAAGGGACCGAGAAGAAATTTACAAGACGGGCGCTGCCTTGTGGTGGCGCCTCAGCCCAGCTAACCTTGGATATGCAAAGCAACACCTTGGCTTAATCTGCTCGAGTCGTGCTTCGCTTGGTTAACATATGATTTAGCTGTACTGCCGACCACGTCTAAAAGCCGTTAGTTGCCGTGCAACGCTCACAAAAGGACGCCGGGCGAACGCGGCATTCGGAGGGGCGACCGCGGCGTTCAATCACGCGAATGCGTCGTCTCTCTTCGCCAGCTGCGCGACGGGTCACGTAACCCGAGACGACCAGCGGCGAATGAATGAGAGGTTGCGTGGCTGGTCGGCTGCCGATCAGCTGATCGGCGCCCGATCATGCGCCGCAGAACGACTCAAAACCTGGCCTTGTGCGCATCGGCGACAGCGGTCCCGGCGAATGACGCGATGCGCTAGTGTGTGTCGCCCGGGGGTGTGTCTCCGGTCAAAAGGTCAAGTTGCGCATCCTCCACCAAACCGCTGAACGAAAGCAGTAAAGCTTTGGTATAAAGTATATATATCTTATACGCCGCCTACTACGTGTCTGGCAGCCCCAGCCCTGCGGTGACCGGCATTAATTTTGATGGCGTCCTCCCCCGTGTCCCCAGCTCTCTCGTCCGGCGAGGTTCGAGTTCCTTTTGGCGACTTCTCCCTGCCTTCAACACGTTTGCCTTTCCGGGGCCTGGCGTCATCAAGGACATCTTCACAACCTGCGGCAGCAAACACTCCTCGACTGTTTATTTTCATATTTTTCGCTCTCGCTCCACTCAATATGCCACTGCGGTTCGACCGGGACGCTCGTTCCCAGGGTCACAAGGAACGGGTAACAGGGTCACAGCGTCGACGGGTGACACGATTAAAATGAAGAGCGAAAAGTTTAATGTGGTATGCTCCACTGACACAGACGATGTGCGTGACGCTTGACGCGTGGCCTAGCTCGGGGTCGGGAAAGGCCGTACTGTAAATGGTTTTAAATACACATTTCGCAAGCTTCTTAATAAAGCAATATGACCGCACTACACGACTGATAACGCAGTTTTGTAAAAAAAAGTAAAAGCGCCTTTCTTAGGAGAAAGTTTGTTGAAGGAACCCTGCAACACTTTCGATACGCGCTGTCACTCTTTCTTTCGCATCTAGAACCACTGCGTAAGTTATACCTAGTTATCGCCAGCACGGAGCGGCACTTCGTGATCTGCTCGTCGCACCAGATACGCCTTCCGTTTCTGTTTGTTTTTCTGGTTTTTTAGATGCAACGCATCTATTTAACTCGCCTTGTCCCACGTAGTTGTCGCGGCGTAGTCCGCATCCCTCCCCCATTCTCCACGCCGCGGCAGCTGCGCGCTCCGCCGCTCACACCGCAGCGCCATCTGTGCGTCAGCGCGGTCAGCGCGCAGCTAGCGCTCGGCTGCGCTCGCTCCCGTCGCCGTGCCAGCTGTGCGTTAGCGTGCAGCTTCCGCTCGGTTAAAAATTTACACCATCTTCCCGCTAGGGGAACCATGCGGTAGATGCGACGCATCGGGGGTGAACATGCTGCGTAAATAGGATACACAACAACAGCAATCCACACACTGACATCGCTAACATAACGGAAACGCAACGGCAACCCCAGGTGCGTTGCATCTACCCCATGGTTCCCCTCGCGGGAAGATGGTGTAAATTTTCAAGTTGCTATTGAAAACCGTTCATTGCTGCAAGTGAAGCAAAACCGGCGAACAACCGCTCCATGTTCTTAGTGACGCAAATCGATCCGTCGAAAAACGTCAAGACTGAGAAAGGGAGAAAAAATTTTTAGCGAGTTCGCCAAATATCTGACGGGCATAGAGCAGTAATTTTTGGGTGAGGTACTTTGCGGCCACCTAAACTAAGTATTGGTTGTGTTGGGTGATCACGTTCTGCAAGTATTTAAGATTTTAAAAAGTTGAAAAAAGTGTTGCAGCATCCCTTTAAAACCTCCGCAAACTTTTTTCAATCAAAGTCAAAATCTGAGTACGATCAAAGTCAGAAATCCCAACTGCCAAGGCCGGACTCCAAGTCCACATAAACTCAACCAAATCCAAAACCAACGCCCGCGCAACGAACCAGTCGATGCGATTATGGTGCAAACGGGTAGAATTCGGCTTCATAACGCCAGGACCCCGGTTTTGTTACGACCACTGGAATATATGTTTCTAATATGATCATCGCCATCCTCATCATTCTGATTCAGTGCCCTCATTGTGTAAAGTTGGCTTTCCTACAATGCGTTTTGGTTACGACACTATCATCAGTGTGGACAAGAACACTTGACTTTTAAAACAGTCGCGAAAGCCATTCACAGCTCGGGTAAGAGGGATAAGAAGCAATAGCCTGGCTTTTGGTACAGCTACAGGTATGTACGCTGCTGAGAAGGTGGTACCTGATCGTTGCGCTGGGAGTCCAGTTTGATTAGCTGTGAGTCCCCGAGGCGGGATCCGACGTAGACGACGCCGTTGTCGAGGTAGCAGAGGCACTCAGGGATGGTGATTTCCCCGAGGAACTCGAGCCTCAGGTCGCCGACCACTCGGGTGCCATCCATGTGGTCCTCATAGTGCACAAGCAGCATGAACAGCCGGCCCGCTAGATCAGCCAGTAGATACCGGGAGCCGTCAGCGTCCACCTTGGAGGGAATAATGTAATTTTGAAGAAAAACATTAGGACGGAGAAAGTGGCTCATCGAGATCATGAAGCGCAGGCACCATCTGCAGCAAAAGTTTTAGTGAGAAACTGGATCCACTCTGCCTCCCTATAATTTGAAAAATGTAAGGTGTGTCTTAGCAACGGAGTCACCGTTGCTAAGGGACCAGCAGAACTGCAAGCGGCGCAAGTGGAGACGAGGATGCGGATATGCACCGCTTGACGTGACGTGTAGGCTGATGCTTTGGGGTTTAACGGGATGAAACAGACTTAATGTACACGAAGTTTAACTTTGTTTCGCAGAGCATCTCGCGTAACGTTAAGGCTGTTAAACGTTGAGCATAAAGAAATGCCTAGAAAAGGGCAATTCCTAGGTTCTCAGTCAGAGTGACAGAGAGGAGGGAAGCCACACGAGAAAAGATCAGACACAGAAATAAAAGGTGACGATTACGGTTTGACGCCCAAACTAAGCGTTACGACTTAGATATCCTTAGCTCGTACCGAGCTCGAAAACACGGACACACACCCTCAGAAGTGCAGCGTAAAGGACTTTGCAAGATGGCTAGTCGGCAAAACATTTACGGTCAGCCAGGAAGTTCAATCAGTCAGTCAATCAATCAATAATTAAAAAAGAGAGGTGTCCACCACAACAAATCTGTGGGGTACTGTGAAGCCCAGTAAAATGTTGCGCACCTACAGAGTACCACATATTAGCGCTAGTGTATTAAACAAGGTTTCGTAAGCTCCCGCCGCGATGGCTCAGTATCTAAGGCGTTTTGCTGCCCAGCACAACGTTACGGGTTCGATTCCCGGCCGCCGCGCCCACTTTTCTGCTGGAGGCGAAAAGCAAAAAACGCCCGTGAGTACGAGATTTCGGTGCACTTAAAGATCCCCAGGTGGTCAAAATTAATCCGGAGCCCTCCACTATGGCGCGCCTCATCGTTTGCGCTTCGTCGGCGCGGTAAACCCTACAATCAATCATCATTAGGGTTTCGTAAGCAGGAAGGTGTGGTACTCAAGGACATTTCATGGCTTCATTTTGCACTGCCAGTTCATCAAACTTTTACAGAGAGCAAATAAATTCATTTGCAATATATGCGTAGCTCTGGGACGTTTTATAAATTTATGTTGTGGTAAACATAGCGGGTTACACGACGAAAAGAAAGAGAAAAAAAGAGAAAACCACACACCTCTGCATGTTGCAGCCCTTAAATTTTAATAAAATGTGTACAGACCATGGGGTAGTGGCCTAAACGCCAGATGGTAATATAACACCAAGGCTATTCTGACTGGGCGGCTCTGGTTCCCGCTTGGGTTTGGTCATAGGTACATGCAAGTGTCTTGCATTCTTCAGCCGCGTGCAGCAAGCTGCCATACGCGAACAAGCATATGCGGACCGGCGGGGTACTGCTGGAGCCTTGCCCTCTTAAAGGGACCCGATAACACTTTTTTAACCTTTTTTGGAATATTAAATGCTTGTAAAACGTAGTTACTCCACGCACCCAGTACTTAGATTAGGGGGTCGCGAAGTACCTCAGCCAAAATTTCCGGCTCTATGGCCATCAGCTAACATGGAAACTCACTGAAAAGACATTTGTCTCTTTCCCGGTCTTCACGTTCTTCGGCGGCCGGAACAACGTCACTGAGGCCATGTAGCAACTGTTGGCCGGTTGTCTTTCAGTTGCAGCAAAGAACCCTTTTCGATAGAAACTTTAAAAATTAAGGCACATAAACAAACCAGAAACGGAAGGCGTAGCTGGTGTGACGAACCAATCATGCAGTGCAGCTCCGTGCTGGCGATAACTGTAGCTTTCGCAGTGCTTCCAGGCACAAAGCTATAGTGAAAGTATTTATTGAAATTGTTGCAGGGTCCCTTTAAATGCGACCAAATTTTAGCAACCATAGAAGCCACGATACAGACAACAATTATGACCGGCGGCAGTGCGTGCGAGCAAATAACGTCAAGGGATGAAGTACTGCGCCTGTGCGCCTATAGTTTTTGGTTGTGACGCGCGTGGTTAGCCTGAGCATTAGGGTCAACAAACATTAAAGCTAACGTCATATGTATACAGACTTGGGTGGGTTGGTGACGGGCGATGACATCAGCCTTGAAAAACTCGCAGTGGATCAACGTGTTCTTCTTGGGCTCTAACCTCAACACACGGACACACCATTCTCACATATGCATTCAAGGAATTGGCCATTGCCGAGAGCAGTTGCAGCGAGAAGGTCAAGACTAATTTACCACCTTCGATGTCGATATACCAATCCACGATTCCCTCATACCCACTCAGAATGATTAACGAGTAGCAATGACTGCAGCGGTCAGAAGATTATGTTCGCTTCACCGATTTTCATTGAGAGCGGCGTCAACGTAGCCAGCTGCAAATATGTTCCCACAACTTAACGAGAAATAATGCCCCAAATAGATCATAAGAGGAAGCTTATGTGCCCCGCTAAATTTCTGACAGATTCTTTCACGCAGTTATTATGGGGTATTTGCTGAGACCAAAGTTCGTTAAAGCAAGGTTAACGAAGCGTCATCTAGTATATGCATTTTCGAACTTTACCAGAATTTTTTGAAAACACGAAGTTACTGAATGCCGATATGGCGACTCCACCCAGAATCAAATTTTGTATTGTTCACCCCAATACTGAAAAGTTTCGAATATTCACGCACCTCTAGCTGCAGGCATTCAACAACAGCGTAACATCTAAAAGTATCAGTTTGTTTTAACTCGCACAGCTGGGTTCTTGCTCATTCGTACAGCCTAATCATTTTCGGATGTGGAGCAAACTAATTTGTATGGATGTAACCTAAATGTAATTCACCAACTGCGCTCCAGTAGGACTCTTACATTTCGCAGTTATGACCTTCAATCAATAATTTATTACTCCTCACTTAAGACGAATCTGCGAACAGCGTTTGTACCAAACTTTTTTCTGAGCATCAGGACTCTTGTAATCGGCTGCTGGTTTGTAAAACCGAAAGGAATATTTGTTTTGGAAATATCATTAGGAATTTGAAATTTCTGTTGCATCAACAGAGAGATAGCAAAAATGAACATCCTCGAAGTATACACCTTAGTTTTACCCGCCGCGGTGGCTTATTGACAATGGAATCGTGATGCTGAGCCAAAGGACGTGGGTTGGATTCCCCGTAAGAGCGGCCGCTTTTCTGATGGAAATGAAAAGCCAAAACGCCCGTGTCTTCCACATTTAGGCGCACATTAATGATCCCCAGTGGATCAAAATTAATCTGGAGCCCTCCACTATGGGACGCCTCATCGCTTGTGTAGCGTCGGTGCGTTAAACCCCACAATAAATCAACCAGTCTTAGTTTACCCGTGCTTCCTACACCTGTTCCTTTTTGCTTTTGCCAGACGGATGTCTTGAGGCAAGAGCCTTGGCCACACTTACTCGTTTGCTTGCGGCACTGTAGATACGTAGATATCTGCCATGACGCTCTCAAACCTTCCTTCCAGTTCGTTTGTATGTGCCCTTATCCCTTTCAAAAACGTCCATGGATATCACAATCGACATTACAGGTGCACTAATTTTATGCCTGAATCTGAATTTTTTCTATGTATAAAGCGAAAGCATGCTCAGTGTGTCCGATGGCGGGCTCTCAAAAAAACTCATGCATTTCCCCGTGGAAAGGTTGGTCCACCGAAAAACTCTGATAAGATCTTTGTACGCATGGCGCGTAGGTGAATCCGGGCTTCCATTGTGTCAAAACAGTTATATGAAAATCGCGAAACCGGAACGCTTATAGATAAGACAATACACGCAGAGATCTTAAAGAAGGGGTACGATAGAATACATTTAGATCGTTCTTACTTGCGTTTGCTTCGTTCGCAAAAAAAGACGCATGGTTTCATTCTTTATTTGCTATTTGCGCCCTAAAAGGTTTGATGATTCATTCGACGCACTTGCATCAAAGTTTGGACGCACTTTTAGCTTTCGGACTTCTTTAAACCTACTGCAGAAAGGGGTGGTAATTTTTTTTTATGGAGCCCTAAACAGAGCGTTGCGTGATAGGGCTTTCTTCACCTCTGCACTTCTGCATTCCCATTAATGTGCGCTAATATCTTGCTTCACGAAGTTCATGCAGTGCAGGTAAATCTGCTGTGGAGTTCCGAATATAGGAAAGTGGGACAAAGCCAATAAGGGATGCCAACACACCAACATGTAAGTTATTTTCAGCACGCGTGCTCACATCGTCTGCTGCTTCCACAAAGAGGACGCGGGCGACGTACCTTGGGGTTACATTCGTTGGCGCATCGTTGCGTGTGCCTCTCCGCACTGTACAACTTATGCAGCACTGCATATCAGCTCAGCATAGCGCTTGTATAGCGGCTGCAAATAGCGCGACACAAACATACCTTCCCGTAGCAGACAACGGTGCTCTGCGCGAGGATGTCCGGCGTAATGACGATGTACTGGTCCCCGTTGTGGTAGGTGATAGTGTGCTGGCCAATGACCAGTGCGCCGCCGCAGGGCACGGCTATGACCATGTCAGCCTCGCTCTCCACGTGGTCCTGCTTCCACGGGCCCTGGACAAAGCTCCTGTCCCGGACCTCGTAGGTCTTCAAATGGCGTGCCTGTCTGTCCTGGTGCAGGAGCACCAGCGTGGGTGCCTCGTAACCATACAGGAAGGCCATGTCCTTCACACACAACTCCTCCATCCTGCGCAAGCAAGGACCCTTTATGAGAACGAGTTACAGGAACGAGGCTCTGGAGCTTTAAGGCGGGCCCAATTCAGATTCGCGTTCGCATATCCCTCGCCTACACCACGAAGGCCGCTACCACATATTAACTTTAAAATGACGCATCCTGCACTAGCAGATCCGTATTCTAGCTAAAATTTGCGCAACGCATTCCTCAAGCAGATTTAATGTCTTCACCTATTTCTAATCCCATCCCTCCTCTTTCTCATTCAGCTGTATCAAATTCGCGTTAGATACCTCCAGCACATTGCTGGCGTAGGATCACTTTGGTCTCTCAACTTCAGCCAAAAAACAAACAAATCTGTCCCTTAAACTCGACGCTCGGTTAGCATTTTTATTTTCATGGCACATCGTGGTGACCGAAGTTCTGTACAAAGTGCCTAGTAAGACGCTAAATTGCTACTTATAGTAATCATCGAAAGTACAAATTGGTTTTGCATGATTTCGGCGGGCAGAAGTAAGCTATCATTTCCTTGCCTTCAAGACCGTCTGTAATGCACAACACATGTTAATTCTGCATCATATTTCTTTCTTGAGGTTACAAAAAGCATAAAGCACCTTTTTAGAGCCTTTTCAAACTGACAGCAGCAGTTACATACACTACGGCGCGCCTCATCGCCGGCGTTATGTCGGCCCGTTAAACCCCACAATCAATCGATCGCCGCCCCAAGTATGGACGGGTACCGCCATCTAGCGGCAGCCAGGAAAGATGTTGCGCACGACAGACCGTTTAAATGCGCACTGACGTGAATTTGCCCAGCTCCTGTTTTTGCTTGGAACTGAGTAGACTGGCTCAAATAAACACACTTTTCATCGTTTATCCGGGCAATAAGGCGGTAGTTATTTTAAAAAGCCTGAACGAAGAAAAAGTACTGTGCTCTGTTTGCGGCAGCCGCACAAACTAACAGCAGTGACGTCAGTAAACGGTGCTTCGTGATTGGACGATGTCCAAGATTAGAATTCAAACAAAATTTTGGTTTCGGTTCTACGAAATAACATGCTGGCATCCGACATTATTGTTGTATGGGCATTATCGATATCTCAGTAATTGGCATACCGCACTTCTGCCATGTTGTCGGCTGTAAAATGCGTCAGATAAGCCTACAAGCACAGCTTCAAATCGTAGCTATGACTAGCAGAGGCGTACGCAGTGGAAGAACGCCCTCCGCGTCACCGAAGACGCTGAAATGAGATCTGCGTTTCCCCCATCTTTGGAACTTGCCAGACTCATGCCTGTATCGTAGAAAGCGTGTTCGCACTTGTCCAAGTGTCGGCTGATTCTGGACTGTGTCAACTGACCGCTAGCATTCGGTGCTTACGGGAACAGCGAGACAACGAGAACTGGCTAGCGCGACAGTGTCAGTCTGTGCGCGTTCTGCGAACTCGCTGGTGGAGCAATGATCGTTACACCGCAAAAATGGTATATTCACTATTGAAAACACTGGCCAGAAACAGAAAAATCAACTTAAAAAACATTCGCTCTCGGGGATTCGAACTTGCGACTTGCACAATTAACATGCCTACCACTCGATACTATTGAGTTTCATACAATGATAACTACTGGGGAAACTGTCGCTAGTTCCAGCGCGAACACCGAGTCGGTGCTTCCGCTTCGATGGGAATGATGGGTAGTTCTACACTCTTAGGCAAAAAGGACTAAAAGTTCGTCCTTTCGGGGACTAACGGCCTCTGCCACAATCATTAGTCCCTTTGGGGACTAACTGCGAGGGGACGAACGGGTTAGTCCCCCACCCGGATGGTCCGTCCCGATACTCCCCAAGGACGAACTGCGTAGAGTGCAGAAAAAAGAAACACATTTCGGCACCGGCAGGAATCGAACCCCTGACGCTCGGGTATATATACTCAAGGAACCCGACGCGCTATCCACTAGACCACGCCGCCGGGTGGAAACTGTGATAGATAATATTCAAGTGTACAGCGTGTAGTTCTGTGCATAACAACAGATCCATTGCAACTGGTGCCCGAATTTCTATCTGTGCAAGCGAACGTGACCGCGTTTTGCGCCTTGCGCTTAGCGCTTTGCTAGGTTTAGGGACTATTGCTCAGTTCGATTCGAAGTAGAACCTCACAACCATAGTTTTTCTCGTAATTAACAATCAACTCGTCGTCGTCTAGTTGAGATAGGTGGCTGGGCGATCGGACGACTCATTTGTTTCCGCACAAATTATGCGCAAGCTAAATGCTTTCTTAGTGTTCGATACATATGTTAAGTGCTCTATGTAACGTATGTGAAAGGTGTCGTCTGTGTGAGTGTCAGAATAAGGAAACAGGCCATATTTTCCTGCATCGGCGAAAGCGAATTCGGTGTTGCTTAGCTTGAATTCTTCAAATTCGCGTCGGTAGACGATTGCGACTGGGAAATGCAAGCGGGTTTTACAGCAGTTGCAGCATTGTCATAGCTTTGGTGCCCAAGGCAATTATGTACCGAGTGTAAAAGATAACTTCGAGACGCTTACCTGTAGCGAGCATTTTTGTTTTGCAGTTGTCATCAGCAACATGCGTTTTTTCTCGTCTGTTAAACACATACATATTCATTACGCTCAGGAATCCACTTTTGCTATTATTACTAATTTTTGCGCCACTGTTAAGGCGCTTGAAAGCTTTCATTGGCCGTTATTACCTCGCACGAATCGTATGCAACACAGCGTATCAACATAACCTCGCCGAGAAGCGTATGACAATCGCGCTTCGCCGCTCCTTGTCATTACCCGCCGCTCTACTAACCCTAGGCGATTTTATTATAACTAACATCAAAATTTTCTCCCGTGGCACCATCTAAAGCGCCCAGTGACTGCAATGGCTTGTGTTTTGGAAATATGAAACTGTTCGCAGAAGGGCAACGACGACGCCATTAGGGGATTAACGACGCAGCAAAGAGACTAACTGCATGCGTTTCGTCTTCCCGTTACTCCTTATAGATCGGCGGGGACGAACAGTTAGTCCGAATTTATGCACACGGCACGTACTCTGCCGCAGATACTCCCCTTGAAGATGAACGGTCGCCCGCGAAGACTAACGGCTGTATTTTAGTCCCTATTTTAGTCCTTTTTGCCTAAGAGTGTAGAGCCGGATTGCGTAGGATCGAAACGGGCCTGAGGCTGCGCGAACTGTGTTTTGTGAAAAAAAAAAAACTCTTATTGCCCGGTTCGCCGCTTACAAATTATATTACGAACAAAAACGTTTGTGACCAAAAACTGTTTTTATAAAAATAAAACGGAACGTTCAAAGAATAAGCAGACGTGAAGTCGAGGAGGTTTGTGGAGCAGGCTTGCAATTTGCCGCACACTTCCGCAGGACGCGGAATTGTTTAAAACATAATTGTAAAAGTTTCGGAGCTTGTAGTCTGTAATAGTAAGAAAAGTTTTGTGATATTAAAAACGATTACCTTTCAGGAAGTTATTCTAGCCTGAAATAGGGACATTTATCAAGCTGCGTTCCTATCAGCCGCCGGTACTGCTAGTCTTTGCCGTAGGACCCAGCGCTCTAATGAAACTTGTGGCCGTTCGAAGCAGTTCGCAACCGCCATCGTCTTCGAAAATACATTGCTCTTCCGAATGAGCAGCGCCGTAACCCCTAATTCACAGGCAACTTCGAAGCATACAGCCCCGTCATTTCTGTTTTCGTGCTCGTTGTTCCGGCAATGAACTCATTACCCGCCCGATTTACAACTGTAGCTACAAAACATTTTCACTCACGGCGGGTCAGTGCACGTGCAGCATCCAGTTCAAGGAAAAACGTATGGTTGAACCGTCCTTATAAAATAGGGGTTCATGCAAGTCCAAAAGGAAAACAAAACTGGCTGCACGATTCAATCCATAATAACTTCCGCAAGCCATGAAGTGACAATCCAAATACAGAACTACGCATCACGCCCGTTGCAGCGGACGATCGCAGCGCCAGATTCCTCTCTAGTTGTTATAGTATGAAACGCTATGCTCCAGACTGCTCGGGCACGAGCCAGTACTGGCCGTACCTGAAACAAAGAATATATATAATGTGTAGCCAGTTTACATATTAATCTAGGTTTAGCATTTCAAGCTGCTTAGATGAATATTTCATGAGTAGCGCTCCTGCAGTAAGCGTCCCCTAAATTCATACAATATCTCACTGTAGCGGCTGCATTTCTCAGACGAAAAAGCATTCGCAGATGTGTAGTGGTGCAGACAGCTGTGCTTGTTCACCCAGCGAAAAAAAGGGCTTCCTGCACCCTGGTTTTATGCTGTGCGGTAGAAGTTTCGGTTGATTTTATTTCCTTAGACCTATCATAACCAAAATTACTTTTCAAACGCCTTCAATTGTCCTTACATTTTTCTAGTTCCGTACTGGTCAGCAAAGCGTGGCATGTGCACTTGTGTGGTACTGTTTGAACTTATAGCTTGATACAGTCTAGAAACGAAAAAACTAAAGGCACATTCCTCCTGGCGGAAACTGTGTCATCGCCTAATTTCAGTTGAGCGAATTAATTGCGACGACCCGCTGTCGGCCGGCCGAATAAACTCTGGCCCGACTAACTCTGTTGGAGGGTCGGCGGGCCATGAAGTAGAGCAGTCAAGCCAAGTCACTTTGTTGTGACGTGAACAAAACGCCACACAAAAAATTGGCCAGGATTAGGAGACGAGGACAGAATTTGTGAGTTGATTTTCCTAGTGAATAAAGTCGCGTAAATGCAGGTAGAGTGGTCGAAACATGGCCTAGAGATTCCAAACTACAATTTGCGCTAGTAATCCCGCAATAATTACAAATCACTTCAGTGTCCCTTTAAGCTCTTCCGGTGCAATTTGCGTGCTATAGACACTTGTTGCGGCACCCGTTTTCACGTTTTCGCTGTTTTCTACGTTATTTAAAAAAAAACGCTGTGCTTATGGCTAGATCTTCGTGTTTTCGGTAAGCTAATCTATGTATACTGTCACATAGCGGCAGCGCAAATGACTTGAACCATGGTTGAACATGAAGCGATGTATTAAATGGTAGAACGATCTGTCTACAGTATTTACATGGCGGCCATTAGAGCGCCCGCCCCAGCCACTTCGCTGTCGTCATCGTCGTTGTCTTACTTAGGTCATGATCTTTTGGGATATTTTCCGCATATATATGAGTTCCGTGTCAATATAGAGAAACTTCTATTGTGACATTACTGTTCTTTGAAGTATGTCTTCTTCCATCTGTTTGTACGCCATGCACCAGTAGGAACTTAGCAAATTGACAGCGGTTCTCAGCAAGTGGAATTAAGTAAGCCACAAGAATCCAGTTTTGCAGTTTTGGCGTATCGCTACTCCAGAAAGGCCAAATATTGGCTGACAATTACTATACTTCGTAATGCTAAATTTGTGTGCAGTGGGAACTACAGTCTTCCGAGTCACGGCGCATAGCTGCTGCTCAGGAAGCGATCGCATGGTGAGCGAACGCATGGAGGCGTGGACTACTATGCCGTTGCGTCGCAACCACCGAGCATGTTGTCGTAAATCGTGTTTGAACCTCCCGCGCATATGTTAGCGATGGTAAGACTCGGCGTCCGTGGCGCAAACTGCGCCTGAGGAAGTGATCGCAATCAGAGTCGCGGAAAGAGACCGCGAACTGCGTCTCATGGAGTGAGCGCGTCATCGTCTTTCCCACGACGGCACGCACAGTTATAGTGTCAACTCGCAGCGCGTCGCCACCGCCCAGCATGTCTCCCACTCTCCCCCTCACAATTTCGCCACCCTTTCCCCCTCTGCTTTCTTTCTATCTTTGATTCTCCCTTCGTTGGCTCGGTAACGAGGATAACGCCCCCTTCATCCTGCAGCAGCGGTCGACAAAGTGCGGTGCACTAAAATGTAACAAGCATAAACCCATTAGCTAAACTGCAAAGACAACCACTGTAGTGTGGCATACTTTGGCGTGGAAAAAAAGCTGGAAGGTTACGCATTGCCGGCGTGCAGATAGCTGTCATTCTAAGCAGCAGAGCGAGGCATGGCTTCTCCAAGGGTATTTGCTACCTGATAGTGAAGGCCTTCAGTTCACTGGTGTCTCTATCCAACGGGATGACCGTGAGGAGCCCATCGTACAGGTACAGGCAGATCATCCTGCCCTTGGGGTCAATCATGCATTTGTTTCCAGTCTCAGAAGCCCGCGCGAACGGGTCCTGAAAAAAATAGGATTGCAAAAATTACCATTCCAATTAGCCCCTTTCCGTCAGTAACACTAATTGCTCGCATTCGTTATTCACTTGCGCGGACTACTAAATCTCCCACTCTCATTATCCGATAGAAGAGAACCACGACTGCCCCTCTGGCAGAGGACGTGTCACTTACACTGGCGTCGAGTGACCACTCCCGGCTATTCGCGGTCAGTGGTATTCGATATGTGGTCACTTGTTGAGTGTCTTCTTTATTGCACTCAGTCGTCTCACTGAACCGATGAACTCATTGTCAAGGGAAAGAAGTACAATGTCTAACTATAGGGATATATTGCGTAATTATGGAAGGCCGGGGTAGGTGGTGAGCACGTGTAGTGAATCAAACAGCGTCACACGGTGAGAACAAATGAAAAAAAAAACATCACACATGCACGTTTTTCTTTTTTCAGCGTGTTGTTTATTTATTTATATTTTCATTTATTTATTTACCCTCAGGGCCGGAAGGCATTACGGAGGAGAGTGGTTACAATCTACAATACAAACACAATAAAAATCAGTCAGTTACAATACAAACGCAAATAAAGCAATCAGTTTGTTATATAAAGATACATTCAGTTCAAGTAAATAAACAATTTAGGTAAATAACAAGAGCAGTCAGATATAATACAAACGCAAATAAAGCAATCAGTTTGTTATGTAACGATAAATTCACCTAAATATACAATGTTAGGAAGGGCATCGTGAAAAAAATGGTTATCAGTAATCGATACCACTTCTGCAGGAAGGTGGTTCCAGTCTCGTGATGTACGGGATATAAATGATTCTCGCGAACGTTCTTCGTTTCCGTCTTCGCGCACCCTTTGAGCACCCAATTTGGCATACTCTACCTTTACGGCTTTTTTACACCTACTTCAGGACTTGTCAATGCTCAATTTGTTACTGTTTGTAAAGCGTTTCAACCATTCTATACTGTGGAAATGTTCAATGCAGCTACCTCAAAGTTTAACTTCTCAATAGAATGATTACGAATCTGTACGCCGCTAGCATATTCGCGCGTGCTGCAACTTGCGAAGTGCTCTGCTTCTGCACAAGGAAGCAACGTCTGACAGGTAAGAGCTTGCCGGAGAATGGCCGGCGCGTGGGCGCCTCGCAGTCGGTGACAACGTCGACGGCTGCACACGGATCTTAATGTAGAGACCTGCCCCGGTCAGGCGCACGCGGCAGATGTGATCTCCTCTTTCCCTTTCTCAGTATCAATGAGTGCCGCTACTGCCAGCCCCTCACGAACTCTGGAAACAGTGTTGTGTGTGCCTGCACTATTTCCGGGCCATGTGCACCGTAGCGTTGTGATTACTGCGCAGCCGGTATGGCTATTGTGTATAAAACCACCCTTTCGGAGGATAGTTCGCATTCGTTTTGAAGCAGCGAATTCATGCTGTCGCCCTGTCGAGTTCTGCTCCCTCGTAAGGGTATTGTTCCTTTGTGGCTTAGGCTCATCTCTCGTCATGAAGTAAATCAGTTTGGTTGCCTTCAGCGTCTTGTCGCCAGCACAACAGCGGCAACTTTTGCTGTCCGCTCTTCCCCACGCTACCACGCATGACGGAGGCAATAGAGCCCGGTTTGAGGACGCCTTCCCGACGGCACTTCGTCGTTGAAAGATTATATGCGTTGCATTATTCGCAAGAAAGACATTACTTGCAATAATAACCAAGCAGTCCGATCGGGATCTTTGAGAAATTACACTACCATACGTTAATAGCAAAGCTAAAATACTTATACGGTACGGTAGAGCCCCCTAAGCCACGGATCATGATAAAAATGCCCGACGGATGATAGGAAAGCTTGTTTCTATACATTGGCATACAGCAGGTACAAGGACATTTTTTTCGCGCCTGGATACGTTATAAGGATCACTGATAGCACTTCAGCCGGTATCTTAGCCCTTTCTTCTTTACAACAGAGCGTACAAATGAAGCTACGGAATAAAATTTACGCTGCCTATGGACTTTTGCTAGAAGAAAGTAGCAGGCAATGTCCGAAATTTCTCTAATAGTGGCGGGACAACAATCCATACCACCAGATACAAGGCGTCGGTAGACAAAACACGTCTGGGTTTGTACATTTTCACATACAATACGGAGCGGCCGTACGACAATCTGCGCTCCGGAGACAACGGTGGAGCGCGCAGACAGTGTAAAATGAAATCGATAGGTTGATTATGAGGTTTTACGCGCCGATGCAGCGCAGGCGATGTTGCGCGCCGTAGTGCAGGGCTCCGGATTTTTTTCGACCACCTGGGGGTCTTTATCGTGCGCCGAAATCTCGTGCAAGAGGGCGTTTTTGTCTTTCGCCTCCATTACAAATGCGGAAGCCACGGCCGGGAATCGAACCCAGGACCTCGTGCTCAGCAGCACGACGCATTAGCCGCTGAGCCACCGAGGCGAGTTGAAATGAAATCCTGAACACCGTACAGAGCTACAGAAATAAATTGACGTCACGCCAAAATGCCACTTGCGTGTAAAGCAAGCAAACAACGTCTCCGGAAGCGTCGCCAGATATTGCGGAACTGTAATTACAAGCCCAGTGTCCAAACTGCACTGTCGCAACCCTTCAAAATAAAAAAGCGTAACTGATCCAGAGCGCCGTATCAACAACAGGCTATGATGAATTAGGCAAGCACCGTGTAAAAACACCACGCCTACAAAGAACCCACTATGAACGTTGGCACGCTACTGCGGGGATATATGAAAAAATAATATTGTTGGCCCGAAAGAAATAAAGCAATGAAAATCCTTTCACTGATTTTAATGCATGTGCGAGAATCACATCCACCACCCTCGCGAACGTGGGGTATGCCCGAAGCGCGTACCGTGCTCCGGCTTCAGACGCCCGAAAAAGACGGCTCCCCTCTCACAACTCGTCCACCATGATTTGCGTTCTAACTGTTTCAGAGGTCACGCTTTGCTCGCTGTATCACTGTGTTGGCTGTCGGTAGTTTTTAATTGTACAACGGTGCATGTATCTGGACTGTCTTATTTCCATTCCATCCGTTTTTTTTTGCGTCTGGTCGGTGCGACTCTATTTTACTCTGAGACGTTGCGCGACAAGCCCATCGAAGGCAGGAGGCGCTGTGCAGCTGTTACAGCCGTCGCTTCACGGGCAGCAGGCGGGCAGCTCTCTGAAGCCAGAGCCACCAGCTGCCTTCTGAGTTTTACCTCGCTTCTTTCCGCATGCGCTCCTTTGTCCTCTGTACTTCTGTCGCCCTGTGTCGATGTATCCCTGGGAGAATTTCAATCATCTGGACCACGTGATCTGGAGCATCCAGTGCTCCCGCAATAACGAAAGTCCCGCGGAAGGACATCACGCGTAGAAGCAACTGTAAGTTTGCTGCAAACTTACCCACGTATTCACAAACCTACCTTCAGAAAGCATTTTCCCTTCGGACACTTTTCGGCGCTTTAACGCCTTTCAAGAACCACACTTATGCTCAAAGGGCGCCTTTTCGGGAACTCATCCGACCGAAAAGTAAGCGCTACCTAAGGTAGCTCCCGACCTAACTTAAGTGCGCCTTGCCCTACCAGCACTGCAGACGACGTACCTTAAGTGCGCCTTTTCCCTACCAGCACTGCAGACTACTACGGTAGCTTTGCTGAGGTGTTCGCTTTGGAACGTTATTCGCAAGTTATTGATAAAGTTGTACACAATAAAGCGCTTTCTGCGAGCAAAAATGAGCCGCGCACACGCCTGCCACACTGACGCGGCCGTACACCCGCACAACGGCCCGCACATAGAGTTTAATATACACTACAGGGAAATCTAACGCTGCAATTACGGGCCGCTGTTGGTGGCGCCATTGCAGCTAGCGACGTTGCTGGTCAACTTGGCTTGGTCGGCAACATGGTTTATTTTTCTTCCCAAAGCAAAAATCCACAAAAAACGGTAACACCCTTCCCTTGTGCATCTTACATTGGGCTTCTAAATGATCCCTGACAAATAAATCTCTCTGGACCGTTGTTTTTATAACAGGCAAATTCGAGCACTATTCTGCAGTATTAGTGTGGCTTTCTTGCAGCCAGAGTCAACTTTCAAGCCTGTTCGTGAGCCATCCCATGGACAAGTGGAACGTGCCTGCCCGGTACATGACGGAACACTCGCTGTAGCGCCGCTCCCCTAGACAGTGGCGCCAGATTTCCCTGTAGTGTATATTACAGTCAAACCCGACTATAACGAACCCGGATAGAGCGACTTATACTATATATCGTACAACGAAAGGTTAGTTACGAAAATACACGCGAAACATATAATTCTTATAACGAAGTTCACATCTGATATATCGAACTCGGCATGCCTAGAGTTGCCGCCAAAATGCATGGCCTCGGATTCCGTAACTGTTTCCGACGAGCCTGTCTCATAATTAAACCCGCCCAGTCAGCGAGTCCGGACCAAAATAGAAGCACCGGTGAACTCTGGGAAGAGCCCGCCAACGTTCCCCATGTTGTGCTGAAAGGGGTGCCCTTCGAGGATTGCCTGAGCGTCGGCGACGACGTTGCGCTCACTGTGAGCCCCTCGGACACCGACACCGTCGCCGATGTCATAGCTGCGGCTGCTGCTGGAAGCACCGAAGGGGTGGAGGATGTCGCGAGTGTAAGCCGTCCAATGGTTAATGAAGGGCTTTCGGCGGTAAATGTGCTCCATCAATATTGTTTCGATATTGAAGGACACGGACTGCAACTGATGCAAATCTTATCACATGTAGCGACGTTCTCAAAGGTGACGTTGCCAAATCGAAAGTGAAAACAAGAATCACCGCTTTTCGGGAAAGTAAGTAGTTACTGGGAAAAGTAGCCTTATTCTTTGCAATAAATAGATAGTTTTGTGTATGGTAATGGCATGCTTCATTATGTTCCTTTCTGCATACGGGGATGGCAGGAGGAGGGGGTTGGGGGTGGGGGGCCGCGTATTGCGAACTCGTAACAAAAGACTCGTTCTTGGCGGGTTCGGCTAATTCGAACTATTGGATACATCGAACTATTAGGGGCGCATATTGCAGTTCGCTAAAACCAGGTTTGACTGTAGTATGAAACTCCATAGGCCCGCCAGCCCGGCCAGCGCGTGATGCGGCCTTCGCCTGCACCATGGCGCTGCCTCCGCGCGTAGAACGATGCCGGCAGGTACACCTACATTTGTCGCCGCTTGCCCGAATTGAAACAATCGAGGAAACCAAGTTACGCATGCGAGAAAGGGGATGATACTGCGGTGACCATTCACGCATAAGATATTCATGCGCGGTAGTAGCGCCAGCGGTGATCAGCATTCTGCCGGAATGATATGCCTAAAGTTTCCGGCGAGTATCGACCACCGCGGACGCAGCTTGCTGACCCGAGCACTTGGAAACTGGCGCCACGGAAGCGTTCTTCCCTATTGGCGCGAAGGTCAATTCCCGTCCACATGCCGTGTGCGGAGTGGCGCATAGCGCGCTATCATCGTTCGCAGGAGGCTAGCGTGCCTCGCAAAATACGCCTTTGATAACTGCGCCTTAAGGAAGGCTTTTGAAGAGCATGGCATCCTTTTCTCATTATGTTACTTTTCCAACACTTACGCAAGGCTTTCTTATGGCCTAAGTTAAGTATGCTTTTTGAATACGGGGGTTGCAGTGCGATTTGTAAAGGCCGACAGAAAGACAAAAACAACCGCTCAGTCACCCCTAGTTTTGTTGGAGGCATCGTATCATATATATACAAAAACAGTTCCCGGAGAATGCGCTCAAGAACACCACGAAAAAACCCTGCTAAGATAACTGCAATCAGACAGCAGCTTCCAAAATTGGAAATTTACTCGCACGCTGTAATGCCGATGTCTCACTGACGCACTGGTCCCCTTTCTTCTTGATCTGAAATGCTTTTGAAAGCTCCCTGGCCATTGCGTTTTCACTTTTTCCCAGAATAGTAATCTTCTCTATTTATCCTATAATATTTTAGAAGACTCACTTCAAGAAGAAAGGGGACCAGTGCATCAGTGAGACATCGGAATTACTGCGCGCAAAGTGAATTTCAATTTCTGAAACCTGCTCTCTGATTGCAGTTTTCTTACCAGGGTTTTTTTCGTGGTGTTCTTTGTGCGCATGCCCCGTGAAATTTTTGTGTTTATATATGAGACAATGCCTCCAATAAAACTAGTTGCGAGTGAGCGCTTGTGCTTGTTCTCATTGTTCAATCTCCCTCTAAGTTTTACGAACTATGCACCAACTTGCCATACAGTGTGTCCTTCTGAAGTACACACTGTAGGTTGCTTTTGGGGCGAAACGTTCGGAGCGCTGCTCTCAATGAAGCAGTGTGCCAGAGTTAAATCCGAATGCGCTACATATTGTGGCGTTCAGCGTAGGGCGGGCGCGAAGCTATTTTTCTATAATATTGGTGCGTGCGGACGCCATGCTGCCTTTCTGCGTTTTGGGGCCCTATTCTCGACTGCACAAATTGCCGGCATTTCGCCCATGTTTTTTTGCGTAAGCACGACGTAAGCAATCAGTGACGTGCTGCACCTATAGCTATGACGACATGCAGTGTAATTTGACGAGTCACTCATAAAGATCGCTACCAAGGTATCAAATATTGTGCAAGAAAGATATAAAAACACTTGGCATGTACTATAAAAATTCAGACGGTAGCTGAGGCTGACAAGAAAAACACATTTCTGGAGGTCACATTTGGCGCCAACACCACAAGGCGATCGAGTAACATTGATTCAAAAGCGAGCAAAAGGCGGATGTCGAGCTAAAGAACATCACACAGTTTTTTTACCGTATCTATTTATTTCTTTCAATCGCTTTTATTAACATAGCTGGGCTCTCTGCTTAAATGCAAGCTTTGTTGCGTTATCACCTTCCCTGCCGCCACCGCCGCCACACCATCGTCTGCTGCTGTTACAAGTTTATGGCGTGATCCCAGAAAAATACGGCCGCGACCATCGCTTCTGTGACACATAAGAGCAGCGAAGCGCTACGCCTGATAACCGCGGAGCGCACCGATGTCGCCGATTCACTCATTCGTCAAGCTCGACTGCAATCAGCGCTGTAATGAACTAAATAGTCACTTTTCATTGTTATTTTTCTCATGAGTTCGATCATGTGACCCAACAGCTTACTGGGACGAATATGGACAAATGCCATGCATTGGGTTCTCTTTGTCATGGAGAGGCTTGTACTGCCCTCTTATGTTGCGGTTACGCCAAACAAATAATTTTTATTTCATTGCCAAACATAAAAGCAAAATACTGCATGTCATTTGTATGTTCCATGATCGCTGACTTGGAAGCAGTTGAAACTATAATTTGTTTCGGTAGAAAACATGCTTTAAACAGCGCGCATGCGAAACTGCGCCTGCTGCAAATTGCCGCACATTTCGCGTCGCCGTAAGCCGAGGCAATATTGTGCCCTATTTTGCTTGTATTTTGCGACAAAAACAGCCGCCATTTTCAAGCTGTTACGTAGCAATACGTCACTTTTACGCAGGCTGAAGTTGCCAATGCATGACGTAATCGTTCCTGCCAACTGTTTAAATTACGTCACGCCTTCTCAGCCAATCACAGAGGGGGTGTGTATTACAAGCAGTATTGTTGTTGAATAGCAAAGACAGGCTTACGTTGTCATGTCCACTGCATTTAGTCTCGTTTTTCATTGCCCGCCAAGAATTATGCGCCTTTAGTAACGAGAAATAAGGCAAACTTTAGAACTGGTGTCCGTAGACGACATGAAACGTCAAAATGACGACAGCACACACAACCACTTTGTCAACCGGAAGCACGTGACCAAAATTGAAAGCCAATCAGAAAAGACTTCCGGAAAATTGTCTGAATTGCCGGCAATTTGTGCAGTCGAGAATAGGGCCCTTGGTGAGGTTGCGCTTGCGCCATAGATTTCTTCTACTATGCTTGCTCGCTGGCTGTATAAGCCGGCAGCACGTATCTGAGCGCCTCCCGCGGCAGTAGCACCTACAGTACATGCGCAGAATTAGGCAGTCAGTTATTTCGGCCAACTCGTTTGAATTCCGGCATTTGCAAGGTGAACAGCCAATAATTCGCAACTCCGGAAAACTCGCACACGGGTACGCTAACTTCAAACGGAACGCACGATCTTATATGCACGGTGCAAGAGCTTTTTGTGGAATACACGCCGGCTATACGGGATACACGGACGGAAATAAAGGCCCGCACCAGGCGATCACCAGCTGACCATTATCTTTGCGCACTTAGAGGCACGGCGCCTGCTGTCGAGACAGACGCGAAAAGACGGGCGCCAATAGGTCCTGCAGGGCTTATTTATTTTCAGCTGCGCTTTGATTTTTAGCGCTATGCGCGCCATGCGCCTTTCGAATGCACCATCGTTGGTGTATACGCAACACTGTAGTGGAATGTTTTGGTATATGTGCTTCTTCGGTGCCGATAAAGCGTGACTCAGAAAAATGCGTGAGTGTATATGCCCTAATTTCGAAAATCCAAGTTTCCGTAAATAAAGGTAGCGCGAATTAAAAATTTGAATTCCCGTGTTTTATTCTTGGTACGATGTTGGAAACATTGCCTCAAATGTGTATTGTACATTTTATCAAATGGCTAATGTCCTTACCAGATCAGTCAGTCGACAAACTCAATAGATCGATCAATCAATCAATCAATCAATCAATCAATCAATCAATCAATCAATCAATCAATCAATCAATCAATCAATCAATCAATCAATCAATCAATCAATCAATCAATCAATTAATCAATCAAATCAATCAACTTCTACATTGATATAATTTGATTGATTGATTGATTGATTGATTGATTGATTGATTGATTGATTGATTGATTGATTGATTGATTGAGTGATTGATTGATTGATTGATGGATGGATGGATGGATGGATGGATGGATGGATGGATGGATGGATGGATGGATGGATGGATGGATTGATTGATTGATTCATCGATCGATCGATCGTTCGATCGATTGAGTTTGTCCACTGACTGATCTGGTAAGGACATAAGCCATATGATAAAATGTACAATACACATTTGAGGCAATGTATGCAACATCGTACCAAGACATAGGCATTCAAATTTTTAATCTGAAGGATCAATCAATCAATCAATCAATCAACTTTTTCAATATAATAATTTGATTGATTGATTGATTGATTGATTGATTGATTGATTGATTGATTGATTGATTGACTGACTGACTGACTGATTGATTAATTGATTGATTGATTGGATTGATTGGGATTTCTTTATTTTTTTAGATGCGACGCTGAGAGGAGCGTCTCTCGCAGGCGGCCCTGTCCTTCCTGCGCCGTCGTCGTCCGCGTCCGCACAGCTGCGTCTTTCCTCCGCTAGCCTCCTCTCCTCTCTCCGATAGCGAACACTCTCGCCCAACATCTGCGGGCGCGTGGCGCAGCGCACTCTCACTCCGCCGGTGGGCGGCGCAAGCGCGCTCTGCGCATGTGCAGCGCCCTCTCTCTCCGCGGTCTCATCTCCTTCGGGCGCGCTGCGCATATAAGCGGAATGCCGCGCTCCGGCCGGTCTCTCAGTCGACGGTCGTCGGCGCTACGCTTGCTCTCTCTCTCTCTCTCTCTCGCATTACCGGACGATTGCTCACGCAATTCGAGTAATCGACCCAACGGAAACGCACAATAGAACCCCCTTCATCGTCGCATCACACCAGGGTTCCCGCGAGGGGAGGGGGGCGTAATTTTTTTCTTTTTTGAAGGGTTTTCATGCATCTTCTCTCAGGGGGTTCCCTGACACATGACAGTATGTAAGTGCTTTATTTGTACAGTGTCGTCTTCACTATTCATATACTTCATCGTCCGCCGCAGCAGTCTTCGTCGAGCGCTCCTTCGCAGTTGAAAGCTTGGTCTACTACTTATTTTCTTTCTAGGCGATTGCATTGTCGCTTGTCAGCGCGGCACGCTTCCTAATAATCAGCTCCTTCTTTGGGCGTCCGGATCTCCTTTGGTCGCCCCATACCCCCATGTGCGCGGCACAGGGTCTGGGTGAGTTACGCCGCCGCCACGGCGTTTCCGAGTCTTACGAGCGCTTGTGGTGGCTCTTAGCAACGCGGAGCGAGTGACGTCAGGAGCAGACGACAGTCGTTTTGTAAGCCAGACTTTGTGCTCAATAGATCGGGATTATACGCAGGTTTCTCAATAAAATGTTCGTTTTTATGCACAGTATTGTGTATCGGCAGCATTAGTCTTCCTTAGGCCCGATGCATGGTCAATGCCCCACATCGGTACGTGCGGCCGGGTGCTCAAACGAAACGCGAAGCTCATTTTTTTATTCCAACATCTACTTCCGAATTCTGTTCTTATTTTCGTTTGGGATTTTATGCTCATTCTTTATTGAAATGCTTAAGTTTCTAATTTACAGTTTCGTGCAGCGAGCGCATTAGCCTCCCTTACGGCCAATTCCTGGCCAATCATGGCCTTTTGACGCGAATTATTCCGACAGGCAAGGCAGAGTGGCGGCGCTTCATGCGGCAGCTTTCCACACTGAGCACTCTCCTCCGTGTGCACCGGTTCTTCGCGTACCGCCACGTTCACTTTTGGCTGGGCACGCTTGGGGCAATGTTTTGTTTTATTTTGACACGGTGCTGTTTCGTTGACTGCAAAGTGGCTATATTGCTCTGGGCTGTGCTTCAACGGACACTCCACAAGTACTTTGAATTATTACCCCGCAGTGTGCGATACCTTGTGCATCGCAAATGATGTGCCTTGTAACCTGTTTTTCTTTGATAGCTATACACGCTTAATGGATAACGCGAATGTTAGACGGAAACGCTGAGTCTATGGTATCTTGTAAGTTGCCCTTTCATCAAACGATAATTACGCCTAACTGCTTCTACGGCCAAAATAATTTCAAACCTGATTTGTACCGTGTTTTGCACCGGCGTGTATAATTGCCACCTTACAAGCGGTAATCATTGCCATTGTTTTGTTCGCCGAATTACAGATTATAAGCCGCCAGATGGACATGTAGGTGGCGACAGCGTCGCGCCGCTAGTGTGGATGCTCCGCTGAGCGGCCCGGGAGAATGCAGAATGTGGGCGCGCTTCCTGCCTTTCTCGCGCCGTATGTGCGCAAAAAAGACGCACACAAGAGTGGTATGCTGTAGTTCGGTTCCTCAACGTTCAATGTATAGCATGGAAGCGGCAGTCAGTTTTCATTATTACGCCATAAAGCGGCGATCCATCGGGAACCTCGCAAAGGCCGCAATATTGACAATGAACTTGTACGCCGTGGTTCGTAGCAAGCTCGATCTTTTCAAATTATGGCTTTGGGCCTTCATTAAAATCGTAACTAGAAGCAAATCAGGAAGCCTCGATCTCCGGAATTCAGTTTACAACAGCAGTTTTAATCGCTTTCACTGGTAGCATGACGCTTGGAGGACACAGAAAGTCGTTGACCAAATTCCAATACATTGAAATTTTGATAAGGGTCTTGCATTTGTTGGATGCTCTAAAATGGTAACACCACGGAACTGCCCCGACATATTTTCTAAGAGGTTACAATATTTTTTGTGTGTTCGAATGGCCAGATAAAATTACTGAATTCAAACCAGCGCAGGGATATAAATGCAACCGTTCTAACAGGTCTGTTGGGTACAGCTTTAGTTAAATAAAAATTCAGTGACTCTGAAGGCCGATTTACATTTCCATTCTTTTTTGCAATGTAAGAAGTGTACTTAACAAACATGAGTCGTTGTCATCGGCGATTGACACATGTTCCGCCCACATTATTGCGCTAACAGAAACTTGGCTTTCCACACATGTGCGCGACACGGAAATTTTTTGCAATGCCTCTCACTTTTCCATTTATCGTTGCGACCGTACTGAACGTCGAGGCGGAGGCGTTCTTTTAGCCATATCAAAAGATATTCCATCCAAGTGCGTACATATTAACAGTCATTTAGAAATAATTTGGGCCTCAATGACGCTTCACCATCAAAATATAGTCTTCGGTGTTTGCTATCGACCGCCTTCTTCCTCAATTACGTTTATGAATGAGCTACATGACGCAATCAACGCAATTTCTACACGCTATCCTTCCTCGTGCCTTTTTCTTCTGGGTGACTTTAACTTTCCTAACATTTGTTGGAGTACGCAACCGCCTCACTTATCGCCGTTTTCGACTGAAGCAAGTAATTTTTTAGATTTGTGCTCTGTATTTTCTTTAAGCCAATTGATAACACAACCGACTAGAACGCTAAATAACACAGCAAGTACATTAGACGTTATCTTAACGAACCGACCTGATTTTGCTTCATCTGTCACTTATTCCCCTGGATTGAGTGATCATTTGTTGTTGACGTTTCACATTAACGCAATCCCCCCAAGAAAAGCAAAAGACAAAAAATATATTCGTGACTACAAGAACGCTAACTTCGAAGCTATTAACAACGAACTGTCAGTCTTTACCGACTCATTCTTGCTGCACTTTGATGACCGGTCTGTTCAATGTAATTGGGATTTATTCTCGAGTAAAATTCACCAACTAATGGATAAATATATTCCGAATCGTGTAGTTACATCTTATCCCCACGCACCATGGTACAACTCGTATATCAAGCGCCTCTCTAACAGTAAGAAGCGCTTTTACCGATTAGCCAAAAAGTCCCCCACTAGTTCCCGCTGGGATACTTATCGCGTCGCTTCTGATGCTTACGTCCATGCAGTAAAATATGCTAAAAAATCTTTCTTATCTACAGTACTGCCATCTATGCTAAAGACTAACATTAAGAAATTTTGGCGCGTCATTAATCCACCCGCTCATGATGATATTGGGCTCGAGGACGACTTTAACAATCCAGTGCCTTCTAATATGTGTGCGTCTATCTTAAACGGCACTTTCGTAAAAAACTTTTCCAACACTACTGTCGATAAGTTTCCGGCCGTCCAACATTTCGAATATATTGCCATGTCTCCAGTGATTGTCGATGTTCTTGGCATTTCCAAATTAATTGACGGTTTACAGAATCATTCATCCCCTGGTTTTGACCTAATTACTGCAAAGTTTCTGAAAAATACAAATGCTTATTGTTCTATACTACTAACAAAAATTTTCCAACAATCACTAAATACATTTACGTTACCCGCCGCGTGGAAAATCGGGAAGGTGGTTCCTCTGTACAAAACTGGAAATAAATGTGATCCCTCTAATTACCGCCCAATTTCACTGACCAGCACATGTTGTAAAATGCTCGAACATGTTATTTTTTCTAATCTGGTTAAATTTCTTGAATCTAACTCATTTTTCACGTCGGCACAGCACGGCTTCCGGAAATCATACTCTTGTGAAACTCAACTGGTAACATTTACACACAGTCTTCACCGTATTCTTGATCGTTCGTCGAATGCAGATTGTATTTTTTTGGACTTTAGCAAGGCTTTTGACAAGGTCTCTCATAAACTCCTGCTTCACAAACTACGCCAACTAAATATCGATGATAATCTACTAAAATGGATTGAATGTTTTCTTACTAATCGTTCGCAATTCGTTGCAGCAAACGGCTACAACTCACCCCTACGAGACGTACACTCAGGTGTACCTCAGGGGTCAGTGTTGGGGCCGCTGTTATTCTTAATTTACATTAACGATCTCTCCTCCCTGGTAACTTCTAAAATCCATCTTTTTGCTGATGATTGTGTCATTTTCCGAGAAATCAACACCGACAACGATTGCGCAATTCTTCAGTCTGATCTTACTAGTATCGCTAACTGGTGTCATGAATGGCGAATGGAGCTCAACACTAAGAAATGTAAAGTCCTACGTGTATCTCGTACAAACACCACTCCGTCTCTTTATTTTCTTAATAATTCCGCTCTAGAATTGGTTATCTCTTATAAGTACCTTGGCGTTCACATCACATCAAACTTGTCCTGGGCCCTTCACGTCGAATACGTTATTAACAATGCTAACCGTATGCTGGGATATATAAGGCGAAACTTTTTTAACGCCCCGTCCGAACTTAAACTGTTGCTTTTTACAACACTAGTACGTTCAAAATTAGAGTACGCCGCGCCGATGTGGGATACCACTCACGAAATGCTAACAACTGCACTTGAACTTGTACAGAACAATGCAATTCGCTTCATTCTCTCCAATTATAACCGAGGTGCAAGCATTACAGCAATGAGAAATACACTTGGCCTACCTACGTTGTCTTCTCGTCGAAAGCTTTTTCGTCTAACCCTGTTCCATAAATTGTATCACCACCCGGAACTCTGTAAATTAATTCCACCACCCCCGTACACTTCCCATCGCATTGATCACTCTCACAAAGTTGGTCTTGAATTATGCAACACAAAAACCTTCTGTCATTCATTTCTCCCCCGTACATCCCGCGAATGGAACCACCTTCCCCGTGACATTGTTAATATTAATGATAACCTGAACTTTCGCGAGAATCTAGCTAATATTGTATATTCAGGAACAATCTAATGTTTTTGTTGTTATACTCACTGCACTGTATTATTTTTTTTTGCTTGTAACCCACTCCCCCTCTGTAATGCCTTTGGCCCTGAGGGGTACAATAAATAAATAAATAAATAAATAAATAAATACATAGTGGGGTCGTAGCGCTTATTTAAGGCTTTCATCGCAAGTGAACATGCGAAATAAAATGATAACGCGCGCAGTGCAACCAATATCTCATGTTTAGCTAGACTTGCAAAGAGGCCGCCAGATTTACAGTGTATAAACCAAGCTTCTGGTTCCTCACAGTGAACACAACATTTTCTGTTACGAATGCACTGTTGACCATATGCGTTCTTTTTAAAGTCTAACAGGCGCCTAGAACAGCGAGATGTGTTGGCATTGTTGCGTACTGTCGCTTACGAAACAAAGATGGCAAATGAAGTGGCCGTGGTGCAGATGTAGTTAAACGTTGCCTTTCCATTTCTCGTTACGAAACCGCGCCATGGGTTGCCGGTGCCTAATTTGTGTTGTAAACTGAACCTCGCTTTTGTCTTCGCATTGAATTCTTGAGGATTGGTTTAAAAATACACGGAAAAAAAGTTTCCAGTGCATTTCGTGTGCGTGCGTGCGTGCGTGCGTGTGCGTGTGGGTGTGCGTGTGCGTGTGCGTGTGCGTGTGTGTGTGTGTGTGTGTGTGTGTGCGTGTGCGTGTGCGTGTGCGTGTCCGTGTGCGTGCGTGCGTGCGTGCGTGTGCGTGTGCGTGTGCGTGTGCGTGTGTGTGTGTGTGTGTGTGTGTGCGTGTCCGTGTGCGTGTCCGTGTCCGTGTGCGTGTGCGTGTGTGTGTGTGTGTGTGTGTGTGCGTGCGTGTGTGCGCGTGTGTGCGCGTGTGTGCGCGTGTGCGCGCGTGCGTGCAAAAAGCAGCAAAAGCAGCTAAGCAAAAAGCAAAAAGCAAAAAGCAGCTAAAAAAATAGTGCCCTTCCACTCTTTGAAAAAAGATGACCTGCGAACTCGGACGCAGTGCAAGAGATGCACGAATCTAAACACGCTTGTTCGTAATTTTCGATTGAGCAGTTAGCACTTACCCCATGCGAAATGTTTAGGGACTCGAGCTTCATTCTAGCGCACAAGCCTGGAGCTGCGTGTTTCCCTCCCGCGTCGTAGGCATCTCACAGTGTGCGTAGCACCAACCCAATCCGCTCGACCACTGAGGATACAGGACAGTTCGCGTTGGGGCGGTGGGCGTACATGTTTGAACCTTCCGTCAGCACAGCAGACATGTGAGCGAGAAAGAGCATGAAACCTATAGCTGCATGTGCATGTCCCTCCCCTCCTCCCCACTCCCGAGTAGTTCCTGCATATACCAACAGCCAGTTGTCTGACGTGCTTAAAGGGAAAGGCACCGCCAAAATTGTCGCTCTCAAAGCCCTTTAAGCTGAACAAGAAATATTGGCTCACGTCGATGTTGCTGTTCATCTGGGAGAAATCCCCAGCTACTCGACGAGTGGGAATATGCGGCAGCGGCGGCGGCGGCTTTATGTTGTTTTTGCACCCATTCGCGTTTCAGTTCCGGCAGACGCTCCTTCGATTCCTGGTATTCTTCCTCCTAGCGAGTGACAGGCGTCTGTCCTGTAGGGAGTTAAATAAAACCTAGCAGCACTGGAGTTTTGATTATAGTGGACAGACATATGGCTGTCCGTTTCCCTCCCGCGCCGTAGGCTTCTCACTGTCAGTGTAACACATCAAGTCAAACCCAAAACTTTCTACCATTGAGAGCAGCTCGCATTAATCCGTGAGACTTCCACGTTTAAATTTCCCGGCAGCAAAACGCGCTTGCCATCGATAGCGGCCTGAAGCCTACCTATGCATGCATGTTACCCTGCTTCCACACCGTGGCCTCCGCGATCGGCTACCGGCGGCGCGCCGTTGCTCCGGCCGTTCCAATCGCCCGGAGAGATCGTAATTGCGAAGAGGCTGTTTCGCTGTTTTCCGCCGCACCGCGGCACGCGTAGCCTAAGGTCGTTTTCCCTGGCGCGGGCGGGTGCTGAGGACGAAAACTCGGCCTTCGCACCCTGTGTGCGACGTTTAATAAAAAAGTTACCGCACACCAATGCAGGTGGAAGGTAGAAGTAGTTATTGGTGCCATTAGGGTAGTTACTGGTGCTCTGAATTTTTGACGTAGACTATGCCCGGGGGGATGCATAAGTGAATCCATTGCACAGCAGTATTCTTTTTTGTAGTCACGCATGGTTCCAAAACACAACACGTTTTCCGGTTTTGTTTCTAAAAATCTCCTACGTGTTGTTTGGAACTCACGGAACGCATATTCCGTGCGTTCCAAGCAAGAACCAAATTATGTGAATTCAACTGACCGAAATCCAGCCATTAGTAAACACGAAAATACCCCCTATGTCGTTTCTTTTTTTCTCCTTTAAACGTGCGGTCTTTGGCACATAAACTAGATGACATGGCAACACTACTTGAAACGTTTGGCGTAACTTCTACCGTGATACTGTTAACAGAGACGTCGTATACTTCAGCATCTGAAGTATACTGTCCAAATGGCTATCGGTATTTCTTCCGCAATAAGCAGGGTACACGTGCTGGTGCCGTTTATTGGCATGCATGCTTGCATATACAAACGTACAGAGAGACTTCCAGTCCACCATAAATGGACGTGGTCTAAGTAATGTAATAAAAATCTTTACCCGAGTTACGATTGGTATAGTTCTCCACTTGATGTGTTTATTCACTAATATCCCGAACAACTTACTTACAGCCGATGTTGTGCATACAGATATTAGTGATCAGCTTAACTGCTCACCGAAAAAAATAATGCCCTTAATATGTCATGAAAACCAATTAGCAAATCTAGAAATTCCGAAACAGTCTTTCGAAAAAATACATATTTAGAGTCGATAGCGATATGAAAGACATCCCGGAATATCATGACTTTTTCACTCACGGCAAATTTGATACCGTGATTGCAGTAGGTACTTGAAACCCCTAAGCATATTAAATAAAACGCAAAAATATGATTGAGTCTTACCCGTGGAAACCTAACAGATTATTTGACTATCATAGTCGCCTGCCTATAAACAATACATGAGAGCTTATCGGTATCACGCTGTTTTCGCGCGCGCACTGACGCACGCACGCACGCACACACACGCACGCATGCACGCACGCATACGCACGCACACCACACACACACACACACACACACACACACACACACACACACACACACACACACACACACACACACACACACACACACACACACACACAACGGATACCCAGAGCGTTCGAAACAACTTAAAAGGCAAAAAAGGCATATTCTCGCGCAGCGATATCGCGCGAAAATGATGTAACAGCGAAAGAAGAATTCAGCACGCTGGCATTCACTCTGCCCGAGATGACAGAACCCTTCTCGGCATTCGCCTTCCAAGCAAACGACCACTAAAGCTGCGTGCAAAGACAATCGTGGGTGTTAAACAACGTACGTTAAACAACTTTGTACTTGTAGGATCGAGTCAAAATACATAAACCATATATTCAAGTTTTCTATCCCGAAGACGCGCCAACGAAGGCTGATTTACAACTCATAGCGCAGGCAGCGTCGGCCAGACGAGCCTCGCTTCAACCTTAGGCTAACGGCGCCGCCTCGCGGCGTGTGTCGGAGTTAGCGAAATTACACCGCTTCCCTTGCTTCCGCGCCGAATGGGACGGCCGGAGCAACGGCGCGCCGCCGGCAGCAAATCGCGGAGGCCGTGTCCACACAAAACCAGTGCACGCATCAACCGCCACCGGTGATGGGTGCGTGCTTAGCCGAAAGCCTTTCATGGTCAAAAAGAATTATGGGCTATCATCGGCGTTCAAAGCGGGCAAGTCGCTCTGGTAACGCCTGATGATGGCGCTACCGCCGTTATCAGCGGATTGCGTAACCTGTGAAAGAAGCATCGCTGGTGGGTCATCGGGGGTGAGGACGACCGTTGCGTCGGCGCGCCGAGTAAAGAGGATTCACCGGAATGAGAATTGAAGAGGGAGGGCGGGGGCTGAACATTTACTGCTTCGCAGTAAAAACGTTTAAGAGATGACAGAGGCGGGAAGGAGAGGGATCTGACGAAGACTCACCGCGACGTTGCCGTGCGCTCTGGTGATGATCTCGATGCTGTCCTCATACTGGACGCATTCCAGTATTGCGACGTTGTACTTGGCCGTGAGGAAAAACAGCAAGTCCTTCTTGTCACCCTGCAAGCAGGAAGGGGCGAATAAAGCCAACGGAAGAAAAGTGCGGTAGTGCAGAAGACAAAGCTCGCGTGTTGTAGACAGACTCATCATCATTATCCTCAGCCTGTTGGTGTTCGTCTGTTTGGTAATCAGACTATATGAGGTACAATGTATGGCGGCTTGGCTGCGACTTTCAATAAATACAACGCTAAAGCAGCATACAATCTTGCCTATAAAGTATTTTCCAAGAAGCACCAAGGGATCCCTTACCATATCGTCGACGACCTTCTTCGCTCTTGTCTAACAAACCACAAACTGACAACCGCGTACTACAGTCAGACAAATGACCTTACTGAGCGGCTCATCAAAACGCTCACTGAAGTGCTTGCAATGTACGTCTCCAACTACCACCGGGATTCGGACGGTACTTTACCTTATGTCACATTTGCATACAATTCCTGAAGGCACGGAGCTGATGGTTAGTCTCCGTTTCTCCTTCCGCTTGGCCGTGAGCCTACCCTGCCATTCGACAGCACGCTGCCTGCTTCGACCCAGCCGACCACTACGTATGCTCGTGACGCCATCGCCCGCGCTGACCTGGCTCGCCAGGCCACCCGAGAACAGCTATTGGCATCACAAGCATCCCAGAAGTCTCGATACGACTAGCGCCACCGCCCTCAAACTTAACTCCTGGCTCCTTGGTTCCTTTGTGGACTCCTTCTAGCCGAGTTGGGCTGTCTGAGAAGATGCCCCATTCACTGGCCCTTACCTCGTCGGGCGTGCTATCACTTCCGTCACCTACGAAATCATGCCCCTGACGCTTCCAAAGTCGTCCCTTCACTCGGGGCCTCAGCTCGTCCACGTGAGCCGCCTGAAGGCGTACCACACACGGGATTCGCCTACTGCTGCTCCCCCGTCATAACAGGCACCCAAACCGTACTTCTGCAGCCGGGGAGTTGTGTCGCAGACCTTGGCCAGCATCGCCAAAAGCTGACGGTAATCACATGGGCACATCCAGCTACGTCCAATCTCACTTTATCTGGGTCTGTGCTGGTGTTGAAGGACCGACGGAAAGGAATTGAAGAGAGACGAAGTTGGAGTTTCGGCTGGACTAGGTTTGCGCCATCAACCCGCCTCTGGGCCGGTGACTACGGTGTCTTTTGTAAATACACCTTCTCGATAACCTATCTCTGTGTTGTCACGTGACAATATTTTCCAACCTCCGAACCCAAAAGAATTCGCTTTGGCTGAATTCTTCCTCCAGTCATCTGGCGACATGAATTGTACATAATTGCACATGGGGCACATTCAATGTAGTTGTTTCAAAATCACTATCGATGCAGCTTCCACAATGCGTCCTAAAAAGTTCAAAGCCAGCTGGGACTACAGTGGAGATTTCTAGTGCACGTGCAATTGTTTTATTTTTTCTAAGAAACGCTTGATACAGGTAAACCTAGATGTAATGAAGTGGAAGATGGTTATCAATTTTGCGTTACATGCAGTTTTTTTTACATGTAGGTTTACATGTAGGTAGGTAGGTTTACATGTAGGTAGTTTTGTTACATGTAGGCAGTGAACGCTCGCGGGAATAGAGCAGAAACAAAGCCAAAATACGAGACATCACGAAAGGTTGACGCACACTTCAAGAACTGATTTCCCAGTGAATCTGCGTGAGTGGCGTCTGCTGCTTTTGCTCGAGCTTAGTCACTACAGGGCGCTACAGAGAATCAAGGTCGTATTAACAAACGTACTTTAATTGTCACTTTTGCTTTTGACCCTTTTCGCTACCTTAACGCATTTCAAGAGTTCTGAAAGGACGCTTTTTCCCTAACATATGCATGTTTCCACAAGACCGTGCTAGCGCACATACTGAACCTGGCGGCGACATTCTTTATTGTCGTCAGAGACGGCATTTAAAATTGGGAGCTTGCTTTCAAATGACAAAAATTTTCGTTTTCTGGCCGCAAAACTCACTCCTGACGAACCGATAACATAGTGATGTGCGGAGACGCGCGACTACCCACTGATAGGGTGGGCTAGGACCTCAAAACTTGTCTCGAACCGACACCGCACTCACACGTGGAAACGCACAGTAGTATGCAGTGCGGACGAAAAAAATGTAGTGGCTCTTGCTACCGGGTGTTGTTCCACGGTACCCAAAAAAACCAGAACTGGATGCTTCGTTAACCACGGGCTGGCGTGAGCCGCTCCGTTCATGATCATCGGCATGACGAACTTTGTTTTCAGGTGACTCTAGAGGTTTTCGTTGCTGCATGGCTCATTACAGAAGTAGTAGTATTTACTAAATTAATTAATTTCTCCGGCCGACTTTTCTGTAAAAGTGCAAAAAACAATGACTAATCTGCTTGCCGACTTTGTTACATCAAGATTAACAGCCGCAACGCCTTCGGTACATAAATGTCGCAAACACATGGGCTGCGATGGTGGCGAGAATGCGTAATTGAAAGAATTCGTTGAATCCAGGAATTAGTCACGTAGAGGTTCGTTACAACCAGGTTTTTCGGTATAGAGCACGTCGCAGCCAGTCGGAAGCGAGCGCGCACGGAGTATTAGTTTCGCTTCGAACGCTTATTAGTTATGCCAGCAGGTAACGCTCTTTCGCCAGCCTAGACCGTGGCCTCCGCGATCGGCTACCGGCGGCGCGACGTTGCTCCCGCCGTTCCAATCGCCCGGAAAGAGCGTAAGTTGAAAAGGAGGCGTGGTCGCGTTTTTCGCCGCACCGCGGCGCGCGTAGCCTAAGGTTGTTTTCCCTGGCGCGGGCGGGTGCAGAGGACGAAAACTCGGCCTTCCCAGCCTGTGTGCGACGTTTAATAAAAAAAGTTACCGCACACCAATGCAGGTGAAAGATAGTAGTAGTTACTGGTGCCATTAGAGTAGTTACTGGTGCTTTGAATTTTTGACGTAGACTATGCCCGGGGTGATGCATAAGTGAAATCATTGCACAGCAGTATTCTTTTTTGTAGTCACGCATTGTTCCAAAACACAACACGTTTTACGGTTTTATTTCTGAAAATTTCGTACATGTTGTTTGGAACGCACGGAACGCATATTCTGTGCGTTCCGAGCAAGAACCAAATTATGGGAATTCAACCGACCGAAATCCAACCATTAGTAAACACGAAAATACCCCCTATGTCGTTTCCTTTTTTCTCGTTTAAACGTGCGGTCTTTGACAGATAAAGTAGATGACATGGTAACACTACTTGAAACGTTTGGCGTAACTTTTACCGCTATACTATTAACAGAGAAGTCGTATACTTCAGCATCTGAAGTGTATACTGTCCAAATGGCTATTGGTACTTCTTCCGCAATAGGCATGGTAAACGTGCTGGTGCCGTTTATTGGCATGCATGCTTGCATATACAAACGTACAGAGAGATTTCCAGTCTACCATTAATGGACGTGGTATAAGTAACGTAATAAAAAAACTTTACCCGAGTTACGATTGGTATAGTTCTCCACTTGATGTGTTTATTCACTAATATCCCGAACAACTTACTGACAGCCGATGTTGTGCATACAGATATTAGTGATCAGCTTAACTGCTCACCGAAAAAAATAATGCCCTTAATATGTCATGACAACAAATTATGTGCAGAATATATTACCCCAGCAAATCTAGAAATTCAGAAACAGTCTTTCGAAAAAATACATAGGTAGAGTCGATAGCGATATGAAAGGCACCGCGGAATACCCTGACTTTTTCACTCAGAGCAAATAATTTGGTAGCGTGATTGCAGTAAGTACTTCAAACCCCTAAGCATATTAAGCAAAACGAAAAATATGATTGATCGTACCCGTGGAAGCCTAAGAGATTATTTGACTATCGTAGTCGCCTGCCTATAAACAATACACGAGAGCTTATCGGTATGACGCTGTTTTCGCGCACGTGCACTCGCGCGCGCACGCACACATACACACACACACACACACACACACACGCACACACACACGCACACACACACACACACACACGCACACACACACACACGCACACGCACACACGCACGCACACACACAAACGCACGCACGCACGCACGCACGCACGCGCACACGCACACGCACACACACACACACACCCAACGGATACCCAGAACGTTCGAAACAACTTAAAAGGCAAAAAAAAGCATATTTTCGCGCAGTGATATCGAGTGAAAATGATGTAACAACGAAAAAAGAATTCAGCACGCTGGAATTCACTATGCCCGAGATGACAGAACCCTTGGCTATGGCATTCGCCTTTCAAGCAAATGACCACTAAAGCTGCGTGCAAAGGCAATCGTGGGTGTTCAACAAAGCACGTTAAACAACTTTGTACTTGTAGGATCGAGTCAAAATACATAGACCATATATTGAGAGTTTTCTATCACGAAGACGCGACAACGAAGGCTGATTTACAACTCAAAGCGCAGGCAGCGTCGGCCAGACGAGCCTCGCTTCAACCTTAGGCTAACGGCGCCGCCTGGCGGCGTGTGTCGGAGTTAGCAAAATTACACCGCTCCCCTTGCTTCCGCGCCGAATTGGACGGCCGGAGCAACGGTGCGCCGCTGGCAGCAAATCGCCGAGGCCACGCCTAGACAAACTACGTTTCGCCGTTTTACCACTCGGCGGGTTTGTGCTACTGCCTGGTTACGTAACAGAGTTTTAGGTTTCAGACTACGGAAATAGATCCACAGTAGGGCGCACATTTTTTTTGCGACCCTCCTGGTGCTTCGCTTAAAGTAATTGACTTATTCATTTATTGATTGGTTGCGCATAATGCATCGCCAGAGACAGCACCTGTAGTAACGCTATTTACTGCAACATGCATTCCTTCTTACAAAGCGTTGTGAAATGCGCCATTTAGAGTATATGGTAGTGTGTGGATATTAACATGTCGGTCCAATGCCAACAGAGACTGTCGCGTACGCGCCACATATTACGTCTAATGTTTCTTATTCGCGTTCGCGGCTTGACACCGAATGCACGTATTAGGTTGCTATTTCAACATGATGCACGATACGTGCGACCCTAAAAACACTCTTTTCTTTCCATGCACCAAAAAGTCATTTAGTGTTGTTATAGTGGGTTCATCTAACACTGTCGCAGAACACTCAATTTTGTTCTGTCTGCCAGTCTGCTGGCTTGCTTTTGCTCGCCTGTTAGCGCCACTATTAGCGCGCCAAAAAACCCTATAAGAGAACATTGGTTGCGGCTACAAAGAACAAACCAATTAAAAGAGTTTTCATTCTCTCCTTACTATGTCTCAATTCACAATACCAAGTTACCATGTCCCATTGACAAGTCTCGCAAAATCAAACTAGACCAGCGCGATTGGCAATGTTCTGAAACAACACTTAGACTTCCCCTCCTTGCAATGAAATTATTATGTATATCGATCATTCGCTTTAATTTTTTTTATTCTAAATAATTTTGTCATTCTTTTTTGTAGAGTTCTAAGCAATATGCATACAGATGGCCTCCATCTATGGGTAGTTTTACACACACTTACCGGCATCCGGAAGAACTGTATAACACTTATTCTCCCATAGATGCTGACTTCCTTGAGAGGACGGAGGCCTTCTGGCGAGACGACATAGATGTCGAGCAAAGTGTTTTTGGCAATGATTAGGTTGATGTCCGCAGATGAAGTGAAATGGCCTAAAAAGAAACGTTTGCTTTTTCATCATATAAGAAGTGGTGTAAAGTGACAAAATATTTGCTGTACATCGTCAAAACAAATTTAGCTCATTGATTGAAAAGTCTGAAAAGTCACCCAGGCAAATAAGCTGAACAAGTTATGAGCCAATCTACCGTGTGAAGGTGAATGCCCAACCGAGCTTTGCGTTTTTGTATTTTTATTTATTTGTTCATTTATTTATTTGTTTATTTATTTATTTATTTATTTATTTATTTATTTATTTATTTATTTATTTATATATTTATTTATTTATTTATTTATTAACGTCCCTACATCCACCAAATGTATTGTAGGGGTGGAGTTAAAAAGGAAAATAAACACAAACAATCAACAAGCACGACATAATGGTAACAAGGAAAGAATATGCAGCCTTTAGCACGTTTACGACAGGACACTGGTTAGTGCTCAGCAGCGTAAACAACAGCCGACAGCGGCACACTGAATAAAAAACAAAAGAAAGAACACGTTTCAGATCATGTGCCCATGCTCATGTGCTGCCAGGGCTTCGCATACAGAGATTACATCCCAAACACGTTCCACCGGTGGTTAGAGAACGTACACTTAGTTACTTCTGTCTCCATTTGACAACGGTCGTTACTCTGGCTATGCGATTAAGTAATGAAACTTGGAGGATCGAATACAGGTTTACCGTAACAGAGAATTATGGTATTGTAGGTTTCCATTCAGTTGAAGGAACTACGTTGCTAAAAGCAGGGAACTGTGTGCTGTTTTAACCTTCAATGTGAACTTATCAGAAAATAGAAATTCCAATAATGAAAAAGTCATCGCTGCAGCTAATTCTCATGCAATTTTGGTTGGGAATGTTTGGACAAAACAGAGGTTATATGCACTTTCTGTATCCCTACACCAGCTGTAGGCAGGCGTGCATTGACAGCAGACAAGGCTTCTGAGACGGTTACAATTTCACTCCTAATTACTCATGAAAAGTAAGTGAAATTAGTTTTAATAAGGGAACCGTATTTGCGGTCGTAATTGTTTTTCCGAAAGCTTTACTAAAATGGTAGCGAAAGCCGTTTCCTGCTGACCACTCGCGTTAATGTTGGCTTTGACTTAAGCAGCACGCGCACGCGAAAAATAAAGCATGCCTGAGCCAGCTCAAGTTTCGCTTCCAAAATTACCAGAGTATACTGGATGACCCCAAATGCGTTTTCAGATGGAGAGTCGTTCTTTTGGTTTCTTGCTGCCGTGAACGCACAGATGAATTACGGGCTCAGAGATTCAAATTAAGCAGGACGAAGCGTGCGTACGACCGGCGAGCATCCCGCCAAGCGTGCAGCAATTATGAAACGCCTAGCTGCCGCCTTTCTAAAGCCGGTAGTGCTTTGGAGTGCAGCAGACGCGGCGGACAAGTGACTTACCTGTCGCGCAGGCACACGCTCCCGTCGGCTTGTAGGCCGTCACGACGTAGTTGTACGACATCTTCGGGTGTAGAAGGCGCCTAAATTTAGGAAACACGGTCCAGGACCACTTGTTCGGGGAACCGCGCGGCCAGCCCGGGCGTGCGCGTGGTCCACTAAAGAATGATGATGATGACCTTAATGTTTTCGGCAGCTACCTACAAGTGGGTTGGCCAGGGTTGAATCGCTTAAAAAGGGTGAGTATTCAAAATGGTAATTTATTTCCGCAAACAAAGATGCCGTGTAATGAAAGTTTGCAATGTTTAAAACCCCAATTACCCATTAATTACAAACCCTTCAGCAATTCAAGCGACCAGCAGGAGGAAGTGACTGTTGAATACAATCATATATACATATTGCTTATGGCATACCCTACATTTGTTGCCGCAATAGGTAACATAAGTGGATGCAGTAAGGCTTCTTTCTGATCCTCATCGTCGCTGCGGCACGCATGAGCATGTGACACATACGCGCGAGGAGGATTGACCGATGCGAAATACATTATACGTAGGGCAAATCGAGTCCCCGCGCAGCCATTAGGAGACCGCCGAGCTCACGCAACGGCTGTAGCCCTGACTGACGTGCTGGCTACTGACGGAAGAGCTCGGAATAAGTTAGCACAATCTTCCATTCTTCATTCGGTCTTTCTGTTCTATCATTTCATTTCTCTCTACTCTGTTTCCTCCGAACGGGGTTGTATGAAGCTTATCTCTGTGCTGAGCTCAATAATATTCTTAGTGCACTTCATTTCTCTTTTTTCATTAAAAACAAACCATATCAGTTTTGACACACCAATTCCTGCCCATGGGTTCACTTTTAACCCGCGATATTGTAGTATTAAAGCGGTGCAAACTATTTTTTTTGAATTTTTAATCAAGCACAGCTAAATTCGCACATACCCTTCTGTTTACTTTGATGCCTTGCTGTATTCCTTGAGATTTAAATATATCTCGATATGGTGCAGTAAATATGCAGGCAAATATTATATTTCTAAAAGTAAGGAAAATCACGACTTCTATTTGTGTACATACACTTTCGTTCAGATGGAAGAAGCATTTTCGATATAAAAATTAAGGTGGTGCTGGTAACACGCGTGTTCATATGCGTAGAGCAATACAAAGAAGCTATGTTATGGATTGTAGACGGGTGATTTCTAGGTGTGGTGGTGTACGCAAATTTGTTACAAGACGCATCTAGTTGAGGAAGTCGCCCCAAAGTGGCGCCATTTTTACCTTTTAAAATTTCAACTAATGACCCAGCTTGAGGCGCGTTAAATAAGCAATTTAGGAAAACAACCTGCCGAAATTGAAAGAATTCTCTAATCATGTGTAGTACTCACACGCCATTTGTACGCACTGAAAGTTTTAATTTTGAAGAGAGATTCGGTAGCAAAATACATTGGGGTATTTTAGTGTTTAAAAGTTTCCTTTTGTTTCTTTTAACTGATGGGATAAAAGTTTCTCCATTTGGTTCAATTACCTGGTCAATCATGTTTTTTTGTATACTTTGAAAATTCTGGATTTCGTCAATAATATTTTTATAATATTTTAAATATTGCAATATATATATCTTTAATTTTTTATGTTCGATCTTTTTGTGTTTCGGTTTTTCAAATTCTGTTCGACCCATTGTAGCCATTTACGCTGACATAGCTTATTATTAGGTAATTGGTAATCTTGTAGAATCAAACGTAATGCTCTTAACATACCGTGGTGGGCCTTGGTAGGGACACCTTCTGTGTTACTGTATATAATTTTCTATGTTACGTTAAAAATGTGTGCTTATTCGAGTCACTCTCTTACGTCCTACCTTCCTGTTCTCTTTTGTTTCCTTCGGTTTTAATTGCTTTATAATCACAACGCTTTCACTTTTCTTTTCTTCTATTTCTTTTCTTTGTTTACAACGGGTTCCTGAAATTGCTAAATTAACAAACTTATCCTGATAGGGCTGCGCATAGCCTGCGGTTTTCAACAAATAAATAAATAAATAAATAAGTAAAGAATAAGCAATAAATAAATGAATGAATGAATACGTCTACAAATAAATAAAAAGTACTGGACATTTCTTATGTTCGCCAATTATGAATTTTTGTGGGAATGCAGGGTGTTGTTGCAAAGATCTTCGTCCTCGCTATTTTTCACGCGAATCTATCGTTGTCTCGCTGATGGCGGAGTCGTAATAAAACACGCTGCAGGCAAGACAACTTTACACAACTGGAGGGCACAGGATGATGATATGGAGGAGGAGGCTGAAAGAAGAAAAAAATGCCTCGGGGGGTCGGAATCTAAACTGAGCCCCTCGTGTCATGAAGCCGACGTCTCTCCCATTTCGACATCATCGCATTCGGGTCACTTAGACTTTCCTTAGGTTTCGCTGCGCGGGCGTTGGCTCTCAACTTAAGCTTGGTTGAAGGCAACAAAACGTAATTCCTTTAATAAGAGCACCTTCTGAATTCAAACAAAACGACACAGCGCATTCTTTCTTCAAATAAAAGTTCATTGTGCCTTACGACGACGGTGGTCAAACTGCGGCGATATTTTTGCGGGTAGGTGGCGCTCAGCTTTCTCGAGAGGGATTTGTTTGCCGCCGTGTGTGTTTGGAATTCGACCCGAAGGCAATTCGCCCTCTGATCGTTGATTCTTGGACTTTTACTGCCAGGCGGTTTGCAATTTGATCGTTAAAGCTGTGACTTTGATTGCAGCGGCTTTGATTTTGGCATGCAAGAAAGCTTCGCGTTTCCACCATGATCTTCATTAGACGGAGGGGACTTAAATTTTTTGTATGTTCTTGTTCTTCAAAAATTCGTTCGGCCAATTATCTCCATCTAGGCTACTATTGCTTGCATCCACTGGTGAGGCGCGCATGCAGAAAACCGTGTGAGTGGGCATCACAGGTTACGTTGGGCTCCTCGTGATGGCGGTACTTGTCCGTGCTAAGCACATGACTGTGTTCCACCTTACAAACTCTACCTCACCGAACGCAAAGTATTGCCTCGAGTCCTTGAAGGCGACAGCCAGAACTTTTTGCTTAAAGAAGAAATGCAGCGGAACGCGTCCTGTTCGCCTTCTTTAAAACTGAATAAAAGCCCGGTGGAATTATACGCTATGATGACTGCTGTGCAGACGCCCGCATTGTTGCATCGTCCTGTTCCTCTTCATCGTCATTGGCAGGGACAGGTTCTGCATTTCTTTCTTTTTTAAGATATAATGCCCTCATGTGCGTTTTCAATTAAATTTGTTTTTTTTCTCTGTGTGCCACCATCTGTAGGAGCGTCAGGAACCACTGCACTCGCGTCCATGTCGACGTATTCCCCAAAGAATACCCGCCAAACTTCGTCAATGGGGATGTACATTGGTTTTACCTTACTTCAACCGCTCTCTCCGTTCTATCGGCAACAGCGCCTCATGTAGAGGCGGCGCGTGAGTCTCCGGCTTTGTACCAGCGCCAAGCCGAGGCTGAGAGGGCGCGTAGTTCAAGTTAAACCTGTCGCACCCAACTTGTGTTCGAAGTGACAGGGTTACTTGTAAATATACTTCTATGGAACTTGGCCCAGCCGTCCGGTACAATTCGAATGATCAATAAATTCAAGTTATCTAAGTTCTAATTATTAAGTTATCCAAGTACACTGCAATTTGGCCTTCGCACGCGCACTATATTTGACACAAGGGGGCTCGGGCTGCCTCTGTTTTTGTCAGCTTTATTACTAAACAACTGACTCCGTATCACTAAAAACTGACCTTCTGTATTCCAAATACGGGAACATGCAGTTTTTGCGCAGATATTACTGGAACCGTAGAACGTGACTCCCTCATCTGCATCTCTAACTCCTAAGTTACCTTAACACTAAGAAACAATCCTCCGTAAAATTCGCACGAACACGTTCCCTCACTGCGTAAATGCGGGCTAGTTGGTTCGAACTGTGAAACATGGTTAAGTAGCGTGGTAAGGACGGGACAGAAGTAGAGACCACACAGTACTAGCGCTGGACATCAACGTCTAGCGCTAGTACTGTGTGGTCCCTAATTTTGTCCCGTCCTTACCGCCCTACTTAACCATGTTTCACGTTCCCTCACACTGTGCGGCTACACTACCTATATCCAGCATAAGTTCGTTCTCAACTAGGCGCACCAACCCGCACCATCACCGGGTGCCCTCACATCCCATCCTTCGCGCCTCGTTTCTCTCCTTTTGCTCTTCTTCCGCTGCGAGTGAACCTGGCGACCTCTGACCTGGACACCGACGAAATACTGGTGTCCAGACCAGGGATGATTTATCTGCGAGAAGTTCTGCACTGCTACTACTGCTAGTGACTACTTATCATCCAATTTCCTCAACTGACGCCCAGCCGCGGTAGCACAGTGGCTGAGACGTTGTGCTGCTTACACGAAGGGCGCGGGTTCAATCCCGGCTGCGGTGGCTACTTTTCTGAGGGAGGCAAAATTATCAAACGGCCATGTGTCGATATTTTGGCGCATGTTGAAGATCACCAGGTGGTTGACATTTTCTGAAGCCCTCCACTACGGCTCGCATCACAGCTGAAGTCTAGCGTCCGCGCATTGAACCATAAAAAGTTCGTTAAATTTTCTCAATATACTTCTACTTTGACGGTATATCTCTGGGACGCGTAACTTATTCTACGGCAACTACTATTTGGAATTTTGAACGGTGACACAACTGCTTTACCTCCCACTTGATAACCGCGACCGATGCTCCCGTCATTTACCAAAAAAGCAGGCTAGGGATAATTTTGCCGTGACTTAGATTGGGGCTGTTCTCTGTGCCAGTTGAAGATATTAAGTCTTTCTCCGCAGTATTTTTAGCAGTATTTTTAGTACAAACGCTTGTAACCTCATGTTCCTTCTACACATACTTGTTAATCGCGCTCTAATGTTAATAACAAGATATAATTTTCTTCTGCTGTGTCTTGGCGTCCCATTATTCACGTGGCCTACTTGGAGCCCTTCCGTATTAGCGGCATCCTTAATTTGTAGATGTCCCTCTGGTATGGTTGCTGGCATTCACAAGTATTGAAGTAAGGGATTAGGCGTGCGTTCTGCCATTTACAACTTGGGACGGTTCGGCAGTAGAGGTTCTTTACTTATTAACTTCAAAGCTACGGTGTGATTTCGTAGGCTTCGCCACCTCCAAACATCACTCACCCATAAAGCTCGAGTACTTCCGGTATTCATGGATGCGCCTCATTAGCCGGTCGCGAACTATGGAGCTTATTCTGACCAGTTTTCGCTGTCTCGTAACAAATTCGAATTACTATTTATGTCGCTGTAGGCTCTCTTCTCCAACATTTGTTTCGCCTTTTGCGATGATATAAAATAAATGGAACACTGTATTCTCTCCTGCCAATGATTACCCTCCGTATCCCGGAGTTTCCTGGAAAGCTTATCCAAGCAGTGCTCCGACTCACTGTTCCCACCTCTAATTCTATAATCCCGGGAAAAGGCGTTGCTTTGCAGCCACGGAGCTATTCGCCAAGGGGTGCAGTACATCTCTGAATATTGAAGTTTTCTGCGCTGACTGCCATGTGGTTGAACCTTATTTCCACTGAAACAGCGCGTGTTTTCGCGAGATGCGTTTATTCTCATTGTCTTGCTGTTGCCGGCGTCATTCGCCTTCTTTTTCTTCCCTCGCTGTCACTCCATAACAGTGGAGCTGTTGAAGCTTGAGCTTGGTCCGGTGGAGTTAGCAGAAAAAAAATACAAAGAAAAAAACTGCGCCACCTGTAATGGGTGCACCACCGCAGATAGGGAATTATTACAATACAGCCGGCTTTTGTGCCTGCTCGGGGGTTAGGACAAAAGCATATATATCATTTTAAATGGTATAGGCTTTCTTGGACTAGAAACTCAAGAAAAAGTGGCGCCGCTTGCACTAGTGGTGTAAGGCTGGGGAAACAGGGGAGTTGGGGGCCGACCTAACTTCTTCCCCTCTTCGATCCACTATCTGTATGGGGGAGCGACCAGAACAACCTTTTAAAACCCGCCTAGCATCGGCCTCACCTATCACCAATTAGCCTAGCCTAGCGAGAACATCACAAAACCTAACAAAACATAGAAAGGGCTAGCAAAACATATCAAAATCGGGATAAGCTAGGTTGACACCAAGCTCCGCTTTTTTCCCGCCTTGCACCGCTAGGGCAACCTGGGGGAATTTTTCTTCTCTCTTTTAATTCCATTTTTTAGTTATTGTATTCATTGGTTGCTGCAAACCTCGTCCTACGTATCACATTCACTGGCTGTCAAATATATTTAATTGAAGGGAAGCCCTTTGCTGCCACTCTATGTGGTGTCGTAACCAAAACACACTGCAGAAATTCACAATTTACACAATGTTGGGGCAGATGATGCTGATGAAATGAAACAAAAGAAAAGCGGTTCCCTTGGTCGGAATCGAACACCGGCCCCTCGCGTTATGAAGCCGGCGGCTATCTGATTGGGCCATAATCGCTTTTTTTTTTCTTTATTGTGGGCCATAATCGCATCCAGGTCGCCCAGTATTTCCTTTAGGTTTTTTGCGCGGGCGATGGCTTTCTCACCCCTCGTGCCAACCCACTGGGAGCAGGCCTTGGGTAGTTCTTGCTTCGTGGACCAACCGACCTTGACACAACGGGTGCTACAGGTCGCTTCGGCCATCTGGGCTGAGGCGACCCCTGCCTGAACCCAACGTCTCAACAACAGTTTTCTCTCTCTCTTTCGACTTTGAGTTGAAGTGAATCCTGGCTTTGGACATTGTGAATTTTTGACAACCACACTTGTCTAACGACGACTATGGGGTTGGGAGGGGTGTGCTCAGCTTTCTCGCGAGGGACTCGTTTGCTGCCGTGTGAGGTTGGGCTTTGAGTTGCAGCTGCTTGTGGGCGATTTGACTTGGATTTCAGCGGCTTTGAATTTCGTACTGCGCCGTTTGATTCGCGCACGCAAGGAAGCTTCGTGTTTCAACCCTCATCGTCGTTAGAAGTAGTAGCTTCTGAATTTGTTCATCCTCCCTCAATTTATACGCAATTGTTTGGGTTATATATATCTAACGACCAGTCAAGTGGCATCACCAGAACCGCCATGGGAAGCGGAAAATGTGGACAACAGGTTTTGACCGGTACGGAGAAGCTGCTAATAAGAATTGCTGCTGCAAATGATCAGCGAGTGGCGAAGGTCTCCATCTAGGCCTGCTCGGAAACATACCCTCCATCCTCCTTATCTCCCCCGCTGCTGCGCGCTGCACAAGGCGCACGTGTCTGAGTGAGTGAGTGAAAGAACTTTATTGAGGGTCCGGCGATGACGCGAGCTCGTCGCGCACCCGGCTAGTCCCACGTCGGGATCGGCAGGTCTAGCCCACCGGTCCGGTCGCGGGCACGCTGGACTGCCAGGATTTGCTTGTCTAGAGCGGGGCTACGCAGAAGAGAGTCCCACTCCTCCTTGCTGAACTTGGGGTGTGCGGACCCGCACTCCCAGAGCATGTGAGCTAGAGTAGAGGTCTGTCCGCAGGACGGGCAGGCGTCGTCGCGATATACGTCGGGGTAAACTTCGTGTAGAACTGCCAAACACGGATATGTGCAGGTCTGTAATAGTCTAAGTGAAACGGCTTGCGCCCTATTCAACTTGGGGTGAGGGGGTGGAAAGACCCTTCTAGACATGTAGAAAAATTTCGTGACCTCGTTATAAGTAGCGGGAGCATCCCTGTGGCCGTAAGGGGGAGGCGAGTCAGCTCTCCTTACAGAGGAAGCGCGGTCAGTGAGGTCGCGCGCAGCCTCGTTAGCAGACTCATTGAGGTTCGGGGGAGCACCCGCGAGACATCCTACATGAGCGGGGAACCAGTGAATTGAATGATGCGAGAGAGCATCTGTACGCCAAACGCTAAGAAGGCGAGCAGCTTGCTCAGCTATGCGGCGATTCTGAAAAGCCCTCCTGCCAATTTGGAGTCACTGTAGATCTCTGACCCACGACCGTCTAGCAGGGTGAGGGTGATGGCGACTTGCTCAGCGACTTGGGGGTCTGATGTGCGAATGGAAGCGCAGTTAGAAATATTTCCGCTGGAGTCGACCACAGCGACGGCAAAGGTCTTCCCATTGCTGTACTCCGCAGCGTCAACGAAGCTTGCTATAATGTTTTTTTGCTTGATCTGTTTGAGGATCGCTGCTGCTCTTGCCTTGCGTCTGCCCTCGTTGTTGACAGGATGCACGTTTCGGGGCACGGGGGCCACCATGAACTTCTCTCGAATGCACCTAGGGATCGGGGTACTGCTCCTCGAGGATCCTGCTGAAGGGAAGCCTAGCTCTTCGAGGATGCGTTTGCCTACTGCTGTGGTGTTCAGGCGAGCGAGTTGTGCGCGTTCTTGGGCTTCGGCAATCTCCTCGGCGGTGTTGTGTAACCCCAGCTTGAGGAGATCCTCTGTATGAGTCCTGATGGGCAATCCGAGAGCCCTTTTGACTACTTTACGGATGAGAGCGTTGAGGTTGCCTCGTTCCGCTCTGAGCCAGTTGTGCATGTAAATCGTGTACATGAAGTGGCACAGTACGAAGGCATTGATCAGCCTGAGGAGATTGTCCTACTTCATGCACCGGTGTTGGTTTGCAATTCTTCGAACTAGCTGGAAAGCGTTTTCCGTCTTTGCAATGATTCTGCGGAGAGCCGTTCCATTCCCGCCATTGAATTCGACAAACATGCCCAGGACCCGAATGACGTCGACCCTGGGTATCATCACCCCGTCACTGGTGCGAAGAGTGATGTTGCTTTCGGAGACTGGCTTCCAGTCTTTGGGTCTGCCTCCCTTCTCCTTTCTGTAAAGCAGAAGCTCCGACTTCGCGGGGGAGCAACGAAGTCCGGTGGGGCTGAGGTACTGCTCGGTCACATCGATCGCCTCCTGCATAGCTTCTTCAACTCTTCCCTCGAAGCCGCCGGAGCACCAGATGGTGATGTCGTCGGAGTAGATGGTATGCTTGACGCTCTCGACTCGTGCCAACCTCTCCGAAAGGCCAATCATACAGATGTTAAATAGCATGGGGGAGATTACGGCGCCCTGAGGAGTTCCCCGTCCTCCGAGGGGCACTTCGTCGGAGCGGAAGTCTTCAATGCGAAGCGTGGCCTTCCGGTCAGTTAGAAAAGAGATAACGCACCTGTACAATCTGAAACCGAGACCCAGGTCCGAAATTGTTTTGGCGATGAAGGTGTGGAGCACGTTATCAAAAGCCTTCTCGAGGTCCAGGCCGAGCAGGGCCTTTACGTCCCTGGAACGGCCATCCCCGATCTGATGCTTGATTAGTTTCATGGCGTCCAGCGTCGAGAGTCCGACTCGGAAGCCAATTATGTTGAACGGGTAAATCTCGTTGTCTTCGAGGTACCTGTTAATCCTATTAAGGACGACGTGCTCCATTACCTTGCCGACGCAAGACGTTAGAGAAATCGGCCTGAGGTTCTCGATGTTCGGGGCCTTGCCGGGTTTTGGGATGAGCACCGTGCAGGCCATTTTCCATTCTGCAGGAACAAAGCCATTCTTCCAGACCTCGTTGATCTTGTCGGTCAGAAAGGCAATCGATGGGGCGTCAAGGTTTCGCAGCATTCTGTTAGTGACCCCATCGGGACCCGGCGCAGACTTGCGATTGAGCGCGAAGATGGCCTGTCTGACCTCGGCAACGGAGAAGTCTTCATCCAGTACGGGGCGAGGAGGGCCTCGGTAGTCCGGGAGTTTCGTCACCACATCTCCGTTGTGCCGGATGGGCAGGTACTTCTGAAGGAGTTCAGAGACTAGTTCGTCGCCCGTGTGAGTCCATGTGGCCTCGTGAAGGGCCCGGGCCAATGTGTGCTTCTGGTTTGACTTGGGGCCGCTTACGTCGAGAAGGTGCTTCAGCATGCCCCAGGACTTGCCGTTACGTATCTGTCTGTCAATGTCGATGGATTCGCAGAGCTCCTCCCACTGCTGCTTGCACAGCACTTTGCAGTAGTCATTGATAACCTTGTTGAGCTCCGAAATCTTCTTTCGAAGTCTGCGATTGAGTCTTTGACCTTTCCATCGGCGGAGCAGGGCATTTTTGGCCGCGATCAGGTGGGCAAGCCTACTATCCATTTGCTCGACGTCGAGATCGGTTACCACTTTCTTGGTGGCCGCGGAAGCGTCGTTGCGGATGCCTTCACACCATTCCTCGAGGCTGGCAGGTGCACTCGCTCTCCCGGGTTCTTCCCGAATCTTGCGAAAATGGTCCCAATCGACGAACGTGAATTCCCTGACCCTACTCCGAGCGACCTTGAAATGCGTCTCGAGAATGTAGTGGTCGCTGCCGAACTCCATGGCGGTGTTCTCCCATCCCACGTCCTCCACGTTCTTGACGAAGGCGAAGTCGGGTGTAGTGTCTCGGGTTGCGGAGTTGCCGATGCGTGTGGGAAAAGCCTTGTCTGTTACCAGAGTAAGGTCCATCTCGTTGGCGGCTTGCCACAAGTTGCGCCCCTTGGTAGTGTCATAGACATAACCCTAGAGGCCGTACGGGGCGTTGAAATCACCTACGACGACCAAGGGTCGAGGGCCGGCCAGGTAGGTCGCTTTTTTGAGGATGGTCTTGAACTGTTGGCGCGAGTCTCTAGGGTTGCTATAGATATTGAGGACGAAGACGCTATTTTTTCCCTGATTCCGCTGTGGCGCGTCGAGCAGTACCTCCACCATGACGTATTCGATTCTACCGCTCGCCAGCTTGAGGTCGTGGGTGAGATGAGTCAGCCTTTTATCGATCAAAGTACAAATACCACGGCCACCACCACCAGACTGGCCCGATACGGCTCTGTAGCCTTGAAGCGATGCGGCGGAGACTAATGTTTCTTGGAGTGCGACGACCTGAGGTTTAACCGCCAAAGACCTGAAAAACTGCTGCAGAGGGGCTTTCTTGGTAGAATACCCCCTGCAGTTCCATTGCCAAATGCGAAAACTTTCTTTGGACCTATCCATTATGGGGCTGATCGAACTGACTACCGCCTAGCGGAGCAGTTAAGGTTGCGCTAAAAATGGGACATTCTGTCACCGCGTTGGTGGGATACTTAAGCGTAGCTTCCCTCAGTACGGTGGGAACGGTTAGAGGATGTACGACAGTGGCAGGTGAAGCCATTCGCGCCTCATTGGCGTCGATGCGATCTGCGAGAGCTCCGAGGCCCCTGTTGGGATCCCCGAGCGCAACCTGAATTTGCCGGACGTTGTCGCTAAGAAGGCTGACGTTAGCGGTGACCTGTTTGAGGCCGTCTGCGAGCGCAGTGAGCGTTTGCTTAATCTCGCCAACTTCTGCGGTCAACACTCCCGACTCGCATGTGTGATCGACCACTGCCCTGCGTTTGGAGGATGTTGCAGTACCGTCTACCGGAGCCGCGACTGGAGTCTCGGTGGCCCTGACTGCCTCACCGTTACCCGACGTATTCGAAACGAGTTTTATGATTTCTGCCGTTTCATTAACTAGCCTGTTGATCATTTTCTTAAGGTCGTCGTTCTCTTTGCGGAAACGAATGACTTCCGCGTCCCTAGCTTGCTCTGGGAGCGGGTTGTTACGAGCGCCAGGAGCAGCCCCAGTATTGGCGCTGGGGTTGGGACGCACCAAATCGGCCCAAGCGAAGAACGGTTGCCTCCCGCCACGTGTAGAGACGGGCTGATGTCCGGATGCTGGCTGGGTTCTGGAAACCGAACGGCCCCTGGATCCGGATGGGGACCTGGGACTGGATCGGATTCGGGATCTCGACCTGGACCGGATCCTGGAGATGGAACGGCTCCTGCTACGGCCCCGGGAGCGGCTACGAGATCTGGATCTCCCCTTGGACCGGGAGCGTCTGCGGGCGGATGGGCGTTGAGACGGTGATTGCTGAGCTTGATTCGAGGTCTCCATGGACGGAAAATCGTCGTCGTTGAAGGTGACGGTCTGTCTCGAACTCTCCGCGGCGCGGGAGCGTTCCTCCCGTCTGCGCCTGACCAGGTACGGTGTCTGGAATCTTCGCTTGCACTCCTTGGCGGCCGTAAGGTGACCGCCACCGCACAGCTTGCATTTGGGGTAGCATCTGTGCTGAGCGTCGGGGTTTTCTTCTCCACATCCCCTGCAGCGGTGGTCAGCGGAGGGGACTATGACCGGCAACGAAGACCACGAGATGGAACAAGAAACCCAGGAGATGTCAGTTCAATATGTGAACACCAACACCCAGGTCATCCATGAAGCGCATACTAGAGAAGAAGAGGAGATGCGTGAAGAAGCCGCTGATACCATGATCCAAAGCGGGAATAACACCACCCTTGTGAGCTATGTCGCAGACAGCGGAAGAACAATATATCATTCACTGTGGATGAAGGAAGTTAACAGAAGGAGTGCTGCCAAGAAGAAAAAAACAGGAGGAAATGACCGCAGCTTCTGCCCAGGGCAAGGAACTTCCAGAGGGGAGCACTGCGCCTGACAACAACATGAAGGAGCAACCTGCAAGGAAGAGGAAACCCACGGGCCACTACAAGATCGTGTATCGCCCCGAAAACGGGTTACAGCTAGCAAAATGGGAAGACGCAGGCGCTGCTATTGCCGCGTCCCAAGCAATGAAAATGCCCCTACGAGACCTTGTGAACAAGATCACTGTCCAAGTAGAGTGAACGCAGAACCTGCTTGTAGTCAGCACGGCCCATCAGGAGCTGATCAACCAACTCACAGCAATCCGCCAACTACAGATGGGCCCGAACGTTCGCAATTTCACTTCATATCTCAAACCATTGCCAGATTCGAGTGCAGGAGTACTAGTAGGAATCACCTATTGGCTGACCAATGAAAACATTATGGAATCCATTGCGGCAGAACTTTACGAAATCGCGTCAGCAAGACGTCTGAGGAACTCGACGGCACCGGTAATAGAATTCAAGGGACCGCGCGTGCCCTCTTATGTAAAAGTATTGGGGACAATAGCCCTTTGCCGCCCGTACCGCAAATCTATTCAGTACTGCAAGGTATGCGGCGATATCGGCCACAGACAGGACGCATGCCCATCACCCAAACCAGACGTATGCACCAAATGTGTCAGTAGAACAGCCGCTGCAGATCATACGTGCAACCCGAAATATAAGCTGCTTGCAATCTAGCTCACGAGACGGCTACTAAGGAGTGCAAGAGGCGCCTGAAACATGCCCCACCACTGTTGCACGTCCGACATGCTGAGGCACAGAAGAGGGACAATGTGCGGTGGGGGACACCCTCGTCGGACCGCACCTTTACCTGCTCACAGAGCAGAATTAGTTTAGATTCGTTGCCTTGGAGGATTCAAACGGCCACCAGTAATGGCTCGCCTACTTGCTTAACCTCGGGGGCCACATCGTGATCCCGTTCAAAGTCGGGGACGAGAAGAAACTCGAGGTCCAGGTCGCGGTCGATTTTACGGAGGGACTGCGGTAGATGTGACGAGCACAACACTAACAAAGTTGTGTTCTCGGATAAACATTTCCCGCCTGTATCCTCTGCTACATCCTGCTTCTGAAAATTATATCAAAGGAGGGAAAGACACGCCTGACTCGGTATCCCCTTTTGAAGCACTCCAACGTGCCATGAAAGAGAACACGGAAACAACCAAAGAATTGATCAAGGGAAACGTAACGACGATGAAATACTTAGAGGAGATAATGAAAGATATTCAACAAATGAAAATAGAACAAGCCCAAAAAGATAAACAAATTCACTGATGAAACAAAATCAGGCCCAAACGAAGCAATGCCACGCCGAATTTCAAGAAGCAGCCTTAGAAACTTTCCAAAATATCCAAACGCAGATCCAGGGCATAAACGATTCTGTAACGCAAACCCACAAAACGCAACAGAAAATACAGAAAAGTATAGCAGCAATAGTGAAGAAGATATCGGAGCTAGACAAACGGCTCACCGCTAGCGAGGAGAGAGACAAAATTCGCAAGCAGTGCGAGAACCCCCCAAGCAAAGAAGCAACGATGGAAGAGATGCTCAAAAGTGAAGTGTAACAACTCCCAGAAAAACAGCCACGAAGCAAATCACAAACAGAGGATCACAATTTGGCAGTAGAATTCCAGGACCATTAAACCGAGGCGACAATCCAGTGATAAAGAGAAACAGGACATTCTAGCCATGCAGGAAACCCAAACAAAAACCTATAACTTCAGAGGTTACGATACCCACATTTCCGAAGGGAAGACTCGCACTGCCATCCTCACCTCGGAGAGTCTAACGACGCAACAGCACCTAATCCAACACTAGATCGAACACATGCTCGTTGAATTATTACCAGTGAAGAAAAATCTTTTTTACTCAACATATACAGTCCACCCGCCGACAACTTAGGAGACTTGGAATAATCCTTCCGTACGTTCCTCGAAGTGACCAAAGGGCATAAGATTGTTGTTGTGAGCGATTTTAACACTCCTCACATAGCGTGGATATATGCTAGAACAGTAAAGAAAGGCGAGCAAGTCCATAACATTGCCCAGCAGCACCACCTGACCCTGTAGAATGATGTCCAATACCCAACAAGAATCGGCAACAGTGTGTCCAGAGACACTACTCCAGACCTGACATTATCCGGGGAATACCATACAAAGAGTGGACCACGTGGGATGAAACTCTAGGAAGTTATCATTACATTATCCAACTAACCATTGATCACCCCGATACCAGGACATTTATTAGGGTGGGGAAGACACGAATCACGTATAGGAAAGCCTTCAGAGAAGACGAGGAGGTAGAAGAAGAAGACAATCAGTTAATTGATCTCGAAGAATTGACCAGACGATTGGTGGAGCAGGCCAACAAACACACAAAAAAAATTTAACTTACGATAAATAATCCTAATGCGGATTCACACCTATTACCCCTTTGGGAGGCTCGACGAAGCCTTACCCGAAGGTGGAAGAAACAAAAATGCAAGAAGAAATTGCAACGTCGCATCGCCCTATTAACAAAAGAAGCAGCAGAGTACGCCAATCAATTGGAAAAACAAAATTGGAACCAACATAGTGATAAAAAATAAAAGAAACTCTGAGTACTGGGGGAACAGGTAACTTTTTGAGGTCGCTCATTCCACACTATTCGGAGTCAAAGTGCAGGACCATAAAAAAACGTTAAACGACTTATTCACAATTTCCCGCGCACAGAGATAGACATGCTCGAAGCGGTAAAGAAGAATTATTGGTGGAAAAACACGTCAAAAGCCATCACCCACCCGGACTATGGTGGAAACCCCAACCCAGAACTTGATCAACCATTCATGAGGGCAGAACTTGATGCCGCACTGGCTAAGCTCACAAAAAACAGCTCCCCGGGAAAAGACAGAATAACAAACAAGATGCTACGGAATACCATCCAAAAGATGAAGGTTGATCTCTTGGGTAAAATAAACCTGATTTAGGACAGCGGCAGACTTCCGGCCATGTGCAAACACGCAGATGTCACCATGCTTCCAAAGCCCAACAAACCCTTGGGCATATCCAACCTTACGCCGATATCTCTGACTTCGTGCGTGGGCAAACTAATGAAACACATGGTGCTAGACCGGCTGACACCTCACATGGAGGATCCAGCAGAGCGACGAAAAGGATTCCTGCACACTATGTATAGGTTCCGTCCCAACGTGTCCACTCAGGACATCCTCTTACAAATTAAAGAAGAGGTCATCGACAACCTAAGCACCTCACAAACAAGCGCCATCCTCGCCTTGGGCGTCAAAGGGGCTTTTGACAACGTGTCGCATGTGGCCATACTTGAAACCCTGAAGACTTTCCATTGCGGTGAGAAACGTATAATTACTTCAGGGACTTCAAATCTGGCCCTATACACCAGCCATCATCCTTTTATTTAACTGATTTTACTATGTTCGGTTAACACGTTTTTATACCTACCCTTGGGTGGTACTCACTTCTATTCATTAAATCACCTCTTCTCTGGCGCTGTTTGCCCTCGTTGGCCTTACGCCATTAAACACTAACCATCATCATCACCTCTGCCTTATGGTTGGGATCCGGGGTCACAACTTGGCCTAAGTAGATATATTCGCATACCTCTTACTCTGCTTTGCTCCCTATCTCAAACCGCTGTGCTGTCCCGAGGTTATTGAGCATTACTTTGGTTTTCTCCGTATTAATTTTCAGACCCCGGTTCTACTCTATTTGTCCAGTGCGGAAAGCATGCTTTGCCATTCATCCCCCGAGTTACTTAGCAAGGCAACCCCATCAGCAAATCTAGATTACTGAGGAACTCTCCATTAACCCTTACTCCCACCTGTTCCCAATCCAGCGTTCTGAATACTGTCACGACGCCGAAGACGACGCAGTGGTCTAAGGAAAGCAAGTTTATTGGAGCGAACTCGTGCTCCCCTAACAACTCAAAGAAGACACAGGCGGAGAAGCAGCAGTCAGTTGACTGAGGTACGCAAGCGAGCGTCGGCGATGGGAATCCCGCGGCGTCTGCTCTGCAGGCTTTTATGTTTCGGCGCGAGTGTTTCTCGAACCGTCGATCTACATCTGGAACGTCGTAGATCAAAGAAGATTATTCCAGGCTAGTGACATTACGGCGAAACGCTCTCCGTATCAGAGTAAGATAACCCGTGCGGCATAAAAATAAAGAATGGAACGCACGCTTCGCTTCCGACACAGATAACATAGCCTGGCGCGGCTGGGGAGGAAAAAAATTCCCGCATTTCCCCGAGGGGAAGAATGTGAAAGTGCGAATGCACGAGTTGAATTTGCGCGGTTCGGTAATGTTCGCGAAAGAGAGATCACACACACACACACAACTACAAAGAAAGAAAGATGCATTTATTCACAGACACCTATTTGTGTTGTCGTTGTACTTGATTGCTAGAGCGGATCTCAGCTTTGAAATTTCGTGTCAGTACTCCTTTAAGCAGGTGCATTAGCCCTTCTCACGCCCGATTCTTGGCCAATCCCCCACGTGGGTATGTGCCATGTCAGCGGCCAGGCAGAGCGCGCCCATCTCCCCCCGTTGCCAAGGAAGACGAGGAGATTCCTGGCCAATCCCCCACGTGGGTATGTGCTATGTCAGCGGCCAGGCTGCGCGCGCCCATCTCCACGTGCGCGGACATCGCCGGTGGATGCAGGTTCAGGGTCGCTTAAGAAGTGCATTGCACTTCAAACAAAACATAAACAAACAAACCCAATGCCTAATTCACCGCAATACTTCTAGTAAACACGCTGTGAATAACATTGGAGAGATCGTGTCTTCTTGTCTGACGGCCTTCCTTATAAGTATTTTACTGCTCTCCTTATGGACAATGATAATAGCCGATTATCCATTGTAGATATCCTCTAGTATTCTTACATAATGCTCATCTACCCCCCGGTTCCGTAATGCCTGCATGACTGCTGAGGTTTCGTCCGAATCATATGCTTTCTCATAATCTATGAAGGCTATATATAGGGGTTCAATATACTCAGCAGACTTCTCTTTCACGTGATTTACCGTGTGATTATGGTCCATTGTTGAATAGCCTTTACGGAACCCTGCTTGTTGTTTAGGCTGACGGAAATCTAAGGTTGCTGAAATTTTGTTAGCGATTACCTTGGTAAGAATCTTGCAGACGACTGACAGTAAGCTGATCGGCCTGTTTTTTCAAGTCCTTCATGTTGAATTTCTTATACATTAGGATGATTTTCGCGTTCTTCCAAAATCCTGGAACACTTGCGGTCATTAGGTATTGCGTATACAGGTTTACCAGTTTTTAAAGTACAATTTTTCCGCCATCCTTCAAGAGGTCTGCGCTGTTGTCATGGGGGAAAGAATACTCAGGAGAGGCCCCTAGCACCCCAATGCATTGCGAAAAGTGTGGAGGAAGTCACGTGAATTTTCTTGAGCCCATAGACAATGTTGCTTACTTGTTTACAACTGCGGCGGCCAAATTTTGGGCGAATAGAACGGACAAACTTTTAAGGCGCTTGGTATGACGCTGCCTCGCTACGCTTGCAAACCAACGCAGTCGCTACGACAAACGTTTTCAAATTAGGCCAGTTTGCAAACTCTGCCATCGGAGGAGTCTGCGTTCGCCATCCCGCGAGCCTGTTGTTGTGACGACGACAAACGCTACTTTGCCAGGCTTAAGAGCTGAAAAATCGTCCTTCTATCTCAAAAACGAAGGCCGTTTCTTGATTGAAACTTTAGGTGAGGGTTAGAGTGGGCAAATTGAAAGCGAAATCAATAGGTTAGAAGATGACATCGCACCGAGGAATTAGCGGCGAAGCTGTTTTCGCTTCGAAGCGGGAGGGCAGGGCGACGCCATGTTAGTCAAATGAAACCAGAGACAGCAAAGGATGATGGGATAGAGTGCTGGGCTCCGTGGGCTCAAGTCATGGCGGGACTCGGCTTCACAAATGTGACGTCAAGGCCTCTCCTAACCTTTTCTTTCCTCGATGGCTGTTGTCAACCTGTGTTCATTCTTACTGAGAATTAGGTTCCCGACCTAAACAAGATTGATGTAAGACAGCAAACTCCAAAATCATTCGTACACGTGATCTGCTTGCTTTTTCTCGACTTTTGCTTAATAGGTAACTTCTTGCATGCAGTTTTTTTCATATCAGCTGTGTTTACTGCTACCTATGCCAAGAAGCTTGGAGTTTCTTGAAAAAGCGCCCTCTGGCGACTACTTTTATGAATTGGTTATAACAACACCTCGTAAACATCTGGCCACAAGTGTTTATTCACTAGTGATTGCATATTATTTAGTTTAATTACCTCCCTAAATGACTAACTAAGACTGTGCAAAACTATTCACCCAATCACTGCAATGGTGTTACTCGTGGCGTATGTATCAGAACTCTGGTGAATACTAAATCATGTTATCGCATGAGTGCCTTTGAGGAATACACTAATATCACGAAAGGCGGTAATCTGTTGCCTAAATTGCGATATAAATCAACAGAACAATAAACAACTTTCTTCCCACATTTGTAAGCGAGACCGGTGCCACACACCTAGTTTTTTTTGGTAGAGTATGCTCACGTAGTTTCAGAGTTATGTGTAGGGTTCACGTGCAATAAAAAGGCCACGATGTCAAGGATTAACAAATAAAATCATTTTTATCTTACGCGAGAACTGCTAATTAGAGGCTATAAAATACGAATAATTACGAGCACCTTACAACTGCCACACACTGCACTCCAGATAGTACTCTTCACGTGAGTGTGTTACGGAATTCAAACCGGTTAAACACCAGTAATCAGAGGATCATGTTGCTACATCTGATTTGGCTCACTATAGAGAGCCAAGATTTGAACCAGGAAAAGTATAAGTCAGAGAACTCAACAGTCTCCGCATGGAAACGTCTCTGAGTTCAGTATAACTTGTAACCGTAGTGGGTGCTTCCTTCTTGTATTCCTTCCAAACACTTAAGAGCGGCTTCTTGGAGTCAATGGAGTTAGGTCTACGCGTAATAACCATTTATCGGCGTTCGTACCCGCACCACGTTTTGAGGTAACACTAGCGTACAGATAAAGTAAAACGTCGTTTCTGTCAGTAGTAACCGCAGTTAATTAGGCTTGCCCAGAAGACTGGTATAAATGATTAGGTGATGGTCAGTGGTGGGTGGTAGTAAAAACATTTATTTGAGCTTTAGGGGAGAGGGAAGGGGAAGTGGTCAGCCTCCCATGTCCAGGAGGCTGCGAGCCTGCGCCAATTCCAGAGCTCGTTTCACCAGGGCGAGTTGCTGCTAAGGTGCCGATCTGGTCAGAGCGGACACCCACTGCTCAAGGGGGGGGGGGAGTGAAGGGGGGTTGGGTGCTGCGGGCAGATGAAGACTAGCTAAAATGTGGTAAGAGGAAGGTCACATGCTTGGCAGTTATAGGGGAAGAGGGATTGGGAGATGTGTGAGAGAATCGTGTGATTATAGAAAGTTTCTGTCTGAAGGCGGCGATAGACATAGGTTTCATGTGGGGTAACGGATTGGTGAGGAGGAGGGTACCTTCTTCTGATTTTGTACAGTGGGAAAGGATGTAGCCAAAGGCAGAGTCCAGCGGTGTTAAGGGGTGCTTGCAGAATCTGGATGTCCTGTGGTATCTAGCCTTGGAGAGGGGAGTGCCCAGTTGTGGAAAGCGCAGGCTGCGGCATGGGCCGCTTCATTCCCAGCAAGACCAGAGTGGCTACGGTTCCAAACTACTGTTATATCTATTTCTTCGGGGGACACTGAAAAATGGGAAGAGCTCGAGGGGGTACTAGGCAAGCTTAATACCACCAGCATGCTTGCTGAGAATCGGTGATGATGGCCAGGTAGGACTGTTTTTGGTGGTGGTGGTCGCGTGAGCGACGGCGAGTGGCTCTGCTGTGGGAACTGGTAGCTGCTTGTAAGTGGCTGCAGTGGAGAGATGGCCAGTAGAGTCCAGCGTGACGAGGGTGGTGTGTGAACCGTTGGGAGTATGGGCGATATCCGTGTAGCCCGTTTGGGCGTCGGTTTCATATTGCCACTCTTCAGATCTACTGATGAGAAGTAACGAGCACACCGTAGTCGATCAAACGTGTCGTCCACACGGGGTAGAGGATACACATCTTTCTTAGTTACGCGGTTCAATCGCGTGTAATCGACACAGAATCGTAGTGTCCCGTCCTTCTTCCTCACCAGCACTACTGGCGCAGCCCAGGGGCTGTTTGAGGGCTGGATGATGTCATCTCGTAACATTTCTTGTACTTGTTTCTGTATAGCTTCTCGCTCCTTGAAAGATACCCTGTATGGCGATTGATGAATGGGATGCGTGGAATCTTCAGTGATTATTCTGTGCTTGGCAATGGCAGTTCGATTGACACCTTCTGTATTCGAAAAACAGTCTTGAAACTCATCTAGTAGCCTGGTCAAATCGTCTTTCTGTTGCGACGAAAGCATTGGGTTTACGTCGAGCCCCACGAGTCCAGTCGAGCTTGCTCCTGGTGAACCTGCCTCTCCTATCACTGGTGAAACGTCCGAGAAATCACTGATGTCTTCGACGTAGCCTATTGCCATACCTTTCGTGAGGTGCTGCGGTTCGTCCCGAAAGTTCGTCACAAGAACTGTGGCACGACCATCTTGCAGTTGTGTGACACCCCTTGCGATGCCAATGCCTTTTTCCAGGAGAAGCTGAGTATTGCATTCAACCAGGGCTTCGTGGCAAGTACTTGCATCAGTGCCAATAAGCAAGAAAACTCCCGAACGTGGAGGTACCCTCACATGGTCATCTAGAACTCGTGCCGTCGTGAATATCGGCCGCCGGTCTTCGGATGGCGCGGCAGGTTTTCGAAGCGTCAGGCTGCCCTCACCAAGATCGATTATAGCACCGTACTCACACAGAAAGTCCATTCCGAGTATGACGTCTCTAGAACAGTTCTGCAGAACGACGAAATTCACGGGGCATGCCTCGCCATTAATTATAACACGAGCGGTACACTTTCCGATAGGTGCTATGAGATGCCCCCCGGCAGTCCGTATTTCAGGGCCATCCCACACAGTCGTCACTTTCCTAAGACGGCGTGAGAAGCTCCCGCTAAGGACGGAATAATCTGCTCCAGTGTCGACGAGCGCAATGGCGTCGTAGCCGTCAATCATCACATTGAGGTTATTTGACACGGAAAAACGCATGCCGTGTTGAAGACCACCTTTACTTGACTCACTGCGTCCCAACGCCGCTGGAGGCTCTTCGCTAACTTTGCCGGCGGCAACCCCACCTCCCGGGGTTGCCGTGCCTAGTTTTCCCGCCGGGGCAGGGGAGAGGGGCTCTCACGGCGAAGTTGGCGAGCAGGAGACGCTGGGCGACGGGGTGACGGCGAACGGGATTCTCGGCGCTGAACCAGTGGCGGAGACGGCGGGCGGCGCAAATACTCGGCGATGTTCCGTGGATGCTGGCCGTATCTTGGACACGGGTCGTTCGGCCGATATCCGCGGAGTCCAAGTTCGCGGTAGGGGCAGTGGCGGTAGACATGATTGGCCTCTCCACAGTGGAAACACAAAGGTTGGTTGTCGGCCGTCCTCCACACGTCGCTTTTCCGGGGGCCGCGATGGGTTGTGGGTGCGTATTGTTGCGATGGAGGTTCCCGTCGTGTTGGAGCCAGGTATTGGCGAGGAATTGCGGGAGGCGAATTTTGGACTACGGCTGCATACGTCAAGGCTGGCTGCTCAGGGACAACCTGGACAGGGGGTTCTGGCACAAGGGAGCGTCGCACTTCCTGCCGAACGACTTCCGCGATGGAAACGGATGCTGCGCGTTCAGAGGATGGAAGCATCTTCGTCAATTCTTCCCGGATGATGTCGCGAATTGTGTCTCTAGTGCGTTCGGTGCCGCCAGTGGTCACGTCCAGTCGACTATCGGCCACGGAAGCCACGCAGGGGACGGCGGCGTTAAGTTCTTCCCGGATGATGCTACGAATAATGTCTCGAAGATTTCCGGGCTCGGCGGCAAGCGTTTCACGGTGGTTGTGCGCCAGTGTAGTGACACTAGGGCCGCCAGTGAGCCTGTGATAGTGGCTAGCTCTTGCCTGTAGCGCCCTTTCAATGTTTGTTGCCTCAGTAACAAACTCACTCACTGTCGTTGGGGGATTACGAATGAGGCCACCAAAGATGTCACTCTTCACACCTTTCATAAGAGTTTGCAATTTCTTTTCTTCGCTGGCCCGCGGGTCGGCGCGGACAATTAGGCGGAGCACTCCTTCCACGAAGCTGGTGACGGTTTCATTTGGACCTTGGACCCTTGTCTGAAGGAGATCCTCGGCACGCTGTCGTCGGTACGGGTTCGAAAATGCCCGCTTTAGGTCGTCTTTGCAGATTTCCCACGATGCAAGTGAAGTTTCGTGGTTTTCGTACCAAGACTTGGCAGTCTCTTCTAGTGAAAAGTAGACGTTCTCCAGGCATTGCTTCGGGGTCCATCCGTTGTGGCGGGCGACCCGTTCGTAATACTGGATCCAGTCTTCCACGTCTTCAAATGGCTCCCCACGGAAGGGCATCGGCGCCCGAGGGGCGATGGGCATGTAGATGATTTGCGGTGCACTGGCTTCCGTCTGCTGGCCTTGGGAAGTCATGACGAATTTGGCCTTCGTCCTCGTTCCGTCGTGCAAGAGTCCAAATTCGGGCGGTTGATTTTGTAGACGTCGGCTTGTACGTGGCTGGTCCTGATCCAGGAAGGCGCGCCGTCCGGGGCTCAGAATTGGGCTTGCTGCACGGCGTGTCGGAGGGGTACGCTGCATGGGTTGCGATTACCCCGCACCTCCACGCCACACGCTCCGACAAAGCGTTCCATTTTTAGTGAGAGCGGGGAGTGCCAGCGACCACCGGAACAGCGCCGCATCATGCGACCGCGTTCGAGAAGATTCTGCGCCGGGTAGGACGCGCAAGTGTGCCGAGTGGCGTCCAGCGCACAGCTCGCGGACGCACGTGGGGAGGACTCGACGAGGAACGCGTTCGCCGTGCAAGAGCGCTCTCTTTCTCGACGGCGGCCTCCCTGTTCGCGTTTCTTCAGTTCGGTGGGCACAAGTTCGCCTAATTAAAACAGTTGTTTTGCCTTACTCTATCCATCTGTCGTCTTGTCATCCGTGACAATATCACCTTGTGAGTGTTTTACACGAGCTTCTCGCCTTCCCCTATTTAACGTTGGATGCATATGTTTTGGGACTGGGCCGACCCTAAGCCGCTGGCGAATGTGAATAGCTATGCGTTGAAGTTCGTGGGTTGCATACGGGGTGGACCGGCCAATGGTGCGAAGCACGCTCCTGCCAGTGGGAGTAAGGGCCAACCGTTATAGCTGTAAGGTTCGTTGGGTTTCCACAATTTCGCTGACGGTATTACGCAGCCCACGTTGTAGTGGACGGTCATTAGAGGTAAATGTAGGGAGGCGCAAGACAGCCTTGTAAGTTTTGCGGAATAGGGCGTCCAGCTTGCTGCTTTCTTTGGGTCTGAGATTCACAAACGGGGATCCGTAGGTGAGATGGCTCACCATGAGGGCTTCGACAAGTAGGCAAGTGTCTGGCTCTTTTACACCGTACGCCGATCCCCGGATTCGGCGTATAAGGTGGATGAGCTGAGAGACTGTTCGGTGCAGTTGGGGGAGTAGGGTAGAGCCTGAACCCTCCCGGTGGAAGGGAACGCCTAATATCCTGAGCGTGGTAACTTGGAGGATAAAAGAGCCAGCTATGGTGACCTGTGGGTCAGGGGGGGCCTCTTTTGCCGGGCGGCCTCTTTTGCTGGCGCTGAGGACCAGTAGGGTGGACTAAGATGGCTAGCAGGTCAATCCTCTGGGTTGAAGGTAAGCAGTAGTGGTGTCGACTGCTTGCTGAAGGATGTCCTGTTGTTCACCGCTAGAGCCTTGGTGGTCCACAGAATGAGATCATCAGCGTAGAATACGTGGCGTAGGCCGGCAATGGCTAGCAGTGTGTCAAGGAGGTGAAGCAGAGCTATATAAAGAGAAGAGGCAAAATAACCGTTCCTTGTGGCGTGCCCTTTGCCGGGGTGTGGAAAGTAAGCAAGAGTTGTGGGCCGAGTCGCAGTGTATCTGTTCTTTTCTCAAGGAAGGCTTTTACAAAGCGAAAGGTATTTATACCGCAGTTCGTGGTACTGAAATTTTACAGTATGGCTTCGTGGGTGACGTTGTGGAATACACCCTTGACGTCGAGCGCTAAGATTGTTTTGAGAGAGGTGCGGCTCAGGTGGTCGACCACCTGTTGCTTGAGCTACAGGAGGACGTCTTGAGTAGATAGGTGTTGCCGAAAACCAAACATTGTGAAAGAGTAGAGGTTGTGGTCTTCTATGTGTGAGTCGGTGATGTACTAGGTGTCGGACGAGTTTACCGATGCAGGTATTTACGCCGCAGTTTGTGATACTGAGGTTTTCCAGTATGGCTTCATGGGTGACGTTATCAAATGACCTTTGACGTCGAGCGCTAAGATTGTTTTGGGAGAGGTGCAGCTCAGGTGGTCGACCACCTGTTGCTTGAGCTGCAGGGGGACGTCTTGAGTGGGTAGGTGTTTAGGTGTTGCCGAAAACCAAACATTGTGAAAGGGTAGAGGTTGTGGTCTTCCAGGTGTGAGGCACTGATGTACTAGGTGTTCGAAGAGTTTACCGATGTATGAGGCCAGCGAGCTTGGTCGAAGAGTAGTAGGCGTCAGTGGCTTGTTGGGTTTTGGGATCAGTATGATGTTCGAGTGTCGCCACTGTTCAGGTAGACTTCCCCCCTGCCAGTGATAATTGTAAAGTTCGAGGAGGTCTTGGAGTGTGTCCTCGTCGAGATTGTGGAGAGTGCGGTAGGTAATATGGTCCTTTCCTGGGGTGGTGTTGCGGGTGAGGCGGGCCAGGACAGCTTGAAGTTCAGTGAGGGTAACGGGGGCGTCTACTGCTTTGTTAGCTAGGCCCGTATAGCATGCATAGGGGATGGGTGGGTAGGTAGTAGGGTCGCCAAAAAGATGGTCACGGATCAACTTCAGGAGTTCTTTAGAGGGGAGAGCGCTGTTGCGGATTAGTTGATGTATTTGATAGTTTGTGTATCTCTTAGTATTGGTGTTGTCGAGAAGGGAACGGAGGAGATGCCACATTTTCTTTATGTGGACAGTGCATTGGAGCTGATTGCAGAAAGAGTGGCAATTTTGTCTCTGGAGATCGGCGGCATATGCTTGCGCCTGCTGGGTTAGGAGGGCTATGCGTTTTTTTAAGTTTACCTTTATGCTTTGTGGGGATCGCGACTTTCACACGCACCCCATTCTGGCTAGCTTCCCATCGGAACGGCGCACAACGCGCCTCGCTCGCGCGACGGGAATCATACGGGAGGGCGCCAATGACCGGACGGTTTGTTGTCGCCCTGGTGAAGGCGTTGACCCTTTGGTGGCGCTAGTATCGAGGAAGAACCAGTTCTTCCTCGATACTAGCGCCACCAAAAGGCGAAGTGTGGTGGGTTGTCGGATGACGTGAGGAAGGCCTCTTGTCTTGGGGATCCGGTAGCGTGCGGACGTTTCGGCGCGCTTGTCCTGACCTGGGGAACGCGCCACAACGGGACGCGTCCGGAAGAGCTGGGAGAATGCAACCGCGCTCGCACTCTGCCGCACTCCGCTGCTCCGGTATGCCATCGGTGAGTCGAACCATCTCGATCTCTAGCGTTGTTTAATGTCTCGCTCCCAGTGTTACCGTTATGGCCTACGAGTAGTCTGAATGCAGTATATTTGATTTGCACATTGCAATAAATGCTGCCATTGATGTTTTGCCCTCGCCGCCTCCTGCCTCTGTCTGTCTCCGCAAACAACGTACCCGTCCGCAGCCGGCGCTCGCAAGGCATGTTTGCTGAGCGCGGATGGCTGCGGGGTGGGAAATGACTAGTGTGTGAAATGTAGAATATGTAGAACTCTTACACAGACACACAAAAAGTCTGGACACGAATACGAAAACTAAAAGGACAACAGACACACAGCGTGCCCCTGGTTAGTACAACAGGGGACACACTGGAATCCCAGGCACAAACACTTTCATGAAACACAAAACATCTGTAGAAAAGAAGTCCCTGCGTGATCGCAACAAGTCGCACACTTCTTACAATTCTCCTTTTTCAATTCATGAGCTGAAGGTTGCTCTGAGCACATGTAAGCCATCAGCTCCAGGTGCAGACAAAATCACATACACCATGATACAACACCTACACCCAGACACTCTTGAAACACTCCTACATCTATACAACAACATATGAAAGAGTCTGGTGAAAGAGTCGGGTGAAAGAGTCTGGTGGCATGTCCTGCCACAGGCGGTTGCGAGTTGAGTGTCCATCGTGGCTGTGGAAGGCACCATGTGAATTCGTGTTCCTTGGTGGCGCCGGGCACCTACCGGAAAATAGGTACAAGCGACTCTCCGGTCTGGCGCTCGGCCCTTGTGTGGGACTACAACGCTTGGGAAGTTCACCCGGCTTGCACGGGAAATCGCCCCCATGGAAAGGGGCGGCTGCAAAAACGCAGGAACTTTTTAGGGACAACGACGGTGCGGACTACGGACGTCAACGCGGGTGACATCGTGAGTTACTGAAATGCTCTGCATTTAAAACAACGCGGCACTGCGAAATACACGAGAATTCATCCCTCACATTAAGCAATTGAGACATAAATGTCTAAAGGCTCTCAACATTCTTAAAATCATGTCACACCAGTCCTATGGAACCGATAAGCAACTCCTCTTACGTATTTTCACAAGCCTAGTCTGGTCCCGATTGGAGTATGGAAGCGTCAGTTATGGGTCGGCAACAAAAACGGCACTGAAAATGCTCGACCCAGTGCTGCATCTGGGTCGTCGCCTTGCATGTGGTGCTTTTCGCACTAGCCCAGTCGAGAGCCTCTACGCCTAGTGTGATAAATGGTCCCTATATCACCAGAGGATTTACATGGATTCGTTGTATGCCACGAAAATCATGGCCCTGATTAACCACCCTTTTAATTCCACCATTAATAATACATCCTCACAACAACTGTTCTTAAATCGTCCATCCATCTCTCTGCCCTTTTCACTTAGGGTAAGAGAGGAAGCCTCTGAGCATGAGGTACCCTTTTTAGACATTCACAAGACACCCATCACTGATTTTATACCACCATGAAATCTGCGCCCTGTGCTCTGTGACCTGTCTTTTACGCATCTTGATAAGAACAGGGCACCAAGAATTGCGATCCAGCAGCATTTCATGTATCTGCAGGATAAATACAGGGCTGCAGAGTTCTTCAATGATGCTTCCAAAACGTTCACTGCGGTGTCTTGTGTTGCTCATGGACCCAATTTTGAAGGAGGTAGAACCATGAATGCAAAGACAAGTATTTTTTCTGCAGAAGCATATAGCATCTTTCTGGCTGTAAATCAGTAACTCAGTTAGCCAAGCACCCGTGTCGGCCCCCTGGCTGCGACCCCAGGGTCAGCAAAAAACACATGTGTTCTTTACGAAAATAGCCTTAAACCTACCATATTCCTGCAACATAACTATTTGTAGTTCCGTAGTAAATGGTTCATAAGTGCTCAAACAAGAACCTACGCAGACCCTTCCTTGACGTCATTTTCTTTTCTCGTTTTGATCACTAACAAAAGCAAAAGTGTGCTTGTGAGGTTGTCCGAATGGCAAGATGCTATTCGCACAATAATAATAATAATAATAATAATAATAATAATAATAATGGAATAATAGGTTCAAAATCAGTAGAACCTAAACAACAATGACACAAAAAAGGTTTCGTCGTTGTTATTTATTTATTGCTGACCTCTAATATTACTCTTCAAATGGCGGCAACCGTAGCCGTTGATTTTGGACAGTTCCTCTTCCCCCTGTGTGAACGGTAGGGCCGGTGCGCCCCAATACGTCATTGTGCCATATCTAGTCAGTGCGATACGGTGGTTGAAATCTGGAAGAGTCGAGGATACAAATTTGAGAACTGTTACGAACAACTTTCGAAAGCAGCTTCATTTTGATTTCAACAGACCACAAAGACATCATAAAACTTTCTTCCCATGGTAAAACTGGCCCCTTGTAGTGGTACGTTTGGCAATTAGGTCGATTACGCTCTGTACAATTTTTAGTGTTGCCTGTAATTGCTTTAAAATCCATGGGGATAACACGTAGTCCAACTACAAGACGTGCTTTTCACGCACTAGGTAATGGTTTCCGCCGATTTATCCTTGTTTGCGAAGTTCAACGTTTGGAATATTGTATTTATTACTCAAACGAAAAATAATTTGTGCACTAGAAAGGAACGTAAACTTCGCAAATTGCGCCTGCAAGCGCGTGCTGATAAATAAATCGGAAGAGCACGCAAAAAGCGTGCCGGAATCTTCTAGTGCAATAGACCGCTCTTACAGAGCGATCGGATGTATGACGGGCTCATCTTTATGGTTGTTGGAAATTTGTCCGGTTGAGTAGTACCGGTCAAATCATCTACAGAAGCAGTTTCTATCTCAAGCTGCGGTGACGGTAGTTTTTATCAGGCTAAAATTGTGTGGCTTGAGAAACAACAAGCTATCATCACCATTCAAAAACTCTATTTTGGGTTGTCAAATAATCGAATCATTCCAACATTGAAATACGTGCTATCGCCAATTATATTCAGCAATTTTGAGTGATTCAGCTGCTATACGTTCAACATATACGTACGTCCTAAATGCTTCGGCGCTGTGTTTCTTACACGCCTACAGGGCAAAGCAACCGAACTACATAGTGTTGCATCAATGTAAGTGGTGTTGAGGTCATAGGCCACCATAGGATGCAATTGGAAGAGAAAACAAGCTTCAGGCAAATTGTTATTTCTGGGAAGCCGAAAGTACAAATTCTTCCGTCGTAAATCACGCTTTCTGTGACGGATGTGATAAGAAAATTGTAAAGAGACTATAAACTTTTTAAAATTTCCGCACTGTGCCCTGTGTTTATAGTTATAAAATCATAAAACTAGACATTACGTCAAAAGGTATCTGTATTTAGATAACCAATTTCTCCGAATGAATTCCTCGCAATTCTAAGAAACTCCATCCTCCACCCGGACTGCGCAGATGTAAAAGCCTCGCCCACAATACAGCGCTGCAACCGTCCACACTCTTCTGAGGTCTTCCTTCAGACCTGGTGCAATTCGTCTGATATATAGTGTCAACTATACTTAGGAAACGGCTCACCTGTAATTCAGCGTGCCTTGCTATATTGTTGAAACCAGTTTGCTGACATCCACGTGCTCTGCGAGCTCGTCACTCGTTTGAACCAAAATGACGGCGTAAGTGATAACGGAGCCAGCCATCTGCAAGCACGAATGCAGTGCGATTAGATCGGCCCGATTCTGGCCATACTACGCCAGCTTCTGATTACTGATCTTTCGTAGCGTTTACAAACCACGCGAACAATCTAGAAACAGATCTTGGCTAATTCCGCATGTTCTTCTATTTCAGCCGCACACATAATTTTGCGGCGTGGGTGGGCAGAGAGTCAGCTTTTAAAGGCTGGCGTCTTTTGGGATAGATATGATACAATAGAATAATTTATTATTTATAAACTTTACAAGGTTACTGGGAAAGAGAAGTAAAAAGTTGCACATAAGTAACTTGGCTAACGATAACAACCCGTACTAAAAATGGGATAGTATTTGGCTTCTCAGGAATCTGTTAGCGTCACTGGTCGAACTCAAGGTACAGTACCAGAACCTCGTTAATGCCACTGAACAATAGAATTCTTTTGGGTCCAGACCCTTAATTCGTGCTACCTGTTATAGTTTTGAGCGAGAACTAGGGCATTTTATTTTATTTCTCGCGAACTGATTCCGGCTCCTGGTTTGTGGATAAAATGTCCTCGATAGAATTTACCCCCTGTGCTTTCTAGCAATTCAAGAGCTTCACGACCACTCACCTAGCGTTTCTAGAGAGGTCATGGGGGCAAAATACAGCATAGCTAGAATCGGAATACTGGCGCAGTGATTTGCATGCATTGCTTCTACTGATCAATATTAACCTTAATACATAAAATACCGCCATTACTCCAACTCGGAGCACGTACATATTTGCGGGCTCGTTTATAAGAATTACCGGGGAGAGGAACACAATAATTTATCACTTCATGAACCAAATATGTATTATACCATCCTTGTACGAAAAATCCGGCAATTACTCCCTCTAGGAACAAATACTGCAAGGCTCGTTGAAGGGAATAAAGAGGATGGAATTAAATGTTTTGGTTGTACATGCGACAATACATTATTATAACCTGTTAACCGAAATAGGTACCTGTGTGACTTCACATTCTTTTCCCCTTTTCCTTAAACGTGAAATCCCAGTAGTTTTACAGCCCCATCAGCGCATCATCCATAATTCGGAACGCAGGCGGCCCAACGTTGTACTGTTAATCCCCTGTTGGGCTGCCTACTACACAAAGGAGGGAGACCTAAACATGACACGTCCCCAAGGTTTCGGGAGCGTGATTTGCGCTTTTTCTATACATGGAATAATAAAGCCACCCCCCCCCTCCGAAATGGTAACCGATACAGTAAAGCCCGCTTATATCGAACACGGATAAATCGAATTATTGCCTATATCGAACCCTTGTAGAATTATGAAAAATATTACAATCTTAAAGTTTTTATATCGAACGTGATTTTGCGAAAATTCAATATAGTATCGAACTCCCCCGCGCCGGATTTTTTGCTCTCCTTAGGCATGCGGTAAGCTTTTCCTCAATACAGCGGCGCGCAGCGGTGGCTCGGGTGTCGCTTGCGGCTCCCGCGCCACTCGCCACCCGCACTTGCTTCACCGTTTTTCGTTTGTATCCATGCTTGTCTGAGTTTGTCTCCGCTCTGTCGTGATGGCTGCCGTGGCCATCGTGAAAAAACGAGCGACACTGACGTTCGAAACCAAACTTGAAATTATTAGGCTAGTTGAGAAAGGGGAAAAGAAGTACAGTGTCGCCGATACGTACAAGATTTTGCGGGCAGCGGTCTTGTGCTTCTCGACTGTTTAGATACCGTGGAGCAAGCAGTCACAAGCAACACGTGCGATTCAAGAAGCAGGCTACACTCATGCAGTTTTTTCGCCCCAATAAATGATTGTTTTCTTTTCGAGGAAGTGTCGCATGGTTGGTGAACTGCAGGGTGGTAAGAGCTAAGCGTTAGCTCGTGACTCCGACGGCAGGATTGCTCTCAGGTAAGTTTTTTTGCCTCACTTTTTATATCGAATTTTCGCTATATCGAACTATTTTACAATCCTCGAGATGTTAGAAATAAGCTGGCTTTACTGTAGCTAAAGAACCAGAATACGACGTAAAGGCGTGCGAAAAATTTTACAACAGCGGGAGCTGCAACGTATAGCCGTAATTGGTTGAAGGCACTGAACGAAATAAACTGCGCCCGCGTAAAACCATCCCACGAGCGATTTACAGAAGAAAATGTGGTTTAATTGCAATATATATTAACACGCACTAGAGGAGTGCCTAGCAGCAAGGTTGCAATGGTTAGCAAAATATATTTCTGCTCAATTGTAGGTTCACACATGAGAAAAGGCTGCGCTCAGGGCCGCAGAAGACGGATTGTACAATGCGGTAGATTTGCTTAGGTATTATATTTACGTCTTTGTTTAACAAAGCTCTTTCCTTCGCCTGACATAGATGAATATGTGCCGGTACTTACGGATACCAAAAGAGCCTTGTTAAGACAGAAAAAACCTCCCCCACTCAAGCACATGATGTCCGGTTCAATGGTGTCGTGAAGGTACTGGATCTGTTTTGATATAAAAAGACACAGTCACTCAAGCTGACACAAATACATTGTCGCATGACGTTTTTTGTCACCTGTCTGTTGTAGACGTCAGCGGCTTCCATCATGTTGACAAATCTCACAGCGTCCTTCAACTTCTGGGCCTAAAAAAGAAGCACGTGTCCAAGTACGAAGCCCTAACAACACAAAACGTTGCCGTTTAGCGTCTTCCCTCCTGAATCATTGGCGTGAATTGGTTAAGCAAAATTTTTTCATTTTATATCTCTGTTATCGCAAACATGTGCTAGCACTCAGCCTATGGTTATGTTTTTCTCAGCGAATCAGCCGAATAAAATAACACAAGCAAAATTCGACAAAATCGTTCTTGCTTTTCTCGCTCGTATTTTTTTAGAACAAGGTGCTGCAGTCAGTAAATAATATTGCTGCAGACTATTAATCGTGTGGCAAGATTGCGTTTAAATGTAAACGTAAGGCCAGAGGGTTCAAAGTTGGGGGAGCACCTTTTTTTTTACATATATGTAGAATGTCGATGCCCGGCGATACCCGACCGTTATTATACAACGGGTATAAAACATGCTGACTTATCCGCAAATCGCGGAATTCGACCTAAATGAAAATTCGCCCCATTTTTTATTGTTCCCTAGAAATCTCAAATATACGGTAGACAACTGTAAGCCTAACATGCTTATGCAAAAAAACAGTTCGAGGTGTGCACGGCCCTACGAGGTAATTAAATTATGTTCCACGTATCCGGAAAATCTAACAGGAGAAAGAAAAAATATGAATCAGCTAGAAAATTCAAAAAGAGGGTATATTCGGGGCTGAAATAACGAAGATCGAAATAAATGACAAAAAAATGAAACATGCATAAAAAGTTTAAAAACAACAACCCAGTAGTGCCCTGCATTTGCGCCAAAATGCCCAATTGGCACAGGTAACAAATTTCATAATATACGATTGCGTAAACGGACACAATTGGTCAAAGTAACCCTCAAAAAGCAAAAGTTCAAAAAACTGTAAATGTGAACCAATTAAATAGAATATGGGTACCGTGTACACGGCCCTAACAAACCAACGGCAAAGTTAAAAGCACGAAAGAACAACTCCGATATGAATATAAAAATCGTTAAATCCGCCACCCGCGTTTGCACAAAACTGCGTAATTCGTGAAGTTAACTTATGCAGCCGCTATAATAGAGTAAATAAAGGTACTTTGTTGAAGCAATTTTTTTAAGAAGAATACCATCAAGGAAAACTATGAAATGAACTCACAACATTAAAAAAAGGTATTTGCTGCAGCTCCCTCAACCAGGGTTAAAAAAAAAATTGGCCGCGTATCTGCTCCTTTTGTTGCAAATGCCGTCAAAAGACGATAGTCTTTATCTGCTTTTGCGAAGTAAATGTGCTTTACCGCTGACCTGTCATGTTGTTCCTCTTGCGTCGCGCTCCTCCCAATGTAAAGACGCCAAATGTTTGCTGAAATCATTTTAAATTTCCCGCGTTCCACAGCTCCAAACCGGGTGTCTCGATGCGAACGCTGCCGTACGGCGAAGACGCGCGTTAATCGAGGCACCCTACTTCAACGTTTATAGAACCGCGTTTCCCTACTCCACGTGCGTTGCAAGCAGAACGTGGAAACTATCTAGTGGAGCCTTGCGTAACTGTTGGTGGTTGATTTCTTAAAATGGCACCAGAAGCTATAGTGGCGCGGGCGATAGCAGGCGACGGTGGAGTGAATTCTTTTTCTGCAGTTGATGAAGTATTTAATTTCGCAAAAGTCAAGCATGTTTAAATTTTTATAAAGGAACACTGCAAATATCACTTCTGTATTGATTTGTTGTTTCATATTTGCGTAATGTCTTGTTCTTCTTCAACAATGTTCACAAGTATGAACCTTACACCGGACATAGACGGGTAGATTTAGCTGTGACTTTATAAGACTATTGCGCAGGCATTGTTTTGCTTTGGCCGGGTGGCTAAATCGAGTCACAGACAGACATACAGACAGACCAAAATTTCTGGTTTTAAGTAGCCCAAGAAAGACTATCGTCTTTAATAAAAGCCGCTTTCTTAACAAACGGATAGTTAGAACACGAAACTGCTTCCCCGTGTCGTAATGGTACAATCGCATAGACGTCGACTTTACCACGCGGGGTCCCAGGTTACATGTAATTCGACCACGGGAAGCGTTTTTTAGGTGCGTGATCTTGCTTCGCTTATCATCATCTACCTTTTGTGAGAGTCATTGTGCAAAGTTTGCTTTCCTCAAGTTCATTCATTGAGGTGTAAGAAGCTTCGCTTTAAAAATTCCGGAACAACGAATTCCAGCTTTACTGCACTGCAGTGGCTACACACTACATTCTATATTACCTGAAGTGAAGGTGAAACTCACTAGGTCCACAAAAGCGGCAGAGAGGCAGGTGGCGCGCCGGGCTTTCAGCTAACGTCACCATTGCAACGTCGTCCTAGTTGGGAGGTCATCTCCCTCAACGTGGTCTCTTTGTCCTGCGCTCTTATGTGGTTGGCTCTGATGAAGTATCGGCGAGACTCCGCGGAGCCACGCATGCGTTATGCCGGCGTGCCCCATGCGTTGCACGTAGAATAAAATATGGGGTTATATCCAAGGTGATACTAATTCAAGCTGGTTTCAATTCATTTCTTTGTACTGGGATGCCCATTCGAACAGCGCGCACAAAAAAACATCGTTTAATTTGAGCTCTATCAACCATCGGACTAAGCTGGACGTACCAGGTTCGGGTATAAAAAATTACCCTTAAAATAAATCAGTCTAGCGACAAAAATATTGTGCGGCGCCAAAAATGTTCACACTGGTGATTTATACACGCGCGCAATCGGGGGGATAACGCACATATCCGGCATAATAAACTTCGAATAATGTTGTGCTTAGGTTTTATTTTTTTATTTATTTATTCAGTACTGCAGGCTTGACAGCCCAAGCAGGAGTGGACAAGAAACTACAAAATACAAGAATACTTGAGTCACAATTGCAAGGAACAATACAAGGTATAAAGATAAAAACAAAAAAAAAATACAAGAAAGAACAATGCAATTAACAAGGGTAAGGCATGAGCTCAGCACAGTGGCATTTACGCTAAAATAAGCTTCGAGGGATTCAACAGTAGAAAGTGCAGAAACGGGTAACGAATTCTATTCTTCAATAGTTCGGGGAAAAAATGAAAATTTGAAAATGTTAGTCCTAGCAAAAAATGGGGTTAGAGATTTGTCATGGGTGTGACGGGATCTGGTTGAGAGTGGATTCACATACAAACTACTATCTAATCCGAGCTTTTTATTAACCAGTTGGTCTGAGCTTTTTATTAACCAGTTGGACAGTAGGTTACCTGTGAGTAGAGACATGCTCTGTAATAATTTGTGCCTCCTGCCATTTCCTCTGTGTAATTCCCAGAAATCATTCCATGTGTGTCACAAATTCCACGCACATACCTAGATAACATGCAGCAGAGAAAGAGAAATATGCAATGAACCACTCCCCGCCATTATATTGTGCTATATTCCAAGGCTTCACAAAATAGTTACACTTTTTACTTACAAAATGTCTCCCCTAGAAACTGGAGAGACGAAGTAGTGTGGGGACGCACCGAATGTAAAATGCTTTCCTCGAAAGAAATGTTTTTTGAAAAACAATATGCCGGTTTGCCTCCAAAGAACATAATCCGTACGTTCTTCCCAATATCTTCTAGCTCAACCTTCTGCACTTCTTGGCCCCTCTAAATGGTGCCCTTGAAAGCAAAGATTTGTGTTGATATATTAGGGTATGCAGATTGGCGATTTTGGTTTTCAGCGCCCCATTTGAGCAAGTTCGTTCAAAGGAAGACTGTGCTTTCACAGTCTGGGCTAATCCAGGGCTAATGTGAGTTCCGGCTTGTATGAAAATTTTGAAAAGGTTGGTGAGCGCTTTATGCTGACAGCGGCTCTGGTAAAAATGCGTTTTCCACCATTTTAGCATTGCTTATTCAAAACTCGAAGTAACGAATCGTGAGTGTAACCATTCGGGAATCTCTGAGTAAAGTGTGACACGGCGGACTTGATTTACATGTGAAAAGAGCATCGAAGGACTCGACAGCTATGGGCGGTTAGCGCACAACTACGGACCAGAAATCGCCTGCGGAAAAACGAAACGGCGACAACACCTCGGGAGACGACTCTCCGGTGGTGAAGAATAGAAGGACAGTAGGCGGTGGGCGTCAAATTTCGCTCAATAGAGTGGAATATTGAATGAACAGGAAACGCAACCTACGTGCTGTGTCGTACCGCCGAACCCGCGACAAAAAACGTATTTTGGAAGCTGAAGACTGCTCGCAAACGTTGCAAAATGGTTGAATGAGGAATTGTGGAGCTCGAAGACAGTCGTTGGATGATTTTTGCAAGAAAAACTGTCTCAGAAATTGAGAAAGAACCCCAAAAATTGGCATGCGTGCTTGACAGAAAAAAAACAAATAAACGCAGCTATTTTTTGGAAACAGCGTAGTTAGACCAGAAATGCGGTTCCTCCAAATTTGGTCGAAAAAGTAAAAAAAACGACTTAAGAAGACAGCAATAAACGCAGCAGTATGAAACAAGGAAGGTTTTGCAAAATGAAAAGAAACAAAAGAAAAAAGGAAAAGCAAGACAGCCAAGAAAGCGAAGAAAAAACGATCCCAACAGACGTAGATTACGAGGACGGGAACGGTGAGTCTATTCTACCATACGTCGACAACCCAAGCAAGATCAACAAACGCACACAGTCTGAAAGGCAGAATGACAACAAATATAAACGAACTGCCCCCATGCGCTACGGCCACGGCCCAGGGCCAGCAGGACCAGGAAGGTGAAAAGAACACGGCAGAGGACTACCCACGCTTGCACTGCTCAGGAGGATGTGAGTAGGTTTCCACTATAAAGAAGCGACTTGAAGAAGTAGAAAGGGGAGTCATGAAGAAATTCGTTGAACATGGGTCTAGAGCAACAAAAAAACAAAGATGTCGTCGTTAACAGATTCTTATTAGACGACTTCCTCAGCGTCAAAAAGATGTGTCTCGACATGGTTGAGAAGAACTGTCGATTTTGAGGAAAAACGGAAGGACGTACAGAGACTCTGGCAATGAAAGGTCGAAGACACACTACGGAATACAGGAAGGCCTTACGGAAGCCCCCGCAGTCGAAAACTTCAAAACAGAGAAAACGGCAGAAGAGCAACCCATGGGGGCACTCATTCTAACTGGTCCCAACTTTAAACGGGCTGCACTAGGGAACTTGAATAAAAGGACCGTCGACCCTTGTCAGATTGGTCTCAGTAATGTGAAGCTCTGACAGAGCAAGGAAACAATGATTGGGTCCTGCACATCAGCAGAAGGGCCGAAACGACTTGAAGGGCACATAACCAAAGACGAGAACTTAAGAGACGTAGCAGCAAGAAAGCCACGGATGCAACAACCGAATTCAAGATCGTGGGAATCGAAGCGAACATCGAAGACCAAGATATCGTCGAAAGGATAGTGGGATAAAATAACATCGATGCTGCAACAGAGAACATCAAACTCATAAAACCGTGGAAGCAAAAGCCGGATAAACAGCGGCGATCAAAACCGGAAAGAAAGCATACGAGTAAATGAAAGAAAGGAAACATATCAACATCAGTGGGACATGCTGTTCGGTCTGCGATAATACGTTTGAACCAAGGTGTGTGAAGTGTGCAAGGATCAGACACACGGTAATCCACTACCCGGCCGACAAGGCAGACTTTCACTGTGTGCGGTGCGCAAGGAGACAATACTATAGACACTGCAACGCAGCGGAAGAGTGCTCCTGCCTTGAGCTGCCGGACGTGACCGAGGAGGACGCCTACAATACCACGTCTTTCCACTCCCCGGTGTACCCCAAGAAGAAGAAAGCGAGTCTTCAGCGTATTTTGGTTCAAATGGACCACCCAATGCGGAGACCCGACTACAACTAGCCGCGTAACCCGCTTTAAGTCTCATGTTCACCTGTGGCACACCTACCTACAGGAATCGTCTACGTGCGTTGCAGTGCTTGAAAATGTTTGTTTCGTTACAATGCGATCCTTCTAAAGTTGAATTGTTCTGGCATTCTAACTGTTTTCCAAGTATGTCTGTCCCTAATGATGTCCTACAGTAATACTAGTGTCTTTAATACGTACAATTCTTGAGTCCAAAATTACTTACCTGCAACAATTAGGTAGTGACGTGCATATTACAAGCTAAGAATCTGATTCCACAATCCGGTAGCACAAGCTAAAAAACCGGTAACTATGAGAACATAAATGGTTTCAACGCATAATTTTCGAACTATAACTCGTTGGCTGGTATGCACATCAATATGATCAATATGACAAGTCTTAGAATTATTGTAGAGGAATTGAATATGTTATCACAATAAATTACATGTGAATTCGGCACCTTATTTCTTGTTGAAGTTTGGTTGACTGGGGGTGACCCAATACTCGACGGATACCGTTCATGCACTTGAGAAGGGAAAACAAAAGAAGCGTAAGTGTTAGTGCATACATAAAGTACACCGTTAGTTTAACGGGTATTGAAGAATTTTCGGAAATTACCCGTGATTCCGAATGCGTAGCTTTTCACGTACGGAAAATGACTATCTGTGTTATCAATAGACGTCCTACGTGTAACGAAGGAACATTTTACACCTTCTTATAGCTATTATTGACATATGCTTGTTTGCGCAATAAACCATGCTATATAACGGGTGATTTAAACATTGACAAGAACTTGGTAGAAGGAGGGTCTCTTGAGCTGAAAACCTTGTTTATCTGGTCATGGTTGTGTGAATCACATAATGCTGCTAACTAGAATTGACACAAACAGTGCCGCATTTTTGCATGTCTGTGATATATATACATGAGTTCTTACTGTGGGTATCAGTCAATATTTGTCAGTTATCTATTTACCGAGACTTATTCTGCTATATATGAGCTTTCCCCTCAACAGTGGTTCCTCCGCTAGGTCAACAACCGCACAATTGAACATTTTCGAGAAATAGTACAATTGTTTGATTGGGAAATCATCTATCGAGTGGGCTAAGTGAATGCCGCTTGTAATGGTTTCCTGCAATCTATAGGAGAATGCTACGATGTAGCCTTTCCTCCCCAACTTGCAAATAAAAGAACCAAAAATGTGCACAAACTCTCGGTGTATCGATATCGGTATGAAGTATAAAAAAGAAGAATTCTAAATTACACAATTTCATAAAAGCCAAAGTCTCCGGAAAAACGGAAGGCGTACAAAAAGTTTAAAAACACTGCACAGAGTGATTTAAAGAGAGCGCAAAGAAAACATTGCGAACGGCTTTTGTTTCACATACGAGGCCAGCAGAAGAAAATATGGGACACTGCAAACAAAATAACAAGTAGAAAAACCGTAGCACGGCCGCAATTCACGCATTAATATGGAGAACCGGTAGAGAGCCTTCAGTGAGGCAACTGTATGAGTACTCATCTTATCCATGCCGGTGCGCACACACACAAACTGATAATTGTTGCCATGGCGCGACTGGCAATCCCAGATTTCCCAGTTCTATTTCTTTGGAACCTACGAACGATGCCAGAGTACGGGACCTTATCGGAAAAATGAATAATGAAGCAGTGGCAAGAGCTGACGGGTTTTCATGGAGTATGATTAAGTGCGTGGCACTAGACGTACGTTACGTCTTAGCGCACATTATAAAAATGTCTCTCCCCCCGTGTTTTTCGAGAAGAAGAAGAAACTGCTGCAGTGACGCCGATTCAGAAAGGTGGAGGACATGACAATGTATCACATTACACGCCAATATCTGCCCTGAGAGTTCTTTTCCAAGGTATTTGAGGGAGTAATCGGTAATCAACTTTCGACTTTCTTTCTTGAACACAATGTAACCTCAAAATATCAATCTGGTTTCCGAAAATCTAAATCAACAGATCAAGCATTTTTATATATAAAATATAAAATAATTGCAAACATCGAAAGGAGGAAGTTCACAATTGGACTGTTTTTGGCCCTTAAAAAGCATTTGATTCGATCGCTCATAATATTTGGTAAATAAATTGGAGAGACATGGAATACATGGTATGGCAGGTAACCTTTTAAAAATCTATTTGAATCAGAGAACACGGTTTGTTAAATTAAACTCCATTGGGTAAGATATATATTAAAGTTAAAACAAGGTGTTCCACAAAGCTCCAACTTAGGTCTGTTATTGCTTATAGTTTGTTGGCACGGCATTACGAATATATGTGGACCGCAAGAGCTTGTAATGTATGGGGATTACACTAACATTTTCTTCACTTCAGTTATTATAATTAATCTTCACTCAACAGTAAATATTTACTTGGAACAATTATGAAACTGGTTATTTGATAACCAATTGCAACATAACGCTACAAAGACCACTTACATGATATTGAAGACGTGCTACATAAACGTCGAGAAAAAACTCCGGATTGTATTTACGGAACCAAGTTAAACCGAGTGACCCAAAGTTCTTAGGTGTTCGGTTTGAAGAACGATTTTCGTGGAATACGCATATTGCTCACCTGTCCACCGAAATTTAGTGTTTGAAGTATATGTCGATATGTTCCCCTAAAGGAAGAAGCGAAGAACATTTACAGACTAAAATAAATTATTACGTAGTTGTGACGTAGAAGTGCTACTGTTCGATGTTAATGCGTACCGATTGCTGCGTTTATCTGTACATCATTTCTTTCAGTGCATTTTAGACTTATGCTTTGCATAATAAATTATAAATATAATAATGACTTCGCTTTCGTGTTATTTTTCTGTTACGATTGTGCTGTTATGTTTAAATTTGTGGAGAGCCCTTTTATTACGTACACTGCGAATCGGGGACAGACGCTGTTAGTCCCAGCCTCCCTTTGCTTTGCCAATAACAAAAAAAAAATAAATGACATCCAAAAATAAATCAAATATTCACAGGTAGGTATAGAAGGACAACACCTCACCTCGTCTTGCATCGCTTGGCTCCCGACAGCAAGGTCCAGGAAACTCGCCGACGAGCACAAAGAGTACGCCAGAGAAAGCCAAGCATCGGGCTGTCCGAATCCGTCGTCGAAGACAGTGTAAAGAGTTACGCACAGGACGAGCATCAAACATGCCGACGATGAAGCCATGGCTGGATGCCACATTTGCTCCATGAGTAGTTTCAGATTATTTATCTTCGACAGGTTAAGCCTAATCTGTTCAAATTGGTTGGCGGAGTGGAGCTCACAGTTCGCCGGCTGTGCTTTCATGCACGTTGTGAAAGACACCAGTTGATGGTGCACGTACTCCGTCAGAACATCTGAGGAGCAACTCAAGACGGCGTACAGCGTAGTATCGTGCAGGACGTAAACGAAGAGAGAAACGAAGCCTATGATTTTGAGGATAGGGTTGGAGACTTCCTTATTACCACTCGCCATAAGGGATGTGAAGAGGTGAGCACAGGCTGCATAACAAAGAACCCAGGCGACGACAATTACCAACCTCCGAAACCGCCGTAACCATCCGTTCCTGCTGATTTTTGGGTCCTTGTTTGGCACGAAGGACGTCGATTTTTCGTAGGCCTCCGACTCCCGGAGAAACTTCAGCAATGTGGAGGAACCCGTAACCATGCATAAAAAAGTTAGAAAAATTTTGACCGTTACGACGGTGTGTACAATGAAAATTAGCGATTTTGTCAAAGAATGCGATAACCCCGATCGCATGAATGCTCCCCCGATTATAAAAGCGGCTTGATACCCCATGCCCACCCCAAACCACAATACGGAGTAAAAAATATATGGAGCAACTTTCACTTTGGCCATCCTTACAGATCCCTTCCGAATGCCCGAAATGAAAAGGCAGCCGAAGAAGCGATAAAGCAGGGCGAATTTCCAGAATCGCTTCACCATGTGGCAGCACTGCTCTTGGTTAGTTGGTAGAGCTCTTTGACGAGGTTGAACCACGAAGACGGTGTCATATACCTTATACTGTTTCCCTGAAAAAGAAAAAAAAAACAAAGTTTTGCTTTTCTTCTATCAACACCAACGGTAAGATATTTTAGCTCGAGTCTTTTGTCTGTGTCAGGATACTGTGGTGCTGTTTAAATTAAATGCCCACAACCCTAACTAGGCAACTATTTCCCTTTACAAAGACAAAGGCAAGATTATTTCGTCCGAATGACGTACCCAGAGAGATATTTCATGGCAAATTATTGAACATATGTTGCCACTACATCAACGAGCCAGGGATTAGGATACGTACCGATGTCATATGGTGAGCTTCGCACCCACAATTTTGAACAGATCATCCTTGATTGAATAACATTTTAGAAGCCCCTTTTTGAAACAAATAATATACAGCACAATGGCTTGCACTCTCCAGCAGCTATACTTGTTATGGCACATGTGACCGGAGACCTTCAATGATTTTCTGGTTACAAAACTGCTCCCGAACTGTATAGACGAGCTTCAGATGCTGCTGTCAGCTGCCGCCGCCGAGGCGCCACCATCTGTTTAAGGGCAATCTTCTGGCGGCACTGCGGTGGCCACAGCAACGGCATGCGCTATTCTGTGATTGGTGCGCAAAGGATGTGCAGCGAGCTTATCACTTTATTTATAACTAGGCGACATATTGCGTGCAAAAGACAAGGCCACAGGCATGTTTTGTTTCGAGCTGGTGTCATCTGTACGTCAAAAAAAATCAAAACATCCCCCTCGCGAGGGGCACGATCAAATGCAGAGCATTTCCGCGGGGGGCGTGCCTGCAAGTCTTATGGATTACGTATTGGTTGTTGTTGTTGTAATTGTTGTCTTCCAGCGTAGACATTGTCGATGAAGTCGATGGTGAAACGTGAAACGTGCCGTGAACCCCCTGCCGCGGCTATTACGCAACGTGGAGAGGCTACGACGCAACGTGGCGCGGCTATGACGCAGCACAATCCAACACAATCCACTTTAATCCAACCCAATCCAAATCCAAGCCAAGCCAAGCCAATCCAATCCAATCCAATGCCCTTCGCAAGAGAGTGTTATAGCGCCGAAATCGCGCCACCACATGAACGCGAACCGAACGCGGCGAGAGAGGGTGTTGCGAGCGGAGAGAAGGCGAGGAGGACGCGGGGGAGAGGGCGCACCGGTGGCCGACGGTTGAAGGGTTGAATGAGTCAAGGATATAAGGTGCGTGCGTAACGTTCCATTCTGTGTCGGCTCCGTGGAGCAGTCGGTAAAGTGCCGTGTACCTTGCGTTCCGCCCGCAGAGTCGTGGGATCGAAACCTGGTGCCGGAAGGTATTATTTCTTTATATAGTGTAGGGTGCGGACTACGTAGTGATGCGGACTACGGACGCCAACGCGGGTGACATCGTGAGTTACTAAAATGCTCTGCATTTAAAAAAGGGTCATGGCTGTGTTCACCCAGCGACAACAGCAGCTTCAGAAATAGAAGGCGGCCATGGCAGGAACCTGGCGACTCTTGCTTCGACTGCAAGAATTTGTGCGCATGCTAGAAGCACTTTTAAGCTTGAACCCCATGGCACTTTCTTGCACGCGATTCGTGCGCGTCAGCGTTGCGCATGCAATTTCGCTCGCCCGCGTCGACGATACCGCGCGTGCGGCAATTTCTGCCTCGCTCTGAAAATGATGCGCGTCGCGCGCGACAGACGGGAGGAGCCTGACGGGTGGCCCCAAAGTAGAGTTCCTGTATATAGCTCCCCTAGGGGAGCGATATACAGGAACTCTACCCCAAAGGGGAGGCGCGCGCCTCATGGCGGCAGTTTCAGAGCGCCAGAGACGGCCTGCTGGCTCCGCTAGAGATGTTTACACTTACCACTCCGGCAGGTATTGCCTGGCCGCTTTCCCTAGCGGCGAGGATGATGTTTTATAGTAGCATTTTCAACCACGTTATAAGCTCCTTTACAGCACAAGCAATTTCGTGTGTGCCTTGAGCGGCATTTTAGAGAGCGCTTAGAAGCGGTTGCTCGAGCTCCCCACACCATTTCGCGGCCGAAGCCGCCGCCATGTTGCCGCCACTGCCCGCGCCGCGCGCAGCCTGCTGGTCGTTTCGCGGCGGCGTCAGAACGCCTGTGGCGTGCTCGGTGCGTTTTCGCGAGCAGAAAACGTTCCATGCGGTTCACGCTTAACGCCACTGACATCATTCCCGCCGAATAATGTACTGTCGGAGGCAATGAGGTGTTGCTGCAGGCAGTGCCACGAGCCGGTTGCGAGACCTGACGCCATCCGAATCGGCTTTTCTGGCTCTTTAAAAGAAAATGAAATCCTTGTTCACGTACGCTTAACACACCACTAGTGAAACAATGTCGACGAGCCTGCTCGAAATCCTCGAAGAGCACGCTACACAAGTTACAGCAAACGAAAACTGCGTGTTCTCGTGTTTACAAGACCATTGTTGAACAGGTTTTTCTCTATAGTCGTGCATTTTCAGCTGCTATCGTTGTTTCCACACACTCGTGCGAGCATCTATAAAAAGGTTCACTTTCTTTCGTCAATGCCCGCTGAATTTCTTCGCTGGAGAAAAAAAAAAGTAATAGCGTATGACAAAGAGAGCAACATGCGCATCAGGTAGAGCGGTAAAATCGAGCTGACGAGCGGGAATCAAACACAACGCACCCTTTTGCGAGACTCCTGGATATATCCCTGGAGAACAGTCCCTGAACCTAAAGCCTCATTTTGCCACTCAGCAGCAAATTACAAACTGATGTTTAATTACCTAGATACAAATTTGCACAATCTGTACTCAGTCTGCTACGAAAACCAGCTTTTTAAGGTTGCATTTGGGCTATTTATTTATTTATTTATTTATTTAGTTATTTATTTATTTATTTATTTATTTATTTATTTATTTATTTATTTATTTGTTTGTTTGTTTGTTTGGTTGTTTGTTTGTTTGTTTGTTTGTTTGTTTAGCACCCACAGCCCCTTGCACTATTACTGTGGCGTGGACGGATACATACACGTTCAGAACAAACACAACGAGTGCTCCAAAACGACATAGAATTCAATGTAGACGTAATAGCGAACTGAACACAACCAAATACAAAACTATCAAATGCAATAGTTGTCTGAAATCTATAATTTTTTAAAAACACAGCAAAAAGTGCTGATAAAAACTGGAAAGCGAACTGTTCAATATATACAGATATGCCTGACATACACGCATGTACGTACATTCTATGCATATACATACACAGTAAAAGCGCGTAAAATAGAAGCGCAATGGGGCGCCATCTCACTTCGAATTATTGAAATTGATATATCTCGTCACTTGCTGACCTCCCGCCGCAGCACCCCATGAACCTTGACAGCATCAGGTCAGCGTCGGTTGCGCATTGGGTAGGTTATACTACTGTGAAGAATAACATTTTTTTTTTTTGGCCCATTGCTGTTAAAATGTGATCATTGTTTCTCTCAGTATGCTTATCTGCTTTATACGGGGTAAGTGCAGTGCAATACGCATATAACGAAGTGACGTGTATAACTAAACATTATTTTGGTCTCACATGCTTCGTTATACAGCCGTTTGACTGCAGTGGAAAGAAACCTGAATGAATTACTGTATACTCATATGTCATGGCAAAAAAAGTTACGAGACTTACGATAAAACCGATCCATTTCTGAGTCACGGCTGAGATCGCTAAACTTCTTCTTCACCCGCTAAAGTCAATAGTTTTCTTCGGAGTTGGAAGCGGCAGGAGCGTCTGGCAAAGGGGTCACATTGACTGCAATAGTGCTAATAACCTGAGAGCGTACGAACAGGTTTGCCGTAAACTACGTGGCTTCGCGGCCTTTGTCTCATTTCGCCCGCTGCCAGTGTGAAACCTCAGCACTTATTGGACGACGGCCCATTAGGCAACTTGTCGCTACGGCAACTACCAATGGCCTACCGTCCCCGGTTTCAGGACGCCTATCCAGGTGTTTGGGTTCCACCGCAAACAAAATATGCAAAGAGAAAACGGTATTTTACTATTTTTCCGAAAGATAGTCCTGCAAGACAAAGCGTTGTATGTCGAGGCTATTAAACGCACCTGCGGGGCACAGCGCTCTCTGTGGGAGCTAGAGAATGGCACGTACAAGCAATGACTGTTGCTGAAAAATGGCTGCTGAAAGTTGGACGTACCCATTCCCGCAAGTCGTGGCGAGAAGCAGGTGGTTACCTTATGAGAAATGCAAGAGGTCAACGCGTGACCCCTTGTCGCACGCACTACGAGATCCTCTGAACACATTATTTGTTCTCGTATGTCGCCTTCGCTGCAGAAGAAACCACAAGCGTTCGCGTGTCCGTGGGTTATCGCGACAGTCATCACAGTGCGGTGCGGTCCGCCCGTACGACGTACTTATCTACCTGCATATCTCGCAAGAATAGCAGCCGCGCTTTCCCGTTTCAAGCAGTCGAGCGGAAATGAAACGCCGCGTAGTCATCCGGAACACGCGGAATAAATATAGCCGATCGTCGCTTACTGTTTTCGTTTGTTTTTATGTGGATCAATACTCGTTGTTGCAACGTTCTTTGAATCAGCAGGCGTCGTGACAATTGTACGCATGTCTTGCGTCTGTATTAAAAAAAAAACACTGTTCTCTGCATTACCAAAATATTTTATTTGTGACAATACATCACACATTTGTTAGTGTGCCTTCTCCCTCACTAACTACAAGTGAACCTAAATTTCCCCCTGGTTTCCCTCTACGTACAGAATACCTAATTCCTAAAAAAATTCTCGATCCACTCGCGTCCTGAGATACGCTATGTTTTCTGGCCTGTACTGCGTGAGTGGTGAAAATGTGCAGGCCCATATTTCACACCAGTAGCATTGAATCTGGCGCATCCCATGTATATTGTTTTTTTACACAACATAGAGGGAATAAGGCGCATGTCCAACAATTCTCCGTGCGTCTTCACACAGAATTTGTCGAATATAACTTGTATTTGCTTCCCTAAATCGACGACTTCGTTCAAAAAACAAAATAATTTATCAAGCAAGTTGGCAATCGATCTATCCTGCGCAGACTTCTCGAAGATAGCAGGAACTGGTCATGCACGCAAAAGTTGCAAGTGACATCTACGTTTAGGTCTTAGGATGTATGACGCGCTAGGGTCACTCCGTCGTCGATTGATCGTTTTGAGACGGAGTTGCTGAATGTAATGTACAATTTGTGCTATCCAAGTACTAAAGTTCAGTGATGAACTCTAGTCTACCCGCAATGGTTTTAATCATCGGGGCACAGGAAACTCGGAGGACATCTGCGCTTGCGTGGCTATAGATATGGGCGTGAATAATCGCGGCTGCGGGGGGTTGGTCAGTTCGAGAGAGAAAGACAGCGCCAAAGTTTAAAAGTCGTTATTGTTTGGCTATGTTTTAACAATTTTGGTTTTTTGTGAGACTGACTAAAGGACGTACGGAGGGAGGAAGGAAGGTGGGAGGGAGGGAGGAGGGAGGGAGGGAAAGAGGGAGGGAGGAAGTGAAACATATTTGTTGAATACGATTTATGGAAATTCGGGAAAAGTTGACAAAGAGATAGCAGACCCTGTTATGTGAAAGAGAATTCCAAGGCCCGAGAATCAGCCTCCCGCTAATTTTCAGGTGACAATCTGGTCAGAGCAGCCTGTCGTGTTGGATATGTGATGTTCGAGTTGTTGGATATGTTGCTAGATATTAGTTGGATATGTGATGTTCGAGTGGTTCAGCCCTGAGAACATCCTTAGATTTGACCAGGTCTCACTGAAGAGAGTGCGTTTTTCGCCGTCTTTAAGATAATGTCGGACATTTCCTACCAAACATCTTGGCCAACCTAGATTTTTGAACATATGTGTTGGTTTCCATCCTGAGTAGACTTTGCGATTCTAAGCAATGAGGTCCCCGTCTGCCAGGGGCAGGATGGCGTTCCTAGGCGTAGGATGAGGAAACGTTTTCCATATTTTTTTGAGCAGGAGAGTGTGTTAGTCGGTGTCAACAGGAAGCGCGGTATGCGAGTTGCAGTGGGCGTTCATGGGCTGTGCAAGTCCCTTTGAGACGCGTGTTCGTGTGTTAATGCACTGTGAACTTTCATAATTGTAAATTAGAGAATCTTTCCCAGGCACTTAGGTACTCTGCCTGTAGCCAAGAGACTCGTGGCTGATTGAGTGTGTCTAATAATGTTTAACCATCTATTCGATACTTCTGTTACCAGGGTAGCGGAGGGGACCACAAAAAATATTCAATTCGCCTGTGTTGGAAGGTAATAGAGTTCCACCGATTGCTACGGTTTTTTCCTCCGTCAATTGTTGCCTTCATACTCTAGAACGTCCCGGCGTTAGCATATACTGTCTTCTTCGTGATTTTGGAACTTTCCTCAAAGGGATTTGATCCTGGTTTGTAGCGTGTCTTCGGGTAGGTTTGGATCAGTTTTCAAGAGAGCTTCTATGGAAAGTCGCTGGATCGGTGATATATTCATCATGGCCTCCAGCCTTTATTCCTGGAGGTGTGACTACATTTTATACGATGACCGGTCCCCATTTTGTTTCCCCGGACGCTCCTTTTGTGCTGGATGAATGGCCTCTCTGATTAAGTCAATGGTATTAAAAGACAGAACTTTTTTTTAAACATATTTGCAGTGATTGTGAAAATCCGGCGGTTAAGGGTTGCCCTCTATGCTCACCTCATAATGGCGTTTATTTGGCCTTGTTCAGTGATCTTAAGTGGTGTTTGGTACTAGTCTTTGCTATACGCGTCACATGTTCAGTGCCTGCACAAGCTTCATCATTTTTCTGTCATTCCAGCCGTTACACTGTACAGGCGCTTTCGAAGGTGGGCTAAATGGTCAAAGATTTCTTGCATTTTGGCGATTGTGAGATCCGTTTTTCCCTTCTTTTTTTAGGGCCAAGCAATGGATTTTTACGTGACTTTTTTCGGGGATGACGTGCTGCCCAATTGTTAGGTCTTCTTTTTTAATTTCCCGCGTAGCGCCATTCATCGCTTGCCGGTCGAGAGCTTCCGGAGGTGACACAACAGCAAAATGTTTTAAGGTATTTTAAGATTCGTGTAATTAGAAGCGAGGTACTCGGTTTTGCTTCCAATTTGGGCATATTTTAGTTCACTTCTGGTTAGAATGTAGGGTTCCCTTGGTTTTCTAGAGCCTGGTGTTCATCTTCTGCCACCTGTTTATTAAGCTAGGTAACGGAATGTTGGCGCCGGCATCAATTTAGGTCGTCGGAGAGGCGCTTTAGTGGTGACGTAGGTTGAGGGACGGCTGGCGACCGTGACAGTGTCTGCTCAGCATGCGAGTACACAAAGCGTGTAGCACGAACTTCAGTGCCTAGGCGGGGTTCCAGCTCAAATCGCGTATATTAACTGGTGTCTCGGCCTTAGTATCGTTGTCCTTCTTTCGACAGCGTAGTTCACGCTGCTGGACATTTCTGATACCGCTGCGCCCCGCATCTGGCTCATATCTGGCTCCCTCAGTTGTTAGCACCGATAACGTATTTGCGTGGACGCTTGATGAGCACGGTGGTATCGGACGGCTAGGAGGCACGGAAAAATAGAAAAATGAGCCTAATTACGCTAGCGCGTTAAAAAAAAGTCAGGACCAGCGTCGTAGCTCGGCTGCAGCAACAATGCTAACAGGGTTTGTTTTGTTGTTAAACCACTGGTCGGTGACTTTGGCTAGTTTCGGTTTCGAAAATTGGGGCGATTCTAGCGGAAGGGTGCTGCAACATGGCCCTCCTTTCTCTTTGCCTCAGCGTTTCTTTCTTTCCACACTGTCCATGCTTCTGCGCCTCCTGACGCGTGCGCTACAGCTCACCGGTGCCGATCTTTTTTTTTAGATGCAAAGCATCTCTTGCTTGGGGATATGCCCGTCCGTCAGCGTCCATCCGCACCTTTCCACCTCTCCCCACCAGCTGTGCGATAACGCCGCTCTCCTCCGCTACCCTCTCCCCACCAGCTGTGCCATAGCGCGCGCGCTGCTCCTCTTTTCCTCTTCTCCGCTCGCCGCTCCCTCAGTTGCTGCTTCTCCGATGAACTGAATGGACGCCAACAATTCTGTCAGCCAACTGGCGAAAGTGAAGCCGCTTCAAAACGCCAGCGTCGAGCAGCGGATGCCACACTGCGAGAAAGCGAAGCCGCTTCGGCACGCCAACGCCGCCAAGGGGATCCGGATGCGGTTCACCAACGAGAAGCCGCTTCGAAACGCTAGCGTCCCCATGCGGATCCGGATGCCGCTCGCAAACGCGACCGCGCCGCGAAAGCTGCCGCGAAAGCGACGGGGGGGTTGGAAACTCCGAGATACTTTGCATCACCAAATAGTTCCCTTCGGGGAGATGGTGTAATTTTTTTTTCGTTCTCTCTGCGTGGACGGCGGGCCACTTCGGTGCGTCCGTGAGCCAGCCGCCGTGCGAAGGGTTGGGTGGGTTGCCTGAACGTATCCGGGGGCCTAAAGTTTCGCTGCATTATAAAATATATTCAAATGCTTTCTAAACGTGGGCCGCGGAGGAAAGAGCGTCGCCAGTCCTGCGCGGCGAAACAGTTTGTCCAAGTTTTTCCCTTCCCCAAAGGTGACAGGTAAGCAAATTAGCTTTGTACAAGTTATAGTGAATACAAACAAAAGCCGACCGACGGCAATTATATGTTTTAAAAATACTTCGCGCATGTAACGTGAAGGCAATCTGACGTCAGTTTTCTTGCAGTGGAAACTAATGTGCAAATATATCCCAGCTATTGCAGGTGCGCGAACTTTTACAAAAAAGAACATGCCTTTGGCCCCCTGTTGTTTGTAAAGTGAATTGGTGTGCGGCATTGTCGCTTTATGATTGCCTTACTAACTGCTTAAACGTCGATTTACGTTTCTTATCAATGTATTTTTCTTTATTTCATGGAGCATGTTTGAGGCTTGGTTAGGGCCCCAAGTTGAGGACGGTTCCATACTTCATTCGACGTTTTGTCCGGTGACTCTCCTGAATACCTCCAAAGTCATCACAGCCCACCTGCTTCCAAAGCAGGCAAGCCCAGCTGTACGCGCTTCTTGGCGTTAACTGCGTACAGACGCGGGTGATTTGAAGGTAACCGCGTGAGCTTCGACCGATTAAGACGATAACACCCCCACGCGGCATTTTCGGTGCGCCTTGGATCTATTTTATGCCTTCTCCTCTCCCTCGGTCGCCGTTCCTTCAAACAGTCATCAGTCCCGCGGCTAGTAAACCACCCTTTCCGCTTTGCGGCGATTTTGTGTGGTTGTTAACGTGTGCGCTTTCTGTTTCATTATCGTGAGAAGCGATACCACCCATTGTTATGAATGCCCAGTATGTACAGTCGCGGCCACAGATACAGGGAACACGGCATGCGTGGTCGTGCTTGTCGGACCACCAACCGGGTGCTGCGCGAAATATTGCGGCGCAAGCGCAATCAGACCCAGAGGCGGAGCCAGGCTGCGCGTCGTCTGCTATGGCTCCTCCCACTTCGCCGCTCGCGAGGTTTGTGTAGTCCAACGCGCGTGCACGATCTAGGTTTTGTTGCTCGCGGAGAAGTGGGAGGAGCCAGAAGAGAAGTCACAGCAGGGCTAGAGCGGTGGCGCGCGCTCTGCTGATATGGCTTTCGCAGTGGCGGCAGGAACAATTCCGACCAGTCTCGACGCTCTACGCGTTTGGGCTGCGGAAGCTTACCCTTGCATGGTCCTTGCGCGCTTGCAATTGAAGGCCGTTTTACGCGTGTGCGGGCTTTTTCACCGTTCGTGCTTATGTGATTTAACAGAGATCATATCGGAGCTGAATTTCGGAGCTCCGTTATATTATTGCTGCGAAACCTGCATGCTGGACGCCGGCCTTCGACGAAATTTTTGTCAGGGCCAGAGAACGCCGGACAACGAACGATATTGACCGCTTGCTCGCCATCAGCGGCGAATTTGTCGGTGCACCCGACAAAGGTGGGAGGATTGTAGGGTTTACGATGGTATTCCACTAGGAGAAAATAGTAATATTAATATTAATACTAATTATTTCTTATTAAATAGTTTTCTAGCGCTCCGTGGGATTGCCAATGGGCCTTTCTGGCCGCCGCCGAAAGATGGTTAATACTTACTATTATTACAACTGTTATGCACATTATTGTATTATTATATTGTAATAAATAAGGCTTGACGTTGATTAGAAATTTTATTTCGATTGGTTGAAAAATGTATTCTTTAACCAATTAGTCGCAGGTGTTCATTTAAAAATGGCTTAGAAAGGGTCCATTTTTAATGGTTGTTTCTATTGAATTGTCGGTGCTACTTAATACCGATCATTTTATGCGATCAATGGTTACTCGTCCATGCACTTGCAGAGGGAGAAAAATTCGTTGACCATTCGATCCGACAGCAGGGTGTTTCTTGTTGACAGTCATCCCGGCTGTGCTCATCAGCATAGCACGCAAGCGTGTGTTCAACACATGCTCGCGTTGAGGACCGGAAGTAAATGGGATTAAAAATGGCGTTGAGGTCAGCGGAACGCACAGCAGCCTTTTTTACAACGGGTGTTAGTTCCAGAAAGGAGAGATTTCTGCGCATGGCACCCTTCCAAGGGATCCAGATGTTCGTTGGCGCTTGGCTCGCCTGGACTTCAACCCATTAACGGATCTAAAAAAATAATAGCGGCTAAAACATTAATCTATTAATTAGGGTTACTCGACCAATCGCCCACCTCTAGTAGTAAGAAAGCCTTTACTACTACTTATAATGTACAAAAGTACCTGTTAAGTTCGGGCTCCGCATGCAATTAATGAAGGCCGCCGGTGGGCCATGTATTTTCGTCGCCTCCACTGGTAGCTACGATCCTGTGTCCCTTTCATGTAGCCGCGCGGACGCCAAGTTCGGAGCCGCGGAGAGCGTGTGTTGTGCCCGTCCTTTTGTGCGTCAAAGGACAGGGGTGCTTAGCCTGAGTACCTCTGTCGCGCCGGAGGTGGCTGGGTCATTCGGCATGACAAGCTGACGGGAAGCTGAATGACGGTGTGTCTCATAGTGTCGTAAAGGCGCGCGGTGTAAGTTTCTGAGAATTTGCGAGGCCGGCTGCCGGCGCCGGGCGCTCTTCGTCTACGGGTCGTTCGCCTCGACGGTGGTCGCCTCGGCTGGCAGCGTCACTTCCCGTGGTCTGTTCAGGTGGGCGGCGGCGCCCCTTTAGTCTGGGAGGGGATTAGCAACGACTCCCTCTTTTTCCCGGCGCGCGCGCAGACGAGGACGCGGGAAGAGGTTAGCCGCGCGAAGACCGCTCCAAGCCGTCGGCTTGGCTTTTGAGCTGAACGTAATGGTGGGTCCACTTTAGGCCGCAGATGTCCTGTATTTGCTGGTCGGGTGCAACAGCGTGCGTGGGAAACGCACTATGAGTGCATAAGAGAGAGGGTTGGGTCACGTGACCGCAGGTGGGGATATATGTGTGATTGGCTGATTCCTGTGGCCAATCAATGGTTTGTATTAATTGTTTTGAAAGGTTTTTCTCTCTTTCTTGTACGCCCCCTTCTTGGAGGTGGGGTTTTTGGTATCAAAAGCGGAGTGTTGGGTTTTGTCAAGGGTCGGTCGAGAGGGGATCTAGTTCAGTATAGATCTCGGCCGTACAGGCCACTGATGTCAGAGTGACAATGTAACCGTCACTCTGACCTGATGTAAAGTTGGAGTAATGTAAATAATGTAAATAAACGTAATATCCAGCAAGGAAGGCAGTCCTCATCCCTCACCCGCTGCAAGCATCGGTCGTCGGTCATCGGAGCGAGTCGAGATCGTCCTCTCGGCTCGCGCATCAAAAGAACGTCACTATTTCGTCTCCATCAGTTCGCCAAGAAGTTGGAGAGGCGAAATTTAACTGTACCCAACATTCGGGGACATGTCTACGAAAGCAAAGAGTGAAAGCGCGTAGCCACTGCTTCTGTCCGTCAAACGAGATGGGCGAAATTTTAGAAGTTATACGCAATTCACGATAGCACGTATACAACAAATTTAGCACAAGAATAATCAAACGGCTTTTATACCAAACGATCATAGTTTCAGACAGCCAATCAGAAGGATGTAATTTTCACGTGTTGCTTCCAGTCGCTGCATGGACCTGAATTGGTCGTCAGAATTAACACACTTGACGGAGCATAGCTTCAAGCATGCAGTCGGCGCTGCGGGGTACCAGAATGCCTCCACGCCAGAGGATGACGATGCACCTTCCTCTTTGTGCTGCTCATACTTGCCTTAAGCTGAGGGTTAAATCGCGAAGATGATAGCTGGCTTGGGTTGTGAACCTTACGCCCCAAATAAACTGTCCGAATAAACTCGTTTCCAGTCTGCCTCGTGCCCTTCAGCTTCAAAGGTTGTAATCCACCAATGCTTTTTCTCCTGCATGGCATCGGAACAGCCGCTGTGCCACTTTTAATAAGTAAACTATGACAATTACAGTATTCGTTAAGCAATGTACTCTCAACCCGCATATGAACCCGAAACATTCAAACTAGCAAAGACGAATTTGTTACGAGCTGAGAGCAAGATTAGTAAAATTTTGCTGCGAATAATCTGTTGCACTCAGTGGCGGGTGCCCAGAACAGCTAAGTACTCAGGATTTCAGTTCGGGGGGAGGGGGGACCTCAAGGACCACAAAAGTAAATAAAACAGAACAAGCGAAGGAAAATTTAACTGCTGCATTGAGGTGGATGTCAAATTTTTCTTCCCAGAAACTTACTAAGCCTTGGGGTTTTCCCCTAAATGTGGCCAATTAAAATAAAAGAAGACAACAGAAAGAGCTCAAGGTAACAATTTACACGGGTGATACCCAACTATGTCTCAATTTTCAATTATTTCAATATTTTTTAGAGATATTGATATACATACATCGAAGCCACGTATGGCTGGTCCGTAGCGTGCGACACAAATATAATTATGGGAAGTCATTATTCGTTGATGAGCATGGAGTTGTCTACGTCGCTTTCTTCCTACCCCGTCCCTCTTCCCCCTCTTTTGCGTAGGCCCGTGCCAGGATTGCAGCGAAAAAAAAAAAGAAAACAAGAGCAGCATGGGCAAATAGCTTACCCGCGGAGTGGGAGAATCGCGCATCAGCGGAGTGGGCTCGCCGCGCCGCCTCCTCGCAGCGGCCGAAGGCAGGAACTAGGCCCCTTGCGAAGGCCGTACCAAGGCGCGCACGCCGCCGCTTTAGCCCGGCCGTGGCTCAGCTAGCTCCGCCGCTGGCCCTGATTCCGCTTGCGCTGCAATACTTCTTGTGGCGCTCCGCGGAGCGCGGCCAGCCGCTCCGTGTTCCCTGTATCAGTGGCCGCGACTGTACGGGTGGGGACGTATTATTCCAGACAACGCGAGCGCGTAGAAAAAGCCACCGATGCGCACTCTGGAGCCCTGGAGCCTGTTTTCGAGACCGGCGCTTTTTTTTATTCCTTTTCCCCGTCCTTTTTTATTTGCAGGCACGCTGATTTTCTCGCTTCCTGCAGCGGTGTTACGAGGTTCACTGAAGCACCGCAGAGCGACGCCTTCGTAGCATTCCTTTCATCCTTACGGCGAATTTGCAGCCTAATGTGATGGTTGCGCCGGCTTTGGCGCAAGTGCTCCCCGCGTCCTGATGAATACTTGCGCGGAATGTTTTGTGGTTTATTTTTCTACTTTATCGTTCATACACGATGAGGCTAACGGCTTGCGAGCGGTGCCGCAGAATTTAACGTGTATGAAGCACAATCACAGGGTGCCCGGCTATCGACCACCAAATGCCAGCGAGATGAATCGCGAGCCTATATTCATCCTGGTTATTTTGTATCTACTTCACCACTAAACTTACGTTTCAGCTCGCTTTCCACAGCCGATAAAGTACTCTATTTGCAAAGTTCATAAAAGAATTCACCTCGTTTTTTTTTCTCTCTACGTCCTTCAGGCGAATTTTTTTTGTGCACCTCAAAATTACGTCAGGCACTCCTAGCGAAGTACCGAATTGCAACCGAAGATGGAGCCCGACCTACCTGACAGTCCCCATGCCGCGTGTCTTCAGACGAGCGGGAAGCCATCTGGACACAGGTCGAGGACATGCTCAGCGACGACATTTTACAGCCATCGAAAAGCCCCTGGGCTGCTCCGGTCGTACCCGTGAAGAAAAAAGACGGTACATTGAGGTTCTGCGTTGACTATCGGCGACTCAACAAAATCACCAAAAAGAACGTTTACCCCTTGCCATGAATCGACGACGCCCTCGACCACCTCCGGCAGGCGAATCACTCCTCATCAATGGATCTGAAGACAGGCTACTGGCAAATTGAAATGGACGAGAGAGATCGAGAGAAGACGGCATTCATAACCCCGGACAGCCTATACGAGTTCAAGGTGATGCCGTTGTACTATGCACGGTGCCAGCAACGTTTGAAAGAGTCATGGAGATTGTGCTAGCGGACCTGAAGTTGCACACCTGCCTGGTATACCTCGAATACGTTGTGGTATTCGCCCGGACTTTCGACGAACACCTTGCAAGGTTAGAGTCTGTACTGGAAGCTATCAATACGTGGGGGGTAACACCGAAGACTGAAAAGTTCCCCTTCGCGTACGAGGAAGTGAAGTTTTTGGGCCACGTCGTCAACACCGCGGATGTGCTGCCTGACCCGGCGAGAACTTCCGCCATAGCGAACTTCGCTAGACCGAAAAACAAGAAGGGCTTGCGAAGATTTCTCGGACTGTGCGCCTACTACCGGCGCTTCGTCGCAAACTTCGCACGCATTGCAGAGCCACTTGCACGCCTGACGAAAGATAGCACACCTTTGAGTTGCGAACGTGCCCCAGAGGAAGCATTCTACGAACAGGAACCATGCCTGCAAAGCCCGCTCGTGCTCGCTCATTTCTACGAAAATTCCAAAGCGGAAATGCACACGGACGCCAGTGATATAGCCTTGGGAGCCGTCCTCGTCCAAAAGCAAATCGGTTGCGAAAAGGTAATTGCCAATGCCAGCCGTAGTCTGTCGAAGGAGGAGAAAAACTACTCTGCCTCCGACAAAGAGTGCCTGGCTATCATATCGGCCATTTCAAAATTTCGCCCATATGTGTATGGTAGACCGTTCAACGTTGTGACAGACCATCATGCGTGGTGTGGGCTCGCAATTTTGAAGGACCCCTCTGGCCGTCTTGGGCGATGGAGCTTGCGCCTACAAGAATTCGACGTCAAAATCGTCTATTATTCCGGCAGAAAACACTCCGACGCCAACTGTCTGTCCCGTACCCTCGTCGACCCACCTCCTCAAGACTCCGATGCAGACAGCGCGTTCTTCGGAGTCGTGTCGTAGAGGGACGTAGCCGGCCAGCAGCGTGCCGACCCCGAGTTGCGCGTCATGATCGACTGCCTAGAAGGACGCAGTGTTGCCGCGCCTACAGCCTTCAAACGCAACTTATCAGCATTCAGACTGAAATACTCCGTCCTCGTGAAGAAAAATCTCCACCCCGGAATGAGAACAAATTTTCTTCTTGTAATCGCTGCAGAACTTCGAGAAGGAATTTTGGAAGCGTGCAACGACGATCCGTCGTCCCGAAATCTTGGCACAGCATGCACTATTGGAAAAATCAAGGCCAAGCACTACTGGCTCCTCCTTACGACCGATGTGTCCCACTACGTACAGACCTGCTGTGACTGCCAGCGACAAAGAGCTTGCTCTTAAGCTCCCCTAATGATTACAGTCACGCACAATTATAAACAACCCCGATAGAGCGAATATATATATCGAGCAAAAAGAAATCAGTTACAAAAATATACACGCGAGACATATTCCTTATAACAAAGTTCACATCAAATACAACGAACTCGGCGAACCTAGGAACTCCTCCGAAACGCATGGTCTCACAGCAGTAATTGAGAAGTTGATTGGCCGCGGTTAAGGTATTGAGCATCACGTGGGATGACCTGACGCCGGACACTTTCCGTAACTGCAGGAGAGTGGGAAGCCGGGCTAGTTGAAATCGTTTCGCGACTGATATTCCGCACAACAAAACGGGACCACAGAATTCCTTCGGGGATTTCCTGACTGCCGTCGACGACCAGGTTGCCGTCACTGTGAGCCCCTCTAAAGCCTGTTCTACATGGTACGTTTCTCGTCTGAGAATTCGGTGGAGCGAACATTCGCACTTGCGAAGTTCCCAATGCCTCGAAAGGTCGTCTACATGGCCTACGAACGTCGCGAGTTTTGCATTTCAGAGGCACGTTGTTTGCAGACTCTCAGAGAGCAAATCTTGTTGTGAAAAAAAAAGGTTTTGTTTTATTTCCTGGACAAATCTCTTTAGTCTGCACTGCAGTAAATGTGACTTTATTTGCGGTTGCGTACAACAATCGCCTATTATTTAGCAATATACGCACGCATAGCAGAGAAGACAAGCGCAGAAAGCCACCCTGGGTTGGGTTTTTGTGCGTGCCTAACACACCTCGGTTTACCTCGGACAGTTCTTCTTGAGTTCTTCTGTACTTCTTCACTGCTGTGATGTCGGCCACATGCACGGGCACCGATTAAGAATTCATTAAAAACGGCGCGCGACCATGGAGGAAGAAAAATGTTAGGAGGGAGCATGACGTCAGGCGGCCCAGCTTCGGCACGCCAACGTCCTGTGAAGCCGCTTTCTCCTCTCGTCGGGCTCCTCCCGCGCAATGCATTATGGAAAATCCACCACGCTCAGGCCCGCGGTAGCATGTAGTGGCTCCGGCTGGCTGCCGGTGGAGGTGGAGGCGAGCGCCGTCGCCGAAGGCGCCGTACAAGATTGTTCACCTGCGTTGCGCTCCAAGCTTCGTATCGTGGAAGTACTGCCGCTGTCGCTGTTCAAAGCAAGGCGAGACTTCGATCGCATTCTTACGAAGCACCCTCACGAGCTGCAAGCCGAATTTCACTTCTGACGTTGAATCGCTCCAACGCGTCGCCGTAAACATTCACAAGCATGGAGCGGCCTACAGTTGCGCGGTGTTTGCCAGGTGTGCTGTGACGGTTGCGGTTGGCATTCTGCTGAGTTATCGCGCGTAACGAGTGTCGTGTCGGCGGGGAGGTGGTGCGACTAGCTTTGGTTTCGCTCGCGCGCGCTTTTGCATACGTTCGCCTTTTCGGTGCTCTGGCATGGTGGTACGTTTTTATCTACTTCAGGGCACTGGAAAACAAAGGGTTCAGAACCCTCATGTTGGGTGTCACCACCTCGCGTCGCAAGCAGTACGCCGGATGTTTGTCCGCTGAGGACCGCACGATGGGTGCGATACGTATATAAAAAAAAAAGAAGCACGAATGCTAGATTACGCCGGGGAGGGGACTGACTGCGCCTTGGAAATAAATGGTTGATCACCTAGAATGCCGGATCTTTTCAACTTTGCCTTAGCGGCAAAGTTGAAAAGATCATCTCCACTTCTGCACGCCGCGGCGGCACACAACTCTCCGACGGCGTCGTGTACTTCGACGGGTTCGAAACTCAGTAAACAAAGATGTTTTCCGCCTCTCCCTTCCGACCACTTTGTCCGCGCGATCAGGACGCTGCGCATTTCGGGTTGCAGGCAGAGCTGCGCGCAACGACACGTCGCCGAAACTCGAATACGTGGACGGCCCGGCAACCAAACAGATAGACGCACGCACGCAGCGTCTGCGAAGGGCCAAAGGAGCCGCAAAAAACTACCGCTTGCCTGTCACGTGAGAGTGGAACGCCCATAAGTTTTTCCTTTTTTATTTTTTATGATTAGGCTTCACGATTGTCACGTGACGCTCCCTCGTAAACTTTTCTTTCCTCCATGCGCGCGACATTGTGTTGCGAACGCGCGTGAGTTTGTTTTGGTCGTTCTCGTGCTCCCGCGCTTACTCCGCGCTTTGACAAGCGACGCCATCTGGTTACTCAGAGTGCAACCAGAGATGCCGTGACGTTCACCGAGCTGTGTTGTTATTGGCCGCAGGTCCGGCCCCTCAACGCCGCACGAGCCGCAGGAGTGGTGTTCACGGGGGATGCTCGTCTGTTGTAAACATTTGGCACTTTGCCCCAGCAAAGAAAATGGTCGCTTTGCCGTACGAGCGGCTCCACATCTGCGAATTCGCAGGGAAAATCGCACCATGTAGAACGGGCTTGACGCAGACACCGTCGCCGATGCCATAGCAGCTGGCGCTGCTGAAGCACCGAAGAGACAGAGGATATCCCGGGTGAAAGCCCTCCGCCACTTAATGAACCGCTTTCGGCAGTTGATATGCTCCTCCATTATTGCTTCGATATTGCAGGACACGGCCACGAATGCTGTGCTAGTTGATGCCGCCAAAATGAAAGTAAAAACAAGAATCACCACTTTTTTGCGAAGTAGGCAATTGAGGCGGAATGTAGCCTTATTGCTTGCATTAAATGGATTGTTTTGTGTATGGTAACGACATTCTTAATTATGTTGGTTTCCGCATGCGGGGTTGGGGTGTCCCGCGTATTGCGAACCCGTAACAAAAAACTCGTTATCGGCAGATTTTGTTATATTGAACTACTGGATATGTCGAACTGATCGGGCCGCATATTGCAGTTTCCTGTAACCGAGTTTGACTGTATTTCAATTTGAGACTAATGCAAAAATCGATATTTCCTTTCCGCAAGATGGTGATTATGTTTAGGTCATAACACACACACAAACACCCTAAACGCACGCACCCACACAGAGACACACACAGACACCCACAGAAGCGTGTAACACACACGCACGCACACATACATACACTCACGCACGCACACACAAACACACTCACACGCACGCACAGACACACATACACACGCACACAAGCGGGCGTGCACACTCTCACACAAACGTACACATGCACGCTCGCACGCACACCCGCACACACCCACACACACGGGCGCGCACGCACACACGCACACACACGCGCGCGCCCACACATGTACGCACACACAAGCGCATACACACACACGCACGGGCGCGCACGCACACACGCACACACGCGCGCGCGCCCACACATGTACGCACACACAAGCGCATACACACACGCACGCAAACATAGACGCACACACACAAGCGCGCGCACGCACACACGCAAACACACATGTCTGTGCCTGTACGCGTGTTTGCGAGCACGTAAGCACGTGCACGCAAACACGCGTACAGGCACGGACACAGACTTATACACGCACACACACGCATTGCACGCGCAAATGCGCACACGCACACACACAAACGCATACACACACGTGCGCAGGCACACACGTGCACGCACACACACACATGCACATACACACATGCACACACACAAGCACACACACATGCACACACCCATACACACGCACACATCCACAGGCGCACGCACACACGCACATGCACGGCCACACACACGCACACACACGCACGCACACACACACACACACACACACGCGCGCGCACACACACGTATGCACACACAGACGCATACACACACGCACGCACACACAAACGCATACACACACACGCGCAGACACACACACGCATACACATACACACACACGCACACCCACCCACACACACGCACATACACACACACACACACACGCACACACACGCGCACACGCACACAGGCGCACGCACACGCGCACGCCCAAACACACACGCGCAAGCACACACGCACGCACACAACGCACACACGCGCACACACATAGGCTCGCACACACACACGCACCCGCAGGCACCCACGCACACGCACAAAACAGACAGCTTGGCGAGTTGGTTTACCCTCATTTGAAGGGGCGCAAACGCACAATTGTGACGACAAGCTTAGGTCATGGGCTGTGATGGGGTGGTTGCTGCAACGGCGATCGGGAGTGGCAGGTATCTGAAGAAATAACTTAAGAGCGACGTTGGAATCTCGCTGGGCTAGACTTTCCGAGAAGACCTCACGCAGGGCGTGGGGTAGTCAGTTTAAGAACTATCATACTTGGTGATAGAGAACCCGCAGGAAGACTGAAATGTTTGCTAAGCAAGCCTACCAAGGTTGCCTTCGAGCTGATGTTCGAACCTCGGCGGAATGCGTCGCAATGTAGAAAAGTATAGCGGAGTATCAGTATACACATGAGATGCAAAGGGCGCTGTGATTGTTTGGCCCAGAACCTATACCCGTGTTTCTTCTCATTGTCAAGAGAGATTGAATAAAACGCTCCTTGGTTTAGTCTTTTAGGGGTTCGTCCAATTTGTGAAGATTACCATTCCGAAACCAACGAAGGTGCATTCGTTTTAAATATAGAATGATGGCACCCGCTCTCTTTTATAGTAACCTATATCTAAGGAGAAAATCTGGCAAGTCACAACGCCTATAAATGGCAGCAAAAAAGCCCTAGGGTTATGCAATGGTGACGCATTTATCCACCAAGCAAGTAAAATACGTGTAAGTTTTGTTTTTTCGCTACTTTAATGGCCGTCTGTTCAACTTGGGTGACGCAAAACCCTTTTGTCCCAGGAATAAGTATACGCGATAAGAGCTCTCCCAACTTTGTAGAGCCTTGGTTGAATACTTGGGCCAAATTATTAAATTCCAAGTCTGTGTACGGGCGCGCATGCACCAGGTACGATCCAGGAGTTCCATGCCAAGCAACATGCAATGCGTACATGGCTACAAAGACTGTAGAACATACACCATCACTGGGACGCAGTAAACGTACTTACCGGGCACCAGGACTGTTCACCGCTATCGCTGTAAGAAAATGACACTTGTAAAAGACGTTGCTCAAGTTTAACGAGTCAAAAACGAAAGGAAAAGCTTTCGTCAAGTTATATTGCGCAAAAACATACTTCGCTAAAATCAAAGATGTTTGAGCTATGCACCTTGGAGCCGCAGAACTCGAATACAGTAGCCGAGCAGAATCCAGAGCTCTCTTCCAACGATAGCAGAAATGCTAGTATTGCGTGTTCAGTATTCACAAGGAACTTGCGTAAAATATTTTTACCAGCAGGATGGACAGCTCACTAATATCCCTTAGAAATGTTTATTCGTCTTTTCTATCACTATCAGTGCAAGCAGAATAATGTTGAGTGTATGTAGTATAACATGTCTAGCATCACAAACAATCTACTGTTTATTATCATGCGGTCGCATGTATTCGAAGAACAGATAGACACCGCAGCTACAGCATTATTTCTTGGAAGCTTCGAGTCTTCGCAAATATGCCTCTCTCAGCACGCGCCGGAGTTCCTTTCCGGTGCCAGTTTCAGGAATGCTATCGACGAACTCGATGCCCCCATGTAAGTGCTTGTGGTGCGATAGCTTCTCTGTAACAAAACAAACAAACACATTTACAAATCTCTTACAGCAGAGTATTTGTTTAAAAATACGCATAAAATTGTTTCGAATACATCTTGCGAACTGGCGCATGCAATGATGAATAGGCGCACTGATGCTTCTCATGCATTTGTGCCAAAGCAAACTACACTTTTTGCTATAGTCCCAACTGCAAAAAAGCATGGACAAAGTTGTATGGCCAGCATTAAACACTGACTTTATTGGGGTTATCATATATAAAGAGGTAATTACACTCAGAGTTCGAAAAGCAAACATTGAACGTTTTCGTGTTTCGTGACGGGAAAAAAATCCCTCTCCAGGAAACAAAAATAGGAAGGGACGATAAAGACTTCGCTCTGCGGATCTCTAACTGGCCCGAAGTAAGTACGAGCAGCAGGAGTATTTTTAATCACGTGCTTGTTTTTAGCGTACTCAGAAATAGGGGAAGAAGAAAGAGAGAATACTTCATTTCTAATAACAAGGGAAGGGGAAACGGGGTGGCGGGCGAAGCTAAGGACAACCTCGTTTCAGGCAGCTGCTGGTGGCCTTCATGATGAAGTCCGCCAGGCTCCTCTGCGCCTCCAACTTTGTTGCTTTGGTACTTCGCCTTCACGAAAAGTACCGTGGCGTCGGAGGGAAAGAACCCGAATTTTTGGGCTCACCAGTCGTGGATTTTAATTATTGCGAAAAATGGTTTAACCACTGCATTTTAACCACTGTACGAAAAAAGTTTCCTCTTGTCTGGCTTTCAATTCCATGCGCTCATCTTTGTAAAAACTGAACGCCACTTATCTGGCGATCTTGACATCACCAAGAGAAAAGGAAACTGCAGACACGAAGGGCTACTGGCTTGTAAATACCGGCCCTACGGTATACTACGATAAAGTAGAATACAGTAGAAATACTGTCGTGATCTACAGTTAGCCGTACTTGATGTGTTGGCTGTGTTAGTTGCGTTGTCCGGGTTTCGTGACGAGGCCTTATTGTGCGCTCACTTAAAACGCGGGGAAGCTCACTCACAAAGCCGGTGTAATAAGGACTGTTTCGGATTCACAGGAAGTGCAAAATATTGCGAGACCTGCATGTGACGTGATGCGTGTACACAGCGGTTGCATATTTTTTGAATAGATATTATCACGTCGGAATATACAGTGACGTTCACTACCAACGTGTCTTGAATATACTTTTGTGAGAGAAGCAGTTGTCACTGCTTTCAGATTGTGGTCAGACGTGTACATCAGGTTATATCATTTTCGCGCATTGCGTTGTTCGTGCACTCTGCTATGAATTCGTTTATTCACACGTTTATTTCCGTTGTTCACATCTGCATGTGCAAACCGGCTGCGGTGCTTACGGCAGATGCGGTCATGCGGCAGACCATACGAGGGAGTCTGTTATGTCAGTTGTGGGTCGGTTAAGCGTGAGCACAGAAGCTGCCAGTTTTGTTTCACTGCTACATGTGCAACATGTAATCCACTACTACAGTACCAATGCTCCAGAGATGAGTCGTGCACCTATGTCTCTACAGAAAAGCTTTGAGGTGGCCAAGTTGCCGGAAACGGCCGAAATGCCGCGGGTTCAGTATAGGGAAAGGTGCACATAAGACAATGCGGAAATGGACGTACATCCTTTGTAAAAATTTTGTGGGCCAATCCTAAGCGTTCTCGACCACAAAGAATTCTAATAATCGGCTTCACTTTTATATGTAGCAAAATATTTTAGCGCAGTAAGAAAGAAACGTGTTTTCTCTAGCTTTCCTGCATGAACAGAGTCAGCGTTGCTCGGGACGTAAGCTTGTACATTGAATTTTTTGCAGCATGTGCGTTTCCGGCTTGGCCCACAAAATTTTGAAAAAGACCGTACATTCCTGCATGAGCCTGAAGTGAAGACGGTACCATTTTCACGTCTAATTCTAACTCCATTGCCACACTTTCATTTTATACATGTAATAAGCACTATAAGATAAAAGATAACTGCTCCAAAAGACAGGAGCTTAGCGAAATGTGAGGGCTGTCACTGCACCACGTACCGTAATGCTTTCGTCAAGCTATCCAACTGCTCCCGCGACCTAACTCTCAGAATAGATTTTTTGACAGACAACGCTGCCTTTACTGATCTGCTGGCAAACCAGATAATCTTGCTGGCTGATCACGCAACGAAATCGACACCAAGCCCCGAGCAACATGTTGCTGTAAGGATTACCAATGAACACATTGCCCCTCGTCCCTATAAAAAATGGAAATCGTGGTATACTGCTTCGGCGCTGATACTGACACCGACGCTTTCATGGGAAGCGACTAGAACCTGCTTCTCGAGCGCGGTTATCCGTGGGAAGCATTGTGCGCCTTAAGAAAAGAAATTCGGAAGTTCTCAGCACCAATTTCCTCAAGGAACACCACCAAACAAACATTGGTGCTGCTGTTGCCAGTACTCGAAAAGACGCACGGAGCATGTGACATTATCGCGGCCGTCTACTTTGAATGCGAACCAGAAAACGTCTTTCAGCCTCAACTTTTCTTAGATGGAAATCCCTCCCCTCGCCCCCCGCAACATAAAAAATGGGAAGAGTTATTAGCTTTGGTACGCCATTCTAAAGAGTATCTTTTCTCTACTGCAAAGGTATAATGCAACAAAATGAAAACTTAGGCAAGTTGGTTCTATCTGCACTACGAGCCAAAATGCCAACTTTCTCGTAGAATTCTGGGAATGGGAACCATTATAGTGTCGTAGGGTGTGTGTTGTGCTTTCTCCTGTTCGCCGTTTTAGTATATTGTGCGCCGCCTTCAGGAGGCGGGGTTGTGGTGACCATGTCTTTGTATTGCTCAGAGCTAGTAGGCCGGCACCGCCGGCGTGCCTGTCGCCGTCCACGGCAAAAATGCGCCGAATCTCACGGCCTCTCGCACCAGACGTGACGTGCCCTCCTCCGCCAGCCGACCCGCTGGCTTGCCCCATTAGCCCAAGAGCACCCTCCCTCTCTCTGGGAGTCCTTTCTCTCCCCAAAGGGATATAACTGCGTGCGAGGCCTTCCCCGAGGCCGTCCTATCCACGCACGGTCGAACCGCCCGGTCGCAACCAGGAACCATCCGTTCCCCAACCACGAGGCAAGTCGAGTCTCCCCTCAGGAGACGAACCAAGCCGGCGGCCTACGACGGCTTACCGAACTCGTGCGGACTCCGTCCTCCGTCCAAGCTTGGGACTGCCGCTTTCTTTTACCTAGTGTACATTTGGCCGACTGTTGACTAAAGCATACTTCCTCGAATTCGCCTTCGTCGGAGCTCGTCTTTGGCACCTTCCGTTGAGCCGATTGCACAAACAGCGGCATTTACGCGACGCCACGTGAAGGATTCCGACTCCGGTGCTTGTGTTCTGGCTGCCTAGCAAGGTGATACAGCCCATTATAGCCGCCAACCCCACAGTATTCATGATGAAACGTAACAGCGCAATAAACGACGAGGGACAGAGATGAAATTTACAAAACGGGCGCTGACTCGAAACTAGTGTTTTATTACTGCTAAGCAGTGTTGTACGGAACGGCGTTACAAGGAACGACGTTCCTGGAACTAGTTACTTTTTGGAGGAACGGAGGAACGCCACCGTTCCATTAAGAGTCGGCGGAACTGTAACGGTAACTCGTTACGTTTTTGAAGGAACGGCAGGAACGGCGTTCCTGCCGTTACATCGCTAGGATTTGGCTGTTTTTGGTGCCAATGCTCGAGTACAGAAATCCGCAAGTCGCTACTGCGTTTCTCTTCCCGCCCTTCAGCCGTAAGTGCTTCCTCGAAGGTCAAAGGCAGAAGAATAATAACGCAGAAGGCAGCAGCTTGTGCTTGCTTTCATGCTGGTTGAACTTACGCGGCGTTCGACGGGTGAATTGCGTTGCCCCGAGAATGCTTTTCACATTTCATCGTTTGCCTGGGGATGCCAGGACGCGCGTCTGGCCGATAGAATTGATCCGTGGCGGGGAAAGATTGTTTAATACGGGATCCGGAGATTTCGGTGTCGGACATTTACGCGCAGGACGTTGCGGTGCGGACGTTTCTGTGCACGGACATTTTGGTGCATGACGTCTTGGTCCAGACATTTTGAGTCACGGGATGTCCCAGGCATTCTTTGAACAATTTAGATTTAATATTGTAATTTCGTGACTTGTATGATTCTACATTCGAAATTTGTGCTTCCGCCACCGTGTGTGGAAACGAACGCTAAACACTGGCTGAGCATTGCCACGTAAACCCAATGTCTGTAGTAGATGGTAAAAATTAACTTGTTAATTTGCATCCGTTCAACCTTCTTTTGATTTTAACATTCATGTGAACAACCGTACTACTTTAAGTGTTTCCAAAGCGCTTTGCTTTCACTTCAGCCAACGGTGCAAGACGCTGCTTCTTTTAGTCCATCCTGCCCCCCCCCCCCTGCAAAACATCCGCAAGAAAAAAAAACAGAAAAACGAGGTAGATTAAGCGCGTGCGCATTCCGTTTTTACTATTTTCTCAATCAATCTCGTATTCGTTGCATTCGGTGTCGGTTCTACTTAAAACTAACCAACCAACGATCGCACTTACGTTGGCGTTACTTAGGGGAGGGGAAGGCTGAGCCCCGCCGGCTACAAACCCCCTTGGTAGAGAGAGAGGGGTGTCACTTGTGGTTCACCATTCTGTCAACTGGACTTCGAAAACTTGAAGACGACTGTTGCTGCTCTCGTCACACTAGCCTATTCAATTTTTTTGCTCCTTATAATGGGAGAAAGCAATGTATGCCTGGTGTGTCCATGATATGCGTGACTTGAAGAATTAATTCCCAATGGGGAGACTGAAGGCGAAGAAAGAGCGATTCCTGGAGTGGGGGCGCCATCGGTATGACCGGGACACGCGGAAGGGCGTAGCCAGCAAACGATAGTGGTCCTTGTGTTCTCAGCGGCTTTTAGGGGCGAAGCTCCTAAAGCCATGGGTCTGTCCATCCCTTGTGTCTCGTGGTACGTGACCGCCGCATGCTTTCGGAGATGTCGCAAAGTGGGCCGCGTTGCACGCGCAAGAACCGGCTGCAACCGGCAGCGCAAACTCGGCACCGGGAGTGCGAGCTTGTCTGTGTTCGCCAACGGAGGCGCGAGCGCACGTGCACTGCGAGGGGGAGATCACGCAAGAGATCACGCCACGAACGCAGGCAGTCGTTCACGGAGATCGAACGAGACGCAAGGACCTTTGCTCGTTTCCTCTCGTCTTGTTCGGGCACAAGTTCGCCCTAAATAAAAGTTCTTTCTTCAAATACGCACTCAGATGTATCCATATGAACCCTACCAAGATCCGAGGAACGTGTATAGACTTGGTGTTTGCAAACTTCCCATTGCAGCCAGTACAAGAACCTCTCTCGCTTCATTTCACAGATCATAAAGCCGTCGTAATGAAGGGACCTCGCAATCCAGTCATGACAACGACGAAATGAAAAGAACAAACGAAGAAACGAAACAACAAACGAACAAGAACAAAATAAAAGAACAAAATAAAAGTTGATTTGTACAATGTACGCACACAGTCTTACGTCTTTCTTAATGATGTAATGGGCGAACTTTCACGGGAGAGTTACGGTTACCGATGATCTCCCCCTCTCGAGCTTCGCCCCACTTATCATCATTCATTCCGTGGATATGGCGTGATTTTTTTGGGTGGCTTTTTGTGTCACATTATAGAGGTGAGCTCCTGGTGAATGTAAAGCTTTTTCCTGTATCACTGCGGTGATGCTTCGGAGACCGTGAACTCCGCCACGCCTGTAGGACTTTCAGGGGAAACCGAAAATAATATGACTCAAAAAGAAATGTGGTCGAGATTAGAGCGTGTAGGCGCGGATGGGGAGGGTGGGGGGGGGGCGCTAGGACAAAGAATTCAAATGTGGTGAATGTAGGCATGTAAACATAAAACGAAGGTTGGTTTTCCCGAAGAGGATGGGTGCAATTTGAACAACCCGTATGGGTGCACAACCCGTACGCGCTTAATCAACATTTAGGACATTAGAAGCTGCTGCTGTTTTCAAAAAAGACCCGTTCTTCCTCCACGACAATATCCTAGACCAGTGTTCGCAAATTCATTTTAGCAAGTAAGCCCAGCCGACGCAATACCTTTCATAAGGTTTTCTGCATTCTGGGGGGCTAGCTAATTATTGTTACGTTTTGGATATTGAGTGTGTGCATGTAATATATGTAATTTGAGGCTCTGTAATTAAAAAAAATACAAAAAGGCGTCAGACCATCCTAAACACTCGTTAATTGTCTTAGCTAAAAAGAGATAATATAAATTAACCATCTGTCGTAAATAAAAAAAAAACGTGTGCTAAAGAATTCAATGGGCTGCAAAACAGGTGTCCCCAGGAATAGGAATTAAACAAAAATATATAAATGTAGAATTTCTAAAAAAAAAAAAAAAAATTCACTGCCCCAGATTGTTGCCCATAACCCACGTTAAGCGGAAATAAAAATATAACGGCTGTCGCAAACAGGCAAGCACCGGATAATTTGGTCGCTGAAACGTTTGCGCACCGAAATGTCCGTACACCGAAATGTCCATGCACCGAAACGCCCGTACACCGATATGTCCGTACACCGATATGTCCGTACACCGAAATTTCCGCACCGAAACATCCTGCATCGAAATGTCCCAGAGCCGCCTGGAGTTTGTCCTGTGCTCCCTGAAAAAATTCGCCTAGGAGATTTTCTTTTGATTATTCTTATCACCAGATAATCTGCTGCCGGCGGTGTTAATATTCGTATAATATACGTAGTTCGATGTGAGTTTTAAATTTCTCAATTAATTTCACCCCAAGATTATCCGACACTATATTTTCATTTAAAAACCTAATTGTAACGTCAATGTAACGACACGTTCCAATTTTCGAAGTGGAACTGGAACGCGTTTCTTTCGCTATAAAGGAACTTGTAACGGGAACTCGTTTCAAAATTAGGAAGTAACGAGGAACGAGCTTTCGTTCCTATTTTAGAGGAACGTGTACAACACTGCTGCTAAGCTATGTCTAGGATCCAGGCGATAGTCTCTAGGAATAGAGCGATGTAGACAAGATTCGCTAGCGAGAGTAGCGCCACGTTTCGGAGCCCACTTAAATCCCTGGGATCGCAAACTGCGCGCCACACCCCGGGCGCATGCAAAAAATTATACGAAATTAAAAAAGGCACAAGGGCCTTCATAATGTAACACAAGAGGGCTTATATTTCCTTTAAAATATTCCCTGGCGATTACAATACTGCCTCATGCTATACTTGGGGGCAGCTGTTCGGACAGCTCGTTTAGAAGCAGAGGCAGACGATGCAGTTCCACCAGTTGCGTCGCTCATTGCTCAGTAAGAACGGGCTAAGAGCTCGTGTGCACGTTCCACAACAGCCACTGCAGATGCGGACGACCGGTTGCGTCACTCGCAGTTCAGCACTCACTCCTGATGGCTGCTGTTTGCTGGGGCAGCACTCACTCGTGGGCACGGAGCAAGAATTACTGAGGAGGCGCAACAGGGCTTGCTCCGGCGGCGCGATAAAGTCACGGTGCCGGGCACGGCACCGACGCGCCCTCTGTCGCGAGGCGCCAAAGGGAAAAGGCTCGCCCGTTCAAGGTCAGTCAAGGCATAGCCGGCTGTCGCCGTGGGCAGACGACGCCGACGAATCCCCCGCGCGACTGGACTTTCATTGGAGTCTCCTTGCAGCGGAAGAAATCATCACGTTTCAAACATTTTTCGTAGGACGACGGGACTTTAATTTTTTTTGAACACGAGCCCACAATAAGAAAAACTTATGATTGAGAATCTATGTATGATTACATCCAGTGAATAATTGTTCGTATCCTCTATGGTATTAGTTCATATTTAGATTGTCCTAACTTCCCTGCCGGGCCGATGCAACATGAAAAGCGCGCGCAAATATGAGAAGCCGCCCGCGAGAGGCGATAGCAGCGAGAGTGAACCACTCGTGTCAGGAAGGCGGCGTCCGCAGACGTCGTCTGCTCCGGGATTCCTTCTAGTGTATCTTTTCACCTGCCGTACGGCTCAAACTAATGGTCGTATTTGTTAATAACTGCTGCTAAAACGTCCAGGACTTCTATTTACCTATTTTACAGAAAGAAATCGGGCAATTTTCACAATATTCTTCGATGATATTACGATTTCTGTGCGTCGCGCCCGTAGAGGAACACGTAAACTATGGCAACGCGCTTGACGCGCCACCTGTTGTGCTGCTCCGTAAGCTGTATTTCCTCCTCGCCAGACAGTGACATTAACGTACCGCCCACCCGCTCTGTCCCAGCCAGGAGATTCCCGTCCTCAAATACTTCTTTCTGCGTGTTCGTGGGATCTCTCGACGGCGAGCTTCTGCGGCGGCGGCGGCGCGAAGTGCGTCTTAGGCCGGGTTCAGACTGTTATCGCAACTGTCGTAATACCTTTAAACAATGAAGTCCGCTGACGTCCCAGCCAAAGGAACTGCAGGAAACGCTGTTTTTGTACGTCCATGGCGCAAGATACGGCTGTTACGTCGGTAGTCTGAACGTAGCATTAATCGAACGCACATCATTGTCACGCGAACGCCCCCTTGACGTTTTCACTAAAAGTCGAGCGCCTTCTGCAGGCACAACATACTGCCCTTGCCCTCCCCCACAGCACACTTGATAAAAGCGCTGGCTCGCGCAGCCACGGTGAACCGCCCTCCCCTTTCAATTTCGCGACGTTCTCCTCCTTTGCGTTCTTTCACTCGTCGTGGAGAAGCGTGGACACTATCCTGCGCAACGTGCACCCCGAATACAATGAAGGCAGACGCAAGGCGAGGGTCAAGGCGCTGGCGGACCCGCACGCCGGCAACGCGGGCGCCCGTTAAGTGGATGCTGCCGAATATGCGAGCAGAAGAGGATTCCCCGTGGTTGTCATCGATGCTGGGGGCAACATCAGAGCGGCGGCCAGCACGGCGAGCAGTACATCCGAAGAGGCCGAAAAGGTGGCCATCGCACTGGCCAACAAAGACTCGGGCTGCCGCACTGTCCTCAGCGATTCGCGGCAGGCAATCAGGAACTTTGCCCAAGGCAAAGTCTCTGCTGCTGTGACGAAGATTTTAAACGAGATACCGAGACACCGTGAAAGGGCAAGAATAAGGTGGTTTCCGGCACACGCAGGGGAAGTGTCGGACACCAACGCCAACCATAACAAAACCGCACACACCCGTGCGCGCGAACTAACGGAACGCGCCAGGTAAAGCGGTGATCACTTGTGGTTCACTACAAGAGACCAAATGACCAGCTTCAACGAGATAACCAAGGCCTATTGGCTCGCCAGACACGCGCTCCCGCCGCCCTGTAAAGGGCTGAGCAGGGAGCAGGCAGTCATATATGGGCAGCTCCAAACACGAACGGTCATGAGCCCGGCCTTCATGCACAAGATTTTCCCGGAGGCACACCCCGACGGTACGTGCAGGGTGTGTCGCAACGCCCCCGCGATCCTTGAGCACATCGTCTGGGAGTGTTTGAACTTCCCAGAAGATTCTAAATCAGGAAGACTTCCGCCCGCCTTTGAAGAGGCTAAGCGATTTGGCAACCAAGACCCCCAACTCGAGGCCGTCCAGCGGGTCATCGTGGCGTTGGCCAGGCAGGAGACTTCGCAGCCCGGTAACGGGCGGGGGCACTCTAACCCTGGTGGCGACAGCGACGACGACACTGGCCAAGTCTGAAATTTTAACTTGGACTTCAACCGCAGGCACAATAAATGTTTTAAAGCAAAGATTTCAAAGCAAAGCTTTTAAGTGCGAATGCACTTTATAAGCGACCCCAAACCATCCACCGCCGGCGGCGGCGGCGGCGTCGGCGGCGTCCACAGTGCTCCTCTATATTTAAAAAAGAAGCAGCATCCGGCGCCAGGTTTCGATCCGAGGACTTTGCGGCCGCAGCGCGACGCTCTACCGACTAAGCCACGGACGCCACGCTGATATCAGTGTGAGTAACGCGCCTTATATCTTTAACGCATTCAGACTACGTCGTCAGCGGCGTGCGTTGGCGACTCAGCGGCGTTATAGCGGCTTGATAACTGCGTGGTGTACACGTGATACTACAAACTCGATGGAAGAGATGGAAGAGAAGGCGGCGAGGCGGTGGGCTGCGGGGGCCGAGCGCAAGCGCCGCAAGCGGGCCGACAACCGTGCATTCGCACTTTCACATTCTCCCCCTCGGGGAAATGCGGGGGGAATTTTTTACCTCTACCCCCCAAGGGTTCTCTCGCGACCGTTGGTGTCAAACTCCAGCGAACAAATAAAATAATTTACTGGCACCGCTGGGAATCGAACCTAGAACTAATGGACTAACAAAGCGAGAGCCCGTTGTCTTACCGATTTAGCTACGAGCCCACGCGAAGACGGGGAAGACAGGTGGTGTACTCACCAAGCACATCTACGGGTTTACCCCCTGCGTTCTCGCTGAATGCCACGTGAAAGCGTCACGCCACCACTCACGCCCGTCGAGCGGCCCTGTGCGCATCTTGCTCATGTGCTAAGAGTTACAAAAATTAAAGGAAGCTCACACCAATGCGTGGCATCTCACTTCTAGTACGCCAATGTGCTAAAGCCTGTGGCCTCAAGTATTCACGTAAAAAGTTACCGATTCTTGTCGTCTGTCCTCAAGCCAAATCAAGGAATACATTCAAATACTCCTTGATGGCCTGGCCTTCACTCCAATGCGCAGCATAAAAATCCTGGGCCTACATCTCGCGGCTAACACCAAGAGTGACGCCTCCTTGCACTGCCTCAAAAACAGCATTTAATCAAATCATACACATGATCAGGCGAGTTGCCACCAAGAAGCGAGGCCTAAAGGAATCCGGTACCTTTCAATTAATTGAAGCTTTTGTCCTCCGGAGAGTCACTTACGTAAACCCTCTGTCTTCTTCTCGACAAGGAACCAACCTCCTTGCGTGTACCTCTCTTAGGACCCAAGAAATGACGACAGCAGAAGAGGCAGCCATCACCTTGGCTCTCACTTAACCAGGGGTTCGGAGGGTAGTCACCGATTCCCAGTAAGCCTACTGGAATTACAAGTCGGGTTGGGTGTCCTGACCTGCACGGCACGTGCTAAAAACCCACTCCCCAAACGGTTCCATTCAGCTCATCTGGAGACCCCCTCACGCTTCAATGGAGGGCAACAAATACGCCCACACAACAAGCCTGTGCTTTTACCTCCCGTGCTATGGAGCTGCACGAGTACAGTCACCGGCTTGTAACGTTCAGGGAGATAACCCACCATTATCGCCTACTGAGACTGGCCGTACCTTCGCCTTACCCTGACCTTTCAAGAGAACAACTACCCTACGGCTCATACAATCCGGGATTCTTCTACAGCGTGCGCGTCTTCACTTAATTCATCCGAATCACTTGGACGCTGAATGTAAATTTTGCTCAGAAGTAGGAACACTCCGCCCCGTAATCGGGGTGTGCGACCTTAGTCCTGAGCACCCTCCTTTCTTTCCGTCAACTACCCAACAACAGCAATGGGAGATGCTGCTGTCCAGGCCCTCTCTACCTACCCAGCATAAGTGGGTGGACAGAACACAGGCCGCGCGGACTGCATATGGGCACACAGAAGAAGGAATCACTCCCCAAGGCTGCACTCTGGGCCGTTCAGAAATGTGACCAGAAGTATTTCTTCCTCCATCTCCTCCTCCTCTGCCGCAAATCTCGTCACATCCGTCCGCGGCGCGGAGACGAAGAAGTCAGAACGTCTACCACCGGGTTGGAGCTTACTTTAATTTTATAAAAAAAGTTTCCACTTTTGTGCTACACCCATACAACTCAACAAAAAACCGTTCATGCATCATGCATTGATTTAACCTTACCAAGAATATCTCTTTGAAGTAATAAATGGTGTGGTTAAGTGCATTTCACTTCTCTCTGGGTTTACTATTTGTAGAGTGATGTGAGTGAATATAAGGGACGTCTCATGGGTAATCGTTGTGGGTGCCGTTTACAACTTTGCTTTCTAACCACATTCACGGGGTGGATTGGCGCGATTTTTTCCCAATCCAATCACTCGTCGGTCTTCCCCGCGTTCGCTCGGTCACGACGACGCTCACACGGCTGAGCGCCACAAACTGGTGCCAAAGGGCGCCGCCCTAAAATGTCTCCCCAGCAATTCATTTGTGTTAAAAGGTGAAGCAGGCTTCCAGGGGATTATTGTAAGCTTTATATTTGTAAGATGGCTTCGCCACATTGAGGGTCACACACTGAATCACGTCAAGCTTCGCAGGGAATACTATAACAGAAAGTGGCAGTAATGCTTGTTTTATTGAAACTATACCGAAACAAATTATACGACAATTTGCCGCTACCACGACTCGAACACAACGGCGGGTTTTATATAGTTTTCAAGATTACATGTTTCACAGTGAAGTTGTAAATATTGTAGAACTCTTATCCGCTGTCAATACATATCGGATTCAATGGGAGGGAAGCGGATGGCCCAATGTTTTTCCACCGGAACAAAACTCTACTTTGTGAAAAGTTCATTCAATTAATTAACTAGGTACTATGCGAAATTACAAATTACAAACAAACGTGTTTGCTTCGTGCACCCCTTGTACTACGACCCCGTAAAAGCTCACGTTGAGGCCTGGCACCGCAGCTTTCCTTGTCATCCTTCTTCACAGACTGGAAGGGCACTAACTTGTTTGGAAACGAAGAGAAATTTATAGCCAACACGTACACTCTGATATAGTGAAAACAAACAAATTGTCAAACCTCTGATAAAACCTCGTAAAGGCCTGATAACCGCTCACAGAGTTAGGTGGCATCCAAAAAAGCTTTTCCTTTCTCGTACAGCGTCAGAAAAGGCTGGTTTACACATCAGGCTCACCTCTTGTTGATATGATAGGCTTCAACAACTCCTCGGGTCAGCTGGTCCTTATGAGTAAACAAACTGTCTCATTCATCAAAATGCGGCTTGCAGTAAATTTTGTTTGTTTTCACCATATCATATCGTACGTGTCGCCTATAAATTTCTGTTCCTTTCCAATAAAGTACTAGTCGCGAGTCAGCGCCCGTCTTGTGAATTTCTTCTGTGTACCTCGTCGTTTATTGCGCTGTTACATTTCATCATGTCTTCAGAGATATGAAAGACGCCCCTTGTAGAGCACCTTGTTATCATCACAGTTGACGCCCGACCTAGACGACAGTCACATTTCCGCTTCATTTTAGAAGAGCGCGAGCCAATCCGGTATAAAGTTACATACACGCTTTGCGACGACAACCGTTGAAACACCCCTGGGCTATCCCGGTTATGTTTGTGAAGAAAAAAACACGGCACGCTGCGATGCTGGGATGAATGACGACGACTGTGCGAGATCACCAAAATGGACCCCCTACCACAAATGAACAACGCCCTAAACCCCCTCTGCCGCGTGAAATACTTCTCTTAGATGAATTTGTATGCCGGCTACTGGAAAATGTATTGGACGCAAGTCATCGAGAGGGCCATGCGTTTATAACTCCGTCCTAGTGCGGCAGTTCAAAGGTGATGCCGTTTTGGCTTTGCTGAACACCTTGAACGCTTACTTAAGACAAGGACAGTGTGCTAGGTTACCTAAATTTTTCCATCTTCCTCGTCTTCCTCGGCGACGTTGTCGCATGTGTTTAGAGTTTCGACAAACAAATTTCAATGTAATAATAGGTGCTTGATTCAATCCAAAGTTTCGGGGGACCCTGGAACCTGAAAGTCCTGCTTGGCGTAAGAGGAACTCGATTGTTGGGGCCACGCCGTCAAGGAGGAAGGAGTCGTCCCAGGCTCCACCCCCGTAAACTGCAGTCAAAACCAACTTCCCCATGCCAGAGGGCAACAAAGGCGTAAGATTGGTTCTCGAACTGTCCGCGTAGCGAGGGCGATTCGTTGCAAACTACGCACACATAGTACATCTACTCATGCGTTGGAGGAAGACCTCACTCCTTTTCTCTGTGACGGAAGCTCAAAAGAAAGCATTCCTTTAGCTGCTACAACGCCTGTAAAGCGTTCAAGTGCAGGTTCCATTTCACGAAAGAGAGAAAACAAAAAAGTGGCTAGCGATTACGCTACTCCGTAATGTGATATTTGGGCGGAGCAACAGTTCGCTGAGGCAGCCCTCACTCGCGGGTTACTTCGACAGCAGCGATGATGAGCCTCTGCGTCGGCGGCGCGACCTGAGTCTCAGGAACGGACCGCAATCTGCGTCTTAAGCGAACGGATATTATGTCGCCCGCATGCCCCCTCCCGTTTTCGCCAAGGTCGCACCGGCGAGCGCCTCGTGCAGGCACAACATACTGCCCCCTCTCCTTCCCCAACCACACACTTTCGGAGAGCGCGGTGTTGCGCCGCCACGGCGAACCACCCTCTCCTCCCAATTTCGCGACACACTCCTCTTTTGGTTTCTTACATCGCTTTTTTTTAGTTGCCAACGTTCACTCTGTTACGCCGACAACGCGCCTCAGCCCAGAGACGGCCGCCAAAGGGCTGCGCCCTAAACACAATCAGATGCGGTGATTTATGGCTGGGTGCCGTCCTCGTCCGTAAAGCGGCCGTGAAAAAGTAATCGCTTATGTAGGTCACGGTCTGCAACAGAAAATAAAATACTACTCAGCATGTGAGGAAAGGTGTCTGGTGTTTATATTTGCCATTTGTAAATTTCGCTCAAACATGGATCGCACACCATTCAATGTGGAACAGACCATCGTGCATGGTTTTTGCTCACCAATTTGAAGGAACCGTCTGGACGTATTGGACGTTGGAGCCTGCGCCTCCAAATATTCGTCGTTAAAATCATCTACAGTTCCGAAGCTAACATTCGGACACCAACTAGCAATCGAGCCCACGCGCAGACGCACCGCCACGGGACTCAGATGACGGCGGAGCGCATTTCCGCATCGCCCTGGCAATCTGCCTAGCCGCCCAGCAGCGCACCGGCCATGCGTTGCGCGTCATAATCGGCTATTTTGAAGGGTGCACCGTCCTGCTCTCGAGGGCTTCGAATCAAAATTGCTTCAGCTGTACTCGCAAAGAAAAGCTTACATTCGGAACGAGAATTTCCCCGCCATGCCTGCAGGACTTAGGGACTGAATTTGGAAGCATGCCACGGCGAAGAGCTTCCCGGTCAGCTCGGCAGAGAACGTAAGAGCGAAAATATCAAGTAAGAATTCTATACGCCCGCTTCACACCCCATGTCTCCCACTGCGCTAGGAGCTGTCGTGACTCTCAGTTGCGTAAAATGCCGTTGACGGGAACAGCCGGATTTTGCCAGCATGTACCCGCCCCCCCCCCCCCCCCAATCAAGGCGCTTCCACTAGATCGAGATGGACTTTACGAGCCCCTTTATATTATGAGCGTAGATGAAGTTGATTGTAAGAGGGACAGACCACGTGACGCCTTAAGCAGAGACCGCCGATATTCCCCAAAGGATTGCGCAAGAAGTCGCCAATTTTTTATTCGCCAAATTGGGCTGCGACATAGAGTCCCTGAAATACTAATCACGCTCCGGAAAATGGTCTTGAAAGGAGAGATGATGCAAGGAATCTTGTGCTAAAGCAGCATGGATCAGCGATAAACCAAAAATGTACCACACCCAAACGAAGACGATTGCGGGTCGCTTCGGAACATAAGACGTCGGACGAAGCCTCCCTTGTGTCAGTTTTGCGTACAAGACAGGCGCCCAGGAAAGTACAGAGACGATTCCGTTCGCGTGAGATGAGAAATGCCGCTAACAATGCACGACGCCATGCTGCCGCACTTATAAGATGACGACCTCAACGTCGACGTCCAAGACTACCTGAGAAATGGCACGAGTTCGTACAAAAGGCCAGCAGGGCCTGCAGGCCGGACACTAGAACGATTGACGACGAGGCTCCTAATGAGTATTTGTAGTCAGTATCACCGACTACAGTCAGGAGCGTGCAGTCAGGATAACAAAAATCACTCTAGTCATGCTATGTTGGTTTGAACCCGAACCTGACCATTAGGCCGCAGGAAGACGCGTTTGCCGTGGTATTTCAGATTATAGGTGGTATTCATTGAAAAGTTTCGCAGTCAACTTCTTCGCTTGGAAACACCCAAAACGGCCACAGACATGGCCGATGCTCCACTTACATGGCGCGGCTTGTGCCAGTGCGCTCGCGCGCCTCAGAAAAAAAACACCGGTGTACCTCGCCTGCACCGTTTCAGGCCGATTCTCAACGATGGTGTCGACAGAGATGTTATTAATCGCACTGGCATTGGAGTCGAGGACTTACTTTACGTTCGATGGGGTAGATTTTCAAATGTCCAACACAAATCATGTGCTTAGTACGGACAAGTACCGCTACCCCGCGAAGCCAGACGTAACCAGTAATGGCGCACTGACATGGTTGCCTACATGAGTGCCTCGCGAGTGAATACAAGCTATACGGAAATAAATAACATGGTTGCCAACGTGGCTATCAGGTAAAACAGAAGATAGGGCGAGTCGCTTCATCATTCAAGGATAACGGGAGAAAAACTACGCCACACGAGTAGAAGGTTACAAGCAAACACAGCGGTGAACACATATCTCTGAGAGTTCACCGTTGTATCTTTTAGATGCGACTGCATCTCATTCACTCGCCTTGTCCCTCCATACGGCGTTGTTGTCCGTCCGCACCAAACCCCCTACACTATAAAAAAAATAATAGTTAGCGGCGCCCGATTTCGATCCCACGACCCTGTGGGCGAAACGCGAGGTAGATGGTGCTCTTCCCACTGCGCCACAAAACCGACAGAATCAAATGCTACGAACGCGCCTTATATCCTTGACTCATTCAAACTACGTCAAGATGCTACTGATACAACGCATGATGGGGCAATGATTAACACTTGCCATAAAAGAAAAGAAGCTCCCACTTACAGCAACAATGATGGAGTAAATGTCGTTGCGACAGCGAAGCCCCAAGCATACCACTTTGAGAGATTGGCCAAGATTGGCCAAGATTGGCCAATAAAACATAATAATCATAAAAAATCATATTCACACGCGTTCCCGACAAGTGTCACGCGATTTCAGAATCAATCCAACGGAAACACCAAGTGAACCCCACGACGCGTCGCACATACACAGGGTTCCCCTCGCGGGGAGGTGGGCGCAATTTCTTTCCCAACGGTGGCAGGGAGAAATGAATACGGCGCATGCTGCGGCTGGCTGTCCATGCAGTTCGCCTCAGGCACTTTTCGCCAGAGGACGGATACGGTTACTAATATTTTGTTATCAGCGGCTGGCCGCGACTGGCTTCGTATCTCTGGTCATGAGAGAGGCGAATGTTTCCCCTTTTCTATGGCATGCTTAACGTCCTAATGATCTTACTTCGCGGTCCCTCTCCTGCAGTGTCCAGTGGAGTCGAAAATGTTGTCGATAACCATCAATGTATCCTGAAACGACGGCACTCTAAAAAATATATTCTGAGCAAACGCCATGTCATTCGACTTGCCGACACCCGACTGTGCGCATCAATTTGTTGAATGCGTCTTCGACGCTGAGGCGGTTTTGTTTTTTGTGGAGCTCAGGTTCACTCCAATAAATGTAAACACCTACAAGTACTTTGATTCATTCTTCACTGCGTAAAAAATACATACAAGGTGTCCCAGCTAGCGTGCACCCAGATTTAAAAAAACAGGAATGGTGTTACTCGAAGAAAACCTAGTGCATAATGTTTGCAGCACTGTGAAGAAGCGAACAGTATTCTTTTCATAATGGTACATAAATAAATAATTGTAATTGTTTGTCTAACCCGAGAAGTGCTCTCAAAATCATTAAAGTGTCAATTAAGCACTTGTAGGTACCCACGAGAGGAATTTAATCTGCGGTATTTTCAGCGATGAGCTAATTGCGTGCTCATTTATTATGATAGAGAACTGCCGCCAAATTTTAAAAATATCACGGTGCGGTGCTCCCGCCCGCGTCATACAGCTGCGCCCCCAAATAAGCCTATTGAGAGCAACGTCTTCACCTGTCACCCGCCTAAAGAGACCGGGCATCAGCTTGATAATGGCATGTGAGGAAGCAGCAGCAACAGCTAGTTTCGCGGTGCGCGATAGGCAGATAAGGCTCAAACTAGGTCACGATTTCTCCTTTGTTACTTGTGTTTTACATTCTGCATAACTGAGAGGCAGCCTGCTCGAAGGCATTGATTTATGAGGAGGGCATGAGCGGCGTCACGGGGTATTTTCCATTTTTTGAGGTTTTTTATCAATCGGAATGAATGAGTACGCAAATAGTTCGTCGCTGAAAGTACCGCAGTTACATGCCTCTCGTTGGTATCCACCAGTCCCTCAATGACACTTCGAAAATTACGGGAGTACTTCTAGAGTTACTTAATTTATTATAATTATTGAGTCTCATTATCGAAGAAATTACTGTCCGCTACATTATGCACTGGGTTTTCGTCGAGTAACGCTATTGCTCCTGTTTAAAGTATTGGTGCATGATAGTAAGGGCCCTGTAAATGCAAATGAATATATATACACTCTTAGGCAAAAAGGACTAAAAGTTCGTCCTTCGGGGGACTAACGGCCTTTGCCACAATCATTGGTCCCTTTGGGGACTAAATTTGAGGGGACGAACGGTTAGTCCGCCACTCGGTTGGTCCGTTCCGATACTTTCCAAGGACGAACTGCCGAGAGTCGCAGAAAAAAAAATTCTGTCCACCTGTAGGGATCGAACAACCCACGCCCGAAATTGTACGCAAGGAACCCGGCACGCTACCACGACACCACGCCGCCGGACGGATGGACAGGCAGATACGTTTCAAGTGTAGAGCGTGTAGTGCTGTGCCAGGTAATGGTTTTATTGCAACTGGTCCCGATATTCCTATCCGTTGAAGCGACCGTGACCGCTATTTGCGCTTTGCGCTTAGCGCTTTGCTAACTTGATGGACCTTTGCTCATTTCGATTCGAAGTACAGCCTCACAATCAGTTTTTTCACGTAAACAGCAATCAACTCGTCACCTGTTGAGATAGATGGCTGGGTGATCGGACGACTGATTTGTTTCCGCATAAACTAGCGCAAGCTAAGTGTATTCTTAGTGCTCGATACATGCTTTAAGTGCTCTAGGTATCGTGTGTGAAATGGTCGTCTGTGCGAGTGTCACAATAAGGAAAGAGACCATAATTTCCTGCATCGGCGAAATCCAATTCGGTGTTGCTTAGCCAGAATTCTTCAAGTTAGTGTCGCTAGACGATCGGAACTGGGAGATGCAACTGCGTTTTACAGCAGTTGCAGCATTGTCATAGCTTTGGTGCACAAGGCAATTATGTACCGAGTGTAAAAGATAACTTCAAGACGCTTACCTGTAGCGAACAATTTTATTTTGCAGTTGTCATCAGCAACTAATACTTTTTTTCTCGTCTGTGAAACATACATATTCATTACGCTTGGGGATCAACATTTGCCATTCTCACTAATATTTGTGCTATTGTTGACGGGCTTGAAATCTTTTATTAGCCGTTATTACCTCACCTGAATAGGATGCAACACAGCGTATCAACATATATCCTCGCCGAGAAGCGTCTGTCGATAACCCATCGCCGCTCCTTGCCATTACCCGCCGCTCTATTTACCCTAGGCGCTTTTCTTATAATTAACATCGAGATTTTTTCTAGTGCACCATGTAAAGGACCCACTGACTGGAATGACTTGTGTTTTGAAAATCTGAAACTGTGCACAGACATATACGTGAATTGGCAACGACGATGCCATTAAGGGATTAACGACACAGCCAACAGGCTAAATGCATGCGTTTCGTCTTCCCGTTAGTCCTTATAGATCGGTGGGGACGAACAGTTAGTCCGCATTTGTGCACACGGCACACACTCTGCTACAGATACTCCCATTTTGCCCGCGAAGACTAACAGCTGTATTTTAGTCCCTGTTTTAGTCCTTTTTGCCTAAGAGTGTATATATATACATATATTTACATGTTCGTGTTTGTGTGTGTGTGTGTGTGTGTGTGTGTGTGTGTGTGTGTGTGTGTGTGTGTGTGTGTGTGTGTATAACTGTGAACATAAGTTATAAGATATATCAACTTATAGACTGGCGTCGACAATTATGATCAGCTGATAAACGCCGGACTAATTAGATTACAGCTAATTTCTTAAACTCCCGCTTCTGTGGTCTCGCGACACTGCGCCTCCTCGATGTAAGCGAGCGAACGAAGAAGACACCAATGTAGACGAGATAGGGGGCAGGTAATGAAGGAGGCGAGTACATCGAAAGTGTCAGGGTGTGGGCAGTATGCCGTGGCCGCGCTAGACATATGCGAAAACCGCGCCTATGTGTGTAGTAAGGCCCGAGAAGGAACACGCAAAACAATGCACCCATAAAAGCAAGCGCGTTCTTCTTTCAAGTTCACAAAAAGCGCGATTGCACGTTCATCCGTTTTTCGGCGTCCTCCTTGTTGCGTCGCTCTTCCCAACCACGTGACATTTGCGCTGGAGGTTAAAACACGATTTACAACAGCATGCTCTGCGGTGACAACGCCGTGGGAGATAACGGCATACAAGCGCGCGCCGTCGTCTGTTCGATGATCGCGCGTTATCTTCCTGGGACGCAGAAGCTATATGCCGTAACGGAGAAGCCTGAGTTGGCGCTGCGCTCAAATTTCCCATTATAGGGTATCATAATCGTCACACACGTTTTTTTTTGTTAGAAGGGCACACGGTGTACAAAAGCTCAGAGTTTTTTCAACCACAAAAAAAAAGTCACCTCCCGAACATTTTTACTGAGCAAAAACAAAATGAAACGCGCTTTAAAAGCGAAAACTATGCATCAAAGTCGACATCAACTTTAATATCCTGATGCATGTCCTGTTCTTCGCAAGAAAGTCGCACAATACTTTCTGAAGTCCGTTTTAGGCGCTGAGGGCACACCGCCTAAATTACTAAATTAATCAACATTTTTCTTGGAAATGTAGAGGGGCCATGGAGATAAAATGAAATTTTTGAAATTTGCAAAGATAGCTTTTGGTAACTCAGCCTGGTCCGTTGCCGCAGCGGAAAACTTTTTCTAACCAAACTATCAGGCCCCCTTTCTAACAGAAGGATGGCTAAAACGCAGAGCTTTCTCCCATACAACTTGATTCAAAGTCCGAAATTCGAACTGTCTCAACAGTGTCGTTATGGCGCAATTGGACCGACTTCGACTTCATTACGCGAGAGACCCATTCCAATGCGACTGCGGCAAGCGTTTTTTTTTTTCGTAAGGCGCTTGAAGTATCACCCTTTGCTTAACATCACCGTACTTATGTGAAACCAAATATTTAAAATTGTATTTCCAGTGGAGAGTTCGGTGACGGAGCGGTCACCATCATTGAGGCGTAGAAAGCTTCCATTTAAAAGGCAAGGAATATAGAAACTTTTTCGAATAACGTGTTGCAGTGGCGTAATATGAGCAGGAGTGACGTAATACGGGCCGGCACTATAACACAGCTATCAGTGTGTGTAACTACACGTTAAATATCCAGTGATGCAAACAAGCAGAGCTAGAGAGCCTTTGCCAGAGCCCAGTGATGGTTCATGATGGTGGCTTAGCTCGAAAGCCGCCAATCCCAGACACAATATTCCATGATTTCATGAAGTAATCACCGATAAGTGGCCGGGGAGTCGTCACTGCTTCACAAGCTTTCCTTAACATCTGGATTTTCTAAAGATAACGGTAAAATTGGTATTGCCTTTATAGGGGCAAAGCAACCTTTTTTTAGAAAAAAGCTAAACTTATATTTTGTAATTATAGTTCCATTAGGGCCGAAGTAGAAGTGTAACAATCCGCTCAGGTTGGTTCGTTTCCCTGTCTACTTCTTTTACAGAAGCAGCGCACCAATGCTGGGAAAGCCGTTCTGATTTGGAAGCGAAAAAAAATACACTTAACCAGTGCAATAAAGAGTGTGTCGTAACCATAACGGTACGCTCAAATGCATTATTTATAACCCTGTAGCAGGATCTCACGGAATGCACTTCTGACTTTTTACTTCAAGCATTTAAAATGCGTGCTGCGAAAATGCTAGCTAAGGTATGAAAATGGCCTGACACGGACCGTAGGGCTGTCATTAGTTTTCAGGGATCACAAATCCCCAAAGTGGTAAAGAATCCCTCGGCTTGTTTTTCGCGAAAAGCGTCCCTAAGTTGTTGATATTCCAACTCTCTGCAGAAATACCTCCAACAGTATATTTTGTGCACACGTACGTACGTCCGGAAACTGATTCCTAGAACAGTTTTAGTATTCGAAGGAGTTTACAATAACTCTAGGTACGTGAAATAAAGCCCTTTCTGTCCCCTGCGTGATGAAGGCCTCTCGTACTGCAAATTTGACGCGACATTATTTTGAGCAGAATTTTCCCAGTTGATTCTTCGATCTAATCTTTTGTCTTTCCCTTCTTCTTAACACGAAAGTGTTTTATTCTCGGATACGCAAATATTTCACTGCGCCATATCCGTCACGGAATGACGCCAGTATCACGAAGGAAGTGGCATGTAAAGGGTGCACCCCAGCACATACCATCTTCTTGAGGGGAAGCAACGTTTAGTACTAAAGTGCATGTTATACCTTTGCATGTTCGTTTTTCGGGTTTTATATTTTAACACGAAAGTGTTTAGTGCTGGTATACTCCAAGATTTCAGTGACGTCATATCCGTCACGGAAATGACGCCAGTACAACGAAGCAAGCGGCCTTTAAAGGGTGCACCCCTGCACATGCAATCTTCTTGCGGGGAAACAACGTTTAGTACTAAAGTGTATGTTATTCCTTTGGATGTTAGTTTGTCGGGTTTTATATTTTAACAGGAAAGCGTTTGATGCTGGTATACTCCAAGATTTCACTGACGTCATATCCGTCACGGGAATGACACCAGTACATCTTGCGGCAGTGACCCGCCAGCAGGAAATCGCTCGCTAAACACACCCACAAGACATCCGGCAACCCGCAAATCATGCTCAGCTTCAGATTTCGCTGCACATTTCGCTTTCGTACTTTACCGATTTCTATGACAGAGAAATCAACCACAGTTTTTTTACCATCCCCTGCAAACCATTCCGTTAAGCACCTCGTTCAGCTGTTACCCTTATCAGCATTTTACGACCCGACCAAACACATTTCTTTCGCCTAATATGAACTGGAAAATCTTCCACACAAGTTAGTTGTCGAATTAAGGCTGTGGTTTCTATATCTCTGAGCATTGCAACTATCAATTTTTTTTGCACGGCTTGTTTAATTGATATAAGTTTGCCTTCAAGACGCTTAGTAAGCCGCAAGTTTTCACATTAGAGGATATGTCGTGTTTAGTCTGAGAAGGTCTCCACCACAGTTTACTGTGTTGTAGCTATATGTGAAGCCGGCACGTTGTTTTCAACAATTCTGGACCAGCAGCGTCAACATGTGTGAACTTACCAACAAGTGACGCAAGCCTTGCTGCTTCGCTTTTCATGAAAGTTTCCCTGTCCCTCGACGGAAGGGGTTTTTTGAGGACGACGAACGCGCGAGCGGCCTCTCGGAACGCAGGATGCGGCACTCCGACCACGACGACGTGTCGCACTGCTGGGTCACCGGCAAGAATATCTTCGAGCTCCGCTGGTATAACTTGCTGGTCCATGCACTTTATCAGATCCTTCAGCCGACCAGTTACGAAGAAGCTGCCCTCAGAGTCGTAGTAGCCCATGTCACCTGCGATCATGAGGTGAAGTTACCGGGTTCAGCAAGTGAAGCGCCCTTTTCGGTGCTCAGTAGAAATGTGGAACCGCGAGAAATTTATTCCACCCAAGCATCCTGATGCTGCTAAACTTGGAAAAAAAAATGCAGCATAAAAAACGTAACAATGCCTAAGTTAATAATACAAACAGAAAGTTTCATAATCTTCCCGCCCTTTGAGTTTCCGTTGCGGTTAACAATTTGCAGTGGTTCTCTCAGCGGCTATAAAGCTCAAAATGTTTTTGTGCATCATGCTGGCACTTAAATCAAAGTAAAACTATTACATCAGTGCACGCGAGAGTTTTGCCGCAGCAAAATATTATCTAACAGTTATATTCCCCCATTGTAGTATCTGCTCATTGCTTCCAAACCTCCCGGCCTTTCCTTTCTTTTTTCTCTTCTTCTTCTTTGGTTTTACGACCGATTTCACCATTATTACATTTTTTATATGTAAAAGCGTTGTAAAATGAAAGTTTTAAAATTAATTTTGCTTTCTTGCGTCTAAAACCAGTGACGATGGTTTGGAGATAAAATTGTCTACCATCACTCTGTTTGCATCTATCGCCGTGGGTGCGTGCCTATAGTGGTTTGAATATTGAAAACATTTTTAAAGAAATCCATGTTATATTACAGGTCTTTTACTTGCTGCCTCAGCGGCTATTGTAAGCACGTGTACGAAAAATTGAATGCTCTATAACGTAGACAATGTACTCCCGCCTAGAAATTTGCTTAATTTAATCGCGGTAATATTCCTAACTAGTATTCTTCAGTCGGCAGTTGTATGTAACGCGATGATTTTAGCTACTCGGAAATTTTAGTCAGGTCGCGATCACAGAGAAGAAATTGTCTAACACAGTGTGTCACACGGATGCAGATTGTGGCTTTCGTGGCAGCGGGCACCATGGTTTCAGAAAATCACGCAATAAATGAGTAGAATGATGTTCCTTAGTTCCTAATTGTTTCGTGAAGCCGAGAACGGAACGGTACAATTGCTGGCGTCTGCTTGCTCCATTTAAAATATCCTCAATTAGATATTCTTTTAGGGGCGAAACACCTTAAGGCCGAGGCTTCTCCGTCCGGCGTCCGGCGTCCGTGCTCACGGCACGGCATCGTGTAAATCGAAACATCTGTGAACAAAAGGCTCAGAAAAAGTTAACAAGAACAAATTAAAAGGTTCACAAAAGGTTAGAGAGAAACAGAGAGAGAGAGAGAGAGAGAGAGAGAGAGAGAGAGAGAGAGAGAGAAAGAGAGAGAGACGCACATCATCATGTAAATCGAAACAGCTATGACCAAAAGGTTGAGAAAATGTTAACAAGAACAAAATAAGAGATTCACAAAAGGCCACAGATAGAGACAGCTAGAGAGAGACAGAGAGAGAGAGAGACAGAGAGAGAGAGACGCACAGCAACGTGTAAATCGAAACATCTTTAAACAAAGGGTTAACAAAAGGTTATTAAGGACAAAATAAAGGTTTACAAAAGGTTAGAGAGAGAAAGAGAAAGGAATGGAGGGAAGAGAGAGAGAGGAAGGGAGGGAGGGAGGGAGGGACAGAGGGAGAGGGAGAGTGCTCCTGGAGAGCCGTGCTGCGCTCGCGTGAGGAGCATTGGATTGGATTGGAATGGGTTGAATTGGATTTGGATTGGAATGAATTGTAATAGATTGGTTTGCAATAAATTGAATTGCATTACATTGCATTGGATTGGAAATCGTTTTAGCAGCAGTGCACTCTCACGGGTAATTTACGGTAAGAACGATCCCCAGTGCTTTGCCCACTCGTCACGATTCACTTCGTGGAGATGGGTGAATGTTTTTTTCTACATCTACCACGTAAGCCCCACACATGACGCTCCCAACCTCCACGCTCTTCCTCTCCTCTCTCTTTCTCCATTTAGGATGAATTCCCTAGAAAATATTCAAGGCGATTCAATTTTTCATGTTTCGCACTGCTGGCGTGCCATCTATTGAGACAGAGCGCATATTTTCTATATAGGGTGTTCCGGGTTCTAGAATAGACAGCATGACCTCAAGTTCTGTTTTTTTATGTTTACTTTTATATCACGTTCAGTTTTGTTTTCTACGCGGGGCTTTCTTGCATTGCTATCGTAAAAACCAACCGAACGTGTATTCCTAATAAACAGGCGTAGTATCGGTTACGTGCTCGTATTTTGCCTGAAAGGTGCGTTAGATTTCCTTTAGGCTAACTGACCTGGACATGTGTGATCAATTCCAGTAAGTTTAATAGGTTGGAGCATTTCTGATTGTGTATAGGCAGAAATATGCAGGATTAAATTGTTAACGCTTTCTCACCAGGAATTGTTCACTGTAGACTGGCGGCTGTATCGATAGCCAGAAAAAAAGAAACATTTGCGCATTTATATGTAGCCTAAAATGACTATTCGTGTTTAGCACAAAACCAAAGGAAATATTGCCAATGTATTGTTATATGTATTGTAAGCGCAGAAGAATTTGCAACATTCTCAGGAGCATTGAGAGAACTTTTGGTGATCGGTCGACTTGCGGTTCATTCAAACGCTGCACAGCTCAGCACGTTCTCGCGCTGAACGTCGAGGTGCTGCGTCATGTCCGCACAATCGCGGGTTGTCTATTTTGGTGGGTGGGATGTTTTAAAAATATATTGTTTTAATGTTGTGTGCACCTTTTGGGATGCTTCAAGCAAGGCTGCAAAATAGCCCAAGCGAGCTAACAATTTTACCCCAAAAGTACAAAATCAAGTAGGACAGATTGGCTATTCATAGCTCGACCTAACACCTCTATGCGGACACGTCTCACGTTGTCACGTGTTCTAAGCACCTTTCTTTTAAGAAAGAGCTTCGATTTTTTCTTTATTATCTGCATGCCGCCAAGTAAAACTTGTGTGACGTACGTTTTAGTGCAAGGCTGTATTCGCAAACAATTTTAACTTACGCTGTAAAACTGCTGGCTTTGTACGAACATTTGAAGTTCGATTGACCCCTTCTGTGACCGCATTATTTGATGCAATTATTGGACGAGAACGTATAAAGAGAAACTAACCGGTGAGCAGGAAGCCGTCGTGCATGGTAGCCGCGGTTTCCTCTGGTCTTCCGTGGTAACCTTTGAATACCATGGCTCCCTTGACGCATATTTCTCCTACTGCATGTGGTCCGAGAGTTTGACGGGTCTCTGTGTCGACGACCTAGACAAGTAGCGAAAATGGGCGCTGAGATAATACCTTCATTTCTTCAAAACGCGCTTCAATTGGAGTATCAGAAACATCAGGTAAAGAACAAAATAAAAACTTCAACAATTACGCTGATTGCCTAAGGAAGCATATACCATAACAATTACCTTTGAATAGAAATTTGAAATAATAGAGGATCGCAGTAGTCAAGTGCAGCAAATCTTTAATTATATCCGCATTAGATAGGAAGCCGTAAGGCATCTGAGGAAACATTGAGTTAAATGAAAAGTTTAGGCTGGGTGCTTTCGAGTACGCATGGCGTACACACAATTGAACCATTTGGGCTATCTGCACACATTTTGTCTGTGAAGAGCTAAAATCTTTGTTGCGCATATTTTTGCATTATATTTAAGGCTCGTTGAGGTGTCAAACTAGCTTTTGCTCATATAGGTAACAATTACCAATATCTACAACGTGATTTAGGTGTTCATTGTAGACCACACATAACGGGGCCATTCTGAATTCGGGCCAGATTACGAATTTTTACGGACGTCTTAGTATCTGTTGTCCCCGCTATTCTACTGTAATACCATGACATTACATGACACTATGAATAATAGGCACCGTTCAGGGCGACGAACCTTCAAAAAATAGCTTGAAGCTCGCTAAGGCTGTGCAATTTTCTAGCAGACTTTGTTTTGCAAGGTATTTCTCGCAGCATTTGGTAGGATGCTAATTGCTTATGTAAGGCTTGATGATATTTTCAAACAAGATGAGTAACTTTCACCACAGATCATATGAGTTTTTCTGAAAGGTTGGTATCTCAAAAACATTCAGCGATCCTAGCCAGTAAATTACAGCATTTTTTAGTAAATGCTTAATATGGTTCTTTTGAGGGATGCATGCGAAGAGCAAGATTTATAACAAATTTCTGCCTGATAATCTTGTTTAGAGTGCCGAAATGCCTCTCTTCTAAATGCCTGCCTTCTCTTTCCCGCTCACCTGTCATGATGTACCTCTCCCGTCTTGTTCCTCCGAAGACAACACGGTAGAGGTTTCTCAAGTCAATTTAAATATACCGCGTTATCTACTCCAACGCGAGTGCCGCGATGCCAGCGCTGCCGCACGGCGGAGAAAGGCGTGAATCGTGGCACCCTTCTACGACGTTTGTAGAACCGCGTTGCCCTACTCCGTGAGCGTTCGAAGCGGAGCGCGAACCAATCTACTTGAACCTTTTATTTATTTATTTATTTAGGTACCCTCAGGGCCAGAGGCATTAGAGAGGGGAGTGGGTTACAATAGTTACAAACATATTATAAAACAGAGCAGAAAAAAAAACAATAAACAGAACAAAACCAGGAAAATACAATGTACTTCAATGCTTCCGATTATACAATGTTAGCTAAAGCAGTTTTAAAAAGTTGGTGGTCAGAAATTGTTGCCGTCAGTGCGGGTAGGTGGTTCCATTCTTGTGATGTACGCGGTATGAATGACTGGGAAAAGGAGTTAGTTCTGCAGGACGGCAAGCCGACTTTATGGACATGATTTATGCGAGCTGAAATGTACCGAGAAGGCAGAATGAGTTCGTCGCGTAGATGGCTGTGATGAAAAAGCTTATGAAAAAGACAAAGGCGAAGGATTTTTCTACGAGATGATAAAGAAGGTAACCTGAGGCTGGATTTCATAGTGCTTATACTAGCAGTCCGGTTGTAGTTAGAAAGTATGAAACGAACAGAGTTATTTTGGACCATTTCAAGCGAGTGTGTTAGATTTTCTAGGTTAGGATCCCAAACTGATGCAGCATATTCCAGTTTGGAACGTATAAGCGTTTTGTAAAGAGTCAGTTTTAGTGTAGAGGGAGCCTGTGAGAAATTTCGACGTACGTAGCCGAGCATGCGATTAGCGTTATTAATTCCGTACGCTGTATGCAAAGACCAAGTGAGGTCGTTAGTAATATGTATTCCGAGATATTTGTAAGTGCTGACAGATTCCAAAGGAGCATCGTTCAGATAGTAAGTGGGCAATAAATGGTTAGTTCTAGATACGCGAAGAAACTTGCATTTGCTAGTGTTAAGTTCCATTACCCATGTTTTGCACCACACTGAAATTGCGTTAAGATCGGATTGAAGGGCTAATAGGTCATTGTCATTAGATATTTCACGAAAGAGGACGCAATCATCGGCAAACAAGTGAATGTGAGATGTAACAGATAAAGGTAAGTCGTTAATGTAAATAAGAAATAGCAGGGGAGCCAGGACAGATCCTTGAGGGACTCCAGAAAAGACGTTCGTTCGGGGTGAGACGTTATCATTAGCTAAAACAAACTGAGAGCGGTTAAAAAGAGAACATTCAAGCCAAAATAAAAGTTTGCGATCAAGATTAAGATTTTGTAGTTTGTGAAGTAACAACTTGTGACATACTTTATCAAACGCTTTCGAAAAGTCTAAAAAAATGCAATCAGCGATAGATGAACGATCAAGAATGGTGTGTAGTCCATGGGTGAAAGATGCAAGCTGAGTTTCGCATGAATAATTTTTCCTAAAACCGTGTTGGCACTTAGAAAAAAACGAGTTAGATTCAAGAAAACCTGCCAGGTTGGAATATATTATGTGTTCTAATATTTTACAGGGTATGCTGGTTAGCGAGATGGGCCTTTGTTGCTGTTGCCATTTTATTTTAGATACGAAGCATCTCATGCTCGGAGCTGTGTCCCTCTCTTCCTTGTTGTTGTTGTCCGCCGTCCACACTCTACTGCGCATGCGCGCCTCTTCAGCCCCGTCAGCGTTTGGCCTGACGTCAGTGCAGTCCACTGCACAAAAACGAAATAGGCGGCGCCCGGTTTCGAACCCATTATTCTCTGGCCGCAACGGGAGGTACGTGGCGCTCTTCCCACTGCGCTACAAACTGAGACGGGAGCATGTGCTACGAAGGCGCCTTAGGTCCTTCACTCATTCAAACTACGTCAAGAAGCTACTGATACAACGAAGGCATAAGAAGCTGAACGTCAACGGAAACGACGAACTGGAAACTTTAGAGGAGGATGTTGAATTTCCCGTGGGAAAGCACTGGTGGGAAGCGCCACACGCCTTGCAGCTCAAACAGAGAAGAGGACAAAGAAGGCGGGCAGCGGGGTAGGAGCGTGAGCACGCAATAAAGAAAGATAAGAACCAGGAGGTGTTCGATCAGGTAACGCGGCTGTGGGTCTCTTCCCTGTCTGTACATTTCTCTACATTTCTCTACATTTGTGTTTCTCTACATAGGGGTTCACACTACGTTTCCAGTCTTGCTCCGATAAATGCAACAACATAACCGAACACAATGGAACCTACACGGAACCCCCATGGTGCTTCCTCTCCTCCTCAAGGTTCCTCACGGGAAGATGGCGAATTTTTTTAAACGCCACCAGTTGGCGCGGGCAACAACAGGCGACGGGTTTCTGGAGTTGATGTAGTATTTAATTTTCAATCGCAAAAAGCAAGCCTCCGCCAATTTTTTTATAAAGGAACACTTCAAAGATCACTGATGTATTCATTTTCTGCCTCATATTTGCGTAATGTCTTCTTCCTATTCAAAAATGTTGACAAGTGTGAACATTATCACTGAACTTAGATGTTGTACTGAACTAAGACGTCTGTGGGCAATAGGGCTATTGCGAAGTTTGTTTCACTTTAGGTCGGGGGCAGAATCGAGTCACATACATACAGACAGACATGCAGACAGAACAAAATGTCCGTGCTTAAGTAGCCTAAGAAATACTATCGTTGTTAATAGTGGGGAGTATATTCAGTAGCAAGACGAACAATACCAGGCGAGTTCTGCGTTGCAAAACCCGGCTTTTCATTGGGAGTTTAAATCTGCCAAAAAGTGTATATTGCGGCTTCTTCCTCGTATTTGTGGTTACATTAGTATTGGCGTTAACTTGCTTCTTCACGTTTCCCATCACAAATATTTTAGTAGCAATCTCGTTTTCCTCTTCCGAAGCAAAAGCAATTACTAGGACAAAAATTTCGTACCTTCATTTGCATAAATGCCAGAGGTTGCCCAATTTTGCGGAAATCTTCCAGTGTTGGAGGAGAAATACAGATTCCTCCAAGCGTCTCCGTCATTCCGTATCCTGCCACAGTATAATAACATAAATAAACCTCTGTAAGGGAGGGGGTTGTTTTCATAATTGCGCCTCCGTAGCAGCTAGGTGCATTACTGAAGAAACTAATATTCTGTGAATTGATACCTGCGTGTTAAACTTCCCGTTATGTGGTCATTGGTAATGTTGGAACTTTCGACTGATGACAAAATAAGTCGGCTGGGGCGATATACATGGTAGGTTATGTTGTAGCTAAAGTTTTTATTTACAGGTTTTCTACGTTTTGTATGTAGTTTGGTTCAGCAGTCTTGTATATTTATTAAACTCCTTTCCCCGTATCTTCCCCGCTCTATTTTTAAATATTATGTCCAGCCAACATGGCGGAATAGCCATTTTTGCTGCGCCTTCTTTTACTATACTACCAAAACAAGTAAATGCGAAATTGAACCAGATGTTCATATTCTTCCCCTGGTAAAAGGTGACAATGGCCACTGCAGGAGAAGTCGGAATAACTAGAGTTACTTGATACAGCAGTTGCGAAGCTATCTATAGGCCTCATGCATCAAAAAGTTGCCCTACAATTGGTCCACTGTTTTGGATCTTGTTTTACAGTGGCCCCATCTTTTCAAGGCGAAATTGACTATACAACTTGCTTCTCCGCTCGACGACCTGGTCGAAAAAAGGTATTTGAGTGCAAACGTAAATTTGTTGTGCCAAAGGAGCCAAATGTGCACAACTATGCAAGTGGTTTATATACGTACGAAGCAAACCTAGTGAAAAGAAATGCTACCATAGGGTCAACCGTTGCTTGCGTACTGTCGTCTGCTGCGCGTCCTCTTCAGTCGTCGGGCGGAAAAAAAAATAAATAAGTTGCTTCGATGGCTTTATGCAAGCTGAAACTGATTATTTAGAGCCGTTTGATCGGCTACTAGAATAGTATTCGCATACAATGAGCTGTAGGCCAAAGGATAACTGCACATTTAGTACTTAAGTTCCGACCTATGTTTTTCGTGGACGCAGAAACAATCGCAACCTAAAAACCGGAGTTAAGGTAGCAATTAATAGCTTACAAAAGCACAAAAATAACAATTATGCGTTTTAAAACAAAATGTGTCTTTAAATTGACAATTTGAATTGTTTTTTTTAATAGTGCATGCTGCAGCCGCCGTAGCGCCACGGTACGCACGATTTAAAGCAGGGGGGGTTCAGGTGCGGGCAGTTTTTTGAGCCGGAGTTCCGCAACTGACAACATCCTAAAGCTCTGGGAATAACGTATCATGTTGGGGTTACCTTGAATGCGACGAGGCAGTTGTCCTAATCTCAGCTGCAACATTATTATGTATAAGGTTACTCTTCTTGTAATAGATATCAAAACATTACACTACGCCCTAAACAACGAACACAAGGCATCCCATAAAAGTTTTTTTGCGTTAGATACCCATTTGAGATTTTGTTTCTCATGCTCCCTTCGATTCGTTTAAAAAGTTTTGAGAGATTGCTCAGGTGTGTGATGGTCTAGGGCAGTGAGTTATAGAGACGAATTTACTCTTTTGCCCTTGCTTAAAGGTGGTATCCAATAATCATGCTTCGTTATTACAATTATCATCATCGTTGGGGTTGTCATAGTCGTCACAATCGTCGTCATGACGAAAGGACCAAAGGGTCTCACCAAGACCTGCTGCCTTTTCGATCTAGTGCTACCTGAGTCCTTGGTTCCTCGTACTGACGGAATGGGAATTTCTAGGCGTTAAAGCTCTCACCGCATAAACAACAAAACAGTTTAACCAAATTTTAAATTCGCTTCAGCGTTACCATGATTGGAACTGTTGCATATAAACAACCGGTCATAAACAACCAAAGCACAAAATAAACGCAAAAAGTAGGACGAGTAAGATACCGCGCGCAACGCCTCCTGTTCCAAGCTTTTCGGCGATGGTTATGAGAACTGGCGCCTGAACTGTCCCGCCACCAGTGATCACTTTTCTAACGGTCTTGAGACGGCCGTTCAGAAGAAGCGGATGCTGAGAGACCTGTACAGCAGCCGCCGGGTGCAGAATGATCGATGTAGCCTGTTGGGAATAAAATTATGAAGTACAATATAGTAGAGAAAAAAGAAGGCTGGTTGTAGGATGTCACATGCAAGAAAAGAAAACGAGTATGTGTTAAGAGGGCATAATATTTTACCAGGAGGGCTCGATATTGGCCAGAAAATGATGAATTGATTGGCACTTTGTTTGAAACGGGATCCCTTATGATGCTAGAATAAACCCCACTTCTTAAAGACTTTTCAAGTGAGAAACAGTGTTTCTTGTATTTATGATTAGTTCGTGAATTGTGCGGTGTTTCTAATCTAGTTTTCTAGGGTTCTATGTGTCGTGTGGTGAAATTCTTTAAGCGAATGTCCCAAATGGAATAATAGGATTTCAAAATAGGTCGCGTGCTTCAACAAGTGGGTTTTATCACCGGTGATGCTATGATATTTATCCGAAATATTTAGTCTTCCACCGGAAATGGTTGGACAGTAACCTATGCGTTGTTTTCTTTTATAATCTACCTTTGACTCGGATAGGGAAGTTATCGTACGGTTTGGCACAAAACAGAAATGTGCTTTGTATGCACATAAGTATCAGCGAACAAAATAAACCGAAGTAAGAATACCTTTTTGTAATATTTTGACCGATAGCTTGACCCCAAAGATGTCTTGTGTGCCGAGATATACTACAGTATAACGTCCACTAGACTGACTCAAAAATTCATCCCGAACTTAAGCCTGCTTACGTGGTTTATTCCGAAGCCTACCTGCCATCCGATTTCTTCGCTACACCATCGTGTTGATGGTTTTTCGTTCTCTTTCCTGTACTTTTGGCATGAATAACTCCGACAACCAACCACACTGCTTAAACGTTACTAGGAGAGATTCTAGTAATGTTAGACTGGCCGAGCTTAACGAAGCCGGTTCCTAACATTAAGCACTTTCTATCCGCGTGCAGCCGTTCCACGCACGTGCCGCCACGTGAACTTTAACATCATGCTCTTCTTGTTATATTCTGCCAGGGTGCGTCGTTATCACTGCGGTTAGGACAATTCAGTGCTGCTCATACGACCAGGGTTTCTAACCACGTGACCCAAATAATGTCCTCTTCACAGTGCCTGCCATTTAGCTACCATTCGTGCTGAGGCCGTCAACGACGACCACCGGAAGTTTTGGCATTTAATGTGATGACACCTTGGGCTTTCGCCTAAAAAGGTCTAAATAATCCATCAAGGCCGTAAAATATTTTTCACGTTTTTCTTTATTAGTGCTCTCTGGGTTGCTGTGAAATTAAGTTTCTTCGTAGCGTCCGCATTGATGTCGCAAAGTGCCGTGTTGAGAACAAATTTCAGGGTTAGTATGTAACCTCCCGCATCTAAAACCAACTCATGCATTACAGATACTACCATCATTAGTTTGATCGAAGATACGAAGGAGAAACCAGCATTTAAAACACTTATATGCCATTTAAATGCACTACTGTATTACCAAATCCGACATTAAGTTGCGCCCACAGTGCCCAGAAATTAACGGTTGGCGAATAGGCGGACGAATAACTGCTGACTTTTTTTTCCTCCTCGTGTGTGTGTGTCTGTTTCCTTCTGCTTTTTTCATGTGGCTATTTTTAATACCCCTTTGTACTCTCTCCTTCCTTTATCTCTTATCTTTCTCACACTGATATCCCCTCCACGGCCCACAACAGCAGGGCTGGCATTCTGCTGTCGACACCTATGTGTCATAAAAAACCCTGTTGGTACACCATCCTTTGAAGTTCTCTTGCAATAAATCCATTCACTTACTCATAAGCAGTTGCAGTATTATTGCTAGTTTGCACAGTTTAGCTTAGTTAAATGACTATCACATAGCACGCGTCACCAGCGACGAGTACTTTTAACATAGTCTTCCTGTTTTTACGACAGTTAACCTTTTTTTCCACAGAACTCTAAACTGCCTGAGCATACGTTGAATGCACGGTACGAATTGGTAGTCTTATATGTTTTAGTCTTTTCGCTCCCTCAAGCGGCCATTTGTGAAGACCAATACGTGGGCCAACTTCCAATGCCTACGTGTCCTTGCTGCGTTGCACTGTACTGCGGAACCTTGAGACGTATGTGACCAGCGAAAAGCGAAAGTTGTCTGCCTAAATAAAGAGCTCCACGCAGTAAAGCGCAATTCATATATCAGAATTTTTAACAATTGAAGAAAAAGGAAAATATGTAGTAGTTAAGATGAGAACCAGTGATCAATTTATTATTACAAATCAAAATAAAACATATCTAGAAAAAATGAAAAATGAAAACAGCAAGTTGAGATGCAGAGTTTTCCATTGCAGGATTAATAAAAAATAAATAAATGTTTACGACAATCAAACCTTCACTTCACATAGATGGTGGTTAAAAAAAGTGCGACATTCAATTCAGGGCGAGCATCAAGGACCGCCTTCCCTTCTGACGTAGCGCAATCACATGGAGCGTTTTCGCGCCCTTTATCCGACGGCGCTGGAACCCTCGCGTACGTCACCTAAGAAGCACCCTTTTCAAAAGAAAACAAAAAGGAAGGCTGGAACGGAGAGTTATGCATTACCAGGTGACCGAATATTTGTCGTTCTCAGCCTTTTAATACTAAACATTTTAGGTTACACAGTGCACTACAACGCAAATAATAAACCATGAGCACTTCATTTACCTTCACGAAAGCAAAATTTTGAACATGAACCTAGTTCTGCGCATTTGAAAAGAGAGGTTAAGTTCATGTAAAGTGGTGCCCAAAACCTTAGGTAAACCGCGTGCGGGCACTATCGGCCAACAGTCGTTACTGGTAGGCGAAGCGAAGGGAGACACGTAAACGTGGTTCCTCTTCAGTGCTAAGAAATAAACAAGCGCCAAAAACATCGCAAGTGCGTCACCATATGCTTATTACCAGACTCTATCTTCTATTTGGGTCACCGGGCCGTACTTTCACAGAAGGGATAGGCATCGTTCAAACTTATATTAAACGTATGTGCGCACAGCACTGGCTGCCTTTTAGTTATTGTAAAAATGTACCTTTAGGCCTTTAAATTCGCAAATCGGCGCCGTATTAGGAAGTCCAAAATTCATTTCTGTGAGCAGGCCACATACCGTAGAGTAATATCTCACTGGCTAGGAGAACAAGGGGGGTGGGGGTATACTAATTCAGATTACTCGCGTTATATATGCCATAACTTGCACGTGTCATTAAAAACGCTTATCACTGCTGAGGGAAGTCGAAATGGGCGTATTTTATGCACTGATCACAGAAGGTTTAGAGATGGACTTGTTCGGCTAATGTTATTGCTCTGCAGGACACAAATAACAACTTGTTATCACTCAAACCTCTACGCAAAACTTCTCTCGGGTTCATTTTGTTGATATTGCTTTGCTGAAAATATTTTCACTCTGAAGTCGCTAAGAATAATAGGGACAATTTCAAAGCGGTAAGCTTACGTTGTATTTCTCGGCAGCAGAAAGCAACGCCGAAATGTCAGTTGAGCGGACAAGTATCACAGGGCAGCCCTGGGCTAGGTAACTGAAGAGCAACCACAATCCGCTGACATGCATGACGGGAACGCACTGGAGAAAGTGGTCGTTCCGGTCGAGTACTGAAGGGTCATTGTACCTGCGAAGTGAGCACTTTTGAGTTATCTGCAACATAAAGGCTACCCATGGCTGGTGGCTCAACAGGCAGCTTCTTTGGGATGTAGACCACCGTACTAATGTTCGCCCTTCTAGCGCACTTTGTTGAAAAAAGTGGGGCTGTACAGAAAATGCAATGCGAACCTGTGCGCCCATTTCGAACTTACCAGGACTAGGCTACTTTTTCCCAATATGACCGGACTGGGGCAGCCGGAAAGGGTGTCTTGCTAGGGTGCATTCCGCGTATTGCTGACCGTGTGCTCCGACGTGGTAGTGGATTGTTATTACAGATAATGTGTCAGTACCGGTACCTCTTCATGCGAGCAACCAAACAGTCTCTACCAAATGGTCTCCAAGTTTGTATGGCTACACAAGTGCAGGTGGCTGCAGGTTAAAAAAAATTCTCTTTAGCCATAATACATGCGATAAAAGGCTAACGTTTGCCATAGCACACGATCTACACAATCAGTGCACCACTACTTCGGATTTTGATACAAATAAAGCGCCAAAAATTTCTGTGTAGCCAGAATTTACCTCTTGCGTATTTTGCAACATTCCATATCCATTGGGGCAACTTGAATGCTGTAGTGTGTACCTCATCTTTAAGGAAGTTCCTTATCATGTTAGAGGTTGTAGTTGTGTTTAAAAGCACTGTCTTCTCTACTTGGCGGAAAAAAAACGGCGCTCATACTTGTTTGCTAATGATGCAAGCTACGGCCGTTTTTACCAAGATTATCTCAACTGCAGGTCGAATGACATGTTAATAATTATCTGAGCATAAAATCGATAAAGGCATTAAAGTCATCAACTACGTAAGCGTATCTACTTTAGAATAAATCGGGTCCATCTTCTCTGCAACTAAGATTCTTGTAAATTCTATCAGAGAGGAATGTTCGTACCGACACACCGAGGCGGAACCGTGAAAAGAGTTGCCTTGAAATTTTTGCTTCACGGCAACGATTTTAACACTTGCCCAAAATACAAACACAATCTTACTTGCCAGCAGGTTCGCGGCAGTGAACCAGGTTGAAATTACCCTTCCTGTGAGAACAGCGTATTTTGCAGTATACTACAATATACTGCTTTACCGGTTCACGGTAGCGTTCAGATCAAGACTATTTCATTGTGAGCAATAAAAAGTGGTTGGACGCTTTATTTTTCTGCCAGCCCGTACGAGCGCCCGCATAGGGTGATTAGAGTGCAGTGCGCGCGTGGAACAGCGATAGTGACGTCAGTGCTTCATGTGCCCGTGCGCGCGTGCATGATGAAGGGTGAGCCTGAACAAATACGTGGAGTGCGCATACAACCCGGAACATGGGCGAAACCCACGGAGTGGCGTAAAAGCGGCGCTCACAAGAGCAGGAGAGGGAGTGCGCACCAGGGTACAAGCGAGAGCGGCTGCTTCCGCGGACTGCGAATGGGACCGACGGGCGGCGAACCGCAGCCATTATGCCCAGACAGCGAGGAGCAACCAGCGCCCGCGGTGGACGCTCTTCACCTGTCGTCGGCCCAAGTGACTGAAAACGTCGTCGTGAGTCTCCAGGAGAGCACCAGGCCGTAGCTTTCCGGACAAACAGCGCTTCAACTACCTCAATTTGTCTTTACGCGCTTTACGCGCTCGCTGGCTGTACTGTCGCAACAGTGCCTCCCAAGTTGCTTTCTTTGTTTTTTTCCTTCCTTTGTTCTCCCGAAATAAACCGGTGACTTGTTCTCATGTGGATTGGCGTTACTTCGTCGGGCGGGTTTGGGCTTGCGATCCCTTTACGCTCGAAGGGTGTTCCTTCACTGTTTTGCGGTAATTTACAGAGAGTGCTTGCTCTCCATGGCTCGTGAATACCGCACCCGATAGGGCACTGCGAACTCATACTTGTTAAGCCTCGAGCCCTACACAGGGCCGGTCGGCAAACATTTGCGCCATCGATCCGTCGGCAGCAAGCGAATATGCAACAGAACGACGAAGTTCGCGTGGCGAGGAGTCGCGTCAATAAAAACTGCGGCAGCACCTCGGTTGTGGCGCTCCGTTCACATTGCTGCCGGCAGCAGCGGCGGTGACTCTCAACTGGTATTCTGCGAGACGAACGGGCACGGGTGGGCGACGAAGCAATGGTGACCTTAAAGGGGCACTGACACAAACATTTTGCATCTTGTTTTTTTTTTTGTTGCGATAAGTAGCTAGTGACCTACTTATAACCTGTAGAAACCTCATTTGCTTCAGCGTGCGACGGTTGTTTAATTAGAGGCATTTTCAATGCGGCCAGTCGCAGTTTCGGTTTCAGCGAGTGCCGCAAAACGATGGATTTTGTGGATTTTGTGTGAACAAAGTTGTCCATGTGACCCTCGGAGGGATATCACAGAGCAGAGCCGCCGTTGCACTGTCGAATCCGCATCGACGGCAGTTTCTGCGAATGCCCCCAGGTACTGATCTCGTGAGGAGCTTAATTAAAAAGCGACCGTGGATGTGACGCAGGCGCTGCGAGTGCAAAAGCTACCGCGGCTAAAGAACGACGCGCGACGCTCGAGACGGTGGGTGGCAAGACGCCCGCTGGGAGCAGCCTGCCGGTCTGCCGACATGTCCGCCTACAGATGTGTTCGGCTTAGCACTGCGGCGGATATTCGAATGCCGCTCTCGTAAGCGGTGCAGGTGACAATTTTTAATGCAACCCGCCATCGCTTCATTAACTCCTTATCATGTAAGCCACCATGGTCGGGACTAGGGGACAATTTCGTGCAGCGGTAATAAGCTATCACTCGAGCTACCTGCGCCGGCCTGGGCCACTTCGCGGCCGTGGCCGCCGCCTGCACAGCGACCGTGCGGCTCGCTCAGTGAGCTTTTCGTGTCTACGGCGCGTTTTTGCGTCCAATGTAAATAAAAAGTAATAGAAACAGAGTGCCTGGAATCGCTGTAAAACTTTGGTCGCGGCCAGCTGCCCGATGAGCTGACGAAATCACGGCGCCTCCGCTGCCGACCATCGGGTCGTTCGTTCTCGAGAGCAGAAGCTCCGCCCTCCGGCCCTTCGATTGGAGCGGCGAGCCGGGCGAGCCAGCGAAAAACGCCGGCAGTGCAGAAGCGGCAAACATAAACTCGTGACGTGTTTGGATGTTGTTTATTTACACAATCTCCTCGGGATGCCGATTGCGCGTGGTCCTGTGCTGGCTGCTCGGTTGCGTTTCGCACACTTTAAAATTGATTTTAAATATGTTCTAGGTTGTATGCGCCGCTGATATTTTGCAGATGATGTATATGTGTTCCCACCAATCTATCTCCGAAGTTATCTCGCTTTCAAAATTTTTTGTCAGTGCCCCTTTAAAGTGCATAGATTGAAAGCTATTCAGGTTTTGTTAAGCTATTCAGGTTACGCTACTCAGATGCTCTTAGAAGTGCAACCTAAGTTTTTGTGCTTGCTATCGCACAGCTTCATGTATTGTTTACTTTTTACTGCTTAAACGCTCCTTTAGGGTATGGTGGTAAAAAAAAGTGCGCCCATTTTTGGTGGGAATTTTTAAATAAATATTTTATCTCACAGCACTGCCAAATTGGACCACGAATCGTTGTTAAACCCTTATTACTTTCAAAATATTATACCGTCTCCCACGTAATCACCAGCAACGTATTTAAACTTATTGAAAATGAATTTTCTTCCCTGTTTTTTTTAAAGCCGCCATTTTGAGCCACAACATTACTGGCCGTTTTCCTATATTTTTGCTTGACGGCAAATTCTTCACCACACCTAATAAACTGCGTGCGGAATTTTTATATATTCTCAATACTCCGCACTCTTAGAGAGTGCTTGAGGGGAACGGATTGTATACGGGGTGAGTGAACCCAACTGAGCTAAAGACCAATATAGGGAAAACGTTTTCTGAAGTCTGTTTCAGTGTTTTCCAATTAAGACGTTTTTAATTTGCAGAAATGCTGGAAACCTTCGGGAAATAAAGATTCTTGAAGCCTATAAAAACACAGGACCAATTTTGGAAGATATTGGTTGTGTATAAATTCTCTAGAGCACGCCAATCTCTCAAGAAGTATAGAAATGTTGCTTTATACATTCCGGGTATAAAAAAGAAAATTGCTCTGATCTATTAGGCTGCACAGAGGAACCCACTGTAAGGGTTTGAAAAGTACTCAACCACGTACTTAATAGTGCATATGATGCTGTGAATCGGCTATAAACGGATGAAACGTCAGGGCTATGAATTAGCTAATACATGGAGCGACTTCGTTCTACCAGTTGGTGATGGTCCTACGAGGGGATACGACAGAAAGTGTGTGATTCACTGAATGAACCCTATCATATTTGAGAGCAGGTTTGTGACAATGATATTATAGCTAGAGGCGTGACTGTTAGCAATTGTAGAGCCGAGGCGCCGACGATATTCAAATGAAACCTGCGACATACATCGTTGGTATACTAGCGCCTTGCGTCCCCCAAATTTTAAATATGTGCTGTTGGTAATTGAACTATGCTTTCGAAGCAGGTATATATGCTCTTGTCGCACTACGTTCTGTAGTGCGCGAGCCAAACCATAAGCTTATATTTTAGTTGATTTTTCCGGCAACTGCATGTAATAAAAGGTAAGAAAGGTCTGCTCGACAGCATCTTACTAGAATATTATAGTCATTTTTATTCCTAAAGGAGGAAAGAGGGCGTTTGAATAGCGATAGTACACAATTTGGTTCAGCGTAAAATCTATCCCTGTCCTTTGGAATGTATTGATTTTCTTGCGTAGCAATCAAAATGTGGTCCTAATCTATGTCGTACGTGTCTGAAGCAGTCCCATAGCATCGCGTGTTTATTTTTAGTTTTGTGCTTTCTTCTACGACTGGTCTTTTGTATTACGCTCGCATTTATTTTTCTGCGATAAGATTTTTGATTTTCATACGAATGCATAAACCACTTACCCCATGGCAATAATTTGAGCGATTAGATTCCGGTGGGTAATTTCTACGCCCTTCGGTAGTCCTGTGGTTCCACTTGAGTAGAGTATAGCGAGCACAGAGTCGCAGCTGGGTTTCGGCAGTTTTCGCGGTGGTGTCGAAGCGGTGCTCATTAGTTGACGAAAACCTATGGCGCCGCCAATTTCCCCATATGTAACAACAACACCCTGGAAGAAATACATTTCACGTTCAACGCAATTATTTGGAGCTAAATACTGCCGCCTTATGAGAATAAGAAAACGTCATACAACAAAAAGTTTGCGTGTGCTCGAGCCGGCAATTTTAGCTATGTAGTACACATATAAAGAAAGACGCCGAAATACTCAACATTCGCATCTCGGTGCATACCAAGAAAAGCTCTCACGAGCATCGAAAATATTTTATCGCAAATTGTGCCGGAGTGTTTTTTGTAGTTCCTGTGATCACTGATTGGATGTTGGATGACCTGCAGAAAGCTTAAAGCACGTTTCCGTTAATGCACGTACGAAGATCTGCTTGAGGTTGCGCGACGAATTATCCACATGCGAAAATCAGCCATCGCGGGTAAACACGTTCCAGTACAAAGGGGCTGTTATGCGTCAACTGTCTCTTAGCTAAGCCGTAAAGGTGTCTCTCAACAGATATATCAGACAATGGGCAACCAGGAGTAAACACGTTTCAGTACGAGGGGGCCGTTATGCGCCAACTAGCTTTTCGTTAAACCGTAAGGGTGTCTCTCGAAGGATATATCACAACACGTTCGCGATAAAAAAACTACCTGGTTATTTTTACAGCTACCCACGCGCCATATCTGAGCGTGCAGTACCTATACCCTCTCAAAACAAGTGCTTCTCATAAACTGCGCTGCAAGGGAAAGCATATGCTGTTGCGTTTAGAATGCAAGCAGATGGTTCTCTATTCGAGGGTTCCTGGCTATTTGACCGTCCTTGCACGTCATAGGCGCTCTCGGCACGGTCCAGAGAAAAAAAGAAGGTATGCGTATGCCATAGGGTGGTTTTGTCACATCTTATTCTCGCCTTTGTCAACATCTGACAGCCTGCTTAGTTCTTGAGCATTTTTGGGGTCTACTGAAGGAATCAACCCGAACCCAGTTCTTCTTTGAGCGTTGACTAAAACGCTGTAGGTACCAGAAATTTGCCGCATAGCCCAGTTCTCTAGAAAAACACTCAGGCTGAATTTTACTGTGCGCGAAACTATTACAGAATGGGCCAGTTGAATTAACTCCAAGCTGATCCCGCTTTTGAAGAAAGATCTCACAACAAAGGATGGGAAATATCCCGTCCTTTTCGCGTGTTCGATTCCAGGCCGCGGCGGCTGCTTTTCTGATGGAGGCGAAAAGCAAAAACGCCCGTGTGTACGAGATTTCGGCGGACCTTAAAGATCCTCAGGTAGTCAAAATTAATCCGGAGCCATCCACTATGGCGCGCGTCATCGCCTGGGTTGCGTCGGTGCGTTAAACCCTACAATCAATCAATCAATCCCGTCCTTTACGAATTTTTCCGCGGCAAGATTTCAGCTCAGCTGCCCACCTAATAAGGTCCAAACATTCCATAGAATGTTGGCTACTTTCAGGAAAAAGCCCTTACTTCACTAGAACCATTTCCTTCCGTAAAAGTATGGTGGCAATGGTATGGCGCTGCTTTTTGTTCAACTTGCCTCGTGTTTTTAACGGATGATCACCCCTCTAGAGCTATCGTGTCAGTATTACTCTGCTGATCATTTGCCTCTTCATTTTCATTCGCTCCTATCCACCAGGAAAATAATAAGCCACCTTTGGGCTTTATGAATGAGGTATTTGACACCTTCATGTTCCTCAGTTGCGTTTTTCCGGCATAGTACGATACGAAATTTCCAGGGAGTGTTTCATGCGGGAATAATTTCAACGACCCGCCGCGGCGGCTCAGTGGCTAAGGCGTTGCGCTGGGGAGCAGGAGGTCGCGCGTTCCATTCCCGGCCCCGGCGGCTGCTTTTTTGATAAAGGCAAAAAGCAACAACGCCTATGTGTACGAGATTTCGGCGCACGTTAAAGAGCCACAGGTGGTCAAAATTCATCCGGAGCCCTCCACTACGGCGCGCGTCATCGCCTGGGTTGTGTCGGCGCGTTAAAGCCTACAATCAATCAATCAATAATTTCAAGGTTTATTCTTTGTTCCCATTTAGAATCAACCAAATACAAATGTTTTAGACGGTAGTGTGTTGCAGCGTGTCACCCGCATGTGCATGGTGCGCTACAAGAGTGATATTGAAGCTTGTAGGGCAGTATGAGGAGACCCATTTTCAAATAAAAACGGATGAGAAAGTGGTTTTTAAACCAATGCATTCTTGGTGTCGCTAATGGCGGTGCCGTAACCAAACGCACTGCAGGAAAGCCGACTTCGGACAATGGTAGGGAACGTGACTATAATGATGACGAAAACAGAAAGAAGCTGTGGTTGACTCATCTGTTATCGGAATCGGTAAAATACAAAAGTGGAATCTGCACCAAAATCTCAAGCTGGGCATGGTTTGCGTCTCGGCAGCTGTCTTGTGGGTGTACTTGGCGAGTGACGTCCTGCTGCCGGGTCGCTTCGGCAAAGGTGTACTGCCGTCGTTTCCGTGACGGATATGACGTCAGTAAAATCTTGGTGCATCCCGACATAAAACCATTTCATGTTAAAATACAAAACCCGAAAACCAACAACCCGAAGTATAAGGTTCTTCTCAGTAATAGAGGTTGCTTCCCCGCAAGAATACCCTCTGTCCAGGGGTGCAGCTTTTACAGGCCGCTTGCCTCGTTGCACTGGTGGCACTTCCGTGACGGATATGGCGTTAGGAAAATCTTCCTTAATCCCGGAATAAAACAGGTTCATATCAAAAAACTCTCCCCGTTATCGGAATGAAACCTGGGTCGCTTCAGCTATGAAGCCGACGTCTACGCGACTGCGCCATCCTGATATGGTGTAAGCGCTTTGGATTTTCTACTTTGACTGAGCATCGAAACGAGTTTCGCGCTTTAACCGTCTTTCTCTTAAGAAGCGGGCTGTACTATTTGTTCCTTAACCCGTTACAGCGACGGCCATTTTCTTGACCGGGTAACAACGACGGTTCTTCACAGAATGACGACTTTGCGGATTCCGCGTTGACACGTTACCTTGGCCGGTTCGGCCTTGAACTTTGTGACGTCTGTCATGCGAAGACGGTATGGTGAACCATGAGGAATGTACCGTTAAGGTTCTTGTGTTTTGCAGTAATAACTCGCTTCTTATTTTCAATGCGGAGACGGGATAGGAGCCATGTTACTTGCGACGGCCCTTCGCAAAGCCTAACGTAACTTTGTCGGAGGAAAGTAATTAGCTCTTACACAGGTCGGCGTTCTATGAACATGCCATTGCTGGGAACTTCATGAGGCCTACCGTTAGGTTACCAATTATTAAGCGTAAAATAAACGTGTGTAGTAACCTTAAATTTTGATATCTGACCTTATGAAGCGATAGCCATTTCTAGAGGTACTCATTATATAGCAAGATGCGGCTACTGGTTGGCGTACCCGCAGTTTGCTATAGATCCGACAGTTGATGCTGCGGTTTTTTAGTAAAGGGAAGCACGCCCACAAAATATCATACGCAGTTGAACCTCGTTATAACGACCCAGACAGCAAATTATTTCGATATAAGCAATGTTCGTTGTAACAGTAGCGGTAAGAACCAGCTATAACTAATCGATCATCTTTCTCGCGCAAAAATACTTCATACAAAACTGCATTTTTAAAGGATTCTAACTCGCTATAGCAAGGTCAGCCTTACCCATCTCCTTGTTGCATTTAATGCTCAATGAACCAGAACATGAGTTTGTGAAATTACAAGACAACAAATTTTGGTTGAAACAACAGGTCTGCGTATTTATTTTTTTGGTTAAGCATGTTATCTTCGTCTGGTGGTTACTCACAACACTGGGCAGGATAAAGTTTTCTACAGTGTCTACGAACAAAAGGGCCTTTATACTTCTGCAGTTTCGGACTACGGGGGTTTTTCCAGGTGGCTTCTCAGACCCCTGGTCAAACATTTCTTCGCTATATATGATATCTGGAGAGGATTGCACTGGTTCAGTTTCGTTATAAAATTATGTCTCATTGAAATGAGCGTGAGCCACCGAAGTTCATATTTTATTCGCTATAGCCGACAATTCGCCATGTCAGCGTTCGTTATAACAACGTTCAACTGTACAGGGAATTACCAACGCTTAGACGGTTCTTGCTGAGCCATGCACCAAGAAAAAAGTTTATTCGTTCAGTCAATTATCTACAGCCCATTCACTACCAAGTTCGGCTGTGAAAGCGCTGCCCAGGTGTATGCGTATTCTAGGCCAAACAAACTAATACAGTACCACATTGGGCACATATCCGCTATGTGGTATTTGCACTACGCTTGATAACACAGAATGTGCGACACTCTAGAGTTAGTTTACCTCCTACTGCAGCCGCTTTTCTGGTGGAGGCGACAAGTGAATACACCCGTGTACTCGAGATTTGGGCCCACGTAAAGATTCCCCCGTAGGAAACATTAATCCTGAGCCCACCACTATGTCGCACCTCATTGCCTGCACAGTGTCGCCGCGTCAAACGTCGTTACTAATCCAAATAAATTGTTCCTTTCAGACGGTATTCTGGTGTTACGGCAGCCAAGCGGCTTATAATTTTTATTGAAATACATGTTGCACTCCAGACTTAAATTTTGCGACACCGATCTCTGGAAAGACAAATCAATAACCCTTGACAGTATCGACGTGCCCATATAAGCATCCAATCACTGCTGAAATAATGACTATTGTTTTCACAGAATGTTACCTTCACAGGCGAAATCTCTTGGCAAGCCGCTCTGACTTTATTGTATTTGTCAAAGTCGCAAAATACCACCACTGGGCTGGTGCTTCTGAACTGGTAGTAGACCTCATCTGTAAAAAAAGTATTATGCACTTTATTAGAGCTGAATACATTCATTCACTTTTTAGTATGCCAGTCAGTTTATTTTCCATTTTAAAAAGGAGTTACAACTTATAAACTGATTTGATGTATATAAAGGAGGCAATGCTACATAGTCTCAATATGCAAAACAATACCGTAAGGGCACGTTCAGGCCAAAAATTGGTTCTTTTGACAGCTATTCGAAGATATTCATGCGGTGCGCTCGTTGAGGGATGCTCCCTTGTATGCACGAAGGAGACGTTTGCCCTTTCCTCCAGAAACAATTACTTAGAAAAGGAGAATTCCGAGAGTGCAGTTGTGTCTGGCGGCATACAATATTTAACAAAATGGTAAACATTCACCAATTCAAAGCGTTTTTACTGGGAGTTTGGGCACACAGCACCAAAACGGACGAAAAGCAGCGATGGATTATCCTATTTATTTATTCTCAACACATGCGGAGGTCCATGAGCCTGAGAAAAAATATTTTATAAGTCCTGATACAAGATTACCTGAGAATTGCACTGTTTGTCGTGGAAAAGCGTGTGTCGATTTTCCGCAATGACTTGTCTCCGAGACACAGGCGACCAGCATTGCCACCATTCTGCCGTTTCACTTTAACGAAGTCCTGCGCGAAAGTCGTACTATGAGAGCAACCCGTTCGGCCCCCGTTGGAAAGGAGTGCATGAGGCCCCTGCGTCTTGGCCGTGAAAGGTGCCTACGTGATTCGCGGAGGGAGCGGCTGTGTTGCGTTCGACACCACAAAACCATCTGCCGCTTGCACTGCTTCTCCCTTGTCACCTCTTCCTGACTGCGTCGCTCTAAAGCCACGCCCAGTACCGGTGCACTCCACAGAGTTACCTGTTTTCTGTCCCCACGATGCCCTGCTCCGAAGAAGAAGGGTATCGCTAATGTATGCACTCGCAGCCGCCACACTGCAGAAATAGTTGCGCTCGCACTTTTGAGCCTCACCATACTGTCTTCATTGCCACCAAAATGTTTTCTAAGAAATAGAAAATCGCCACGATCTGCTCCTTTCGCTGCTAATGTCGACAAATGACGATAGTCGACTGGCGCCCCTGACAAGATAAATCTCCCTTCTCTTGCCCGCTGACCTCTCATGCTGTTTCTCTACCTTCTCGTTCCTCCGAAGATAACACGCTAGACGTTGCTTCACGTCAATTTAAATTTACCGCGTTCCACTGCTCCAAGTCGGGTGCCTCGATGGCAGCGCTGCCGTACTGCGGAAACATGCCTGAATCGATGCACTTTACTACAACGTTTATAGAACCACGTTGCCCTACTCCACAAGCGTTTCAAGTGAAACGTGGAACCTATATAGTGAACTTTGCGTTGCTGTTGCCGTTTGATTTCTCAAATGCTGCCAGGAGTACGAATAACAGCGGGCGACGGTTTTCTGCAGCTGGTGTAGCATTTCATTTCCTATCGCAAAACAAAACATCCATAACAAAACATTTGCGTAATCTCGTGTTATTGTTCACGAGTGTTGACAAGTATGAAAATTGCCACCGGACTTAGACGTTTAAATTTGGCTGTGGGTATTTAAGACTATTGCGCAGGTACTGTTTCACCTTGGGTAGGTGACTGAATAGAGTCACCGACAGGCAGACAGACACACAGACAGACCAAGATTTCTGCGTTCCAGTATTCTAAGAAAAACTATCGTCTTTAAAACAACTAACTTGACGCTGTGCAGCTGTGGCCTCCTCTCGTGATTTTTTGCTGCGTGCTCTGCCCCTTAACTCGTCTCTCCCAGATTCAGGAGACATCAATTTCCTACATGCCCCGTGTCTTTTTTTAATTAGAAGCGCCCTGGCAAGGGTTGTGTGAGATGGTGTTTACAGGCCCCTTCCCAAGACATAACCCATCATCTAAACTGAGTCCCATTCACGACTGAGTGAAGGTCACCTCTTTCTCGTCTTCCCTTCTACCCCTCCCCAAATATGGCCGTGTGCTCTTCCTCGCTCTTAATTTCGGGCTCATGCTGACTATCTGAGTACGTTGGGAGTTTCGCAAAGATATATGCCAAAGAAAACTAAACCAATACCAAGTAAACCTGGGCTTTATGTGACTGTGTGATTTTCGAATATATTTCCAGCAGACATTGCTTCAAGACATAGGTTTACTTTTTAAAGGGACACTGAAGTGATATGTAAACATTGCGGGATTACTTGCGCAAATTGTAGTTCGGAGTCCCCAGGCCATGTTACGACCACTCTGGGCGCGTTTACGCGATTTTATTTAGTCGAAAAATTAATTCGAAAATGCTATCCTCCTCTCTTTACGCTCGCCCATTTTCTGCGGCGTTTTCGTGTGACGTCGAGAGGAGCCGAGCTCGCAATTGGCTGCGCTACTGCACGGCTCCCCGGCCTTCAGACAGAGTCAGTCGGCCCAGCGTTTCGTCCGCCGGCCGCCGACGGGTCGTCGCAATTCGTTCACTCAGCTGAAACGAAGCCAGGACACGTTTGTGAATGGAAAGATGGGCCTTTCTTTACTTGGTTAGTTTGTACACTGTATCTAGCTCCAAGTCAAGGTCGCTTCACACAAGCGCTGCACAAGCGCACATGCGGCGCTTCGCTGACTGGTACGCCAGTAGGAAAATATAAGGCCTCTTGAAGGCGGGAGAAGAGTCAGCGAAGTCAATATAGGTACTAAGGAAATAAAATCAACTGATATGTTTACCGTACACAGTAAAAATAGGTTGCGGGGAGCACGTTTTTGCGCTGGGCGAACAAGCACAGCGGTCAGCAGCACGACTACGCATCTGCGAACGCTTTTCCGTCTACGAAATACAATTGGTAGACGTGAGCTATTGTGGAAACTCGGGGGACGCTTACTGCACGAGCGCAATACAAGAAATAGTCACCTAAGCTGTTTGAAATGCCAAAACGAAATAAAAGTGTAAACTTGTTGTACAATATATACCTTATATTACCACAGTCGGCGGAGCGCGTCCCGTGGCCGAGCGGTCTGGGACGCTAGGTGTGTTGCGGCAAGTGTTTTGCAAGTCACGAGTTCGAGTCCCCGCGGGTACGTGCTTTTTTTTTAAGTTAACTTTCCCCTTTTCTGCCGATGTTTTCTACATTGAGTTCACCTTTTCTTGGGCCGAAACGTTCGTGGCTCCACGAACTAGTTCACAGAAGGCGCGCAGGCTGGCACTGGCGCGCTAGCGAGTTCTCGTTGGCTTGCTGTTGCCATAAGCACCGACTGCTTGCGGGCAGTGGGCACAGGCCAGAATCAACAGACCCTTGGCCTAGTGCGACCACGCTTTTTACGGTACAGGCATGAGTGAGGCAAGCTCCAAATATGGGGGAAAAGCGCATGACATTTGGGCGTCTGCGGGTATGCTGAGGGCGTCCATGCACTGCGTAGGCCTCGGCTAGTGAATGCTACGATTCCAAGCCGTCCTGGGAGGCTTATCTTTATGCATTTTTACAGCTGAAAACATGGCAGAAGCGTGGTACGATGATTACTGACTTATTGAGAATGCCCATCCAACAACGCCACCGGTTGTGTTTTACAGAACAGAAACCGAAACAAAAAACTTGTTTGGTTGCTCACCTTGGGCATAGTTCAATCACGGTGCCCGCTCCTCCTAACGTCACTGCTTTAGTTGGTGCGGCCGCCGCAAACCGCGCATGGTAGTTTTTCTTCTTTCGCGCTTTGTAAAATAATTACCGATTTGTCAACCGGATAAACGATGAAAAGTGTGCTAATTTGAGCCAGTCTACGCAGTGCAAGCAAAAACGGGAGCTTGACAAATTCACTCCAGTGTCCCTTTAAGTTACGAACACCAGATACCGGATTAGGAGGTGTAACAAGTTCATCCTGGACATATAGAAACTTCTAGGTAGGTTTGCGCATCAAGAAAAATCGGCAGTTTTTTGGGTTATTTCTAGTTCAGCGATTAACCACCGGAACAACCACTACATTGCCAGATGACAAATCCTGTTAGTATGTATTTTTGCCCTTGTAGAAATTGACAATCTATTCAGTGCAACACGTTAAGGTCCGGAGTACCACAAGGGCAAGCGTATGGAAATGGTTCGAAGAAATCTTTTTGTAGTTAGTGGTTCTGCGTGCTTTCACAAAAACACATCGGCCTATGAAAAGATGATTAAAAAAATCGATATAAAGTTAAGATACCTGCGGTAAGGTTGGTCTTGGCGAAGACGGCGGTACCACCGGCAAGGAAACTTCCACACAGCGCAACCACAAGCTCAGTGCCATTGGAACAGTGGAAGCCGACGCTATCACCCGGCCGCACACCAAGCTCAATGAGCCCTCCAGCCACTTGCCTGAAGGCATCGCAGAGCTCGCCGAATGTGCACTTTTCATCGGTATAAGCGTCCACCTGAAATATTACGACCGCATGCAGGTCCTCAAGAGTGCGGTTACACGTATTCGTCTTATGTCCCAAGATACAATTGTGTTTACATGTTTGTATGCTTGTTCAACTTTAGTGTTTACTCCTACGCTTGGTTGGGAAACAAAGATTCGGAAGCAAATAACTTGTCAAGTGCGCAAATGAGGACACCATTTGCACACCACGCCTTCGGTACTCTCAATAAAAAAAATTAAAAAATTTCACCATCTTTCCGCAGGAGAACAATGAGTAGTATGCGAAGCAGCCATGAGGTCGACATAAGTTCCCATTGGTAGTTCCATCGCGCGGCTGCGGGAGGAGAATGAGGGGAGCGGAGCACGCGCGCGCGTCATTTATACCACGGAGCTACAGTCGCGCCCCCAGCGTAGTATGCAGCGGCTACCGTCGCTTGTCTAACCCTAAGCTGCTTCCTATTATAGCGCGTGGAGCGGCAGCTGTTTCCATTCGCTGTGCAATCGCAGAGCTTCGGAGAGGAGAGGAGGCATGCATTGCAGACTATTCAGGGTTCTCCTACGGGAAGATGACGGCGGTGGTTGAACGTGCAGCTCTCTCGTGATGGATTCTGTGGTTGGCCAATCCCTAGGGGAATCCTGCCACAATCATCATCAGCGGTGTCTGGCCAGGCATGCGCATTGGGGTGTTAACGCCGCACAATGGCGCCCACACAACGGCGGAGGGAACATGCTCGACCGTAAGCTGCTTCGCATCTAAAATCAGACGTTGTGTTCACAGTGCAGTTAAAACGGCAAGGAACCCCGGTGCTTTATCTTTCTATTCGGACGGCAGAAGAAAGACAGGGCCTTGTACACGCAAGGGTACATTTTGAAAACGACCATCCCGTCTGAGCTCAACCTGTTCCACTAAAACCCGTACTTAAGCGTGCTCAATTCTAAAACAAAAGTCTCCTTCTAAAGCGCTCTATGCAAATGTTAGAGTTTGTACCCCCTAATTTGGTTGCGTGGCCGCGCTTTATATAAAAAGCTGTTGGCGTGAGTCATTTTGATGCTCTAGCTGCTATAATTTGAATTTACTTTTTAGATGCTGCGTGGCTGCTAAAAAGTTGTTATTTATTGTTGCCTTATGTGAAGCACGTGTAATTAGAGTAATAATTTTTTATAATTACCTTGGCCACTACTGCGAAACCTACCCGGAGAGCCATTACGTGGCCAACTGCCAGCGATGCAAGATTTGCCGAAGACTAATGGGTCAAAGTGAACATCCTACATCCTTCCTACAACCTCTCACTTTTTCGTAGTGTGGCGAAATTTCAAGATTGAACGGGAACTTTCATTTCAAATTTTCACAGCTGAGAACTCTTCCAGAGAAGGTTTTGCGTTTTCGTCCATTGCATTTCTAGTAATAGCGCAGTTTTGGACTCGCTAGGAACTACACAAAACTGTGTGAACACGCAGACATAAACACAATGAAATTGAACTGAAATCTAAAGCACCGGACAAACTTAAATAATATTTGAAGATTCAAAGAGAGAATTCCTACATCAGCGCCATATGGCGCAGGTACTGCTGCGCGTTTAAGTCATAGGCCCAAGACCCGCGTCAGAAGAACGTCAATTTTACTCGGCAACATGTTGTTCAAGCCATAGTACTATCTGATACCTGAATGGGGTTTTGGGCGTTTCCGGTTCCTGTATGGCGCAACTCCCAGACACAGTACTCTACAAAGCGGATTTTTTGAGGGGAAGCAAAACTATCAGGGATAATTTTGGACGTGGAGGCGGCGAAATGTTTTCACCTCCTAACTGCCTGCAACAAATAATCTATAAAAGCACAAACGACTGTTGGGACAGATATGTCAAACCTTCACCACCACCACTGCCTCATAGACTTGGTCTGCTCCTTTGCATGTCACTGCGCCTTATAATGCTCGTGCAGTCTTTAGTGCCAGCACGATTTCACTGCAACAAATACCCCTAGCATAATGCCCAGTTCACTGGAGCATTATGTAATTTGTGGGTTGTGTCTGGGGGCCGAAACCCTACGAAGATTTGCTCTAACCATTTCACAAAATTTTGCCTCGTGTGCTGATTGATAGCCGACCAAAGAAGCATTTTGAGAGAACAGCCGGTAAATGTTACTTTCCCCTCAAGTGAATGAAAGCTTCAAATAGCCCTGTCGACGTTCTGCGAAGTTCCAAACCAAAAACATTCTTTTAAACCATTCTCACGTACAGACGCGCGCAAGCTGTAAAAACGAAGTGAGCTAGGATGCTTCAATTGGAACACTGATAGTTTTCTATCCCGACCGGTAACAGCACGTAGACTAAAAGTGCTGGTTGATATACAAACGTGTCTTCAAATATTACGTGGCGCGAACATTGAATTTTTATGCTAATTGCGAGGCTGTCTTTGATACTTTTTTCAATCATGTCCATTTGGGCCTACGCGTGCCTCCAGTTATTGATTGACCCATCCCGGTGGCTCAGTGGCTAAGACGTATCGCTGCTGAGCACGAGGACGCGGGTTTGATTTGGCCGCGGCGGTCGCCTTATGGAGGCGAAAAGCAAAAACGCCCATGGGTGCAAAATTTAAGAGCACTTTAAAGATCCCCAAGTTGTCAAAATTAATCCGGAGTCTTCCGCTACGGCACGCCTCATCGCCTGCGTTGCATCGGTGCGTTAAACCTACAATCAATCAGTTATTGATTAAAAAATGCGAACTGGTGTTCAAAAACAAACATTTATTGGGTTTTATCGCACCGAAGTTACAACCGGGGTACGAGCGAGTCACAGTTGAATGCTCCGTACAAATATCGACCAACTCAAGATCCTCGAGGTGCACCGAAATCTCGGCACATGGGTGTTTGCGCTTTTCGCCCCTATCATACGAGCAGCCGCCGCGGCCGAGATGAACCCCGCGCTCTTTGGCTCAGCAGTATACCGCCCTAGCTACTGAACCACCGCAGAGGGTTTACATTTTAAGTTCAACTACAGTTTTACAAAGAATCTTGCTCTTTGTAGGACAAGGACATCAAATCTGGCTAGCAGGAGGTCCGCAGGAGGCGAGGGGCTAGATGCTTGGCGGGTCTCGAATTCTGAATGCCAGTATCTGACGTGCAGACTACCTGTTAGGGCATGTCATAAAAGTGAACTTGACGTGAATATAACCCAAAAACATGCTGGCCACAAGTATGTAACAGCCCCCGACTAAGCCACCTGTACAACGCCAACGATAATGAGATGATCCGACTGGGGACTTATAACACGCGCCGAGAGGCGAATGGTTTGGTGCGCGGCGAGGACATTCATTTGCACTGGCGAGGTACATATCCGCTAAAGGTGGCGCAAAAGCGGTGGCGTATTCTACACGTATGAGGAGTATACCGGCTTCTGAAGCCCGCATAACACAAAAGCGGTCGCTATGCCACCATGTCGCGTAAGCTTAGCAGGAAACAGTTGTAAGTACGCCCCAGATTCCGAGAGAACGCGAATTACATGTAAATTTCTGTCGGAAAGTTTCGTTAGCTGCAGATGAAGCGGTGCAGATTGGCACTCAATAGAAGCTGCAGAAGATCAATTGTTTGCACAAGAAGATCGCGGATCTGAAGGAGCTCTGCTTGTGCAGATAAACGCCTATTTGTCGCTATGCTCGTGTTTCCTGCAAGTGATTCTGTCGCTATACTCCAAGATGACTGAGCGGTGCAGAGAGCATTCGATGCGCTGACTCGGGAGAAGACCCGTATAAACCCACGACCTGGTTGGTACAGCTAAATAGGGATTGCTGAAGTGACAATTCGTAAATGGATACAAGTACCAGTAACCTGAGGGCTCCGAATTATGTGTTACCTGGTTGGAACAGCCACAGTGCCGCGGTGCTGTATTAGGTAGATGGGATGGGAGAGGGGGCTAATTCATTCAGGATGCACACTGGAAGATTGATGACATCTGGGTCTAGGGCTTATTTAGGGAGGCAGTATGGACACCGGCGATGAAATAAGTATCCACAATTTCTCAGCTGTGACTCCTACTTAAGGATATAGGATGAGAGTGAGTTGGGGGGTGTGCTTATATTTTACTGAGGCACGTGGTAATTTAGGTTAAAGAGTGCGTACTCTACCTTCCAGAGAATGCAATTACTAACCTTCCTTATTAAGTATTGGCGGGTAAAGAATTACCTAAACAAGAGAGCGGCTCATATTAGGCAGCAAACCGCCGGCTTTCAGATGTACTATACAGTTGGCAATAAAGCAGTTGTAAAAACCTGTTCCAATTTAAATTGGAAACGTGATTTCTTTCTCTGATTTCTAACAACGTAAAGGTTTTGTTCAATTCGTTCATCACGGTGTACCATACCCCGAGATATATTACGTTGCCTGAAATAATCCTAGAATGATTGGCGGTTTATCCAAGGCACTGCTGCGGAGCAGCATGTCTGAATAGAATCATTTTCCCACGTTAAGAGTGTACCCCTGCCACTCGGCGCCACGAAATGTATATTTAACTGAGCAAATTGGGCACTTACGGTTTATTCAGGTTAATTGTTTATTTTGAACAAAGACACCCGAGTGGTTTTATTTATACGCAGCACTGCACTACGGCACGCCTTCTTGCCACGCGCAGCCTCCTCACGTAAAACACAAAAATCGCTTTTGTTTTATAACCATCAACTCGGTGGAAATAGGAAGCTACTTCAGATTTCTAACTGCGGGGGATAATCCCGAGCTAAGTTCGAACACTCGCCTGTAAATAAAGATGTCCAATATAGACTAGCGGTCCAAGCAATCGCAGAATGATCTGATGTAGGTATTTTAGGCTCCCTAACAAAAGGCTGAAACTTGTGGATAGACATAAACCGAATACGTTCTATTACAAAATGGAAGACGTTTCCTTCTGTACCGATTGCAGTTGTGTACGCACAAAGACGGATTTCCAAGTACGGTTTTTTTACAAAACACCGATTGGACGATTGACGCAAAAATCTATAAAAACTCTGTTTTGAACCATTCCAGAAACTTTCCCTGTTGATGTAACAATGTGAGTAACACAACTTGTTGACACGACCGGTTTTTTAACGAAACACAGTTTTCAATGCATCTTTTTATTTCAATCGCAAAATCAAGCAGTCATGTATTTTCAATTAAACAACACTGCAGGTACTATATATGCATTCATATTTTGGCTCGAGTATGACTGACATTTTTTTTTTGCTGAACAATGTTGAGGAGTACGAACAATTTTTGCAGATTTAGTGTTGGTTAAGGTTTATTTATTCATTTATTCACAGTACCCCTTAAGGCCCTCTAGGGGAAGGTATTACGTAAGGGGGAAGGGGCAAGCCATCATGCAAAAATATCGACAAAAATACCAGACACATATTAACCAGTAATTAGCTGTAACTAAGGGAAGAAACCCCAAATACAAACTACAGCCATGCCGCGTTGAGCGATCGTAAACAATCAGATAAATTGTGAACATAGCGTGCAAGAGCTCATGAATTTGCTTGACACTTTTTCGACCATAATATTGGCTGAAAAAGAAAACAGTATCACGTAAAAACAAAGAAAAGAGAACATAACAAGGGGCAGCGTATCCAGAAATGGCCTGCAGCAAGAGCAAGAACAACGTACGCAAGCTACTAAAACAATTTCTAGAATAGGTAAAAACTAGAGAAAAAAATTCTAATTAGTGACAGTAGTGTGCAAGAGCTGCATGAATTTATTTGGATTTTTTTCGGTGGCAATATGTGCTGGCAAGTCATTCCACTCAACATTCGTGGCGGTAAGAATGATTGTGCGAAAATAAGGGAATGAGATTGTGGGCTCTTAACTTTGGTAAAGTGATCGCGCCGTGGAAAAAGAGCAGATGGGCTTTCAAAAAACTTCACGCAGTCATTGGTGATTATGACGCTTGTGAAAAAGCGATAAACGCGCATGTTTCTGGCGAAGGGCCAAATCCACTCATTGAGCAAGGCTTTTCAAGTTAGTGACAGTGGAAAAGAAAGAATAATCAGAGCAAATAAACCGAGCAGCACGGTTTTGCGAGCATTCAATGTTTGATATGATGTAGGCTTGATGAGGGTCCAGAATGCCGCTAGCTTACTCTAATTTAGGGCGAATTAAATTGAATAAAAAATCTTTTTAACTGTGATTGAGCCGGTTCTAAATTACGTTTTAGCAACCCAAGCGAACGGTTTGCCTATTCTCAATTCTCCTTTAAGTATTATGGTAGACTTTTGCCGGGTGGCAAAGCCTAGGAAAGACAAACAGACAGGTAAAACGTTTGGGGTGTTTGGGTGTCCCGAAAAGACTACGGCCTTCAAGCATAATTAGTAGGAACTGTAGCAGCTGCTATAAATTTTACTCTAACTTTATATAGCACCGCGCATTGGTAAGGCATTGGCACCATGAGCGAAGCAAGATAAGTTATTACAGAGTTTGTAGATTTCCACCAATACTTAAACAAAATAGAAGCTCATTTCTATAGGCATAATTAGAACTGTCCGTCTAACTTACTAGCTGACTGACTGATTGACTCCTCAACGCCCAGCCAAAATTGCTAGACCTACAGTCTTGAAATTGCGAGAGTACGTTTGTGTCATAGCGTAGGGGCTCACTAAAGCGCTATTTTTCGAAATTCAGCTTTCAACCGAGGGAAAGGCGCAAGTTGTGCTTCTGTCTATCCGTGATTATTTTGCTCACTCCTTCCCACACCGAAGCGCTTTTTCCTGACATGTGTAGCCCTTACAATATCTGAAAACTACTTTTAAGATAAGGCCCTAACCAAAACTACTTAACGATTCTGCATTTCGCGATGAAATCGGTGTTGCTAAAGATGCCCCCAAAATATTTTACTGATGTTATAAATAAATCAGTTTTTGCTAGTAAAAGTTACTAATCAAATGCAGAAAACTAATTTTAAATATTTCACCCTGCGACGCCGGTAAAAAGGGCAAAACACTTTTTTTGAAATGACACGTCTGACGGCACCCCAAGGCCTTGCTGGTTACGTCAGTGCCTACCCACTTCGTGTTAAAACAGCTTCAAAATTCATGAGCAAATTTTTAATAGGGTTGAGAAGCCTATTATTAATAAACTTTTTAAAAATTACAGCACGGAGAGAGTGAAAAGCGGTGAAATATTTTTTTCAGAAATTTATTTTTTTTATTGGAGGGAATTTGAGATATTCACCTTCTATTTATTGCTATCTGTAACGTACTCACATATCTAAGCACTGTTCTACAACAATTTTTTATGACACCCACGTGATAGGGACAATCAGGATCTCGGAAAACTGCTTGGTATGATGGAGACGATTCAGTCATTTTGCTCCCGCTGTGAAGCCTCCACCTGGCACGTCGTTTTTCCAGTGCTCAATGTTCATTTTTCCTTGTTCTTCTCATCGCTGCTAGCCTTAATTATGCAGCCCATTGATACATCCAATTCGTTTTTGCTTGAAAATGCTGCCCGCACAGTTCTCGAAAAACCAACTTAACGATTTTGTCCTAACACGGGTACAAAGCTGCCAAAGGGAGCTTTTATGTTACAACTTTCTGGACGTGGAATACAGTTAAATTTCCCGCTTTCGCATAGGGTTTGCCAGCTGTTGGGACTTTGTGCAACCTTGCGCCTCCCGTAAGAGCCCGTGTTATTTCAGAAAACCATGACTACTGAGTGTCGTTCATACATACTGAGATAACACTTCCCACGTTTAAGCACTCGTTTGATACAATTTGTTCTTTGTACAATTTGTTTCGTGATGGTTACAATAAACACCAGATCCACGTGTTGCAAATTACCACACGCCTCCTTTAAGAGCCTATGTATTGACAGCAGGTGAGACTTCCCAATAGTGGCCAGCTTCACGCGAACTGCCGAACTGTGAAAAGTAAGAAGTTATACCCATTTATGTCATAAGTATACTGGCCCAAACGGAAATCGCCAGATAATACCGCTAGTATCGAATAAATGGGATTTGTAGCTCACCAGTGCCACGTTGTCTTCATATTTTTCACAGATGTCGGTGAAGAAGGTAGCGAAGTCTGTGTCCGGAATGATGTTGTCCTCGATGCAGGACTTCACAATGCAGTTTTCTACCTCAACGGACATTGTGCTGTGACTAACCGAACCTTTACAAGTTATAAGCAACACCGCTGTTTTTAAAATACAAAACGACCGCAAACGTACTTGCTTGAACAAAAACCAGGTGCTTGTTTTTTGTACATCTATGAATCATTCCAGAAAAAAAAAATGTTGCCGCTAACAATGACGTCACGAATGCTTTCGAAAGAGCTGCAGCGATGTTGGAAACCCGTCTGCCATTTTTATTTTTAATGTGACCACGTGAATATACGTAAAGGCGAATGAAAGGTAAATAGAAATACTTGTGGCTAAATGTAGAGCAACTAGTTTCTGCATTTTTGCACTCATCTCGGCTCCATCCAATTGGCCTTTGAACTACCCATTTGCGCGTTTTTCTACGGCGCTTAAAATCTGCCAGCATGGACAGGAACGCTTTATCATGCTAGCAACCATGAGAAGAACAAGCAAAAACGTAATCCAGGAAAAAAAACGAAGATCCAGCTGGAGGCTTCACAGCGGGAACGAAATCACTGAACCATCCCCGTCATGACAAATCACCTGCCTGTGTGTGGGGTATGTAGCCGCCGCGAAATATTTCCTATGTCGGTTGGGCGCGCTTGTATGGGCGCAGGTGAACAAATTCCTCTTCTGGCTAAACCACAAGGTGTTCGACGGGGATGCGCAGTTTTGAAAAAAAAAAGCAGCTGTGCATAGACGGGCCGCCGCTGTGAGCCCCATTCTCTCAAAGGTGTAATTTTCTGCAAAAATATCTCCCGCCTAATTACGAATCAACCTACGTGAATGTGTGACCAACGTACAGAATTTTCTCACTCCCGCTGACCTTTACCACCAGTGTCTATTCACAGAAATACCTATACCATTTCCCGAAAATAATAAGTGACGTAACAGCACCGCTATACCAATATGGATATAAGACGTGTCGTGTGCTACTGCCCACAATTTAGTACACAATCCGGAATTGAGAAAAGAGCAATTCTATGGCTACTCGAGGAAACACCCCAGAACTCGGTTCTTGAACTGAGGTGCAATGACAATGAGGGCGCGTAAGGACAGAGGCTTTGTAGAAATTTTTATTGAAGATGGTTTAAGGCGAAGAAGTAGGAGCAATAAACATTTTATTGTTGCAAAAATTGTAATGAAGTTTTGAGGTAGTGGAGTCTAAAGACCGGGATTCCAGATGTCCGGCAATAGCGCTAACCAGGCGAAGCATGGTTGTGGGGCATGAACTCGACAGGGCACGCCTCCAGAGATTAGAAGAGTTGTAGGGATTCGGCGTGCAGAGGTGGTGTGCTACCCCTCCCCACACCTATTATGTGGGAGGGGTGGCAAGGCAGAAGGGTTGGCTAGGGGATGTTATTTGTGCGGCGAGGTGGCAGACCCTTCCAGGGTGGGGAAAAGGGTTCGTTTGCAGGGTACGGCAGTAGTGTGGTGTGCCTGCGAGACCAGTATGTGTTGGTGGGGTAATGCAGGGGGGTATCCGCACCATATGATCCGGAAAAAATGGTCTCTGACAATTTGGTCTCGGCCAACATGGTCCCCAGGTGAAACCCGAACAATATCTTCCCAACGAGAAACACGGACGAAGTAGTCGCAAGTCAGATTGAAGCGTGCAAGGCCTTCCGCAGATGTTTATGCGGTTAATCAGTTCACCCACGTTTGTTGGCAGCTTATGCCGTATTTTCTCGTATTTATTCTTTTGTATAATTATAATAACTATTTTGTTTATTTGTGCTAGCCGCCCAGCCGGGATGCGGCTCCCTGTTTGTCGCATTACGTTTTGGCACAGGCCTGGTGGTGTGAAGGGTTAGCGAAAAAAAGACAAAGCAAGTGGAGTAAGCGAAAGCGAAGGAAATGACGGCGCAGAAGAGGGTGGGGTTATCACAGAGTAAACGTCCAGGAAGAGGTATGAGGATTAGCCCCTTTTCTTGTCTGTTTAGGCCGGAGGATTTCTTTGTGGCTCATATCAAGACATTCTAACTTTAATTTAGCATGACAAAGGACTGCGCTGTATAAAAAAGTGGTGATTTTGTACGTGATGTTGCTCTTAATTTTGAGGGCGAGTTGATAACCACCAACAGAAGCGGTGCTAAGCTTTTAGACAACAGTTATTTCTGCACTCCTATTCATGTTGCGCCTGCAGGGAATGGAAAGTTCACAAGACCAACGTTACAATTTTGACTAATAAACATTTTTAACGTGTAATCATCAGCCATTGCGCGTTTATTGATGAGTTGTTCAAAAATAATTAAAGCGACTGCAGTAGCCGTTATTGAAATACATATTTTCCGCAGCAATAGTACATGCTAGCACAGAAGAGCCGATAATCAGTGATGTGGGAACGCGGCTAATTGTACCTCACTGAAAACGTTATTCTGACCACTTAAAACAAAAGCAATAACAATAACCAGGAAAAAATTCTTTCTGCCACCCTATGACAAAGTTTCCTATGTGAATGATGTTTTGTGACCGAATGACCTATTACAAACTGGCCCTTGACACGACGACCTGCGAAGACGAGGCTACACCCGCACAAAAACTCTCAATATGCGTGTGATGAATGCCTTGCAAGTTTGCTGCCGCTTCATTTACAACTTTGGAACTTAAAAAATAATGCTTAAACATGTGAACTATTACTGTATTACTATCGCACACCATATAAGTAATCGCAACAGATATCGACGACATTAAGCAAATCTGTTGGGCAAGTTGCTGCATTAGGATTTGATTTAAAAAATAGACCGCGATTTCGACAACGACGGCAAAGAAGGACGACGGAAGAGCGCTTGTCCTGTCGTCCTTCTTTACCGTCGTTGTCCAAGTCGCGCTCTATTTTTTGAAAGATGTCGACCACTTCTTACGGAATCGAACGATTGACTTGGGACGATTTTGTCCGGATGTCCAGTTCAGACGATATTTCATAGCACCTTATTGTCCGTCACCATATCGTCTAGGACCAAATTTTGCGTGACCATTTTGTGCCAGACCATATTTTCTAAAAGACGGGGGAAGGGTGCATTGGACCAGACGAAGATGTTGGGTGATTTCGGCGCGTGTGAAGACAACAGTAATTTTGCCCGGGGCAGCGTTTTCTTTGCTCCAGAGGTGGTGCGCCATTTCACGCACGAGACCTTTCTGCCGTCTGAATGAAGTACCTGCATGCTGTTGGCTGTCAGTCACTACGGTAGTAGCCGGGGTAGAGCAGACGGCAAGGGCGATTGCCGCCTCTTCAGCTTGAACTGGCGACAGTATTTTGACAGAGGCAGTGATAGCCTCTCCTTTGATGTTCGCTTCTTTCCCCGCAAAGGTGTTCTCTAAAAAGACATACTCACTGAGGAAGATAACGAAGTACTCCTCCTGTCCTTAAATTGGTAATAAAAGTAATAAACTGTTTTTATGGGTAGCTTTTTATTGCTCAAGCATCCCGCACTCATTATTTCCCTGAAGTTGCCGCATCATGCCGTGTTAGATTCGCCTGGTTGGTGGTCATCCAATAAGACTTATTGGCGTAGGCACTCTTAGTGCGGTGCACATTTCTCTGGCTCTTTCCTAGTCCTGCGAGAATTGTCTAAGCAACATATCATATGTGTGGATTTCCTTACCGATATGGCACGGTTACTAACCCAAGGAAGTCACGGGTCAAGTTCTTCACACACAGATCTGCTGAAAACGAAGCACCACGCACCGTAACATTCAACGTAGGCAACCAGCACCTAACGCTTTTACCACTTTTACCCCGAGCCAGAAGGTTTGTCTCTGTATGGTGTTAGCGCCACGCCCCCTGAGAGATAGCCGAATTCAACATGTCTCTGTTACTCTAGCGACAAATTTACGTAACTGGAGGGCATCTTGAGCTCCGCAATCGCCGTTTTGATCATGAACTCCAGTAACGAACATAGGGCTGAGGGGAAAAAACTGATGTAGCCCAATTGACGAAGTGTGTGACTTACTGAACAAATATTCGCTTTGTTTGCGATGCAGACGAATGCTCATTCCTCAGCCATTGCAACCTCTCTAGCCGTTTCCCACTCAGCCATAAAGGCCCTAACCAGAAAGCAAGAGCACCCACACCAGAGCCTGATCTATTCTTTCGGGGGTGATATTTCGGCTCCCACCAAAGACCAGGGAGGCGGAAGTTACAAATCACGCAATGTTATTGATGAAGGCGAAACTAATTTGTCACATTTCATACAGCATATCACCGAAAAACCTTGCTGCAATTCGTTGCCACGTGGATAAAATGGTGCACGAAGCTCCACAAGGCGGTAAGTGTATCCAGCTGAATTAGTTGCAAACAAACCACACACTTTGAAAACTAAACAAAATTGCGAAGAAAGTGGTGTCTCTTTTGCCTCAAAATGACGACTCATTGGATAGTCTGCATCCTGCCTCGTGCGTAGTCTCACGCAGAGGCTATTGGCAGATCGAAGTGGCTGAACGCGACCGGGAGAGAAAGTAAAAGTTTTATTGCGCAAGAAATGTGGGAGGCGTCCGCAGTTCAGGAGGCCGCGTATTTCCGGGTATCAGGCGTCCGTGGTCCTCCTGGTGCAAGCTGGTCTGTGATGTTCTATGTTATAGGTGTATTTCTCTACGTAGGTGTTTTCAATAGCCCTGCTCTGAAGAGTTTCAAACGCGAGGCAGGGTCGTGTTTGTGGCAATATATACAGCAATATCAAAGAACTTTAAGAATTACACTTATATACCGCCCTCAGACTTGCACAAGAATCATGCCTGCACATTCAATATATTTAAAGCATTGCAGCGAACGTGGGACCCCAGCATTGAGCGACAAACAGTGCGCTAATTGTCCAAACCACTATATCACTACATGGTCAAAAGGACGTTCCTGGAGAATTATATAGGAAAAAAAACTCTCAGGACACCATTTTCCTTGCGATATTTGACTGTGTGAAATATTTTAGGGTGTTTAATGCGCATTATATCAATTAGCTTGTAACCAAGCGGAACTTTTAACAACGCGTGTTTTCTTAAATGGGTTGTGTACTCACAAATTTTCAAGAGCGACACATTTACAAAACCTTTGTGTGCGTGTGTTCGGAAAGGCTTTATTTTCGAAAGTGAGCTGGGTTTTTAAAAAATAGCGTGGTATTTTAAGTAAGAACTCCTGCCAGGACGGGAGAGTCATTTCTTAGGTGCTCCGAGCCTTCGCACGTAAGCTTCCCTCACCACGCGGTGGAGTATTTTTCCGGTGCCAGTTTCCGGGATGCTATCGACGAACTCTACCCCACCATGTAAGTGCTTGTGGAACGATAGCTTGCCTGAAAGAAAAGAGGAGACAGAAAATGCCAAATATCACAAACTATACTTGTTTTTAAAAAGACACAGGCATGGCGGAAATACTTCATTGGAAAGAGACGCATGTGGCTCATAGAGAACATTAGACTTTACTACAATATTTTTAGGTGCACAAGCAAAGGCAAAATATGCAGTGCTTTGGCCGTAAAATTGCGCTCATTTCCCTTTTAAAAGTACAAAGCATTTCTTCAAATTAGGGACTTGTGCATTCGCACTGGTGTTAAAAATAACCGCTCAAAATTTTGCAATATCCTCAGCAAGAAAACAACTACGAAAAGGATGAGAAATAGACCGCATTGGTTTTGCTTTCAAATTTTAAACTCTTTCAGCTCCTGCTTTTTGTTTATCGAAACGCGACCGCTGTGAAATGTTTGCGCGCTACAATAAATCGCCGGATTCCTGACCTCAAGAGGAATCGATGGATACCGAATTTATCCACTCAGGACGAACGGTAGACACAGCTTGTCTTTTTACGCGACGTACCACGCCGACGTCGCCGCTCCTATTGAGAGAGGCCGCCATGTAGCTGCGACCGCGCCATATACACGTCTCTAAGCTCTTCCGAATTAGCAAGTTGATATGCTGCATTTGTCAACGGACTCGCTCGCACCGCGTACCCTAACTACCAACAATGCCGCTCAAAATGTAAGAGATCGTTCTATATTAAAAGCACCCATCAACGGTATCGCTCAAGCACGCCAGGACTTTCCGACTAACTACCAAGAAATCCACGAACTCTGCGGCCGGACCCTTCCACCACCCAAATCTTTTAGCTACAAGCCATCGCCCCGATTACGCGACAGAAGCACGACAGCAAGCATTCGAACTCAACCAGTACCCCAACAGCACCCTGCATTATCGCGCTTTTTAACACTGCCGCGCTTTTACCCGAACTACGATGGCATGCTCTTCCGAAAACTTGCTCAAGCCCTCACTCACTCCAAACGGATCATAATCATCATAATAATCATAATCATCATCACCACCACAGCCTATCTACGCCCACTGCAGGGCAAACGCCTCTCCCATTATTCTCCAATTACCCCAATCCAGTACCGGGACGGGACCGCTGCTGATACGGTCAGCCAGATCGCATAACACCAATACCGAACGCTTGTTTATCCTACAAATGCAACCGACTAACAATATCTTCGTCGTCGGGACACCCGATTTATACGTCGGTGACTGGCTTTCTCAGCTTACCGCTCTCTGTCTTCCAGCCATATGCAAGAAAATTTCTGCCTACACGAAGCTACCACCGGGAAACTCCCGAGGAGTAATACTCGGCCTGCCGGGCAAGATCACCCCGCTGTAGCTCCGAGAGAATATCGAGACTAACCGACCCGACCTCATCCACTCCAGTATTACGGGGTGGACTATGTCGACTGTCCTGAGTTTTAATAGTACGTCTACTATATAAAAAGAGAAGTGTTTACTTGTTCGATGCCGGCATTATCAGCGAACTGTTCAAAGTTTCAAATGGTGTGGCGATATCAGTTACCGACAAGACAGATGCCCGACATGTTTCACGGCCCCAGCTGTGGCATCTCCAACCCAACAACAGGACCACCTCTGCACGTTTTGCTGCATACTCTCCGACAGGCCTCACCTGACTGCAGAAAAAAAACGACTGCCCAGGCGTCACCTCTCAACACCTGCCCCTAACAAGGCCCCACAAGTCTCAGGCCACATAAAAGTGCAGAAGCAGCCGCCTCTTCAGGACCACGAATTTGCTGCCCAACCAACCGTCACCTCTGCCAACGGGACCAACGGCCCAGCGACCAAGCCATCCAGGTGAGCTAATCAGCCGCAGTACGCAATTCTCCAACAGCTTCTGTGTCTAGCCTACCCCATCTTCACCTCCGGCACCAAACACCTACCCATCGTACGCGGACACCATCGATTAACCCAAAAACAAAAGGAGTTTGAACGCCCACTGTCAGAAGTCACGAAGCAAATCTACGACATAGTCGCATCGCCAATTCCATGCTTCCGTCCGGAAACACTCATACCTGACCAAATTCAAGCACTCATCCCCTAAAAACTCCGGCAAATGATCAAGAAAGTTTTAAAATCACATGCAGCAAACATTGTTCCCTGCAAGGGCCTTGAAACTCTTACCGGTCGTGAAAGCAACCAACAGCGCTCCATGAAGAATATATTCGATAGCCTCCACACAGCCTTCGAAAAACAAAAGCGCCAACATCCTGACCGACGCCAGCGGAAGCACACTCACTCTTTTCCAATGGAGCTCCTGGTCATTCAAGAAAAAACGAAAGCCAACTAATCGTTCTTATTGAACACGCACCTCCTGCCGTACTCGCACTTAGGGAGACACACACCAACTCCTGGACATCCTCATTAAACTAAACTTACACAGTGTTCACAGCATCAAACCACTATATTCATTCTCAATGCACACCCTCCGCTGGCACGCAGGCTTCTTCAGGCAACCTCGAATGCTTTTGTGTAGCAGATATCCACACAGCCCTCTTGGTCTAGCACCTACATTATGAGAATGTACAACCCTCCTTATGTAAAAATTCAAGGAATGGACGCACTGCTGCATGAGGCCGCACTGAAGACAAAAGGTTCGGCTCTATTTTGTCTTGGCGATTTTAAATCCCAGTTTCCTGCATAGGGCTACAATCACGCCTCAAAAGACATCGCTCTACTCCGTGCAACGCAAAATCATATTGCGAATTGGCAACAGCGTCAGCAGACATAGTATTCCCGACATCACTTTCAGGAAGAGCAGTCACAATTTGCAGGGAACCTGCTTTACAAGAACACTAGGTAGTGACCACCATTATATTAAAATCCCGTCACTAACTAACCATGGAGCAATTAACCGAGTGAAAGGTTCTTTTTCAATGCGAAATTATCTAAGTAGCACGGCTTTGATCAAGTAGTACTGGACATTTACCTAGTGTGTATGGCCACGTTCGGTGTAACCAAGTAAATTTAGACGTTTTTTCCCGACCAATGATTCCTTCTTTGCGCCAGGTTTGGTAGAGGGTACTATAGAAAGATAAACATAATGACGTAAACGGAGTGGAGTAGGCATTCGTTAGATCTGTACACAGATTCGGCACAAAGCTGCTCAAGCTGATTTTACTGGCATAGCAGAAATGCCCCATACTGTAAAAAAAATTCCCCCGCATTTCCCCGAGCGGGAGAATGTGAAAGTGCGAATGCACGGTTGTCGGCCCGCTTGCGGCGCTTGCGCTCGGCCCCCGCAGCCCACCGCCTCGCCGCCTTCTCTTCCATCTCTTCCATCGGGTTTGTAGTATCACGTGTACACCACGCAGTTATCAAGCAGCTATAACGCCGCGGAGTCGCCAACGCACGCCGCTGACGACGTAGTTTGAATGCGTTAAAGATATAAGGCGCGTCACTAACACTGATATCAGCGTCACGTCCGTGGCTTGGTCGGTAGAGCGTCGCGCTGCGGCCGCAAAGTCCTCGGATTGAAACCTGGCGCCGGATGCTGTTTCTTTTTTAAATATAGAGGAGCACTGCGGACGCCACCGCCACCGCCGCCGCCGGCGGTGGATGGTTTGGGGTCGCTTATAAAGTGCATTCGCACTTAAAATTCGGAGCTCGGCCTGACCCATCACAGAATAGGCGAATGTGCAGACCCTCTTTCATGTCGGTGAAAAAAAGCTGAGCTTCTGATAACTGCGTTTAGGTGAACACAATAAACGTCGCACTTAGAAAGCACGAGAACACCAGTGCATCAATATGTTTACAACAGCCAATTATTGTGTTCCATTTTAAAGTTGGTGCAGGAATTTAAACTACGCTGCTATTTCAAAATTAGTTGTTTGAGTCGTTTAATGTTAAGACATGAACTCGCCATAATGCGCGAAGAATCGCATATGGCGCAGCAACAATGTTAATGACAACGGGGTTATCCTCCTAGTAACCCTTTATTGTTGCCCAATAAACTTCAAATTCGAAGTCAAAGGAAACCAGGCCAGAAAAATAGCCAGGTGTGTACATTTTTGAAACAAATAGGCGTTAAGCTTGTGATATGAATCAAGGTGCCTGAAATACAATAATAGTAAACTTAAAATTAATATTCATTACTGGTCACAGATCCAAATCGTATCCGAATAACACTTATGTGTACGCCTCAATACTTCACACTGCGTGACGTAAAATTAGAGCTCAAATATGGGAAGGGCGAAATACGGCCCTTACAGAGATGACAAGTGCGGGGCTAGCAAACAATCCCCCTGGTTTCCCTCGGTCACTTTGGAACCTGCGCGATCCTCTTCGCTGAAGTTTCTGAACTGGATTCCCCACGTGTTGAACTTTATACTAAACTCACAAAGTCCCTATAGCTCGGACTTCGGGCACCCCGGGTTACGGATGAGATCTGGGGAAATAACCGATTGGGGTTGTAATGAGCCGAAGATGTATGATGCGCGGAGTAGTGAAGAGCTACACACACGGGCATTTTCACTTTTTGCCTCCATGAGGAAAGCAGACGCCACCTGCGGGATCGCAGCCGGGTCCTCTGGATCAGCAGCAGAACTCCTTAGCCACGGGAAAATCGATTAAGACGTTTTAGAAGGTTCCTTGCAGGGTACGAGGAAGTCTTAGCTTAACGTCAGCGTACCGGAACTAGCGCTTAGTCACCTGTACGGGTAAGCGATAATGTCAGCGCATCCTCGTTTACTGAACCGCCGCCAGATGTAGAAAACCAGAGCGTGAGGGTATTTATATAGAGCTAATTACTGTGTTCCATTTTAAAGTTGGTGCAGGAATTTAATTTACGCTGCTAATTCAAAATTTGTTGTTTGCGTTGTTTCTATTGTTTAAGTCTTCAAGGAGCAGAATCGTCTTTCCGTATGGACTTACCAGACACAAGAGCCGCTAGCCTTGCCGCTTCACCTTCCATCCAGGTTCGTTCGTCGCTGGACTGCAAGCACTGCTTCAGCACCACGAACGCGCGAGCGGCCTCTCGGAATACCGGATGAGGCACACCAACAACGATGACGTGTCTCACTGCTGGGTCCCCCGCCAAAATATCCTCAATCTCCGCTGGTGCAACTTGCTGGTCCATGCACTTTATCAGGTCTTTCAGCCGCCCAGTTATGAAGAAGTTACCTTCAGAATCGTAGAAGCCCATGTCTCCTGCGATTACAAAGTTTAAATACCTGGCTCAAGAACGAAAGGAAGTTGTTCTTCGCTGAGGAGCAGCTGAAACGATGAAATGTAGTTTGTACCGAAGATTCTACCTCTTGCTATGCTTTTAGAGCAAACACATCGCATTTATGCGCAAGAAATAGTACAATTCTTCAACGACCGCCGCTGGTTTCGCAGAACAAACGCATCGCATCTTTAAATTCAAGTTATTACTTGCAGTTTGGTGCAAGGTACAGGATGAAAAAATTCAGGCAGTAGATTCAGGCCAAAATTAAGTAGTAGTGCTCACCAGTTTTTTGTTGTTTAATACAACCTGGGGCCGAGCTTCTAGACCAGCTCACAGTATTTGACATGATGTACTTCTATGTTTCACTGCTTCGCCGGTGTTTCAGTAGCGGTAATGTTAGTAATATAAGCGCCGATAAAATTACCAATGTTTATACATTCTTTTGTTGAAAGCACAAAAATTCAAGTCAGATCAAAGTGTCTGCTACCAGGCCGGTGACTCTTGGGCGAGGATTTCATTTCAACATAGACACTCCTCAGGTGTGAAATGACTTTAAACGACCGAACCCATCTTAAAAGTCATGTGCGTGGTGTTTGCGAGAACACCCCTTCAGAGTTTATGGAAAATAAAATGCCCCACGTTCGCACCGCAATCTATCCTGCAGAATTATTCCTGATGTAAGGGTGGCGGTCTAAGTGTATTTATCAGCAGAAAGTTGCATGGATGAATAAACCCTTTGAAATATTTGCTTAATAATATTTGCAAGTATTAGTTGATTTTTACAATTCAACAATTCATTTTTATACTCGAAGTTTTCCCAAACTTGGTCAGACATTTACGAGTACAGATGTATGGTTTTTCGTTAAATAAATTTGACAGCATATCTGCTCCCTTTGCTGCAGGTGTCGAAATACGATAGTCGATGTCCACGCCTGCGGCGTAACTGCCTCTGCTCTCTCCACGACATTTCAGAATGTCGTTTTCCTGACTCATTCCGTACAGATTGTCCTATTACTCCCACACGAAACTGGGGGTTTTGCCTACCCGCTGAAGGTGTAAAATACTTTTTAAACTGCGTGGTCCAGCTGCATTAGGCCCTGATTCACAGTCATGAGACAGTCGTCGACATACCTACAAATGGTAAGGTCAAGCGATTGATCTAGGGACATGTTCACACGCTTGTCAAAGGCAGTCAAAAATACGCCAGGCAAAAGGTGGGAAATAAAGGAACCAACGGATAAGGAACTTTGTTGCATATAAAACTCTTCCTCCAAATTGAAAGCTTGTAAAATCCTCTTTTTGGATTTGCAGCTTTGGTTCACAGGAGGCACACATGCACATTTGCAGTACAATCAGAGAGAAAAAAAAACAGAAAAAAACAATACAATCAGAGAAAAAAAAAGTAGGCCGCTCTTTCCGCAACGACATTAGGGGGCTCAGCCACGAAGCATGTTTTTGTTATTTATTGTCACAGAGTGTAAACCCTTTCCCGGAAGATCAGCCGAAAAGAACGCCACAGCGAACACGAAAAATCGAGGAAGGAGCAGCAGGTGCACGCCATGCCCTATTTCCACAATCTGGCACAACGTGAAGTGGGGCAAAGGCACGGTGCCAATGTGGTTTCCAGTGCTCCTCTCAGCTGTAAAACATTTGCTCTCTGGTTAAGAAAGATACAACAAAGTGCAGGCTTGCGCGAAAAAGCACTCGGTTCACTAAACAGACTGCAGCATGGGGTTGTGTATATAATTATCTCGAGTTGAAAAAAGTTTAGATGGGGCTAACTGGAAGGTGCTTTAAGGAGAGGGCGAGGGAGCACAATCATCCAGTAACAAACAACGCGGGTGGTAGTTTTTCTAAACATTGTAGAAAAATGCGAGTGCACCCACCGGCCAGATCGCACAAAGTTTTTCGGAAGCCATAAGCTTGAACGTGAAATTTTTGAAGCTCTGTACATCAGGAAGTCGGGGGTCAATTGCGTGTTTACTCCGTCCCCATCGCTTTAACATAAAGATTTAGCCTTTTTTACGATTGTGACGTACTTCATGTCACACTGTTCTCCGTTTTTTGTGTATATAAGCAGCGTAATGTTTTCAAAAGTTTCCGAAGGAATCTAAGTTCAAGTATTATTACGCACGACGATACGGCGTTACTTAGATGTTGATGAGGCGTTTGGATTAAAGTTGGATCGTTTAAAACCTACGCTTTCCAAACACTGATGGCCAGGCAAGAGACAAAACCAGGTGCATCGGTTTTTCTTTGCCGCGGCGCAGGAAAGACGCAGGCTATTTGCGCTTGCGCAGCTTAAAATGCCGGCGTGAAAGGTTGCGGTTGCGGGATGTTGGTCAAGAAGGCAACAGTGGCAGTGTTTCAATGTTTAATTCTCCTGCGCGTGGCCTGCCTGAACTTTTCTTTTTTTTTTCGCTCAGAGGAAGGGAGACACTGAGAACACCTTTTTTGAGTTAGATACAGTGGGAGGCAGGACAACTCGGTAAAAAGATGATAGAGAGCTAAATGGTGAAAACCTCGAAGTGCAGTGCCCCAGATTCAGCGGCTCTTTTCCTTCCTCTCTGAATACTCTCGCGCTGATCATCTGGTTACCAGGTGTTTAGGGTTACTCCCATGTTTCAACAGAAGTGGAGTATTTTGTGATCAAGTTACTATCGCATGAGCAGGTCGTAAAATATAGCCAGGTTGAATTGAAGAGGTTCGTGTTTCCCTTCATTTACCATTTTCATGGTAACGGGTAACGTCGGGCGATTCCTTGAAACCGTCTTCGGCCACCTATATGTGTGGTTATATGTGTCAGTTTGTGTTCTGCGCATATGTGGCAATACTTCGGTGCAGATTGCCCTCTTTTGCGCGGGGAAGAATGGTCCACCAAGGCGTAGGATAAGGAAAGATAGAACGAGGAAGAAACTTCGTTGGCCGGGGAAATGACCAAAGAGAATCGAAGTGCTGATGTGGTGAGGGGCAAAGGCCTGAACGCGCCCTTCCAACTAGGCGTCTTCTCCTTGAATTAGGCTGGCGACCCCATATGCGGCGACCATGCCTATAGGGGAGTGAAGTGTTGTACTGGTGGTTGCCGTAAGGTGGTATTCGTTGCGGCCATGCTTCGTGTACGACTGCGCCATTAGGTTTGAGGCCGTCGTCTCCGGGTGTCAACGTGATGTGAACCGTAATCATTGCAGATTGAAGACTATTTCCCAAACGCTTAGGTATTCTGCCTCCCGGCAAACGTATAACGGCATTTTGAGAGCGAGCTCGATATTTAGGCGGATATCTGGTTGTTCCGATGGGCGGATGGCCGAACTTTGCAGCGATCGCGAGAAGTGGGAAGTTGAGGGATGCCTCCCACGCTACCCTCATAAAGGTGTTTGTTTCATTTTATGGAGTGCTGGTAAATATCTGGAATGGTAGGCTACACAATACCCGTCTCGTGATCAGTGCCCGCATATCTTGTTTCTTCCGCTCTCTCCTAGCTTTTACCTGGGCTAAGTGTATTGAAATATTCAGCGAAATGGGTGAAGATTTTTCAATTATTGCAGATTGTGAGATCGCCTCTGGCGCTTCTCTATTTGGCCATGCTGGCGACCCTTGCGTCACTGTCCTGTCGGACAATATCCTGGCCACTTAAAGGTTGATTTTTAAAATAGCCTCGTGGCGCCAGCCACCATTTTCCGCAGAGAGCACAGGGTCGCGAAAATTATTAGGTGCGGAGTACCTTGGTACCACACAATGTCCGTCCGCGTCCATGCGCATAGAATTACAACCACAAAAAATCGCACAGGCACCGGCAGGATTCGAGCGTGTGTCTGGTAGACCAGACAGCGTTACTGTCATTTGTCTTACCCATTAGGCTGCGACAGTGAGTTAGCACTAGAGAGTCAAACGGCTTACTTCATCACGTGTAATACGGCGGAGTACCTAAGGAACTCCCAATGTCCATCCACGTCCATCGGTGCGCACAGCACCATCAAGAGAAAATGAAGCGAAGTTTGATTTGAGTAGTGAGTTGCAGTTTTGTTTAGGAATAATGAAGGTGCAACTCGCGCCTCAAATAGAATGACAGTCGGGGCGCAAATGGGATCTCACTCGGGGCGCAATTTGGATGCCAGTTCGAGACCCCGACTCCGCACCCTCGCAATCATCCAAGGAATGGAGATGCTGCCAGTTTTATTATTTACGAGTTGACTAATTAGATTCCGTATGCCTGATTTTATTGTTTAGTAGGAGGCATTTTAGTTAGTTTCTTGTAATTAGTCTAGGCCATGGTCTAGGCCTTCTGTGGTTTTTGTGAGGCTGGATGAACTTTTTTGCCCGCGGCTGTGTTTACGTGAAATCATGTTGGCGCCGGCATCAATTTTGGTTGCAGGGGTGCTTTGTTGTAATGACAAATGTTGCGGAAGCGGCTGGACACAGTATGTGCCGAGGATGAGACTGCTGTGGTGAAGGTGCTCTACTGAGCGTGCTGCCAGTGCTGCGCAAAGCTAAGCGATGAAGCAATGGAGGTGACGGTGAGGTAGTTGAGCATGTATATACAAATTTGACAAGGGTGTTGCATAGTTGGCTCGCACAAAGACGAGAGTACTTCTCAGCTGCGTGTCTCCGTCGCTCGCACCCCGTCGCTCACGTCCTTCCGCCTCACGAGGCTCCGGCATTTTATAGCCCCTTGGAGTCCGTTTCGCCAGCAAGCAAATGAAATTCCTCCAATCAGGAGAATTAGCCGGACGCTGGATGATTTCGTCGAGTGGGAATGAAGGTGTTGCATCAGACAACCCGCCAAAGAGGGGAAGAGAGAGTATCCTCATCGGTGCCCACGGCATGACTGGGCACGCTTGCCGCAAGCCGTTGTACAGCGGGGGAATATTTAGCTCAGCCAGTGAGCGCGGTGTGCGGCCTCACCAGCCAAGCAAACTTGTGCCGGGTGCTCTGGCGCCATGCTACCGATGAGGTGTAGGACAAATATTACTGCGAAGGCGCAGTGCCCGGTCAAATTGCGTATGTTTTCTTTCATGTCCGCTATAGTAATATTGTACCCTACTCGCCATTTCAGTTGCCGCTCTACCGTATTCGAGGTTCCGCGAGCGCCTACGTGTCTGGGTGCACCGGTAGTAATTTCCGGTTGGCAGCGATGACGTACGTCCGCGGATGCTTAATGAGCACGGCTGATACTGGACGGCTAGCAGACACGGGGAAATCGAAACATGACCCTAATAATGCCATCGAGTTAGTAAAAAGGTGCAAGTTAGGCACTGTGTTGTGTGTGATTTTTTCATTTTTCGTGAGCTGTAGCAATAGTCAAGCGTAATGTACAAAGTCGCCCATATCAAGGTTTTGTCACTCTACAAAATTACATTCGCCAGCACAAGTGCTTCATCTCTTTAGCTGTGGGCACTGACGCGTCAAAGCACCCTGTCATTTATCAACGTCCGCATCCCTCAATAAGAAAGAGACGAGGTCCTGCCTTCGGAAGACTACGACTAGCAGGTGTTGTATCCAGGCTAGCCAGTTGGCAGTATCGCTCGTTAACAATGGTTAGGGCAACTATGTTCCGTGTTATGCCTAAATTCTTCCGCGAGCGGCACGGAAACATCAATTGGCGCTTCCGCTTTAAACTTCGTGGTGCACTGAAGCAACTAATAAAATGAACGCCTTCTTAGTGGGACCGATGGCGTTCCGTCAGAAAAGTAATGCATTTCACCATAGACACAGTTGGTAGACCGAAAAGCTCCTATAAGACTCCTGGACACACGGCGCGTGCGTAAAAGTGGTGTTCCAGTGTGTCAAACGGGTTATATGAAAATCGCGAAAAAGGAACTTTCCTAGATAAGACATTACACGCATCGATAGTGTAGAACGAGTAAAATCGTATACCTCGTAAACCACGTAACGGCTTACATGTAGACCGTCGGTCGACGCCTTTACTTTCTGTTCGAAAAATGTTCGCATGGGTTCGCTTTCGTTAGCGATTTGGTTCTTGTAGGGGTTTACAATCGACTGAACGGCAATTTCAGCGAAGGTTGGACGCACCTTCAGCAAAGGTTCGTGGCACTTTCAGCGACGGTTTGGGGCATGCTTGGCGTAGTTTTGATGTGAGAAAGCTTTCGTTCTTAAGTATTTTAAGGACGGGGCGGTAGTTTTTCTTCCAACCACTCAAAGTAAGGGCATTCGCGGGTACACCGAGCAACGCGGCACCCTCTGAGGCAGCTCCAAGCCCCAGGAACAGTACGCGCCAGCAACCCTTCTGCCATCGCTCATTTCCTTTCAATTTCGCTAAGCCTCTTTAGTTCGTGGTCAGCACCTGGGCGCGTACCCACAGAGCACTGGCTCACCATTGCTGGGTAATTTGAACATAACCGCTGAAATTTTTACGTGTAGGTCGCCAAAATTTCTGTAGATATACATTTATATACATATAAATATATATATTATTACACACACACACACACACATATATATATATATATATGTATATATATACACATATACATACATACATATATATTTACATATATATACATACATATATATTTATATATATATATATAAATCAATAAATGTCGAAAGAAACCTCTCGAGAAGGCACTGTCACGGCGTTGCCAACGTTTTGGCTTCACAACGTTCCAATGTGTTTGGAAGAAGACTCCTTTATGTCACGGTAAGTCTTTGTGAAACGTGGCCGACGGAATCCGTCCGCTACCATACACAAAGTTTTCTTTTTATATTATGTCACTGTTTATGTTCACATTGAGGTAATAATACACGGCTGTGTATAACTAGTTAAAAGGGAGGTTCGAGATGCGATGGTCTTTATTGGCGATTAAATTGGTGATTCGCCGCAAATCAGAGCGTGAGGCGGGCACCACGCAGGTAGTAGCACATAATTGAACCTCCAGCTAAAAGATGAAAGCTTATTTCCAGGGGTTTTGCATGGCCGAGTTACACTTGGGGCTTCAGGCGTGCCGACGTGGAGAGATCCAGATTCACTTTGATTATTTGAGGATTAATAGCGGCGCCGAAATCTCGATACAAGGGGTCTTTAGTTTTCGTGTGTATTATTAAAAATACTCCGGCGGACTAATCCAACCCCGCGTCCCTTGGTTCTATTAACCAACGCCTTCGCCACTAAGCAAGTGTAATGGGCACCTCCACCTTCAGTTGTAACCTCTAGGTTTATGTCAGTCTTTAAATTTTTCTCCCCCGGGCTTTGCAAGGTGATGTTCATCGTAACAATTTTTTTGGTTAATACAAAACTCTTTTGTTCACTAAAAATTATAATGTTCGAATGAAAATACGTCTCAGACTTTAACTCGTGAAAAACAACGGAAATATAGTTCGTGTTTAAAATGACGCCTTAATATTCTTCAAGCATCATACGCGATGGTTCTTTCTTCATTAGCAAGGGAAATAGAATCTGATGGGGCTAGAGGACCTCTTCATGTATTGTTTTCACGCACAAATGCCGTTTCCGACTGGGGCGCGCAATAAATTGCACGGATATGCCAGACTCTTAAATTGTAAAGAGGTAATCGCACATCGTACGCATGAACTGGAAACATGGGAGCTTAGACATGTGAGAAGCTCAGAAAAATATCGTTTTAACACACAAATGGCGTTTCCGATTGGGCGCACTAAATTACACGGATATGCCAGACAGAAATTGTCAAGAAGCAATCAGACGTCTGACGCACGAACTGGAGACATGTGTGCTTAGACAAATCAGAAAAATCATCTTCGAGTAAACGGTAATGCAGAAGTATTGACAGACAAAATACGCATAAATGGCGAGAGTTCATACTTGCCAAAGCAGTTGTCAATAAATATAAATATTTTTCCAACAGGAACAACTTTTTTCATAGTTGATAGTAAAGCTTCAGGATTCATCTTAGGCATTAAAATGTTAATATTTTGTAGAGGAGCAATATAAATCGCCGATCAGTTACTATACATGACGACGTGCCTGGTACAAGGAAAGCTGTTAGAGAAAATTCGGGATAAAAGAGTGTTGAAAGCGAGGATGAAAGAACACGGGGAGCTTGCTTCTCGGTTTCAGTTCGCAGCCAGAAGCGTACAACCCAAGTAGTTGACGCCGTAAAAAACTATTTGGCAGAAGACTCACTGTCACCACGCAGACAAAAGTTTCATATAGGGGATCAGTTGAGCAGTTGAAATGGCTGCTGCCGGTAACCAAGAAAAAAAGGTAGCGAGAACATCGCAAAGACAGGGACAGTAAAATTACAAATGGGAGGGCGACTTGTTTTTGACCGACCCCGTCTTCGGACTGACTTACCTACATTAGGCTGTAAACAACTAGCTGAACTTAATACGTTAGCAGTGAACAACACATAAACCGCAATAGCACGCAAATGCGCCAGGGCAGAATAGGGCCTGAATGGAAGATAATTAGAGGTGAGGTGATATTGTTAAGCGCAAATAAACCCTTATGCTTACAGCATTTGTTAAATGACCATTTCGCAAAAGAGTTTCCATAGGAAGAGAAGCTGCCGAAGGAGCGTAGTGTTTTCAGGGTTAAACCTAGTATTCCCTAGTATTCTGAATGCTGCTCCACTCGAGCCTGCAGTCGAGGAGGTCCTTGTAAGCGATATTTGCGTGTAAAAGCACTGCGGTAGCTTCCGCTCAGTCGCGCGAAGGGAGCGCATGGAATATTGTATACACTGCGAATACGGGCATACGTCTTTCGTGGTGAAGTCGAGAAGAAAATATTGTCAAGTTGTAGAAAGAAATTCCCTGCACTTGGGCGGCATCACTTCGGCTGCCTACTCTATGTAGCTCCATTACTCAGTTAACTTACAAGCGCCTGCTCGTACATCGGTTCTCGCTAATCGGGATACATTCGTGACCCTACATAACGTCAAACCTGTGGGAGCCGAAAAGTACCCTGCCATACACGCAAAATTAAGGAAGACAATATTCAACGAAAGCTTTACATCACACACCAAGAGACAGAGGCATACGTTCTGCAGAGAAAAAATTATGGACACATTTAGAAAAAAGTTCCCATGATAAACGCAACGCACTACATGATACTAACTCAGTGAAAAGGTCCGCACGTAAGAATACTGCAGTAGTGATCAAGTGGAACTGACTAAGGGTCAAGGAAGATGTCTTTTAGTGCAGGCAGCCGGATTTACATTGTGCTTTAGATATCCGTCGATGCGTTGAGAAGTAATATTTGAGAGAATAACTCTTGATTTCGATTACATAACAGAAGAAGCGCAGTGGTCATTCACCCATTCTCTTGCTTTGGGTGGAGGCATACAGAAGGCTTCGAAATTCACTAACTATATGAAAGAAGGTACCAATATTTTCGAACCAGTTTTCTCTCGCTAGAGAATTCACCATTTTGTAGACAGTTGCATAAGCCCAGGAATCGAAAGTGCAAATTCTGTGGTGGCCTTCGTCGTAACAATTTCTCTGGAGGGGACGAAACTCTCCGGGTCGGTTACAAATTCCGAAAATGGCAACGTTTGAGTAAGGAGGCCTGCACGACATTATTTCTGCAAGAACAACACAAGTTCTACAAAACTTGTGAAAACATATTTCACAGTTTAGAAATGAGAGAAGACACGAGACTGCCCAGAATAAGTCGGAAGCGCACTGTTGTTGGTAGGCCAACTTGTTCAACAAAGTGCAAGTTATAGGGCCATGCGACACATCGCATCATACCCTCCTATTAGGTTGCGCGCTCGAAGGCTGAAGCCGGAAATGTCAGCGCGCTACGTCAGCAAGTGACACAATGACTAAATTTCAATAATAGTGCATGACACGCTGACGGCTGTGCACATGCCCGGTGATGGGCACACCTATCCCTGGAGGCCCTGGCAGCAGCAGGAAGTATAGGTGGCACGCAGTAGGGGTACAGTGATGGGGCGGAGGGGGCTGTAGAGATGTTTATTTGTCTGCAGTCTTCGTAGGGTGGTGGTTTGATCTTTGGATACCCTTGGGTCGTGTTGCTGGGTATTATCTTCTGCCGAACGACGAATGGACAAGAATGCCAGCATGGTTGATCAGTCGTTCGGTCTTGGGGGCACCAAGTTAGGTAGTTTCTTCTTCGCTAATGACCCGGTGTGAATGCACGCAAGCAACAGCATAGGCCACCTCATTACAATGGAAGGATTTATGTGCGAATATTCGCAGGAGGTATAATTTGGGAAGCCGGGAGCTGAACCGGATGACGAAAATCGCTGCTTAAGAGAAGCGTTCGTGTAGTAATTACGGCAGGCTGCCGCTGCATCTCTGAGCGATCGTACGGTAGAGAACAACGCCGTTGTTCCTGTCACTGTCGCAGCTTTAAATTACATAGTACACATGGGTCTAGTCGTCCACATGGGTTTATTGCCTTCAATCGCAACTTATCATTGTTTTTCCTTCTCTTCGACCACAATGGGAAACAAAGTGTCAAGACAATCGCCGTAATTAAAATATGTGGACGATGAAAAAAATTAATTTTGATGCGTTCTCTATGTTCATGTGTCCATTACCAATACACTCCTAAGAAGGGTCATGAAGGCAAAATACAAGTTTGGGTCAATAAAATAATGGTTTGTGCGGTTCACAGTGATACTATTTTTATTGGGAACTTCTAATAAAGACCATAAATATTACGTAAAACATAGGAAGTTGCGACTGGGGTGCCACTCTGTGGCGACACCACTGTGGCAAAATAGCACCACAGAATCTTGTTCGAAATTTCCAGCTCCCTGCCAAAGTCACCGCAAAGGAATATGCCTGGGCGTTTGTTTTTCGGTCTCTACTTTCACTTGATAGTGTCACTTGCGTGTTAACGTGAAGATAACGCACTGATGGTCATCTCTTTAGGGTTGGCGTTGATTGCGTCTCACCTGTACGTAATACAGCCATCTAGCATAGACCTTGGATATTTTTAGCATTTATGCACATTCTCATTTAGAAAACGCTGTTTTTGTGGCTTGACCAGAGCTGAGTGATATACCAAAACCTAGTGTTTTTAACTAACCCTAGTCGTGATTTGGCTTCAGGCTCCTTTTAAAAGCACACAGTGATTTCCTGTCTCCACACTTTTATGCGCGCGCTTGATTGTGGAAGACTGCTGCCTACCTTGATACATACACGCCACAGGCGAATGCACTTAGGGTTTTATTAGAATGGGCAAGAAGGTTGTATTTAAAGACTTTTAATGCAGACTTGCATTATTTTAATTGAACACTTTTGCTCTAAATCATGAACAGCGTACAGCAATGGCTTCCTGATAAATTAACACCATTTTAATCTTTCAGTGTTGGTATACGTCAACCTACAGGTTTAGGAGAAGGAGTAGCGTCCTTGGTAATGCGTGCCTGTTGAGCACACCGCAAACATCCTGAGAGACAAAATATGGAGCGGCGCACAAAATATTGCGGATGTCCTAGGCAAGATTCTCTTTTTCTCTTTGGTATACATTCTTATCGTTGAAAGCACAGCTGAAGTTCGGTTGCTGTGTGTTTTAAACATTTTATAATTTAGACAATACGAGAAAGGATCGAGACAAGTGAAACCAACCTGTGAGAAGGAATCCCGCGTGCATAGTTGCCCTAGTTTCCTTTGGTCTTTGGTGGTACCCCTTGAATAACATGGCCCCCTTGATGCATATCTCTCCCTCGTTGTACGGTCCGAGAATTTCACGCGTCTCTGTGTCGACAACCTACATAGTAAACAAAAAGTGCCACCCAAGTAATTGATTGTTCTTCTTCACCGTCAAAACAGGCTGCTAACTTTCGTAGGAGAAACATGCTGCAATGTTCAAGATTAATATTTAAATAACAATATTTTTTCTCACTGTTTATAGAACAAAGGTATTCAAAAGTAGTCAACTTGGAGCCAAATAAAAATCAGGTTTTCCGTGTCTAAGGCACCTTGATTTTAGCCAGTAATATGAGTAATGATGTTAACCATTTTTTACGCTTTCACCGTCATTGAGTGCTAAGAAAATGTTTTTCAATATCCAACATATTTTTACATTTGTTTAACAAGATTTTTTTTGTACCACAAAATTTATACATTTAACATCAAATATACGCATAACTTCTTTTTTCATTCAAGCATAAGACAGCGTCGGAGAGCAACGTACAGTAAATTTATCTTTACGTTTGAGCGCCGACTTTCGCGCAAAGGTACGTCCCATACCTATCAGTGAGGTGCGTATAGTGCGTAAAAGGCGTCGGTGCCTTTTGCAACAAATTCGTATGTTTAGAAACGAATTATACAAGTTTTAGGGAAAATTATACTCTGAAAAACAGTTTGCTAGACTAGCTAACGCTGTTGTACCCCAACAAGAGTAATAGCTCGATAGGATTTTTTTCTGTAGCCAAGAAAGAGTATTTCCGAAAGTAGTGCTTTCAACTATGCCAGTACCCCGAAAATTATGTATTTACACAACCGATATCAGTCCTTTCCGTGTGAAGGGCACACTGCAAGAGAAGTAGGTTATCACAATTACGATACGCGATTGAGATAAGTGATGGAGATCCATATCAGAATATCGATCAACAAATGTGGAATTTTGTCTCTCTTTTGCACAATTAGGACATAAACTATTGCCATATCGAGGAATGCAATGTCTGAAAAATAATATTTCTGCAGTCGGTGCCATTTTTATGGCAGGGCATATGTTGCGCCGAGTAAAAAGTAATCGAACTTCGACAAAAAGCGTCGAAGATTTAGCGGGAAGTCTGGCGGGCATTTTATATTATACTCTGTTGCTCCTCTATCCACAGATAACAAAAAACGCATATTCGTTTATTCTAGGGAATGTCCTGCAAAAACATTATTCAATAAAATTCATTTTTAATTCAAAGTGGTCATGAAAGCATTAGTAAATAACGTGGATATTGTGGTATGCCTGGTGGTGAGAAGCGAGACCATTTAAATACGCAAGCAAAGAACAGCATTTAAGAAATTGTTTATTGTTCTGGCGTGTTCTATGTGAACTTTTATTTCCATAAGCTCAGAAATCCCACATGCATAGTTGGAACAATACATTCTATACGCTAATTTTTCTTTCCTTCTATTAGATATGATTTTTAATGGCGTATTTAGGACAGCTTTCCCACCTCTATATCCTTCGTGATTAGAAGGCATACAAAACCTTTCGACGGCTTTCACGAATATACGCTATATCAACAATAAGAACTGCGTTCCAAAAAACAAATTTTTTTTTGCGTACAATTCCTAATATTTATTTTATTTCGTATTGCGTTGCACGTCTGATGGAATTGTCACGAGCACTTAGGAAAAAATAAGGAATATGATTCGTCACACTTAACATCTTAAAAATACAATTGTGGTTGCACCCTGTTACGAGCTGTCCCCGCCTTATTACACTAGCTAGTACCTAGTAGCCCGTAACATCGAACCCAGGCTGCATGCATGGAAGTCGTAGAGATTCTGACGTAACTTTTGAAAACCTAATGCCTCCGAAATACTGTAAACCACCGCGTGCAACATTTTTCACATTTACTACAAAAGTTTAGAGTATTTATGTTGGGGAATAACCGGGTTGTTTTCGGTGCCTGAAAAGATTTTTGAATAGGCCAAAGAGTGTTCATGGCTGCGGGAATGAATTATCCAACGTACTTTCCTTCAGAATCGGGGCAGAACCAAAAGTGCCCACGGAGTTTTATGTGAACTATTTTCTGCCGTTTCGCCAGCAATAGATGGCCGCAACACAACGGAGCTGCAAGTCTGCCTTTAACGGGAACAATTTACAGGGTGGTTGACCCCGCAGTTCGCGTAGACTGCAATTTATACTCAGAATACCCTAAAGAGTGTGTCTAAAGCGAACTGTCGTAATACTTGTCATGCATTTCTTAATACCTATACCAATGCACCACTAGTTTATATTGTGATATCTTTCCTCCTGAGAATACATTTGGTACACACATTGTTGATTTATCTTGTTATGTCAGGGCTATTTTATTGGTAGGAATAATGGGGAACATTATGCAGAGAGAAGAAGATAAGAGGCAAAGGCGTTTACATTAACAAAACACATTTTCTTCTCGGATTTTTAGTGGCTGCCGAAGCAACTATTTGCCGTGCTTCTTCTTTGTACTATTCAGCTATATTTACCTTTTTACGTAACTTTCTCTAAAACGGGACAGGTCACAAATATTCCCCGCTGTTATCCTGATGTCTAGTCTCTTCAGCCTGACAAGCACAGATACAAGAGGAGGGTAAAATAACTACCTTCATTTGCATAAACGCCACTGGTTTCCCAATTTTTCGGAAGTCTTCGAGTGTTGGTGGTGCAATACATATGCCTCCCAGCGTCTCGGACAGTCCGTATCCTGCAAAAATACATAAATGTTGCTCATGTTCCCGGTGAAGAATGGCCTATGTCACAAAATGTCATGAGGACGGAGGAACGGAGGCTAACTAGGCTTTTCTTAGGTGAAAGTAATGTTGTCTTCATTGTGCTGCTTGCTTTCATAACGATGTTTTGTATATTCGCTGCTTTATTCTTGCTTTCAACGTTTAGGCTTTTATGCCGTTTTAAAATGTGCTTCCAAATATTCATTACAGTAAAATGGTTTTTCTTTTCTTTATTATATTCGCAGGTTGTTACGTCCCCATGGTGAATCACTGTGTGTCGCAATAAATAGCTGACCCTAATAAATGACCCGAAACGGTATCACGGTGATGTGGCAGTATGAAGATTTCAACGAGCTTGTTTCCATGAAGCGCTGTCGTGAAAGCGTGGTGCATTATAACGTTTTAGCGCAACGCAGATGACGCGAGGTTTTATGCAGTCCGCCAAACTTGAACTTGGAATGTAATATAATATCTAAGACAAAAATTGGCCATCTCACTAGGGGACGGCCGTCTGCAATACGTTTTGCCACCTCCTAGTCAATCTCAGTAGTAGTAAAATAAAAATGCACATGCACTAAAAATGGCTGTATTATGTGTACAAGTTTTAGGCTGGATCGTTTAACCCGCGTATGGCGGGATAGTTGGAGGTTAATGGGACAGAACTTTGCCCTGCAGTGGGCTTAGCTAGGCTGCTGCTGATGATGCTCATAAGGACCGAATGCAGTATAGCGAGGTTTTGCAGACAGTTGAACTAATTCAACCGGTTTAATTTGGGAAGATCTGCCTGTGAACTGAGACTGTATGAGAAATAATGGTTGTGGTCTACCCAACATCGACAACCAACAGCTGTCTCTCAACAAAACGAGGTTGATTTGGAAATGAGCCATGCAGGTTAGAATTCCCCCTTTTGGCTTTATTAAGACATGCAACAAATAGTCGGTTACAATTCAGCCGGAAAAAGTAAATTGCCCTGCTATCTTAGTGCTTCCAAACATCCTCGAAGTTGTTTACAAAACGTAGAATAGAAATTAATTCTTCTTTTTACTTTATTTGTTTATTTCTTGAGAACACGAAATAACACAAGAGTAATCCTCTTGAGCACCGTTGCGCTCACTGGTATTAGCTCTGCCGAATGTTCGGTCAAAGCGCTAGTGAACAGAATTTAAGCAGAACCTCAACTTGTCGAAAAGTAGGTTTAAGCGTTACTTATTGTTACGGGACTCACGTGGGCAACGCCTCAAAGCACCTGAGCCCAGAAAAAGGACAACGATGACAAAGGGCATGGGGCACACCTTGTGCGCTCTTTTATCTGTTCAATCAGACCTAAACCTTATCTTCGTGTCTGGACACGTAAAGGTTGACCAAGACATTTGCTGGACATCCGACCTAGGAGGAGAATTTCTCACAGTGCGAGAAGCTTTATCCACGCCACCATAAGAATGCAGGCATCAAGTTAAACCGGAGCTTTACGATGAATGTTTCTACAGGGAGTCTGTTCGACATATAACGTCTCTTCCTGAAGATTTGCAAGTGCAAGTCTCGCTTTTAATATGCTACACCTAATGCTCGACAGTTTCTGATGTCACGGTTGCTCTCCAATCGTTGTTGCAACATGCACCGGTAGGAGCGTTGTGTATTTCTTTCTTACGGCACATCATGCCGAATGCTTAATACAGGTTTTTAAACGGAAACTCTGAACTAATTTGCAACATAACACCAGACCGCTGTTTCTTGGTTACCAGGGGAGATGGAATTTGATGTGTATAGTAGGGCCTCAGGAAATATAGTTTTAACGCACTAGCATTCTTTCCTACACACCTCAAGAATTATGCGGACATACTAGCTCCTTTGATAATGTGAACCGGTTACCAAACGTCTGACTCTTAGAATCGCAGTAATCGTTTATACATGTTAGAAAAATCAACTTAGAGAAAACCTTAAAGCACTGCAGTTTAAACAAAATATGCCGAAAAATTGCATGAGCTTATAACTTGCCAAGGCAGTTGTCAATCAAAATAAAATTTGTCCACAGAAGGCACTTTTCTTACGTTTGTTAGTGCAGTTTCAGTATTCACGATAGGTATTCAAATAAATGGGTCATTTAGAGGAACAATGGAAATCGCTGAGCAGTTACTGTTGACAAGTCGTACCTGCTACAGTGAAAGCTATTAGTGATAATACTGTGCAGCGAAGTTTTAATAAATACGACTGAAACAGAACCGGGAGCTCGCTTCTCTGTTTGTGTTGGTGGTAGACTTCGTGAACCTAAAATAGTTGTCACCGTAAAAACATATTTGACAGATGTTTCAGTGTCACCACGAAACAACACTTAGGTGTAGGTGATTCAGTTGATAAAGAAACAAATCTCCAAACAAAAACGTGCAATGGCCAAAAAAATCGAAAAACATCACCAAGACCAGGACAGTGAACATAGAGACATGAACGCGGTTTTTGCCTAACTAAGTATGGTTGTCCAACCTGGTAGGTTGGTAATCAAGAACATATTGACTGTGCTAGTCCACAAATACACCCGGAGAAACTAAAGCCCCACCGAGGAATGCAGTTGAGGACATGAGATGAGATTTTTTACCGCCAACCAATACTTTTGATGACTGTATTTGCTCAATAATCATTTCTAAAAAAAAAAAAACTCGTAGAAGATACAGGGCGCTGTTCTAAGCGTAATGTTTTCTGGATAATAATTACACCACAGCTGTTCCACCCTAACTCTCGTATTCGGAATCACCTCCTTCACTGAAGCCTGCAGTCGAGGAGATCCTTGAAAGCTTTTTTCGAATTTAAAAGCAATGCGGTATCCTACGATCAGTCGAGTCGAGGGAACACATGAAGGGCAGGACAGACTCAGGCTACGGCGATAAAGGTCGTTCGTGATACAGTTAAGAAGAAAATAATGTGATGTACCAGCACCAAATTCTTCATGCGTGGGGTGGCGCTATTGCGGCTGCTAGTTGTACTATGTGCACAAAAACGTTCACTTTCAAACGCCTGCTGGCCCATCGGAGGTCGCTAATCTGGGTTTATTCTGGAACGTGGATAGCATCAAATATGTGGCAGCTAGAACGCATTCGCCTATACTACCCAAAATAATGACAGCAAGATGTAACAAAAGCGTTACATTATACTACAAGGAACGAAGGGATAAGTTCTATAAAGCGAAATTATGTATAGCTTCTCAAAAAATTGAATAAGATCGATGCAACGTGCTACCTCACAATTTCTCAGAGTAACGGTCCGTGCGAAGAATTCTGCAGAACGGATGAAGGCGAAAAGATTAGGGTAAAGACAAAGGAATACAAACGATGTATGTAAGCGTTGGCATCAGCTTGTCACTATCTTCAGATATTCGCAAATATGTTGATACCTAATTTTTTAGGAAATAACTCCGCGTTTAGGGCACGCAGTGGAAGAAGCGCAGTTGCTCTTTCACCCATGCTTATTTTAAACACGCATTCGTCGTGAGTTGATTAGGGGCGTTCGTAAGTGTTTTGGCTTCATTATTCTCTTCTATGACCGCACAAAATACCGTTACTTGGAAACAATTTTCTCTGGCTAAAGCATCAGCGTCGCGCAGACAGTTGCATGTTGACAGCACACAAATCAAAATTATAATTTAAACTAAAAAAAACTATTACGATACCGCGTGTGACACCACCCAGGCCAAGCTTTTCGGAGATGGTCTTCATAACTGAAGCCGGCGCTGTCCCCCCTCCGATGATCACTCTTTTCAGGCTCTTTAAATCGCCGTGTTGAAGAAGCGGATGTTGCGCCACCTGCACAGCTGTCGCTGCGTGAAGTATGGTTGATGTAGCCTGTTTTAAATAAAACAATGCGTTGGAAGTTATTAGCGCACCAGACGACCCATTATAGGATATCACTTGCACCACAAGAAACATAGTTTTTATAACGAATGTTTTCAGTACTATAACAACGCGAAACCTGCCGAATGACAAAATTCCCCGCATTTCTTCAGTAACTACAGAGAAAGTACCCGTTGGAAGGCTCCAAAGTTCCTAACTGGGTCATAAACGCCACAAAACAGTAATGAAGCCAAACAGGAGTATAAAACAGTTTTTATACTCCTTTTATTGTTGCAATAGAAAGGCGTTCTAACTGGTGCCGGCTTTTATGTATTAGACTGTGGGGACCTAGCAGTTTGGGGAGTTGTAGCCAACCCAATAAATCAAAGATAGATTTACGCGTTTTGCACGCAAACATTTGTAGCTTTCAGGTGAATTCAAACAAGAAACAGCTTTGCTTAATATGCATATGATAATTTGTTAATGGGTATTGATACACCAGTCGGAAAGCTTTTCGATGTTCTAACAGCCTTTTTTGGTAAATGTGCCGTCTCTCATGAATAGTATCATCCGTATTCTTCTTAAATGTAACGGATATCGCCGAGTTGCTCCGCAATTGGTACAAGTAAACTGAAAGATATAAATCAACAATTCATGGAAAATCCCGTCGTTGGTCTTGTTCTCTGTATCAGTTAGCGGATCCTAGATCACCCGTCTTTGAAGACCTATATAGCGTGAGAAGTTTTATAGCACACGTTTTAACTAGTGCGGAGGAAACGTAGTCAGGTACGCTAGTGTACGGCGAGTTGCGCACATACCAGTACGCGTAGAATAATTAGGCAGCGCAACAATGCAGACAAGCGAATTAGCGGGCCCGGAGCTATATTCACCACAGCCGTGCAGGCCCTCAATACAACGTGACGCTAGGAAGCCGCGACGCTAACTGAAGGCATACGAAACCGTAAGTCAAAATGAACCACGAAGAACAATGTTTCAAGAAGCAGCTGAAGGAAGCCCTTCGAGAAGGCAGGGCAGAAGGCAAGCGTCGCAGGTGTTCCATTCCGTAATAAGGCTTTTACTTTCGCTATCAGTGGAAAAAGCCTAGTTGTTCGCACACCTTTAACAACGTTACTGTTTATGCTGGAGTTCTATCCGCGTCGGCGTCGCTCAAATCTGGGCGCCGCAGAGTGCACAGAAGGAAAATGCCTGGCCAGAAGTTTGCGGGAAAGTGCCCAGGAAGCATGGAGTCAACGAAAAGGTGTGGGGAAAGAAAGAAACGCTTCAAGTGATCGGTATCGATCCTCGATTCCTCGCGTTATGAAATGGGAGTCTACCCGATTGCGCTATCATCGCATTCTGGCCACTCAGCATTTTCTTTGGGTTCGTAGCGTGGGTGCTGTCCTCGGACATTGTAACTTTAGATTTTGGACTTAACGGGCATAGATTGCGGATTTTGGTTTGACTCAGTTTGCACGGAGGAAGCTGCGCCTAGTGGTGACGTAAGCCTTGACATGCAGGTGTTCCCCTCTTTGAGAAAGATGGCATGCGCATGATGGCATCTGTGTTCGATCTTCCGATAAGAGCGGCAGACTTAAGAAAAGCAAAGTTAAAGCTGGTGAATACCACCATGTCCGCTGTTTCCCATGTCTTGACATATCAATTGCGAAGTTGACCGCATATTTTAGTCAGTGTCGGACGTTTTTTTCGCATTAGCGTTTTTTCGGAAAGCTGTTCAGAGATAGGTTTTAACGCTTGCATTACCCGCCTGTACTAAAGCGGTGCTTTTTACCAATCAGTGCCTGCAAATGCATCAGGGTTAACCTGCTTAGGCGGTTTTTAAAGCGAAGCTTTTTATGCCCCACTTGTGCCGTGGATCGTAACACAAAAACGCACTGTAAGAAGCCAACTTTAGAGAATGGGTTTCCGCAATCGCACACGTGACGCGCAGTGCCTCAAGAAACAAACGCTTCCAGTGATCGAAATCGAACCTCTGTCCCGCACGTTATGAAGCCGACGTATATGCGACTGGGCCATTCCGCCCCAGTTTGCACTACGACTTTGAATTAAGGTGCACAGGAGAAGCCGCGTTTTAACCATCGTTCTTTCAAATAAGAGGATTTGGTTTGTTAGGACAAACCACAGGAGTTAACTTTCGTGCGTAATAATTGTTGAAGTACTGCACAATCCGTGGAAAAAGCAACTCGCCGTAATGAAAAAAGTCGCAGTTGCTAGTGAACCAAATACTTCGATAACGGTTGCCTCCATTTTAACGAGAAGGTAGGCACAGTAGAACCTTATTCATACGTTTTAAAAGAAAAAAAAAGGGATAGAGAAACGTACTATCCACGAAGACGTATAATCCGCCGCGGTTAGCAAAAGCAATCGAGAGACGAACATGGGTACTTAATGGCCTGTGTCACTTGTACAGGTCTGTCAACGTCTGCTGGCGCATGCTGGGGCCCTTTGAGAGCAAGAGTTCCTTTTCTAATCATTGTGAACCTTTGTCCGCACTGCCATCGTCCTACGCGCTTCCAAGCCGACTTTAGAGTGAGCATATATGGCCGCCGCAAACGCCAGCTCTGCCTCCCAATCGTCTCCGCCATCTTTCTATGAGTATTCGGTCAGCGCGTGCGCTGCTTCATGGCGGGATTAGGCCACTATTTCCTCCAAGGTTAGTTTTTCGCAAGTTGGGAAGTCGTTATACCAGCGACGTTGGCTAAAAGCTGCGGCGTTATCAATGACTCCGGAAAGCCCAGCAGTACGGGAAATCGCCACAGTGACCCAGGAGGCCCTACAGCGGCTAGGCGCCTGCTTATTGCGTCGCGCGCGCTGAGGCTCGGTGCGCATGCACCACACCTCATTTTTTGTTCACCGTAAAACGTATCTTCCGGCCCCAGTGAGATAAAAATTTTAAGAACTTCACCGTACCCTCAGGGGACATCCGGTTATACCAGAACGTATTAACGAAAAAGAACACCTTAACGCTATGGGGCATTTTTAGCCTTTCCAATTGAGAGTGTAGTAACCGGACAACTGTACGAACCGGGAGCGTGTCAACTTATTTCAACTGTATTTTTTTTGCAGTCTGCAGTGCTTGTGACACGCAGAAAAGCACAAAAGTCGGCTTGTAAGGAATTAGAGCAGATAGAAATGCTAAACTTGCTGAAAAAAACGACAACAAAAAATTTAAAGGTATAACGTACACGCGCCTAGCGTACAAGAAATTAATTCAGGTGTATGACGAAAGAACCTTCATTAGGCCGAACCACAAGGCGTGTTGGCGGAGGCTGTAGCCATTGCCCGAACCGCTACCGTGACGACAGCTGTTATGCGTAACCACAAGCCACGACACCAAAACAAAGTCGGCGGTGACGTTTCACTACGACTAAACGACCTATCAATTGGTGTACCCTGCCCTATTAAGGAACACGTTACATACCTGTCAAAAACGACAGGACATAATTGCTGCTTTAGGAAGGAATTTTCAGTGAAAGCCCGCGACAGCATGATAAGGCGATTGTATGCTTTTCCGGAAGGATGTCACAAAATGTTGATTTAACGATGTGCAGGCACAGCAGCTAACAGCAGCTGCCACGAAGCGGAGCTGTTCCAAACACACACATTCGACCATTCGGCAATACCGGCTACAAAACGCATGTCCCGATGTATCTTACGTGCGCGCTGTAAGATATTTGTGGGAGATGTGGCATTCCATTTGAAACGTTTACGACGAAGCTCTTTGTGTCAACAAATCCCCGCTTGCAAAGAAAGCACCCACACTGCGGCTTTGTGAAAGCGCACTGATATATGGTCTCACGCCAACGCCACAGATTTTATTTCGGCTCGGTAACGCTACATGATAAAAGTTTCCCAATAACGGCGCAATATTTGCATGCCTCGCTGCAAACAAAGTCTGAAAACGCTACACTACGCCATCCTTGCCACGTGACCCGTTCCCCACTCTAACCTGTCCCTCCTCCACTCTTACTGTCATTTATTGCTCTTCTCATGATTCCAGTGGAGGTTTTTACAAACAAATATATTGCACCACAGTCCAACAGGTAGCGAGTCATTTTTTGCTACTGCGCGTGTATTTTCTTTTACGTCTGTGTCATCTACTCGGAGCAGCATCAGGCGAAATCAATATTTTCGTTGGTTCCTATATCTTTCCTCGCCGTGGCGCCATTTTTACAGCGTAGATTCGCAATCGTATCAATTATGCAACGTTTATTCCTAAGTAATTACCTTAATATCACTGGTACTGAACTTATATACGCGTGCGTCTTTATTGGCACTGAGTAACATGCGCTGCCCACAGCCATGCCAGCACTCTTAGTAGTTTAGAAAGGTCTTCCATACACAAATGTTGTGTTCAAGAATTTTTCAAGAGTATAATTTCTTGGGCTACAATAAAGAGCAAATTTTGATGAGCCTCCCTGCAGTTCTGTATATCGGAATAAATTTCAGTATATTCAGCCACGCAGCCAAAGAGAAACATCGCTTGAACACTAAGTATATGCAAGTCCAAACGTTCGAAACTACTAAAACTTTGGTAAAGGTTTACATTTGTCCACATGATGCAGTGCAATGACAACCTAAGACGTATTTGAGGTAAAATGTAAGTTCTTATCTTCAAGTTCCGGCCTTTATTTCTTTTGGATTATTTGTTGACTTGGTTTTTAAGACTACAAAAAAAATGACCGAATCTCACCCTAATCCGTAAGATTTGAAGGAATCGAAGCTGCACGAAACCTTCACGACCATCACGAAGGTTTAATCCAACGACTGCTGCCAGTTTGCTTCTTTCTCGCAGCCGCCACGACCTTTACTTCATAATTGTTGCTGGAAGTGTGAGCTTCTTTCATTTTTTAGAAGCTTTAACCATTGAATATCACATTGGAAGGGTGTAAGTTAAAACATGTCTTTCTTGTTCCGAGCAAGTTTGGCGACTATTAGGCGAGCGCTCGAGTTTTTGTTTTTTTGGCCAATCTTGGCCAATCACCTTAAATGATAGGCTTCGCGTTACAAACATGCCCCGGGGAAGCTGGGTGGTAGCCGCGAGGCAAGCACCTGTGAGCGCTCGGCTTTTTCTTGGTTTTCTTGGTCGCCACAATCTTGGCCAATCTCTCTAAGTGGGTATGCGAGGCTTGACAACCGTGCGCAAGGGACGATGGGCACTCGTCGTATACGCTCAAGCCTCCCCTCAAGGCAATGTCACTTCAGCGGATCCCTCTTCTTGTTTTGACGGGGGCCGTGAGGACGGTGCGTACTGAGGCCTTGAATGCGTTGACGGGCATTCCGCCTTTGGCCGAGGTTTTGGCGGCCCAGAGGGTGCAATTTTTGCTAGTTTCCCTGCGCCGCGAAGTAACTTACGGCCACCTCTCGCTGTCCCCGGACCGCGTACAGCGTACTTTTGATCCTTGGCGGCGGCACCCCGCATCTCGCGTCGTCTGTCCATTCCGTCGATTGGAGACGCCACAGGCACTCGCTTATGCTAGGTTACCGGGGTTGCATGTTTACACGGATGGTGCATTCTCTAATTCCTTGGCGGGTGCCGCCTTTGTAGTGTACACGCACACGGGTCGTTTAGTGGAAGCCAGGCGTTTTAAAATTTCGTCGGCGGATAGTGCTTTCGCGGCGGAATTGATCGCCCTCAGGGAGGCCCTCGTGTATCTAACCGGTTGCACGACGGAACGGCCTGTACGGGTCTACACAGATTGCTTGTCGCTGTTGACAGCGCTAGCCTCTTTGCGCACGCGTAACGAGGGCATAGAGGACATCCGCGCCCTTTTTTCAGTTCTTTCTACGCGCATGCGTCTTTTCCTTTTCCACGTGCGGGGCCACGCACGCATACCTGGAAACGAGATCGCGGATCATCTTGAGGTTAGGGCACGCACTGTGGGTGAGCCCAGGGAGTCAGCTTTATCGGTTCGGGTGGTAAGGTCGATGCTCGATGCAGAGGTATGGCGTGCGTGGTCGGTACAGTGGGCCACGGTTCATACGGATACGGAATTGTTTCGCTGGATACCGGTAGTTAGTTCCCTCCCCCCTAATTTCCCGCCCCATCGAAGGGGGATTTTCTTTATCACGGGGCACGGCCGCTTTCCTTTCTATCTGTATTACCTATCTCTCGTTCCTCATCCTCTTTGTTTCTGTGGGTCCGAGTGCTGGAACATTGAACATTATATGTCTGATTATAGCGAAACTGCCCAATTTCGCCAACGATTGCAAGATTTGCTTCACACTGACCTTACGCCCCTACTTTATCCCGCGCTATTGCGTAACCAGGGCGCTCTAGATATAATTATGGAAATGGTTGAATTCATTAATCTCTACACGCCCTCAACAGACTGACGTGATTGGACCGCCGGGTGCGGCCTGAGAGAGTCGCCCTTTTTGTATGTCTGTTGGTATTCTGCGCTTTTGCTCTCACTGTGCAGGTCCCGAGACGCCCTGGTGTTCTGTTCCGGGCTCCAGCGTGGGACCCGGGAGTTTGAGTTGGCTGCTCGGGCTCCTGCTCTCGGTTCCTGCGTGGACCCGGTCTGCCTGCGGCTCGTCATCACCGTCCCCTTAAATTTTGGTCGGATTGGTTGAGACCAGTCCCATCATCATGGAGGGTGTTTTTTAGTCCAGCCAGGAGAAGGAGGCATGGTTTTTCACCCTCCAGGGATGGGCTAGTTTATCCCTTTCGCGGTCCGCTTAATGTTTGGTCAGGAGAGGACGAGACCAGTCCCATCACGATGGGGGGTGTTTTTAGTCCAGCCAGGAGAAGGAGGCAAGGTTTTTCACCCCCCACGGATGGGCTAGTGCACCCCTTTTACATTGGCTTTCAATAAATGCCGCTGTTTGCCGGTTACCTCCCGAGGCTGTGGTTAGCGATGATGGATCAGGGAGTTAGTGGAGGGGAGATCCTTTCCCCAATGAATCCCCAACTGTCCGAGATGTCCTGCGAGCGACCATCTCCGGGACCATGACAGTCCTCGACGCCTTGCTGCGGAGCCAGGCAGCAACGGCCCTTGACAGACAAAATGTCCTTGACCTCATCTTGCATGACCAGGTGAGCCTTCACATACTCGACGCTCAAGTTCAGGAGAACCTGAAGAATGAAGAATTTGATGCCGACGTTTTGGAAGCGATCGATTACGACGAGCGTATCTGCGCCCTGCGAACGCGCGTACGCTTCTCTGCGAGCGAAGACTCTAACGCCAGCCCCATCCTTCAAACTCAGGCGGCCCTGTTTACTACCCGCACCGCAACGTCGACTATTTTTTCGATCCCCAATGAGGCCCGGCGGGCATTGGTCCCGGGTGACGTGCCGCCCGTCCGGGCAATGGCTGTTGCGCGGGTAGTAGTACAGGAAAGAGACGATGGAGGCGCTGCGGCCTTTCCGGACGTCAAGCAAGACCCCGAGGTGCTCAGTCAGGGAGAGAGGCTCCGGCTACTGCGCACCCCTGCTGCTTCCATGACTGCCCTTTTGGAGAAGTCTCAAGGACCCTCCCGGTACCTCGGCGTCGCTGACGCGACTATCGTCTCGGAGTCGGCTCAGCGACCCTGCCTTGAATCTAGCCTCGACAACGAGACTTCTGCTTTGGAGATGTCTAAGTGGCCCCAGACAGACGCTGGCATCACAGACGCGATTCTTGCTTCAGAGACGTCGCTACAGCCCTTCCGCAACTTTCGCATCGACGAATTGACTTCCGCTCGGGACACGTCTGTCCCGTTATGCCACGACCCTAGCGCCGATGATGCGACTGTTGTTTTGGATATATCCGAGCTTCCCTGTTGCGACCATTACGTCGGCGGCGAATCTCTCGTTTCGCAAGCAGTTCAGCAACCCGGTTTCGATTCGAAGATATTTTCATTGGGTCCAGCAACAAAAACACTATTCGTGCAGAAGGTGAAATCCCTTCAGGGGATGACGAAGCGCCTGCTTCTCCGACGCTCTGTGAGCGAGCTTCGGCGCCGGAAGCGAGCTTCGACCGCGCTAGTCCAGGCCCGGTGGGGAGGCATCCTCAACAAGAGCTTCGATGGTGACTACCCCTTCAACAAGAGCAAGTCGATGCTGGATGCGCCTTTGTACAGTGTTTATAGGTCCGAAGAGAGCGAAGTCCCGTGGTTCGCAGAGAAACCGGGTGTGCTTCTGGAACACACCGATTACTTCACGGAACGCCTATCAGATGTGGGCGATACGACAGTGCCACTACTCTCGCCGCAGGATCTCTGCAAATGTGACCGACCGCAGCAGCTGTTCCCATTCGATCCCGGTGGCCACCTTGAAAAAGCTGTTTACAGAAATCGATTGCACCGAGATGCCCAACCAAATGCTCCACTGTTTCCCCAAGCCAGCCTGCAAGCATCACTGCTGTGAAATCATGCGCCGCTATGGAAATCGAAAAACTAGTCGTAGTGGGGCCCGGACTTCGCCACTAACCGTGCCGCTGCCAGCTAGCTCCTAACGAACTTGGCGGTGGAGGGAGTGTGTTGAGAAATAAAGAAGCGCAGGCAGGGGGCGACGGTAGTCGAAGAGGAAGAGGAGGATCGGGGCGCTCGCTGCCTAGACAATCGACTCCATCACCGTATCGGAAGCCAGACGCAGCCAGATCTGTAGTTCTTGTACGCAGCTTGTGAGTCCGTAACGACCTTGGTGACGTTAGGTTGCAGGAGTGCGAGGGCTATCGCCACTACTTCTGCTTCCTCTGAAGATGGAGTGTTGATCGATGCGCAGGTGACCAGCTTGTCCAACCCGGTGACCGCGACCGTTGCCCTTGTGGAGTGTTTGGGCAGGGAGGCGTCTGTGTAGAGGACAGTGTCGTCTTCCTCCAGGGTCCTGGAGAGGGCTCTGGCCCGGGCGTCGCGCCGTCCGGCGTGCCTTGTGGGGTTCATGTTGCGCGGTAATGGTTTGCTTTCCATCTTCTCAGTCCACTCTTCGGGTAATTGGCCGTGACAGGTATAGTGGGATTGCTGCCATCCAATCTTGCGGAGGACGCTTCTGCCCGCCTTGGTATGGCTAAGGCGGACCCTTTGATTGGACAGGTGGGCTTCTATAAGCTCGGCTACTGTGTTGTGGACTGCCATTTGTAGTAATTTTGTTGTGGACGAGTTTGTGGGAATACCCAGGGCCTGCTTTGTGGCTTTCCTGATTATTGTGTCAAGTTGTGTTACATCATTTTTCAGGAGTTGCATATACGGCGCTGCGTAGATAATTCTTGAGGTAACAAAGGCCTGAACGAGGCGCAATGTGTCTGATTCTTTCAGACCCCTCCGCCTGTTGGCCACTCGCCTGATCATGCTCAAGATCTGGTCTGACGCGAGCTTGATTTTTCTTATCATAGCCGTTGCCTTGCCGTCTGCCTGGATCAAGAGGCCTAGGATCCTGAGTTGAGGTACCGGAAGGATGCGGATCCCTTCTAGAGTGATTCCAATGGTTTCTGATCGTTTCCCTGATGTACGTGGTCTAACAATGGTCAGCTCCGACTTTTGAGGCGAACAGCAAAGGCCACAGGCCTTCACATAGCTGTTAACCGTCTCAGCTGCTTTTTGGAGCCGGATTCTTTGGTTGGCCACTCCCCCACTGAGAGAATGTTCTACTCTGGGGTGACGCACCTTTCGAGAACACCCACAGCAACTCTCAGCTGTGCAGTCCGTAGGCCTTACGTTCGGGTTTGGGTTGTACGCGTGAATCAGTACTGGCTGCTTATCGTTCACTTAGCAATGTTCTGGGTGGGTGCCGGTTGTAGGTGTTTAATTCCAAGATGTGATGTTTGTACCAACGTACTAAATCTCAAAATGACAGGTTAGGCCTCACGTCATGGGGCTAACAGCCTTACGGCACGCAGAGCATGCAACTCTTTTCGTGAAGAATTGGTTGGTTACTATGTGAGTTTTCAAAACCGCTCCGACGATGCCTTCGACGGTGATGTTCCCTTTTTTGTAATAGCAAAGAGAGCGTTTGTAATTTTCGACAACTGTAAACCGTAAAAAAATGTCGTGTACCTAATCGACTGCGTATTTCCCGAGGCTATGTCCCGCTCCTTGTACAAAGTGGGCCCTGAACACGATGTTCTACGGACAGCAAGGAGAGTGCCAGGGCCAGCAACTGTAAAAGCTTTCATTTTTGAGCTACATTCGTGAACATTACGCAAGAATACTGCGATATGACGGGTAGCGCAGCTAACCTAAAAAGATGGGTCGGACAATGGCACGGTGACTGGCTGGAAACTCTACATACCTACAACAGAATTTCTTGGTCAACAGGGCCGGCAACTTAACCCGGAGTACCCTCGGTGAGGTATCGATATATTTCAAAGTATTGGGCAGAAAGAGCTCAGACGAATGCGCGTGCAGACCGCACAGTGCGAGGGTTGCAGCCTGTCTCTTTGCCCGCGCAACATGATTACAATATATTCCTTGTTTCAAAACACTGGCATATCATGCAAGCACTCTCTTGTTCTAGACTAAATGTGCAGACGTTTTACCGCAATTTTGCGGTATTTGTATGCCAGTGAACTTATGAGTGGACGAGTAGGAGAAACTTATTCAGAAAAGTTTAACGGGGAAGCCTGTCACTCCCACACCAATTTGTGAGACAACTTGGTTTCCCTTTTTCTGAAAGACCAGGTTGACCCGTTTATTCGCACCTGCTTGCAGCATACTGTTGGAAGTGCTTTGCCAAACCTCCCTGTGCCGTCAGGCGATGCTGAACGCGTTTTGTTTGTCTTTTTGTAGGAGAAGAGGATTATCTTGTCGCTTTTCAATGACCCCTTTTTGAAATAAATTTGCGTGAACTGTAAACCGCAAAAAAATGCCGTGTACCTAATCGACTCGTATTTCCTGAGACCATGTCCCGCTCCTTGTATAAAGTGGGCACTGAAAACGATGTTCTACGGACAGTCAGGGGAGTGCCAGTGTCAGCTGCTGCAAAAACGTTTTTTTAACTACATTCTTTTACACTTCCAATAAAAACGTATATGTTAGAGAAGGGTTTATTTTTGCATTGTGATTCCGAATTTTTACTGTATAAAAAGTCTGAAAATCTCAAAAACGTCTTCGTCGACCGTAGGGGCGCCGCATTTCGAGGGGAGGGGGGGATGCTGTGAAACTTACGCCGAAAAAAGCGCTCCAGTTACGGCACGCAGACTTCGCTTCCTGGATGTAAACCTGGGTGTCCTATCATACGATTTCCCTTTTCCTTTTGGGCTTACACAGAATATGGAAGATCAGAATGTATGTTAGAAATGAAGATGCCAATCTACAGTCTGTAGGACACCTGTTTGCAGAACGCCTGTGTAAGCTCCGGAGGGCCTTTTTGAAACTAAAGAACAAAGATGAAGAAATTTTTGTTATCAATGAACTCGGCGTATTAAGAGTTCACTAAACGTAGCTACAAAAAAAAGCTTGTCTGCTTTTTATGTAAGCTTTTTTCCCGCGATCCCCCCTTAAGGATGATTTTGTTGTACGTGTTGTACTGGCCACAATGGCAATAAGAAAAAAATGCCGAAATGGAGTAGTGGGATAGACGCCGGCATCATAACGAGGAGGAACCCGAGTTCGATTCCACCAACTTGAAGCATATTTAAAGCAACGCTTTCTACCTCTACCAGCCAACGTTGATTTCGTGGCTTGCGTGACAAGAAACTTTCAAAGCGTCTGGGAAGGCGCAGGGCACTGTTCACTCACGGAGCACAGTGTAGATGGGCGGCGATAGGGTTGTATTACACAGCCTTCCCCGTGCTCAACAGGCGGGCGCGTAGGCGGTACCCTTCCGTCGGCTATGTCGCCTGCCTTAGCGACGGTATTGGCCCTAACGACGGAACGTACACGAAGAAAACTGAACCGAGTCTCCAAGCATAGCCACGCATAAACTTAGCCGAACCAAGAATGAGCTACGTGGGGCTTCGATCATTGCTGTTCGTCCAGCTTTCTCGCACAAAGTGCGAAGCTGCCTCAACTGTTAGGAAGGTCGGGAACGACACAACAGTAGAAACCACATTAAACTTCCTTTGAACCGCCGTTTCGAAATATAACGCGCTAAGGGCCATTGCTTTAGATATGCACACACCCTGCGCGTAGGCATTTGTAGCCAAGCGTACCCGCACAATTATCGCTTAAAATATCAGATCCTTTCGCTAATGCTAAAATACCAGGGTTAATTTTACCTTAACTCCACGACGGCGATTTCTGCCTGCAAGCAAATTTGAAAGATGTTGGAATATCCACTTTTTCCTACCCTGAAGCAAGGCCCCGACACCACAATATAACAATTACGCCGAACCTTTGCCATTATTACAGTCGTCTGAGTAATTCGTGAATTATTTGCTCACAGGTTATCTCTTGCAGCCCACGAAGTTAACCTTGTGTTTGTAAGTTTCGGAAAACATATCTGTGTTCAATTTTTATAACGCTAATGTAGAAGAAAATTGCATTGATTGGTTGCTCGAAATCATAACGCTTTTTTTCAAAATGTACACTTACGTGGTATGTTCGGGCAGCCGAAAGCAACGTTGAAATGTCAGTGGAGCGGACCAGTATCACTGGACAGCCCTGGTTTAAGTAAGCGAAGAGCAACCACAACCCGCTGACGTGCATGATGGGTACTGACTGGAGAAAGCAATCCTCCTTGTTGAACACGGAAGGGTCATTGTACCTGCAAAGTGCCCAAGAATAAAATTTTTAAGTGCATCACTCCTGTAAGAAAGCCATGTTCTTTGCATAGAAGACCCCCATAAAAGTGTTGGTTGTCGTCAGCTATTGTGTGGAAAGACCTTGCGCATCGAGATTGTATAAAAGGAGGTAGAGAAGTAAAGAGCGGAAAAAGAAGCAGCAGCATCTTGGAGCGGCGGCCATCCGTCTCTCCTCTCTTAACTAGACCCTTTTGTAACATTTGGTCCCGCGATCCGGTGCAGGAATGACTGTAATCTATACGCACGAAAAGCAGGGTCATTTCTTTTGTCCACTCCGCCACTTCACTCTGCGAGTGGGGGAGAAATATTCTGAAACGTAGGGCGTTGACCCTTACGGGCGAAGACAAGGAACGTTTCAACGATGTGATCGAAACTGTCTGATGGATTTCTGCGTATTAGGAGGCTGCTAAACGAAGTTAGTTCTATGCTCAGCAGCGAAAAGATGGAGAAGGTAAAACTATTGGGAATGCTATGCGCTGGACAGGGGGAGGGATTAGAAGCTGCCAAGTCACCAGCCGACGTCCTTGGATTTCTTAACTTCGGCTTGAAGCTTTGTACACTGACTAAAGGAGGAACAGGAAGAAACACATTTTTCAGATCCCGCATTCGGATTGCAAACTTGAACGGGAATCGTTGGAAACGGCAGAAAGCACTGTTCCCTGTCGGGAGGCAGTGCTGCGGCGTGTATCGAGAAATCGTCCCGGCGTGACCGTAGCATACGATAGCTGCTGCAAGGTCGCGGCAATCGCCCGAAACGCCGTGGTGTCCACGTCCACTCTGAATAAGTAATAATTGTTCGAAGTGACTATTTGGGAATCAGCGCGACAATTTGCATAACACAACATTTCAGAAGACAGCCAGTCCTCGTGGGCCCTCTAGAAAGATAATTTTCTGCCGCGACGACTTAACACGCCTAAACAGTTTGATCCCGGTTCGGCTGAAGACAGCAAATAAACAGCTCCACTGATGGTTGAACCATATCTCCAAACATGAGAGTGAATCCCCAGACACTTTTGAATCAATTCGTCAACGAGTGAGAGCAGCAGACCGAGCAGGTCTCTAAACGTTGAGGATGCTGAAAAAAGGCAGAGATTCCAGTAAAGCTTAAGATTAGGATTAGGATTAGGAAAAACTTTATTTGTGCCTGCAAAATGACTAAACGCCGCGAGGCGGGCCTGGCGTCGTCCTAGAGAAGGCCGTTACTAGGCGCAGCGCCAACGCTTCCCGTCACCGGGTCGCCTGGTCGGTGCTTTTCGAGCGCACCCAGGACTTGCTGGACAGCCCAGAGTTGAGTGTCCTTGTTGCTACTGCGTGCAGCGTCCTAGTGCTGTAGCGGATCAGTTCTTGATTGAGCTTCGTTTGGAAACCGCGCACAGTCCCAGAAGATGTGCCACTTGTCTGCCAGACCCACACCACACACCTTACACACGCCCATCGAATAAAGTTCTGGATGAAACCTGTGGAGCGTTGCTGCCGGAGCGACGATGGACCCGGTCTGGAGCTGTCGTAGTAGAACTGTCTCCTGCCGGCTCAGGCCCTGGAGGGGGGGGGTGGCATGACCCATCGAGCCAGGCGGTAAGCCTGGTGATCTCGTTGTAGCTCACGAGGCGATCTTTGTTCGCGAACCACCACGGACGGTCGGTCTCGGAGGAGCGGAGGGTAAGTGCTCGCGCCTCCGAGTGTGCCGTGTCGTTGTGGCTGGGTGCAGTTGCGCATTCGCCCATGTGCGCCGGAAACCACTTGACAAAAAATTATCCGCACCTCCCCGAGGGGGATTATGAGGATGCAGAGCATAACGGACTGACTGGCGTTGTTTGAAGGTGCGCCAGACAGTTCGTTAGCAGATTCGTTGGCGTCCATTTTCAGCGCATCGAGACGGCACTGCGCATATCAACCGAAGAAGCAACTGATCCAGCGGCGCACGCACGGCGTATATAAAGCAACTGCAGTGGAGAGGAGTATCAGAGAGAGCCGCGCCTGCGCGCTTATCACACAGCTTGCGGATGAGACACGGAGGGAAAGCGCGCCAGCGCACAGACGACGTGGAGAGGAGAAGGGGAGAGGAGGGTACGAGCGCGCGGTAGCAGCTGACGTGGAGAGGAGGAGGAGAGAGAGACGCACATGCGCTATCAAACAGCTGGTTGGTGAAGACGCGGGAGGGAGAAGCGCGCTTCGGGCGCACAGACGGCGTGGGGAGAGGAGAAGGGGAGAGGAGGGGTACGAGCACGCGTTATCACACAGCTGGCGTGAAGAGGAGCGGTGCGGACGGACGCACGTTCGACGCATGACAGGCCCCCGCTATAAGATGCTCTGCATCTAAAACTTCTCTGCCCTGGAGCCTTGCCTTGCCGATGATGGCGGCCGCCTTGGCACAAACGCGACCTTTCGCGTAGTTGCGTACGGCAATTGTCGATTCACAGAGCCCTGTGCGGCACTCAACCTCAGAGATGGCCAGGGAGATGGCGATTTCCTCGGCGTCCGTGGCTTCGGTGTACCGTGCGCTCGCAGTCGTGGTCTTAGTGCCCGTGGAGGCCTTAAAGGCGACCGCGACGTAGCCTTCGTGCTGGTACTCAGTTGCGTCGACATAATGAGCGTGCCCGTCTTGGGCATGCATCTTGATGAGGGCTTTGTCCCGCGCTGCCTGCCTCTTCTTGTTGTGCTCCGGGTCACGTTTCTAGGTACTGGGTCAACGCTTATGAGTGCCATCGCTTCCTCGTTTATGTCGCGCGGTCGGCGGTCCGGTGAGCGAGGGTTATAGCCAAGTTTTTCGAGGATTTGGCGTCCGGTCTTTGTCATGAAGAGACGTTCCAGCTGTGCCGCCAACTGCGCCTCCGTGATTTCTTCCAGGGTATTGTGCACTCCTAGCTGTAGTAAGCGCGCAGTGCTCTTGGTTCCCATGAGGCCCAGTGCCGATTTGTAAGTCTTACGCATGAGTGTATTGATCTTGGCCCCTTCCATGACCCTCCAATTATAGTACGCGGCCACGTACATAATGTGGCTGATGACGAGGACTGGACGAGTCTCACGAGGTTGTCCTCCTTCAGGCCGTTCTTCTCGAAGAAATGCGGCGAATTATGCGAATTGCCTCGGCCGTCTTGCTGTTGAGCTTGGTAAGGGATTCACCTTTGGTGTTGTTCTTGTCAATGATCATGCCCAAAACCTTGAGTCTTGTTACTTCAGGGATGTGTTGCCCCGATGCGGTGACTATTTTGATACGGTTGGCTTCGCGCTGCGGCGTATTGCCCCTGCGTTTCGGTGCGAGCACGAGTAGTTGAGACTTGCTTGGTGAACAGAGCAGGCCGGCACCAACGAGATGCTGCTCGATGGCAGTGACTACCGCTTGCAGTTGACTCTCGATGTATGCGTCGTGTGCCGCCGGCGACCAAGAGCGTGATGCTGTCGGCGTATATGGTATGCCGGACGCCGGTTCGCGCTAGCGCCTCCGCAACCCCAATAATGACGAGGTTGAAGAGGAACGGTGAGACGACTGATCTTTGCGGCGTGCCTGTGCGTCCGAACATCTTTTTTTTTAAGCTGTAGGTCTCCCGCGTGGAGTTCTACCATCCGATTCGTAAGGAAGTCCTTTATGTAGTCATAGCTGGTTTCACCCATGTTCAACTAGGAGACATGTGCCAAGATCGCCGAATGATTCACCTTGTCGAAAGCACCCTGGAGATCCAGGCCAAGGATTACGCTGTTATCTCTCGTGCCTTCCTTGTCAATTATTTCCGCCTTAAGCTGGAGCATGGCGTCTTGCGTGCTCAGCTTGTGTCGAAACCCTATCATGGAGTCTTGATATAGGCCTTCCTTTTCGAGGTAGTCTTGCCACCGGCGCACGAGAACGCGCTCCAGCACTTTGCCCACACCGGACGTGAGCGTGATTGGACGCAGGTTGTTGGTGTCTGGCGGCTTGCCCGGTTTAAGGATCAGGATGGTCTTGGCACATTTTCACTGGCACGGCTGCCTGCCCGATCACCAGCACTCATTGTAGCATTGGGTAAGGGACTCTACCGATTTGTCGTCTAGGTTTTTAAGCATCTTGTTCGTGACCAGGTCCGGGCCGGCTGCCCCGCGGGTGTTTAGCTCGTGCAGCGCAGCTCGCACCTCCGCCATCGTGACGTCCCGGTCTAGCCGCGCATTGGGTGACCCTGCGTACGGTAGGTGGCGCTGTCTGGGGATAGCAGGAAGGTATTTGTCCTCCAGTCTCTTGAGCACAGCGTCTTTACCTTCCTGCTGCACCGCTGTGTGCACAAGCCTAGCGAGGTGGTCTCGTTGGTGTGACATGGTTTTAGCCTCGTCAAGCAAGTGTCGTAGGAGGTTCCATGTTCTGCGACGATGTAATTGCCCGTCGGCCTTGTTACAAATCTCGTTGCACTGCTGTCTGCACAGGAAGTTGCAGTGCATCTCGATGGCCCGATTTAACTCGGCCAGTTTCTTGCACAGTTTACGGTTAAGGCTCTGTTTCTTCAAGCGTTCCATGATGGAGTGAGTAAAGATGGTGGTGGTTCGTTTACCCGAAGTCCGGTGTCGATCAGGAACCCAATCGCCCGGGCTCCAGTTGATTTGGCAGGAGGCTTGCAGGGCGATGGTGTTGAAGTTCTTGGAGACGGCGGTTGAATGGACGAACTCGAGACGTTGGGGTTGATTAAGTGAAACGACGAGTTTATAGACAGCTATTTACAGTAGGAAAACTGGGCACATTAGTAATGAAAAGAAAAAGTTCGAACTTCAGCTAGACGCTAGCTCCGAGTGCGCACAAATCACTCCAGCTCCTCAACTTGTTCTAACTCTCCTATTCTCGGAGCGTACACAAACCGCTCGAGAAACGACGGCCGAGACTCTGTCTCGCCGCAAGATCCGTCTAGTTGCCCGGTACGGCGCTGTACCCTAAACCTTCGACGCGATCTTAATATCCTGCCTAGGGGGCTCACGAATCCCAACCTAGCTTTAACGGTCGAGACTCCTTGTGCCGCCGGGAACTGCCCAGTTCAGTGCTCAGACGAGAACCATTTCTAACAGCCAAGTTCGGCCTTAGAACACCTCGAGATCACACTCTCTCGGGAACACCCCTGTACCGTTCGTACACGCGTAAGGAAGTGACCGAATTCACGTAGACAGCTGTCACTCAGCACGCTATGGAATATTCAATGAGGCGCCGCCATCTTTGAGTCAACGGCACGCTCGCGGACGAGAAGGTGCACGCGATTCCGCGGGGTGAGAGCGAAAGGCGGCGACGGTGCACTGTGCCGGCCGGGGCGCGTTCACAATGGTGTCTCGCGCGGCGCGCGCGTCGAAGCTGGTAATCCCACCCCCTCCGCGCGTCACGTTGCCGGTTTTCGAAATCCGGTGGCGCAGTCTGTTTCCTCAATGGGGGATTACCTCTGTGGTATGCGGTGGGCCAGACAATCCGTCTCCCGTGCGCGCCGTGACCAAATTGGCGACGGCTGCGGCGTAGAGTCCATCGTGCTGGGCCCCAAGAGAGAGTGGCGGGTTCTCATGCCCAGCACGGGCGCCTGGCTGCTTATCTCATAAGTGGACATTAAAGAGTGTTTGACCTCGATGAGGTGGGCAAGGCGGCTATCTACGCTTACTATGTCTTCGTCGGTTTCCTCGGTTTTGGCGGCTGATCGCACGGCTTTGCGAAGCGCGGCGGACCACTCACTTATGTCTCGAATGCCCGGACAACTTTTGGGTTGGTTCTGTCGGAAACAGTCCCAATCTGTCCATTTGTGCAGCACGGTATTACCCCCGATGGGACCGGGTATCCTGATCTCGAGAATGTAGTGGTCACTGCCAAGATCAACTCCGGTGTTTGCCGACGCGATCTTGCCCGTTCCATCGGAGTTGCCTATCCTGGTTAGGTTGGTGGGGTCCATGATGAGTACGTAGTCGTTGTCCAGGGCGCTTTGCAGCAGGTCACTGCTCTTGATCGTGTCTCGGAGGTAGCCCCATGCTGTGTGCGATGCGTTAAAGTCGCCACCGATGACCAGCGTGCTACCCCTGGCCTTTGTGCTGGCCTGGTGGAGGAGGGAGCGGAATTTCTGGTGTATGTGCTTGGGGTTGCTGTAAAACTTGAGCAGGAACAGGCTGCCCTTGCGTTGCTTGCTCGGTATGATCTCCGTAAAGGGGTACTGAGTCTTGATGTTTCCTTCCTTGATCGTGTGCTCCACAAAGGTGTGTACACACGCCTCGGCCTTGGGCGAGGCTAACGTGTGCTTTGTACCTAGCGAGGGACGGGGCTGCCGCGACCGTTTCTTAGAGCATGATCACGTCTGGTTTCCTGTTAACCATCGTTATGTGCTGTTGTATTACCGCCTTCTTGTGATCAAAGCTGTGGCAATTCCACTGCCAGATCGTGAGATCCGATTGCGGTTTTACTGCTGCTGTTGGGGAGATATTGAAGAGATATTGTGAGAAGAAATCGGGTATGCGCAGAGACGTCCTCCTTATGCTCTATCGCATGTACGTGCGCCCTATTCTGGAATTCGGCTGTATCCTTTTTTCTAGTCATCCGTTCTACAAGCTCTGACCATTGATTACATAGAAATGCAAGCTTTGCGATTGTGTTTGGGATTGCCAAGGTACGTCCCCGTTTGGGGATTGTACTGGCAGGCTCGAATCCTTCCCCTGATATCTCGCTTCAAGGTGTTGAAAGTAGAAGCATACCTTCGTGCAATAGAATTGCCTATATCACGATCACAAATGGTTTTTGTACACTCCCCAGAGTCCTTTTTGCCCAATCATGGCCCATGTACAAGCGTCCACAGTTAGTGTTCGTCCAGTCCTTGCTCGCCCCTTTAAATATCAACATATTATCTGTACGTACGTTTGACTATCGCACTGCGATGGTGGACATTGACTTCGTCAACATTTTTCCCTCCAATGCCAAATGCTTGCCGGAGAGAACGATATCTGGCCTATTAGAAAACTACCTAGAAGAGTTCCTGAGACAGGTGGTTATAGCCACAGATGCTTCTGTTCGAGACAAAAAAGCTGGTGTAGGTATCTTTTCACCTGCGCTTGACTGGGCATTTCCTGTTCGTCTTCCAAATTTCACGTCAATATATTTGGCAGAATTTTTGGGAATCGCGCTCGCTCTTCGAAAGCTCAGCGAAGAGCATTCCCAGGTGATCATTGTGACAGATTCTTTTTCGGTTTCCTCCACTTTATCTTCACCAACCTTTTCTCCACTTTGCCGATCACTGTCGATGCTTATACCGGCACATGTCATAGATATCTGTGTGGTCTGGGTCCCAGGGCACAGAGGAGTTGAACTTAACGAAACTGCTGATTACGTGGCAGGAGTAGCTCTGAATGGTCCTCTCGTTGATACTGTGCCCCCGATAGCCTGTGTTGTTGGAACTAGGTTTCGAAGGTACAGTTCACTGGAGAGCTTCCCACAAGACAGCATCGCTGGCTGCTCAGACATTGAGCATCTCCGGTACTCTTGGAAGTGTGACTTTGCGCAGTATCGGCTGTGCGAGGTCACACTGACTTGCTTTCGATGTCGAACACCTAATTTGAATTTTTTTCTACACCGTGCACGCATAGCGCCATCGGCCATGCGTCAAGAGGAGGAAACACTTGACCACTTCCTGTTGTCTTGTAGGCGGTTCTCTTCCCTCCGAAATCATTACCTGGAAGTTCCCCTCCGGCGCCTGGGTCTCGCCTTGTCGGTGCCTAATTTATTGTCATGTGGGGCAGTCGGGCTTGGTCGGTGCAACGGGGATGTGGTTCGCGCTCTTCACTCATTTATTGCCGAAACAGGTCGCTTGCCTTGTTAATCAATAGCATTAACCAATTTTTAATCGTTTATTGAAATACCTGCTGGTACAGTAGTATTGAATTTCTTTTGGTTCCAAAATAGTTATCATCACTGTACCTTATTTTCCCTTCATTTGAAACTAATTACTAAGCTTCTTCAGCAGTGAAATCACAATGACACTTGGCCAATCCCCCAGAGTGGGTACGCGCCATTCTTGTTCCGGATCCAACCAACCAACCAATCTACCAGCGGGGATGATGGAGAAGAGGTTGTGAAATAACTAGAGAAAAGAAAAGCAGCAGTATCTTGGAACGGCTGCGTCGTGTATTTCCTTTCTTCCCTCGAGTATTGTTTACAGAGGTAATGTTGTGTAAATGTGTAAATCTCCTCGCTCATCTTGCACACATTAGCAATGCGGACGTTTATACACCGTGATTTCTCGTGACCCGCACAAGATTTTTATTTTCAGTGCATTTCTCGCATCGCTTACAAAGTGCGGTACGGCGCTCATCATTAGTTCGTAACTAGAGAGGTTTTGTGAAACAAGTAATTGTTGTGCTTGTGTACAGAGTTTAGTTTTCATTGCTGCAGTGGATCCGCTTCAGGCCAAGAAGTCGGGCGTTAGGGGAACTAAAATTGTTTGAGACCTATTCATTTCTAGAAGTAAATGCTCACTTTCACCATTATCTACGAATACTCGTTTCTGGTCTTGTGATGCATGGATCGCCATACAGGCCTGTTTTAGCCTTGGGTTAACTACCTTGTGCTCTATAAAAGTGGGAATCACCCATAGATTTTTCTCAAGGAGAAATACAAGGTTCTGATAAAGACAGCCCAAGGTTATGACAGCCCTTCTCTTCAGAGAAAGATGCATGAGTAAAACCTGAAACCTGAGTGACAGTCAAAATCCCAAATCCGAACTGTTTTAGGTGTGTCGCTAATGGCCTAGTTGGCTAGATTTGGGCTTCATAACGCGAGACGCCCACGTTCTATTCTGACCACGAGAATAGTTTTTTTTCAGGTTCTTGTTGTGCCCTAGGGGAAAACCATAATCATCATAAACACCCCGTTGTGTAAAGTTGGCTTTGCAGCGGTGAGTGTTCACCTACGGTCACCGCCATTGATACAAACAAAGCTTCACATTCAATTGGAGTAAGTATTGTAGGGTGGACTCATTGACTGAAGCTCTTTTACTGTGCTCATTTGCAGGTTTCAGGCTGTCGAATCTGCCAGTCTTGACTTAATATCGATTGGTGAATGGGTAAAAAGGCGTCGAAGCGTGAGTATTTATCCAGCTTTACCTCCAGCGTCCCCTCTACCACATGTTTTTGGCGCTTTTTCAGAAATAAATGTTCCTTCATACATCACGAGGACGCTTAAATTGGGGATGCGGCCGTAAAAACAGTGATTTGTTAATTTTTGCCTTTTGTCTTCACCTCGAAAATCCTACTGGTTTCGCATGACTGAAAGTACATTGATTTCTGATAATAATTCCTGAAGGTAGCCGGTTTAAATAGTTACCTCTGTACGAGGACCATAAATTTGGTATGCTTTCATTTCGTATAATAGTGGTAGCCTTCATCTCACAACGCAGATGCGAAGTTTCACGAAAAGGCCACAGTCGCATTTTTTCCCTTCCTATCCGCTTTGTTGCCATTTCTAGTAAGTGATAGTACTGAACGGTACAAGGTTAAGTCTAGCAGCATGGCGTGGCTTTAGCCAATGGTCAGCTCTATCACCGAGCTCTTACTGTAGAGATTTGGCTGAGATAGAGTTTTTTCTGTACCATGGTGAAAATATTTTAGTTTCAAAATATCTCCACTCAGATGAAACGGCCACTGAGGAGGTAGCGCCATGGTGCCCGGTACTGATATTCCGTGCCCCGCAGTAGGTCACCCCTATAGAGTGTGCTCTGAGCCAAGGAGGGCTGCCCTCCTGGGCTGCATTTTATAGTGCACGTTATTCCGTGGTTGTGTTCGGCGTGGCTCTTGCTCTAACCTACAATCATTTGGTCAGTTTTGCTTGCCTGACTGTGTGTATCGCTTTCTTGGAAATTTTCAGCAATTGGTTTACCAGAAGTTAACAAGGTGTTGCTCAAGTAGTATTTTCTAGCAACCATGGTGCTCAGACTTGTCTAACAAAATAGACAATTGCATAATGAAGGACCCCACAAAAAAAGAACCTTTGCGGTTTTTGGTGCTTCGTACTGCAAACAGTTATTCCTCCCTTTCACTACACTTAACGTGCCGGGCCACTTTTATGCACTAATGGGGAGGTCATTCTGAGAAAAAAATAAACAATGTTGTGAAGCATGCCCAAATCAAAAGGCAGTGTGGCTTGTTTGCCATCATTCACAATCTGAGGCCTTTAACACATCCAGTTGACCATTGTTGGCAGCCGCCATTAAGTTAAATCGTGAAGGTTGCCGACTGAAATACACCAAAATGACCACTCAAAACACAATTTTCTTCTAATCAGCTGATATGAGTGAAACTCCTGGCAATGAAATGGGGACCACTAGGCACGTGAAAGATGTAAATAAACAGGTTTCAAGTCGTCAGCTAGCCCCAATATATTGTGGTTCTGGTGCTGGAGTTGCCGGAAACATTATCTCATGGGGGCATCCTGAATTCTGAAAGCAAATATCCGCCTCGACAAGCCCACATCCCGTGAGGAAAACCCGTTTACCAGAATTAAACCCTCGCCGGGACGCAAGCTTGCCCCTATTTTCCTGATTTCAACATTTTGTTTAGCAGAGGAAATTGGTCGTGGCTGCAACGTTCCGCAGGGCCAGGTCACGCGTTGCGGTGCTTCATGGATAAACGGCTGCAATAAATGGGACCAACATCGGGAGTACCAGGTGTGGAAAATTTTATGTATTTGCTTCCATTGAAAATTTTGTAGAAAGAAGCACGTTTTTAGAGAAAACAGGACATTAATTTCTGCTGGTAAACAAGAAACACTCAATTCTACCTATAGCAGTACAAAAACTTTTGGCCAATGAGTTTGCACTTATCGGGTGAAAAGAACCTATGATTGCGCATGTGGTGCAGTGAAACACCCGCTTCAGATGGCCTACAGGGTTTTGGCGGGTAAACGCACAACCGTGGTGGTATGGCTCCTGCGTGTGTGACCTGTTGGGCGTTGTACTATTAGGGGCGAAGCGCCTTAGGACCTCACTTTGTCCGTGGCTAGTGCCATGGCGTCCGTGTACACAGTGTAGAGCATAGGTGAGGAGCATTGGATTGGATTGAATTGAATTTGGATTAGATTGGATTGGAATAAATTGAATTGTATTGCATCGGGTTGGATTGAAATTGCATATACTGTACACACGCGTTGTCCTTCAGTTACATGCGCGAGTGGGCAATGCCAAGGGTGATTTAGGGTAAGAACGGTCCCTAGTGCTTTGTCCACTCGTCATGATTCACTTCGTGGAGATGCGTGAAATATTTTTCTCTTTTTACCCGCGCTTGTAGTTAGGCCTAACCATCGATTTGTGTTTTGAATATTGAACAGAGGAAGCTTGGTTATATTCCCCATCACCATTATAAGGTCTACCAGAGGATGAAGCCCTGTCTTGAATGTGAAAGATTCAGTTCAATACTAATAACATAGTTGTATAGTGCTATAGGGGCCGCGTGGTGTAGTAGCATATTTTCTGCTTTTCACACAGTGGGCCCTGAATTGAGCTTAGAACGCTAGAAACTTCCGAACTGTACACTCCCCTCTTTGAAAATATGCGCCGCACAATTACTGGGCTATATTTTAACAAAATTCCTTGATACAATTGCCCATGTGAAAATGAAAAATACGTCCGCGAAGTGCGGAAGTATCCCCGACACATCTATTTAGTTGCAGAGAAAATACTTTACCTAAGGCTACCTTACTTCCCAGGAGATACTCTACCGTACATTCTGAGTAAAGGAGTGTTGATTATGGTGCCGTGCACACGAATAAAACAGACCCCAACCCGCCTTGCGAGAGCCGATGTCCCGCCACGGCCGGTCTGGACGCGCTCGCGAGCTCTGCGCTAGCTCGCCGCCTTTACATCCTCAGAGCAGCGTTTCTACAGGGTGAGGCTGTCGCGAGGTGTCCTTGTAATAGGAATGTAAATACCCATTCCGTGCCCAGCTAGTTAACATCAGTGGATAAAACCAGCAAGAGCACTTCTATCTGTTAGCCTTGTCTACTACTTCATATGAAGGCGAGTCGACGCAAGGCTCCATTTGTTGTTCTGCTATTGAATGTTTCGGTTAGTGATAGCACTCCTTGCGGAACAATAACAAAATGGCACGAGTATTTTAAATGAGACATGTACCATAGAGTAATTGAAGGGTATATATATGCTCTTTCTGGGAGTGCAGACTTTAGAGGTTGTGTATACCACCTTTATAGCCCGATATTACTGTGGTGTGCCTGCGTGATAACGGCATGTACGCTGGTATGTCCTAGTCGGTAGTGTTTCGAATTTCTTCGGGAAGTGTTTGCGCCAACTTGCAGGATACAGCAAACTGCAAGTCAGTAGTTACAGTTTTTCTTCATTTCATTGGGCTTAGTAATGGGTGATCAGTACCGACATTCGCTTTACAGTTTACCTTACGTTGCTCTACTCTGATTCCGCTATACCGTTTCTATGGATATCGTCCCTTGCTCTCTATTATTTTGTAGAAGGTCGTTGGCGGTGGTCGCGGGCTAGTGAGGTCGTTACTGGAGGGGTATCTTGTTTGTTTCTGTGGGCGGCACCTGTGTGAAGGAAGGAGTAGGTTGTGAAAAGGGGATGTGCGGCAAAGCCGACGTTCGCCGACGTTCTCCGAGTAAATTCGCCGACATGCCCCCTGTAAATACCACAGTTTTTCTGGAGCTAATTACACGCCGACATTTTCCTCTGCCTGACAATCGGTCGCCCTAACCACTTTACTGGCTTAAGGATAAACCGACCCCGTATAACCTTGCATCGCTGGAACTACCCAGGAAAGATGCTAATCTTACACCAGTGTCAAGTAGTACCATTTTCTTGTGACCTGTCCCCTGCTTAAGCTATTTACTTCGCTTCTCTCACTCTCCTCTCATAAAAAATGTGCAACAAGTTTGTTGGCAGCAATTCTGTTTTAGTCTGTTTGCATAGATTGCGCACTACACGCCGGGACGGCGCCACATGCTGGGTCAGCGTGTGGCGCGCTGTCCCAGCATGTCGGTTTATGGTTAGTTCTTTGTTAAGCTTTTAACGGCACTAGCTGACATCGATTTTATTGTATATGCTTTAAAGCGAAGGTTTAGTGTCGCCTCTAGTGCCGTTGTACGGCAATGTGCCCCTGCCGGCGAGTAAACATTCTCTGACACCGATGCGGAATAATTGCTGGTGAAGTTAAAGAAAAAACATTCGCTCCAATCCACGCGGTGTAGGTGCTTGGAAAGCAAAGCTGTGAATGACCCCCGCAACAATTCCACATGCGACGTCACCAAATGCACACTCCTGGCTCTAGAAAGAGTGAAACCAGAGATTCTACCAGCCGTTACCTGGGATTCGCTAGGGTGCCGTCCGGAACACAGCATAACACAACAAGAACAAAATGGAGAGGAGCGTGTTTCGAAGGGTGAGACAGTAGAATCTAGCCATCCTGATGCGCTAGTTAAGAGCTACACCACCGCGCGACAAAAGCGCAGATACCAAAACAATACGGCTTGTGAGCTCAGTGATTCCCATTCATACAGATTTAAACTAAATTGTATCGTAAGTTTGAGAATTGCGAGAAAGGTGACCCGACTCGCTAGTTATCACAACTAGCTGCTCCATTCGTCTTTTGTAATATATCTTAAACTGTTAAAACACAACCGAATTGCTTTGAACAACTTAGAACGCGCAGTGCTGTTTGTGACAAGCAGTACGCAAAGGGTGCCATTTGTCTAGCGGCCAGATGTCTGTAGGTGGTGTCGAAATTTTGTTTTCCGCCCTGCAAACCAGTCCGTAATGCTTCTTTGCCATACAACCATGTAATGCCGCCGAGTCACGGTTACCTAGTAGGGGCTGTCGAACAAGCTAATTAGGCCGTGCGAATTAACAGCGCAATGGACGTGAAGCGGCGCGAAAACCAGCCCAGAACCGTCCCTAAAGCAGACGACAAAAGCCCAGGGAAGGATCCCGCCGACGCACCCGCCGGGGGGAGCATGGGGAACCCTAGGTAATAGCGCCCTATCGCCACGCCCTCTACACTGTTCTCCGTGAGTGAAAAGGGCCCTCCGCCTTCCCAGCCGAGTTTTGAGTTTCTTGTCCAGCACGCCATGAAAAACCATCCGCTGTTACAGGTAGAAAGCTTTGCTTAAATAATTGTCACAAACTTCCCAAGTAACACAAGAATGAAAAATTGCTAAGTATATTCCCGTACTTAAGTCACATGATGCTGCAAATCTTTCTAATTTTCCGGCGATTTCGCTTTCTTTTGAATGTTGAGAAATATGGTAAAGCTAATATAGTAAACACATCGTATCCTTCGTTGAAAGCAATTCTATTATTTGCACCTACCAAGACGAATTTAGTAGCGTTTTGTCAGCAGTAATATAGTTGATAATGTACACGACCTTGCGCTAACATTTCATCAGCAGAAACAGGTCAACATAATGCTCCTGGATCTATCAGAAGCCTTTGATCGCGTCTCGCACCCGAAACTAGTTCACAAGTTTCAAGGCATCTTTGCCTACGTCATTCTTACGTAATGGCTTAACGCCTATTTGTCACGACGTAAACCATCCGTTCATTTCGAAGGCCAATCATCAAACTGAGCCCATGTCTCATCCGGTTTTCCTCAGGGCACAGTTTAGGCTCCCATTCTCTTCCTGTTTTCATCTCAAACACATAGCAAAGAATCTAGACGCAACGGGGCGCATGTTCGCCGAAGAGAACATCATTTACAAACAAATACAGGCTGCGGATCATCACATAGTTTTGACCCATGTGCTCAAAAGAATCGCACGACTGGCAAATGATGAAAAATGTAACAAACATGGTCTTCATGGCTGTCAGCACAAAGAAGAACCCTTACATTTTTCGCACCAGATAGAGCAACGTGAACTACAGAGTTTCAAAGAACCCAAGCAGTGAGGTATCATTATTTCACCTGACCTACATGGAACAAGTACGTGTCACACAACCCAATGAAATCCCTCCCAGCGCTTATTTTCCTCAAACGGTCTATTTGGTACGCTTAGACAAAACATCCCTCGTTCATTCTCTTACCGAATATGGCGCTATATGCTGGTTCCCATACACTGACTGTGGAATGGCGAAGTTGGAGGGCACACAAAGACAAGCAGCCGGGTTCATGTACGAAAAATAATGTCGTCACGATTCACAAACAGAAATTCTACGTTTATCCGGGCTCCGAACAATTGGTGATCGCGCAAGATACCTTCAAGTAAAATTTATTCTTCGCCAGAGCAACTCCATAAAAATGGGCAAATACAGGTTTCCAATGCGCTCTGATACTATGAATTGTAGAACAAAACACAACAAACAATTACTCGAATACAGATTTAACAGCTACACCTTCAGGGACTCGTATTTTCCGCAAGCCATCAGATAATGGAATATGTTACCCCAAATAATTCTGAGTTGTACGTCCATGACTCTTTTCTTTCTGGATTGCCAAATCATTACCTTGTTACTACGTTATCAGGTAAGTTGCATTTTTCTTTGTGAGTTCTGTCAGCAAGAACATGTTGACTTGCATAGGTTTGCTTCTAAATATGTTTGCTTTTAAACCGAGGCCAAGTGCTTTTCCAACTACAGATGAACCATGTGTTTTTTATCATGTATTTCTTTGCCTTTCACTATTGTGCGCTTTCCGGCCAAAGCCTTTGTTAAGCTACCATTACTCAAGAAAATAAAATAATAAATAACATAGCTCACTTTAACGAAAGTTGTTCTCTTTAGTATTTAGGGATTTAGTATTTGGTATTGGGGGCGATTGGGAAGGGATGTCAGGCAATCTCCACTAAGATGTTATGGAAAGGTGGACGTGAAAACGAAAGTGTTTTACCACACGTATTGACCCAGAGGCTAACACCGTGTTGGCCATATCGGTTTAGACGAACTTTTTCTTCTACCGTGGCTTGGACGATGCGTGCCATTGCCTCTGACCTGTTCACAAGCTTGGCTCCGTTGATCGCTTTTAATTGCTTCGGCAAATGGGAATATACCTCTAAGCCTACGTTTACGCGGCGCTGAGGCTGGAACAATGACCTCGGATATTAGCCAAGTTAACACGTTAGTTTAGCCTATGTTGTTTCTCGCCGCGGGCCATGAGCGCGTGCGATACCTGAGCATCAGCTTTGATCACAGCTTTACTGCGTTGTTGTTTGGAGTGAACAGAAGAAAACGCTGCTTTAGTGACTGCGTTCTCTTTACAACAAGCCTTTCCATAGCCCATAAGATATACTGCGACGCTCCTTGATACCCACGTTATATAAAAGTACTTCCCTATAGTGAAGCAAGTGTGGCAAATTGTGTACTGCTGCAACGCAGTTTTATAGATATTGGGAAGTTTATGAAATTGATATGTGGTGTGCGCGGTGTATTTTATAGACGAAGGTGCATAATCGGTCAAGAAGCATCAAATATATATGCGGTTAATCGTTTCAGTTGATACACGAAACAGTGTACACTTCACTGCAGCGCACGAGGTTTGTGGAACAAGAAACAAGCAAACTTTGTGGTTGGTCTCTCTTTGATAGGAACCGGTAAAACACGAAAGTGAAATGTGTCTTCACAGAAGCAGTTGAATTTTTATTGTGCATCAATATAAACTTGCACATCGCTATTTATATTACGTCGTTATGGCACCGTTACAGGCATCAACGTTAGACACCGGTTTGCACGCGCCGGAGCATTGCGTAAATCCTACTGAAACCACAGGCACTTGCAAACCATCCGTGCGAACGAAACCAAACGGGTTGTCAACGAATCGTTTAGCTGAATACACGGTCCGCTGCAGCGAAAGGAGCATCGGACCGATCTAGGGGTGCGACATTCACAATTCGGCGTCGATCTTCTCCGTGGTCGTTGCCTTACAGGCTTCTCTGCAGGTCACGCTGCGTGTCCCCCGTAGCCGTATGCGCGAGCATCGAGGCGTCTACTGTCGCCGCTCATTAGCGTCATTATGGACTACTTCTCTTCGGCTCGCCTAGACGGCAGCAGGATCTAAAGGGATGGATATCCTCTTCAGTCTCCGCGTACCCATTTGGATACCACGGTCGCAAAGACTGCAGCTCACCATGGTTAAAAGTTCGCGCGTACAAATTCGTCGTGCCGCAAGGGGAAGACCTGCTATCACTAAATTCTGACAAATTGCGGTATATGTTCGGTCATCTTTGAAGAGATACTAAACAAAATCCTAACAGCTGAAATTAAGTGCCGCTTCCAATTAAGTGGCGGGAAGTCAAGAGTCAGATGCCTGAAGAGTGATGTTTTTCTATGCTTGCTGAACCGACTCTGTTTCCTTGCGTTTCACACAAACGGAGAGCCAGAGTACCCAAATGGGCCTGTTGCGACCGAGTGGGGGCACCCGAACCGAGCTCCGTGGCCTCCGACATACTAGTCGTAGCGTGTATGATGCGAGCGGCCAACCGCGGTTGTAGCCTTGAAGAAGTCCAGAAGCCGTAGGCTAACGTAACTGTTTATTTCATAGCGAGAGGTGAGCCGAAGACAAAGAACAATGCCCCGACCGGCGAGGTTACAATACAGGACTCGACCAGAGTGATAGCATGGATTCGCTGCTCTAGCAGGAATGAGTTACAGCGCTTGAGCGGGTTCTATTTATACCAAAAACAGTAACGGTCAAAACGCCAACCAGCGGCAACACGCCAAGAACGTCACAGACACACACACAACGCTTTTTCCTGAGTTCGTGACAGTCCGTAGCCTCGCCGCACGCTGAGTCCGACAGAGGGGAAGGAGGAGGACTCCGTTGCGATCGACGGGGCCCCTGTGTCCTTGAAGAGCGTTGAGACTAGCCTCGCCGGCAGCCGCCAGAAATGCGCCGAAAGCGAATCGTCTGACCCTGGCTTGTCGAGACGTGAAAGTATGATTCACCGACACGATGGTACTTGTTTTCAAAGGTGCACGTAGTGGCTTCGCCGCGCAGCCGAGGAGTGATGCGGGAATGTACGGCGGTGCTGGACGATTCGTAACAGCTTCTCCGCCGGGGGTCCAAGATCCCGATGGATAAGGGTCTTAAACCGTTGCCCGGAGGGATGCGTTCGAAGTGAAGTGCTCGGCAGACGCTCGACTCTAGGCCTGGGGTGTACGACACCGTGCTGGCGCTTCACCGGGCCGGTCACGGGACGAGTAGTGGCTCCCCAAGAACGTCTCTGGCTTATTCCGGCAAGCAACAGAACAACACAGGAAGACACAACCGCATTGCCGGCAAGTGCGAAGACAAATAAACATTGAAGATCTACCAGGCTTTTAGTTGCGACAAAATAGGCTAATAACGAACTACACTAGTTATATTTTAGCCCAGCAGTACTTTAGACAAGTGCACAAACTTGAAAAGTGACATTTCGCGTGATTGGAAATGTCCCGCACAAAAAGGAACGTAAAGGGCGAAACCGGCTTCAGGGAAAACAATGAAATTGAGAAAGTCAGGCGTCTACAAGCCACGTCTCGCGCTGAGAGCTGCGATTTGAGCTCTCGTCATTGCCCCGAGCTTTTCCCTGTTTGTACCGTACTTTAGGTGTGGCTGCTCTCTGAAAGCGACTGCGGCCGCGTGAGAGGACACTGGCCGTTACCTTCGAGAACAGTCGAGCGCGCGGAGGATTGAGCGGGATTTTACACCGTTTATACATTAGGCGCGCATTCCTTGGAGGCGGCGTTCCCTTGGCGCGATGCGAGCTCACGGCGTTGCCCCTCGGGGTGCCCACACTGAAACACGCGCCGCAAGTACCCTCGGAAGTTTTTGCTGTTTCCTCGTTGCTCGCCTTTTTACGAACGCGTTCGGCAAGCAAACGCCGGAACGCGTTTACGTTATCTCCCCTAGGCTGGTCGGTTCCCGACTTCGGCTCAGCCACAGGCGACACCGGAACCTCAACTAGCTCAGCCGATGTTGGCCTATCATCGGGAGCATCAGCTGGGAGTGAAACGGGAACGACCAGCTCTTTAGACACCTTGTAGTTCCCAACAGTCACTACCTCGTCGTCCTTCGCGCTTTCAGCGACAACCTCGGCACGCGAAGACCGAAGCGTGTTCCCGTTCTCCTTCCTCACTGCCAGGTGGCGACACTAACGTTACATGCGCGCTTCGAAGCGAGCCCAGCTGGTTCTTTCCTCGGCAGTTTCTCGAAATTGTACCCCTCGTCACTTAACAGCTGATCCGAAATGTTCGAGAATAGGTACTTGTACTCCGAAAGAAGTTGTGGGGATACTGCTGCCTGTGTCACAAGTTCACCAAACGGACCTCCGATGCTGACCTTAGCAATTGGCAGGCGCACGTTTCGTGCTCCTACGGCTGGCTTCACCCAAACGCCCTGTCCCGTTAGCTGATCCGGTTCAACGTACGAAGGGTGGACCATGTCTACCGTCGCCGCGGAGTACCGAAGAACTCGGCACGGTTTACCGTTGTCGACAAGCTCCCGTACGTATGGCTCCAGAGACTGCCTGCTGTCCTCACTCTCATCTAGCACGTGAAAGACTAGTTTTCCCTTTTTGCAAGTAGCGGTGAAATGTCCCGTCTCGCCACAGTTGTAACACGCAGCCTGTCTGTGCGCTTCAAAAGTTTCCTTTCTGCACTGCTCCTGGGCGTCTGCTGCTCTCTTTTCCTTATCGTGGCCAGTGTCTCTATCAACGAGAACGACTTCCCTTGCTCCACCGTTTTCCTGGGGAGCTCTGCCTTTCGGCCCTGACTTCTCAGGCCTCGGCCTGAACTCTTTTTGGCCGTCCTTCGGCCCGTGCGCACCTCGTCGTGCGACGAACTCGTCGGCTAGCTGAGCTGCCTGATCCACAGTATTTACCCCTGGCCTATCTTGCACCCAGAGTCTCAGGTTTCCTGGTAGACGGCGGTAAAACTGCTCAAGACCGAAGCACTCAACTTCCTTGTCTTCTCTCCGAAAGCCTTTGCCTCTTTGAGCCACTCTTCCATATTTGCCCTCAGCTTGCAGGCGAACTCCGAGTACGACTCGCCCCTAGCTTTCTCGGCTTCACGGAACTTTTGGCGAAATGCCTCTGCTGACAGCCTGTACTTACGCAGGAGGCTCGACTTCTACTTTCTCGTAGTCCTCCGCCTCCTCCTTTGGGAAGCGGGCCATCACGTCGGATGCCTCACCTGGCAAAAGCGTCAGCAGCTTTTGCGGCCATTAGTCTCGGCTAAACTGGATCCTCTGACTCCTCTCACACGTGCGCTCGAAGTTGACCAAAAAAAGACCGATGTCTTCTCCTACCCTGTAGGGTCGCATTAGGTCACTGATTCGCAACGTAGGTAGCTCAGTCGCTGTAGACTGCACGCTTGGCGCGCTGCTGTCACTCTCACGCATAGGTCGACACGCCTCGACGCTTCATTTCCAGCTCATGCTGTCGCTCCAGTTCTAGCCTTCTATCCTCGCGTTCCTCTTTCTGCCTCTCGCGCTCCTGTTCTCGCTTTCTTTCCTCGTGTTCCTCACGCCGGCGCACAGCTTCTGCCTCTGCAGCCAGACGTTTAACGGTCTCCCTGCCATTGATCGTCTCAATGCACTCAGACAGCTCGTCATCGTCAGCCCCAACAGCGAGTATAGCCTGTATGAGCTCTGGCTTTCTCAGCGCGTCCGTAACATCCAAGCGCAACTCTTTTGCAAGCTCCAACAACTCCGGTTTTTTCAACGCCTTCCAATTCATGGCCGGTCTCGAGTACTGCTTTCCCACTGCTCCAAAAGTGTTTTGCGCGAATAACCCACACGATAAAAACACACGCCCTACCAGCTATCCTCAGAAGCCTGGTAATACTCCGTGAAGAAAAGTACCGCATTCACCCTTGACCGCCGTGAATTCTGCTAAGTCCGAAGCCGCCTTGACGTCCGTGGTGTTGCGTTTCGCACCGCTGGCTCCAGGTGTTACGAAGTTGCCATCCGACCGCTGCCAACCAGTCGTTGCGACCGGAAAAGCCGACTGCAGCCGGGAAGAGGACCTAAGCTGATAGGCCTACGTAACTGTTTACTTCATAGCGAGAGGTGAGCGGAAGCCAAAGCACAATGCCCCGACGGGCGAGGGTACAATACAGTACTCGAGCAGAGTGACAGCATGGATTCGCTGCTCTAACAGGAATGAGTTACAGCGCTTGGGCGGCTTCTATTTATACCCAAAAGCCGTAACGGTCAAAACGCCACAAGCGGCAACACGCTACGAACGTCACAGACACACACAACGCTCTTTCCAGAGTTTGTGACAGTCGGTAGCCTCGGCGCACGTTGAGTCCAAGAGAGGGAAGCGAGGAGGACTCTGTTGCGATCGACGGGGCCTCTGTGTCCTTGAAGAGCGTTGAGACGAGCGTCGCCGGCAGCCGCCGAAGTTTTGAAATGCGCCGACAGCGAAGCGTCTGACCCGGGCTTGTCGAGACGTGAAAGTATGATTCACTGACACGATGGTGCCTGTTTTCAAAGGCGGACATAGTGGCTTCGCCGCACCGCCGAGGAGTAATGCGGGAAAGTACGGCGGGGTTGTCCGATTCGGAACAGGCCCCATAAAAATTTGATGCTGTCGTTCTTTTTGTAACTTCTTTTGTATTGGCTTCTATAGGCTCAGACCCAGAGTACCCAAATGGGTACTATCAATTTTTTAATACTTAATAATTTTCTGTGTTTGTAATGTTTCTGTGTTCGGTGTTTGTTTTTTATAGACAGGAAGCCAAATAAAACAGTATCTGAAAGGATTTTTTTCATTTCTGCATTCCTCGGGTTGAAGAGGAAACAGGTCGTCCTGTTTCCGCGCCTGCTCATAGCGTAGTAGGGAGCGCGTTTCGTACCTACGATTGCGGCAAAAAAGTTCGTGGTTCCAATCCCGGTGCAGGCGCGTCAAGATAAATGTTTCTGGCGATGTCATTTCAGTGACGGACATAACGTCAGAACAACCTTAGTGGACCCCGCCAAAAAACACTTCCGTGTTAAAAATACAAAAGTGCACTCTTCCGAAATTGTAGCTGGAGCATAAGTGGAACATAACTGGATCCTCCGAGCGGGCCTACCCCTCTTTATTCACTTTGAGATAAAAACCACAAACACAAAGAAACAAGGGAACGGTTCCAGATAAGATCCTCCAATATGTCCCATTCGAGATATTTTTTATTCGGATCAACAAAAAATATGTGGATCGCCATTTTTAACAGGAACTTACATGAAACCAGATAAGAGTGTAGCACGAACCTTTTCTCCTCTACTTCCAGCGGCCCCTCAGAGCCAAGGCATGCCCAGCGTCTTCTTTTTAGCTGAGCCCTACCAGATCCCCACAATGCTTGGGAATTAGCTTGCTGGTCCCATGCTGCTGACACACACTGTGACAATACTCTTGCCACAAGTAAAGCGTACCCTCTATTTTAGTTAAAATACTTGGAGGAACACTAATTTACCAAAGCATGCCTTTAGGTGAAATAAAATTTTGAATTGAAATGTCACTACTTTGAAACCAAATTTAAAGTAGTGACTATGGAGACCCACAATTTGGTGTATGCCCTGTGCTTTGTTGAGGGTCTGGTTGTCTAATTTGTTCACGTCGCCACAACTGCTGGAAAGTAAAGCCCAAGGCCTTCAATAAAGTTGAAATTGTACTAGTGGTGAATGCCTCCAGTATCCAGATTCCGACTTCTTGACGCATCCTGCAAGGCACTCGTATAACTATTGTGGGTGAACGATTTAAATGTGTGTCCCTCTTTTTATAGCAGAACATTGTAATGTTTGCTCGGTTGGTTTGCTGTCAGTGCTGCTACTTCTCGCCCATGCAAACCGCATGCAATAGGAGGAGGAAGCTGTTATAGGTGTCTAGACCACCTCTAAGCAGCCGACCGACAATCTTTATTTGTAAAAGATGAAGTCAAACGTTGTAGTAGTGACGATGAGCAATGATAGGATGTTTGGAAAGCCTGGAAATTGGCCTGACGTCTTGCTGTCACCACGCTGACAAAATGTGTCTGGTCACCCTCTGCTGCTCTTAGCCCTCTTTGGCCTTGCGCCATTAAACTCCAACCATCATCATCATCATCTGTTTGGTCACCCGTGCGAGAGCTGAAATCAACCCGCCTTAGAGCTGCTGGCAACCCTGTGATGGGTCAAGTACCATTTGCTGACATAAATGTTTAATTTCCGTTTTGAACATCCTTACACACATTCACGTGCTTTTTTTTCTAAGATCAAGATATATTCTTAAGTGATGCGGTTCGTAAGTGGTTCATTGGTACGAACCATCTATGTGGATGACTATCCAAGTCCGTGTGTATTTTGTGTGTATAACATTTGCGTTTAGTCTGCAGAAATCACGTTATTTAAACACCACAGCAATCCCTCGTCTATTATCAATAAACCACTTACCTCATTGCCGTTGTCTGTGCGATGAGATTGCGATGCGTAAGCTCTACACCCTTTGGTAGCCCCGTGGTTCCACTTGAATAGAGTATTGCCAGAGCAGAATGGGAGCTGGGTCTTGGAAAGCTTTCTGGCGTAGTTGAAACCGTGCTACATAGTTGGCGAAAGCTTATGGCGCCGTCCATATCTCCGTATAAAACGACAAAGGCCTGAAAGAATGCCAGCCCCGTAAATTACAGTTACTTCGCTAAACGTTAGACGAGATGGAACAGCAGAAATATGTGCACCACGATGCATTTTGGTCGACGAGTCGAATAATTCCCCTGTGTACTATACCCGTCTCGAGGAGAGCAGACAAGTGCTAAATATTAGAATATTGGTCCACATGTTTACTCTGACAGGGCCGATGTGACACGTTTTTCTCAAGATTGAGTCCGTGCCTTAGAGCCCCTGACTTCCTCGAGAGACCAAATGCACTTAATAAATCAGAAAAGGAACATTCACAGCGAAATTTATACTTTCCTTGCCCCTAGTGCAACGGCCTCTGGAACTCTAAAAACTATGTCCATCAACATGTACACAAAGGTATGATAGAAGTAGGAGGACTAACTATCCACCTGCAAAAAACTGAATTCCTGAGTATATGCGATGCATCACATGTAAGCAGTTCTGCGTCAACTATCTCTGATTTCGCACCACACAAGGGAGCCGGTAGAATTTATCAATTGTGTTGTAATTAAACGTGCACAAAAGAAGAGTTTGCTGTACGTTGAATATTACATAGGGTTTACTTCCGACAAGCAATGACTTCACCTCTATAAACAAGCTACTTCGAATAAAATGCGATGGAACTGAAAGCAAACGATTTTTTGGCTAAACATTTCAGGCATATTAGCATTGTGGTAGTCAAAACTGCAATGTGCAATCACCGTTCACGAACGAGTGATGCCTCAAAGCCTTTTCATAATTCAATAGTGAAAAGAAGTTTCAAAAAGGTAAACACACCAGTGCAACGACAGGTTTGTTTTGTCAAGCCCTCCGTTAGCGCGAAAAGTTTTTTTTAAATTCAAAATTTCGAGGTTCATTCCCCCTAGAGGTACACCTGAGTAATAAGGTGCACCGTTGTAGAGTGCTTAAGATAAGTTTACAACCCTTGGGGATCATTGTGTGCCCCTTAATATTGACAATGAGACGTTTGGACATAGAATTGCTGCATTTCTGGGGAAACGTGGGTTCCCAATAGAAGGTGGTAAAACAAACTGCAGCGTCGAAAGCTGGTCCCGAGAGAAACTTGCAACACGGGCATTCAGTCTTCATATTCTTGCGAGTCTTCAGAGTCTTGAGACTCTGTGGCCTATTCATATTTGATGAGGACTAAAACGAGCACCTTATAAAGGACTCCTGAGAACGTTTGCATCTTCTTCATTCTAATAGAACTTGATTCCTGCGTAAGACGCCACTCGTCGTTGACGCGAGTTCGAAACTTTCAGGAGAATGCGGAGTACCCTTAAGATCGGGGGAGTGGTGAGCGTGACAGCTTTGACCAGCATGAATTTTCTCACCACCTCTTCCGAAGACATTCCTTGAGCGGTGAGGATGCTGACGAACTAGCTTTATTTTTCCAAACAGCTACCGGGAAAGGGAAGAAGGCAACTTTTTGACGGTCTTTACTTGTCAAGTGGGGGACATAATCCCTAGCGGTACCTACGGACAGTAGGACAAGGCTGCGTTGAGTGAACGAGGCACAGCAGAGCAATGTATACAGCCGTTGATCCAGATTGCTTAGCGCTATTGTCTTTGACCTGCGTTGGCGTTTTGAGAACTGACCAATTTGATATGCTGCTGGTAAGCTTGTTCAAAGCAGCCTATCGAATACCATTTGTCAAGGTCTGGTAACAACAGCATGTTAAGAACGGGAAAGGAAATGTGTTACGCAGCAAGAGTCGGCAAGCGGCACACTTTCTCCCTTTGCAGGTCACACGTCTTGCAGGGCATTTCAGGGCCCTTAATTACAGTGGTCGGAAGCCTCAGTTGACATTTTGGGCGCTAAAGCGCCTGAGTTATTCTGAGGACGAGGTTTTAGGAGGGAGCGGGAGGCTTTTTGATGATTGTGCCCCCAGAAGGCACGAAATGTTTCCTTTTCAAACGTGACCCGGCTTGTTCCCCCGGAAGACGCTGGCGTACAAGCCGTTTTGTTGTCGTACCTGTCCGCATTTGGAGCCGTTGACAAAGAACAGCGGACATTTCTTTTCCCTTCTAAGGGCAGCATCGTTCGATGTTTGAATGGACATGCGACAACTAGGTAAGCGGGTATATCTTAAAAAATACAGGTTTAATGCACACTGTGTGCAGTACGTCCAGCTGCACGTAACGACGCTTGGGTAAAGTGGAGTAATCTGGAATAATGCTGTGATTGAGGTCGCTTCGTTTCCGCGCGACCTATTACGGTCCGAAGTAAAGATACGCGGTCTCGAGGCTCCAAAGCTGCATTCCTGTGGCGAGAATGGTAATGAAAAAACACCTGCCGCTTCTGTTTCCTGATGCGATGATACTCTAGCTCTAGCTGCCGCGTTACCACACACACAAAAAAACCAAACGAATCAAGAAAAATTGTGAAAAAAGCAGTGTAGAACTTTATATGTGCCCAAAAATGCATACTTGGCCACAAGTGTAAATTGCAGGTTATGCAAAAAAAGAACAAAAATAAAGATAACAGCTGCATATATGCTTAAGCTTTAGTAAGGAATTCTCGAAATATATGGAAAGTTTTCCTACCTATGGGAATCTACAACTACTTAGCCAAAAGTTCACAGTTAAGTTGCAGGTGTGTGTGGTTATACCTGGGTTATATCAATGAGGCCATTTCACTCAATAGTCATAATAAATTCCTGGCCGTACAAGTTTTTTTCAGCGAGAGTTACGAAAGCTAAATTTGTCGCTGAATGCCAAAAAGTTAGCCAACATCCCGGGTTATTCTGTAAAGAGTGCTGGTGCTAGTTTTCATCATCATCACCAGCCTATGTACGCCCAAATGCAGGGCAAAGGACTCTCCCTTTAATCTGCTATTATTCCGGTCCTGTGCTCATGGCGACCAACTTATCCCGGCAAACGCCTTCATCTCATCTGCCCATCTAACGTTCTGCCGCACCCTGCAACACTTGCCTTCTCTATTTATCCACTTTGTTACCCTTAATGACCAACGGTTATCTTGCCTTCGCATTACTTGTCCTGCCCACGTCCCTTTCTTATTTATAATTTCTACTAATGTGTCCTTAACACGCATTTGTTCCCTTACCCATTCCGCTGTATTCCTGTCCCTTAATGTTACACCTATGATCTTCCGTTTCATTGCTCGCTGAGTCATCCTTAGTTTAGGTTCAACCCTCTTAGTGAGAACTCAAGTTTCTGCTTCGTAGGTCAGTACCGGTAAGATGCAGCTCGCATACACTTCTTTCTTCAGGGACAATGGTAGGCAGGGATTCATTATCTGAGAACATCTGCCGTGTGCAGTCCACCCCTGTATTATCCTCTTTATTATATCTGCCTATTAGTCCGGATCCGGGGTCACTATTGACCAAAGTAGATATAATCGCTTACCACTTCCACTGCCTCGCCACCTATCTCAAACCACTGTGCTGTCCCGAGGTTATTGATCATTACTTTAGTTTTCTGCATATTAATTTTCAGGCCCACGCTTCTACTCTGTCAAGTGCGGAAAGCATGCCTCGCCATTCGTCCCCGGAGTTGCTTAAAAAGGCAATGCCATCAGCAATCTGAGGTTACTGAGGAATTTTCTATTAAGCCTTACTCCCACCTTTTCCCAATCAAATGTTCTGAACACTTCTTGAAAACATGCTGTGAATAACATTGGAGAGATTCTGTGTTCTTGTCTGACGCCCTTCCTTATACGTATTTTGCTGCTCTCCTTATAGAGGGTGATGGTAGCTGTGGAGCCGTTGTAGATATCCTCTAGTATTCTTACATAATGCTCATCTACACCCTGATTCCGTAATGCCCGAATGACTGCTGAGATTACGACCGTGTCCAATGCTTTCTCATAATCTATGAATGCTATATATAGGGGTAAAGTATAGTCACCGCACTTCTCTATCAGCTGATTGATTGTATGAATACGGTCCAGTGTTGAATATTCTTTACGGAACCCTGCTTGTTCTTAAGGTTGACTGATATCTCAAATTTCAGAAATTTTGTTAGCGATTACCTTGGTAAGTACCTTGTAGACAACTGACACTAAGCTGATCGTCCTATAACTTTTCAAGTCCTTTATGTCACCTTTTTTATTGATTACGGTGATATTCGCGTTCTTCCAAGATTCCGGTACCCTCGTGGTCATTAGGCACTAGGCTAGATTTCACTCCATGCTTATTTGTTGTAAGGCCGAAGTGAGTTACGCAAAGGTTTACCTTTTTTGCAAGGGTCATCTGTCAGCATAATATGTGTAGCTCAAATTCTTTTTTATTTTCGTGAGCGTCTGCACTGGTTCTCGGATTTTCGATGGCTGCAAAATTCCTGATGATCACACGATACGTATTGCAGCCAGTTGGGCACTTTGTAACCGCCTCCACAATGTACCATACGTTCGGGAGACAGCTTGAAAAACAAAACAAAAAACACGAACATAGAGAGGTTACACAGACAGCGCTCGTGTCTGTGTAACCTCTCTACGTTCGTGTTTTTTGCCCTGTTTTTCAAGGTGTCATGCATACCCAACTAGCCCAAAGTCAAGCTTTATCGGGAGACAGGTCTGTGACCCACACAGCACTATAGAAAAGTGTAAGCTAATTGGTTCTGTTGTCTATGAGCATATGGACGTAGCAATAGCAGCAGTTTACGGTAATCTATAAAGTTCACCGATGGGTCGTACTTGACAAAGAATTCAGAGCCCTTCCACCCCGTGAAGAGAGATGGCCAGCAAAGCTGCGGTGCTGAGCCTCCACGTGAGGTTTTACTGGGTCGTAGTCCAAGGGTTGCACGAAGCAAAACATGTTTGTTTGTAATTTGCGATTGAGCATTGTTCCTGGTTATAACTGAAAGTCCAGTCCTGTCCAGTCACTGCTCCTCGCGCATGCTCAGCACGGCTTTTCACGAGCCACGTGAAACGGCTATCAAGCGGCTCCGACGCAGCGTCAGACTTCGCTACTGCGCAATTGAGGCGCACACCTGGGCACGCGCCGCCGCCAGTGCGTCTGCTGCGGCTATGACGCAACACAATCCAACACAACCCACTTTCTTCCAACCCAATCCAAATCCAATTCAATCCAATCCAATCCAAGCCAAGCCTAGACAAGCCAAGCCAAGCCAAGTCAAGCCAATCGAATCGAATCCAATCCAATGCCCCTCGCGCTTGTGCAGAACGGCCCTTCACGGCACACGCGAAACGGCTCAACCTCGGCCAGTGTAGCTTACGCTACAAAACACACAGGAATCGTGAATAGAAATTTATTATAGTGCGGGTATGGTAATCACGGCGCATGCTCTATGAAGGCCCTAGGATCTTTTTAATTTTGTATAATTGTTTCCTTGCCCCTGGGGTGTGGCGCGCAGTTTTACGATTCCGTGGATTTGAGTGGGCTCCACAACGTGGTGCTACGCTCGCTAGCGATTCCTGTCTACATCGCTCTGGGGCCGGAGACGATCTGCTGGATCCTAGCCATTGACAGCTTTGCTGTAAAACAATAGTGGATGATTAGGATGTAGCCATTGAGTGAGGAGCGAACGTACAGTGGTCACAAGAAAATTACAACTTTTTCTGCCGGGCAATCTGTGTTCCAATTGCCATTGGTGCACTTTCAACAATTAAAGCAGCAATATTCTAGAAAATTCAACAGTCGCCATGATTTAGTGTGCGTAAGGTTTGCAGTGAATTTGCATCATGAGCCTGCCTCAACGCCACTCAACAGCGTAGCAAGCCAATATTTTCCATGCAGAACTCCCGGTATATTTTTTCTTGAAATGTCGATTGAACGTCAGACAGAGGTCTGGGAAGTCACTTGCCAGTTCAGGGACAGAAATGACCGATCATCGACATTATCAATAAGGAATAGTTAGCCGTATACTAGTATTGATATACCAAGGTATATATATTGATATATATTGTATACCAGTCAAGGGTGCAGCGATAGTACCTTTACAGAAGACATCTCTTGGCAGGCTGCTTTCACTTTATCTATTTTGTCGTAGTCGCAGAAAACCACTGCAGGGCTCGTGCTTGTGAACTGGTAGCGGACCTCATCTGCAAAAGGGCAAGCACTCGAATAGAGTGCAAAACGTTCTTTGTTACATACAAACATGCATACATACATACACACATAAAGGCATACATACATACATACATACGTACATACATACATGCATACATACATACATACATACATACATACATACATACATACATACATATATAAATACATACATACATACATTCATACAGACATATATACAGACAGGCAGGTAGGCAGACAGGCCGGCAGGCAGGCAGGCACACATACATGAATGGATTCAGAGATAGAGTCTTGGTCAATCTTGTAGGACACGCGGCCCAACAGGGCCGCAGCGGTTGCCCGTCCAGGCTGGTGCACGGCTAAAAAGAGCAAGGAAAACTACCGGCCTTGCTTTCGTAGTTTAGCTGGTGCGATAAGTGCAACGCGCAGACGAATTATCAGCGCAGGCACTGCACGCCGCACTTCTGCCGGCCTCACTACGAAGGCAAGAGTGGAAGTTCGCGTCGCTTTCAGTCACACGACTAGGCGACAGCAGCAACGGCAGCGAGCATAGTGTTCCGCGCTACTGCTCCCGGTCCCAGTGGTCGTGACCTACCATACTTTGTCAGACTGTACATACATGCGCTTTTGCATCCATGTGTGCATGTACACGTCCATTCATCCATCCATCCATCCATCCATCCATCCATCCATCCATCCATCCATCCATCCATCCATCCATCCATCCATCCATCCATCCATCCATCCATCCTTCCATCCATCCATCCATCCATCCATCCATCCATCCGTCCATCCGTCCATACATACATACATACATACATACATACATACATACATACATACATACATACATACATACATACACACATACATACATACATATCTGCATCCATATGTTCATTCATTCATGTATCGTTCAAGGCTATGTGGAAGCCGTGTAAGACGCTTTTACGTTGTAACTTCGGCATGTTTTGGTAGTCAGTGTACTTTACGGAATTTGTGATTTCCAAACTTTGTAGGCGCCATGCGAGTTTTATATTTCATATCTGCAACTTCAGTGCTTTGAGGGCTGTTTCATAAATTATTTGCACCATGCTTGCCTTGCACAGTCAGCTTGTTATCTGTGCCGAACTTTCCATGGACTTTTTGCACATGAACCAAGGACACCTCGGGTAAACATTTACCTTCGTATATAACGAGGCGGAAATACCTGATTCCATAGAAATAGTCAGTTTACACTGCTTTCAATAAAGCGTTTTCATAGATTGACACATATATATATATATGATTGTTAGATTGACACATATATATCAGATTGTGTTATGTTCCTGGCTAATTTCAAAATGTCTTCACTGTAACACTTTCAAAGCCGGATCACTGCAAATAAAAAGTTGCTGAGATGAACACAAAGGAAACGAAGATAACTCACCTGCGGTAAGGTTAGTCTTGGCAAATACGACTGTACCACCGGCAGCAATTGCTCCACACAGCGCCACCACAAGCTCAGTGCCATTAGAACAATGGAAGCCGACGCTATCACCCGGGCGTATGCCAAGCTCAATTAGGGCTGCAGCCACGCGCTCGAAAGCATTGCAGAGGTGGCCGAATGTGCACTTAGAATCAGCATCAGCGTCCACCTGAAAGGAGAATGCGTGTGTCAGGAGATCCCCAGGCCTACCGATACACTATTCGCGCCATCATGCCGCCATTAACACCTATGTTAACTTGTTTTATATTCTTGGGCGTATCATCCGTTTGCAATAAAAAACTGGGTAAGAAATAACTAATATTGAAGTATTCCCATAAGCACGTACGTTGTACAAAACTACAAAATAAAACCTTGCGTGCAAGATGGATTTTGAAAACGTTTGAAGTTATTCTTAAAGCATTCAAAGTAAACATCCAAAGAGGTTGCAGGCATGATCAGTGTTGCAAATTCTGGTGTGAATATTTTTTGTATGCCTGTAGGATATGTTGGTGTTGTCTTTATTTGATTCCACATATTTTTATTCTTTGGTTTAGAAAAAAATTTAGTGTTTTACTGAAATTTGTTTTGTAGTACTTAGTTTTAGTTGACCCGAAGGGCTAATCTGCGAATATTCAACATCATGGTGGGGGTAAAGATACCCGTGAGATTAAACCTATGGACCCTGTGTTGCCTGTGGCCTTGTTCTGCAGCATTTGGGCATCGTTAAATCATATGAAGATGAGCGCAAGCTAAGAACAAGACAACCTACGTCACCTTCAGCCTGATGTTCGTGAAAACTCTCTATTTTGACCCTTATTGTGACCGCCGTTTACTGCCCACCCTTGACCTCAGCAGCAGGTCATCAAGGCTCGTCTTGACCGCATCTCAGCGATCCACTGTATGTCCACAATACATAGACCACGTGGACACAAATGCGTCTTTCGCGGCACCATTGACATGCCCTTGAAGGCAGCGAAAGAGCTTCTGGGAGCTGCCTCTCCAGCTTCACACGAGTTAAAAGAGGTCACTGACCTGCTGTGCGCGTTAAGAGCTTGACAGCAACATTATCGAGGCACTACAGCGCGAGGATGTTGAACAGGATTAATTTGTCTCCTTGGATCTTGGAAGAATGCGAACATCATCATAATTCATAAGAAAGGTGACGTGAAGGACTTGAAAAATTGCAGGCCGATCAGCTTACTGTCGGTTGTCTACAAGGTACTTACCAAGGTAATCACTAACAGAACATCTGCAACCTTATAATTGCAGTCAACCTAAAGAACTAGCAGGGTTCTGTAAAGGCTATTCCACAATGAACCATATTCACACGATCAATCAGGTGATACAGAAGTGTGCTCAGTACACTGAACCCCTAAAAATAGCCTTCATGGAATATGAGAAAGCATTTGACCCGGTCGACACCTCAGCAGACATTCAGGCATTACGGAATCAGGGTGTAGATGAGCATTATGTAAACATACTAGAGCATATCTACAACAGGTCCACGGCTACCATCATCCTCCATAAGGGGAGCAGTAAAATACCTACGAGGAAGGGCGTCAAAAAAAGAGAAACAACCTCTCCAATGTTATTCACAGCATGTTTACAAGAAGTATTCAGAACATTGGATTGGGAGCACGTGGGAGTAAAGGTTAATGGAGAATACCTCAGTAACCTCAGATTTGCTGACGACGTTGCCTTGCGAAGCAACTCAGGAGAACAATTGCAAAGCATTCTTTTCCCACTGGGCAAAGAGAGTAAAGCCGTGGGCCTGAAAATTAATATGCAGAAAACAAAAGTAATGACCAATCACCTCGAGACAGCACAGCGGTTTGAGATAGGTTGCGAGGCAGTGGAATTAGTAAGCGAATATATGTACTTGGGCGAAGTTGTGACCCAGGATGCGAACCCTGAGGCAGAGATAATTAGAAGGATAAAAATGGAATGGACTACAAAATGCAGATATTCTCAGAGAATGAATCGCTGCCTACCATTGTCCCTCAAGAAAAAAGTATGATAGCTGCATCTTACCGGTACGTACCTACGGGGCAGAAACGTGGGGGCTCACTAAGAGGGTTCAACCTAAATTTAGAGCGCCTGAGTTGGCAATGGAACGGGAGATAATAGTTGAGACATTAAGGGACAAGAAGAGAGTTACCGTCCAATATCCCTGACGAGCTGCCTGTGCAAGCTCTTCGAGAAGATGATCAATCCCAGGCTCGTGTACTTCCTCGAGTACAGTGGTCTTCTCGAGAGCTGCCAGGCAGGTTTTAGGGTGGGGCGATCGACAAACGATCAAACGGTTGCACTTGACTCGTACATCAAGGATGCCTTCGTCCATAAGCAGTACTGTTTAACTGTCTTTTTCGATCTCGAGAAGGCCTACGACACCGCTTGGCGTTATGGGATTCTTAGTGACCTCAGGTCATTCAGTGTTTCGGGTAACATGTTGAACACCTTTGTAAGTTATTTGTCGGAGAGAACGTTCAGAGTAAGAGTTGGTTGTGACTTTCAAAGGCTCACGTCCAAGAAAATGGCGTGCCGCAAGGTGGCGTGTTGAGTTGCACTCTCTTTATAGTAAAGATGAACTCTCTTGGAAAGGCACTGCCACCAACAATCTCTTATTCCATGTATGTAGACGACGTGCAAATATCTTTTAAATCATGTGATATGTCAATATGCGAACGTCAAGTCAAGCTCGGCGTCAAGAAACTTGCCGGCTGGGCAGACAAGAATGGGTTTAAATTGAATCCTGCAAAAAGCTCCTGCTTTGTGTTCTCCAGAAAGCACGGGCTCCATCCGGACCCAGACATTACTCTTAATGGCGTGTTGCTTCCTGTGAACAAGTAGCACAAGTTCTTAGGTGTTGTGTTTGACCAGAAACTCACATTCATTCCACACATCAAGGAACTTAAACATAAATGTCTAAAAACAATGAATATACTTAAGGTTCTTTCCCACCAATCGTATGGTTCCGACAAAGAACTCCTACTACGGCTCTATACTGCTTTGGTTGGGTCTCGTTTAGACTATGGCAGTGTGGTATATGGGTCGACGAGTAAAACAGCGTTGCGAATGCTTGACCCAGTGCTACACTTGGGGCTACGACTTGCGTCGGGTGCTTTTCGCACTAGCCCTGTCGAGAGTCTGGCGGACGCCTGCGGGGCAATGCTTCGAGGACGCCCTAGGCAGCGTCGAGAGACGGGGTGGCTCCGCGGAGCCTTTCCCCGTCCCTCCTGCAGGCGAAAATTCAATAAAGTCTTTTCTCTCTCTCTCTCTCTATGCCGAGTGTAATAAGTTGAGCTTTGAGAACCAACGGATGTACATGGACTTACTTTATGCTTTTAAAATTTCATCGCTGAATAACCATCCTTTTTATCCTGTCTTTAACGACACATCCACATCTGTGCTTTTTGTAAATCGCTTCGTTCCTAGATGTGTACAGATCATCCTTTTCAGACATTTTACCTCCTTGGAAAGTTCGTCCTGTGTCCTCCGACCTTTCTTTTATGAAACTTGACAAAAATCGGGTACCGCGAGCTGCAATACTGCAGCACTTTCTGTCTCTGCAGTTTAAATACCCACTTGCAGAATTTTACAGTGACGCGTCTAAAACCTCCACTATGGTCTCCTGCGCTGCTCATGGTCCGAATTTCAGTGCAGCCAGAACCATGAGCGTCCACACGACAATTTTTTCAGCAGAAGCATATGGAATTTTACTGATTGTACGACACATACTTGAAAATCAAATTCCAAAGTCTATCATCTACACAGATTCCTTGAGTGTTGTTCGCGCACTGTCATCGCATACACCCCCGAAAAATCACATAGTTAATCTTGTATTTAACACTATCATGTCTGTGTATGCGCAGAAGCATCAGCTGCTCCTCTGCTGGGTCCCCAGACACGCTGGGATTGCTGGAAACGAGTTGGCAGACGAGAGGGCCGCTGCTGCTGCATTCAGGAACACTGTAGACATAACAATCGTACCCTATACAGACCTCAAGCCACACATAAGACAACACTTGCGTAGAACATGGAAAACACACTGGAGTGAACAGACAGATAACAAGTTACACGTTATAAAACCACGCTTGGGACCATACACCACTGACACACGCAACAGACACACAGAAGTCGCCTTGGGTAGGCTGCGGATAGGGCACACCCATGCAACGCACTCGTATCTGCTGACGGGATCTTCTAGACCCCAGTGCAGCAGGTGCAGAGAGGCCCTATCCGTAGTGCACATACTAATCACATGCAAGGCACTTCACACAACACGACACAAACACTTCAGAGAACTCTACAGACAACATATTCCCCTACATCCATCGTTTTTCCTAGGTGACGATGCCATTGTTTCCGTGAAATGCGTGTTTGAGTATTTGTCAGACGTCAAGTTTTTTAACCTCATTTCCTATCACGCATCATGAAATCTGGCCCTATACACCAGCCATGCTCATTGTCGTTTTGTGATTTTACTTTTGTTTTTTCTGACTTTACTTAGTTTTTAAGGTTTCACCCCTCATATATGACTATTGTTTTGGCGCTCTTTGCCCCAGTTGGCCTTGCGCCATAAACATCCAACCATCATCATCATCATCAATTCGTCCGCTCCGTCCCTCCCTCCCGCCAGGATAGCGTTCCTAGCAATGTTTCCAGTGGGATGAGATTTTCATCTGAACAAAAGTAATTGACTGAAAAGGTTTTTTCCCCAACAAGAGGTCCGAGAGATAGATGAGGGTCTGGTACGCAAGACTGGTTAACGCAAGGAACTCATAGCCGATTGTTTATAGCCAGCTTACTCTGTTTCGTGCTTACGTTTGATGGAATAATCATCGTCGGGTTCAGAACCTTTGCGACAATTTCTTAGGTGGAAAACGTATCAACTTGGTTTCACTGTATTCCTCTACCCAGATTGCGTATTTGTTGAGAAAAACATTACAAATTTTGTCCGCAGCTGCTCACTTTCTATGTCTAGATTACGCAAAAGACTATGAATGCCGCTTTTGCTTATATTTATTTTAGGCATCGGGTTACGAAGCGTGTAAGGTTACAAATATGCGTGTGATGCATTCATAGCAAAAACTGAATTAAGGACGCGTTGAAGTCATTGGGAATGGTTAAAGGATAGTCAATGCTCACTGCAAATGGTCTAATATCTCTGAATCCACTTTTGTCTTTAGACCAATACTGGCAGAATTTCATTGGTTGTTCCTACATGAAAGAAGTCACTGTGCAAGAAAGGAGCTGGTCTCTTTCAGCAGAGACTTTATCTTTAACATTGCGGACTAGACTTTGTGTGGTTCCTGGCGCCCGGGCCATTGCGCGATCGCTAGGTTTGTGCCATTGCGCGGCGCTTTTCCCCTCTCTCCCCGAAATGCCGGCTCGTCTCGGCGCCACACTGTATAGCCGAGCCGTCTTCTCAAACTCCTGCCTGAGGTGAAGGCTGCAGCGACCGTTGCGGCGATAAAACACTGTCACGCAGCGGGCGCTCCGCCTTGGTGTCGGAGCTAACCTCACCTCATTGGCGCGTTTGAACAATTCCCGAACCCCGCTCTCGCCGAGACGCGAACGTGCGCCCGGCGCGGGGGTCCGTTAGGGGAGGCGCTTCCATGACGCCGAAGGCGTTGGCCTAAGGTATGTGACACTTTCTTTACCAGCCGGCTGCAACTCTGTTGCGCTGGCGAAAGCCCACAAGCCCTTCCGGCTGCGGCCCGGCCAGTTTGTGGTCTCTCTACTTCACAATATGAATAGCCCTACCATTGCGCAAGGCAGGCATTCATGCACACTGCGAGAAACCACCGTGGGTTCGAGCTAGTTGAGCACGCTCACGATACTGAAACGCCGTCGCGACAAATCAACACCGCCTCTGTTGGGCAGGTGGAGAAAGGGGCGACAAAGGAATATGCCCAAGGTACGAAGGGAAGACGTTTATCTTACTTTAACGTCCCGGTTACATAATTTACCCTACAAGTACGCACTTCCCTTGAGGTGAAAGAGGCGTTGGGGCGCCGCGCGCAAGTGTGCGCGTCGTTGGCGGCTCTTCGGTCAGGGCAAATTCCGGTGTGCGCACACGTTGTGCGCGCGCGCATCCCTCTGCTGGCCAGATCGGCTTTCAGCAGCAAGGGAGACGGGGCCCATTCGCTCAAAGGCGCGTACCGCACAGCGTGTTCGTCGAGTGGTACGTACGGCCTTAATATAAGCAAGCGTAGGGGCAACAGGAGCAGCCTTAGGCACGGGCCGCAGCCGGAAGGGCTGGCGGGCTTTCGCCGGCGCAACAGAGTTGCAGCCGGCTGGTAAAGAAAGCGTCACATGCCTTCGGCGAACGCCTTCGGCCTCCTGGAAGCGTCTCCCCGAACGGACCCCCGCGCCGGGAGCGCGTTGGCGTCCCGGCGAGAACGAGGTTCTGGAATCGTTCAAACGGGCCAATGAGGTGAGGTTAGCTCCACCACCAAGGCGGCGCGCCCGCTGCGTGACAGTGTTTTAACGTCCTAACGGTCGCTGCAGCCTTCACGTCAGGCAGGAGTTGAGAAGACGGCTCGTCTGTACACAGTGGCGCCGAGACGAGCTGCCATAACGGGGAGAGATGGGAAAAGCGTCGCGCAATGGCACAAACCTAGCGATCGCCCAATGGCCCGGGTGCCCGGATCCCCACAACTTCGAAGTTGTTTCGGGTCGTCACGTTTTCGACAGTTTTATCTTGTATTTCATGTGTATCAGATTATGATTCATCCACGGCTACTCCGTGTTGATGCCCTTTTTCTTTCAAGGCACGTAGGTACTTTCAGAATGAATCACCATGTCCTTAAACTTGGATAACACCTCATTACTTCATTTGTCTCATTAAAGAAAGCGAATAAAGACTCCTTACTACAAATAATTCACTCGCATTCTTCTAGTCCCTTACAATAGTGGCAGAAGAATTACCATGCATCGGAAGCCCGAAATATGACACTGAAGAAGAAGTAACTGATTATCAGATATCACATCGTTAACACTGACGAAGCAATCTTGAAGCGAGCTACATGCAAAGACAAGGTCACGGGGAGCTCTGCTGGAAATTCTTGTAACATCGCAAACCAACTTTGTTAAGGAAAACGTAAATGCAGTTACTAGTAATGCTTCAGTATTTTTGAAATCTTTGCCGTCATGAGAAAGGCTGCACCACTTAACTCCAGGATGGTTAAAATGATCTGTTATAAGGGTGTTGGAAGGCGAATTTATATTTTGCAGCAAATGTTCATATAATGAGTCTACGTAATCCATAGGAGCATTGGGAGGCCGATAGAAACCTCTTAGTAATGTAGTTTTACCAAAAATTTAGTGCGCTTTCACTGTGTGCAGAATGATGACCTGCAAAGGAGCACGTCCCCCATGGAGTGCACTAAACAAAACACGTTAGTTTTTAATTTACGACTGAGGATACTTCCTAGCCAATTATATCAATTATATTTGGAAAGGACCCGAACTTTATCCTAGCGGACGAACGTGGAGCTACCTCTTTTCCTGCCGCGTCGTAGGCATCTTGCTATTTGTGTAACGTGCAAACACAATCCTGTACCACATATGACACCGGGCCAGTCGCATCGGGCTGTTTGATGGCCGCGCTGAACCTCACCCCACAACAACGAACCTGCCATCAGTAAGGGCATGAAACCTACAAAGCCTTAGTTGTCTTCATTTGCTGTTTCACAATTTTCGTGAGTAATGGACTGTTTAACTGTGTCTCAGACTCCCAATCAGAAGAGAGAGCAGGATTCAGCTGTATGTCTACGGATGTCAGTAGCAATGACATATACAGCCTGTACAATAACCTGTCAGTAACAGATAAACAACCAACTAGACCCAATATTCGCCTTGCTGAAATTTAACCTATATTGAAGGCCTACTAAAAACAGCTAAAGCTGAAGTAAACGAACCTCTATGTAAAAATTCCCGGATTGAAAGAAGTTTTCCAATTACGCCTTGCCGCTATATTGAAGTTCATTGGTTCACGTCCGCTGTCTAACCAACGGTTTGCGACGGCTGCCCTTGGTGTAACGAAATTTCTACGCTGATGCGAAACAGTTTTTTGCACTTTGTCTGAAAAGTGGGTTAGGAGAATTCACTAATTTAGCTTATCTCGCCCGCCCCGCAAACGACTATGTGTTTTAAGCGTGAGTGCCGTGTCGGGTAGGTGCTAGACCCGCGTGTCGGCATGCAGACGCGCGCATCCACAGCTGTCTGTGATGTCACTTCGTCGAGGCTCATCGGTTCGTCGGTTCCAGAAACGCTATAGCCAGATCTGGGACCTGCACATAAACGTATGTATCCAGGTCATATAAATGAGATTTTGAGCTTACCAATGCAATGTTGTCTTCGTATTTCCGACACGAATCCGTAAGGAAGGTTGTGAAGTCGGTGTCTGGAATTACGGTATCATCGATGCACGACTTCACGATGAAGTTTTCAATTTTAACGGACATGGTTTAGAATATTTCGCTGATAAACAAGTTTCGAACAGTAGCAATTTAGACCAAAGGAGCACTTATGGGAAATGCACTTGTTGGTGCACACATCAGTGTATGTGTATCTCTTGCATAGCCCGGAGTCACACCTGCTTAAAAAGGTACTTTTTTTGTAGTAACGCCAAGGATGCTTTCGCTCAAATGAAACGGTGTCATATAAAGCCACTTGTTCGTTTTTTCTTCTCTGACACAGGGACTGAACAAAAAGCAGAAAAACACCTGCAGGCTGTGCTGCACACGTGTTTAACTTTTTACGGGGTTCTTAATCTGCATAATAGAGGTCAACATTTTTGCTGGCGATAGGCTCAGAGAAAACCGCAAAAAGAGCGCGTAACGTACCACAGAAAAAAAAACCAACGACAGCTGCGGGCTCTATAGTGGAAGCCAGAGTGGCGGAGTATTGCACTCATGACAAAACACTTGCAGTATTGGGCGTGTGTAGGCGCAGCGACATATTCGTTGTTGTATCTTGATAGTGCCCCTGTGAGCATCTAGGTTAAATAAGTGAGCTTTTTTCTAGGAATCGTTCTACTAGGTCTTGCTCCACAATGTCAAAAATTTAGTGTGGTAGAAAACTACTCCTCCTTAGGACGCCATTTTGTAAGCGATTCTCGTTTTGAATAAAATAATGCCACCCTTATTGCTCCACAAAAGTATTTCTTTGTATTGTCAATGTTTAGAATTCTAAAGATAAACCTTTCTTAGCGGGACCTACGGCGTCCTTTCAATAAAAAATGTATTTCGCCATCGATTGGTTGGCCGATCGAAAACCTCTCACAAGGTCCTTCGGAACACAGAGCGTGCGTAATACCGGGCTTGCATTGCGTCAATAAAGGTTATTTGAATAACTGAAACAGGAACGGTTATAGATAAGACATTGTAATAAGTGTACAATGGTAAACCACGTATCGGTAGAAATTTAGATTGTTCGTAGATGCGTTTACGTATTATGCGAAAAATCGGTGCTTGAGTTCGCTGTTTGTATGCGATTTGAGTCTTTGAATGTATGAAAATTCGTTGGGCGCACACTTTCTGCGACGGTTGGACGCACTTTTAGCTAAGGTCTTTTCGGGCTTTGTAAGCAGTTTCGATGTTAGAAATCTTTCGCGCTTCCTGCAACTATCTTTCGCAACGAATAGTAAAGTTTGTTTTAGACGGTATAAGACAGTTGCGTGGTTCATTGGAAGTACACACCATTGATCACAAAAACATGTTTATAGCTGTTGGTTACTTTTCCAAGGACAGATATTTTTAAGGAGGTATACTAAAAAAAACGCTCCATCAGTAAAGCAATAGCCCTAGAGCAATATCATATAGGAGTATGCAAGCTTTTCATAGGACTTTGTTGTAGCTTGTTAAACACTGCGATAGTCAGTGGTTAAGTAGTTACTGTAGGTTTGAAACCGCAGTGCTTTAAAATCCCCATAGTTTACTAATGGATCTTGGGCCTCCTAGTCTGTAATAGTGGCAAGTGCCTGCCTGCTATTTTTAATAATGTTTCTTGCAGCTCCCTTAAGTCTAAACGTTATATGATAATGTACGACGCATAGGACGGCGTTCTAAGAAAATATCTACAGATGTCTAGACCGCCTCCTGAGAAGGAAGGTAGGGTTCTTGGGTAAGGCAACAGGGGTCTTTTGTGCTGTTACGAATCAATATTGCCGGCATCAGTGTCGAAGAAATCCCAGTGAACGTCTACTTCTGCAAATATCTGTCTAAATGTGTTAAACGGAAAGAGTTGAAAATAACTCAACTCTTGTAGTAAGAATGCAGACTACAGAATTCGCATTTATACTGTTTGCGAAGCAGTAGCCTACATTGACAGGTCGCGGTGGCTCAGTGATTAGAGCATCCTGCAAGGATGCGGGTATGATTAACAGCTACGGCGGCCGCTTTTGTGATGGAAGCGAAAAGAGATAACGCCCTTGGGATCGAGATTTCGGCGCCTGTTAGCCATCGCCATGTGGTCGAAATAAATCCGGAGCCCTCCAGTACGGCGCGCCTCATCGCCAGTGTAGCGTGGGTGCTTTAAACCTTATAATCAATCAGGAGCGTACACCATTCAGAAAATCTTTGGCTAGAAAAGAACAGGGATAAAGTATCCGTCATCTATGGGAATATTAGGAGCAATAGTTCTTCGCAGCACAAGGCCTGCAGCATCTTCGCTATGCAAGTTTATGAACAACCTCTTGAGTCATTCACTAGTCAATAACAAATACAGCGTAGTTGCTACGGGGAACCGCTGGGAACAAAGAAAATGACAACGAGAGCTCTGTGGTTTCTCATCGCTTTTCTAGTGCCCGTGCGTAAGTGCGCTACCATAAACTTGTTCCAATGATAATGAACCCTCGCACAACATATTGGACATAAGCGTAGTAATATCTCGGGGCTGGAGTACAGGTCATTGCTTAAAGGGTAACTCACACGGATGAGCTGTCGGGACATTGACTCGGCAGTCGAAGGGAGCCGCCAATTACAGTGTCCAAGAATCAGGTGGCGGCTACAATGCTCTTACACAGTTACAGCAAATAAAACCTATTCATTGACAATCAGCCAATGTTGACATCCTGAAAGCGCAGGTGGTAATAAATAGATTACTACAAAAATGGTGCGGAATCGGCCAGCTGCTACTTCGCCTATCCTAAATCAAACTAGTGCGAAAATCAGTAGTGCCACAGCGGGCACAGTAGAAGAGCACTGAATTGAAAACTCTGTTTAAATTGGCTGGTGAAAGTATTGTCCGGTAATTGTGTTTCTCTTTACATGACCGCCTCCGCAAGAGATGTTGAATTCGTACTACGTATCATGCGATTTTTAAAATCAAGCAAAGGGAAATTAACAACACACTTGTCCACCAATTTGACAAAAGCACTTTTCGAAAAACGATTTCAACTAGTTATTAAAAACTAAGCAGTTGCAGAGCCTACATGCTTTTTTCTATGCAAGATTTCATATAACTATAGAAAAGAGAGAAGGATTAGTACTAGGGTTGTCGGCACTCCATATAGAAGACAGTATAATGTCAACGGGCACCCGACCATGGGAACCATTAATGGCACCCAATAGGCCTACCTGCCTAGGATAGGCCTGTTCGAGGCCCTATTCACCGAAGGCTGGTTGTGGAGGAACATATATTCAGCGATCGCTCACGTAAGCACTATTGCTTCATGTTTAGCACAGTTAAAATCTAAACACTAAACAAAATTAGGACATACACTTCCACCGCTGCTTTGCCGAGCTGGATTGTCATTTTAAACAGAACGTATTTCTAAACAAAACGCACGTTCTACAAATTTGTTCCACCAATCGGATGTGCGATACATAAGGAAGACACCAAAATACGGCTACTAATTAAGCGCCTTTGAAGATTTTACAGGACATGCATAGTTCACCCTTGTGCAAAGAAATAAAGACAACGTAGAGTGTCGCAGCCTGCCCCAGCTGAACAAACAGATGAAAATTTCAGCGTTTATTTGTTTTTGTTAAGAATTGGTCTTCACCCCGAATCTTGCCAGTATCTTAGAACGGTATATTGAATTTGTTTTGGCCATGGAGCCTGAAGCAGAAGAGAGGAAGACCGGCCTTGTGCTGTCTAGTAGAGCATCCGGAAAAGACAGTTTTTCACAAAGTTCGCTTTGTGTCTCACTTAAACAAAATAACTTTGTAGCAACTGTCTACAAGTCGCAATCTGGAAAGGGTTATTTGCTTGAATTTATTTCACCTGTTTTTATTTGCTCTTTGCTGATTTAATTGCGTTGAGTTTGTTGTTGTTTCGTCACGGTGTTACTGTTGGTGTGTGTTTTCTATGCCGCCACCAAGAAGCGGTGTGACGTTCCAATTTGAAACGTGTGGAACAAGTAGCCCATGTTCAGCGCACGAACTAACCATACAAAAATATCGCATAATATTTATCGCATAAAAACCATAAAATGAGAATATCTCATGAAAACCTTAAAAATATTTTGAATAGTCGACCATACAATATTTTTTATGGGCTGCAGCCATAGGAGAATCACAGCAACACCTACTGGAAACACAGCGACAGCAGCAGCCATTGTGAAATTTCCAGCATTCTGCCGTGCCGGCATGTAGTCTTGCGTATGTCTACAACTTCTCCTGTGGTACTTTTTTGGTTGTTTGCATGGCTGTAATCAGTAATAAATGCTCCGGGAACACTACAGCGATAAAGATAACGTACAAGGGGGTGATTGGTAGCACTTCGCCAGTTCCAATTCACAGAAGGTCTAAACCAAGTTATTCAAGGAAATCAAAAAGAAGTGGTTCATTCATCCAATTCATTAGATAAAGGGGTGCTATCTACGCCACTTTACCGCCAGTAAATGGTTGTTCACAAACGCTGACCGCAGCACGCAGCACTCACATAACCGACGACAAAACGCGACTTCGAAATACGTTGCAATGCCCTTGTGGTGCAGGGTAGTTTGAAAACGTATTCTTGATGACCAAAAAAGATCCTGTATTTCTCGCACTCTTCAGTTCCTAAGGACACTAACTCTGTAGTTTCGCGCCGATGAAGTTCCTCTCGCGGTATCGCAGGTATCTATTTTCGCAGTACTTCATGTGGAGTTAATCATAACACAGTCACCGTAAACACCGAAATTTACGACGGCGAAACGCGGGCGATTGGTTTCGCATGACAGCGTCTACGCGAAAACATGGCGGTCGCATTGGGAATTTCCAGCACCAGGCAACACGTGCCATGGACGCGCACATGAGCAAGGAGACGAAATGCGGCTGACTGAATGAATGAAGGAATGAAAGCTTTCTTACTATGTATCTTTTGCCGGTATAGGTCCCCTCTGTTCGGGGAACCCCTATGTTGCCGGTCGTGGCTTCCCAGGTGGCGTCACGTGGACTATGTTGAGATCTTGTGTGGATCTTCTTGACGTCCCTTGCAGTGACGTTCCAGGTTTTGCTTGATGGAAGCGGTGAGCGCGGTTTGGTCTACACGTGACGAGAGTCCCACAATGGTTTCTTCGCGTGGTCCCTTGTTCCAGTTGCCGAATAGGTGACGCTGGTCCAGTAGTCCTAGGCATTTCGAGCAACGTGGGAGTGGTCTTCCTTGGTAAAGGGCCATTCGCGCTGGGGTTAGGAGGGTACCCGTTTGCGCCTGCCTGACTAAGACCTGTTCTTCTTTGGTAAGGTGTTTGTGTGGTTTAGGGTAAGCTTCCGAGTTGTGTCGTAGATCTTTCATTGTAATGGGTTTTGGTGGGATGCAATCTCTGTGGGGCTGGATGCGGTTGTAGGGAGCCCAGAGTTAGGTTTCGCGGACATATCGGTTTGCTCCTTCATTACCCTGCATCCCGACATGGCCAGGTACCCAGTAAAGTCTAATCGTCCCTTTTATCTTTTCATAAAGCGTGCTTGAGGTGGGGGGTATTCGATTGTATAGGATGCGTGAACATGCTTGCTGGGAATCACTGTATATGTTTAGAGGTTCGGTGAGGTGTGCGCATTTTTTTATTGCTTGGCCAATGGCATAGATTTCTGCCTTAGTGCTCTGTGTGCAGGGACAAGTGGCCGTGGCTTCCTTTACTTCAAATTCGACGACGGTGCATTCCCATTGGTTCCTATGGTTCCTAGTGTCTGTGAATATGTGTAGTTTATTTTATTTGCGCCTTATTTTCTTCGTTAAGTATGCTGCTGTAATTTTTCGTCGTGTGTCGTCCTTTGTGCTGTTCATTTTCCTTGTGAATGGTGCTACGATAATTCGGTTGTGGTCTTCCAGGCTGATTGGCTTCTCTTCTTCTGGGGGATGGTTGGTGTCAAATTTGAGTATTCGTAAAAGGTCTTGTTCTGGCATGGTGCATCTTAGTCTAGCCAGCTGGTCGTGCTGGTGCGCTGCTACGATGTTTTCGCATATCACGTAGAGTCCGCTGTTCTCGATTTGCGTGTTGGAGGTGCTGATCAGGACTCCCATGGCGAGCTTCGTGGTTTTTTTAGAAGCGCATTATGCTCGTCGTGGCGTTTCTTGGATAGCGGACAATACGGTATGGCGTATCTGATACGTGACGTGATGACTGCGTCATGAAGTTGCAGTATATAGGCTTCTTTGAGGCCACTATATCTATTTGCAATTCTCCTGCTGACTTGGAGGACCTGGTTCCGTTGTCTTATTACGTTAGCTACCGCAGCGTCTCCTTTTCCGTTGGTGTGTATGTGTAAACCTACAATTTTTCTCTCCTTTACGGTTGGTAGGGGTTGTTGGCCGATGTTTAGATGTATCGGGGGTGGATGGCGTCTTGGGTGATGGTACATGCTGGTATAAGCTGAGTACGTGCTGGTATAAGCCGGTCCAGCGCGCTAGTAATTAGTGCGTAGATAAATGCCCATATTTCAACGTTGTTCAATTTGTTCTCTGAAATTATTACTATTTGGTAAATAAAAGATGGCTTAAATTTTGTTTTCTTCATCCCAAAAACTATCTGTTCTCAGTATTCAGAGAAAAGTGTCAGCATCATCGCTGCGCACACGAATACTAACGACGCGCGGGACGCCGACCTTTTGAATTCCACGAAAGCATTCTGGTTTACCTATCACCAAAACCAATGGTCCAAACAATCAACCAAAAATAAAACAGGAACCAGCGGTGTCCCCTCTGCCTTTTTATCACTTCTCCGAATGCCCCTTATATTCTTCCTCCGTACGGCGTGGGCCCCTTTTTCCAGGTTTCACCCCCTTACTCCGTGAGTAATCACGAATTATGCTCCGCGGGAGAAGCAATGCGGGTGTTCGCAGTTGCAACCACATTTCTCGCTGTTTCCGCACGTGCCGTGAGCAGCGAAAGTTATTTCCAATCTGCTTGGACGCAGATAGGGCAGTATTCAGGGAAGGCGGTTTTTTTGCCTGACCCCGGCAGCGAAGGGTTACGTCCTTCGTTCAACGTGCATTTGCAAGCTTTTCCGACGCGCAGTATACAAAGTTGCAACCTAAATTTGACGCTAATCAGTGGCTGCCTTTAATTTTAATTTTCCGATATTGTTGGTATAATCAGTCACCAACGTTACTGAAGCAACCCTTTCATTTACCCGCAGATCAACATCATCAGCGTTATTGAATCGGTGTCATAGATGTAGCTAGAGAAATTATGAGTATATGAATTTCGCCTCATAAGTCCCTTTTAAAATAGAGTTATGGGATTTATTGGTTGCTGGAAATATACCTTTATCGCCTATAACTTAAGGTATAAACGGCTATAGGCTCAGAGCCGTAGGTCACTACGTAGTTAGCTAAGGAAGCGTTTATAGATGCGGGTCTGCATATTCTTCGCCAAAGAGTTTTCGAAGGTGGGGTAAATGTTGCGTGTCACACGTTTAAAGGTTTACAGATATATATTGCTCTGTACCCACCTACAGAAGCTTTTATGCCTGTCTCTCTTTAGCTTTAGGGCGAATTCTCAACAATACCTGGCAAAAGACAGCAGAATGGTTCCAAGTCTGAGGACTTAAAGCTAAACAACGACCTCTAGCCAGCCACAGGAGCATTTATGGCTGTGTATGTTTAGCTATAGGACATATTCTTTTCATTATCTAGCAAAAAACAGCGTAAGCGTTGCACGTCTGTAGACGTAAAGCCACACAACAGCCTATAGCCAGCGAAAGGAGCTTTCGTGGCTGTCTCTCTTAGCTTTAGGACACTTCTTTTCCAATAGCTGGCAAGAGACAGCTGAATGGTTTCAAGTCTGAAGAGGTAAAGCTAAACAACGGCCCTTAGCCATTCAAAAGATCTTTTATGGCTGTCTCTCTATCTTTAGGACACTTTTTTGCAACAGCTGGCACAAGACAGCCTAATGGTTTCAAGTCTATAATCGTAAGGTTAAACAAATGCCTATCGCCACTGAAAAGAGCTTTTATGGCGTTCTCTCTTTAGGTTTACGGCAAATTCTTTCGAATAATTCGCAAAAGACAGCTGAATGGTTTCAAGTCTGTAGACTTAAAGCTAAACAACGCTCTAAACCCAGCCGAAATAGCGTTGTTGCGGCTGGTCTACAGAACTAAAGCCATACGTATTTCATTTGCTGGCTAACGTAATCTGAATAGCGGTGACTATATAGACTAGACGCACTAGGATGCTCCATAAGCGTCTAAAGAGAATTGTATGGTTTACAGTATTTAGCGTCGGATCCATTAAAACTTCAATAGCCGGCTGCAGTGTAAGTTATGCCCTTTTATGGGTGACCACATGGACCCATAGGCGCTGATAGCCCACCATAACTTTTTCCATCGACGCCCATAAGCCATTTTATTCTGTGTGTGCAGCCTTTTGGTAAACGATATCGTCGGTTGTTACGCAGTTGTGCGGAGGAAACCACCTCACTATGCTTAGTACCGGTGCTTTTAGAGCTTCTGTAAAATATTTAACAGGTGCTGTCTGCAAGAATATTCGCAAATTATTTCGCGCTTTTTTTATTTTTTGTCCTAAACACTCTGGCTTTAAAATCACTAGTGTTTTATTGCCTGCCCTTGTAAACAGTAAAATCACTGCCAGTTGTAGAACTTAAAAGCAGTGCATGGGGGCTAATCTTTTTATGCAAAAGAGCTGCAAAATAGTTTATCGTTGCACATTTGAGAGGTGCCTTCTCACAAGTGGCCTGCCAAAGCACTCAAATAGCGAACCCCACAGCGGAACCAAATTAGACAAAATGGTTATGTGGGCCCCCTGGAACTGCACTCAGGTTTATAAGCTTGCCTTTATATTCACAAAAGGCACAGAAAATGAATTGAAAGGCCATTATGAAAATATTATTGGCCAACAAGACAGCGCGTGACGGGCACGGCACAGAGTCTTCAAAGCCTTCGTTAGTGCACTACGCCTGCACTGATTTTGTAGGCACGACTGGAAACACTTGACACAAAATTTTGACCTCGCTCGCTCGGTAAGCACCAGACGCAAGGAGGAGTGTAGGGGTAGACCAAGGTTTATGATAGTATACACTGTTCTGGAGATTCTTTGCAACGCTGTACTTGCAACGCAGCACATAAGAAAACTTGGTGCATATCCTACTTTTCTCATTAGAAGCCTATGAAAGGCAAGTAATGTCAGACAGCAGCGGAAACCTGTACTTTGTTTCCATCACGGCAATGCCACTACGTGAGCACGCTGTGTTTAATCATTGCCTTTTAAATGCTGTACTACGCCATCTGCTAAAATGAGCGTTTTTTAATTGCGCAGATTGCGTCTCATCTCACGGAGTCGCGCACGAAGGGAGCGTTATTGTGTTCGCAGATCCTGCGATGAAGATCTGAAGGTCTCCTAGTGTGGATACGTTTGGCTCGAATGTGTTGAGTTCTCTTCTTTTCCACTTAACCCACGTCCAAAATAGCGCATCCCGTGGGAACTTTCGGCAGACGCTTTGCTAACCGGCAGTACTCAGTTGACTGAGCCGGTAGTTTTTTTGTTATTCCTGGCCCGCTGCTGGAGAAAGTGCTGGCTTAAGAATATTCAGATCCCGATGGGGGATGAATAATTTACCAAACAGAGATAGCACTTTTAGTTGCAATGCTAGAAATTTAAAACTCAGGGTGACTAAGCACGTGAGAAATTGTTCAGTGGGCGAGGTGCAAAGAAGGGTTTTTATGCACTTTCTGCAACCACATAAACGTGATGTTTCTGCACATCTTGTAACCTGGAAGTTACCGAATATTGCCGTGTCTTGTTGAAAAAAGCATGCCCTCCCGACGTTTTCCAGTCACGTAGCATTCCCAAACATGCGTGTTCATTTAACACCGGATTGTGTGGTTACATGCACGAAAGGAGCGCAATGAGCAGCTCGATGGCACTTCAGCAAGGAAGGGGGTAAAGGAGATAATTTCAAATTCAGTAAAATGTCTTTCTGCACAACACGGAAGTACATAATAAGTGATCTATTAGTTGCAAGAATATTGAGAGAAACATCTAATTAGTAGCGTGCTTCTCAACCCTTCCTCTGCAAAGAAACCTCACAAAAAATCACTGTCTTGTTTTGTTCCCGTCCTGAAAGTACTTGCTGATGTTTTGAGCCACTCATCCTTTGCTCTGCCTAATGATTTGTTCAGGTTTTGTATGAGTCCTGCTCGATGTCATGAACGGGGAATTGATCAAAAACACCAAATTGTTCTTTCTTTATCCTCACTCTGTACCTGTTTTCTGCCTCACTCCTCCACTCTGTGTACCACTGTTAATCCGAATCTCGTAAAGAGCACAAGACTAAGTAACCAACTTGTAAGTTAACGATAAAGCTAACTGCATTAACAAGGCTGGCAGAGACACCCTTGATACTACTACCAAAGCTTTACAACGAAATAGTAAAAAATTGCGTGAGCATTTGCAGTTCCATTCGGACTTCCCAACGGCGCTAACGGGATTCGTGTCTCGTAAGTTAAGCGTCATGGGCGCTCAAGAAAACAGAGGGAAGGCCCGCCGGTATCGCAAAGGACATTTACTGAAATAACGTGCGGCTGTAAACAGATTGATATTGTGTTATTGAAGCGCATCGCGTCATTGAAACCGACCACTACCAGTTTTTGGCTGTGAGCGGATGACAAGCCACTTGCTCTTATCGCCTAGTACTCCTAAGTTGCAAATATAGTTTAAACCCCAATATGTTTAGGGTTTAAATTATACCTGCAACTCACGATGGTTACGAAATGTTCGGCGGCCGCGGCTTTGTCGTTTTGACGCCCATTCACCATTCTGTATTATCCGCAATCATCAGTTAAAGGCGCTAGCGCCGTTATCAGCCGTATGCGCAACTTATGGAAGAGGCAGCGGTGGTGGCGAGGGCTATAGCAGTTGTCAAAAGGGGTCGGCGGGGGCAGGAGGAGCGTAGAAGCAGCCTGGAGTAAATCAGCTACACCTGAATGAAAACTGAAGGGGGGGAAGCGGGGCGCGACATATACTGCTTTGTAGTGAAAAAATACAAAATAACAACGACACAGGTCGAGCAAGGGCGTATATAGCCGACCAGGAGAACAAGTACGTTGGTAAATTGTCATCAAAAGAGGCGCAAGTCAATGCAGTGGCGTGGAAAAGAAATAAAAGGCCAAATAAGCAAAAACAAATTAGCTAGGTGGAATCGGCGAGCTTGGGCAATTCACTATGAATAAAGGCGGCCGTGGCTAGAACCAATGTGCTTCCCTGCAAGGATTCGCTTCGATTGGCGAAAATCATAGAAAAAAGCAAAACAAGGCATTAAAACAGCATAGAGACAGAATTTGGTTTATCCCAATAGAAAGCAGAAAAACCATAATTATTTAAATTGTGCGAAAAAAGCTACACGAAGGAAGGTCAAGGAAAAAGGTTCAGGTGACATCTACGATTTTGTCTTAAGATGTAAGAGCCAAAAAGATTGCTTCAACTCCCAGGAGTGTTTTCGAACACAGTTTCTGTATTTGTGATCTGTGCTTCACAAACACTGAAGGTCAGCGAAGAAAGACTAGATGCGAGGGTTTTTAATTCCGTGTGCCGGGATAGACAAAGGCCCTCTGCGCTTCTGTGGCTTAAGATGTGAGCGTCAAAGGTTGCGGCTGGGGGATGTTGGTCAGTCTGAGTGAGAAGGGGCCAATGTCAGTGTCTCAAAGTGTTTATGATCAGATGTGTATGCTGGACTGAATCTTTTCGCTTTGTGGGAAGAGAGAGAGAGAAAGAAGAGAGACAGACAGAGAGAGAGAGAGAGAGAAAGAGAGAGAAGACCTGTGCTTCAGAAGAAATGATTGGACTTGAGGAAAAGGGGGTAACGCGATGTTAGGGAGCTTAAGCGTGGAACCTTAAGTCTAGGGCGCGTATACAGCACCTCCTTCCCTTGCCCTCTCATCAGTTCACGCCGATTTTGACATAACGAGCTGGTAAAAGCTGCCTACAACATCACGGACGAACTGGAATAAGTAATCTTTGAGTTGTTCTCTGTTGAGCGTACCCTTGCACAAGACAAGGTTGCATGGAATAGCATGGATGTTTCCCTGATTTCAGCAGACTTTGTACCCACATAGATTTGTAGATACTTTTGTTTGTTTATCCTCCACAGAGTTTGCGATTCTTCGGCATTGAGACCCTTTTGAAGCAATGGGGAGATATTGTATTCCTAGGCACAGGCTGAGGCGACGTTCTTGGCGTTCTTCTTGGATGGGAGTGCGGTAGTCGTAGCCGAAAGGAGCACGGTAAGTGGGTTCGCGAGCCTGTTTGTCGATGCGTCGTTCTCTTCCGGCCTCTTGTGTCCGCGTGTCAAGGAGACGATAATTTTTTTAATTGTTGAAGGGGGTATGTTACCGAAGCGTTTAGGTATACTCTGCATGCAGAAAACATTCCAATACCAATTGAGAGCCTGTAATTAAGTCTAAGCTTCTATTCAACAGTTCCGCTTGTCGGATTGCAAAGAAGATATTTCCAACTTCCGTTTTTTTGTTCCTGTACGTAGAATTTGTCCATCTACGTAGAAGGCCTAAGTAGTTAACTACAAGAATTGCTGCCTCGTAATACTTTCGTAGGTGCCGGAGTCTGTATGTATTGTGGTCTCATAATGTCGGAACTTTCCCAAAATCAACTTGATCCTGCCATATCGCCTATGCTCGTGTAGGTTTGGATCCGTGGTTTCTATAGAGGAGATTTATTATTCGGAGTCTGCCGGATCGGTGACATGACTTTCAACGCGCTGCCGTTTTTTTTTTTCAGAAGGGAGCCAGTTAACGTTAAAAGGTGGATCGGTCGTCGTTGCTCGATGATCGATGCGATGATGCGATGAGACTATCGCTCAAACGATGACTCGCTGGCTCGTTGGCCGACGGCACATAGCCGACGACGGTCTACTCCAAGCAACCTCTCTCTGGTCTTTGAAGCCGACCAGAATTCTCAAAAACCGGAGAGAGGTTGCTTGGAGTAGACCATCGTCAGCTATGTGCCGTCGGCCAACGAGCCAGCGAGTCATCGTTTGAACGATCGTCTCATCGCATCATTGCATCGATCATCGAGGAATGACGACCGATCCACCTTTTAACGTTAACTGGCTCCCTTCTGAAAAGAAACGAAAGCGCGTTGAAAGCCATGTCACCGATCCGGCAGACTCCGAATAATAAAGGTCGAAATTGTGTGGGCGCCAGTACGCTCTTCTCTTCCCGGTAACGAGAACGCTCATGACGCGGCTCGAGGTTTGGCTAACGGAGCCGATCACGTCGAGGAAACATCTGAGCACTTCTCGCGCGCTGGGATGGCGAGGGACCGCATGGTATCGTACAGAGACATACTTAATCATTTCAGATTGGAACGGGTTCAGTATCCTCCCCCTCACTGTACTCTCAACAAATGGTAATCTGTAGCATGGCGCCTGTTACAGACAAATACATTCCCCAATCCGGTCATGTGCAGCTATTGTTACACGGGGCTCTACACAAGCGAATGTAAGCTATGTACGGGCAGGGCAGACCTGCACCATATTATCTGGGAATGTCCCCAGAAAAAGAATTCGTTAGGTGCTTTGCTAATAATTAAGACCGAGGAGCAGTGGGAGACCGTTCTGCGCAGCTCCGATCCGGATGTACAGATCCGGGATGTCCAAATGACCGAAGACGCCGCCGGAGCCCAAGGACTTCTGGCCGCCGTCTGAGGGGGTGAAGAGGCTTGGCCTCCTCTGCATCAAAACCATGTTGGACAAATAAGTGTTGTTAATCTCTCTCTCTCTCAAAGCAACCTCAGAATGCGCAATATGTACACTTTATTTACATTACGTATTTACACCTTTAACGGCTCATGATCGCATACAAGCGGTCAGGCCAGGCCCACATCGAGCGGCGCTCTGAGCGCTCCCTCTCCTCTCAATCCGTCCAATTCCCCCGTCCTTTTTTCCATCCCTCCTTCCAAAGCTTGCATCGCTTTCAGTAATATGGAGTGACCGACGCGTTTGTATGCGTCGTCTCCGGGCCCACTCATCGGGTGAATACCAAACCCTGGTGAATACAAAGAACCCTTCGCGGTTTCTCTTTACGACCCTCGCGCCCAATTCAGCTCGGCCGGCGTGAAAACAAACACCACACATGTAAACAAGCTAACCCCAGAAGAAGATATCTAGTTCCCGGGCGGTTTAAATTAATGAGTGAGGGGTCCGAACTTAACACCTCCCCACCAAGAATGTTGTCCATACACTAGCTGTACGTACAACATAAACTCTTGCTGTGGATCACAAGAACCCAATATAAAACAACGAAGAAAGTCACTCAGAACACTCGTTACATAAAACACAGCATGCAACATTTCGAGACGTACTGTAGCTTAAACATCACGCAGAAAAAAACGAAAAGTCTTAAATGTCCCAAAAGACACTTGCAACACAGAAAAGGAAATACGACAACCAACTCATTACCCTCACGAAAGGCGGTGTGCCTTTTGCAAGCTCAAACACTAAACGAAACTGAACCACACAGAGTGTAAACTTCCAACTGTCCCAAAGGACACATTATACCAAAGAAGAAAACACAAAAAACTCTCCTCTAGCCTCCAAAAAGGCGAAATCTTCCAAGAACTGAACACATAAATGCGACCTCGCTTTATGCCCAGCACACTAGTGCAAACACCAAAAAAGCAAACAAAGTAATAATACAAACCACAATACCACGACAAGCGCGTGCAAAATCATTCTGTGACTTCACCACGAGAAAAAGACACTCAAACCCGCCCAAAAGTAAGAAATACGGCTACTTCTGTAGCAATAACTACACGTCTAAGAAAGTTCGAATCGTATCTTCGCGCACTCGCGGACGAATGTTCTTTCCAAATGCGGAACAAAGATTGTTCATACCTGCTGCGGTTCCCTTGCTCTGCGCTTGCAGCGTACTAAAAGTTCACTTCCTTACCCGGACTAGGCTTTCAGGGCACTGTCTCACGCACAACCACCGCACATGCTCCTCTCTATCGTACACCTCGACGCAAACACCGCTGTCCCAATGAGCGCAACAAAACCCCAATGGGGCATCCATTCTAACGGTGACGTTTTAAGCCGAGGCAAAGAAAATGAGAGGTAGGCATCTGAAAGCTGGGGACCTATGTATACCGAAGGCAGAAAGCTCACATTTCAGCAGACGCCGCACTTCCCAGTATTCCCTCCTGTCGGAAACTCGCCGTCGGTCCTGCCCCAAGTCGAACCGAGGTATTCTTGGTGCTCTAGGCCGGAAGGGCCAATTCCCCTTGCCATCACCAAACTTATCGAAGGCTTTCCTACGCGCGTCTGCACGCCGCGGTACTGCGCTTCGCATGCGACTAGGTCCACTCATTCGACGCACTCTCAACTGCAGCCCTTTGGCACTCGGAGGATCAGGAGCGCTAAAACGAGAGCCTCGCGACGTCGCGAACTGTGCCCCCAGCTCCCCTGACGCGCATACATTCGCCTCATCCTCAACCACCTGACCCGCAGCGCCGCTGCTCCCTCGGTCGTCGGGCTCCCATACGCCCGTCATCAACTCGATCGTGCTCTCTGCCACTACACCGCCAACCAATTCCGAACACTCGCCACTCGGGTCACGTGATTCCGATTGAAGCTCGACGAACGGCATCACAACACTTCCCCTACGCGCGCCCACCTCGGGTTCTCGCTCTACTAAGTACACTGAAGGGTCGCCCACAGCATCTGCGTGCCGCGACTCGGGATCGTGATCGCACGCGCTCTCTAGTACTGCGCAGCCTACACTACTTTAGAGGTTTGTCTACATAGGCACCAACCTCAACGGGACGCTATCTCGTCTCGCAGGCCACTACCGGAGGATTCACCGCAAGATCGTCCTGCTCCTTCTCCCTCGCTAGCCGCTCATCTAGATCGCTTGTCGCCTGCGCAATCTTGAGCTCGACCTTCTCGATCGCCGCAACGGTTGCAGCAATTCGCTCCTCTATCTCCTCGGCCGAAAGGACACCCGCCATGGTGGAGGCTTGACGCTACCTCAATTCACCCAAAAACTATCCTGAATCACGCCCATCGCGCCTCCCACTCAATAGACTCGGACAGCAGTGGTCGCGCAAAGGAGAAGGGCAAAGGGGACTCACTTCCCCGCCGCTGTCCGCACGCTGTTCGAGGCGACGTCGCTGCGGCGCTCTCGACGCTCTCGTTCAATCGGGCGTTTCAGCGCCCGTCATCGCCAAATGCGGGCGCTGCCTCAGATGATTGAACTCTCTCCCGTTGCGATGTCGCCTCGCAGGTGTGGAGCGTCTTTTCCCTGGGGCCTCTCGCCAAGATGTCGCCCAAACTTCCGAACTTCATCTCGGACTTTCGAACGGTCGCTGACGCCGGGTGCTACCGTAGAGAATGCAGCTCTCTCCCGTTATAAATGTCGTCCACACCGCTCCAGCCTGGAGCTTCTGCACCCCGGGATGTCCCACCAAGATGTCACCCCGTACTCCAGCTTGGTGTCGCCGCTGCATCTTGCAGCGTCTGCTCCCTGGGCCCTCTCACAAAGACATCGCCCCAGCCTTGGGGTAGCCTTCCAATCGTCCTCCGGAAGCCATGTCGACCAATTCTGGTCACGGCACCAGCTTAAATTCAAAGGTGGATCGGTCACCTTTGCTCGATGATCGATGCGATGATCCGATGAGACGATCGCGGGAACGAGGACTCGCTGGCTCGTTGGCCGATGGCACATAGCCGACGACGGTCTACTCCAAGCTAACTCAAAATGTACCAATATGTACACTTATTTACCTTACATATTTACACCTTTCACCGCTCATCATCGCATACAAGCGGTCGGGGAAGGCGCACATCAAGCGGAGCTCGCTGCGCTCCCTCTCTCAATCTGTCCAATACCCCCGTCCTTTTAACTGTCCCTCCTTCCAAAGCTTGCATGGCTTTCAGCTATTATGGGGTGACCGACGCGTTTGTATGCGTCGTCTCCGGGCGCACTCGTTGGTTGAATACCAAAGCGCGGCATATACAAAGAAGCCTCCGCGGTTTGTCCTTACACCCCTCGCACCCAATTCAGCTCGGCCGGCATGAAAACAAACATCATGGAGGTAAACAAGCTAACCCCAGCGAAAGATATCTAGTTGCCGAGTGGTTTCAAATAATAAGTGAGGGGCCCTAACATAACAGAGCCTGTCTTCCAAACAATTTCCCATCGCGATTCTGTTTTCCCAACCTGTTTCTTGGGGTTAGGAGGGTGGTTTCTTTGATTTTTTCAAAAGCATTATGAAGACCAAATTTGAGGGCCTATTCATCATCATCATCAACAACAACAACAACATATTTTGGTCGACTGAAGGGCGAAGGTACTCCTATTGACCTTCACCGCTCTTGTCCTGCGCTGCCCCAGTCCATTCTTTGTCCCCGAAAGTTGTTGTTTCACCCCTCAATTGAGTTAATGGACTTCCCATTCTTCTAGATCCGTCTCTTGTTGTTCATTTTGTTCCCCTCGTGGTCCACCTATTGTCAGTTCGTCTCAGTGTCAAAATTGCGAGTTTGATGACTGCCTTATATGATGCGCCGATGGTAGTGTTTCCGATTTCTTCGGTGCGGGTAAATTTGTGGTAGGGTAGGCTCTGCAATATGCGGCTGATGATCAGTGGCTGAATAAGTTTCTTCTTCTGTCCTGCTGTTTTCTAGGTTAAGCGTTTTTAATGTCGACAATGGGTTAAACGCTTTCTCTTTTTTGGCGATTGTGAGTTCGGCGCTGCTGCTGAACTTTAGAGCCACGCCAAACGCTCATACGTCACTTTTGTCTGGGAGGACATGCTTACCTGTTTTAGTACGATTTTAACTGCCGCATGGATCTCTCCGTCGTTTGCCAAACCAGCTTGCAGAGGAGACAACCACGGGATTAGAGAAAAGTAGTTTTAAAATTCTACTGATTAGACCCTATATTCTGGGTATTCGTAGCTTATCTCTCCACCGCGTCCCTGCTGACCCTATTGCGCTTACGGTTTATTGTCGATGCACGCCAGCGTACATCGGTACAATCAGACCGTCGCCCCTCCAGGTCACCATCGCTGCGCCGGCCTCGTGGAAACCGCTCCGGCTAAGACAGCGTAAACTCACCGAGCCCTGGTCGGGAAAACTAGATGCAGCGGCCTTTGGACGCGAGGTCGCTGAATGCGAAAACGATCATCGAGAACTTCCACCGTTAACAGTGTCTGCACGTGACACAACGATGACGGCGAATGATGGTGTGAGAAACAAGTCCCTGGATGTTTCCATTCATATTGACAGTCGGAGCATGGACGGTTTAGTAGATACCGGAGCCCACTATTCTATTATCAGCGGGAAAATGGCGACACGTTTGAACAAGGTGATGACGTCGTGGACAGGAGCACAAATTCGTATAGCTGGAGGGCACATTGTCATGCCGATTGGTATGTGCACTGTTCGGGTTAAAATTCAGGGGTCAACTTTCATCGCAAGCTTCCTTGTTCTCTGTGAGTGCTCTCGAGATGTGATCCTTCGTATGGAATTTCTTCGCGAATATGGGGCCGTCGTCGAATTTCGGAATCGCCGGATTGATTCCGCAATGGAGTTAGCCACTGCGGAAAGTGATTGTAATCGTATGCCAGTGCTATGTATCACAGGCGACGTCGTCACCATACCTCCGCGATCAAGCGTGCTGGTAGAAGTTTCGTGTGAGGGGATTCCCTTTGGCGAAGCAGTAGCGGACGCCAACCTGTCTCTCCTGTTCACGCTTGTAGTGTGCGGGGCGAGAGGCATTGTCCAGTTGCGTGATAAACGAACGCAAGTACTCGTCACAAACTTTAGCAATGAGCACCGTCATCTATTTCGGTGTACGTCCATAGCTTACGTCGAGAAAATTACAGAGGTCGTCGAATGTTTCACGTTTGGAGACGTAACTGTTCTGAAAGACAGAAAACCCGATTCGACCGCAAAAGTAGACATCAGTTCACAACTGTCAAAAACACAAGAGAACCAGTTTCGAGAACTCCTGCAGAAATTTAAGGAATGCTTTGCTTGATCATCTAAAGTACGACGGACCAAAATTACGAAGCACCGCATCATAACCGATGAAAACACGCTACCCATACGGCAACAGCCGTACCGCGTGTCAAGTAAGGAGGGAGAAGCTATTCAAACCCAAGTGAAAACTATGCTCGACGAAGACGTCATCCAGTTATCAAACAGCCCTTAGTCCTGGCCTGTTGTCCTTGTAAAGAAAAAAGATGGAACTCTACGCTTCTGTGTTGATTATAGAAAACTGAATAGTGTGACAAAAAAGGACGTTTACCCGTAGCCACGCATAGATGACTCTCTGGACAGGCTTCGGGGGGCTAAGTACTTTTCATCCATCGACTTGCTCAACGGCTACCGGCAGATAGAGCCTGAGGAGAGATACCGCGAGAAAACAGCATTTGTCACGCCGGACGGTCTTTATGAATTTACGGTACTTTCGTTCGGCCTCTGTTCCGCCCCGCCCACATTCCAAAGAATCATGGACTCCGTACTTAGCGGCTTGAAGTGGCAAACTTGCCTTGTGTACTTAGACGACGTTGTTGTGTTTTCGACCACATTTGAAGATCACCTCAGCAGGCTCAGACAAGCACTGGAGGCAGTGCACTCAGCTGGTCTTTCACTGAAACCGGAAAAGTGTCACTTTGGTTTCACCGAGCTTAAGTTTCCGGGACACGTCGTCAGTGCGGAGGGAGTTCGACCCTATCCTGAAAAGACGGCCGCCGTTGCCTGTTTTTCCGCCCCTCGGAATAAAAAAGGTGTAAGGCGCTTCCTTGGGCTCTGCGCCTACTACCGTCGATGTATTGAAGGCTTTTCCAGGATTGCTGAGCCCCTTACGTGGCTGACCAACAAAGACATCGAGATTGTGTGGCACAAACATCCACAGAAAGCCTTCCACGAGTTGCGCCAGCGCTTGCAGTCACCTCCTGTGCTCCCGCATTGCGACGAGGTTGCGGAAACAGAACTCCATACGGATGCCAGCAACATCGGACTAGGGGCCGTCCTTGTCCAGCGGCAAGAAGGTGCCGAAAGAGTGATCGCCTACGCCAGCCACACCCTTTCACGTTCCGAGTCGAATTACTCGACGACCAAAAAGTAATGCCTAGCGGTAGTGTGGGCCATTACCAAATTCCGCCCTTATCTGTATGACAGAGTTTAAAGTAATCACTGATCATCACTCCCTTTGTTGGTTAACCAACCTGAGGGACCCATCGGGCTGTCTTGCGCGTTGGAGTCTACGGCTACAGGAATTCGACTTACGGATTGTTCACCAGTCAGGCCGGAAACACAACGACGCTGACAGCCTGTCCCGTGCCCCTGTCGAAACAACCAGTGAACACGCTGAAGAGGACACTGCCTTCCTCGGTTCCATAAGTTCATCAGATATGGCGAAAAGGCAACGAGCTAATCCAGGCCTTACAATGATTATCGATCATATGGAGGGACGAAGTTCTGTTGTACCACGTAGCCTTGCGCGAGGGTTACATTCGTACTGTCTTCGGAGCGGTGTCCTCTACAAGAAGAACACAGAGGCTAGAGGGCAGCTGTACCTCCTCGTCGTCCCACTGGATCTTCGGGACGAAATTCTTTTTGCGTGCCATGATGAACCCACGTCTGGCCACTTGAGATTTGCACGAACCCTCGTTAGAGTTCACCAGAGTTATTACTGGCCTAAACTAGCTTCTAGCGTGAAACGCTACGTCAGAACATGTAGGGAGTTTCAACGCCGCAAGACGCCACCCTTCAAGCCAGCCGGTTTTCTGAACCCGATAACACCCCCAACGATACCATTCGAGCAAGTCGGCTTAGACCTCCTAGGACCTTTCCCTCTCTCGTAATCGTGCAATAGGTGGCTTGTGGTGGCAACCCATTACCTGACACGTTACGCGGAGACAAAAGCGTTACCTAGAGGCACAGCCTCCGAAGTTGCGAGTTTCTTCGATACGGCGCCCCATCTGTTGTCATCACGGACAGGGGAGCAGCCTTTACGGCGCAACTTCTGCAAGACACCCTCACACTGAGCGGCACCTCACATCGCAAGAAGACTGCTTACCACCCTCAGACCAACGGGTTAACTGAAAGACTCAATAAGACAATAGCCGACATGCTCTTCATGTTCGTAGATGTCCAGCACAAGGCATGGGAAGAAGTACTGCCGTACATCACATTCGCCTATAATACCACTATGCAAGAGACAACCCGGGTCACTCCTTTCCGTCTCGTTTTTGGCCGTGAGGCTCGAACGATCCTAGACGCGATGTTGTCTTGGGTAATCGAAGACGAAGTAATTCTAGAAGCCGAGATTTTCAGCCAGCGCGCTGAAGAAGCCCGCCAGCTGGCTCGATTTCACATTCAGAGACAGCAGACAACTGATGCAGCACGTTACAACTTACGTCGAAGAGAGGTGAAGTACATCCTGCGAGATCATGTTCGGGTGTAGACTCCTATCCGCCGCCCGGGCGTGTCCGAGAAGTTGCTCCACCGCTACTTCGGACAGTACCGAGTGCTACGGCGTATCACCGACGTGAACTACGAGGTCATCCCAGATGGAATTGTGCAGACCCGACGCCAGCGACGAGCTGATATAGTTAACGTGGTACGGATGAAGCCGTACTTTGCGCGGTAATAAGGCTCCGTCAATAGTGTTATCCAGTTGTTTGTTTTTGTTTTTTTAATAAGGACAAACAAAGACTGAACGTGGCCATGACTATTTTGAGCGTATAATAAGGCATTTGTGTGTTAGTTCTAAGACTAAACTTTTATGTTCTTTTCTTTTCGTTAGCGTAGCGTTTTTGTTTGATTTCTGTCACGTGCTCCCTCACGTCTGGTCTTTATGATATAGCATGCTCAGTCTATGATTTGAAAGGCATCGAGACGATGCCTCTTTGAGGAGGGGAGTAATGCCGCATGCTTTCAGAGATGTCGTAAAGTGGGCCGCGCTGCACCGGCTGCAACCGGCAGCGCAATCTCGGCGCCGGGAGTGCGAGCTTGTCTGTGTTCGCCAATCGAGGCCCGAGCGCACGTGCACTGCAAGGGGGAGATCACGCCAGGAACGCAGGCAGTATTTCTCGGAGATCGAACGAGACGCAAGGATCTTTTCTCGTTTCCTCTCTTCTTGTTCGGGCACAAGTTCGCCCTAAATAAAAGTCCTTTCTTTACCGTTGTGTCCTATCCTACGTGACACTACTAAGGTGACGTTTGTGTAAGGAACTGCCAACTGTACACTTTCTTAATATTCGGCAAAGCATAGTTGTGTCTGTGCCCGCTCCTGTCAGGCCCGTCGAGTGAACTATAGGGTGCCTCGATGCGTGCCGGCTCCGCTGAGGGTGGCGCCACTCTTGGAAGGGGTCGCCGCCGCCAAGACAGGTTCTCGGGAGGCGCCGCCGCCATTTTCTTGCATCCCGCCCCCGCCGACTCCCGCGCTAGGCGCTGGGAAGGCGGCGCTCTTCACAAAGTCTGTTTGCAGAACGCCTGGGTGCTTCGTTTCCCAGTGTTTTAACAGCGCTAAAAATGGCTGGAGGATGTATAAGTTTCCTACAGACCCAAAAGACCCAAAACGCCGGTCGTAAACCACGCAACGCGCGTGGGTTACGACCGGCGTTAAACGCTGCATCAATAAGAAAAAGCGACTTTATTCCAAGGCCAGACGATCTGATTCAGCCGATGACTGGAAGTGCTACAAAGAACACTCTAAACTGTGCAAAGCAGAAATCGAGGCAGCCAAGGAAAAAATTTTCAACAACGATATAACAAACCTACTGCAGACCAACACGAGAAAATTTTGGAAAGTGATAAATCCAAAGTACTCATCATCATCGTCCATATCATTGTCTAAAAATGGTACAGACCTTTCCTCATCAGAGGCTGCAGAGGAATTCAATTCTGTTTTTTGTTCTGTGTTTACAAATGAAAGCCCATTACCAGCCACTCTTACTTTACAGTCATTAGATTCAGCAATGGATGACTTGCTTATCACTCAGGAGGGTATTGCTGCAGCCATTGATAGACTCCCGACCAACTCTGCACCAGGCCCCGATGAAATATGCACCAAACTACTAAAAATGACTAAAGTGGTCATATCCCCGATCCTAGCTGCTTTATTTCAGCAATCGATAGACACAGGATGCGTACCGTTTGCTTGGAGAATTGCCCGTGTTATCCCCATCTTCAAGTCAGGCGACCCATCTGTGCCTCTTAACTACAGACCGATTTCCTTAACCAGCATGGTTTGCAAACTTCAAGAACACATAATATTGTCACGAAGCCAAGGACGACGCAGTTGTCTTGCAGGAGAAACAAGTTTATTGGAGCGAACTTGTGCTCCCCTAACAACTCAAAAGAATACAGAGGCGGCGAAGCAGCGGTCAACAAAGTGACTTGCGTCAGCGAGCGTCGCAGAATCGAATGCCCCGGCGTCCGCACTGCAGGCTTTTTATCTTTTGGCGCGCGTGGTTCTCGAAATGTCGATTCGCATCGAGAACATAGTAGACCCAAGAAGATTATTCTATGCTGTTCACGTTAGATCGGAATGCTCTCCCTATCACAAAAGATAACACATGCGGCACAGAAAGAAAGAATTGAACACGCGCTTTCCTTGGCGCAGAGATAACACAGACCGGCACAGCCGGGCGGTAAAAGCAAAACATAAATAAACAAACCCAATGTATGGTTCGCGGCATTACCCCCCCTCTAAGAGTGCATCGACCCGATGCTAACATAAGCGACAGTCCGAACAAATGAAAATAAAAGTTCGTCATCGTGCGTAGAAAGGTTTTAAGCGAACCACGTGGACGACTTCAGGCCGCGTGCGTCGCCGTGATGTGCCGGATTCACCATCGGGGATCACTTCGTAGGTAAGTTGGCCAACACGTCGTAGAATCTGGTAGGGTCCGAAATACCTTCGCAGGAGCTTCTCACTGAGTCCGCGTCGTCGGATGGGAGTCCAAACCCACACACGATCCCCTGGTTGGTACTCGGCGTCTCGGCGTCGGAGGTTGTAGCGGCCCGCATCCACCAGCTGCTGGCCCGTTATACGAACTCGAGCGAGCTGGCGGGCCTCCTCCGCACGTTGAAGATATCCGTGGACGTCGGCGTTGAGGTCGTCGTCTTCTACGTGCGGAAGCATGGCGTCGAGCATCGTAGTCGGCCTTCTACCGTAGACAAGCTCGAATGGCGTCAGCTGCGTCGTCTCCTGGATAGCCGTGTTGTACGCAAACGTGACATACGGGAGAACTTCGTCCCAAGTCTTATGTTCAACGTCAACGTACATTGACAGCATATCTGCGATTGTCTTGTTCAGACGTTCTGTTAGTCCGTTCGTTTGGGGGTGGTACGCCGTCGTTCTTCGGTGATCCGTGTTGCTGTAGCGTAATACTCCTTGCATCAGCTCTGCAGTAAATGCCGTTCCGCGGTCTGTGATTAGGACTTCCGGGGCTCCATGTCGTAGCACAACTTGGCTTATAAAGAACTTCGCCACTTCTTGTGCAGTCCCCCTCGGAAGAGCGGCGGTCTCTGCGTAGCGCGTCATGTAGTCTGTCGCTACGACAATCCACTTGTTCTGTGATCGTGACGTATGGAACGGGCCTAAAAGGACCATTCCAATCTGTTGAAATGGTCTCGATGGGACGGCGATCGGTTGCAGAAGTCCGGCGGGTCTTGTCGGCGGCGTTTTTCGTCGCTGGCAGTCACGGCAGCTCCGGACGTAGTGGGTGACGTCAGAGGTAAGGCCGGGCCAGTAGTACCTCGCCTTGATTTTTCCAATAGTGCGGGCTGTGCCCAGATGTCCGGAAGACGGGTCGTCGTGGCACGCTTCCAAAATTTCGTCACGAAGGTCCGCGGGGATGACGAGGAGGTAATTCGCTGTTGTTCCGGGGCAGAAATTCTTCTTCACAAGGACGGAGTTTCTCAGGCTGAATGCTGGTAAGCTGCGTTTGAAGGTCCTAGGAACGGCAACGTTGCATCCCTCGAGGTACTCGATTATGACGCGTAAGTCGGGGTCGGCACGCTGCTGGGCGGCTAGGTCGCTCTCCGTCACGATCCCGAAGAACGCGCTGTCTTCATCAGAGTCTTTGGTGGGTCGACGGGGGCGCGGGACAGGCAGTCGGCGTCGGAGTGTTTCCTGCCGGATTTATAAACGACGGTAACGTCGAACTCCTGCAGGCGCAAGCTCCACCGCCCAAGACGGCCAGAGGGGTCCTTCAAATTGGCGAGCCAACACAGCGCATGGCGGTCTGTTACAACCTTGAATGGCCTTCCATACACGTATGGGCGAAATTTTGAAATCGCCCATATAATAGCCAGGCCCTCTTTCTCAGAGGCAGAATAGTTTTTCTCCTCCTTCGACAGACCACGGCTGGCATAGGCGATTACCCTTTCGCAGCCGCTTTGCTTTTGGACAAGGACGGCACCCAAGCCGATATCACTGGCGTCCGTGTGCATTTCCGTTTCGGCATTTTCGTCTAAATGAGCGAGCACGGGCGGGCTTTGCAGGCGTATTTGCAGCTCGCAGAATGCTTTTTCTTGGTCGTTTTCCCAGCTGAAAGGGGTGCTATCTTTCGTCAAGCGCGTGAGTGGCTCTGCAATGCGTGCGAAGTTTGCCACGAAGCGCCGGTAGTATGCGCACAGCCCGAGAAATCTTCGCACGCCCTTCTTGTCTTTCGGCCTTGGGAAGTTCGCAATCGCTGAAGTTTTTGCCGGGTCAGGTAGGACTCCCGCGGCGTTGACGACGTGGCCCAAGAACTTGAGTTCCCCGTATGCGAAACGGCACTTTTCAGGCTTTAGCGTCAACCCCGACGTACGAATGGCCTCGAGTACAGACTCCAACCTTGCAAGGTGTTCGTCGAAAGTCCGGGCGAATACCACTACGTCGTCGAGGTATACGAGGCAGGTGTGCCACTTAAGGCCAGCTAGCACAGTGTCCATGACTCTTTGAAACGTCGCTGGTGCTGTGCACAGCCCAAACGGCATCACCTTGAACTCGTATAGGCCGTCTGGGGTTATAAATGCAGTCTTCTCTCGGTCTCTCTCGTCCACTTCGATTTGCCAGTAGCCGGTCTTCAGGTCCATCGATGAGAAGTACTTCGCGTGGCAGAGGTGGTCGAGGGCGTCGTCGATTCGGGGAAGGGGGTACACGTCCTTTTTCGTGATTTTGTTCAGTCGCCGGTAGTCAACGCAAAACCCTAATGTGCCGTCTTTTTTCTTTACGAGTACGACGGGCGTAGCCCAGGGGCTTTTCGATAGCTGTATAATGTCATCGCTCAGCATGTCGTCGACTTGAGTCCGGATGGCTTCCCGTTCGTGTGAAGAGACGCGGTACGGTGACTGTCTGGTAGGTCGGGCTCCATCTTCGGTTATTATTCGGTGCTTCGCTAGAGGGGTCTGACGTAGTTTTGCGCTCGACGAAAAACATTCGCTGTAGCGACGCAGCAAAGCCAATAATTTTTTCCGTTGTTCTTGCGGTAGCGCCGGATTCACGTCGAATGGCTGCGGGAGCTTGAAGGTTTCTACGGGTGTGCGTCCAAAGTCGGCGACTGCGATCACATCACTTGCTTCTTGCGTTTCTTCGAGGAACGCAATTGCAGCTCCCTTGTTTAAACGCTGGTACTCTTCGGTGAAATTAGTGACCAAAACGTGAGATTGGCGTTGCTTAAAGTGCGCAATGCCTCTTGCGACGGAGACGCCGCGGTCGAGAAGCAACCTTCGATCACTCTCTACGATAGCGTCGATGTCAGAAGCAGCATCCTCACAGTAGACGGCGATCATCAAGCTTGCGCGGGGTGGCAGGGGGATGTGGTCGTCGGCGATCCTGACAGCAGCACGGTGATCGGGGTTCGGTTGCGGCGTCGTGGAGTGATCGGAGGAAAATGTTATCGACTTGGTCTGCAGATCAATTATTGCGCCGTTGTCCGTCAAAAAGTCAATTCCGAGAATCACGTCGCGGGAGCAGTTAGGCAGAACGACGAACGCCGCAGGGTACGTTGTGCCGTCTATGGTGACGCGCGATGTGCACATTCCACTTGGCGTCACGAGGTGGCCTCCTGCTGTGCGTATGTGCGGACCGTCCCATCTGGTCATAACTTTCTTCAGTTTAGACGCAAATGGTCCGCTCATTACCGAATAGTCGGCTCCCGTGTCTACGAGGGCGACTACGTCAAAGCCGTCGATGGACACCTTGACGTCGGATGCCGCCTTCCTCGAGTTCCGGGTGCGTCGGGGCGTCGCATCTCGGCTTGTGCGTGTTGACGGTCGGGCACTGTGCGTCGTCGTTGTCATCGTCTTCTCAGCGGACGTCTCGTCGTGTACGGGAGTCTCGTCAGGTCTGGGTCGGGTCGTCGGGATGAGGGCATGTCGTGAATCACTGTCTTCCGCGAGTCGTTGCGTCGTTGGAGGGTTTTCATTTTTCCGCGATCGTGCAACTTTACCTCCAGAAGTTGCTGCTTTTAGTTTCCCCCGCGTGGGCTGGGGGACCTTCCACGTGAGAACTCAGCATTGCTACGGCGGTTCGGCGACTGGTATGGGTAGGGTGACGGCGAACGGTTGAAACGGGCTGGTCGACGGCTGGTGTTGGACAGGTACTCTTCGATCTCCGATGGGTGCTGGCCAGTTCGGGGGCGGGGTGCGTCGACGGAGAACCCTCGCAAACCGAGCCTCCTGTAGGGGCAGCGACGGTAGACGTGGTCGGCCTCTCCGCAGTGGTAGCACAGCGGACGATTGTCGGACGTTCGCCACACGTCGGTCTTCCTTGGGGCAGGGGGTTGCGCCGCAGGTGGTCGGGCCGGCGAGAGGGGACGACGGTACGGAGCCTCGTGACGATAGGGTGCAGGTGGGCGAGGGCGATGTACAGCAGCCGCGTAGGTCATGGCTTGCGGCTCGCGAGGTGCTACTGGCGTCGTTGAAGTTCCCAGCGCTTGCTGCACTTCTTCTCTAATGACGTCGGTAAGAGAAGCGACTTGTGGTTGCGGCGTCGTCGGGAGCAGTTTCCGCAGCTCCTCCCTCACTATTTCGCGGATAGCCTCACGTATGCTATCAGCCGGAACCCGCATGTTGTCGATGTAGTTCGCACTGGCCGCGCCAACAAAGTTCCGGTAATACTGCTTAGCACGCATTTCGAGAGCCTTCTCAATCGTGCTGGCTTCGGTCACGAATTCAGCGATGGTTTTGGGCGGGTTGCGGACAAGTCCAGCAAACAGCTCCTCCTTCACACCGCGCATCAAGAAGCGTAACTTCTTTTCTTCCGTCATTTCGGGGTCCGCGCGGCGAAATAATTGCTTCATCTCCTCAACGAAGATCACGACCACTTCGTTGGGGTGTTGTGTCCGAGTTTCAAGCAAAAGCGCAGCTCGCTCTTTTCTCACAACGGTAGTGAATGTCTTCAGGAACTCCCTTTTGAAGTGAGTCCAGTCGGTCACAGAACTCTCATGGTTCTCGAACCAAGTTCGAGCAGTATCTTCTAAGTAAAAGAAGACACGCCGGAAAGTTTCTTCGTCGTCCCACCTGTTGATGATGCGGACGCGCTCCAGCTTCTCCAACCATTCTTCGGGGTCTTCAGCGGGGGCTCCCCGGAACGATGGCGGTTCCCGGGGCTGCTGCAGGACGATTGGCGATGTTGTTTCTTGCACCATGGTGTTGGTTGCAGCGTTCTTTTTCTTGGGCCCTTCTGGCATCGAACCGAACTCGGGTGGTAAATCTTGCAGGCGGGGGCTGGCTCTTGTTGGACTGGCTTGGCGGCTTCTCGAGGTTGTAGTGGGCATGAAGGGTGCGTACCCAGCACCTCCACCAGATGTCACGAAGCCAAGGACGACGCAGTTGTCTTGCAGGAGAAACAAGTTTATTGGAGCGAACTTGTGCTCCCCTAACAACTCAAAAGAATACAGAGGCGGCGAAGCAGCGGTCAACAAAGTGACTTGCGTCAGCGAGCGTCGCAGAATCGAATGCCCCGGCGTCCGCACTGCAGGCGTTTTATCTTTTGGCGCGCGTGGTTCTCGAAACGTCGATTCGCATCGAGAACATAGTAGACCCAAGAAGATTATTCTATGCTGTTCACGTTAGATCGGAATGCTCTCCCTATCACAACAGATAACACATGCGGCACAGAAAGAAAGAATTGAACACGCGCTTTCCTTGGCGCAGAGATAACACAGACCGGCACAGCCGGGCGGTAAAAGCAAAACACAAATAAACAAACCCAATGTATGGTTCGCGGCAATATCATCTGCCGTAATGAGCTACCTAACAAAAGAGAGCTTCTTTTTTTCTAATCAACATGGTTTTTTGAGAGGCCGTTCTTTTGAAACTCAGTTATTCGAATTAATGACTGATCTCCATAATGCAGTACATTCGTCCTCACAAATAGATGCTATATTCATAGATTTCGCCAAGGCCTTCGACAAAGTCCCTCACATCCGTCTAATGGAAAAACTTTCTGCTCTTAATATTAACCCCAAGATTAACAGGTGGATTAAGAACTTCCTAACCCATCGGTTTCAGTCAGTAACCATTAATGATCATTCCTCCTCTTTAGCTCAAGTAACTTCCGGTGTTCCACAGGGCTCAGTCTTGGGTCCTATCTTATTTTTAATATATATCAATGACATTAACACTAATATCTCTTCTACTATCCGATTATTTGCGGATGACTGCGTCATTTATAAGCAAATTAAAAACCCCCAAGATTTCTTATCCTTGCAAGCAGACCTTAATCAACTGACGAAATGGTGTAGGGATTGGCAGATGGAAGTAAATGTGCCCAAAACTAACGCCATAACATTTACCAAAACTAGCGCGTCTGAGCCCCGTCACTATTTTCTCAATAGTATGCCTGTACAAACCGTAACCATGGTAAAATACTTGGGGGGTCCACATAACGTCTGATCTAACCTGGAATCACCATATCGATACAATAACCAGCAAAGCTTCTAAATCACTCGGATTCATTAGGCTAAATCTGCATTCAGCTAACACATCTACAAAGCTTCTGGCCTACCAAACACTTGTTCGATCAAAGATTGAATATGCAGCGCTAATCTGGAACCCCCATCAGTCGTATCTCGTAAATAAACTTGAGGCACTCCAAAATAAAGCTGCCCGATTCATTCTCAGGAACTACTCACGAACATCAAGTATAACAGAAATGAAACAATCCCTGAACTTACCACCTCTACAGCAACGCCGGCTTTATAGTCTTTTATCGGTTTTTCATAGGCTATACCACAGCCAGTCTTCTTTCGCTGCCTCGCACATAAGACCCGCTGGTCGCGTTTTTCCCCGTTTAGATCATGCATTCAAAGTTCAACCAATATTCGCGCGTACCAACCTATTTTTCTTTTCGCCACTCTTACTTGCTATTCGTCACTGGAATCAGCTCCCAGGTAACATCGTCACCCTCAGTAATCACGACTCATTTATCAAAGAGTTGCAGTTATTCCTCAATGTATAAATCATTTTTCAGTGTTTGTGTCATTTTTGAACCTCTTAGATTGGTTCAATGTTCGATGTTTGTGTTATTTTGAACCTGGGTCATTTTTTAACCCTCGCATTTTAGGGATTGGATAACTGTTGTGCGCCTTTTGTGTACCCTTTTTTTGAAACTATGCATTTCGACATGAATGTATTTGTATTCGCATTTTTTTGGGTGTTGCTGTTTTTAATGTTGCAATGTGTTCTTTTTTTCATTGCGACCCCTATGTAACGCCCGTAAGGGCCTTTAGGGTAAATGAATAAATAATAAATAGTTCTGTGGACGGTGAAGATGAAGCGGGAAAGGTGGCAGTCGACGAACTACTCCTGCATATGCAGTGCAAGTACCCGGCTTCTCAGCAATGCCAAATCGATTTGGGGCTATTGACTATTGTCAGCTTGTCTGTGTGGCTGTTTCTACATACAAGAAGTACGGTTTTATGTGTTTATGTTGGAGGTTTCATTATGCTTTTGCGGCCTTTTTATATTTGATGGATGCAAACGGACGTGGCCTCTTAAAGCGGGGGGCCGATATGAAACGTGTGGTGCTTTACATCTTCAGTCATTTAACTTTGTATACGAAATAAGGCAGTCGTTTCAAGAAAGTGTGCTACCTTTCTCAGTCCAGAAGCGTCATCTCATCCCGACGCATCACGCTTACTTTAGCAACAGCCCATTTTTTGGCAGTTTGAATGATATATTCCGAAGAGTAAAACTGCATGCGACGCGTCATGCTCGTGTTTCTCCTGGTTGTCGCAACTGGAGGTCTGTTATACATCGTTTTGTGCGCAAAAATTATGATATTTAGGACATATATTTTCGCTTATCATCTCATAAAAGTAGCCCATGGAGGTGAAAAGAAATGTGTTATTTACACCTCTACTTTGTGAATCCTCTGCGGATGTGAGCCGATACGTGTGGATGCCAGTTTGTACGATTTGCTTGATTTTACGTCATTTATTCTAATTTATCCGGAGAAAAGGGCACCTATATTGACAACTTACCGGGCAGGCTCACTTTGAAGGATTCTTTTTGAACAACACCGGGATGATGGATGGAAGAAATTGAAGCCAAGTGCTGTGCCAACGCCTTTTCCAATCAGAGGTAGGCATTTACCATTTGATTCACTGCGTGTTTTCGTATAAGTGCGTACACTACCTAACAAATCGGCGGTCGCCGCTGGGAAACATTCCAGTGGCATTTGAGGCGTCGGTCTGCCATGCTTCACTTCTTTTGACTTTAAAATGTTCTGCATGCATGAAAGTATGTACAGCTCACGCAACAACCTTAACCTCACGCATCCACTTATTCCATTTCCACTGGAAAACGCACAATCCCTCGACCTGGTTAATTATTTCAAGTGTGAATGCTGAGACGCTTGCCATGAAGTGTTTCCGCTTTGCTATTTGTCTTGATTTCCCATTCCACTGATTACCGCGCTTTCCCTGAACTTACTGCTTAATTCGATCGTTGCTTTTGCATATCTTTCTGCTTTTAGTTGCTCCAAATCAGCGAAAGCCACCCAGAGACTGAACGCAGCCTGAGCCCACATCCAAAACTGAAAAGGTGGACAACCCCGCTGAAGAACCTCACGCATCATCAGAGACAGCGGAAATGTTCCACGAGTCAACTCACATGGTATCACAAGAGACGTCATCGGCAAACCTCCAACTCAACAGCCCAGGTGTCGAAGCTTTGAATGTCGGAATTCCAAACTCGGCAAATGAAACTCTCACAAAAAATACAGTGATACACAAAGACATTGTGCTGAGTTGAAAAAGCAGTTGGCAGACCTGGAAAGAACATACACTGTACTTCAAGAACACCACACACATGCTAAGAACAAAATTCAAAACCTCAAAAGCAAGTTCAAAATCATTCGAGCGTAATTATCATTACCTGATTTATAACTGCATTAAAGTGTGTTTGTATTATTTTGTACATAATGTATTATGTAACAGCATTGGAGTATGTTCTTAATCATTTTGTACACTGTGTATTTGTGCTTCAAGGTATTAAATCATTATTCCTACTTCCGTGTAAGCCTTTAGGTTTATATTGCAGCCCAAGGACGCTGGCTCGATTCTCGACCCTGGCGGCCGCTTTTCTGATGGAGCCGAAAATACAAAACGCCCGCGTGTTCGAGATTTCGACGCATGTTAAAGATTCCTAGGTTGTCAAAATTAATCCGGAGGCCTCCACTACGGCGCGCCTCATCCCCTATGTAGCGTACGCACGTTAAACCTCATCGATCAATCATGTTTAGATTGCACAGTGCATGCATGGCGCAGTTCGGCGCCAGGCAATCCTAAGTAATTACCGCAAGATTCAGTGGCCGTAAGCGTGCGAACATTCGAACTTGAATATGTAGCAGTTCCCTTTTTTTTGTGTACTTCGCCTACTTTCCGGTATGTTTATATGTAAACCCAACGACGGCAAGATCAAGGCGCCGGTATGCCAACGACGGCGAGAAGTTGCCCGCCGTGTCGCCCATCGTAAAAAAGGAAAGGCATTCACCATATTTTCGATAATCATCTCAAAATAGAGAATCCTTCACCAAAACCTTACTCTTCTGTTCATCTATCCTAGAAAAGGAGCGAATATTGAAAGTAAAGCCAAATCAAGCCCACACTGTTAGCGTGGCCAGAACTATCAAGGGGCGTCAGGCAGCAAATGCGCGCCCAGCGTCCAGCGGATGCAAGAAAATGGCGGTCGCGCTTGCAGACGACGCGGTTGTCCTCACCCTCAACGGAGCGGGCGCGCATCTAGGCACCCTACTGAAATACAGCGTGGCCGCCTAGCGTGACCGCACGGATAAAATCTGTACACGTACCGTCAATATCAGTTTATTTTTGGCAATGGTTTGTGCAATAGTAACCACCAGAGCGTTCTTCAAGAGAAAAAAGGCATTGCGAAAGAGGAATCATTTCTTCGATGCCTCGAGCTTTCGAATGTAAGCGTCCCTCACAGCGCGGCGCAGTTGTTTTCCCGTGCCAGTTTCAGGGATGCTATCGACAAATTCGACACCACCATGCAAGTGCTTGTGGTAGGAGAGCTTGCCTGAAAGATAAAAAAACACAAATCGTTCAAAACAGCTATAGTTGTCCTAGTATACGAAGAGACGGATTCAAGTATATTGTATGAATCTGAGTATACTTGCCAAAAAGAGATAAACTATACCATTATTAGTACACCCAAGCGGAAACATGGGCTCCTGTGGTACGTTTTAAAGGTTTAAAAGACACTGCGTTTTGTAATAATATTCCCACGTCAAAAAACCTCGTGTTTTTTATTTTAAATGGCCCATTGTAATTTTAAGTTTTAATTTTAATAGTAAGCAGCCCGAATTCAGACGCCGTCGTTATTTTGCGAAAGAAAGTGTGCACCCGCCTTGATGCAGCCGTACGGCTACAAAGGGAAGCTGTACAGCTTTCTCACAAGCTTCGCAGTTTACATAAAATTCGCTCTGGTCAGGATTCGAACTCGGTACCGCTGCTTAACAGTAGTTATCGCTCTACCAACTGATGAACGAGTAGTCTATCAGTTATTAGCGTGAGAGCTAAGTGATCAACAAAACGAAGTGAAGGACAGGTGTTAATCGACCACCTGTAGGGGAAATCCCTAAGGTGGAGTACGTTCTGTCAGATCAACACGTACATCTGGTCGATTAACACCTGTCCTCCACTTCGAGTTATTGACCAGTTCGCTCTCGCGCTACTAACTGCTAGCCGCATGATTAGATAAGTTGGAAGAGCGACTGGACCGGTTACGTGGTGGTCCCGGGAATGGAATCCTGAACCGAGACGAACTTTTTTTCAACAGCAAAGTTTCTGAGAAAGCTGTGCAGCTTTCCGTTGTATCTGTACGGCTGCATTATGGTGGATGTCAAACTTTCCTTCGCAGAAAACTTGCTCCACCTTGGGGATTTCCCCTAAATCTGGTCGATTATTTCCCGTTGTTCTCTCAGCAAACCCAACAAACCCAAAACGGCACTGCATTGATACAGGCACTTTCGTTTTGAACCAATGTTGCCATCATTAGGATGAAATAAATGGAGTGTCTGTGATGTAACAAAAATAGTAACAGCTTGTTTTTGTTAAAATAAAACCACATCGCCAAGGATCAGTATACGCGTCAAAAAAAGCGTGGTGCATGTCAGAACGATATAGTGCATTGATTGCGTAATTTTTGTTTCTTCGTGTTGTTTGATCTAAAAACAAAAGAAGCTAATGTGGATACGGACATAACTAGCTCTGAAAACGAGCATTTTGTTGCTTGATTCAAATCTAAGCTTCTTTATTTACTATATTAGAAGCAGGTTTGTCGAGCTTGGGCACTTGCTATCCCCACGAAACGTTTTGTTGAGAAACAACTCGGAAACGATTGCTGGCATCCCAGAAGAAACGACAATGGGAGCAAATAATGAACCTGCGCTTGTTCTGAGAGCTAATCCTATATCTGGAAAGTTGGGAAGCAGGCGCAGCGACAACAGCGAGCCGCTGAAGGGATCATGCAAGCAGGAGTTGGGCATTTCTTGTGACCGCTCTTTCACAAAGAATATGTTTACGGTTTCACAAGATTGGACAAGCTTCGCATAGAACCCTCTTCCCGGTAGAGGAGGGCCTCAAAAGTGGTATTTATTGTTACAGTGATGGCTATTTCTTCTACCTGACGAGAGCAATTACATCAACAGCAAATTACGTTTTTGGAACAATAAAAAACCGAATATTTTGCACCTAAAATGCGGTAATAAACCCAAATTGCCAATGCAGATGTGAGGAATGACTGATTGTTCTTTACACAACGGAAGTTAAATCAGCACAAAAAATATTTGTAAGTGTTTACACTGCGAAATATAAGAGCACATATTATGAACCAATATATGGCTAACAATGACCTCTCATTGCAGTTCCCTAGCAATAAGTATAGACGCGCAGATATAGTATGGGGAATAGAGCTAACTATATTGACCAAGTGTTTATACTACATGCCATGAACTGGCAGGTAAAATTTGACCATGGTGAAAACCAAATTTAGAGGCGCTCGTAGGCTAGCGGCGAGGAATAATTGCCGTAATTTTTTGGCCACTTTTCGGACGGGCAGGATGATTTATGCCGACTGCTTTTTCTGGTTCACTAGATGTTGAGAGTTGAGTTTTGCTAAGAATTACCTTTTAACATACATTCTGTCGGTCGCTGCATAATATGTGAACCGACTTCCACGATGGTTCTAGAGCATGAGCCAGTAAGCCAAAAACCTCACCTCACTGTTATCCACTCTCGCTGAAGTTGAGCTAGGCAACCAGGATACAGCAGTTCAGCTTTATTTCATAAATCTGTGCTACCTGTTGCAGTGGTATATTGTTTTCGATTCACCTAAGCCAATGGCGTCAATGTGTCTGCGCTCACCTGCAACAAGTTCTGCTATCCTGGCTGCTTCGTTTTCGATAACGATTTCCTCTTCACTAGGTTGGAAACGATGCTTGAGGACCACGAACGCCCGAGCGGCTTCTCCGAAAACCGGATGCGGTACACCAACAACGATGACTTGTTGTACTCCTGGGTCTTCTGACAATACATCCTCGATCTCTGTTGGCGCTACTTGCTGGTCCATGCACTTTATCATGTCCTTCAGCCGGCCAGTGATGAAGAACGTGCCCTCGTTGTCATAGTAGCCAACATCGCCTGCGTTGGTGAAGTGGAAATCAGCAGCTTAAAGGGAAAACAATGTTTTGTGCTCAACTCTATAATGGAAATATAATACACATCCTTAAAAAGAGAATTACACCCCTTTCGAGCGAAGCCTCAAAAAATATTATTGTCATTTAACTAAGGTCAATGCAATCCAGTTTCAAAAACGAAGGTTTATTTCAGCGAACTTTTCCTTCGAAGAACCTTAAAAAATACTCTAGCGTTGAGGAAGCATTCAACAAAGTGACGTCCGCAGACGATCGTCGGTGAAGCGAATGGTGCAGCGTTTGTATGACGCAGACGTATCCGTCCACGTTATTCTTTCTTGAACAGTGGTAAACGAAGCAGAACATTCTTGTTCAGTGACCGCAGGGCGAAACACTTACGATCCGTCAAGTAAATCAGCCTGTGCGGCAAACTAAAGAAAGTAATGGAGAAACACGCTATCCGCTTCTAACACAGATAAGAAACCCTGTAGCGGCCAGTCATGGGTAACGGAATACACGTGTATACGGACTGGAAGGCGTGTTTCGTGGCATTACTACCCCACTTTCAGTTCATTTGATTTATTTCATGTATATCGTCAATAATAGCCCAACGGCATTTCAGAAGGGTGGGCTTGCACGAAAGTATAATATTACATACTACAGTGAAGACAACAACACAAAAGAACGCAAAGGAAATCAACATCAGCTAGGAATAGCGAAACTATTGCAAATATGATGAACTGGGAAAAATAAAAGAAAAAAACAAATGGCGCAGCTTGCACAACTGGTGCAAAGTTCGGGCAACAGCAGATGTGGGTATCCACCTAGCTTTTCCCCACACTGACAGCCGATCCCCTTAGAGACGGTGAACACCGGGCCCAGGAATGCAAATCTGTTTTGTACGGCACTGTAAACAAGAGATCAATGACTGCATCTACAGTGTTTTATTCAGCAGCAATCTTCATCATCCCGTTGGGCGTCGTCTTCAGAAGGCACAGCTGCGTTGGGCAAATACTCTTGTAGCCCATCCTCGCCTCTGTAGACCTCCACTTTTTCGTCAGCTGGTCCGGTGGCCATCTTCATGTGGGGAGTGTGAAGGGATGGCTTGACAGATTCGCCGTCATGGTCTTGCGAGTGGCGGACATGTGGCGCGCCGGTCACTACACGACTACGGTGACAAAGGTGGGAGCTTCTCGTGTGGCGCAAGCCCCGCGAAAGCCTGGACGATGTGGGGCAGTCGCTGTTGCTGTTGTATTTCCTTTACCGATGACATACGCACGTCGACGATTGGCTAAGAAACGGGGTGGCTTTTTGGAGCTAACACACCCACCTCATTGCACTGTATATTCGGCCTGTACATTGAGTAAGAGCAATTCAATTCAATTCAATTTTATTTACAGATAAGACTGGGAGGTTGCCTGGGTATAAGCTGCATAAACAGCTTGACAAGGCCCAGAAAACCAGTACAAGTTACATCAACAAGCATGGTCGAACAAAAACACAAATACAAGCTTGCATTAAACTTAGTGAAAGAACAAGCGTACAACCAACACATACACATTACACCTTGTTACAAAGGTTCACAATGTTTCATAATAAAACAGACAGCACACAACAACACACAATATTTCAAATCTTGAATATCATTTGCAACAATCAAAATTTATAGCCGAAACACCACTGTCTTGATCAAGATATGTGAGCACAATATTATTTAGAACAGTGTTTCTATTCTCAACGTCATCATCATCATAGCTCTGAAAAATATTTACGCACTTCTTTGTATGTGAATTTGGCTATATTATGATGCTTAATCAAAACAGATGGAAGGCTATGGGTCAACATTTGTAATTTATAATTGGTACCAAAATTAGGTATATTCCAAACCTCATGCCTACGTGTTTGTATATTTGCACTGCGATATTGTGGATCGGCAAGGGAGGTTAAGAAATGTCTGATGCTAGCTGAAGAAAAACAACACGTCTGTATAAGGCAAAATTCATAATTGTGCTCTATTTTGATTATTGTATTTATTTTAAATGCATCCTGTGATATATTTAAACGTTCAATATTTGCAATCAGTCGAATCATTTTCTCCTGGAGACGGAAAAGTTTCGTTATATTAGTCTTTGTTGTTGTGGTGTACACCAAGCAGCGGTAATTTAGTTGGGAATAAAATAACGCATAATAAATCTGAAGTTTAACCTTTAGTGGAAGTAACGAACGGGATCTAGGAAGAGCACCACGAACAGCCGACACTTTTCTACAGAGATAGTAGACATGGTTTTCCCAACTCACATTGCAAGTAAAATAGACACCAAGAATTCTGTGTGTTTTAACAATTTCTACAGGATGGTCGTCGATGTATATGGTTTGATGCGAGCTAACATTTTTATTCGTAGCACAGAAAATTATAGCTTTGGTTTGTGAGTGTTAATTTTTAATTTACTTAACTTTGACCATGTTGTTATTTACTTTAGTGCTAAATTGCATCTATGGATTAGGTCATGTATATCGGGTCCAGTAAAGAGTACAGTACTGTCGTCCGCATATATCACATATTTTACCCCTTCACCAATATTAACCATGTCGTTTATATACGTGATGAATAGAAACGGACCCAAAACACTTCCCTGGGGTACGCCGGAAGTTATCGGAAAAAAAGTTCATATGGGATTATATGTACAAACAGATTGGCTTCGGTTGCTTAAATATGATTCGAGTAATGATAATGGTATAACATGAATTCTATACGAGAGCTTGTTTAGCAGAAGCTTTTTATTCAGGCAGTCAAAAGCTTTACTGAAATCAATTAAAAAAAACAATTATGAACATATTGTAGTTGATACCATGTAAAATGCTTTCCTTAATCGCTAATAAGGCGGTTTCACTTAACCTGCCCTTTCGGAAGCCAAACTGTGAGTTGGATGTAAGGTTTTTCATGTTAAAATATTTTGTTATACGGGCATATATAGCTTTGTCCAGTCGCTTAGAAAAAATATGAAGCACTGATATGGGTCTATAATTAGATGCAGAATTTCTGTCACCACCTCTATAAATAGCGGTGACCATTGCTAGTTTTATTTTAGTTGGGACATTTTCTGTGAAAGCGGTAGGTTAAAAATGTGAGCCAGGGGATGGGTAATACATTGCAAAACGTATTTACTTGGTTTTATTTATAAGTCGTCAGAATCTAATGCTTTGCTGTTCGAAAGGTTCATAAAGGTGTTATAAACTTCATTCTCATCTGTTGGCATCAGAATTAGGCTATCGTTAGAACTATGACGGTCAGCAAATGAAACAGGGCTATTATCTTAGGGAGCAATGCTTACTAGTCTGTGAGCGCAGTGCCATTGAGCTTACGACTGCCCACACTTCACATTTAGGGGACGGGCTGCCTTTATCTCGGCCAAGAACACTGTTTATCAGTTTCCATGTCGCGTCAGGGCGCCTTTGGCTGATGTCAGCGAACAAATGCTCATAGTACCCTTTTTTTGCCCGTCTCTATTCCAAAATTATATACTGGAATTGAAGAACAATTACAGGTTTATGTCTTTTTTTGGAGAAAAGGTGAAAAAACCAATTTCCGAACGGGTTAAAAAGACAGGCGTCTGGCCTCTGACGTATATGCGTAAATTGCTGCAACCATCCCTGTGTTGCAAAACTTCAGGGTTGTGGCCCCGAACGAAAAGAGGACTAGCATCGACCGAGGAAGGCGAAGGCATTAAATTAGCATTGCTAGGTAACGTTTCCTAATGAAATAAATGCCGCGGCAATACAAGAAAAAGTGATCAATAATTTTCCTTTCATCCTAAGTAGACCAAAAGCCGAAAAGGGTGAGACCAGCGAGATGCAAATAAAAGTTAAGCTGCGGTATTTTACACCTGATCTAGGTTAAGATAACCTCACAGTGGCGGCCCTCTGAAAATCGCCCACCCCATGCCTGAGCTAGATGAGAATAGTCATTCAAGTAAATGATAGCACATTCTTCTTGTCATCTCTAGCCGTTGGTATCAGCGCCAGGAGAAATGAAAAACCTTGCTCGCGCCAGGAGATATGGAGTAGGGCTGATACCCCTGACACACGGGCGCCCTAAAGGCCTTTGCAGAGAAGGACTGCTACCGAAACGGCGTTCGCCTCGGTGACACACGACAAAGGAGAATCTCCTTCACCGAAACGGGCATTTCCCGTAAGGGGTGTTCGCCAATCTCCTTTCCCGCACGAAAAGGAGCAGCTAGCGGTGCAGCCTCGTAAGCAGGCGCTTGCAAATAATAAGCTTCCCAGAACTTAGTGAGACCAAATGCGATTTCATAATACTTTCATAAATTCTTAAAACTGCAATGAAATAAATTGCACCAAATAAGCCCAATCGTAATGTATTTCTGTAAACATCTGCCTACTGTTGCCAGATTAGGCACGGAACATAGGCTAAAAAAAGCACTCAATCGTTGATGTTTAATACAAATATGTGAAATTACCCATTTATTCGTTCTAAACAACAATAAAACGCATAGTTCCTATCTAAAATAATAAAGAAGGTCTATGAGCCACACTTTATTTTTGTTATGGTGCATGCTTTTTCCACAGAACTGCTAGCGCCACTTTATTGGTGTGTCAGTTGCAGCAACTACGTAAAGGAGATCGGGAGTTGCTGTGTGTCAGGAGCGCCACTCCTTTCCACAAAATGTCTTTTGGTGTGGCAAAAGGGGTTTAGTTTAAAGGAGATTTAGCGTTGCCGTGTGTCACAGGTATGAGGTCCACAGGAGGAACATCTTAAGGGGCAATATGATCAGCCAAGTCAACAAACAGAAGTTCTTAGCAGCATAGTTTTATGAAGAATCATCTCGGATAAAACGCTTAGGCAATAAAATTTTAAAAAATCGGCGTTCTCTACAAATTAAGAGGTTTAGTACCACCTTGGCTGAAACAACAGCTTCGTAATACGCTCTTCTATTTTAGGCTTTGCTACGGAATATTAGCGTGGGGAGCAACAAAAAGTTACAAACGGCTGACTGTCCGACAAAAAAGACTTCCCCACGTATTCGCCAGTTGTCAGGGACACAGTTCAGACTTAAGAACGAGTCCACTATTTCTTCAGTACCGCATTTATTACATGAAACTTATACAACTTATACGCAAAGAAAATCCTCATGCCAAAATACACAGAAATATCGAACTACGGGAGGCAGTCTTTATTCTTTGAACTCACCGACATACTCAACAAAGTGCAAGACCAGGTTAATTTTAAATTCAGCAGAAACATATATAAAACGCAAGCGAAAGAATACCTCTTAAATGAGAATGTTTGCTTCAATGGGTAGAACTGTGAATGTGTTTTTACATTTGTTTAATGCCGATGTTTTTATTTCTGTATATTTTTAAAACGCAGTTCTACCATAAATTGTCCACTTGTACTTTGTTTTACTTCACTCTTTTGTACACTGAAGTACAATACTGTACCTTTCGCATATTGTTCTTTACGCCTTGTGGTGTACAGGTTGCTTGATTTTTATAAATAAACATCAGAATGTCCAGATTGTTCGATTTTGCTGCTTCATTATACTGTACCAAAGGAGGCTGGGGCTCTGTCAGGCGGCTTTGTAGCCTTCAGTCCCAGCCTGCCTGCTCGTACTTATGAAGAAATAAAACCTTTAAAAACTTTAAACCTGCTTCGGCAAATAATCAGCCGTTTCATTGACCCATGACTCCTGTGACATTCATGTCAACGGCATGGGCTGCAGGATATCCCGCCTGATTGAGGCGAACAGAAAGAAGCAAAGGCTCAACAGACGGCTGCAGAATCAAATCGCCCATCTGAATCCCACAATTGCGGATCACTGACGCATGCCAAACAACCAGCAATGGAACCAGTTCTGCAAAGCTGCTGACGAGCAACTTTAGAATGAACAGATATGGAACCTGTTCGTGCACCTACAGGATGATACCAGTAGCAAGTCTCATCAGAGGGACAGACAAACAGTGGATGAAAACCCTTTGAGCGTCGTGAGCTTTTTGGCAAGAAAGATAGGACTGAAACTCCCACCCCAGAGGAGATCGAAGCTATGAATAGCATAAAAGAAAAACCTGACATGTCGCCACCACTGCTGGTAAGGTTTTTAACACAAAAATGCGGGACACTTGGCTCAACAAGCGCCCTACGCTCAGGTCAGATGCTATTTACATAAACGAAAATCTGTGTGCGCACACTAAGATGCTTGTTTTGGTGGCAAAAATCTTGGTAAAAATTTGTACAAATTTGTGCACGGAATGGTAAAGTGCTTATGAAGAAAGAGAAAAGAAATGCTATCATAAAAATTTTGTAGTCCACTCAAGCTCCTGGAAAGATGCATTATGAATAAAAAAACCTTTGATCACTAGATTACACAACAACAAAGCTACAATAATGATAAAACAAACACCAGTCGTTAGAGTTACTTCATTTAAATATTAGAAGCACTCATCACAATTGGGATCTTTCTGGTTATTGCACCACTAAATGCCTTTCTTTTTTGGACGTCGTAGTATAACCTCAGGGTAATGTTGACAGTACCACTATCAGAAATACCAGTTAGACGACTTTTGTCAGTTCCATTTATGTAGGAAAAAAGAAACGGTGGAGGATTGGCGATTACGTGAGACATAATAGCTATGTGATCAAATGGTACTCTTGTTAAGTGAGCATAGGTAACTCCACCGGCTATCAAAAAACCTCGGGCATCCTACCTCGTTACAGTGGTGTACAGGCCACCGGGAAAAAGAAGGTAATAGTTTTACGCAAGTTTAAGCAGCTATAATGACAGTGTATAAATATATATCCGCAGCACCAACACGGGCATATGGGATTACCAATCTCTCATTTTAGTATATAGAGTCGAACACAAAATAGCTAGCAGAACTCAAGGGGTCATCCTACGAGACAAGTTAACTGGATCAGGCATTGACCATATTATAACTCCAATAATATGATCTGCAGCCTTCAGCCAGTATTACAAAACAAAAAGTCACTGGCCAATAGTTTGTGACCCTTACTGGACACATGAAATATAAAAATATTCAAGATAAAGCGAACTTTATGCATGTTTCATTTGTACACAGTGTAAATATTTACAAGTTAATAGTTCAGGAGGGCAGGAACAATTTAATATTTCTAGAGCATAGTAGGCGTATGATGACCTAACTACAAATCTGAAGCATATACAGAAGTCAAGCCAATAAATGGTAACAATCAAACGTAGAAAAAATAAAAACCATGGTTATATTTTCTTATTTTTATATTTTTCTTTCCTCCAAGAAAATATAAAAAAATAGTGACCTCGTTTGACGATAACTACATCGATCATAACAAAGATAAAAGGCAAATTATTTGTCTTCACAGCCCGCATGCAAAAGCTGAACTCTCCTTCTCTTTGTAGTTATATAACTGTTGTGGTAATCCGGCAATAGTGGCGGTGGACAATCCCGCGCGATGGACATGTGCCGGCGGAGGATGAGGAGGTGGCGCGAGAGGAGCGAGGATAGGACATGGCGGACTCGGCTGGGCGACGTGTGTGCAGCCGGATCGGCTGAGCGGTGTACCTTGGCGTAGCGGGACTCCAAGTAAAGGTGTGATCGAGGGGGCTCAGTGTCCTTCTTGAGAGCCGCGGCCGGGCGCTAAGACCCCGGTACCACATTTGGAGCCCTGAACGTGGGGCCGGCCGTGGTTCCTGGGAAGGGCATTGTGGTCTTCTTCCCGCCCAGAATGCAGTGGCACAGGACATGGTGAGTGGCGTTTTCGAACGGAGGAAGCAGCGAGGCCGGCTCGGAGCGGTCGCTGCTTTGGGTCGTGCGTGATTTCGGTGGACTGCGTCGTCGCTGTGCCGGCCAGCGCCCAGTGATGATGACTCTTCAGGACGGCAGCGATGACACGGCAAACGTGACCGACAGCTCGCTGAAGATGCGGTCAGACACGATCGACCTGGCGGACCAGTCTCTGGTGGTGGACATCTCGGATGCTCTCAGCGAGAGGGACAAGGTCAAGTTCACGGTCCACACCAATACGACGCTGTCGGACTTCCAGAAGCCGGAGTTATCTGTGCTTCGGCAGCACGAGGAGTTCATCTGGCTCCATGACGCCCTGGAGGAGAGCGACGACTACGCCGGGATGATCATTCCTCCGGCCCCTCCGCGGCCGGACTTCGACGCCTCGCGGGAGAAGCTCCAGAAGCTCGGCGAGGGCGAGGGCTCCATGACCAAGGAGGAGTTCGCCAAGATGAAGCAGGAGCTCGAGGCGTACAGCTGCTGACGACTGCGCCGGGCACCACCCCCGCGGAGCAAGGCCCGTGGACAGGACCTTGCCACGTTTGGACCTTCTGCAAGGACCCCCGGGTCTTAGGAGGCCACATGTGGCACCGGTCTACTGCCATCCGGGCTGAGCCGTGGGAGTCCCTCGAGAGTGCCGACGACTGCAGCCGAGGGCAGCCAGCGTCGGCCTTTTCTTCGGGGGGGTGGGGGGAGAGTGTGGTAATCCGGCAATAGTGGCGGTGGACAATCCCGCGCGATGGACATGTGCCGGCGGAGGATCAGGAGGTGGGGCGAGAGGAGCGAGGATAGGACATGGCGGACTCGGCTGGGCGACGTGTGTGCAGCCGGATCGGCTGAGCGGTGTACCTTGGCGTAGCGGGACTCCAAGTAAAGGTGTGATTGAGGGGGCTCAGTGTCCTTCTTGGGAGCCGCGGCCGGGCGCTAAGACCCCGGTACCACACTGTCTATGTAGAAATTGCAAATTTGCTGGTGTTAATTTTTTACCAATAGTAATGTACTTTGCGCAATATTTGACGATACATTTTTATATACACGCCATATCGAATACCTTGCTGCTCGATAAGACGAGTTTGTGTATTTATATAAAAGCGAGATCTGTACGTGACGGGAAATTGCGTAAATTCATATACAAAGCCATGGGGAATCTGTAATGCACAATGGTGTCTGAATCAACGCTTTAGCTGCTCCATATAAACTGAAACTGAACATATTGTGCAAACTATTGTGCAGGGTAACCGAAATAATAGCATATAGCACATGGGAATTCCCGAACGAAACAACAAAGCTGATGAAAACGTACCCAGTTTTCCACGTGCATTAACCTTTTTTTCCTCCTAAACTTCCCAAAAACGGTTTCTCGGATGTCTTTAAAATGAAGAATGTAAAAATCCCAAACCTCCGCTGCATTCAACTGTTTAATATTAAAAAAGTTCTATTTTGCTTCAACAAACTGCCGAATGACGCTCAAGCAGTCCCTATGAAAGACGCTCAAGCGTTATTTCTTGTCTGGGTCTCCCAAAATAGCTTCTAAACAAAACTTTCCTCGTAGAAAAATCTTAGGTTCATTTCGTGTGGTCTATCATTTCCAGGCTAACTGTAGGCTTATCTACGTTTATTGTACAAGATTTGAAATTTTACAGCGCTAATACTGTTTTGCAGACATAAGTGTGTCCTAATTACATGGTACCTGTCGCCTTCTGAATTGATGTGTTAGTTACGCTTGGCTCAAATATATGCGTGGCTTGTGTAACTATGTACGGAGCGCTATTTTACATGGAACCTCATGAATAGGTAATGTATATGTGCTCGTTTTCTGTCCTCGTAGTACATGCCGTTTTTCGTATAGTTTTTGTTTGGCGCATGACTTGTTTCGTGCAAATTCGTTTTTTTACAGCAGGGACGCACAGTTTTAATTACACTTATTGACATAAATTCAAGTGCGAGTGTACTACTTTGGCCTTATTTCAAGTGGATATCAAAATATACTGTGGATTTATCATCTTTGTTTTGGAACCGGCTGCCCTATGCTGCATAAAAGCAGAATTTACATACGCGGGCTGTGCTTGTATTTGTTTGTCTTGAAGATAAAATAAATAGTATTTATGTGTGTATGCAGGCATGTATGTATGTATAAAGATTCGCATATCTGCTGACTTCTTTAAACTTCATACAAATCCGCCTAAAATCTCCTCCTTGGGCTGTCAAGCCTGCAGTATTGAATAAATAAATTAAAAAAAATCAGTCTACGTTGATGCCGACACCGAAGTACCCGCAGCGCCCCGAGCTCCCACCCCACAGGGGCCTTTTGAAGACCCGATAGCCCTGCATTAAGTCTTCAAACGGTACACGCGGTATGGAAGTTGTACGAAACCTCCGGTGCGCATGAACTTATGAACCGCAGTGGGTCGTCCGATTGCGGCCGTTGTGTCCGCAATCACTATGCAGGGAGTACTGTGACGAAGCAAAGCGGCGCTCTCGTGTGTGGTGCCAAGAGTGCATGCCCGCGTAAGAGAGTCATCTTCGAGAGAAAGGCGGATAATAAAAGTCGAGTTGTTGTTTAAGACGCGGTTTGTAAACTTGCGCGCTCTGCCGAGAAGGGCGTTCCCACAAGGGATGTGGGCACGTGCGTGCAAATCAGGACTCCAGAGCGCTTGTCCGGTCGAATATTTACTTGTAGGGACTGTGGTCAATGATGTGCCGGTTTGATCCGTTCGTCAATCATTACTGTGAAGCTAACGATGAGCGCGCCAACCGCCTCTGCCGAACAATGATCAACAGTAGCCGAGGAATGTTTTTCGCAATATACACGGATCCCTAGGTGCTTGTGAACGCTGTCCTTCATTGTGAGGGGATATCCACAGGCGGATATATTCAAACTGGCAATTGCGTTTCTTTGAACAAACATTTAGTGCAATAAAAAGATGGTCCAAACGACAGACAAAACATGTGCTATGCCTTGTTTCAGAATAGGGTGAAAAGGGGCAAAATACTACTCAAGCAACCAGTTCATGGGCTGCTGTTTGTCTTTGTTAAAGGTGCTGCTGCTGAAAAGGTTCACTTTGAGCAATATTTCTTTGGTAAAATATCTATGCAATATTTTTGTTACAGGCCTTGTTAGCTAGAGGGTCTTATGGTAACACACTGACTCCAGCTTCAATGCACTGCGCTGCACTCACGCCTTTCGCGACGATGCCACAACTAGGAACTATGAAGAACAAATAGCGTCATACATTTTCAAATCAGTTCAGCTGTCGTAGCCGATTTAATATATCTGGTCGTAAAAAAGTGTTTCCTAGAAAACAATCGTCGCCTGTCATTACACAAAGAGACCGAAGCGTTTTGATTACCTCTGCGCTGCTAGGTGAGTCAATATTTCACACAGGCTTTTTGGACGGGTTGAGAAGGCTTACAGGTCCGCTGTCAGATCCGATGGTATTTTTTACATCTCTTGAAGCGAATGTTATTAGTCGCTGGCAACACATAACACATTAGCCGCTGGTAACACATATATTACAAAACACCTTCCTGCTATCGGTATGTTGCACTGATGATTGCCGCGTGACGTGCGCTCGGTGTAACACATGATGCTGTTCCGGGCCAAATGTATTGTAGGAAATATTGCATGATCGTAATGTCCTCTATGAACCTCGCCACGGTGGCTCAGTGGCTAAGGCGTAGCGTTGCTGAGCGCGAGGTCACGGGTTCGATTCCCGGCCGTGGCGGCCGCTTTTCTAATGGGGGCGAAAAGCAAGAACTCCCGTGTATACGAGATTTCGGCGTATTGTAAAGATCCCCAGGTGGTCAACATTAATCAGGAGTCAACCACTACGGCGCGGCTAATCACCTGCGTTGCGTCGGTGCGTTAAGCCTACTATCAATCAATCAATCAAAGCCCCAATATAGCAAATTAAATCTATGCGCGCGTAAGTACCTTGATTTAGTTATATAAAGCTACTTTTAGCACGTGTTGATCCCGCAAACACCACAAATATTAGTTACGTTGGGAAATGGCAACAAAACGAAAGCGACGACAAAAAGTTTCATCAAAGCAGCAAAGTTATCAGATGGCAATGGTGGCTTTTCTAGCCAGCAAATTTGGGTCCTAAATTACAACCGATGCACCACTGACTGTTATTTTTTTTCTCGGTTGTCCTGTGAAACGAAGCTTTTTTGCTAACGCGATTGCGCTGGACTAACGCAACAGCAACGGCGGGTTACCCCCGCGAGATAACCAAACACTAGAGTAGAGCACATGCAGACTTTATAGGAAGAGTGATTATTTAGGGGAATCCTCTCAGTAATCTCTCTGCATTTCGGGGTCCGTGTGCTTCCTAGAACTGCGCAGGATAATCGAAGATTTGTTATCACATTTTATACAATGTTATGCTGTTTACAGTCAGTTATTACAATTGTTTTATTGATAAATAACGCTAATTGCTCCTAGCGTTCTTTTTGAACCTTCGAGTGAAGGATAACGGCCTGGTATGATCGCTCAATACGGTAAACCGCGTGTGAGAACTATTGCGTGGTTCTGCTACCGGTTGTTCACACCAAAGCATTGTTCGTCCCTCACGCCGTGATCACTAGCAGTGCCAGGAAATGGTGCCATCGCAGCAAAAACGACAAAATTAATAGAGCACCAAATCTGCCAAATTCCCTCTAGCCCTAACATAACCGTGTTATGTCACGTGTTGAGATGGTGCCCACACGGTACGTGCGTGAGCCATACGTTTCTCACAACGGCGTTAGGCATAAACGGTGGGCTACTAAAAATCCAAATGGCGGTTCAACAATGCGCCATTGCAAAACGGTCTTCTTCACTTATCTAAGAAAACAAGTAAAGCACCCAAAGAAAAGAACAGCGGGAACTGACAGGGGTGCATTCTGGTACACTTAGAACTCTTACGTCTTCAAGCGGTACTCGGAGCTTGACATTTAATTGGTTGAATGTTACTAGGCACTTCGTGGGGGTTTAAAGTTAGTGCTTCTATAGGCTAAGCAAAAACACGCGCTTAACAAGGGCAATAGGCCAATCCGCTAAGAAATTGGAATGATGGCAGGAACGAAAAGCAGAAAAGATCATAAATAAACATCAAGCTGTTTGGCAGACATCTAAATATACAGAAGCGTACGTGTCCTCTGGAAGTTTACTCTAGAAACAAAATACCCCATGAGTTCTATAAAATATGCAGCGCAAGCCTAAATCTCAGGCGCTCGTATCTCTAAACATTTTTGCTCTCCAAGTGCTGGTATTGCAAGTGCAGTCCCTGTCAAGATATTCTACGAGACTTAAAATTTCCAATCTCCACGAACATTTCACAGCACACGCTTACTTCTTCAGCGAGGTTGCAATCTTTTATGTCAGAATGTCGGAGAAGACAACTATGTTTCTTACTGTCCTGAAGCAAATTTATCACACCTAAACGTTCAGCCCTTGCTTTTGATCTTCTTCGACCAGAAACCGTGGGGGTTAACTAGAAAATTTTGACAACGATGGTACATTTTCAAACCGGTTTCTGATAAAATGTTTGTTTTTAAAGTTTCGTATTCGATTCAACATTGTAAGGAAACATTTGGAGTGACACCGACCGGTGAGCAGGAAACCGTCGTGCATGGCTGCTGCAGTGTCCACTGGTCTTCCATGGTATCCCTTGAATACAAAAGCACCCTTGACGCATATCTCGCCTACCTCACACGGTCCGAGTGTTTGTCGGGTCTCTGGGTCGACAACCTGAAAAAAAGCGAAAGCGGTGCTTGATCACGAATACGTTGTCAGTGGCCCGAAGGCATCTTACCATGTAATGAAATAGTGCTTTCCAGGGAAAATGAGATGCCAAAATAAATATTTCCGGTGTATTCATGTTGAACGCAACTGCTTTCTATAGGAAAAATTTGCAGCTTGAAGGCTCGTCACAGATTTGTCGCAGATTTGTCACAGATTTGTCACACATTTGTTGTCTAAAGGAGTTACGTTGAAGGAATCAATTTTTGTCTGAATCTACCGAGAATAAATTGTAGCAAATTCTAGATATTTGTACAAGTAAAATGACTTTTCCGCTTGCCAAGATACACGCTATAGAAATCCGCCATACCCATATGCGTAGTTGTGTTCAGTTATAAAATATGTTCTAGGAGACTTACGTGCGAAAATCTGTCTGTACATTCTTCTTGAGCCTTTTCTTCAACAAATGTCCCAAAGAAATTAACGGGCTGACGTCTTTGCATGCAAGAGATTGTTACGTTTAATAAGAACAAAGTAAGTTTGGCACCAAATTACAAGGTTTTCTTCAAGATCATGGAAGTCATCTAAAACAAGGCAAAAGCTTAGCTACTGGAACTCTACCATCACAAGATACAGTAGGATGAGGTTTTTTCAGTGTTTAAGAGACACGTGCAAAAAGCAATATCTGAACTGCAGATAGCCTAAACATAAAAAAGTATAAAACAGAAAGCTTTCTTAGTGGGCCCGATGACGGTCTGTCGCTAAACTAGAGCATTTCTCCATAGTCAGGTTGGTCACCGAAATGCTCTGATAAATCTGGGACCACACGGACCGTGCATGAAATTGGTCTTCCTTTATTTATTTATTTCCAATAATGCCACTCTGAGCTTGAGAGAATTGCAGCTGGGCACAAGAAATACAATGCATTCATATGCCACTGTAGTTACAGGGAACGAAACAAACATTCGTCACTTGTAGACGATTACTCACAACATAATTTTCTATTTTGCACAAAACCGCCGGCATGAATTTGTAATTCTAACATTTTCAACAAAAGATATCAAAAGAATAAACCAAGATATAACATTACAGAGGCTAAGACACTTAAAAAGAACAACGAAAACGCAAATATTTCATCATTGAACATAGGGAAACCTAAGGCGGAACACATGGAAATGGGGCAAGGGTGCGAGAGAAATACGCTGTTTAGTGAGACAATAATCAGAGGATAATAAACATGTGTATCAGCCCACAACGGGAGTTAACAGAAAAACAATTTAGTGTAAGCTTTCACATAACTAACTGATAATTTTTGCGAATTCAGCTGAGGAAGTGATTCTGGTGATATCAGGATTTAACTGGTTTTATTCATGTATGGCACGCGGAAAAAATGAATATTTAAATATATCATTGTGACAGAAATATTCTGTTCAAGTGTAGTCGTGTTGATGTCGCGTTCGACGGGACTGTGAAAGTGAAATATACTTGCAAAGTCGATTTTATAAGCGTTGTGAAGGAACTGGAACAGAAATTTAAGACGCGCCTGCGTTGCCCTAATTGCCAATATACGCAGGCCAGAGGCCGACAGTAGGTTGGTGGTTGAGTCAGTGCTCCTATACTTATTATGAATGAATCTAATAGCTTTTCGTTGGACATTTTCTAAAGTCATGATATGAGAGAGAGAGAGAGAGAGAGAGAGACAACTTTATTACGCAATAATGCGAGAGTGGTTCCTCAGTCCAGGAGCCCATGTGCTGTCCAGGCTGCCGTAGCCCTGGTCACAAGCAGTAGCTGGTCCTCAGGTCGACAGCTGGACAGCAGTATCTCCCACTGCTCAGGGGAAGGGGACGGGTTCAGAGGCGGAAGGTCCGAGTTTTTTGTGCAGTCGAATAATATGTGTGCCAGAGTTCCTGGTTCGTGGCAGAATTTACACTTATCAGAGTACTGTGTAGGGAAGAGTAAATGCATACGGATAGGGTGGGGAAAAGTACCTCCTTGAATTTGTCTGAGTGTGGTTTCTTGGCTTTTGGTCAAAGATGTGTGAGGACTAGGGAAGGTCTGTCTCGTGGTTCGGTAGTATTGGGTGATTTCTTGGTAGGTGAGGAGAGGTGCGGAAACATCCCCGGTCTCAGCGGCTCGGTGAGTGAGGTCTCGAGCCTGTTGATGAGCAAAATTGTTGCCCGTCAGTGCAGAGTGGGCGGGAGTCCACACAATGTCCACCCGATGGGCAGGCGGATGTTCATTCAAAAGTCGGTTTGTGGCGGGGGCCACCCGTCCCGACAAGAGCCTGCGGCAGGCGGCTTGCGAGTCCGTCAATATAATCTTGGAGGTGGTTTGGGTAAGGGCGAGCGCAATAGCTAATTCTTCAGCGTCCAGGGAGGAAGTTGTCCGGATTGAAGCGGTGTTGATGAGGGCGTTCTTAGATGTTACCACGGCCACCATAGTTTGGTTATCTGAGTAACTGGCCGCATCTGTGTACATTACGTCGGATCGGCTGCTGTAAAGTTTTTCGTGGGCTTTGCTTCGGGCTTCTCTACGACCAGGGTGGAGGTCCGGGTGCATATTTCTGGGAATGGGGCGCACAAAAATGGACTGGCGCCAAGTGTCGGGGACGGTGACCAGGTGAGTCTTGTCAGGGCATGACCATTGAATATTTCGAAGGACCGCGCGGCCTGCTTTAGTTTGGGCAAGTCGAAGGCGTTGACTAGAAAGGTGTCCTTCGATGAGCTCCTCTATGGTATTGTGGAGCCCCATGCTAAGTAGTTTGGCCGTAGACGTGCTCATCGGGAGACCCAAAGCTTGTTTTGTTGCTTTGCGAATGAGGCGATCGAGTTTGTCGCTGTCGGTTCGAGTTGGGACAATATATGGCGCGACGTAAGTGAGGCGGGATATGACAAAGGCCTGAACGAGCCGAAGAGTATCTTTTTCTTTCATGCCTTGGTGTCGGTTGGTGATGCGACGAATCATATGTATTACCTGATCAGTAGCTTTACTGAGGTTGTAAAGTGTTTGGTCGTTTCTAGTGTTGGCTTGGATAGTAAGACCCAGGATCTTCAGGGCTCTAGCCGGTTGTATAGTGTGTCCGTCGAGGGTAATTGAGATTTGGTCAGGGTCAGAGTTGAGGCTGTGCTTACGAACTATAATTAATTCGGACTTTTGAGGAGAACAGCGGAGGCCATTGGCTTGGGCATACGCGTTCACTGTGTCCGCAGCACGTTGGAGAGTTTCTTGAATGCCCCCGAGGGAATCGGTGCCCGTCCACAAAGTGATATCATCCGCATAAAGGGCATGTCGAAGGTTGGGTATTTGCTCTAGGGCAGCGGGAAGGCCAATGAATGCGATGTTAAACAGGAGGGGAGATAATACAGATCCCTGGGGCGTGCCGCGACTGCCGAGTTGGATTGGTGTAGAGGTGATATCCCCTAGTTTGAGGATGGCTCGGCGATCTGTGAGAAAATCGGCGATGTAGCTGTAGGTTCGTTCTCCGCAGCCAGTCTGATTAAGCCGACCAAGAATTGCCGCGTGTGTCACGTTGTCAAATGCCCCCTTAAGATCCAGGGCAAGTATGGCTCGAGGGGAGTGACGGGTGGCTGGTGCGATTATTTCTTCCTTCAGTTGAAGGAGCACGTCTTGGGTGCTGAGGTGTTGACGAAATCCATACATGGAGTCTGGCATCTGTCCCGTATCTTCTAAATGCTGCTGGAGTCTTTTGAGGATAATGCGCTCCAATACTTTTCCAATGCAGGAGGTGAGTGAAATCGGTCTGAGGTCGATATGTGGGGATTTACCTGGCTTGGGTATGAACCGTACTTCAGCAGTCTTCAATTGCGAGGGAAGCTTCCCAGACGACCAGAACTCATTGAAATGAGTGAGCAGGGTCGCTTGTGCTTCATCCCCAAGGTTGGCGAGGACCTTGTAAGTAATCTGGTCGGGTCCAGGGGCGCTGTTTTTCTTGCATTCTTCCAAGGCAGCCCTGAGTTCATAGAGCTGGATATTCCGATCGAGGGACTCGTTGGGGGTGCCTGTGTATGGTAGCGGAGGGTCAGCTGTATCTGTTTGTAGGTATTTGTCTTGAAGGTCCCGGATGAGTTGGTCGGGTGTTCCAGAGTACGCGTGTATGGTGCGGGTCATGTTTCGGTTCGATTCCCCTTTGCTGGTGAGGGGATCAAGTAGGTGGCGTAGTAGGTGCCACGTCTTGCGGGTAGTAAGAGTGCCTTGCAAGCTGTCGCACACCTGGAGCCAGTTTTCTCTGCTCAACTTCTGAGCGTACTCAGCGGCTTGTTGTGAGAGCAGTGAAATCTTCTTGCGAAGTTTTCTATTATGGCGCTGACGCTTCCACCTGCGGGTAAGGCTGTGGCGCGCCTCCCATATGCGTATGAGCTTTGCGTCCACACTTGGGGTTTGGTAGGACGTGGCTACAGTCTGTGTGTGAGCCTTAACATCACGAGTGAGGTCTTCTATCCATTCCATAAAGGGTTGGTGAGGGTCTGAGGAGCGAATTAGGCGGGATTTCCGAAATGCATCCCAATTGGTGATACGGGCGAATCCGGTGCGGGCTTTGAAATCCCGGTGTCGGAGGAGGAGGTGGATAATGTCGTGGTCCGAGCCAAGATTTATTTGAGTATTACTCCATCTAACATCAAGTTGTCCCGATAGCAGAGAGAGGTCTGGGCTTGTGTCACGACATGTGCTAGTCCCTGTGCGGGTCGGCGTGTTGGGATCATTCAGGAGGGTGAGGCCGAGGTTTTCGATGGCTGACACCACGCTCTGCCCTTTTCTTGTTTTATACTTGTACCCCCAAAGCTGGTGTGGAGCGTTGAAGTCCCCGAGTACAAGTAGTGGAGACTGCCTAGCGAGGTTTAGTGCTTCCTGAATTGTCCTCTGGATATCGGGTTGCTTGGTAGAAGGGCGACAGTAAATGTTCAAAATAAATAGATTAGATGTTTGTTTGATGGAAGGGGAGAGGACCTCCACAAGCGTGTGTTCACAGCCGGCTTGTGGCGTGAGATGCTGTGTGGCTGCAATAGAGTTACGAATTAAAGTAGCTGTAGCTTTCTTCAAGGGATCTTCATAGGATAGGTAGCCCGGGAGCTTGGTGGGTCCATTTGTTTCCTGTAATACTATAATATCTGGTTGTGGGTCCAAACTAAGTATGTACTGTTGTAGGGAGGCTGCTTTGCCTCGGTAGCTACGGCAATTCCATTGTAGGATCGCCGTGGCTTGTTGCTTAGAGCGTGTCGTGGCCATCTGAAGGCGGGTGGCAGGTCATGCCATCGACTGTTCGAGCGTATGGTACTGCGCGGCGGTGGGGACGGGAGCCACAACCGTCGATTCTGTCTTGTCTAATGGGCCCTGCGTCTGTACGGGTTTCAAGGCCTCCGGAATTGACGACGAGAGAAGCCTGCGTTTCCTGCCGGAGGGCGGCAAGATCTTCCTTCAGGGATTGAAATTCTTGCTTGAGGATGACATTGTCTGAGCGGAGGTTTTTGATTTCCTCATTCAAATTTCCAAGCTGATTGACTAGTTGAGCAAAGACGTCCTGAGACGAGGGAAGTTGGTTTCCAGTCTGTGAGGTGGAATTTTGGTCTGCAGCCATAGGTTCGGAGTCAGGATTGGGTTTCTTTCGTTTTTCTGAGTTAGTACTGGGGGGTGCGCGTTCTAAGGCTTCCAGACGTGATTGTAAAGAGGCTATCATAATTTTCTGCTGTTCAAGGATTTGCAGCAATTGAGGGCACTCGTGGCATTGTGTGTTAGCCTGGGGTGACTGTGTATGGGAGGGGGCTTGGGGTGGAGCAGTGCGAGATACGTGCTGAGCCCAGCTTACTTGATTTGAGTCTTCATTGTGTGCAGCCGGCCTCGCTGGTGCTCCGCCAGGCCCTTTGCTTTTGGATCTGCTCCGGCGTCTCGAACTTGGAGTAGCAGACCGCTCCCTTCTCCGGCCACGTGGAGGGGTCGGGTCCTGAGCTCTGTCCCGGCTGGCCGCGACGACTTGCCGGAACCGTCGTTGCCGGAGGATGTAGGGTTCGGCATAGCGCTTCGTGCAGCCAGGCGAGCCCGAGAGATGGGGTCCCCCACATAGGCCGCAGGTAGGGAAGCAGGGATGGTCTGGGGCCGGGTCTCGGAGGCCGCAGTGGTGACACACTTTGACGTTGGGCTGAGGGCAGGCCGTAGATCGATGTCCTACGTCGTGGCACGTGGCGCAGACTGGAACTGTCTTCTTGTGCAGCGAGCAAGGGTATTCGGCCCCATAGAGGCGCACAAAGTATGGGACCTTCGGCCCTGCAAAGGTCAGGATCACGGTCGTGGTTTGGCCAAGACGACGCACTGCATAGATTTCGTGCTCGGTTTGGTCGAGGTTGCTGAGAATTTCATTATTTGTGAAGCGGAGGGGAACCCCATGGATTACACCCTTCCTGGCATCATCGGGAGCAAGTCCGTAGAGTGATACTGGATGAACGGCGGTGCCGAGAGTCATCTGCTTGACTTGAACGAGGGCTCGGGCTGCTTCCGCAGAGGGAGTGCTGATGGTAGCTGTATTCTGTATAGAGTCGATGCGAAGCCTGAGGTTTGCTTTTCGCCACGTAGCGTTAATCGCGTTCAGCAGGGCCAGTGCGACTTCGGCGTATTCCACGTCTCGGAGGCGTAAACCACCTTGCGGGCGTAAGACGAGCTTATAATCGCCTCGGGGGAGTGGCTGAGGACGAAATGTGGGCTTACGTGTCTGCAGTAGGTTGGCTGCTTGCGCTTGGGCTGGTGATACGCCTACTGTGCTCGCTGGTGGCGTGACGGTGCCGCGTTGGCGTCGGCGTTGAGATCGCGACACGACCTCGATGAAATCGTCATCTTGATTCGTAGTGGCAGGCTGTTGACCCTCCTCATCCGTGATATCCGATTCCATAGCTTGATGCAGGTCTGGATGAAGGGCTTGCACGTGCGAAGTGCCGTCACCATCACGCAAGGAGCTTTGCATGCCGTTCTCGGGAGTTAGGCCTACCTACCGTGGTAGGCTTGGCGGGTGGCTCTGCGCCCTTAATGTCCAAAAATTGCACCCACCGCGTCAAACGTGGTGTCGGGATGATCCTTTTGAGTGGCTGAGTTCGACGACACCGCAGGTTTGGAGGGTCAGGAGAAATTATCGCATATTTGCTCGGAGAACACGGAGCCCATGTGCAATGCGACCATACAGCTCGAGCTGATGATGATGGAACCAAGTCATGATATGAGTTGTAGTATGTGGGAACCACACTGTATTGGCATATTCAAGAATCGGTCGAATAAACGTAGTGTAAGCTAATAGTTTGGTAGATGGTGGTGACAGTCGTAAGGATCTTTTAAGGAAAAATAGTTTGCGAAGGGCCGATGCAGCAATGTTTGAGATGTGGGTATCCCACCTGAGCTCGGGCGTAATGGTTATTCCCAAGTGCTTGTGTTGACTTACTTTGCCTAGTGGGGTGTCGGTAATTTTGTAGGTGAAAACAGATGGATTCTTTCGTCTAGTTACAGACATGGATGCAGACTTCTTAATGTTAATGGACATTTGCCAGTTAGAACACCACTCGGCTATTTGGTTAAGAGATTTGTTAAGTTGATTGGGGTCATGGTTACTGGTAATGTTTCTGTAAAGAATACGATCATCGGCAAATAACTTTATATTACAGTCAATCTCTGAAGTGATATCATTAATGTAAATAAGGAATAATACTGGTCCGAGAACAGAACCTTGAGGAACCCCGGATGATACAGGCAGTGCTTTGGATGTCACGTTCTCAAATGAAACAAACTGTGATTTGTAAGTGAGATAATCTTTCATCCATTCCAAAATTTCTTCAGAACTAATAGCATTTTCCAGTTTGGCTAATAATTTGCTATGACATACACGGTCAAATGCTTTCGTTAGGTCTAGTAGGATGATGTCAGTTTGGCCGCCGTTAATAATGCTCTGGGCAAGGTCTTGGACTACTTCGGTCAATTAAGTGGTGGTAGATAGGCCACTGCAAAATCCGTGTTGGTTGGGAGTTAAAAAAGTTATTTGTTCGAGAAAAAAAAGCAAGTTCTTCAAAATATTATGCTCCAGTAGCTTACACGACGTGCAGGTAAGAGAAATAGGCCGGAAATTTTATTTGTTCGAGAAATAAAAGCAAGTTCTTCAAAATATTATGTTCCAGTAGCTTACATGACGTGCAGGTAAGAGAAATAGGCCGGAAATTACATGGCTTAGCGGTGTCTCCCGATTTATGAATTGGGGCTAGTTTTGCAATTTTCCATTTGTCTGGAAGCTTGGATGTTGAAAGTGACATGCGATAAATAATTACAAGATACCTGCTGTACCACTCGGTGTATTTTAAAAAAAAATTCATTTGGGATATTGTCCCAAATGAATGTCAAGACCGTTATTTAAAATCGTGAAAAATCAACAGTTCTAGATGAGACAGTAAACCCATTGATCAAGAAAAAGTATTATAATCGTGTACTTTTATCTCATAAACCACATATGGGTATCAATTAAATCGTTCGCTATGTCAGTTACTTTGCTTTGAAGAGCCTTACGAGGAGCTATTTGATGCCTTCCGTTTTGTAAAAGGAAGCTTAACAAAAGGCCTTTGTTTGTATAAACACATCACAAGTACATTCAGCCGTTCACATATTATTCGGAAGGTGCGACCATTAGTTACTCATTGCCAAAAGCCTGCTCTCGTCTACATCATTATTTGTTTTTGTGTGCCCTCAGGTTGTCACTGTTATCTTTCCTAATTGCACAGATACATTCATAGTGGAAGCCTAAGATGAAGGCCTTGTTGCTTATGTTGTCCTGTCTCTGCGCTTTTCGCAATTAAGTCTGTTTGGTTCACGCCTTCATCACATAAAATGTGGTAACGCGGTCGCAGCAATGTGGAGACGGAAACGCCTAGCGGGGAACAAGCCCCAAGCACACATGCGTTAAATGAAAACAATTCCTAAAGAAGAAGCTGACGAAGACGAATCTTTTCTTAACTAATAAATCTGGTGGCAATGTTGATGGTTGTCAAAATTACTTTGGGAAAAAAACCATTAGGCATATTTCGGCAAGATATGAATACATTAGTGATATTTGCATTGTTCTCTTGCTTACCAAAACATAACTGCTTCATTTCTGTGATATCAAATAAAAACTTCTACCCCCCAAAAAAAGCGCTCGTGGCACCCCCTTGTGCCAGTGCTCCTACCTCAAAAACAACAATGTCACCCTAGACGACGCGATGAGTGGGACTCGGCAATATGTACTGGCGCGAACGGGAATCTAGCTGCTGGCTTTGAGTTCTCTGCGAATGTAGAACGCCGCGGTATTGCTGTTAACATTAACAATGGCGACGGTGACTCTGTGAAGCACGGTTAATTTCCGTTTCACCCCATTAAAAACGCGCCAGACTACAATCCTGGTGATTCCTTTTTGTGATATTAAGATATTCAGCTCATTTATTTAAACAAACCATGTCTCGAGAGGAGAGGCAAAAGGCATATTAACTCTGCCCGACGGCGGCCATAAGCCCAACATGTAATATTGCAACATTGCATAGAACGGTGAGAAACAAAACATGACAACTAGCCATAACGGGGTAATGTAAAAACAAGATTATACATTTTTCCAAATAATATAGTAGCCATTAAAATAGGCGCACAACACAAATAATTATAAACTACACCGAGTAACGCTACATAATTCGACACTCAATTCTAATTAAATGCAGGAAAAGCCGAAACTGTACCTTTATCAAAAGTAAAATATCAGCAAGCACAACACGCGCACAACAAAAAAAAATAACAAACTACCCAGAATAGCGCTATAGAAACTACACGGAGTAGTGCTACAGAATTACAGATATTAGGTAATGTTTAATTTTTTTCTTTAGCGCGGCCCAAGACGTGGTTGCAGTGGTGTGTTGCAGTAATTCTCCAACAGCTGGGTGCTTATTTGGATAAGTAGGAATTTGACGGTTTAATTTTTGCATACCATAGTTTGTTCGGATCATTTGCGTCCTAAAACATCTCGGCCGAAGATCGTAATGCACATATACTGTATATATTGTTCTAAAAATATTGAATTCTTTGATATTTCGTTATGACTATAAGACTAGCTTAAGTTCAAGCAACTGATGTATTGTAAGAATACCGTGCTGCAGAAATAACGGGGCAGAGTGGTGCGTACAAGGTACATTCTCAATGCAGCGAAGAGCTGTTTTTTGTAGTACTAGAAGTCTGTTTAAATTAGTTGCCACCGTGCTTCCCCATACTAAAAGACAGTAATGAAGATGATACTGCACTAGCGCGTAGTAGATTTGGCGCATGAGCGGGATCGGGACCAGACATTAATTTTATAAAGCAAACCAACAGACCGTGACACAACGGCGTGTACCTTACTAATATTAACAGTCCAACTGAGGTTTTTATCAAAAAGAATTCCTAGAAATTTAAAAGCGGGCACCTGTTCTATAGAAGTGTTCCGAAATTCTACCAAATGGTCATATTCATCGAGCGTGTTTCTTCTTTTAAAAACAACACACTTTGTTTTTCTGACGTTTACTTCATGTTTACTTAGAGTCAACAACTTTGATAGCTGAATGAGCCAGTTATTAACAGATGTTTCCAAGGTACCCAAAGGAAAAACAGAGAAAAACACACTGGTATCATCGGCATAGAGCATAATAACAGGAGTAGAAGGAATATGTATAATGTCATTAACGTATAAAAAAAACAACACTGGGCCCAAAATGGCACCTTGAGGCACACCACAGCAAATACCTTTTCTCGGCGATCGGTAGCCATTGAGGCTGCTAAACTGTGAGCTTTCGAATAATTACGTAGCAAATTCAAGGCGACACCTCGAATCCCAAAGAAGGGAAGCTTACCAAACAATATGTCATTCCCAATGTAGTCAAATAAATGCCTTTCTGAAATCTAGAAAAAGTCCAACGGTATATGCTTCATTTTCAAAATTATTCCGTATTCTTTCTTTAATATTTAACAATGCCATTTCGGTAGAACGATTTTTACGAAAGCCAATCGGGTCAGTCGCATCAAGAAACTTGGTTAACCCTTTCTTTATTAAGTATTCTAGTTACTTCGAGAAAATCGGAAGGATGAAATGGGTCTATAGTTGTTAATATTTTCCATTGAACAACCTTTATGCAATACGGCTACTCGGGCAATTTGTTTTTTGCATTCGGAAAGATGGTAGTAGTGAACGCTCGATTACAAATATGAAACAGAGTCATGCACAAAAAATTCGTGACAGCTTTAATAGGCTGAGCCTTAATGTCGTAGTTACCGTCCGACGTGTTATTAGATAAACATTGCAGAAAAGAATATATTTTGACTTCCGTGCATGGTGAGAGAAAAATAGTAATATTGGAAACAGACAAATATGTGTGATCAATATCAACGTTTGAGTCATATACTTCTTCGGATACACATGACGTAACAAAATGTTGACTAAATGTTTCACCCAGAAATTCGTTACTATATTCTGTGTCATCATACGTGAGCGTAGATGTGGTTGAAGTAGAAGGGTTGCCGATGATAGTCCTCGCTAGTTTCCAAAGTTTTTTGGTTTTGTTGCGATAGACGAGAACTTTAATTAATAAATCTGTTGCTTAGCTTTTCGAAGGTCAGAATTGAGCCTGTTCCTTAAACGCTTGTATTGGGAAAATATATGGGCATCTTTTTCGCGAATGAACTTATCGAAGAGCTTATCTCTTGCTTTAATTCTTTTGCACAATTCACGCGATTCTTCCGGGTACAGGTGACGCCGTGTATTTTCTGTACCCTACGGCGTTCTCGGTAATGACCTAACGCGCAATTATGCGGAATAACGGCAATTGTACGTCAGGGATCGCAATGCTCAAGTCTGAAGTTCTCGCTGCCCCGCTGCTCCGTTTCTACGAGACTGCGGCTTTAGCGAGTCCAACTACCTAGACCTTAGGTCGATTGGGTTGTCGCCTTACCACGGACAAGTCCCCTCAAAGCAACTTGAAGTTTTGGTATGCCAAAATGCTAGAAAAAAAATCTCAGAAGGCTTTCAGTCCCCCATCGAAATCAATCTCTACGAGAACGAAGCGACTACCCTACACCGTGGCTTTAAACTGTTTGAACTGTTTGAACTACTTGAAAATTTTGAACCATTCAATCATGCGCCGCCTACGAAGCGTACCCTTGACTCTAAGTGATCCTACGCACCGCTTGACACCGAAACACTTTCCATCCCTCTAAAACAGGGCTCGGCATCCTACTTCCCACGGGTCGATGTGACCCGCGGGGTGGTATTATGCGGCCCTCAGCAAGTCGTCAGGACTTCCACCCCGCCCCGCGTCACTTCCTATCTGAAGGCCGACAGGCCAGTTTTGACCTCAAATGGGGTAGACAGGAGACAAGAACAAATAATTGTTCGTTTTGACTTGTATTGTCCCCCATCTCCGCACTTAGGCAGCTTATTGTCAATTATCGCATAATATTATTGTGAATTCGCTTATTTTTTCCCTTTGCCTTTAAATGTCCCCGCACCCCTACCCGGCTTGCCATCCGGCGCCGACGTGGCGTGTTTATGCAGCTCCGCCGTCCACCTCAAAAGGCTGCCGACGCCTGCTTTCTCGTACACCCAGCTGAAATTTTTTTTCTTATTTCGAAACGAAGGAGCGCGATCATGTAGTGAGGTCTTCGTTATATGACCTCGGAGTTTTTCATATCACTGGACGAGAAAGTACAAACATTGTTTATTCTTTGAAGTGGCAAAGTATGCTCTCACCCTAGTTGTTATACTTTATTGCAATATTCGCATAAAATCATAACATCGACCACCAATTTTTTGTGTTGTTATCTACTGTTACGGTTCAGCGCACCGCTATCCTGTGCGCGCATACGACACATTTTGTGGCAAAGCCCGCCCTCCTATAACACGTGACGACATTCCTCAGCTAACCTGCAGCAAAGGCACCCGTTGCCAACAATTCACGCCCGCAGCAGTTTTAAAAACGAGAACAAACTGGTTTTAGCGGGGTCGTCTTGAGACCTGACTCTGTTAACAGACTCCTCCCGCTGATATCTTCATTCCCCCTTTTCTCGGGATCAATGTGCACGGACTACCAGGATACCTGGTGTCACAGTACTATGCCGTCGTTGCGTCATCCTACCAACGACGTGGCGACAGGTGCAGGCAGGAAATGACCAAAGAAGGCAACGAGAGCGCAAGAGCCAAGAGATTAAGTCATCCCTGGTAATCCGGCATCACTAAATAAGGCAAAGCCGCAGCAATGCAAGAGCGACAGGAACACCGGTGACACGCACCGACGGTAGACATAAGCAATAAGGTGGCGCCGGAACAATGCGACCGCGAGAGACACGTCGGCGAGAAAACAAAAGATAAACACAACCGCAAAGAAAAGCTTATTTCATGGCAAGACAATACAAGAAGGCGGGGACGAAGATGCTATAAAAACGAAACGCCAGTGCGCCCACGCAGTCTGGTCGGAACTTCGGTTAACGTGTCTGCAGATTATCGGAACAGCCCTCTTGGATCGCCGCCAGCGTAAGCGCGCAAGACTTCACCGAGTGATTGCACCGAGTGGACTCCCCGGTGAGTGGATTCCCCTGCGAGTCGTTTGGTGTCCTCGCGCCGACGTCTCCTTTTGGACTCCACTAGGAAAGCACGTAGGGAATCGCTGTTTTCCGTGGCGGGTAATTTTTCAGGATATTTGCCACTAAGTTTAAGGAATTGCTACAAACATTAACGTACATTTTATAATAGGTTGTTAGTTTTTACTGTTGCATGAAATATGGTAATGGTTAGTTTATTATCTAGTTGTTGGGTGTATATTTTTGTACCGAGCGCGCACCTTCATGTACAGTCTCAGTTCTCCCTTGAGAGCTTGTTTACAATGTTTTTATTTTTTTCTGGCGTATAATGAGTGTTTTGTTGTGGGTTCCCGACTCCGTCTCACTCTTTGCGCTAGCTAGCGACGCCAGCCGTACACAAAAAAGCAACGCCCTTTGTCACAGTTTAATCGGTGGGGGGCTGCACCAATGAACACAGGTAAATACTAAACGGTCACAACAGCTAATATGCCGTCCGCGACCGCACTTTGATGCAAGGAAGTGCTGGGAGCTGGGAAAGAGCCCGAAATCGTTTGTTTATGCTTCGTTGTAAAGGAACCGTGAAGTGACACAATCGTTGCTAGCCCGCGTGATGAACCGCCGCCGCTACTGGCGCTTGGCACGCGTCTGCTGTGTACTTTTCCGAGTGTTTACATTCTTTTAATGAATGTGGAGAAGTTAATCTCCCTTTGCGCCCGGTTAGGCGTGACTTGTACTAAGGTAGATTATCCAGTTAGCGCCACACGCGTGGAGAGAGCACTTGTGGGGGACGAGGTAGAAAAGCAAAGTCTATTTGAACAAGAGAAGGCCAGTGAAGACGCTGAGAGTGGTGGAGAACGCACCCGCGACGAGCTATACAGAGAGAGAGGGAAAGGGAGCAGATAGCCGCAGAGCCAGGAGAGAGAGCTCCACTAGAGGAACTTGAACGTTTCTCACTACACTTAGACTTCAGTGCTTAGAAAGCGAATCTGCGTCAGACGTAAATCGCAGCGTTCGAGATGAGGCTAGCAAACTGCGCCTGAACCCTAGCTAGCTACATGTGCCGTTCGTCGAGAAAAGGGACCACCTTTACGCGCACATTCGAGAAGTTGAAGTTATCGTTCGAAGCCCTAATTGGACAGTGGATCGGTGGGTGAATGCATTCAGCACTTATCGGAGAGGGGATGTTTTGAGCGTGTATGTTAGGCTCACTCCTGTGGACACTGGAAATTACGCCCAGGTGAAGGGGTCATTATTAAAGAGGTTTAGAATCACGGTCGATGGTTTTCATGAGATGTTATATACAGAAAGCCCACCCGATGTCAAGGCTCCAACGCCAAATGGGGCGAGATTAAGTCATTACTTTGCTGGCTGGATGGAGTTATCGGATATAGAACAAGAATACGGGGCGATCCGCGAGCTACTCTTTAAAGAAAAATGTCTAAGTTTTTGCCACCCGAGATATCGATCGGTATTTCATGTACAGAAAAGCTAAGACGCTCGAAGACATTCTCAAGCTGCCTGACCAGTTTCTCGAAGCACGGAAGCAACACCTTAGCGAAGGTGAAGAAAAACACCGAAGAATGTGGGAAACAGCCAGGCTGACATACGAAGATTCCATCACAGGACGGCACCGAAGCTATTTTTATTTTATGGGCAATGACACCTTGCCAGCAATTGCCGCAGCGCGCCTGCCGCTTCAAACGCACCCAAGTGGTGCATGTATGGGCCGACTGGGCTCAGGAGAGGGGCTTGCTGGTGTGGTAGCACAAGCACCACACCAGCATGGTGTGTGTGTGCTGCTCCGAAGACGGTTAACACAGAAAATATCAGGTGTGGCTTCGCGGAATTCATGAACGGGAACAAAATTTCAGTTACGAATGCTGTAGTGCTGCTGGAACTTATCTATCCACCTTGCACGACGCCGAAGCTGTAAGGTGAAAGTGAGGGGAACGTTGATCCAAGAAAAAAGCATACCGGCGAAACCAGCTCCGTCGGTTTAGTGGAAGGCTACGTCAGAAAATTCCGCGAGTTGTAATTCGAAATCAGAACCCCGTATTTCTCGGCAAGGGGTAAAGCTCATTTTGGGTAGCAAGACGGTAGTCAGAGTCCCGGACGACCCTGTGATGCTACCAAAAACGGTATCCGCCGAGGAAAGCAAAATGGCAAACAACGTAGAAGCAGCTCCTCTATATAGCTTAGACGATTTTGTTCGCGAGTCCGCCGGCTTTCAGCTGCCCTGTGTGAAGGATTCCGACAAACGGGGAAACGCAGTGATCAACAACCTGCTCTACTACCGGGCGAATCACGTCGTCTCTGCTCCCTAGTTTTTCTCACAGCCCAAATCTTGCGGCCTTTCAAAATGCTCTCCGGGGTGCTGGTTGTGGCAGCCGCATTGGCTCGGTGTTATTGTATAATATACTCCAGAAGGGAGGCGACACAGTTTCTAAGGGACCGCCTCGTCTTGAACGTCTTCTCAATTTTAATGGGCGGCCAATTTATCCTCCATGCCCTTAATTCTGTCGTCGTGTTCTTCGGCATTCTCTTAGTCAAAGCGCTGGTGGCTAGTCATTCTGCAGTTCGGCTGTGCAATATCAACAATAGGCTGACCAACAAAACTGAAACCATCGGGTTGAAGCGAAAATTGGTGGGGCACCGAAAAATTCACCCCATATATACGGATGTTCAATTCGTGGGGAAAACTCACCACCAGCCACTTCACTATATCCACCACTCCAAACGGTTCAAAGGCAGGCTGTTGTGGTAAAGTCTCTTGCTACAAGAGTATTGGTTTTCTGTTCAGCATATAAGCGATGTGAAAATGAAGAGGCTGACGGCCTCAGCAGAATCCCACTAGCATGGTCTGCGGGGAAAGCCGTGGCCCTTAGCATGACATAACAGGTGATAGTACAAACAGGACGGTGAGCAATAAATGTGGCGTTATATGGAACTTCGGAGCCCAAAAAAATTCTAGCCTGTTTTTATTGTTTTACCTCTGTGTTAAAAAGTTTGGGCAGTGCCAGGAAAAAAAGTGTGTCGCGGTGAAGTTTTAAAAAATAACTGAAATTTTGTGTTTTGCTATCGTGTCCAAGAGGTGTGATTTTCACGATATTTTTGGTGATGGACTTTGGGCTTGCGAGGGAATCACGGCACTCACAGTAACGTACGGGCTCTCCGCGCGAACAATATAGTGAACTCTATACTGCTTCAGTGGTGAGTGTTCGTCGTGAAGTGAACAGAAACAAAGATGGACAATGTGAGGAACTACCAGGTATTCCAGTGGTGCGTGCTAGCGTGGTGACGTGTGCGTGTTTGTTTGTGCTGGGCATATTGTAACATCGTCGACGAGCAAATTAAACAAATGTTGGTTAACAATAATGCGAGATGTATTTACAGTATGTACGTGGCGGCCATGACACCACGCAGCCAGACCGTCCGCGTGCTGCCCACTCCTTCGTCGTCGTTTGCAACGTCGTGTTTTCCTTCTCAAAACAGCCCCAGGCTGTTTTGCCATCACCACAAGCCGTAAAGTAATGCCTCTCTACACTAATGAAGATAGTCAATTTGATGATTCCTTGTACCGCAGAAGTACCGTCGTCAAGTCAGCGAAGAAGCCCCTCAGCTACTCGGGTCCACGCCGGAAGAGATGGCACCTGACCTGACGTCTTGCCTTCGTTTCGTCTCGTTTCACTTGGTCGTGGCTGAGGTTGGTCTGGGCTGGGGACACAGGCAGTAGGACGTAGTCGGCTGCTGGTTTCGGTGAGGTTGTGGCTGCCCGACATGGTCCACGCAGCGTAACGACTGCGCCCGTCCTGGTACGTTGCGTTGCTGGTATCAGGATGGGGATGATGTCGCACTGTCCACCAAAGTTAAACCGCTGTGCACAGCAAATATAACGAACGATGGTTAAAGGGGTCCTGAAATACCTTCCGCCGATGCATGGATCTACATGTAACCAAATACGACAATGTATTAGCAATCTCCTCCCGCAAGAATTTTGTTAAAGCGATGAGTATTAGCTGAGAAATCGTAAATAAAAAACCGCGCATTATCGTCGCGCCGCGTTTCCTCCTCTTTTGAACTGTTGACGGCGCGCGAGCACTGCCTCCCATGATGCTGCGCTAGTCAGCGGTGACGTACTTCCGCATTACGCTCCTCCGACTGCCGTCTTCTACGGGCAAGTTTTGTTGACACCATGAATTCCGCACTCCGCTCAAGGATGGATAAGCGAACGAAAACTCTGCCCGCATGTGTGCGGTGGCCTGGCCTTGCCCTTTCGCGGTGTGCGTTGCTGCAGTGCAGCACGTGACTTTTAATCGGCGGCGAACTCGCAGCCGCTGGGGAGGATCTCGCGCTCGGTCCCTTTCATGCACCGCGCACTGTTTATCCAAAAAGCGCCGTATCAGATGTGGCCCCGCTGGTGCCGGGTCTTATTTTGCGGTGGTGGTAATTCCTGCCGGCGCCATGTGAAAAAGACATTTTAAGCCGATACAGAACCCGTGCACAAAACGCTTCAATCATGTGACCAGTTCAGCTTGGGGCGACGCGTGGTGGAGAGCGGCAACGTTGGCTAAACATGCTCCGGCGCGGCTCTGAGCTTTCTAGCGCTGGAGCGAGCGCCTTTCTTTGACGATCTCAAACATCGGTTGCCTTGGCAACAAGGCACAAACCGCCCCAGAGGTCAGTTACGGTTGCGTGATCCCGGTTCAGCTTGGGGCCCCACCTCGCGGCATATGGGCACTGCAGGCATAGTACTCACTCTCATTTGGAAGTGCGAGATGCGTTTGGCATTACAGGAGGCGATGGTGTGTGTGTTGTGGACGCCTTTGTTTCGCGATGAAATGCGACGTTGTGCTTCTGCGGGTGGATAGTGCTTCCCATGGCCTGGATTATCTTTCTCGAGCGACGTACGACTCAACCTCGCATGGGGTATGTGCAGTGTGCGTGGCTAAAAGCCATCTCGGCTTGCGCGCCAGAGTTAAGTGACTTGCTGTTCGTCCCCGCAAACCGCGCGCGAGGTGAGTGCCGAATTTACGAGGAGCAAGAGGAGGCAGCCCATCGTCTGTCAATCGCGGTTCAGACTTGCAACGCATGTTGTGACGTTGTGTTCGTTCGAAACGCATCTCTGGATTGTTTTGAAGTGGAAAAAAATGTATCCGTGAAACCTGGGCATTCGGCTCAGGGCGTTCTCTGCGATTGCACGAAAGAAGTGCCACGGGGCTTCAACGCTTTCTTTATGGGACGTACTCCGGTAAGAGAATATCCATGTCGTGTTATGGCCGTGTTGCATTCAATACGAACGGTTAAGCGTTTGTTTACACTTGTTTCGTTTGTCGTAAAATGTCCAAGCACTCCGGCACTACGCTGGCAGATCAGCCGGCGAGTCGACGCTGAGCAGACGACTCATCTCTTTGCCGGAAGTGCGTGAAAAAGCCGCCCAATAGCAGGATGTCTAGCTCATGACGAACATCGGGGAATCGATGATGTAGACATGTGAAGATGGCGGCGGCCAAAAACACGAAGGAAAGGGTGAGAAAAAAGCGACAAACTTTGCAACAAAAGTGTGAGCTTTCCGCTGCGCGTAAAAGAGTAATACTTGGCCCAGATGACCTTGACGACCCAATCTAACGATTGCGCTACTTCATTTAGTGTGCTCAAAATGCCTTTCAGGGCCCCTTTAAGGATGATGAGAGATATATTTACAATATATACAAGGCAGGCTTGACCACGCCTAGTCAAGCGGGCCTCATGCTGCCTACGGCGTCACTGTTTGCAGCATGGTAATCGTCTCCATCTTTTAACAACATCATGATATACCATTAGGAACGTGGTGCGTCGTTTTACAATAGCGCACCCACGTTTCGTCATCCTGCCGATGACGTGGCCACAGGTAAACAGACAGGAAGTGTCTAAAAAGGCAAGCAGAGACGAGGCGTCGAGAGATTGAGTGAACCCGCACGTGCCAGCAGTCTTATCACCGAATGAGGCGACGCCGAAGCAAGGCATAGGTCACAGGAGCGCCGGCGACGACGGGGATGGTCGCAATGACCAAAAAAAGGCGACGCCGGAGCACTGTGAGTGCCAGAGGAGCTCGGCGAGAAACAAAATGATAAAACGACCACCATAAAAATAACGTTTTACGGCGAGAGCGTAGAAGAAGGAGGGGCGAAGATGTTATAAAAAGGGAACCTGCATTCTATACCGGAGTTGTGGTCCTATATTCTGTCAACGTGTCTACAGAAGATCTTATGAACTATCCCCTTTGGTGGCCGCCGCAGTAATCCTGCAAGCCTAACGGACTGACGGGTAGTTCTCGGTGAAACCACACGGGTCCTCGCGCCGACGTCTGCTTTTGGACTCCCGACTTGGAAAGCACCTACAGGGTCACGGTTTCCCGAGCCGGGTAATTGTCGGGGACGTTTGCCATTTTGTTGTAAGGACTAACTCGAAGCAGTCTGGTGTACACGCGATATTAGGCTGCCCCAGTGCACAGTTTTTTATGATGTTTGAACATTGTTGTCCATGGAATATTCTATAGTTGTCTTCTTGAATAACGTGTAGAGCGTACACGTGCAATTAAACTGTCACTTTTTCCTTGAGAGCTTGTTGGCAATGTTTCTTTGCCCTGAGTGGTATAGAAAGTGTTATTGTCCCTTCGTGACTCCGTCTCACTCTGTGAGCTAGCTTGCGGCGACAGCCGTGCATCATAAGACAACTCCCTCTGTCTGGAATTAATCTGAGGCCTGCGCCACTGCACATAGATCAAACTGAAATGGTGACACCGGGAAAACATCTTCGTGAATGTTTGTTATTTGTTCCTACCGTGCCCCAACGACTTTAAAGGTTGTTTGTTTGGTGGCGATTCTGCGTATAAATTCCGCAACTTCTATCGCACGAATCAGTTGGCACTAGGGGCTGGAAAGAGAGCATCGCCCTGTCCATCGACTGTCATGGTAATCCTGCACCGCAGCTGTTCAACTGCCGCCATGCAGTTATACAGTTTGGTTTGGCACTAGGCACTTGTTTATCAACAACAATGCAGCTCGCTCGCTCGCCGCTCATTTACCACGCTTAAGGTGCATGACGCTAGCGACGGAGCTCGGTACGGGGATTCTTTCTCCAACGTAACAACTGTTGCCAGCAGTGCGGATGCCATTTCACATACGTCAAGACAACTCCGTACCTCGCACACTTTATGGTGGCCAATCGTGAGCGACGGACCTTTTTTTGCGGAGTTTTCGCAGTCTTCAAAGGGTGTGTGTCTTCGTTGCGCCGGTTATTCAAGCCAGACTATTACGGTATAGTGGGAAAGTACTGCTTTGGGAAGCTACGAAATTGAAAGCGCTTGGAAAACCGGAATTCCCAGAGCTTTCAAAAGAGTTGCGCTTGAATTTTTTTGACCTGGTGAGAAAGCCAGAGTTGATAAGGGCTATACCTACTTTTTGGGCTGACGATGGCGAGCTGCCGGAATCCACTGAGCTCATTCATGAACGGGAGACCACAAAACATCAGGAAGCAAAGGCTGAACCCCAGCGAGAAACGCGAGAAGATGAGCGAGAGACGCAGAAACAAGACTGTGAAATCAAGAGAGGGAGAAACCAGAGCGTGAGCTAGAGCGAGAGAGACCTGGCAAAAGAAGTAAAAGCAGCAAATAGAGCTGAATTCACTAGAGCTCGAAATGTCTGAACCTCATTTTCATCGTGGTAGCAGCATGCAGTCGGCGCTGACTGAGCGACTTGCGCTGCGAATGCGTTACCTTATGCCGCCGTACAAATTATAAGACAGTGGTCTTTTTTGGTAAATTTTGAGCGTACGTGCGAAAAGGCCCACCTTAGTCAAAACACATGGCCACAAAGATTGCTTGCGCTTTTGCCAGGCAAGGTATCCAACGTCATTCCCAGTTGGCAAAGGAGGAGGTGGAGGACTACAAGAAGGTCAAGTCGAGGTCTTGCTCAAGTACAGGCTGTCTCCTCAGGCTTTTCGGCAAAACGTCCGCGATGCCGAGAGAGCTATGCCGTACTCGGAGTTCTCCTTAAAGCTGAGGGCTAACATGAAAGAGTGGCTCACAATGCTAAGGCTTCCGAACAGCAGGGCAACGTGGTTGAACGTTTAGGTTTACAGTACTTTCACCGCCGAATACCGGAGAACATGAAATACTGGGACATAAGGACCGGCAGGATGTAAACACTGTGAGCAGGGCAGCTCGGCTTGCAGACGAGGTTTTCGCACTTATAGGTGCACATGGGCTGAGGTACAGCCAAAGAACTTCCGAAAGGCTGAGCTGCCCGGGAAAACAGCGAAGCTAGACGGCACGCGGACTCGGATGGAAAAACCGCCTTTGAGGGAATAATGATAGGATTAGCGTTTAGGGCCAGGAAACGAGCACCCTGTATCGAGGAGCAAACTGGAGCAGGAGATTGCATATTCAAAACTAGGCGAATAAATAAAGGAAATAGAAAACGCAAGACGGGATGACCATGTAGATATACGAACCGAGAGCACCGCGAATGAATACCGAGTGACAGGACGAGACGAAGCGGACAGAAATTGCAATAGAGAGAAGAAATAAGAATATTCGGAGGGAAAGAATAAAATCACGCAGAGCAGGACAGGGGCGGGTAGAGTTCAATGCGGGAGGGCTCCGCCGTGCAGTGGACCTGCAGAAAGATGATGATGTTATACATTCATATCGAGTAGGTGAATCGCTAAATTACTAATCGCGATGATAAGACCTCTATCCAAGATGACCTCAACCACTTGCAAGGATAGTGTGACTGCTGGATTGAGAAACGTAATTTTAACAAATGAAAAAGAGTCTCATTCTACGCCCAGAACAACTTCTTTCTATTGCCCTGAGTAATTATTAACTTCGCCCTCGAACACATGCAGTCATATACGTATCTTAGGGTCGCCCTATTTAATGGCATTAACTGGCGCCAGTATATGACTAACATTGTATCATCTACAAACACGTCGATGGGTTTTCCGAATGGTCACATTCAGCACGCCCGAAAGAATGTGAAGCTGAGGGCGTACAAGACTGTTATCCGGTATAAATTGGGATATGTGTCTCCTATCTGGAGCCTGCACTACGGGCACCTAATACAGTCACCCGAGGCAGTTCAAAACCATGCTATAAGGTTCATTCACTCCTCTGATTTGTATAATACCAGTGCATCATACCTCAAGAAAAGATTCGGCTATTTTAAACATTGACTTCCGCCGCCGTATTTTTACCCTCTCCCTTTATAGAAGTTTTTTTCAGCCTGCTCCGCCATCCCTACATTATTCCACCAGCACGCTAAAATCACGGCCCCAGTCATCCGCTATAAGCCTCCCGACCACGTATTAAAAGGGTAACTTTTTCTATGTACTTCTTTATACGGAATACAACGGACTTTAATAACCGTCCCAGTCGCCGCCATTTTCTGCCCATCAACAATTGTAGAACAACGGTCTACTTATCTTTCACATTACAAACTCGTCACAATAAAAGGATTTTTCTCTCGCTAACCGTTCCCTTGTGTATATATCCCCTCGAGTCGTATTTAAGGAAGTAATGTGATGTGGTCTGAATAATGCATGCGTATACCAAGGCCGGTGGACCAAAAAACCCGGTTACGTTGTGGGAGCTAAAAATAGCTGCGCTGAATTCTGTCTAGTGACCGCCCGTGCGTTGTCGCTTTCCTCGTAGCCATTGCCACACCCTTGCCACACACCAGTGGTGAGTCGTAGCGCGCGCCTCACAGCTGCGGCGCAAACTCGTCACACACCACCTGTGCGGCGCACTCGCTACGCTCCCCACTGCTGTGTCGTACATAGATAGCGTTACAGCCATGTCGACGGACAAAGGAAATAAAGAAATGCGCATAAAACTGCAAATAATTAATGTGTCTTTCTGCCTGGTGACAGCTCGTACCTTACCTCAGTCCTGTTTCTCAGCTCTGCTGGACCTGTACATTTGCAGAGTGAAACGGTACTGGTTTTAATAGCGGAGGTGCTTAGGCCAAGCGTTATCCGTCCGCCACACCGCAAAACCTAGCCGAGCGATGACGTCACCTCGCGTTTTCTAGCAACCCCTGGCAAAGTTGTGCATAGCTTCGCGGTCGCTTCGCTAGCCTGAATGACGCCGTTGAGCTTCACCGGCGCGCGTCGAGCCCGGATGTCGATGCGAAACAGGTGGTATAAAGATAGTGTACCGCGGTGGTATGCCAGACGTAGCGATACCCGCTGCTCAAAGAATGTGTTGTTGAACCCCGGTACGACTGCGTGATTACTCGTCCTAGCTAAGCTGAAGCCCTTGCGTGGCAAGGATGGCTATTAGGCTAAAAAAAGCTGGCAAATTCTACCATACCCTTGCAAAACGTCGCAAAGCCTCAAAATCCAGGACCAGCTAGGTGCCGATCAGCTGCGCTATGTCAATACATGTGATTGCAAGAGCAAGAAAATAGGCACCTTCATTTGTGTAAACGCCATTGGTTTTCCAGTATTGCGGAAGTCTACTAATTGCGGAGGGGAAATGCATATGCCTCCGGACGTCTCGGTCATTCCGTATCCTGCAAAGAGTAAACAATGGAAGACCACTATATTGGTCCAGCGTACGAGAAAACATAACGCCAGGGCAAAAGGCTCACTTTTCTAGAAGAACAAAACAAAAGTTTCCTGGTGAAGTAAACTAACTTGTATTTAGTCAGGGCTGTTCTTTCCACTGCGGCTTTATTTTATTTAGTTTGTTTGATAGTAACGGTAGCCTGTGCACTGTATGCTTGCTAGCGGGTGCACTCTTTGGTACATGCGGATACTTAAGGCGAAAAGCTATTTTTATTGCTTACATTTCGGAAGCGATGTCTTACTATTGGACTATAATATCAAAGTAACTACTTTGTGATGTCATATGACCCAAATATAGGCCTGTAATATGATCGTATCCAGGCTTCAGTAGAAAATTTAACTGGTGCACTCTGGCGTCATCAATCTGTAATTGTGTCGTAAGAAGCAGGTCACAACATCGTCAGGCGACAATTTGGTGCGTGATCCAGACATGGTGTGACAACGCACTACTTCCATACCATAACGCTTCCAATAACAGCGGCAAAAAGAACTTCTTGGGGATTGTCCACCGGTAACCAACTAGTTTTCAAAAATGTAGGCGCTGCATCGAGTGAAGTTAATGCGTCGGGGCACCTCAGACTGCTTATTTCTTGCTTCAAAGAAGCAGGCGCTTTGGCTTTTACTTCGGATGATAATTAGAGGCGCTATCACCGCAATTTTGTGTTCCCGCTCATTCTTCCGTTTTCCATTCTTGCTCGGTTGGCTTTCCTCGCAGCATTTGTTGCCTTCTCGGCTTTAGAGGTAGTATATTTACCTTGCCGACTAAGCTTAGCCAGTGCAAAACATGGTGGTACACCTTACGCTGCAATTTGATTCCTTTGCAGCGTGAGCTGTACCAGCAGTTTCTGCACTGGCGCAGCTTAGTCGAGCAGGAAATTATAATACGCCTTTGTATATACTACATCTTCGTACGCCTGCATTCGGCAGACACAATGGAGAAATTGCAAACTACTACTTCCCCGAAATTTCAGTTCGACATCGATGGAGCCGGCGGTTTCGAAGTGTCGCTAGTCGCTCGAACTCCTCGCGAGCTGTGCGATCACGTGCGAAATAATGCATATACTATGAATACCTTTCGTGACAATGACGCATCAGAATATTCCGCTACATACCTTTTCACCGGATGTATGAATTTTTTGCACGTTTCTCTATTGAGTAATAGAGGTACCTTACTTCTCATTATTTGAAATGCATGCCGACTGCACCCCAACCCATGCCTATTCTGCGCTGGATTCCTATCTTGTTGTTGGGGTAAGCACTTTCCACCGTATCGAGGTAGTCGTCCATTTTTCCGAGGTATTATTATTCTTGTTTTCTGGAGAGTGAGCTTTCGGCATGTATATTCATCATTATATTAGATGTATTCATATTTATATAGTTATTTACTTATGCGAATTGGCCAGACCCAATGCGTGAGAACCACCTGTGATCTTATAAAGACCATCTGTTGCAGACTCCAGGACACACGCAATATAGTGGCTCGGGTAGACTGGGCACCGCGACAGCAAGGCGGGATCGGCACCAAGAGCGCTAGCGTGTGCGCGAGCGAGCACGTTAAACTCCGCTCGAACCCGGCGTTACCCCTCCCATTCGCCCAATATTACCCCGACTCCACAGAAGCCAAGGCTACAACCAGGCACGCGTCTAAGCAGTCGCTTCAGAATTTAATTCCACGATACCGCGCTCCGCTTCCCGTTGGATTGCCCCGTGGCGTACTAGTGCTCTTGCACAAGGCACGGGCTGGTGCCGCGCTCACCGATGATGTTCTTGCAAAATGGTGTCCCTATGTGCCAAGATATCACCAGCTTACCGTCCAGGATCAGCAAATTGTGGCCGCTGTGGCCACCACCTCCCACTCCACAGGACCCACGCCCACTGTACACCACATGTTGTGGGATTGTCACGGCCTCCAAACGCTTTGGCTAAACTGTCTCCCGCCCGACGTACAGTGGCTTTTGGACTGGACAACGCCGCTGCAACCCACCAATACACGGCAGACGCTGCTTTCGATGTGTCGTTCGGAGGATGTCGTCCACATTCGGTGGACGACATCCTCAGGCGTCGTACACCGAATGTAAGCTTTAATCCTTCCAACCCTCACACTTCCTTAAATCCCACAGCCGACCAGTGTGTCTACCCGCTGTAATAAAGTTTTGTGATGTTCTTGATACTTATTTTCAACCCTACGGCCATACTTTCTGAATCTAGTTCCTCACGCATTTCTGGAAGATGTTCTGCAGTCTCCCTTAGGAACATTATGTCGTCTGCAAATATCGAATGCTTCCAGTAGTCTCCGTTTATTCTAAATCCAGTGTTTTCTAAGTCACGCTTTTTGAAAACCACTCCAGGCATGTTAGGAACAGTTTAGGCGAAATGGCACCTCCCTGTCTTACCCCCTTTTGGATCAGGAATTTGACGCTTTGCTTGTAAACGATTATCCTGCTGCACGTCACTTATGTATGTCGTGTAGAAGTCCTTTGTAGGTCTAATCTATTAGCTGGTTATTAATGCTTCCAGCCTGTCTGCGGTGTGCCCTGAGCCAAATGCTTTCTAACCGCCTATTCTTGCCATGTAAGGTGCTTTAGTGTGTTCGTCTTATTTCGCTACTGCTTGATTGACATCAATGTGAGTCATGGTTCAGTAGCGTTTTCTAAGTCCAGCCTGCTTTCTGGATTCTTGGGAATCCAGGCTGCAATTATGCAGTTAACGATAACTATGATAAACACTCCCCAAACCACTAAGAATATGCTGATGCATTTGTAATGTATGACGCCTTTGACGTCTCCCTTCCTATGAAACAGAATTTGTTGAGGTTTATCTAGACTAGGCGCATTTTTGAGTCCTTAATGCAGCCATGAAGAAAATACAAGTTTGTTTTATTCGAAATATTTTGTGATTATACTGCACCAAGCCCTTGCCCAGAAGCTAAAGATGCTTTATTCACAGATAAATTAACCAATTTAAGTTAAAACTTTGATTCTCGTTGATGTAAGCGCATTACAATAAGCGCAAAGAGCTCGTTCGGCAGGCTTATAAGTTGTGCTTATATTCCGTTTTCTTTTACCGGCCTACGCCAATCGCAGAGATGGCTGGTATGACATCATAAATTATGTTGCTCGGAATGAGGTAGTGGGTCGCATGGCCATTCTCTTTTTCGTAACTATATAGCTTATTTGAGCTACGTTTCCATTAAAAGTGGTGTCAACACAATTCTACCGAGGAAATCTTTTAAATCAACCAAACTTTCATTTTGCCTTCATAATTTCATTAATCATTCTTAAAATAGTGCAGCAAGCTTTTCTGGTACAATATGTCCTCCTTGCCGTATAAAACCCACGGTTATGCTGCCATCACCTGCAGCTTTGATTGTTTTTATGCAATTGAGAGAATTCTCTGCTTGCTCTCTAGTTACTAGTGGGGCATCGCAGGCTATTGTACGTTCCCCTTGTCTTAGGTTACTCGCGTATATAGCCTGGCGTAGAAGCGTTCTGCAACTACCATAACGTCGTCCATGCTGTGCATAATGTTACCCTGCTCGTCTCTGAGCGCTTCGATTATGTCTTTGCAGATGGCTAGCTTCCTTTTAGCTTCTTTAATGCTTCCTCCTATTTCCAGCGTTTCCTATATTACTGCCAGGCTATAGGAACCATTTCAACAGCTCTGTCAGCAATCAAATCAAGCTCTATAGCAACCCATTTCAACAGCTCTGCTAGCTCAATTGGACCCATAGTATTTGACATTATTTCGTTCATATGTTCTACAATTAGCACAGTCGCTTTCTGGGTTGGATTTTCAGGTAGTTCTTTACATGCTGCATTTTTCTACAGCTGCTCCTGAATGTGTGATTGATGTTGTTCGGTTGTCAGGGAGCCTGTCTAGCCGACACTCGTTCTTTTCGTTTAGAAACAGGAATTTATTTTAAGGAGTTATTTTTAACTTCTTGGTCCTTGCAGTGACTGACGTCATGGCTGGTATTGTGCTATTCAGGAGATTTGTTTCTTTCTCTTTCGAGATCCAGGATTAAATTGCATATACCCATCCTGGGATTGCTGTTCAGAATCTTGCCTATCATCGCTATGTCCTGCAGAATACCTCGGTTGCCAGTGAAAATGAAGTCAATTTCGTCTGTTGTGCGAATGCGAGTTTCTCATGTTCTTTTCCAGTTGTTTCGTTGTAGAAGAATGTGTTCATGAACGTTACTTGTGCAATGAGTTTTTTCAGAAGAGATATCACTGTCTTTTCTATCGTTCCAGATAGCGAGCTGAGATAAAACCAATGAGAGAGACAGGCAGGATACCTGGCGAAACACCGCCAAGGCGAAGCTTTTCAGCGAGGGTCTTCATAATCGGTGCCGGCCCTGTCCCGCCACCAATCATCACTTTCTTCAGGCTCTCCAGGCTTCCGTGCAGAAGGAGTGGATGCTGAGAAACCTGCAGAGCTGTAGCTGGGTGCAGGATGGTTGATGTCGCCTGTTTACGTAACATTGGGAGATATACTTAGGAGCAAACTAAACTGCAGATAAGAAATGTAATTTTGAAAACAATATAGAAAATATTTTAATAAATGCTTTTAATGACCTCTAATATACAAAATCCAAATTTAGCAAACAGCAACAAATTTGTCCTCTTTGAACCTGCCATAGCGCAAGTTCAATTTAGCTGCCTCAAAACTGCTTGAATTTGTGATGAAGTGGTAAAATATGATTAGGCGTGCTTCTTATTGCTTTTTTCTTGTTGCAATACAAGTTTTTTTTTTATGTCCGACATTGACGTTGCAAATATCGTGTCCATTGCAGCTTTCGGGAATATAGCTGACCCACTATATCTGTAACATCCTTTTCTGCTATACACACAATTATGATGAGCAGAAAAACAAGAAAAAACGACGAAGAAAAGTTTTTATAACACATACGAAATTGAAGTAAGTGAAGTGATCTCCACCAGAAATTATGTTTTTTCCTTCAAACTAAGAAGGCAACTGTTGGCGAAGTGTGCCTTCCTCTGTAAATTACAAACATCTGCGCCTGGGAAATGGTTATTGGTGCCTGCTGCCGTTAGGTATAAGTGACAAATGCTTGACTATATACTTTTTGCTGTTTTATTTTTACCACGGCACTATTGAGTGCAAGAACACCGTGTGCTGCTTCAACTAGCTCGGGCTACCATTATACTTGTCCAGATGATTGCTCACAAGAGATCATTGTTTCAACTTCAAATGAACTTTTTTACTACCAATTCATAATCAGCAACTTTCCAGCTTTAGTCGCCGTAGTTCCGCTGCATTGCTGTGCAGAAACAATAATAGTTCCCGATTGATTAAAAAAAAACGGTGTAGTCAAAGGAAAGGAAACGCAGCGGCGTCTGTAAATTCGTTTGTCCAAATGGTCCAATTATTTAAAGAGAATAAAACTACATATTCGTGTTTCTAGCGCCTTTTTCGAACGTGAACAAGCAAGAACGCTGGTCATATGAGCTATTTATTATAGCCAATAGTTCTATGTGATGACTCATTAATAAAATACCGTTACCGTATACAGGACTAAAGAATCATTCGCGTGTGCATGGTTCGCAAACTTATATTCAACTTTATCATAAAATAGCGTTTCTTTGGCACAGGTGGTTGCTATAAATCGCGCTAGATGCAAGGGACGTCAAAATAAAAGTACTCAACTAAAAGCAAGAAAGGTTTTTCTCGCGCTCTTTATCCTACCCCGCAAACACCTCTCGCGCGTCCCTGGCTAAGCCTATGAAGACAAAAAGAACCCCCTGTAAAGATTTAAATGCCCACAAATGAGCCCTAATTAGTCGTCCGCTGCAATTTTAATTCGCAGAGTAAATACATCTAAACTAAAAAAGCTCTGAAACTTTTACCAGAACTTGTAATGGGGCTACTTGGTTTTTGACTCGAAACATAGCTGGCGCTAACAGGAACCAGGATGAATAATTACAAAAACGAGTGTGCGCTTCATTCGTTTGGTAATTCTTCGTCCTTGTCCCGCTTAGCGCCAGCTGTGTTTCGAGCCAAGACACGTCTTACAGTAAAATGAGCAAGGGTGCACTAAGAAAGATGCATTGCCGTCCGCACTGCGAGCAATGTTGATCTATGCACGTATAGGTATAGCCGAGTAGAAGAAGTTACAAACAAGAAAGTAGTATTGTGGGATCCGTGGACCCCCAATGACAACACTCCAGCATCCAGGGGGAGAGGAGCGACCATCGAGGTCTATGTTGAAAGGAATGCCAAGGGGAAGCTTGTGAAGAGAAAAAAAAACAGTGCGCGAGCTCATGCGGCCCTAGACATGACGTTGATACCAGCAAAGTAAGATTGACCTGTGTTCGTAAAGACAATGGCTGGCCACATCAGCCCTATGGCGGTCGAAGACGATGCGGCTGTGACCTCTTCAAAGACATTCCACAAGTATTCTTACGTGGAGGCAGGATAGATTATGCGAACGGTGGTTGCTGGTGAAGCGATCGATATACAAAGAAATAAAATGCATCAACAATTTTGCCTTCACAGCTTGCGCAAAAACTCCACGCCCCCCCGGCTTGGCACCACCCATGGCACTACGCGTTACTGTCCGCTTAGTTTTCTTCTTGTCACATTGCCGCCTATTCGAAGGCGATCGTCTCTGCTGAGGTCAAAGTCGGTGAATTATTAGACTACTGAAGATAAATGAAAGTAATCAGTAAAATTCGCGACATTCGGCTGCTGTGTCTGTCTGGCATAGAAGCAGTTTCATATCAGGAGAGAAAAGACGGCACACTATTAACACAAACAAATTTGGCCCGTTGTGAATGCTCGCTGCTATACGCGCGGCCTAAAGCATCGCCGCCTCTTGAATAATTGCTGAGTTGTTTATAGAATTCATGCTGACTGGCTTGGGTTGTCCGGACCAAAACCTTCTGGTTGAGAGCCCTGTAGTGTCGAAGAGGTCACAAATAATTTTACTGTACGAACCTCTGTGACCGAACGTTAACAAAGTTGCCCTCTTTCTCCTTTCCCTTAGCTGCAGCGCTTCACACGTTCCACCGGTGTCGCCACCTGACCCGCCCCAGAACAACACCTTGACACTACACAACAAATCCTTCTGCCATTATGCAAATAAGTGTCCCAAACGCCGGTAAAGCCACTCCCTGAGCTTGTTCGTTCACCGCTATAAATGGCGCCACAAGACCTGTTCCCCTGCAGCTCAGACCTTTGTGGGAGCGAGCAAAAATAACAATGTGCCCACCCCCATAATTTTTTTCCTGTCTTTCACCAGCTGTATGCAAACGTTTGGCAGAGCCAAGGAAAACATATATGTCACCAAGCGCCAAGCCAAATACTTCGTCCGCCTGGACTACTCTGTGCTTCCTTCACACAGGCTGTGCCCGCAAAAAAAAATTCCTGTGACGAAGCCAGTAGCAGCCGCTAACCGTGCACTCGCAGCTAGAAAGTGACAATGAGCAAGCACCATGTCTCATGAAAACCATACACCCTGCTTCGGTACAGGAAGCACCCTTGCTGGGAAGAACTCCAAAAAAATGTCGCCGGCCTTAACTCAAGAAGTAAGACTAAAGTGGCGTAGGAGAAGTGCAAACCACCTTCTGCAGCTGGCTTCAAGTCGTCACTTATATTTGCGGAACGATCCCGGGACACATCAGTCACGGGAATAAAACCTGTATGCACAGTCATGACTCCCAGCCCAGCCAACCAGCCGGTCTTGCTTCTTGCTCCGTGTGCGCACCTTATTCATGAAGCGCACGCAGAAACCATGAAACTACCCATTTTATGTACTTTCTTTGTGTTGAATAAGGCATCATTGAATGGAACTATATGTACACACCTTCAAAAACACGCTGTCCCTAAAAGCTGTGTAGCTATTTTGCTCTTTACCACGACTACATTCCACAACACCATCTCTTAGCTGAAACAATGATGAAGCAATGCCAACTTTTAATCACCATAATCATGGTCGTCATCATCAACAAACATCCACTTTGACATCAAAACGTAAAACTGCGCGAAGGAAAGCAAGAGTTGCTAATACATCTGACGGAACAACCCTCCCCCCCCCCTTAAAAACGAAGCGCCCACATTGTCGCCTATTGTAACTACCATCACATGCCTTCTTTTGGAATAGCCGAGATAAATAGCCAACCTTCTCGAAGCAGACGTATTGCCTTATTTCCAGTTACAGATATGATACGTCACTCTATCACCTGAAAACTGCATCTCAAGTTTATGCACCTCACGTTTACGTGAGCTCCACGCTGAACCTCATGTCTACAGAAAAAACGGTTTGCAAACACAGAATCAAAAGAACTCCGTTTGGACATCCTCACTCCATTTGGGATTCATGGCACCTCACCCGGAATTAAGTTCACATAGACCCACGCTATCTGAAGCTCCACAACGTTCACGTTGCCGGAGGGAAATGTCGTTTTACGTCGACTCCCAGGAGTGACAGAACCTCAGGTTCAGTAGGGCTAAAACTTGTGATTTGTTTGCCTCATATGAAAGGGAGACTGAAGTCAAATAAAAGTTGCTCTGGATCAATAGAATATCTCACCCAAAAAAGGAATATAACAGTCTTTCGCGCAGCTTTTTCTTAAACAACGTATAAACTAATGAAGACGTGAGGAGACGGGCGACAACCACTGCCTGTACGGCGCAACTTGCACCGGAAGTGGTTAGAACATATGGCGTCCGCAACGTCTTTCCTGGCTGCCTCTAGAGGGCGGTTCCTGTCTATGCTTGATGCGGCGGTACTGCTTTATGAGAAATCTTGTGACCTACGCATGAGCAGTTGTTCCAGCGCCAACATTTGCGAGGCCTCAAAAGGACAATGCGTTTTTCCTCAACAAAGCGTCAATACTGATCACGTGTCCCATGAAGGAACATTTCGATTACTTGGTCCGGAGGTGCAAAGGTCGGGGGAGTTCAAAGGCATGACTCGTTTTACCGAAACTACTAAAACCACTCAGTACGTGGTGGCGTTCTGCTGGGTTGCTTCTATACCGCATACATCACCACCGCCTCGTGTGGTTCCGGTTTATTGTAACGCAAAGAGCGTCGCTGCTTCCGTCACGTTTGATGGACGTTTCATTAGCGGTTTCTCCCCAATCATGGCGTCTTTCGGCACCAAATCAACGCTAACTTTGCTAAGCGGAGGTCAGCCTTTCGTCTGAAACTAACTAGCTGGTTGCAATAAATGTTCTGTATACTCAGAATTCTGTGACTCACATTCACTCAGACATCTCCCGCAGCAGTCTGAGCCGATTGAGCATGAATGATCGGAATAAGAAGTGCGACTGGCTATCTATGATCAAAACAGGAGTATAAAAGGCAATGCTGTTGGTTCCTTCAACATTTCCAGAAAGGTTGGAAGCAACCCGATATTTCAAAACCTTAACAAACTTCTTTACCTTTTGCTTTTATAACGACACGCGCTGCAAACCAGCGCTAGTTCATTCCGTACACTGCGCCCGTGGCAATGTTACAGTGAGGACACCCCCAGGCTCGTTCCTTTATGTGCCGGATGACTCAGCAAATAAAAAAATAAGGCACTCTTCTGTCGAAACGAATCTGCTGTGACAGCTCTCCACTAAAAAATTCATAAAGGTTGCGGTGTTACCGTTGTCGTCCAGGAGTACCCACCCCGGGAAAAAAATTATGACACACCCCCCTTTTGTGGGAAAACCAGTATTTTGACTAACTCCTGCCGCTTTTGCACTCATTTCACTGCGTTCTACAACGCACGTCTTGCTGCGGCGATATGATTTACAGTCTCAGACTCACCGCGGATAGTCCGCTGGTAGTCCGAGGTCTCCCCACGCGAAAAATATATGCAAAACATGAATTCGCGACTGCTTCTCGAGCAGTTTTCAGGTGCGTCCGAGACCATAACAAAAAGCCCCACTGTCTATACAAAATTTTGTTGCCTACAATATCTCACTTTCTTTTTTGTTAATATTGTTTTGATGAAATAAACGACCACATTACATTGTTGAGAAGCATTCCTTCGATTTCAAAATGTACGCTTACCTGGTACTTTGAGGCTGCCGTAAGCAACGTTTCGACGTCCGTGGAGCGAACGAGTATTACACGACAGCCACTGGCAAGGTAGCTGAAGAGCAACCACAAGCCACTCACGTGCATGATGGTTACCGACAAGAGTAACGAATCCTTTTGATCGAGTACGAATGAGTCATTGTACCTGCAAAATGTGCGTTATATTTACAATGAACAACCGCATGCTTGCGTATGATCCTGCAGTGTCAAATGTCCACTTGCTTTCGTATATTGCCAAACAATTCATTCTTGAAAGTAATCGCGTTGCTGAACGAGTTGGTACATAAGAAAACGTTTCGCGCTATTAAGACGAGAATCAGGAACAGATTCGAAATCCACCCAGTTTTTTCACGTCTGTGGACATACAGTTCAGTGCTAAACCTTCCTTTACAGTGAAGCTGTGAGCCTCTGCTTGTCTTGCGAATTTCGTGATTTAAACAAACAATCCCAAGCAGGACCCCGACGTTCTGGTCCCAGACGCCGAGCGCATGCATCAGGCTAATCAGAGCACAATACTCGTGTAAAAAAAATCCACAAACCAAGCAATTAAACTTCAAGATGTATGGAAAGCGCCGGCGAACAATGGGAACCCCCGATTTGTTCTGGAAAAGATTAGGTTTGCAGGTACTCTTGAAAAGAGAGGGGGGTGGACCCCATTATAGGGCTAGCGCACGCGTCAGGCTAGGCCGGATCCAGCAGATGCCGCCCAAGACACCGAGCACATGCGTCAGGACCTAGCATTTCCCGGCAGAGAAGCCGAGTGCAAGCGACAAGCCCGGCGAGACAACGAAGAATATTTCATACTCTCCCCCAAGAGCATATGTAGGGGTATACAACAGCTGTGCTGGACAGACCCATTCGCAGGGCGGGATGGCGTCGATTTTTTTGTAACTGTTAATGGTTTTTTTTGCCCATCTTCAGAGCAGTTGTTGTAATGCACGAAATGAAATAAAATCTGAGCTGCCATGATTGTGATACCTTTTGCGTGACGGAATACGGGCAACGCCGCAATAAAATTTTTTAACTTTCTTTTGCGCATCGCTCAAATTTTTTCTTGTGTTCGGTGACCAATTGTGCCTACTACTGATAGTCTGGCGCTTTTCAGGTTTTATTCGAAAGACTAATTAAAGGTTTACCGGTTTGCCTCCAAGTTTGTAGTGGAAAACTGCCTCTCATACGGGCCAATAACGGTGCTACAGGTCAAGTAAATGTTTTGTCTGGCTATTTGCCTGAAATGAATAGACTATGAGTAAACCAGCCGTTATGACTATCATAATTGTTTCGTCCACAAAACATATTTAGTCCGAATTTACCTCATTTTTTTGGCTTAATCGCCGGACAACCCGCATTTTAATAGAAGCAAATAAAGTTCAGGTGTAGAAATGCGGCTTTAGAGCCATTGATTGGGTTTATCGGTGTTACGGTTCTGCTTCAAAGCAATTTTATTTCCTTGTACGCGGAGGAAAAACGGCGTCAAGAGAGCTCGTTTCTGGGCTAGTTGGTACATTATTTCTTGCAAAAGGACTGCGCTAAATTAAAATTACGAAGGCGTAGGAAGGCGGAACACACGATGCAGACTTACGAAAGCGCTTTCGTAAGTCTGCATCGTGTGTTCCGCTGTCATACGTCTTCGTAATTTTAATTTAGCGCTGTGCTTTTTCAAGAAAAACGGAGTACTCGTTTTGGCTCCTGTGATAACGGCAGCAGCTTTTGACTCTTCCTATTGTTGGTATGATTATATTTTTATGAGTTCAGCAGGCCGGCAAAACAGCTTGGTAACGGGCGTCTTTTTCGCAACACTTACATCCACCGTCCTCGCTATTCAGGTTGTGCGTCGCTTCGATAAAAGATATCCCGTCTCGAACCCTACGGGCTTTTCCAGCTACAACCGGGACCCACAATGGCTGACCAGATTAAGCGCCTTGATTTTCGGAGCCGGGCTACAATGAAACATTATTGTACATCAGTAGTTATCTTGTGGTTTTTTTGTGTGAGTCATTTAAAACACTCCATCATCCCTACAACTCAATGTAGCTAATATTTATGCCCAACATAGCAAATTCCTAAATAGCGTGAGCTTCGCTCGTCTTGCCTCACCACAGTGTGGAAGAGCCTTGAATTTATATGTAACCAAAAAACAGGCTGGTCTAGCTGAGTCGCCGACTGATTAATTCCTATTGTCCGCCGCATTCAAAGGCCTGGTTGTGCCTTTTTTCCCGCTCGCGAATGGTTTATTGGTTTTTACATGAGAAAATCTTTAAATTTCCTGGTGTTTTACGGGCCAACGCTGCACCGTGGTTGTGAGGTGTGCGGAAGTGCTGGGCTGCAGAATTAGTTTTGACTGACCGTGGACTTTTATGGTCCGGCAAAATCTGGGCACACGCACATTTTCGCTTCTCGCCTGCATCCGACAAACGACCAGATCGGCACGAATCAAATTCATGTCCTTCAGATGAGCAAAACAACCGCTTATTCACAGACCCACCACAGACGTTGGCACACGAACTTGCTGCGCTTCGCCAAATCTGTTCTTTTCGATTCCTGGTTATACCGGATTTTAGACGCTTATTGGTGTGATGAAAGCGAGTTATACATAGTATTTGAACTCGTACAAGTTAAGTGTACAGAATAAGTGCAGCAGCCTATTTCACCTTTTTTTGACCATTTCGTCAGCTTTAATTGATACTTTCAAGCATAGTCAAGTGCATATTTTATAGTCTTCCTAGTCCGCAATTGTCGCAGCCCTATTTAGCGTTGCTTAATGGTGTTGTACATTCTTCTTTTTTGTTGTTGCCCTCCCTAGGTGACTGCTGCATGCGCTATATAAAAAACGTTTTCTTGGCCCATTATCTTTTATTGAATTTCTTCTTTACAGGTGCAAGATGTGACATTGCAAAGTCATGTCACCGCCTGGCCATTCATGCAACAGAAGGAAACATTGGCACGCCACAACATTTACTTGGTGAATGATGGCGACCATCTTCTGAACGCCTCCCGCCTAATCTCCCGAAGAAATGATTGCGTTTAGCGTATTTGGGTTGAGCCTTGGCGAGTGAACCGTGGAAGGCTTCCATTTGAAGATATAATTCGTGCGAGCGGATACGGAAAAACCCTACATTTTTTGAAGGCAAGTCTTTAAGAAGCAAATCTTATCTATGCAATGTGGCACAAGTTATCTTGCAGTGTAAACACACATAATTGCCGTTTCCAGCTCCATCCTCTATCGGGCTTGCGTGTGTTTATGTTACGCTTGTTCCCAGAGACCTACTACGACTACGCTACAGCAATGCAGGCCATAATAGCTGAAGGAATGCCCAGTGTTTAGGGCTTCTTATCTTTTTACGGTAAAAAACTGAAAAAAGCCTACGCAGTTGGTTCTTATTAACGAAAACGTAACAAACCAGTACCCCATAACGTACCGTAACGTACCATAACGTACCATAACGTACCAGTAAACCATAACGTACACTGTCTTGAGATTATAATTTTCCAGTTACGCGTAGCTAGGCTCAACGTCAATTCTACATGGTGCTATTTCCGACACCCAGAATGCAGGCGCCTACCGCTATGTTGCGAGTCCCGTTGCGGACGCATTCATATCGCCACCTATAATGAACCTGAACGCCATGGTTTTCATTGGTGAAGAAAGTAAACTGTTTACCAATACCGCCATGTGCCAAAGTTATGGGGTGGTTGGGAAAGCAGTCAAAACCTCGTAAAATATACATCTTTGTGATGGACCTGTTGACATTGTGTAGGTGTTCCAACTGCTCCCATGTCCAATGTTTGTAGGTTTACATAGGTGGCAACAAATTCTTTATTGTGACGACAACCGCCATGCATGTATATGCGAGAAAGGTATGGCTTGACTGCACGTTAAACTCTCCAGCTAACCGATTTCTTTCCCTCAAAAGACGAAGCAAAACGTTCCTGTTGTCACGAAGCCGAAGACGACGCAGTTGTCTTCAAGGAAAACAAGTTTCTTTGGGGCGAACTTGTGCTCCCCTAACAACTCAAAGAATACAGGCGGCGAAGCAGCAGTCAACAAAGTGAAGTGTGCAGGCGAGCTCCAGCCATTTGAATGCCGCGGCATCTGCTCCACAGGGAATTTATCACTCTGCGCGAGGGTTTCTCGAATAGTCGAAGTGTATCCAGAACAAAATAGATATACGAAGAATATTTTAGGCTGTTCATGTTAGTTCGGAACGCTCTCCCTATCAGTGAAGATAACTCACATGCGGCACAGAAAGAACGAACAGAACATGCGCCTCCTTTGGCCCAGAGACAACACCGATAACACAGACAGTGCAGTCGGGTGGCAAAACCAAAGCACAAATAAACAAACCCAATGCATTTTTCGTGGTATTACCCCCTCTCAGAGGGCATCGATCCGATGCTAACATAAGCGACAGTCAAAAAAAATAAAAAATAAAAGTAGGTCATCTTGACTAGAAAGGTTTTAAGCGAACCACGTGGACGACTCAGGGTCGTGTGCGTCGTCGTTATGTTCCGGAATCACCATGGGGGATCATCTCGTAAGTAAGATTGCCAACACGTTGAAGAATCCGGTAGGGTGCGAAGTACCTTCGAAGAAACTTCTCACTGAGTCCACGTCGTCGTATGAGAGCCCAAACCCCCACACAATCCCCTGGGCGGTACTCTGCGTCTCGGCGTCGGATGTTGTAGCGTCTCGCAACCACCGGCTGCTGGTCCGTTGTGCGAACTTGAGCGAGCTCGTGTGCCTCCTTTGCAAAGTGAAGGTATCCTTGGACGTTGGCGTTGAGGCCATCATCTTCCACGTGGGGAAGCATGGCGTCAAGCATCGTAGTCGGCCATGTTCCGTTGACAAGCTCGAACGGTGTCTTCTGCGTAGTTTCCTGGATAGCCCTGCTGTACGCAAACGTGACATACGGTAGGATTTTGTCCCAAGTCTTATGTTGAACTTCGACGTACATCTACAGCATATCCGCGATTGTCTTTTTCAGGCGTTCCATTAGTCCGTTCGTTTGGGGGTGGTATGCCGTCATCTTCGGTGATACGTGTGGCTGCAGCGTAAGATTCCTCGCATGGGCCCTGCAGTGAAGGCCGTTCCGCAGTCCGTGATTAGGACTTCAGAGGCTCCATATCGCAGCACAACTTGGTTTATGGAGAACTTGGCGACTTCTTGTGCAGGCCCCCTCGGAATAGCGGCGGCCTCTGCGTAGCGCGTCATGTAGTCTGTTGCTACGACAATCCACTTGTCCTCGGATCGCGACGTAGAGAACGGGCCCAGAAGGTCCATTCCAATCTTTTGGAAGGGCCTCCATGGGACGGCGATCGGCTGCAGAAGTCCGGCGGGTCTCTTCGGTGGCGTTTTTCGTCGCTGGGAGTCACGGCAGCTCCGGACGTAGTTGGTGACGTCGGATGCAAGGAGGGGCCAGTAGTAGTTCGTCTTGATTTTTCTAATCGTGCGAGCTGTGCCGAGATGTCCGGAAGACGGGTAGTCGTGGTATGCTTCCAAAAGTTTGTCACGAACATCTGTAGGGATGACAAGGCGATAATTCGTTCTTGTTCCGGGGTTGGAATTTTTCTTCACGAGGACGGAGTTTTTCAAGCTGAATGCTGGTAAGTTCCGTTTGATTTCCCTAGGCATGGCGGCGTTTTGTCCTTCGAGTTAGTGGATCATTACGCGTAACTCGGGGTCGGCACACTGCTGGGCGGCTAGGTCGCCATCCATCACGACTCCGAAGAATGCGCTGTTACCGCCGGAGTCTTGCGGTGGTGGGTCGACGGGGGCGCGAGACAGGCAGTCGGCGTAGAAGTGTTTTCTCCCGGGTTTATAGACTACTGTAACGTCGAATTCTCGCAGATGCAAGCTCCACCTACCAAGACGGCCCGTGGGGTACTTCAAACTGGCAAGCCAACACAGCGAGGGTGGTCTGTCACGACTTTAACGGTGTTAAATGCACGTATGGGCGAAATTTCAAAATGGCTAATATAATCGCGAGGCACTCTTTCTCAGAGGCTGAGTAGTTTTTTTCTTCCTTGAACAGACCACGGCTGGCATAGGCGAATACGTTTCCTCCAGTTTTGCTTTTGGACGAGGACGGCATTGAAGCCTATATCACTGGCATCCGTGTGAATTTCCGTTTCGGCGTTTTCGTCGAAATGAGCGAGCACGTGCGGATTTTGCAGGCGTTTGTGCAGTTCGCAACGCTTCTCTTGGGCATTTTCCCAGCTGAAAGGGGTGCTATCTTTCGTCAAGCGCGTGAGTGGCTTTGCAATGCGAGCGAAGTTTGCGACGAAGCGCCGGTGGTATGCGCACAGTCCGAGAAATCTCCGCACGCCCTTCTTATCTTTCGGTCTCGGGAAATTCACTATGGCTGAAGTTTTCGCCGGGTCAGGCCGGACTCCCGCAGCATTGACAATGCGGCTCGAAAACTTGAGTTCCTCGTATGCAAAGCGGCACTTTTCGGGCTTTAGTGTTAACCCCGAGAATACCACAACGTCGTCGAGGTATACGAGGCAGGTGTGCCACTTCAGGCCAGATAGCACAGTGTCCATGACTCGCTGAAACGTTGCTGGCACCGTGCATAGCCCTAACGGCATCACCTTGAACTCGTATAGGCCGTCTGAGGTTATGAATGCAGTCTTCTCTCGATCTGTATCATGCGCTTCAATTTTCCAGTAGCCTGTGTTGAGATCCATCGATGAGAAGTACTTCGCGTGGCAGAGGTGGTCGAGGGCGCCATCGATTTGTGTCAGGGGGTAACAGTCCTTTTTGGTGATCTTGTTCAATCGCCGGTAGTCAACGCAGAACCTCAGTGTGCCATCTTTTTTTCTTCACGAGTACGACCGGAGCAGCCCAGGGGCTTTTCGATGGCTGTATAATGTCGTCGCTGAGCATGTCTTCGACTTGTGTCCGGATGGCTTCTCGTTCGTGCGAACACATGCGGTACGGTGACTGTCGGGCTCCATCTTCGGTTATAAATCGGTGCTTCGCTAGGGGTGCCTGACGTACTTTTGAGTTTGGCGTAATACACTCGCTATAGCGACGCAGCAAATCTAATAATTTGTCCCGATTTTCTTGCGCCAGCACCGGGTTCACGTCAAAAAAAATGCGGCCGCTTGAAAGCATCTGTGCGCGCGCATTCAAATTCGGCAACTGCGATCACGTCACTTGCATCTTGCGTTTCTTCGACGAGCGTAATTGCAGCGCCCTTGTTTAGATGCTGGTACTCCTCGGTGAAATTAGTGAACAAATCTTGGGATTGGCGGTGCCTAAAGCTCGCGATGCCTCTTGCGACAGAGGCACCGCGGCCGAGAAGCAACCCTTTGTCACTCACTACAATACCTTGCACGTCAGGAGCAGCCTCTTCACAGGAGACGGCGACCAACGAGCTTGCGCGAGGTGGCAGTGTGACATGATCGTCGGCGATCCTTACAGCAGCATGGTGTTCGTTGTTCGGCCGCGGCATCGTGGAGTGATTGGAGTGAAAAGTTATCGACTTGATCTGTAGATCAATTATTGCGCCGTTGTCCGTCAAAACTTCATTCCGAGAATTACGTCGCGGGAGCAGTTAGCCAAAATGACGAACACCGCTGGGTTTGTCGTGCCGTCTATGGTGACGCGCGATGTGAACGTTCGACCTGGCGTCACGAGGTGGCCTCCTGCTGTGCGTATATGCGGACCATCCAATCTTGTCGTACCTTTCTTCAGCTTAGACGCGAATGACCCACTCATTACCGACTAGTCTGATCCTGTGTCGATCAGGGCGACTACGTCAAAGCCGGCGATGGGCAACTGGACGTCGGACGCCGCCTTCCGGGAGTTCCGGGAGCGTCGGGCTGTCGCATCACGGCTTGAGTGTGTTGACGGTCGAGCACTGTGCGTCGTTGTCGTTGTCTTCTCAGTGGCAGTCTCGGTCATGTTGGGTACATGTCGCGCCTTGTAGCTGTCGTCGTATTCGGGAGTCTCGTCAGAGTTAGGTCGGTTCGTCGGAATGAGGGCATGTTGTCAATCACGGTCTTTGGCGCGCCCTTGCGTCGTTGGAGGGTTTTCATTTTTTTGCCGTTGTGCAACTTCACCTCCAGAAGTTGTTGCCCTTAGTTTCCCCCGCGTGGGCTGGGGGACCTTTCACGTGCGAAATCAGCATTGCTACGGCGGTTGAGCGACTGTTATGGGTAGGGCGAAGGAGATCGGTTGAGACTGGCTGGTCCATGGCTGGTGTTGGACACCTATTCTTCAATCTCCGATGGGCGCTGGCGGGGTCGGGGGCGGGGTGCGTCGACAGAGAACCCTCGCAAACCAAGCATCTTGTAGGTGCAGCGACGGTAGATGTGGTCGGCCTCTCCGCAGTGGTAGAACAGAGCACAATTCATGGGAGTTCGCCATACGTCCTTCTTCCTCGGGGTCTGGTTTTCGAACACTGGGGGTCGGGCGGGTGACAGTGGGCGGTGGTATCGCGGGGCCTTCTGACGACGAGTTGGAGCTGGGCGGGGTCGACGAACAGCTTCGGCGTAGGCCATAGCTTGTGGCTCACACGGTGCTCCCGACGGCGCACAAGTCCCCATTCCATATTGAACTTCTTCTCGGATAATGTCGGTAAGGGAGGCGACTTGGGGTTGCGACGTCGTTGGGAAACGTTTCCTGAGTTGTTCGCGAACGATGGCGCGGATTTTTTCCCGTAAGCCGTCTGTCGTGAATCCGGGGGCATTGACGGGGTTCGCCAAAAACGCGTTGTGTGGTTGATGGTACGGCCTGGAACGCATGTCAAGGTCCCCTCGATCATGAACGCCTTAGTCAGAAACTCAGCGACGGTTCTTGGGGGGTTGCGAATTAGTCCAGCAAAGAGCTCTTACTTTACTCCCCGCATGAGAAAGCGCAGCTACTTCCCTCCCGACATTTCTGGGTCAGCTCGTCGGAACATCATCTTCATCTCCTCAACGAACGCTACAACACCTTCGTTGGGGTGTTGGATTCGCGTCTGCAACAATAGCTCAGCTCGTTCTTTACGCACCACAATTGTGGACGTTTTCAAATATTCTGTTTTGAAGATGCCCCATGATGTTAGCGAGCTCTCGTGATTTTTAAACCAGACTAGAGCCGAGTGTCTTAGGTAGAAAAACACTTGCCTTCAGGTTTCTTCATCATCCAATCGTTCGAAATTTCGGACGCGCTCCAGCTTCTCCAGCCACTCTTTGAGGTCTTCCCGGGAGATCCTCGGAATGATTGGGGCTCCCGAGCTTGATGCAGAACGACGGGAGGATTGGCTTGGTTGACCATGGCGTTGGTAGCGACGTCATCATTCTTCATTTTCTACGGTAGTATGGCGAGTTCGGGTGGGAGGCCTTCCTGTTGGCGGCTGGTACTAGTGGGGCTTTCTTGGCGACTTGCAGATAGTTTAGGGTGCATGTACCCCGCACCTCCATCATATGTCACGAAGCCAAATAGGACGCAGTTGTCTTCAAGGAAAGCGGGTTTATTGCAGTGACCTTGTTCTCCCCTAACAACTCTAAGAATACAGCTGGCGAAGCAGCAGTCAAGAAAGTGACGTGTGCAGGCGGGCTCTGGCGATTCGAATGCTGCGTCATCTGCTCTGTGCGAAATTATCACTCGGCACGAGAGTTTCTCGAATAGTCGAAGTGTATGCAGAACACTGTAGATCAACGAAGATTATTCTAGGCTTTTCACGTTAGTTCGGAAGGCTCTCCCTATCAGAAGAGAAGGTACCTGCGGCATAGAAAGAAAAAACAGAACACGTGCCTCCTTTGGCCCACAGGCGACACCGATAACACAGACCGGCGCTGCCAGGCGGAAAAACTAAAACAGAAATAAACAAACCCAATGCATGGTTCGCGGCACTATAGTTATGATGAAAAACGAGTTCTCTACAAGCGGGATTCCTAAATGGCCTGTTGGTGCACTCAAGTTATCTTCTAAGTTTTCCGTATGCATGCAACGAGCTAATAAGGAAAAATCGCAAATACTTGTTTGCAGGATTGTTTCCATGATTGCTTGATTGTATCTGGGTATAAAGCATGCATTTGGTTACTGTAAAGCATATATATATATATATATATATATATATATATATATATATATATATATATATATAAGTATATATATATATATATATATATATATAAATATATATATATATATATATATATATATATATATATATATATATATATATATATATATATATATATATATATATATATATATATATATATATATATATATATATATATATATACGCGCGGGGTATATATATATTGCGCGGGGTATATATATATACCCCGCGCAAGCTTGATGATCACCGTCTACTGTGAAGGTGCTGCTCCCGACGTCGACGCTATCGTGGAGAGTGACCGAAGGTTGCTTCTTGACCGCGGTGTGTCTGTCGCAAGAGGCATTGCGCGGTTTAAGCATCGCAAATCCCACGTTTTGGTCACCAATTTCACCGAGGAGTACCAGCATTTAAACAAGGGCGCTGCAATTGCGTTCGTCGAAGAAACGCAACTAGCAAGTGACGTGATAGCAGTCGCCGACTTTGAACGCGCACCCGACGATACCTTCAAGCTTCCGCACCCCTTCGACGTGAATCCGGCGCTACCGCAAGAAGAAAGGAACAAGTTATTGGCTTTGCTGCGTCGCTACAGCGAGTGTTTTTCGTCGAACTCAAAGTTACGTCAAACACCTCTGGCGAAGCACCGGATAATAACCGAGGATGGAGCCCGACCTACCCGACAGTCACCGTACCGCGTCTCTTCCCACGAGCGCGAAGCCATCCGGACTCAAGTCGACGACATGCTCAACGACGACATTATACAGCCATCGAAAAGTCCGTGGGCTGCGCCGGTCGTACTCGTGAAGAAAAAAGACGGCACACTGAGGTTCTGCGTTGACTACTGGCGATTGAACAAGATCACCAAAAAGGACGTGTACCCCCTGCCACGAATCGACGACGCCCTCGACCACCTCTGCCATGCGAGGTACTTCTCATCGATGGACCTGAAGACCGGCTACTGGCAAATTGAAGTGGACGAGAGAGATCGAGAGAAGACTGCATTCATAACCCCGGACGGCCTATACGAGTTCAAGGTAATGCCGTTTGGGCTATGCACGGCACCAGCAACGTTCCAAAGAGTCATGGACACTGTGCTAGCTGGCCTGAAGTGGCACACCTGCCTCGTATACCTCGACGACGTTGTGGTATTCTCCCGGACTTTCGACGAACACCTCGCAAGGTTGCAGTCAGTACTCGAGGCCATCCGTACGTCGGGGTCAACGCTGAAGCCTGAAAAGTGCCGCTTCGCGTACGAGGAACTGAAGTTTTTGGGCCATGTCGTCAACGCCGCGGGAGTCCTGCCTGACCCGGCGAAAACTTCAGCCATAGCGAACTTCCCACGGCCGAAAGATAAGAAGGGCGTGCGCAGATTTCTTGGACTGTGCGCATACTACCGGCGCTTCGTCGCAAACTTCGCGCGCATTGCAGAGCCGCTCACGCGCTTGACGAAAGATAGCACCGCTTTCAGCTGGGAAGACGACCAAGAAAAGGCATTCTGCGAGCTGCAAAAACACCTGCAAAGCCCGCCCGTGCTCGCTCATTTCGACGACAACGCCGAAACGGAAATACACACGGACGCCAGTGATATAGGCTTGGGTGCCGTCCTTGTCCAAAAACAAAGCGGGTGCGAAAACGTAATCGCCTATGCCAGCCGTGGTCTGTCGAAGGAGGAGAAAAACTACTCTGCCTCCGAAAAAGAGTGCCTGGCTATTATATGGGCCATTTCAAAATTTCGCCCATACGTGTATGGCAGACCGTTCAAGGTTGTAACAGACCACCATGCGCTGTGTTGGCTCGCCAATTTGAAGGACCCCTCTGGCCGTCTTGGGCGGTGGAGTTTGCGCCTGCAAGAGTTCGACATTACAATCGTCTACAAATCCGGCAGGAAACACTCCGACGCCGACTGCCTGTCCCGCGCCCCTGTCGACCCACCACCACAAGACTCCGATGAAGACAGTGCGTTCTTCGGGGTTGTTACGGAGAGCGACCTAGCCGCCCAGCAGCGTGCCGACCCCGACTTGCGAGTAATGATCGACTACCTCGAAGGACGTAACGTCGCCGTGCCTAGAGCGTTCAAGCGTAACTTACCAGCATTCAGCCTCAGAAACTCCGTCCTCGTGAAGAAGAATTTCAGCCCCGGAACAAGAACGAATTATCTACTTGTCATCCCCGCAGACCTTCGTGACGAAATTTTGGAAGCGTCCCACGACGACCCGTCTTCCGGACATCTCGGCACAGCTCGCACTATTGCAAAAATTAAGGCGAAGTACTTCTGGCCCCGCCTTACATCCGACGTCACCCACTACGTTCGGAGTTGCCGGGACTGCCAGCGACGAAAAACGCCGCCGACAAGACGCGCCGGACTTCTACAACCGATCGCCGTCCCGCGGAGGCCCTTTCAACAAATTGGAATGGACCTTCTAGGCCCGTTCCCGACGTCACGATCGGAGAACAAGTGGATTGTCGTAGCGACAGACTACATGACGCGCAACGCAGAGACCGCCGCTCTTCCGCGGGGGACTGCACAAGAAGTCGCCAAGTTCTTTATAAACCAAGTTGTGCTGCGACATGGAGCCCCTGAAGTCCTAATCACGGACCGCGGAACGGCCTTTACCGCGGAGCTGATGCAAGGAATCTTACGCTACAGCAACACGGATCACCGAAGAACGACGGCGTACCACCCCCAAACGAACGGACTAACAGAACGTCTGAACAAGACAATTGCGGATATGCTGTCCATGTACGTCGACGTTGAACATAAGACTTGGGACGAAGTCCTCCCGTATGTCACGTTTGCGTACAATACAGCGACGCAGGAAACTACGCAGATGACACCGTTCGAGCTTGTCTACGGAAGACGACCGACTACGATGCTCGACGCCATGCTTCCGCATGTAGAAGACGACGACCTCAACGCCGACGTCCAAGGATACCTTCAACGTGCGGAGGAGGCCCGCCAGCTCGCTCGAGTTCGTATAAGGGACCAGCAGCTGGTGGATGCCGGCCGCTACAACCTCCGACGCCGAGACGCCGAGTACCAACAAGGGGATCGTGTGTGGGTTTGGACTCCCATCCGACGACGCGGACTGAGCGAGAAACTTCTGCGACGGTATTTCGGACCCTACCAGATTCTGCGACGTGTTGGCCAACTTACCTACGAAGTGATCCCCGATGGTGACTCCGGCACATCACGACGACGTACGCGGCCCGAAGTCGTCCACGTGGTTCGCTTAAAACCTTTCTACGAACGATGACGAACTTTTATTTTCATTTTCGGACTGTCGCTTATGTTAGCATCGGGTCGATGCACTCTTAGAGGGGGGGTAATGCCGCGAACCATGCATTGGGTTTGTTTATTTGTGTTTTGCTTTTACCGCCCGGCTGCGCCGGTCTGTGTTATCTCCGTGCCAAGGGAAGCGCGTGTTCCATTCTTTCTTTCTGTGCCGCATGTGTTATCTGTTCAGATAGGGAGAGCATTCCGATCTAACGTGAACATCGCGGAATAATCTTCTTGCATCTACAATGTTCTCGATGCGAATCGACGGTTCCAGAACCACGCGCGCCGAAAGATAAAAAGCCTGCAGAGCAGACGCCGGGGCATTCGATTCTGCGACGCTCGCTGACGCAAGTCACTTTGTTGACCGCTGCTTCGCCGCCTCTGTATTCTTTTGAGTTGTTAGGGGAGCACAAGTTCGCTCCAATAAACTTGTTTCTCCTGCAAGACAACTGCGTCGTCCTTGGCTTCGTGACAATATATATATATATATATATATATATATATATTTATATATATATATAGCGATGAATAAGTTCCGGGATTCGGTTTCAATATATTCGGTATATATATATATATATATATATATATATATATATATACTTTGGAGAAGGCCTGTCTTTGGTTGCCGTAGCAAATAGTAAAAAATGGGTATAGCTTCTCATAAAACTGTTTATTTATCGACGTTTCGATCGGATGCCGATCTTTATCAAGACAACATTTCGTATTTCTGTGCACGTATTTATAAGCTCGTCGTCCAACGACGCCGAAAAAACAGAGAGGGGGGATTTGGGGAGAAAAGCAGCAACAAACGCACACTCCCGGCGAGGTGAGGTGAAGGTTTGCAAAAAAGAGAGATAGAGAGAAGAGAATAAAAAAGAGCAAACGAAAGAAAACGAAAGAAAACACAAAACCAAAAGAAACCTAAACATGCAGAAAAGAGACAGGAGTACACAACTCTTTCAAAACGCTGTCCTCCATCGTTCGTCAGCTTGTAGAAAGAGTGACAGGTAGCGCCCACTTCAGAGGGGGCCGCTCTGCTCAAGAAGCGAAAGCGCAACACAGTAACAGGGACGCTCTCACACCATCACTGGGGGGCACAGAATTCCAATGGTCACTGACATTACGGGAAGAGTTGACAGGATGCGGTCGCAGCCGCACACATGTTTCAGTGACACCAACGCTACAAACAGATAGGACGGCTCGTTAAGAGTGTAGGTACGATCTCCGCACAGTGGCTCAAAGCATGCACGATTCCGCTTACCGGCAGGACGGGGGAGCGCCATTCATCATTCTTAGCTCTATTCTTCTGCCCTATCTGGGCAGCCGACAGGGTCGTCACCGACCATGAACCAGGGAAAAGGAGATTTACTAATCTTCTAACCGCACGCGGGAGTGGCGCGGGTCCTTTGTTGGAGTAAACAGCTGCGGGTGCCTCGATGTTGATTGTGGAATATGCCGCCTGTGCGGAAACCCCGGGAAGGGAATAAATAAAATAAGAATAGCTTGATTACTTGTTTAAACAACACAGAGACTTAAAATTTAGATAGGGGATTATTCTGCAGCCAGATTATCAACAGCATGTATAGACGACATAATGCCCGGGCTAACATTCATTCCTGCTTTTACTGTATTGAATTTGTAAATAACGTAAGAATCACGTTGTTCGCGTTCTCTTGTAGTAGAAAATCCACTCTGTAAAAGTGTGACCCTGATGGAGTCGAACGGGTGGTTTTCCGAGATAATATGTCGTGATAATGGTAGATCCGGGAGTGAACGAGCATGTGCGCGATGGTTGTTGAAGCACATGCGGAATGCCGTGTCCGTCTGGCGAATGTATTGGATGCCACAAACACCGCACTCCAGAAGGTACACCACATTAGAAGAGTCGCAGTCGAGTGTCGCGTGAATTAAGGTAGGTCGACACCTTCAAAAACGCATTTTTTGAAAAAAATGACTTTTTTAAAATTTTGCAATTTCAACATCTTTGTCTATTGAAGAATATTTAGAAAAAAGATTGTGCTGTTATCTTAATCGGTTCAAAAGTTATGACCATTTTTCAACCCCGCCGAGACGCATCCGAAACCGAAACCGAAGGTTTCCGATTACGCAGTATCTGCCATGTCGTCCTAAATGTTTCTTCGTTTATACGCTACATAATTCCAATTTATTTAGCTACATTCTAAGCTTTTGGACACATTTCGGGATATTGTACATTTGATTTATTTCAAAATTTTCACTAAGGGTCAATGGGTGGCACACTCGTGTTCACGTTGGCGAATTTGCATTGCCTTGCGTTCGTGTCTGGTTGTCCGTGCTTTTTCGTATGCCGTTTTAACCTCACGGATTTAGTTCTAGCCTCACAAGGAGACCATTATAGTACTTTATAGTCTGCAGTTACAGTTACAGTACGAGGACGGCGTGCCTGACCAGTAACTGTCACCCTAAGACGAAGGCTGCATGTGAGTCAACTGTAAGACACGAAACAGGAAAAAAAAATGTGTGCGCCTCAGCTCGGCCAAACGGAGATCGTGCCGGTTACAAGGAGGGTGCAAGCTATCAGCCTGGCGGATTTTAGGCGCACTGACTGTTTCTTATAATACGTACAATAGGTCTGAACCTTCAAAGCCATTTTTCTCAAAACTTGATTTTTTGCAACCATTAGTTACGCGAACAGTGATAACTTTGCTTCTAGAAATTATTTTCTTACGAAACTTTGTGTGCTGTTTATTTATATATAGAGCTATGCAATCAAGCAGAATGACTGAAAACTATTGGTAACTTTTTATATTATGGCCAGTTGTGTGAAACCCAAACAAGCCAAATATTAAATTTTTGAGTCTTTTTATGATTACGCAACTTAGCTTAAATATGTGATATTCGTGGAGGTTAGTTGCACAGGTTATTGTCTTCATTATGTTCCTGCGAAGTCGTGGTTGAATCGAACCAACCATTTTGTACTTATGACTGTTCGTGCAACATGCAAATTTTGGCGCATTTTAATTTATATAAATTTTTTGTTAGGCATTTTTAGCAATTTTATCTATTTAAAGTTTCTAACTGTATAAGCTTTACAAGCCAAAAATATAATTGTAACGTTTGGGCTACACCTGTCAATTTTTTTTTCGAAGGTGTCGACCTACCCTAAATGCTTGAAATGGGAGTTGGTGCTTTCTGCCACCGTGGTTGTCTGCATGTGTTTACATACGCGGCACCGTGCCTTTCCGCATGGTCGACACCCACCCTTGGGTGCCCTCGCAGTTTTGGCCTGTACAAGGTAATCTTTAATATTTTTGGGGCGCCTGTATACGACCCGAGGAGGGGTGGGGAAGATTTTTGAACGCCGTTCACTCTGTTGTAGCATGTTACAGTAATTTTTCAAGATTTTGTTTACGTTTGGGGAATTGCCCCGGAACGTGAAAACTAGGTTGCCTCTCCCCTTCCGGTTTAGTTCTTTAGCAACTCTTGGCGATCAAGGTTGACCGCTTTGCAAATAGCGTCGTTGACTATGGGTGGTGGGTATTGTTGCTTCGCGAGTACATTGCGCAAGTTTTCTGCGTTTGCCTCGAAGTCCTCAGTGCGGGAACAAATTCTCCTAAATCGGTGGGCCTGCGAGTATGCCATACTCGTTTTTCAGTGGCGCGGATGACAACTGTCGAAGTGCAGATACTGCTGCCTATCGGTAGGTTTTTTGTACACGGTAGTGATCAGTTCTCCTCTGTCTGTATTTATATGCACGTCAAGGAAATTGATTTCTGTGGTTGAATAGGTATAAGTGAATGCGATGCTGGGATGGGCATTGTTGAAACATTCGATGAAGTCGATTAAGTCTTCCTCCGTACCGGTCCAAATAAGGAATACATCGTCCAGAAAGCGTTTGTAAAAAAATGGCTTAATTTCACGGGTTGATAGAAATTTTGTTTCGAGATCGTTCATGAATATATTAGCGTAGTTGGGCGCCATTCGAGTACCCATCGCAGTGCCGGTTATTTGTAGGTAATACTGATTGTGAAATTCAAAGCTATTTAATTCCAGCACTAGCTTGGTCAAAGTTTCAATGAGTTGTGGGCTTGGCGACTCGTGATCCCGATGTATGCTATTGGATTTAACCAGGGCTTCAATCCCATCTCTGTGAGGCATATTAGTGTACAGAGTAGTTACATCTAGAGTTACAAGGAAGGCGCCATCAGGGATTTTTATGTTGTCGATTTCCCGTAGGAAGTGGTTAGTATCACGAAGATATGGCGAATGGGTAGCGGGTATTTTCTTAATCAGGGAGTCTATGTAGCTTGATATTGGTTCGGTGAGAGTGCCTCTTCCCGAAATTATTGGTCTACCAGGGTTCCCTTCTTTATGAATTTTAGGCAGCATGTAAAACCATCCTGGCGTTGCGTATGCTGCTGTAAGTGCTTTACAGAGGCGTGGCTCTATTTCCCCAATTTTGACAAGATTATTTAGTGTTGTTGTTATTATTTCCTGATGTTCATCAATTGGATGGGCGTCAAGTTTTTGGTAGAAAAATTCATTATTTAACTGACGGTGGCCTTCTTGAATGTAGTCTAGTTTACTAAGTATTACAATACATCCACCTTTATCGGCCGGTTTTATGACAATGTCTGTTCGATCACCCAGTGCCTTAACTGCCTCGCGCTCCTCTTTAGAAAGGTTCTGGGCCCCTGGTTTGCGAGCGTTATAAGCCCGCAGGACGTCTCTTTGAACGGCCTCAATGTACGATTCCAAGTGTTTTTCCCGCTATGATTTCGGTGTCCACAGCCGCCCTACATTGACGGAGGTTGGGGCAGTGCGCTCATTGTCCGACTTATCGAAAAAATATTCTTCGAGGCGTAAATTCCGTGAAAAATTGTCCAGATCTTTCAACAAGCTAAACTCATTGTATCGGCCGGTACTTGGGCAAAATGTCAGCCCGCGCGAGATTAACGACCGCTCATGAATAGTGAGCTGTACCCCGGAGAGGTTAATTATGTTTTCATCCATGTTCTTTTGAGTTTTTGACATTTCTTCCGACTTGCAGGGTCGGATTGGGGGTGTAATGTTAGGATTTCCAATGTGCGTGTGGTGCGGAGCTGAATTGATTTGAGAAAACTCGTTTGAGTATGGAACTTTATCCCTTGACAATTTTTTAATTTTGATTCTCATTATTTCATCTGTCTTCTCTTTCTCGAAAAGTTCTAGTTCGCTGGCCACCAGCGCAGAAAGCACAATATTATTCCTAGCACGACGCTCCTCCGCCCTCAGAGACGCGAGTGTATTCTCACAATTATCCACTTCGATTTTAGTTAGCTGAAGTGATGCGGATGTAAGAGTTTCGTACCAATTTTGTGTTTCACGTTTGTTAAACGTATGCATCGATGGTGTTAATGATAAAAGAATGCCCCGGGGGGCGATCCCAGCCTTTAGATATGTTTTGAGTGGACGCACATGCAGGTCATGGCGCACCCGCTTGTCAATTGTTTTCCTTATCTTAAAAAAATTAGGCGTCAGCAGCTGATCATGCGTGTCATCTGAGGGAGAGGATGTCGGAACATGTGCGCGGCCAGGATGTCAATTCGTGCAAATGCGACGTGCAGGGCCACAGTGTTTTCGGAGATCGTACCTTTTGACGGCAGGGGTGGCAGGGCTTTTCTCGTTTTCTGGACTGGATTCCAGAATCCCGCAGTCTCTCGCGCTCGGCTGGGGGTCAGAAGGTTGTGGGCTCGTTGATGTCCGTGGGTTCAGTTATGATTTCCCTGGCTTGGGCTCGATCGTCGGCAGGATTTCCGACGGAGATGCGCTTGTGGCTGAGAGTCCTGGGTCCGGGCCTTGAGGATGTTCAGGTGAGCTGTTTGATCCGTCGATGGGTTTGGATGGTTGCGGTGCTTTACGAGGCTTTTGGGGGTTTTTGTTGATAGCCCCAGAAAGAACGCTGCAAGGTGTTCCGCTGGGTTTCCACGTGGAGTCCGCAGACCCTGCGTCACCTTTCTGGGGGGTCACAGTTGTACGCGCACTCCCAGCTGTAAGCCTTCGGTGGACGTTCGGACGAGCGACCGGGCTGGGCGCCGGTTCTCTACTGCTGGCGGAGAGACTGTTCGAGCTTACCACCTGGGCGAAGGATGGTATCACTGACTGCAGCGGGCTAGTTCCACTGGGGCATGTGGGGTAGGCCGTATCGTCAATGTGAAGGCTGTTCATGCAGGGGACGTTCGGGGTCGTCGGCGGTGGTTGGCTGGTGGCACGGGGGAGGGCGTGGTCTCTCGAATCTCCGATTTCGGGTTTCCGGGTTCGCAGCAGCAGGTTGTACAAGTTCCAGGAGAGTAGTGATACTCCCGTGAAGTTCGGCTGCAACCCATCGGCCGCCAACACCATCCGAGGGGAGAAGTGCTGCATGCCGTGATCGAGGTAGAAAACGCCGGGCATTTTGTTGCACAAATCTACGAGCCGGCAGTTAAATGTGTGCGCCTCCTGGCTGATGATCCCTACTCTTCTCAAGTTTGGCTGGCGTAGTCTCTTGTTAGGGCCCAGGGGCAGCCCCAATGACACAAAAATTCAAATGTCCGGTCTTTCGGCCTTGATGTGGTGAAGGAGGGTACGGTACCTTTGAATTGTGGTCTCCGCGCTCGTCCTCGCGATGTCGTTAGTGCCCACGTGGAGGACGAGGAGAGACATCCCTCGTGGCACGAAGTCCAGCAGTCCCGACGTCGTCGATTCGGGCACCCGGCTGCGATATGAACGCTGGGGAGTCCGGGCTTGACGGGTCGAAGTGCGTGTGAAGGTGCTTCGTCTGGGAATCACCCACGCCATTTTTTTACAAACGCTTTCTGGACGATGTATTCCTTATTTAGACCGGTACCGAGGAAGACTTAATCGACTTCATCGAATGTTTCAACAAGGCCCATCCCAGCATCGTATTCACTTATACCTATTCAACCACGGAAATCAATTTCCTTGACGTGCATATAAATACAGATAAAGGAGAACTGATTACTACCGTGTACAAAAAACCTACCGATAGGCAGCAGTATCTGCACTTCGACAGTTGTCATCCGCGCCACTGCAAAACGAGTATCCTATACTCGCAGGCCCACCGATTTAGGAGAATTTTTTCCCGCACTGAGGACTTCGAGGCAAACGCAGAAAACTTGCGCAATGTACTTACAAAGCAACAATACCCACCACCCATAGTCAACGACGCTATTTGCAAAGCGGCCAACCTTGATCGCCAAGAGTTGCTGCACCATGAAAAAGAACTAAACCAGAAGGTGAGATGCAACCTAGTTTCGACGTTCGGGGGCAATTCCCCAAACATGAACAAAATCTTGAAAAAAGCACTTCAACAAGCTACAACAGAGTGAACGGCTTTCAAAAATGTTCCCCACCCCTCCTCGGGTCGTATACAGGCGCTCCAAAAATATTAAATATTACCTTGTACACGCCAAAACTGAGAGGGCACCCAAGGGTGGGTGTCGACCCTACGGAAAGGCACGGTGCCGCGTATGTAAACACATGCAGAGAACCACGGTGGCAGAAAGCACCAACTCCCATTTCAAGCATCTAATTCACGCGACACTCGACTGCGACTCTTCTAATGTGGTGTACCTTCTGGAGCGGTGTTTGTGGCATCCAATACATTCGCCATACGGACACGGCATTCCGCATGCGCTTCAACAACCATAGCGCGCATGTTCGTCCACTCCCGGATCTACCATTATCACGACATATTATCTCGGAAAACCACCCGTTCGACTCCATCAGGGTCACACTTTTACAGAGTGGATTTTCTACTACAAGAGAACGCGAACAACGTGAATCTTACATTATTTACAAATTCAATACAGTAAAAGCAGGATGAATGTTAGCCCGGGCATTATGTCGTCTATACATGCTGTTGATAATCTGGCTGCAGAATAATCCCCTATCTAAATTGTAAGTCTCTGTGCTGTTTAAACAAGTAATCAAGCTATTCTTATTTTATTTATTCCCTTCCCGGGGTTTCCGCACAGGCGGCATATGCCACAAATAACATCGAGTCGCCCGCCGCCATTTACTCCAACAAAGGACCCGCGCGACTCCCACGTGCGGTTAGAGGATTAGTTAAGCTCCTTTTCCCTGTTTCATGGTCGGGGACGACCCTGTCGGCTGCCCGGACAGGGCAGAAGAATAGAGCGAAGAATGATGAATGGCGCTCGCCCGTCCTGTCGGTAAGCGGAATCGTGCATGCTTTGAGCCACAGTGCGGAGATCGTACCTACACTCTTAACGAGCCGACCTATCTGTTTGTAGCGTTGGTTTCACTGAAACATGTGTGCGGCTGCGACCGCATCCTGTCAACTCTTCCCGTAATGTCAGTGACCATTTGAATTCTGTGCCCCCCAGTGATGGTGTGAGAGCGTCCCTGTTACTGTGTTGCACTTTCGCTTCTTGAGCAGAGCGGCCCCCTCTGGAGTGGGCGCTACCTGTCACTCTTTCTTCAAGCTGACGAACGATGGAGAACAGCATTTTGAAAGAGTTGTGTGCTCCTCTCTCTTTTCTGCATGTTTAGGTTTGTTTTGGTTTTGTGTTTTCTTTCGTTTTCTTTCGTTTGCTCTTTTTTTTCTCTTCTCTCTCTCTCTCTCTTTTTGCAACTTCACCTCACCTCGCCGGGAGTGTGCGTTTGTTGCTGCTTTTCTCCCCAAATCCCCCTCTCTCTTTTTTCGGCGTCGTTGGACGACGAGCTTATAAATACGTGCACAGAAATACGAAATGTTGTCTTGAGAAAGATCGGCATCCGATCGAAACGTCGATCAAGAAACAGTTTTGTTAGAAGCTATGCCCATTTTTTACTATATATATATTTATGTATATATACATATTTATTATGTTTTGAGTAGCCTGTCCATAATTAAAAAACGGCTTACCTCATGGCAATCATCTGAGCAATGAGATTTCGGTGCGTAAGTTCTACGCCTTTTGGTAGTCCTGTGGTTCCGCTTGAGTAGATTATAGCCAGCACAGAATTAGGGCTGGTTTTCGGCAGCATTTTCAATGGAGTTGAAACAGTACTACACAGTTGGCGGAAGCTTACGGCGCCATCGATTTCACCGTACAAGGCTACAAAAGTCTGAAAGTAATATAATTCCAGTTTAATACATTTATATTCCAGAAACGTCAAAATAAATACAATGAGACACTGTCACGAAAGTGCCTGCAAGGTGAGCACATGTTAATTTTAGCCATATGCTAAGAATCTCGCTAGCACACGCGAAAGGCAGATCACGTGATCAAACAGGACTACGCGCGGAAAATAATGCTTGTCGCTGGTAGAGCTAACGCCTAAAACTATGGAATTAGCTCTAAAGGTAATTGAAAATGGGGGTCCCTCTAATTCTCCTTACTGTCTAACGAAAGGCCCTGTAACAGCAAAAACCAACTTTTTGGCCACTACCCCACTCACCTGTCAAAAGGGTACAAGTACGTTCTGTTTCAAAATGTAGGGTAACGTAAGATTTCAGTTGCAAAGCCTTTTATCCAAAGGTGAAACACTGTATTCAAAAGTGACTGCAATGCAGGGCAAATACGCCATATTGAATGATCCAGCACTTTCATCGGACCAAGACGACAGAGCTGCTGTAGTCTGCACTGATTTGTGATACAACAGTGAAACATCCTATCCATTTCTACGCATTACCTATGTGCAGTACGTTTACTGTGCAATTGGTTTGCCTTCGGGTAGAAACAAATAATTGTAAGAAATAAAACGGGCTGATCAGGGTTCATTTTGCAAGCGCCTCACAACTCTAAAAAATAGTGACTCATAACTGGCGGTCATAAATTGCTGCCTAAACAACACATGTACTCTTAAAATGTTTATTATAGTACCAGCTAAGTACTTCACCTTTACAGAAGACACCCCTTGGCAGGCTTCTCTCACTTTTTTTAATTTGTCATAGTCACAGATTACCACGATAGGACTTGTACTGTTCAAGTGGTAGTGGACCTCCCCTGAGAAAATTAAGCATTTGAACACAGCATAATTACTACACTTGGTCATTATTTTATTCACTAATTCAGTCAGTATAAAGTAACTAAGTTTCTTTTTTGGACAACATAGGTTATTACAGAAAAACCAAAAGTCACCGCGTCTACCATAGCCCACACGCAAATAGAAATCAAATGGGAACATCCACGCCAATATTCGTTTTTGGTTAAAACCATTAGAAGTGTCATTTACAACACCTGCTTTTGCCCACCAAGAAGAAATCTGGAGTGACCACTGCTATAAGAAAAGATACGAGAAGCGTGAAGCCCTAGGTGGCAGCTGCTTTGGCAGTCGTAAAGTGATAGCGCAGCGCGGAACATCAGAGTATGGTGCCTGTCACTTGCGATTGTTAAACATTTTATTTTGAGCCAGCTGATGTGGGAAGAGCTGGACGTCCGAGAAAACCATAGGACAAACGTGCTGTCAAAGGCATGGAGACTAGGAGATGCTGGGCCTCCATGTCAAAGATGGTAGTCAGTTTCCCGCACAGCCAAGGGCACAGGATAAAGGGCACATGATAAAGATGAGAGGAAGGGCACAGGAAGGGCACAAGATAGAGATGAGAGGGCGTGGTTCTGCGTGTGCCCCGACATCAAATAGATCCAACTACATGGGTGAAGGCATCATATACATATCACATGGTATAAAGTGAGGTACAGTCGTTAAAATCTTTAACTAGCGTGCGCGAGTTGCAATTTTTAAGTTTTATGAGGCTCCTATGAAGGAACAGCCTAGCAGACAATGGGCCTGCTGGCAACTTTACGTCCGTCAAACGCGCTGACGCTTGGAACGTCGCCGCTCCGGAACGCTAGTTAAAGATGTGGCCAACTGTATAATTTATCGAAGTTGTGCGTGAAAAAATATTTGTAGTCTCCGCAGTATTACTTCCTATATTTTAATAAGCTGCAGCTAAAGCAGTGGGAAATCTTGTCGTGAGCTGCGCTCAGGATTGGTACATGCGTAGAGAACACCATAAGAAGAATAGTTTGGTAATGTCAACGGGAGGTGTCGCTAATTAGCGGTACAACATTCGACATACCATTCTGCAGACGCATCATACCTCAATCCAGGCAACGGCCGTATTTTTACTGTCACTGATACCCTTTTAAAGCCAGGAGCTTGTTGTGTATGCTCAGCTGATTCCAGCAAAGCAATTACGTTTCTATGGCTAAGTTTCTTGCACCATAGCGAGAGCCAAGTGCGGAGTACGGACAATAATTGTCTATTTGTCTGTATTTCTGTATTTCTCCTTCGGTTCCTCTGCAGCTAAAATACCACGTCTAAACCTGCAATTGCCTCGACATGTTTTATAGTATCCTGTGCGCCACTGCTTTCCGCAGGCATTTCGGTGCAGCAGCAAATACGAAACCACCACGTACACCGAAGCGCCTCCTGCGGTGGGGCCGCAATCTCCCTACAAATGCGAAAAGCGGCTGTCCATGCCAGTGCACCGTACTTTCCCTGCAGGAAAGCGTGGAAACCTTAGCCGCGTTGCGCCACTCCAAATGCACTCAGTAGAGTTCAATCAGACAATATTTCTTTCGCATTCAAAATGAATACGAAGTGCATATCTATATTCCGAATTTTCTGCAAGATGAATAGTCAGTACCAAATTGTCTGCACCGTTTGCCATAAAGGAGAGTTCACCTTTATTGTATGCTACATTTTTCAGTCAGGAACGTAGTGCACTGTTCATGAATTACAAATTTCCTGACTTTTCCCAACACGTAAGAAAGTCGAGGCCAGCTTTCTTTCGCTTGTAAAAGGGGCACTAAAAGCCAAAAAATAAATTGGTCTCTATCGAGAGGGTACGGGGCCAAGAATCTAAATACTTCATTCCCATGACGAGCAGTTGTATAATAGCGCAGAAAACGTCAGACGCATGAAAACAGCGACAACGCCTCGTACGCGTTTAGGTACTCTGCCTTGTGAAGTCAGAAAAGTTATGAACAGCGAGAGATCATCCGAGAAATATCTGCAAATGTGCTCTTTCTAATAAACAGTTCCTAATTGGTTGACCACGTAAAATTATATAACTCAAAGTTCTCCGTGGGTTCACCGAATTGAGAAAAAAACAGACTACAGGTTTATGCACTGCGTGTCACGCTGCTTCCCTTGCCATTCCGAATCGGTCATCACCCCTTCAGATTCATTTTGGAAAAGCGTTGGTCCGCAGTGAGCGAAGTCGATAACCTGCCTTGGTGAACGCCCGAGTTTTACAAGCAATAACCCCTGCAGAAATCGGCAAAATGAACAAAATGCACTGCAGGGGTTATACGACCCACCTGGCCTCATAATCCGTTCTTCGCGCACGGATGTTGCGATCGGTAAAACGTCCAGCGCCTGGTTTCAACCCTATCGCAAGTGCACTGCAAGTGGTGCTCGTACTGATTCCGAACCTGTGCGGTTCGGTTCAGAGTAAGCCGCTATTGATAATCAATCCGTAAATCGCGCGTCGCGTAGCTCTACGCTTACGTCTCAACCCGGCGGAGCACGACTACCCGCGACGGGTGCCGGAAAGCAAGTGTATGATTATGCTGGCTGGAGTGCAGATTTCATGCTGCGTATTTTAGAGAAGCGAATATGAGATCAACGGATTGCCTGACGACGTGAGATGAAGGGGCCCGCCTTGCCTTCACCTAGACGAGCCCCGTTCTCCTAATGTGCCACCTGCACTTGTCTTATGAAGGGGTTTCGCTCGCGGCCGTCTTGATGGAGTCTGGATGTGGGGCGTAGGCGGACACACCGGAGCTCGGGAGTTTAAAAAAATGTTTGCGGCCCCTCGGTCTTTGTCCGTCAGCCCCCTCAGCTAGAGATGCATAATCGAAGACGTAAAACCTACCGTTGCTAGCGAGAGAGTGCCTAGTACCAATCGTTTACACTGTACACCACACCGGTGCCTCGGTCCTAGATCGTGGCGCGATGGCTAATTCGCTAAAAATAAAGAGAAAATGGGAGAGAGAAATGCCAGCTTTATTTAGTTATTTCTCAGTACATAACGACTCCTTGCTCGTCGAAGAAAAGTTCAGAGTGCGACGAAACATAGGCCGTCTAAGTTATACAAAATTTCATTCAGCCTGTAGTGTCCCTCTTAATTATCAGTGATATTTTTCGAATGATGGCAACATTCATCCAGCCCTAATATTTTATTGCGTAAGCCGTAATAAAACCCATCTGTCTGTGATTTCTTGCCTCTTCTGACTTACGCGGCGTCTCTATGGATGCTGTTATGTTGTTCGGACACGATGCTTGTTTTCTTAAACCACCATCGTGTGGCACTCGCCTCCTCGCATCTGGAACCTTCGAGGCGATACCGGACGTCCTACTCAGAGCACAAAGGGAACTTCTTACCGGCACCCAGACGGGAAGGTACATTTTGTGGAGATTCGGCATCCCCGCAGAGTTAAATATCCTCGAGGCAATGACCGATCACCTCCCAAAGAAACGCACCAAGATCGAAATGCTTCCACTTACCAGGAACATGGACCCTGATCTCTACCACGACAGAAGATATGCGACAAGTAAATATCTCAGGAGGAAATTCCACCACCGTACCAACATAGCCTACACAGATGCCACCTTTGGAAACCGCTCCATCTGCGCGGCGGTTTTAGCAGACTGCCAAGTGACATGCAGGATTGCCTCACGATGAGAGACATGAGCACCGATGAGTCCGAAACCAGAGCCAGTCTGCTTAGAAGGTCTAAAAACGAAAGCCTGTTGTTACTGAACTTCTTTGGTGCTACATGTCATTGGAACCTCAATGCTCGCTTTTTTGTTTTCTTGGCGAATCATCTTGAGCGCTTTTTACCGCTACACCGTGATGGCGTTCCTTCGTTTCCGGTAGTTTTCAAAGACGAAAATTAAGGGGCAATTTGTCCCCTTCAACAAATTTTGAAAAAAAAAAACTGAATAATTGACGAGCGTTGTAGACAGTGCGTGCAGCGTAACATATGACAGGTGAACACCAGGCGAGCACAAGCCTGGTTTATGAAAGCGGTGGCGTGGGGTAGTCAGCTTGCTCAAGCAATTCCAGTCGTAAGGCGAAGAAACGAGAGCCAAGAAAGATGGGTATGCTTGTTGGAATGGAAAGGTAGGCGGTGGATGTAATTTAGGCCAAAAAACAAAGAAAGGACGGCGAATAAATCAGGTACGCATCATATACCATGTAATAGGTATCGCCAGGCATTTGCCTTCAAAGAAAGTAGGAAGTCTTAAGTTCACCGAGGACGTTTATATACTTTTTTCCATTGTGTGAAACTAAAACATACCGGTTCGGGCACGGTTGGGGTACTGTTCCGGCCAATTAGTTTTCTTTCGGGTGAATTCCTGCTCTACTAACTCACAACCTTAATCAGTTCGCGAACCGCTGCGCAAGATTGAACCGGTTTGCGAATTAGTTCGGACAGTTAAATTATCTGCGAGGAGTGACAAAAATGCCTTACCTCTTACAGTGCGCACAAAAAATAAATACAATTTTGGTATATTTAAAATACCGTTTTTTCGAATAAACGTTCTGCTGTTTAAAGAGTAACAGCGAAACATTAGGCGAGATGTTTAAAAAAAGCATGAATAAAGTTGGGATTTCCAGGCTACTTTCTCGGCCAGCCCATAGGTTTTCCCAGGAACTGCAAAAATAAACAATGTTCAAACTATCCTTGGGATACACTTTCCCTCGCTCACTTTTTTGGTTTAAATAGTAATCGCCTCTCTGGAACCATCCATCAAGCTGAGCGTTAAACGACTCGAGGTAGGCCTGGTACCGTCAGGTTCCCTCCGTACATTAAAAGTGGACGTGTTTAAATCCCCAAGAAAGAACCCAGGTCATCCCCACTAACGTGAAACCTGGGGAGGGCCGAAGCAAGCAGTGTGTAAGTGTATTCTTGGCGTATCGCCGTTTTTCCCAACGTAGATGAAACCGAGGAGGGGGGGCTACGGGGGGGTAGAGGTATACAGATTTGTTGTGAAATCTCAGTCACGGCAGGTAATATCATATGCAATAGAGGCTGAATAAAATTATACATAAAGTGAGATAACAAAATCAATTTATACTCTCCACAAAATTCCTCTAACAGCAGGGTCCTAACTTCAGCTTGTTTTTTCCAATTATTTTCCAATTGTTAAGGTGAATATGTTGTACGTACATTAGCACGTATTAGATGGCTCAAGGTTAAGTTTGCGGCTATTTCTAGTAGATTTAAGATCATCACGCACAAATAGTTGCGCTCTAATCAGTAAGGCGGAATGTTCATGACAATCTGCAAAGATTTGGGACATTCGCGATGACCACGATTGGACAGTGTTTAATTCTAGCGTCGCAAAATCTGAGTACGATGAGTAGTTCCAATCAAAACGGAGATTTATTTAATGGATTGCTTCCTTTTAACTGATTCAAGACTTTTTGCTTCTTATGGTTTACAAGTCTTCAAGACGGTGCCCCCATAATCGAGTAACGGTCAGATTGGGCGGTTTTTTGGTGGCAATTTTGTGGCCACTGAATGTACGCGCAATGTACTTAATGGTAAATTGCTTGAACCTATTTTTTGAGTGGTAGCCAATTTTGAGTTCCTTGTTGCATGGGTATTCGATGTCCCTTAACCGCTACGAAATGGGTGTCAAGATGGCACCCAGCCCCTCATATAATTATTCCGTTGTAGGGAAGAGACACAAACGAATAAATAAGCAAAATTTTGTAGCTTCGCGCGCGAAAAGAGGAACCGGCTGTTTTTGTAAAGTTTTCATTTATTTGCCATTTTTTCTAAAACCTGCAAATTTGTGTAAAGGAATTATTCAGTGAGATATGGTCATCGTTCGTATTGATTCCGCTGTAGCATACACAGTAGGCTGCATAGAGGCGGAGTTTTACGGGTACGTAATCAGGCGAATCATTTATGCACATTAAAACAAAAGTGACGTGAGGACGAAAACCTGGGGAACTTTGCACGACACATTCAGTGCAGAGAAGCTTGAGGAAATAAACGAAGCCTACTGCAATCGTTTATCTAAACGCTAGCAATTCAATACTCTAAGGTATAGTTAATCTTTATAACGTGAAATTTATGAATACGTTTTCAGTAGTTAATTGTGTCGAACGTCTTGAGCCGGCCTTTGACACGCCCAAAAATTTGGTTTTCATTGTCAATGACGTGAGCAATCTCATGAGAAAATTCGAAAACTTGGGTAACGTTACCAGACATGCGACGGTAGTCGCGTCGCACATCACATAAAATGCTATCGTTTGCACGAGATTCCAAAATATAATAAAGTTTACATGTTCGAGTATTCACACGGTTGAGACGTAAGCGAATTCGAAGGATAGTTCAACAGTGACTGCTTTTTGCGGGATTTATACACGGGAAAATTTTGGCCCGTTTTCAAACTAAACAGTCTGTTCCGATAAACGAAAATAAAAATAATAATGTCAAGTGCTGGCATGTCAAAACACACTATCTGATTAAGAGAAGCATTCATAATTCTATCAGGACCAAATGTCTTCTTGTTGTGCAAGAACAAGCTTGCGTTTCAAACCCTTTCTTGAGATGCAAATATACCGAGTAATGTGGGAAATCGGGTATGCATAACTGATCAGTTTTGGATACCTATTTAAGACAGTGGCTATATAATACAAGACGCGAACAGACATTGTTTTATGTGTGATAATAGAGGCTGCGGAGGGAAATACCAAACTCGAAAATTTTGAACGGTTTTCTACGATTCAGTATTTAAGCCCAATACCTCCACGGATGGCAATCACCTTCCAAGTCATATTGTATAAATTCCTAATCACTCCCTTTGTTGCCACGCTGCGGCCGCATTTAAGGAATGCAATAAGGCTCTATGACGTGGCATGAGATGGTTATCGCTACTTTTCAGATGTGTGATGCGCTGTTTGTGGCTACATATTGAATAATATTGTGTATTTTGGCCCAGTTCTGTGTATGTATGTTTCGAGTAGATTGTTAAAACTTTTGAATTTGCTTTGTTTTGATTCCACAAGTGAAAAATGTTTTATTTTCAACACTCAAGCTAGTCTCTTGCACATTCCCGAGTAGTTGAAAGACATAAATAAATATAATACCATTATGTGAAACCATGAATTCGAAGTGTTTTGATGAATTCATTTTGTGGTGGAACTGTTCTTTAGCATCGTTAATTCCACCGGTTTTGAGAGGATCACTGTTTCCTTTTGCACACCTCCTGCTATTAACACGACTGAAAAGGTACACCATATCACGAAAGATCCAAGAAAAGCCAGTATTTATTTTTCGTTTTAATGGGGATGAAGCCGAAGAAGAAAATTTAAATTTTTCTGCCAGGTGAGAAACTTTTCTCAAGAATTTTCAGTCGTTGGGAAACATTTAATTGGAAAAGTTGACTCAAATATACAAAGGACTTTTATGTCGTTTAGATAAGGCGTTTTCTCGTTTTCGCTGGATAACCAACATTTATAAATAATCCATAGCATAGGAAACAGCGAACTTCGTTTTCACGATGCGACGTCACTTGGTTACAATAGTATGTTTCTGTTACTCATTTCGACATAAGTGCTTTTTTGTCACTTGGAAGTTTGAGGTTGATTTCCGTTTTTTGTAAGGTATTGTCTGCTGCTTCATGTACCATACTTTCACAAAGAGTACTCATTAGTGCATTCAGCTGATTGGTTGTGTGCAAGTCGTCTGTTTTTTTAAATAACATAAATCTCTTGGACACAAAGATAGCTTTTATTTTGGAGAGTACACTCCAAGACGAATATTTTAGAATTCTAACAACATGGCAATACTTCAAGTGACATCTCCATGAGACCTCTAGCCGTATTAACAAACCATCACCCAGTTGTAGTCATTTTCTGTTTGTTTCTTGCGGCCAACAGAAATAAAATTCAATAACAAACCTTTCTTTTGCAGTGCGCCCCCTTTTATACAGCTGTTGCGTTATCTATGTTGTCAGATGTTATAGGACGAATTGCCGTGTGTGCCAGCTATGTCAGAAATTTCTCGAAACTTTGCATTTTTATTTGCTGTTTTTTTCAAGATTTGCTCTGGAAAACACTGCAGCTCAGTGAATTTGTATCAAGATAGGAAAATAAAAATCACCTACCTGCAGTAAGGTTAGTCTTGGCAAGGACCGCTGTACAACCAGCAAAAAACGTTCCACACAGTGCAACCATGAGCTCAGTGCCATTGGAACAATGGAAGCCAACGCTGTCACCTTGCTGAATACCGAGCTCAAGGAGCCCATGAGCCACGCGACAGGAAGAGGCGTAGAGCTCGCCGAATGTGCACTGGGAATCGACATCCGCGTCGACCTGAAATGAGATTGCAGGCGACCGTAGATATTAACATTAGCAGTGGTCCCAATTGTGTTGCGTTCGCAATTAACAGGCTTATTTGGCGTTCTCCACAGCCTTCCATTTACCTTACATTTTACAGGCTGCATTTTTTTGCGAAAGTTTGCGCCAGAAAATGCCACCAAGAACTTTTGTCAATAAAAGCTTGCATTGGAGGCTGAAACTACTGATAATCTTAAAAGGGCCTTAAATGGGGTTCCGAAGGCAATAATTTCTAGATCTTTCCGTATTTGTTGGGCCTGGAAGCGCTGTGGATGCAACGATCCGATAAGCTAAGAGAAAAAACATCATAAAGGCACTTGTCAGGGCCGTTGGGATGCAAGATACGCGCAGCCATTGCCTTCGTCCAGCGGTACTCCACACTGTTTTTAGCAGCCGGCACACATGCTACTATAGTTCTTTTTGCGTGCGTCAACTCCGGTGCGTCAACTCTAGAGAAGGACAAACGAGCGTTTGAAATCGACATAGAGGGCTCCAACCAGGTAAGGCTTTCGCACAAAAATAATCGAAGATTTTCACCAAAAATGTACGGCCCGCTTGCGTTTTTTGCATGCGGCGGGGACGGGTTCCACTAAAACAGCTTAGCGATGCTACAGTTTTTGGTAACCCCTCTATGAAGCGGAGCTGACGAAGGAGCCCGAGCGCAAGCTTTCACGGCACTCTCACTCCCTTTCTGACACTTGTAAACTGATTCTCTTAATGGAAGTGCTCGAGCCAGCGGCAACAATATTTAGCTGGTGCGGTGCGTGCTGATTAGCGCGCTGCTTGCCCACCCTGCCGGTAAATGCTCGCAATGGACGCGCGCGTCGCGTTTTTGCATGTAGAAGAAGCACGTTGGTTTTCAGCGTTATTCACACTGTAGCGTGTTGGTGAAACTATCTGGCGCTTTTCAAAACGGCGTTCATAGAGTGCAGGGGGAGTCAAATTTGCGACACAGCTGGTGCAAAAGCACCGGCGTAAGGGCCTTCGTCCTTCTCTTCTTTTAGACCTCTGCCGCTCTAACGTTAGCACGATTGACTATATCGCCTGTGCTTCTGCGACAATTCTCCTGCTTAAGATGACACAAAGACACTACCCCTCTTCCGCGAGCATTGTCCCGATGACATGGTGTGTTACGGGACGAGGATCACGTCATATTCGAAGACGACGGTGATGTCGCGCGTCACCGCCAAAGCGCGTAAAGTTATCGGTGGAAAGATCAGCTTTCATACTATGCGTAAGCCTGGGTACGTCATAGGAGGAAACAGTCTCTCGTAATACGGCTTCATTCGTGCGACGTGCACGACCTCGGAAGTGGTCTTTTGCCGTGAGGAGTACGCCCTACTATCTTATGTGACTTCATGGTTGACGTCTCTAACGCGGACGACCACATTATAGGGCCCGAAGTAACGGCGAAGCAGCATTTCGGATCGTCCACGCTGGCGTACTGTCATCCACACCCACCCCGCGTCGCCGGGGTGGTAGAACAGAGTATGTATTTGGTTATAGTGACGGCTGGCGTTGAAGCGCTGTTTAGTTTCGATCTGGTATCGTGCTAGCTGTAAGCTTCATCTACCTTTTGTACAAAGTTGTCGCGTCACCGTTGTTGTCGTCCTCGTGCACAGACAGCATAGAATCTAGGGTAGTGGGGACCATACGACCGTAAACCAATTGTAAGGGAGTCAACATTGTAGATTCGTTAACCCTGGTATGGTAACCAAATGTTATATACAGTACAAGGTCTTCCCATTTTTTTCGTTTTATGTCAACATACGAGAAATCATGTCCCCGCTCGTTGTGCTCAATTTCTTGGTCAAGCCGTTGGTCTAAGGGTGGTATGCGGTCGTTCGCGTACGGGTGTTCTGAGTTAACATCAAGACGGTCTGCACGAAATTCGCTGTAAAGGCTGTTCCTGGGTCTGCTATCGCGATCTCTGGGGGACTGTGCCCACACACGCGCTGTTCATATAAAACTCCGCAACCTCAGCCGTAGTTGCCTGTCCTACAGGCTGTATAAGGTTGTCTTTCGCTATCACTATTTATCTATTCCCCTTTGTTTACGTCGGAAATGGGCAGTCATGGGCACGTTACCGAAAAAAAGTAACAGTGTTACAGTTACAGTTACCTAACACAAAAAAGTAACTCTGTTATAGTTACAGTTACGATTTCCCAACAGTAACTAGTTACAGTTACAGTTACTGCAAAAAAGTAACGTCGTTACTTTTCCGTTACTGTATAAAACTAAGAAATAGATAAAAAGATTTGGCTTACTTAATAAGAACGCACGAAGACATGCAGGTAGTCAAAATTACACCTAGCAAAGCCTACACGAGGGGAACCTAAAGTGATGCACTCTCATGCCAAAACCAACAATCGTTGTGTACGCCTTTTGTTTATTACTGAAGTTTTGTTATCCATCATAAGGAACTTTTTTTTGATGCTGCACTCTCACTGCAAGAAATTTATTTGCAAACATTATTGTAGCATAGAATTAGTTGTTTTTCAAAGTTGGAATCAGGGAGGCCGAACTTATACTACACAGAGGTGGAGGACAACACGGCCGAAACAATCTTTCAATGTCAACTTAATTTATTTTCGCCTACAATGCCGTCGCTTGACCGCCCCGCGTAGTGAGAGAATGGGAAAAAGGTGGCGGATCGACGGAAGGCCCCTGGAGGAAAGGGGAAACGGACGTGGGAAAACTTCGGTTGTCGAGGTGTGTTTGAAAGATACTAAAAAAAGCGCTTCGTTAACTTTTTATTTCGTACTTGTGGTCGGAGACGGGGACCAATTTGAGCCAGTCTTGGGCAGTAACTAGTTACTAATAACGCGTTACCGGTAACTAGTTACTTTTTTCAGTAACTTGTAACTGTAACTACTTACTTTTAAGCTAGAGGAACTTGTAACTGTAACACTGTTACTTTTTTGTGAAGTAACTGTAACGATAAATATCGTTACAGTTACTTTATTTCTATAAAAAAATTATCCAACAGCAACACTCATTAACGACCGTTGTACAGGTTGTGCGTTTCACCTTTTCGGCCTTTCCTCCGCAGAACCTTAGTCTACTTCATCTATGCCAGCTCACACCCTTTGCATGCGTGAAAAAGATCTGTACTAGAAATGTTTAGGCGTGGACGTGTGCGTGGTGTTCCACGCGGTCCACTAATGGCTCGAAGTTTCTAAGCTGCAGTATTTTCCTCAGCAGCGCAACATCGCTCTCACCCATACCCTGCGACACGCGCCTAAGCGCACGTGGATGCATGTTGACGCGCCAGAATCTATAGTACGATGCGCGGCTGCACCATTTTCGCCACATCTGGAGTGCAGTGAACAGGAAAACAAAGGCGAACAGGAATACAAAGGCGAACAGGAAAACAAACACCCACAAACGCCGCACAACGCACTGAAACCTCTGGACTTTCGCGGAAGCCTGGAAAACTCCGGTCAGGGCGTCTCTTTCTCATTAGCGACGTGCAGCCCCGTTTGCAGGGTCATAAAACGTCGTGGGGAGTCTCTCGGCAGCCTCGCTCTCGTCCAGCCCTAAGCGCACTCTAGAGTGTTCGATTCACAAGTCGCAGTCGCTTGCGACCATTGTGCGAGACCCCTGGCCGTATTTGGGATTACGCGTTTGGGACCCCTGGTCTAGAGGCTTCATAGAGCTGTCAAGAGTGCTCGAACGAGGTCGAGGAAGTAATAAATTTCATGCCCCTCCACACATACGACGGCCCCAACAATGGTGGCCCCCGGCTACCCTCACACCAGCCAGCATCTTGGCCGGCAGACGTCTGACCGCACTGCCACTGCACGAAGAAATGTTCTTGGAAAGCCTCGCGACTTCGTTTAGAGGGCTGTGGCCAAAACAAAAACAGTAGCTACATCTGCTCCTGAAGGTGGGGTGCAAGGAATACTTGAGCGAGCTTCGTTCGGCCTACGCCTCAAAGTAAACGAAGGGAGGGGTTCATGGGATCGGCGACGTGATTGCTGTGGAAGGCTGGGATTGTGAAAGCAGTGCTTTCCGGTCGATACGGCAAAATCCGCCTTTGTGAGGGCAGGGGGAAGGAGAGGGAGGGGGAAAACAGTAAAGCGTTCGTTTCAGTTTCTATGCCCTTTGGAAATATCTTGTCTCATTCCGGGGATGGGGGTGGCTGGGGGTTGGGGCGGGAGACCGACTCCGAGGGCCCACTGACAAACGCCGCTTGTCCAAGAACATTTCTTCGTGCAGTGGCAGTGTGGTCAGACGTCTGCCGGCCAAGATGCTGGCTGGTGTGAGGGTAGCCGGGGGCCACCATTGTTGGGGCCGTCGTATGTGTGGAGGGGCATGAAATTTATTACTTCCTCGACCTCGTTCGAGCACTCTTGACAGCTCTATGAAGCCTCTAGACCAGGGATCCCAAACGCGTGATCCCAAATACTGCCAGGGGTCTCGCACAATGGTCGCAAGCGACTGCGACTTGTGAATCGAACACTCTAGAGTGCGCTTAGGGCTGGACGAGAGCGAGGCTGCCGAGAGACTCCCCACGGCGTTTTATGACCCTGCAAACGGGGCTGCACGTCGCTAATGAGAAAGAGACGCCCTGACCGGAGTTTTCCAGGCTTCCGCGAAAGTCCAGAGGTTTCAGTGCGTTGTGCGGCGTTTGTGGGTGTTTGTTTTCCTGTTCGCCTTTGTATTCCTGTTCGTCTTTGTTTTCCTGTTCACTGCACTCCAGATGTGGCGAAAATGGTGCAGCCGCGCATCGTACTATAGGTTCTGGCGCGTCAACATGCATCCACGTGCGCTTAGGCGCGTGTCGCAGGGTATGGGTGAGAGCGATGTTGCGCTGCTGAGGAAAATACTGCAGCTTAGAAACTTCGAGCCATTAGTGTACCGCGTGGAACACCACGCACACGTCCACGCCTAAACATTTCTAGTACAGATCTTTTTCACGCATGCAAAGGGAGTGAGCTGGCATAGATGAAGTAGACTAAGGTTCTGCGGAGGAAAGGCCGAAAAGGTGAAACGCACAACCTGTACAACGGTCGTTAATGAGTGTTGCTGTTGGATAATTTTTTATAGAAATAAAGTAACTGTAACGATATTTATCGTTACAGTTACTCCACAAAAAAGTAACAGTGTTACAGTTACCAGTTCCTCTAGCTTAAAAGTAAGTAGTTACAGTTACAAGTTACTGAAAAAAGTAACTAGTTACCGGTAACGCGTTACTAGTAACTAGTTACTGCCCAAGACTGGAAATGGGTCAATAATGTCCATTCCGACTTCCTGCAATGGCGATGTTGGTGGTTTTATTAGCTGAAGATGCTCTGCCGACTTCGATGGCAGAGTCTTCCTTATTTGTCACCTAAGGCAGCTGTTGACGTATTGCTGCACCATTTCCAAAACTTGTGGCCAGTAGTACTTTGAAAGAATCCTGGAACTGTGCGGCTTAAACCAAGATGCCCCGCCGATGCTTCGTCGTGACAGGAACACAAGATTTCCGCTCGCATTGCGCCGGCACAACCAGTATAAATGCGCTCCTTGGGTTTCTAAAATTACGTTTGTAAAGCACGCTGTTCCGGAGGGTGAATGACGCGATGTTGCTAACTTCATGCGATAATAACTTCATGCCCTTCCAGATGCTGGATAATGAGTAGCAGCTCCTGGCTAGCTTGTAGCAGTTGCACAGTTTCGGAGTTGTGACGGCTCGAAGAAAGGGTAGATCGGCTTACATTTCTTGGCATGATGAGTCGATGGGCGCTCGGGATAAGCAAACGGCATTGTTGTGACAACGACTGGTCTTTAATTCGACCATCATGTCCTACCCCTGCAGCCGTAGGCTAAAACTAGAAAGGCGCCCAGATGAGTTTTTTTTACTTTGCCAGCCAGTACAACGATTGGTGATCGCTGACGAGCCTAAACAGCCTGCCGTAGAGCTACGGCGGCAACTTGCTGGTTGCCTAGAATACGGCAAGGCACTCTTTCTCTATAGTGGAGTAATTGGCCTCTGTGTTTAAGGGTGTGCGAATTGCGTACTGCACGAGGGCCATGGCGAGACAGACATTACTGCCATCTGTGTGGAAATCTGTATCCGCATGTTCGTCAAAATGAGCCGGAGCTGTTAGGTCATTGAACGCGACTTCTTGTTCTTGCCACACGAATAATTCATTTTCTTTTGTGATGCGCGTAGAGGGTTTCGCAATGTCCGAAAAAGTATTTACAAAGCACCTATAATAGGCAGAGAGTCGCAGCTTTTTTGCTGCCTGGTCTCGGGGCGCCTGCGACAACTGCCGTCTGCTCAGAGACAGTGCACGTTCATTCTGCGCTGATTAAGTGGTCAGGAAAACGCAGCTGCTACTGCGGAAAGCGACACTTTTCCTGATTTATAGATGAAACAGCAGAACGGATCGCCTCAGCGACCAGCCACATTCGATGTAGGTGTTCATAGCAGAATGCCGAGAATACAACTACATCGTCGAAGTGGACCAGACATGACTGCCATTTTACCCTGGCTTAGAAGTTATCTATCATTCGATGAAATTAGGCCAGTTCTGAGCAAAGCCCGAATGGCTGCACTTAAACGTATACAGTCAATCAGGAGTGACAAACGCCATTTTCTCCTGGTCTCGCACGTCTACCTCAATCTGCCAGTATACACTTTTGAGGTCTAATGACAAGAACTACCTTCGTTTCGCAGCCGGTCCAGCGCATCGTCTATGCGCAGAAGAGTGTACACGTCTGTTTTGTTACGCTGTTTATTATTCTGTAATCCATACAGACGCGTAAGGTCGGGTCCTACTTTTCTATCAGCACCACCGGATATTCCTGCTGACTTGTCGACGGTTGAATTACGTCGTCCTGAAGACTTCTCTTTGTCCCAGACGGCTCCACATTCCCTGTAGGACACGCGATATGAATCCTGGTGAAACGGGCTTAGTGATCTCATCCACAATGATTCGATTGGTTGCGACGGGTGTTTGTCGTACCTTTGGTGACTTGGAAGAACAATCGCGGAAGTTCACCACGAGGTTTGTTAGCTTCTGTTTCTGGTTAGGTGGCAGGTATGGACACGTGTGCGCAAACTCCAAAACGTCCATGGGATCCGATGCTTCGCGCTCTTCTGTACCCACGGTTCACAGTCCTGCCAAGTGATAGAACTCATTCAGGGAACGAATGGCGGTTCTTGTTGCAAGGTATTGAGTCTCGTTCCATAACTTCGGCAGAAGGACGTTTGCGCAACCACCACGAAGCCGTTGAAGGCATTTTGCTGGGCCGATTTTTCTTCCTAACAGCAAATTCGTGGTCCCCTTGACTTGACGCTCACAGTTTTCAGACAAATCTTTCCTTACAAAAACCACGAGGCCCTTCGTTGCAATATACTAAACTTCTTCGTGAAACACATGGCTGGCACGGACTTATATTTCTGCAGAATCATTCTCTACGTTAGCGCGTCTTGTTGAAAACGTCACTGTGGGTGACTACAAATGGGTAAAAGATTCGTTTCCTCGCAGGGGGTCCATGGCCTCTACAACATCTCTTGAATATCCTGGAAGTACTGCGATTCGCCGACGTAGGTGAAGCCCCGGATATCGACCGTAACCGTGCAGCAGCCTATCGGAGCAAACAGACAACCCCCCACCGTGCAAACATGAGGTCCTCTCCACTGCGTGATTACATACGTGAGATTCTCCGCCAATTTGCTGCAAATTACAGAGTAGCCCAGCCAAGTATCTATAACCGCAGCAATGTGCCAGTAGTCGATCGCCCCAGCCAGGTCAGAGGTGGCTGCGTTTTTGTAACTGGCTGACGGTGTCTGTTCGACCGCACGTAGTCGCGAGGAGGATGAAGGATTTTCACTGGAAGCCCTTTCAGCGGCCCCACGTCCAGACGTCTCTGATATTAAATTTCCCGACGCAGACTGGGTGAGAGCCGCTTAGGTGGGCTAGATAGGTGATGAGGGCTTGGAGACACGTAATGAAACGCCGACGGTGGCCTGGCTTCTTCATGGCTGGAAACACATGAGTTCAGTCTGGTATTCTAAATCTTTCCTCAACTCGGACCTCCACTAGAGGAGGTCCTTGAAATAGATTTCCCCATGCATAAGCACTGCGGAATCCTCCCCTCAGCCGAGTGGAGGGAGTAAATGGAGTGGAGGACGGGCTGAGAATACGGCCCTTAATTTCGGTGGGACGCTCACCGTTTCTGTGTCAAGGACCATACAGATGAAAGCCGTGAAGGCCGGCAGGGTGGTACGGGCACACCCCGCAGAGATGGCAAGCTTTTCCTCAGTCATAACACAGTGGCGTGCGGCCCGGAGCGCACAATACATCCGTCTTGCGAACTGTGCCTTTGTAGGTAAGTGGGGTTCTTGGATTCCAGGCTGGCGGGGACCAACGTTGCCACTTCCCTGCGTAGAATGTGTGGTAGACACGGGATGGGAGACCCAGGGAGCAGCGCACGTGGTGGCTTGTTGCAGAGCTTGAGCGTATGTGATTCATTTGTAAGAAGGCGGCTACAGATCCAGTTCCGCTCCTTCACCAGTAGTTTGCCTTACCTCCTCGAACTTGGGCAAGAGAGGAATGCGTCGGCGAAGCCCTAGGCAGTCGGGATAAGGGCAGTTCTGAGCATCTGTGCTCAGAGCGCCTGTGCTGGTGGCCAAGGCAGCCCACAGCGCATCCACTTTGAAGCACATTCTGAATTGCGGTAATACTGTCTGGAGTGCTGTTGCAGTGTCCTCTCCATATTCATTGTTTGTGCAATAAATTCAGTGGTAGCGTCCGTTGGATTGCGGAGAAGGCCGGCAAAGACCACCTTTCACACCTCTCAAGATGTGACGCAGCTTGTACTCTTCAGCCATACTGAGCTCATAGTGTCGGAAAAGGCTGGCCATGTCCTTGCTGCACATTGCCATGCTCTGATCGGCATGCTGGTTTCTGGCGTGTAGCCCCGCTTCCGTCTGTTCCTCTTGTCGCCGATTGTATAGGTCGATTGAAACGTACGGCGAAATTCATCCCAGTTGGAGAACTCCATCACGTGGTTCTCAAACCACGTCTTCGGGTGGTGGTAGAGCGCGAACTACACGTTGCGTAGTTTTCCCTCTCCAACCCAACCGTTAAACTTCAGGACGGGGTCATTCAGGTCAAGACAATTTTCACCGTCCTCAAAAACATCACAGTAAAAGTTTGGCGGCGTGCGCGCCTGGTGGATCATGAACTGACCTGGGGTGGTGATGTCGGTTTGCATAGTGGTCCAGTTTTTGACGTGTGTAAACGTGGCCCTCGTTTTTATGCGGAGCAGTGCGAATTCGGTTGAAACACCTTGGGTTCGATGACGGCGGCATGAGAGAACAGGAATCAGCTCCTTTCGTTGGGATTCGCATCCAACAGTGATGTGTCCTCCACTCATACGGGGTTCAGAAGCCGCACACTCTACCAGAAATGTGGTGTGTTGGTAATTGTCTGGCTGTTCACAATATCCAAAAAAGAAGAAGTACTGTAAAGAAGACATGTTTTATATAATACCAGGTAGCCAAATAAATACACATTACAGCACGCATACATAGATGCAAGGCTAACAACATATTAGCGTAGCTAAGCCCCGGAGAACAAGGTCATTAGATCAAAGTAACTTGAAAGCGTCACAGTCCGATCACGCTTAAGACTCAGTGAGGTAATGAAAAGCCCACAATATGTGTTCGCTGCGGGAACTGCGTGGCCCTACCTCACGTCCCAGAGGCTCAGTCGTAGTGTTTCGGTATTCAAAGGCGCAGATGGCGTGCCGAGGCCGTGGTGGTAGAACGTGCTCTAATCTCCCGTTCCACACTCGTGGCAAACGCAGCTCTCTTGGGCCGTCGCTTTCTCCTACCAATGTCCGATCACCAACTTGCTTGTTGAGAAGACCTTCTGGACGTGACAGTCGTGGACGACCTCTTCGGGCACAGCCCGGTTCCGGTCTCCCGACAGCCGCGCTCCACACTCCACACTCCAAGCTCCACACTCCAGCTCTCTTCTCCCTCGGTATTCTTCTTCACGAGATTCCTTCTGAACGACGGCCGCTATCGCTTGCGGCCCCAGATTTGCCGACGACTATAGCAGCTCATGCTACGGTCTCGAGCATTTTGCGCCATAGCTCGGGTGAATGAACTTCACCCGGGTGAGTGAGCTTAGCGCTTGTTGCACGTGTCGTCTGATCTGTTGTCGTTGTTGCCATCGTCTTATTTCATGCTGTTCTTCCTAGTCGTAATTTCTTCGCATCACACGTCCCCACTGAAGCAATTTCCAGCATAAAAAAGTCTCTGCACACTTCACCTGTCCATCACGCCCAACACACTCTTTCAAACTAAGTCCCGCAATGTTTATTCCACATAATTGCGCGTAAAAGACACCATACCTCAAAACACAAGTTCGAAGAAAACTTATCATACCACATAATATTCTACGACAGCAACTATATTTACTTATAGCGTTCATGTGAAATTACGGACCAGAAATTAACGAAAAAGGCACTCTGACAGATAGTTCGTTCATTTTTCGGCAGTGGCTGCGGTACCACTCAATGCCTCTCGCGTAGAAGCGTCCAGAAAAATAGTGAGCAGGCTTGTTCCTTACCTCCCATGGTTCAGTGGGCATGCAAACTCTCTGACAGACTGTGGCCAGTATCCATGCTGTGAAATATTTTTTAGTGGTTTTTAGGATTTTTGAAGCAACCGCAGTGTTGTAATTGAGTTTTATTTGACTTCCTGTAGCTCCCCTTGAAAATTGAGTTTCGCCTTTTTGTCTAGAGTAACGCCTTTTTAGACCACAAGGACTGTGCTTTATTCTCGACACTACCTGGTCTCTTTGAAGTGTGTCCGGTGTTGTTCGACATCTCTGTCTGCAGTCGCGTCTTTTTCAATACCGAACGGTGCTTGTAAGAGAATAGGTCATGCAGGCGTGATTTACGGATAGCGTTAATTTTGGGCAGATCAAACCCGCAAGCAGCCAAGTGCGATGCTGCCACATGCGCGTAAAATGACGTTTCTTGATCGTCCTCGGATTGAAGGACCACCGGATGTCCCATGTTTACGCTATTCTCGCTTGATTCATCGACATTCGAGACTCTTACAAAGGGGTCAGATGTCCTCCGCTGAAGTTCGATAGTGAGAAACGTTGGGTGCGACCTTTGGTTGCTATATTGTCCTCTCATTGAGGTGCTTCCATTTGCGACGCCTCGTAGCACCGCGAGACGCAGACGCAGTTTCTAGGTTTCCTTTTCAATTTACAGGTACGCTCGCACTTGCTGGTTACACGCCTTCGTTTTTACGGCCATCTCTCTTGTGCCTCGGCTAGATTCTTCGGCCGCCTCGAGAACAGCAGCTGGTTCCCCGCGCCAGAGCTCTTTCTCCTCAAATATCGACCCTCTAAGTTCATCGCCGCTTAAGCCTAAGTGTCCCCCAAATTTTGTAACTCTGCCGTGTTCATTATGAATTTCTTTTGTGGTGTACCAAAAGAACTACCCTCTTCCTGTCGCAGGCGACAATGATTGCCAGGTTCTTAATCATCATCAATTCAAGATGAAACTCTTTTAACGACACTGTTTCTATACAACACCAAAACCCAAATAAATACACAAACATACATGGATACACGCATGCAAGACTAACAACAGGTAAGCGTAGCTAAGGCTTGGAGGGAAAGGTCATTAGTTCAAGGGAACTGCAAACTGCACCGTCCTAACACTAGGGAAGAATGAAAGTGAGGTAATGAAATGTCCACAATATGTTTTCGCTTCTCAAACAAAGATGCCCTAACTCCCATCCCGGAGGTGAAGTCGTGACGTCTCAGTGTTCAAAGTTCCAAGTCGCGTGTAGAACCCGTTTGGTAGAGCGCGCACCGAGCTCTGGTTGCACAGTCGTGGCAAACGCAGCCCTCTTAGGGCATCACAGTCTCCTACCGACGTTTGGCCACTCGACTCGCTTACGGGGAAGGCGTCCTGGAGGTTGCAGCCGTGAAAGACCTCTTGGGGCAGAGTCATGACCCCCGTTCATCCCGGTCACGCTCCACACTCCGACTCTCTTCTCCCTGGATTTTCTTCACGGGACTCCTTCTGTACGCCTGCCAGTGTCCTAGGGGGCTGGAGAGTGCCCGGCGGCCGTGGCAGCTCGTGCCACCGTCTCGAGCCCTTTGTGGCGACGAATGAACTGACCTTGTCGCATCTTGCTGGTGCCGTCTGATCTGTTGTTTTAGATGCAAAGCATCTCTTGTTCTCAGGTCTGTCGTCCATCGTCCGTCTATCCACCGGCCCAGGAAGATACCGGCAACACTGCCGCTCCAGGAGCTCTTTAAGAGGAAGCGTGCTCGTCTCGTGCTGGCCCAGGAAGACACCGGCAACACTGTCTCATCATCATCTCATGGTCGGGGCTATGTCCCTCCCTTGTGGCGCCGTCCACACCACCACTCCACATGCTCGGCTCATCTCCGGCCGGCCAAGGAAGACACCGGTAACACTGTCGCTCCAGCAGCCATTTAAGGGTAAGACACCACCAGGCGCTCAGCAAGCCGAGCATATGCAGGGAGCGCAACAACGACAAGGGAGGGCGCAACGGAGGACGGTGCAACAAGGGAGGACGGCGCAACAACGACAAGGGAGGGACATAGCCCCGTCGCATCTAATAAAATTACACCATCTTTTCATAGGGGAACCCTGAGTAGTAAGCAAAACAGCCATGGGCTCAACGCAACTTCCCACTTCGTAGTCCCGGTAAGTGAAAATTGTAGTAGTTACCATGAAAATCAAACTGTAAATATGACGGTAGCTACGTACATCAACCTAACGGAAACGACGAACTGAAAACTAATGTGCACTTGAATATACCCCATGGCTGCTTTGCATACTACTCAGGGTTCTCGTATGGGAAGATGGTGTCATTTTTTGCCTTCGTCTTTTATTCCGTTCCTTCTTGACGGGATTGCTTCGCATGGCATAAAACTACAACGCACGTTTAATGACTAAGTTCCGCTGTATACACCGGCAGACAAAATGCAAAACAGCTGGGGAAAAGAACCGCAATGAAAGTCTTCGCTTTCTCTTTTATTTGTCTCTCGCGCTAACGTTAGCAGTATTGACCACATCGCCACTGTAGTTAGAGAGCCTGTGCTTCTCCAATGTTACTGCTTAAGATGACACCGTGACAATATCTTCGAAGCAGCGTGCGATATCAGTAAACTGAAGTAAGCTTTTGAGACGATGGCGACGATCGACATTCGTCCGTACAAAGATATGCCGTGCCGAAGTGTAACTTCCACAGACGATCCCGAAACCAGCCAAGAAACCACCGGCAGTTTCCCCCTGAGTCGGAAACGCTGATTGGCTGCAGCATTGCATAAAGCCTCCCAATAGTGGTGCCGTAGCCTTCAGCGCCAGCTTAGTCATCAAGGATAGATCACCCGCGAAAAGCGACGTCAATGCTGCCTTGAAGGCCCACCCACATTTAAAGAAGATGCAAAAATTCACAGTCCAGAGATACCTGAAACGTAAACCTATCAAAGTCCCCTCTAATGCGAATGTTCTATGATACAATTGCCGAGACAAAGTTCTGGCGTCGCTGCTTTCTGCAGTGGTAATGAATATGGTGAGCAGACGACTTCTTTTCTGCTTTAGGTAGGTAACGGCACAGGTTGGGGATGCTATGAGCCCTTGCTGTTTATCGCGCCCTGTCCAGCAGCCAAAGTTTAAGTTTTGGGCAATCGAGCAAAGCCTCCAACTGCGCCTTCTTTGGTTGTGCAATCTGTACTGCACAGTTAAACTGTCAAAAAACCCCGGGGCATTGTCCTTTTTAAAAAGCAAAACAAAGCATTGCATCTACATTTATTAAAGTAAACTATGGAAATTATAATTAAACTTTTATACAGAGGTCGGCGAACTCACTCATGAGTCCACTCACTCAGACTCATTTGGACTCTAAACTCACGCGTGAGTTTGAGTTTGAGTGAGCGCGAGGCTAGTGTGGCATGGTGAGTTTGAGCTTGAGTGAGTTTGAGCCGAGTGATCACGACTGAGTTTGAGTCCGATTGAGTTTGAGTCAATTTGAGTTCTGAGTACATTTTGAGTTTGAGTCCATTATGAGTTCTGAGTACATTTTGAGTTTGAGTCCATTTTGAGTTTGAGTCCATTTTGAGTTCTGAGTACAATTTGAGTTTGAGCCCATTTTGAGTTCTGAGTACATTTTGAGTTTGAGTCCATTTTGAGTTTGAGTCCATTTTGAGTTCTGAGAACATTTTGAGTTTGAGTTCTGAGTACATTTTGAGTTTGAGCACATTTTGAGTTTGATTACATATTGAGTTTTGAGTACATTTTGAGTTCTGAGTACATAGGAGTTTTAAGTCCATTTGGAGTTTCAGTACATATGAGTGGCCTAGCAGGCAGCTATGGTTGGCTGTTAAATTTCATGCGTCACTGTGGGCTCAGAATTCAGGTTACCTGCGGGTATGGCACCAATCGCGATCTGCATGATGGGTTGGGAGGGAGGTGGTGTCTGATTTTTTTTAGTATGGCCATAAGCACTTGCTGTATACCTAATTTTCGCGGCTGGGCGCGTGAGTGATAATTGACTGGTAAGGTCATAAAAAAGGGTTGTCTTAACTTTTCCTCCTGACGGATCCACTAAGAGCGTGGGAAAGGGTGGTGGGAAAGCACACGGCGGCGCGGGCGGGCTGGTTGTTCGACTGCTACTGTTAATGGCTTGATATAGTAAAGGTCACAAAGGAAGAGGTGACAGCAGGGGGGAAATGGGGGCGGGGGCTGTCCTTTCTACTGTTTCAAATGAATTAGCTGAATTGACTGGGCAGCGCCCCTTAACACAGAATAATGACCACATTAGATTGGGTGAAAAGTGAAACTGATGAGGCTAAGGCGTGTAAGGTATCAAATGAAAGGTCCGGATTAACGGAATCACGCGGGGTAAATAAAAAATATGCTGCCTGATTGTAGTCATCAGGCAGTCATAATGAGTCATAGATTGGGTTAAAATTCAAAATGACGCTGCGAGGGCATGTGGGGAATCAAATTCAAGGTCTCGATGTGGGGAATCATTCGGGACGAACATGAGATATGGATATATCATGACGTAGTCATGGTAAGTCAAAGATTCGGTTAAAATTCAGGTTCATGACGCTAGGGCATTTCAAATTAAAGGTCTCGATGAGGGTAATCACGTGCTTCCTGATTATAATCATGACATAGTCAAAATGGGTCATAAATTAGGTTAAAATTCACAATGACGCCACTGGGTGTCCGGGGCATCAAACTGAAGGTTCCGATAAGGAAAATCACGTGGGACAAAAATGTGGTAGGGCTATATCATGAGATAGTCATGGTTAGTCATCGATTGGTTTAACGTTCAAATTGATTCCGCTAGGATGTGATGGGTACCAAATCAATGGTCTTGATGAGCCGAATCACGTGGGAGAAATACAAAAATGCTTCCTGGTTATAACCATTAGATTGTCATGGCGAGTCTTATATTGGGGTAAAATTCGAAGTGACCGCGCTAGGGCGTGTAGGGTGTCAAATTTACGGTCTTGACGAGGGGAATCACGTGGTGCAAATAAAAAAAGGCTTCGTAGTTCGAATCATGAGATGGTCATGATGAGTCATAGATGGGGTTAAATTCAAGGTGAGGCCGCTGAAGCATGTGGGGCGTCAAATTGAAGGTTCCAGTTAGGGGAATCATTTCGGACACCTAAATAATGCGTCCTGGTTACAGTCATGAGAGGCATCGTTATATTGAGAGAGAGAGAGAAGTAAACTTTATTGATAATGTCCGGCGGAGGTAGCGGGGAGGACCACGCAGAGTCGCCCGCCACCCGACGTAGTTAAGCGTCTTCGGGGTGTTGCCTCCCCGACTCCCGCTAGGCCGGCCCGCTGTCGATCTGTGGGGTTTATACCCCCGGTCTCCAGCTGGCTCAGCCCCACGCGTTTGTCTGGCAAGAGCCACCTCGAGCCGCTGGACGGCCTGCAATTGTTCTGTCAAGTCTTGCGATAACACTGCGCGAGCTGTGTCTTCCGGCAGTCGCCCGGGAGAGGCGCCCGCTTCTTCCAGATGTAGGTCACAGTCCCAGAGGATGTGGGTCAAAGTTGCTTTAGCCCTTTTGCACACACTGGACACTTCACTTTCGAACACCTCCGGGCACACGTAACGCGCAAGCGCCGGCGTGAGCACGGTATGAATTTTGTATGACCCTCCTAAGGTGTGTGGGGTATCAAATTAAAGGTCTCCTGGAGGGGGATCACGTGGCACAAATATAAAAATGCTTTCTGGTTATAATTATAAGGAAATAGCAAAGGTATATAGCAAAAGGTACACGCACTCACACACACACACACACTCTCACTCTCACTCTCACTCACACACACACTCACTCTCTCACTCACAGTCACACTCACACTCTCACTCACACTCTCACTCTCACTCACAGTCACACTCACACTCACACTCTCACTCTCACTCTCACTCACACTCTCACTCTCACTTTCACTCTCACTCTCACTCACACTCTCACTCTCTCTCACACTCACACTCACACTCTCACTCTCACTCTCACACTCACACTCACACACACACTCTCACTCTCACTCTCACTCACACTCTCACTCTCACTCTCACTCTCACTCACACTCTCACTCTCACTCTCACTCACACTCTCACTCTCACTCTCACTCACACCCACACTCTCACTCTCACTCACACTCACACTCACATTCTCAGTCTCACTCTCACTCTCACTCTCACTCTCACTCACACTCACACTCTCACTCTCACTCTCACTCACACTCACACTCTCACTCTCACTCACATTCACACTCTCACTCTCACTCTCTCTCACTCTCACTCACACTCTCACTCTCACTCTCACTCACACTCTCACTCTCACTCTCACTCACTCACACTCTCACTCACACTCACACTCTCACTCACACTCACACTCTCTCTCAGTCACACTCTCACTCACACTCACACTCTCACTCTCACTCACACTCTCACTCTCACTCTCACTCACACTCACACTCACACTCTCACTCTCACTCTCACTCTCACTCACACTCACACTCACACTCACACTCTGACTCTCACTCACACTCACACTCACACTCACACTCACACTCTCATTGTCACTCTCACTCTCACTCTAACTCACACTCTCACTCAGTCACACTCACACTCACACCCACACTCTCACTCTCTCACACTCTCACTCTCACTCACACTCTCACTCACACTCTCACTCACACTCACACTCACACTCTCACTCTCACTCTCACTCACACTCTCACTCTCACTCTCACTCACACTCACACTCACACTCACACTCTCACTCTCACTCTCACTCACACTCTCACTCTCTCTCACTCTCACTCACACTCTCCCTCTCACTCTCACTCACACTCTCACTCTCACTCTCACTCTCACTCACTCTCACTCACTCTCACTTTCACTCTCACTCTCACACTATCACTGTCACTCACACTCGTCTCTCCCTCTAACACTCACACTCTCAATCTCACACTCTCAAACTCACTCTCACTCTCTGACTGTCTCAATCTCCGTGAGGCCATGTGAGTTCTGAATTCATTTTGAGTTCTCAGCCCATTTTGAGTTGTGAGTTCACTTTGAGTTCTGAGTACATTTTGAGTTATGAGTCCATTTTGAGGTTGAGTACATTTTGAGTTTTGAGTACATTTTGAGTTTTGAGTACATTTTGAGTTTGAGTACATTTTGAGGTTTGAGCACATTTTGAGTATTGAGTTCACTTTGAGTTTGAGTACATTTTGAGTTTTGAGTCCATTTTGAGTTTTGAGTTCATTTTGAATTTGAGTACATTTTGAGTTTTGAGTCCATTTTGAGTTCGATTTCACTTTGAGTTTGAGTACATTTTGAGTTTTGAGTCCATTTAGAGTTTTGAGTTCATTTTGAGTTTGAGTACATTTTGAGTTTTGAGTCCATTTTGAGTTCGATTTCACTTTGAGTTTGAGTACATTTTGAGTTTTGAGTCCATTTAGAGTTTTGAGTTCATTTTGAGTTTGAGTACATTTTGAGTTTTGAGTCCATTTTGAGTTTGAATACACTTTGAGCTTGAGTACATTTTCAGTTTTGAGTACATTTTGAGTTTTCAGTCCAAATTGAGTTTGAGTACATTTTGAGTTTGAGTACATTTTGAGTTTTGAGTACATTTTGAGTTTTGAGTCCAAATTGAGTTTGAGTACATTTTGAGTTTTGATTACATTTTGAGTTTGAGTACATTTTGAGTTCTGAGTACATTTTGAGTTTTGAGTCCGAGTGAGTTCTGAATTTTGAGCTCAATGTGAGTTTGAGTTTGAGTGAGCGCAGATGTGCTGCTCAGTGTTGAGTCTGAGTTTGAGTGAGTGGTGATTCGAAAACAAAATTGTGAGTGAGTTTCAGTGAGCCGCGCCAACTTTGCCGAGGTATGCTTTTATATCATGGTCGCGTACTTGGCGGAGGTTTTGCAAGGGTTGTTTTCTAGCTTGGTGTGTTCTAATTCTTATTTGGTAAGGGGGGCATTACGTGCGCATAAAATCATCGATAGTGTTGATTCTCCACTGTATCAATTACGTATCATGTACAGGTTTTGATTTTCTTCATTGCATTTACTATAACATTTGCGCATTCAGTGATTTCGGCAGTGACACCGATGGCTACGCCAGTTGGAATTTTAAAGGAATTTGTAAAACTGAACGGGCAAATTGAGCTCCCTCGCGTACCGCTAGCTTACACCGAAAATGGTAGCACAGGGATTCACCTAAGGGGAAGTCACATCACCTACAAGAATTATGCTACGCAACGTGAGTTAATCGCAACCTGTCTGCACCCTTCCTGCAAGTAAGGCTTCTTTTTGGCGAAGTATTTTATTGCCCAAGACGACTCTGACTAAAACTATATGGTGCGTGTTACTGTTCTAGGCGACAAACAAAAATTATTTTATTCTTTCTCTGACGCCTGAATGCACCAAGTGATCAGTAACGGTTCACACCCCAGGCAGTTGCAGAGGAAGCCATCATTTTCAAGAAATACGGGGTTAGTATTACATAGCAGGCGACGCTATTAGCTCTCTTCTGCTTCTAAGTAATGTGAATGTTTTATCAAACAGAACAAGTGCAATTTCTGTACAGTTTCTACACGAGTATAGCAATGCTTGCTTTTCCTCTGTCCCACTTAGGCCGTCTTTATGGCTCACAGCGATAAATTTAGTTTACTACTCAAGGTGGCTTCAACAAGTTGAAAGCTATGAAGCGTGGCGCAGTGGTGTCCCTGCAGGGTTGCTTATGGCGCTCTCACTGAACCCCTCTTTATTTATTCTATTACACAAACAGAGGTCTTGTCCATATCATTGTGTTGATCCCGCCACGATGGTCATTTTTGGGTGGTTCGAAATGTTTATGAAAAATAGTGTTACTAATTTTTACTGTGCACAAGAAAAACAACAACGTGCCTAAAACGGCATGGTTCTTTTTTATGGCGTGTGTTCTGCTGTAATATTGGATGAAGAAATGCTGAAATTTTGTAATACGCAAAAGGTGCCTGTAAAATACTCACTGTTGGGGACTTTTGACTGGTTCTACAACAAACCCCATTCATTTCATTCCAAAGCTAAATTTCTTTGCCATTGTTCTTAACAGCGCTCAGGTATCGTTCAATATATTTAGCCCCGTGTACAATTTACTAAATATGTAGTAAAATGCCGTTATTACGAAATCGGTTGAGTAGGATTCTCATATATCAAGAACAACTTCAGCACATTTGTTTGGATTTCCCTAAACTCAATACAAAATCATCTCAGCCAGAGGCGTATAATTCCGCAAGCCGTTCTCTAATACAACCTTCCATTGGCACAAGCTTAAGGGAAAAAGCCGGTGTCAAGCTTCAGCGTCACTGATAGAAAATTTGTAGCGTACGCACTTGTTTCACTGCAAATTTCCACAAATTACGAAGGCCCTTCGCAACACCTTCCATGTACCTTCTTCACCTCTTCCCGATCTTGCCCTCCCTTCCAGCTCTTTCACTTATGCGTCGCTGCTTCTAAGATCAGCGATATCAAGGTTTGCTCCAATCGATTTATTTTCCGGCACCTAAAGAAGTGGTGCTCCATCTTTTGGGAACTTTTATTACGCTTGGACTTGAGTTGCGTCTCGAACTCTCGGACCGAGCACGAGCCAGTATTTATAGTTTCTGCCAGCATAATGCTGTGAACGTTTTTTTGTCACTACCAAAATCATCCACACGTAACTTGGCATTTTTATGCAAAATGTTAGTCTCAGTTATGAATGGATAATTTCGTTGATCCAACTGTAATAATTTGCTTTTTATTGCTGAACGGTGATGGCAAGTATGACAGATGCTACCATATTTTCAAGTTTTCAAAAGTTGCGCTTCTAGATACTTTCTGTTCAGGCCGGGTGGCTTAATCAACGACCCGAAAGCCACAGCAACATACAGAGACATATACAAAGGTTTTTGCCTTTTGGTAGCCCAAGGAAGACTTTTGTCTTTTAAGGTGTGATCACGAGCAATAACTTTACACCGACTTTTACAACAAACTTCCACAGTGATCGCTAGCGTTGACGACTCTGGATATTGAATGTGGCACTCGTGACGTGGCTTCTACACGATGGATTGGAATACAAAGAAGTTGAGGTAGCGGTCCGAAGCGAATATAAGTGGCTCGGAGGTGTGTATTTCTGGGGAGTAAAGACGTCCTAAAGCGGTCCCTGAAGTGCTTCTGCGAGATACGGCTGACAACAATACGAACGCGGGCACGTAGCCTGCAATGATGAAATGTAAGGCAGCAGATGCCTGTTTAAGCTCTTTTGTGAATTGTATCTTTGACCACATAGTTGCACCGAATGATGTTTAACGTCATCGCTCAGAGGGCGTCATTCGCGAGTGCGCACTAATACTCTCAGCAGAGATAAACAGGCATCTTCGAACTAACACGAAACCTTGGAGCTAGTTTTTATCAAGGTGAAATAAATGATTTCTCGTTTTGGAGAATTTTTCTGATGAACGATGGATATGTCCTCAGTGTTAAAGCAGCGTATTTGGGGTCAGGGGTCATTCTCAATTAACCGAAGTGCTGTTATGGCGAACCAGTTTTCACTGCTTCGTCAAGTTCGCCTTAGCAGGTGTTTGCTGTATTACATTCTCTTAAAGCGGTCCACACTGATCGACTAGCACAAGACTGCTGCCTGGACGGTAATGACAAGTAAAACCCAAAATAAGACAACACGTGAAGCTATGTGTGGTGCCGCTCCCCCGCGTTTCCACTGTGATTATTGCACCGGGAGTGGCATTGTATTGCCAGTTTAAGATAGTGTGTGTGTGTGGGTTTACATATATTTTATGGGCAGGAGATCGTGGTATGGGAGCCCCTTTTTCGATCTGTTTGCGTGTTTCTTTCCTTTTTGTCTGTACCGACATTGTTTGAATATTTTGTGAATTGAAGGATCAAAATTTCCGCAGATTCTGTACTCGTGTTCTTGATTCTTTGTTACCCGTTCTTTTTTCACGCTGTTAGTAACTTGTGTTCTGGAAGGGCTTAATAAGCTGACCAACCCGACAATTCGAAGCCTTTAAACTTCACACTCTGACGTTTACCTGAAAAGTGTATAGAGAAATAATTATAATTTTAGCTTACCAATGCGACTTTGTCTTCATATTTGCTGCACGCATCGGTGAAGAAGGTGGCGAAGTCTGTATGCGGAATTATGGTTTCCTCGATGCAGGACTTCACAATGCAGTTCTCGATTAAAACGGCCATGTTTTACAACATGCCACACACATAAACTTCCCAACGACTCCGATTTCAGAATGACGTCCCGCGATTACAAAAGCACTCTATCGCAAAACACTCTGGGCGCGTGTCCTTTTTGTCTGTCCCGAAATAGGGCTACAGCTGGTATCAGGGCCAGGAAAGTTTTCAACAGCGCTGTTTCAACGTGCGTATAATATCGCGCGGTCGACGTTTATCCTGTTTGAAAAGAGCATGTAAAAATCAGCAACAAATGCCACACAGATGCCTCTCATAAAAACCCAGCGGCTTTCCAACGTTTTTACAGCACACCCTACCCGTGATGTCTGGGTTTCATATGACTATTTGCATGCTTTGTCATCCGGCTTTCCACCTGCGCCGTTCGACGGAAAATGTGTTTCCGGATGTCATGCAGAGAAAATTAGAAAAACATACCTTTCGCTGAAAACACGTATAAACTGCCACGACAGATGAAGTCTTCAAATTCATAGCATGTCACCTTAGGTACCATGAATATATAGAAGCAGTAAAGCATTCGCTTTGTAAGCGGCTGTCACACGCGTTTGCGGGGAGCTTAACCACAGAGGTTTTGTGTATATGTTTTGCCGCTGGATGTTTTCCGCAGTGTAAAAAAGTCACACGGACTAGGACCTGGGATTTGCTTGGCACCGATTTTCTCGATATCACACCTTCTTTTAACGAACTACTCCCTTATAGTTGACAAGGCAATTGGTATATGCCACCAATGCATTTATATTCTCCGCACTAGGTGAATTTAGTCAAGCAATGTCCCCATTCATCAATGCTGCACCATTGACCATCCTTACTTCCAACATGTGGGGACTCGCACATCGTCTGCGTACCATGCAGCTGAAGTCTGCAGCTGCTGCAGCTCACGTCTGCGCTATCATCTATGCACTAGACCTGGCATGTTTGATTCGGGATCGACAGCTGCACCACAAATACATGTCTTCACTAATTCCTGCCAGGCTTGCCATTCGATCAACAACCCGACATTCACATACCCACTTCCTCACAAAGGTTTCACCGTTGCTACTTTCAGCCGAAATAATGGTGACATTCACTTTTTGGTTTCCGGACATTGAGAATTACCCAGTACGGCAGCACGCAGGTTACCCGGCTGAGCGGCTGAGTAGACTATGTGTCTCCGCTACTTCCTCCTTGTGCAAACACCCCCCAAGGCCCCTTATCCTCCGTGGTATAAATATTTAAAAATGAAAATGCAACAAAACTCGACTCTCAAACCTACCCCCGCGCAGCTTCCTCGTGCCTTTGCCCAAAATTTTCCTAAACGTCCAAACGTATCCATCAGTTAATACATTGCAAACGCAAGCTATGCCCCATCCTATTACCAGAGGATGGTAAGACCCTCTACCGATATCTTAAACACCACGCTGCCCGCGTTTCACGAAAGCTGATGACCTCCCACTTAACTGGTTTTGCCCCTAGTTCGCAGACTACCGTACTTTCATGAAAAGTCAATCGTAATTGCCGTTATGAAATCAATAATCCTAGATTCACAGCTAAGCTCAATACACCATAAGTGGCGGCTTTTAATTGTGTGGAGCTCGGAATAATTCTTGGAATTCGCGTGTCAGGAAAGATTGATAGAGTTATACGTGCAACCACCGCAATATCATGCTGGAGATCTTGGAGTTTGGCCTGGTTTTTTACGTATAGAATGCTCCTTGGACACCTAATGCGACCATGGTGTTTGGGTTGGTTTAGCGGTGGTTGTAGCGTACCTGTTCTTTCAGCTTTAGTAGGACGTCCTGAGTAGACAAGTGACTTCAAAGCCGACCATGATACTGGGGTTCCGGTTGTTGCCCTCCAAGTGTCGGTAAGTCGGGAGTGGACTGCGTTTTTAAAGAGCTTGCCAAAACATAAAGTGGGAGGGAAGGGGCGTAGGTTGTCCATTGTTAGGTTTGGGGATGGGTGTCATATAAGCATAGTCCCATTTTGGGGGTAAGGTTCAATGTCTCAATGTCTATTGCCATGGGTGAGGACAAAAAACTAGGGTTCCGTCATTGAAATTCAGCAGCAGATTGTTTATGATGCATTGTTTACGGTGCATTGCTGGAGCCGCGTTCCAGATGATCCTGGCGCAGACTTGTGGTAGTTATTTCACGAACGGGCGTCTAAAGTGGGGTCAACTACGCAACTGTGAGCGGCTGTTGCGAGATACGGCGATCTCGTGGAACACCAAAAAATTTAGTGCGCAACGTGTCGACATATCGATTTCGGTCGTTCGTGTAGCTATGTTCCACCCATTGAATGTGTTTGTGTGTGGTGGTCTAGGAAGGTTCACATCCCACGTAGAAGCGGAGAATAGGCCAAGTGCGTCTATTGCGGAGCGTTCCCTGCAGTTTGACGAAGAGAATGCGACAGTTTTGTGTTTGCAATGTTTTCGCGCATTGAGCTTCATGCCGAGTGATGAGTGTCATTCTCAGTCCTAATTATTGGTTATGTTTCTGCGTTGTACACATGTCCATGACGCTGCGTTTAGCAGCCCAGAGGTGCAGAAGATGTTAGATATGAATAAGTTATCCCATCAAAGACTTCACAATAAATGTGTAGGGATTGTCTTCCGATGCCGCCACCGGCAAACTAATAGTAATTTCGTAGTAAAAGGGCAAGCCTGTACGTTGACACTTCCCTTGAATTCTTTTCAATTAAACCCTGCCGCTAATGTTGATCCGCACGGGACGCATGAAGGAGCGAGGTCATGCCATGGCCTGATATTGGGCATAACGTTGCACTTAGAGGTCTAGTCGTAGATTTCTGCCAACAGCACAATGTACAGTGAGTACAACGCCTTTGTTACGTGGTAAGGCCCAGCATCAAATTTACCTAACTGAAAGTCTCAACGTAATACGTTTGGTGTAAAGTAACGCCTAAAAACCACCGTCCCAAACAGGTAAGTGCTCATTTTACTTGGAGCTGTCACTAACTCATGATACAATGGGAACTTAGAGCCAAACAGAAGTCATAGTATGACCCTTGTTATCAGTTGGTGCTGTTATTTTCCCAAGGGTAAACGTTCCGGCGAAGTAGCGCGTAACTCCAGTGGGAGGTGGCTAACAGTTTGTTAGACATCTGGACCCGTGTGGGGAATGCTCTAGGGTTACTCGGACACCCACGGACATGTCAGGTACCGAAAGAGTGTCCCACACCTCCTGTGAGGTATTGAAATACGCTTTATGAGGAGGAATGTATGTTCCTTTCTCAGGACATTCCGTGGGTGCGATTCCATCCCTTTCGCACTTTTTTTTCACAGCACAAGTACACTTACCTATTAATTCTCCTCGGCGTACCCTGTACTCCTGGCAACTCTGCTTGCTGTGTCCAATCTGTGTACGTCTATTTCTACGTTGTCAACCCATTTGTGGCCGCTTTATACTAATCTCCAGGGGTAAACGATGACGGCGATGGCACAAAGACTTCTATCACCTTCTTACAGGTAACCGAGCGCGGGTCATTTCGCTAAGCACAACACGAATTTCCGACTTTATGACACAGACTATGCCATTTAGAGAAGGTTACTCTCTAAAATTGAAAGTACTCTTTCCCAAGCACCAGTATGCATAATAGCTCCGTTTACTGACAATTTTCTCATTCTGCAATGTTGTGACTCGTAAGATGCTTGCATGGACAATTCACAACGGAATTATTGTTAGTATTGTATGCTCCATATCTCTAACCGACTACTTCTGAAGTTTGTGATCGGCCTTTTTCACCCATCACATGCCCAACCTGGAGACGTTTGCTGAGTACATAGCTTTCATAGTACATACAGAACACTTTAAACATGTGTCAGAAAGCAGGTCTCACGCAAAAAGTGCCGCGTTTCTTCCCCCTGTTTTGCCATGCCCAATTATGTCGCACCGAAAGGGTTGGACACGTGTGTCCTGTGCGATCTTAAAAACAAAAACAAAAATAGAGGTAACAAATAATTATCGCTAAAATCTCCTCCCGCCAAAAAAAAGTAGTACCGAAGAAAACGAAAAATCCAACGCACAGTCACTGTATTGCGCTGCCTAATTGTGTAGCCGAAAAGCAGCGAGCAATTTGAATTATCCGCCGGATTGTCTGCCAGTGCTGATTCCTGGCATGCCTCGCATTCAGTCGACCTAACGAAAACATATCACTGATGAGAATATTGCCAAAAATCCTGCCAAACTGCTGGTTACTTTCAGCACCACAATGTTGGTGAACAGGAGGGATAAACTTTAGTTTTATATTAGGTATGGAGCCATGACAATGAGGGTCCTCTCACTCCATACGTCCGTGGGCGGTCGCTGCCAGGTGTGCCATTTCAACCAGCCGAAGCTGATTGACGGGGTCCGGGCAGGCGAGCTTGACTTGCCACCGCTCGTCTGGTTGCGGGACAGGATAGAGCGCGGATAGAGATAGAGGTGGTGCGCGGGACAGGATAGAGATGGTGCGCGGGAGCACACCCACATTATATGACAGCGGTTGCGTGGTTGGGGAAAGTACTTGCAGGCGGTGGAGTATGAGTTGGGGAAGATTACGTGGAGGAAGGTGCCGTGCGGGTATGTGTTGGTTTGAAGGCGGCGGTAGGTATACGGTGGCCTCTTCCTTCGTGAACTTGTCTTAGGGTGGGGTAAGATGCGGGTTTCTAGGCGGTAAGGTTCGAGGATATTTTGTATTTCTCAGACAGAGAATGGTATGTTTCCGATGATGACTCTGAAGTGTTGGAGGGGAATGCCCGGTAAAAATGCGCCCGCCCGGCAGCATGAGCCGCCTCACGGCCCTCCAGAATCTCATGTCTCGGGGTCCAGATGATGTAGAGGTTAGGGGGGTTAGGGACGGACTTTAGGATGCGCAGGGCTAAGAGAGCAATGTGACCGCCCACGTAATGGCGAAAGGCAACCTGGGATTCAGTGACTGTGGCGATAATGTCTTGAGATGTAGTGGCTGCGAGGGGTATTGCAAATTCTTCTGCAGCTGTGGAGTCATTGCTAAAAACTGACGCTGAAGACTGTTCAATTCCCCGGTAGTCTACTCTTGTAGTTGCACAGGCGTGCTTAGCGGCGCATTTAGTGGTGTCAACTTAGCGGATGTCTCGGCGCTTGACTTGAAGAATCTTGCAAAGCATTCGAATGAGTTCTTCTCGGTAACCCTGCTTACAGACCGGGTGCATATTCTTGGGTACTGTGGTGACGGAGATGCAATTGCGTAGTTTCAGGGGGATGCGTTAGTGGGGTGTTGGGTGGCGAAACGTTTGTAGCCGAGGCGACAGAGGAGGTGACAGCCACTGTGTAAGAGCTTGAGCCATTCCATCGTGTTGATATTCTTACGCGGTGGCAGGACACAAATGAGACGAACGATGCTATTAGGTGACCGATCTATTTACAGTATTTACATGACTACAGCAAGCTAGCGCACTCCAGGCCCCAGCCACTTTTCCCTCGTCTTGGTCGTCTGCTGACTGAAACAGGCAGTATAGAACATTGCCAGCCTATGTGTCCCGTGACATAACCCCCTGGTAGAGGGCGACCGTCACGGTCGAAGCCACGGTGATGTGGCGCTTGTGAAGCGGAAGGGCAATGCGATGGAAATGTACATTGAAGATGTGCCTTCCGCCACAGATGACGATGATGCCTAGATGATGCCTGGCCTCGCAGGAGCGATGTCTTCAAGGCAGGAACGAACCGTAGGAGGAACTCGAACCATGTAGAACGAGAGGGATGGGGACGGGGTATCTTCGATTGCTCTGGTCTCGGCTTGCGAAGTCTGCTCTTAATCGGCTCCCTACGGGCTAGGGACATTGGGCGGGGGACGTGGTCGAATGCAGGTCTCAGTGGGCTTGGGCTGCCTGACATGGCCCGCCTTCCCTTGACAGTTTCACCCAGACCGAGACGATGCGATGCGGAGGCCCCGATGAGGAAGACACCACACCCTTTGCCAAAATGTTACATAAAGGGAAGACACAAGTGAGACGAGCGATGCGATTAGGCGGACGATCTATTTACAGTATTCACATGGCTGCAGCAAGCTAGCGCGCTCCAGGCCCCAGCCACTTTTTTCTCGTCGTCGTCGTCCGCTGACAGAAACAAGCAGTATGGAACATTGCCATCCTATGTGTCCAGTGACAATATGATGGCCTCTCGAAGTTTGTTCTAAGCGTTATGAATTACCATCTGTAGTAGTTTGGCAGTGGAAGCTGTTCGGGGTGGCCCTGGTGCTAAACTATAGGGTTCCAGGATGATTTTGTCTAGTTTTCGAATAACTATATTTGACATCGTAATAAGGATTTGGGTATGTGACGTGGATAATTAGTAAATCTTCAATGAGGCACACAAGGCAGTTTTCTTTCAGTCCTTCTCGATGATTAGCAATGCCTTTGATTGCTTGTGTGATTTGTAGTAGCGGTTCTGGTAAGTTATGTATAGTAGCAATGGCAGCGCCGTCTGATTGGGTAGTAAGTCCCACAACAGGAATTTCTGCGGTCGTTAGTATGGGGGGGGGCATGTAGGCTTAATTGTGGGTCTGGGAGAGGTTGTGATTTATGGCCTTGAGTGCGTTTTTTGAGGACAAAAAGAGCCGATTTTGTTGGTGCACAATTGAGCCCGAAGACTGTAATGTAGTTGTAGCGGTTCTAAATCGCTTTTTAGAGGGCGTGTTGTCGTTCACCAATCCAACCCCCTGAGGTCCATATAGTGAGATCCTCGGGAAAAAGTTCGTCTTGCACGTGTGGAATTTGTTGTAGAAGTGGCGCAAGCTGCAGCATGGCAAGATTAGAAAGGACTAGGAAAATGACTGATTCCTAGAGTGTACCACGCGGTCGGACACGAAAGGCGAGGGGTTGGTTGGGGCCGAGGTTACATTTGGCTGTGCGATCTGAAAGCAAGTTTTGTACGTAATTGCATTACACGTGCCGCAGTTATATAATAGTAGACCGTTTAGCAAAGCCTGATGTGGTGCATTGTCAAAGGCTTCTTTATTGTCCAGGGCAAGGATAGCGCGTTTGGTGTCTGAGCTCCGTAGTAATAGTTTAAGCTGTAACAGGACGTCTTGGGAGGATAGTTGTACGCGGAAGGAAAGCATGTATGAGGTAGTAAGTGGTGTTCTTCGAGGTACGCTGTGAGCCGATTATTATCTAGGTGTTTATATAACCTACCTACACACGATGTAAATATATGGGACTAAGATTTCCTAGGGGGACTGTCTTCCCGCGCTTCGGAATAAGCGTGATTTCGGCATGTTTATTGAGGCGACAGATAGTCGGTTGTCAAGAAATGATTAAATAACTGATTAAATAATTAAATGATTAAATAAAATAAACGATTAAATTAATTAAATTAAATTAAATGATTAAATAAATAAAAAAGTCAAGAAGTGCGGCTGAGTATTTGAGGTTAAGGTTGCGGAGTAGTTTGTTGTGTATTCGGTCTTTGTCTGGTGTTGTGTTACGAGCGAGGTTCGTGATGGCGAAGGCGAGTTCAGCGACAGGGTACGAGGCGCACAAGGTCGGGGTTTTCTTTTCCTTGGTAGTTGCTAGGTGGAATGTTTGGGGGTTTGTTGCGTGGCTTGCGTACTGTGTGAAGAGTTGTGCATGCAGCTGACCTTCATTGAGGTGTTGATTTTGGATTAGGCGACGGAAGGTGCGTCCGGCGTTTGCTTGCTAGGCCTAGTACCAAGCATGGCGCGGAGGATGTTTCATGTGGACTTTCTGTTGAGAGTCCCTCTCAGGCGGTTACAAAATTGTGCGCGGTTTTGTTTGTGTAAAGTGTGAGCATTGTATTTTCTTGGTGCATTTTTTGTTTTTTCATAGGCGGATACGCCCTTGCGAGCATTCCACATATGTCGGAGATGCATTTCCACTGAAGGGTGATCTTCTCATAGAGCTAGAGTGCGGGGGGTTGCTTCGAACGTTTTCAGGATATCTTGAGTTCATGTTTCAACGTCTTTTATAGTGGTGGGGAGAGGGGTGTCACGAAAGGATTTCCATTCTGTACGCTTAGCGTGGCCGATATTTCGGGGAACGTAGCTGGGACTGATGGTGAATTCTATGATTTGATGATCAATGACCGAAGATTCGTTGATGCGTATACAAGTGGCTAGTCATGTAGTGTGAGTGTATGTGATATCAGGGGTGGAATCTTGCGCCAAGCTGTTGACGGTGCGGGTGGGGTATAAAGGGTCGGCCCACAGTGTGATGTGAGCTTCTTGAGTAGCATCGTGCATTTTCGCTCCATTTACTGCTTTTAGGATAACCATATGCAGTATGATGCGCGTTAAAGTCACAGATAAGGACTAGGCGGTGATGTTTAGTCAGATACTAAACTTTCAACTGGATGAATCTAGTAGAAGCCATAGAATGCTGCTGGAGATTTCATACATGAAGGAGAAAAAGACTGATGAGATATTTCGTAGGTGGCAAAAATTCAATGAAGGTATATTGCCAATTATTGCGAAGGGTGTGCGCTTGTACAATGTGTGGTTTGTGAGTGAGTATGGCGGTGCGAGGCTGATGTGAATGCATGTACGTGGTGCAATTACGAATTGCAGCGTGAGGTCTTTCGCTTTCTTGCAATGCAATCACATAGGGAAAGTGAAGTTGACTTAGACGGGAAAGGGAGGACTGTTTAGTTCTGTACGTACGACAATTCCACTGCCAAATAGTCAGTTTTGAGGGAGATGGGTGGGACTCTGGAGGCCTGGTAGATATGTTAAAAGAGGGGGCTCAGGCTGGTCATAAGAAAAGGTGACCTGAAGAGTAGTCGCTTCGGCTTCTTGATGAGGAGCTAGCATAGTTTTATGGGGAGCGGGCATGAGCTGGCCATGGGCCGGGCATGGTTTTACAGAGAGCGGGCATGGGTAGCGGGAACGTGCGATGCGTTCGCCTTCTTCCTGGTTGACTGGGGTTACTTCAGCAATGATGTCCTCGAGGTCGGTGAGGCAGGCTGCCAGGGGTTCAACAAGGCGGGCGACGGTTTATGTAACGATCGTCACGATGGTGGGTTATATGGTGGTTTGGCTCAGTTTGGCTCAGTTGAATGGTTTGGCTCACTTTTTCTTCGAGGTGGTGCTATGTTTTGTCGAAGTTGGTATGGAAAGGAGTTGACGGGGATGGTAATGGTTCTGGTCCCGGGAGGGTGGTTGGCGGTATGGATGTGGTGTAAGGTAGGTGGGAAAGGTTGAGTGTGGACGGTAGCGGATTTGGATTTGGCTCGGGCTGGTAGATAGTGTGCAGGAATAGTGAGGGGGTTGATAAAAGGGCGTGGGAGAGCGTACATTTTTTCTAGCAGTTTGTGGTCGGTTTTTTCAAGGGACAGGATGTGTTCTTTTATTTCTCCTGTTTCCATGAGAAGGGCCAGTTTTTCGGGGGATTGGGATGACGATTTGGTGGGTAGGGGATGAAAAAGGTCTTGATCAGTGGTGTCTCTGTACGAAGCAGTCATGAGACATGGGAAAGTATTTGGCAATGCCGTCCCAGTCGCCCTGAAATTGAGTGCTGTTGTGGCGACGTTGGCTCGTGACGTTTGCATATTCGTGGGTGGCGGCGAAAACGGTAGGTACGTCTGGTTGGTGCTAGTGTGCACTGGCGGTGCTGTCGGCGGAGTTGGCGACGGCAGTCCTTGCTGGCCGTATGGTGGGGAAGCCCGCGCAGTTGTAATTGCGGGTTGCAGGTGTGGTTGACGGAAGGGTTTTTTACATGGCAAGTGGAATGGCTGCATGCGTCATGATTTGGGCGCACGTCGGGACAATGACCCAGATTGCCACAAAACGAGCACATCTGGATGCTGTCACGGAAAAAGCAGCCTTGGGTGACATTCCCGAAGGCGAGTATGCAGAATGGTTCTCGTCTGCCAAAACTAAAGATGGCCAACATGATGGAGCCTAGGAGTCGTGCATGTAGAATTGGTGCGTCGTCTGAGGCGAGAAAATTTGGCAGATCGGCATTGGTGGTTGCCGGTCCAATCTATGTATAAACACGTTTACAGGGATGGGACAGTAGCGTATCGCATTGGATTTGTAGCAGTACCATACCGCATCCATCGCATCTGAGAAGGACAATTCGCTTGGAAGATACGTCGCATCCGATTCTCTAAAGCAGGGTAGATCGAGAACGCAAATGCGACTGCCTGAACGCATGCGGCGGCAGTCGAATCGTATTTGCAGAACCGAGGGATTGTGGGATGGCGCCCGCCGCGCTACCCACGAGTGCTGCTCGGGCTATTCGGAGCGGTTCACTCGCACGCGCAGCACATTCAGAAATTCACAGCACAACATGTCGTCCGTTTTCAATGCAATCTCCTCTGCACGCGCAATATTTTCCAGCCAAAAATCGTATCACTTTCTCGCCATAATAAGCGAGATGAGATGAAGCGCGCTGCTATATTCACATCGCAAAAATATTCAGAATATTTCTTTGCAAATCACGTAACAGAGGCAGGAGCTTGATTACCGGTAGAGTCGGCAGCAGCTGAGGTGCGACTGGAAAAACATCGAGGTGAGATACAACAAGGTAAGGTCTCGTATAAGCGATAATAATTCCTTCTTTTGAAATTGTGGTTGTGGCGTCTTTGTGCAATGTCCGGCGGTGTCCTTTTTCTTCCGCCAGGAACAGGACGAAGTAGACAAGAGCGGCGCGGAGCCCTCCATGGAGGCGTATTTCAAATAAGTGAACGCGATTAGGGTGCGCCGACCTAGGGCACAAGCGGCTCGCACCGGCGTTGAGAGTGACGAAGTTGCAGCTGACAAAAACGAGTCTGACAAGAACGAGGACCACTCTGGTAGCAACTGATTTCTGCCCTTGGTTGACAGGAAACATGGCACCGTATGTTCTATATTGTTTTATGTTTCAGGATATTTTTAAAGCCAGAAACTCCAACTGTTTTCTAGAAGCAATAAAGTAATGTCAGTGTTTCTGACCAGACAATGCAAATGGATGGTGGGCGCTCATACTCTGTAGGTGAGTGGGATTTTGCTGTTTTCTTGCTTCCACACAGACAGGACCGAGCCCTAGGACGACATGCTAGGCGCGACGCCATGTAAGTTGCCAAGAGTATTTCCTTCCACGCACGTTCTATGTTAACGAAAGTATATTTTCTTCCTCTTTTTCATGCAGTCATCGCCCATGATATATTACTATTCTTTGTAAAACCTGGTGCACACAGAATTTGCTACTTTCGAGAGTAAAGCCCGATATACATAAGCAGCACAGGCATAACATAACAGCTAGATGACTGGGTGGCAATATCTCACCAAATGTTTCTAGGTGGTTTGTTAAACTGCCTGTTTGCATCTTCATATTCCTTATTCATGCGCCTCAGGAATTGTGTAGTTAAATGCATTTGTTTACAACTACAAAATTCTGTTAATTCTCTGTTACAGGAAATGAAATATAGGTTACTGTTGCAACTATGTGTGCACAATAATAAGGTATAACAGATTTACGTGCAAGTCCGTAATAATTCGCCATTTTTTATACGTGTGTGTACACAAGCGTAAGGTGTAACGGATTTACGTGCAAGTCTGTGCCAAAATATTTTTGGCGTACACAAGTGTCCTAGTAATAGTAAGTGTAGTAGGCTAGAGCAGTCACGGCAAAGCTTTGCGCACACATTTCAAGCTTATTCATAAGGAAGTTTCTTTGCACGAAAGGCTTGTTTTGTTTGAATGCAGCAGCCAGCGAAACGACAGTCCCTCCAGCAGAACACGCAAATGTGCAGGAAAGGAAACAGGGAGCTTTACGAATTGCTGGCAGCACAGCACAAGAGAAACGCACAGCTGCTGGAGCAACATGCCAGCAAGCGTTTTGAACAACAGAATGAGCTGCTTGACCAGGAGGCTGCCCAAATGCAGCAAATGGGGATGACAATCACCAACTTATTCTTGCAACAAACGCAAATGATGTTGACAGCCCTCTTGAATATCCGCCCAACTGGGCTTATCGGCTTTGCCGTGCGGCAGGGTACCTCTGCAACGCCACATTGCACCTTTGCTGAATCCTCACCAGCTCAGCAGCAAAATAGTTTTGGAACTCTGCGGCAAGAGCCACGAATTAACAATGTGACAATAAAGCTGCGTTGCAATCGGCAATTTCGTATCAGCCTCATTCGTACCTTCGTGGTGTTTACTTTCATTGTATCTTACCCAGCTGCGCAAACTCCCATGCTTGTGAGAACATTTCAAAACTGGGTTGCTACAGAATGATGTCTGAGTGATTTTCTGTACATGATAACTGAAGATATCCTGCCACTACATGTTAACCTGGAATCAATGAAGTGGCACTCAGAACAAGAGCATTCGCAACTACCACTACGTGTTAAACTATTCATGGGTCTATTACAAGGCGGGTGGCTAGCTTCGTTATTGACAAAAATAGTACACACTTTGCTGCTTCTCTAACAAAAGGCAGCACTCTGACACGACCAAAGGTAAAAATAGGTTTGTTAACTCCGTTTATGTTCTTAGGAGCTTCCCTAAATAGGAATTGACGCATGCTTCGGTCAACGCTGATGATTGAGACGCTGCTGAATTAGATTGCTTGGTAAACATTTAGGGGAACCAAGAACAAACCTATTTAACTTTCACTTAGCAAAACAACAGACAGATGCCATTGTGGAGAAAATCTCCCTCCTGTACATGAGTTCTAACCGCAGCCTCGTCATTTTATGATATTTACGACAACCTCCACGACATGGTGATGGCCCACCAAACATAACAGGACGCATGCTTCAGATAACGGTGATCATTTAAACAGTGCTGGCTCCGATTGCATGGTAAACATGTAAGTGAAGCAACATAGAACCTGTTTACCTTGAACTTCGAAAAAAAACGGACACAAGCCCTCTTGGAGAAGCACTCCCTCCCTTACAAGGGTTCCAAACAGACCTTCTACATTTAATCTCATGTACGACAAACCCTAGATGACATGATGGCCGGAATAACATGAAACGGGACGCATGCTTTAATTAAGGCTGATGACTGAGACCCCGCTGAATCAGACTGCTTGGTAAACATTTAGGTAAAGCAACAGCAAACCTATTTACCTAGGAGTTGGCAAAAAAACACACAGAAACCATTGTGGAGAAAGACTCCCTGCTGTACATGGGTTCCAACCACTGCCCCTACATTTCATCACATTTACGAGAACCCTCCACGACATGATGCCCACCAAACATAAAATCGGACGCATGCTTCAGATAAGGGTGATCATTCAGACAGTGCTGACTCAGATTTCTTGGTAAAGATTTAGGTAAAGCAATATGGAACCTATTCATCTGGAACTTTGAAAAAATAAAAAAACCGACAAAACATTGTAGAGAAGCACTCCTTCCCGTATATGGGTTCCAACCAGAGCCTCTACATTTCATGACATTCACGACAACCTCCACGACACCATGGCCCTCCGAAAATGAAACAGGATATAATTCACATCAAAGGTAAGCTAGCTGCGCGAGCAAGGGTAGCATTGGGATACAACAAAAAAAAAGTATTGGGAGGCAAGGTAGACACTTTTCTATGTACATTCGGCGTGTCAATGGCAATTACAGAGGGTTTTGGTTTTCGGGCTTTATATTTTTTGAATGGCGGGTAAAAATCTGTTGCTATTTTCTAACTGATGTTCAGAGATGGACCGGGTATTTTTTTAAAATATTCCGAAAATTGGATTTTTTTGGGATAAATATACAGGTGTACTAAGTAATACACACATTGTATTTTAGAGGGTATTGTTAGCTTAACTCTAACAAGTCAAACTTTGTGTTTGTTTCAAGCTGATATTTATTTATTTATTTATGTCGGTACCTTCAATGCCCAGGGGGCGTTACAGAAGGGAGTGGGTTTCTTTTTTACAAGGTATTGAAAAAATATATATACAATAAGGGGAAAATACACAAAGCAAGAATAGATGCGATGCCTTAAAGGCAAGAGCGAAAAAGTAAACAAATCACAGGAGATAAAAACCATACATATACATACATACACACATATGCATACATATACATTAATATACACATACACGTACATACACACCGAGAAAAAAAAACATTTGGTGCGGAGGGAAATATAACTCAAAAGCTGGGGAGTTATACAAAGACAGTTGGGAAAAAAAGACTATGTAAGAAAATTCAAAAAACTTGATTATACACTGCACAAGTGACGTTCAACTGCCGAACGAAATGCGCGCGCATCTGTGATTGTAGCTATTGAAGTTGGCAGGCGGTTCCACTCATCTGATGTTTTTGGTATGAAGGAATGGAAGCACAGATTAGTACTACAGTGAGGGACGTTTACTTTGAAAGGGTGATCAACGCGCGATGATAAGTACGACGGGCTGGAAAGGAGTTCATTTTTTCGTTGTGGATTGAAGTGATAAATTTTGTGGAACAAGTTGAGTCGAGACAGCTTTCTGCGCACGGAAAGATTCGGCAGATTTAAGGTCTGTTTCATTGAAGTTACGCTCGCTTTGCGGTAATAGTTAGTTAGGATAAAGCGTGCACTACGGTTCTGTATGGATTCTATTGCGTTAATAAGGTAATCTTGTGCTGGGTCCCATACCGAACAGGCATACTCGAGTTTAGGGCGAATTAGGGTTTTGTAAAGGATTAGTTTCAGATCGGAAGGTGCCATAAAAAAATATACGGGGGTACATCAAGGTTTTTTTTGAAAATGCTCTCTAAAACTTGGTATTTGTTTATAAATAAATAGGCCTAGATGAGAGTAAGCAGCAATCATAACTCCTACGAAATCACTCGTTGGAGACTGGCCGTTTAAAGCCAAAATGGAAACACGCTCGCATTGCGCCAGCTCTCAAGCCGGGGAAAATTCCAACTGCCATCGAGTCGTACCGTCCCATAGCCCTCCCGTGCTGTGGAGGCAAGCTGGTGGAGAAGATGGTGCTTTACTGCTTAGACTGCGATCTGTCAGTAAGAAATGTATATAAACCACAGATGTCTGTTCTACACAAAGGTCGCTGCAGCATTGATAATGCCATCGCGTTTGCAACCAGCATCAAACAAGCCACGTACAGGCGGAACATCATCATTGCCGTGTTGCTGGACATCAAATGAGCCTACGACTGCGTAGCGCATGAAGCTATTCGCTCTGCAATGAAATCTTCAGGTATCAGAGGCCGGATGTATGCATGCTTATCAGACAAACTTTCCGATAGGTGCGTGTACATGTCAACAGACAGCGGTGACTCAGCACTATACAGCGTGAAACGAGGTGTTCCTCAGGGCGTGATCATAAGCCCCACACTGTTCAACATCTCCTTTATAGGCCTGGAGAAATGCTTGCCGCAGTCCGTCGAAATATCCCTGTATACGGACGACATGTGCGAATGGAGCTCCGGCTGTAAATGGCGTGTGCTGCGGTCGCGACTGCAGAGAGCAATTTATTTATTTATTTATTTATAAATACTGCTGTCCCATGCCTGGGACATTGCAGGAGCGGGTACAGAAAAAATCCAACAATAATACAAAGCAAACAGTGCGCACAAATTTTGTGGCTAACACGTAAAGTTCTTCCCGAACTCTACCGTCTCAATCAATTTTATTGCAGCGTTCTTGGCCACACAAGAATTAGAAATATTGGCAAGCAAATGTGCTGCGTTGGTTATTACGAAGAGAGACCTCAGGCACTACGGGCTCACTGTTGGAGGCAATGTCATCCAATACGTTTCCAACCAGAGGTTTCTGGGGGTGAGATTCGACAGGTCGCTCACATGGTCATCTCATGTCCGCCATCTCAAGGAGAAGCTCTCATCAATCGCCTGCATATTCCGTATGCTCTCCAGTTACTACGCCGGTTGCTTTGTAAACTCTCTCCTTCGGCTGTACGAAGCACTCTGCGTTGGTTTTATCCGCAATAGCTTCTCCGTATTTATTCATCTTTCTAAAGGAACGATGAACGCTCCAGAGTCCATAACAGCGCAGATATTAAGGACCTGCATAGGTGTCCCGAGAACTACCTCCACGGCGGGAAAAATAGATGGAGTGCCAACACCTGTCACCGTTGGCTCTCGGCACGCAGGAGCTTTTCGCGTGCGACGGCGGATTGTGGCAAAGCAATGTGATCACCCTTTAGTGCCAAGTTCGGTCGCTAAAGTGCGTGACGTCCTGCCGGATCATTACCAGCCACCAGCTCTTCGTCTGCATCCCCCCTGGATGTTCCCAGCCATAAAAATAGCGACCGCAGTGCCCGGAATTTCAAACAACGAGCATATTCAGCGTGCCGCTCTGCGGTTTTTTGCCCTTGAATATATCCACCACACATGCGGAGTACACAAAAATTTGTACACTGACGGATCGGTGTCATCCACATCATCCACTCTCGCAGTGTGGATACCTTCACCTCGCACCACCCTCAGTGCCCATTTCAGCCACAAAACCTCAAATACGGCTACCGAACTTGCAGCTCTGCGGGTTGCCCTGGCTCATATCATCGAGCAGCCTGCACGCGTGTCGGCCATCTTCACGCACTCTCGGGCTGCACTGTAATGTTTGGCGTCTTTACCGAAAGATCAGCTTGTGCTTGATGTACATTCTTTGCATCATCTACTTTGCATGGACGTCATCAAATAACCCTCCAGGGGCGTCCTGTATATTGCGAAATAACTGAAAATATAAATGGGGACGCTGCAGCATTCATAGCGCATAACCACCGTAGACCAGTCGTACCGGTACCGTTTTCCCGGAAAGATGCCTCAGCACTTGCATTCAGAGGGGCATGGAGCGTGCAGCGATCGATTTGAACAGTTGCATCCCATCATTACGCTCCTCTACTCTATTGACCGCATTTTAACTTTCGCATGCCGCCTAGACAATCGAAGCACAATGAAGCAATACTCCACTGTATGCGATTGAACGTCGCATACTACCGTTACAAAATCAACCATTCCACCTCGCCACTATGCCCGCAGTGTGATGTGCATGAAGATCTGAAACCCGTAATATGTGACTGTGCGCGATTTAGTATGCAAAGAGTGTGTCTTGCAATGTCTCTGGGTGAGCTGCTCTCCACAGGACTAGAACTGAGGGACGTTAAGGTCCCTGGAATTCTTCAAAACGTGCCGGTCATGCTACAAAAGCTTTATTGACCTATCTAAAACCCGCAAGCCTTTATTGGACTTCGTGAATAGCTAAAATCACGTATTCTCCTCTTCATCATTACAATTATCATTGTCACCGCATTCATCTGGCGTAGCAAGCCAGGTGGCTTAGATCGACTCATCGTCAGACTCATTAGAGATTGTTTTCTCTCTCTCTCTCTCACTCTCTCTCTACCTATCTATCTCTCTCTCTCTCTCCACTCAATGATACAATTTATTCACAAAAAGCTGGTCATCAATTTTTACTCACCCTTGTTTACCTAGATGATCTTGCGCAATACGTCGGTCTTCATGCAAGACCTGTCTAATCGCTGAACGTATCTCAACTGGGAGAAAGTTCTCTCCGCCACACAACTTTCATTAGCTGGGCACAATAATATCAATGCTCCAGGATTTGCCAGCCTGAGTTAGCGAGCGGTAGATACATGCGGTAGATAGGGACGTTGGCAGGGCGTGTAATGCGAGGTCAAGATAACTGTTGGTCATTAAGGGTAACAGAGTGCATCCCTAGAGAAGACAAGCATGGCAATAGGCAGCAGAAAGTTAGATCGGTAGATGAGATTAAGAAGTTTGCGGAGATAAATTGGACGCAGTAAGTACAGGACCGGGACAATAGAAGAATAATGGGAGAGGCCTTTGCCCTGCAGTGGGCGTAGATAGACTGGTGGTGATGATGATGAGGTACGTTACAATTCTCAAAGTGTTTCGAAGCTGTGTTAGTGGGACTTGCTTCAAGCAAGTACTGGTTGAGAACGGTGGACCTTAGGAGTACGATTGTGCAGACCGCTACCTTGCAAGGTCCATTCACGGAGAAATCAGGTTTAACCGGATTCTCCTGAAAAATATTCGGGGTGTAAGGAGCGTGTAAAAGATGCTTCTACCCGAAAATAGAAAACCTTACAAGTACATAAATAACAGGTGCGTTATGATACAAACATACAGCAGAACAAATCTAGCAGGTCCCCAAAGCAACACACTTTGTGTCCCCGCTAACTATGCCATAAGCCCACATTCACAAACCAAACGGCTGTCTCATAAATGGGTGGTGCAGCATGCAGCCATTGAACAGTATTTCTAATATGCAGCAGAGCGCAAAGGAAATTCCTGTTCATGGTAGTACCGCAATAATTCTCGAACATCACACACAGAATTGGTGACTCGAAGCCTAGAGGAAGGCTGCTCGTACATGCCCTGCTCACTTTCCTGGACATCTGCCATCCAAGTGTCCTGAAAATTTTCAGAGAGTTCATTTCACTGAAATTGTAGAGAATGCAGGCTGTCGCTACCCCCGTTGGCACGAACGTGTAGTTGATGTCAGCTCGCTTTAGAATTATGGGCCACCTTCCCTCCAATCTACCAAAATCACATTCAACAACATAGGAACCCGAGATGTGGTAGGTACTGAGAGATTCTCCCTGCGTAGAAAGTCTACCTGGTGGTGTTGCATACCTTTTTAAGAACCATGGTAGAGGAGGGTAAGCAAAATGACCCAGCAGCATCAGCGGGATTTGAAGGCCATGGAATGCCATGTCACCCTTTGGAAGCCACTTCTCACTTTTGTGATACAATGTTGACAGCCTCAGGGCAGGGGCATCCTACACGCTTCCAGGATCTTTGCTCGAGATGCTTCGAAACCTGCAAATAATACAATTCATCAAAATAAAATGCCACCGTTCCTTCACTAATCATCACTTGTAATATGGTGCAATGACGTTAAAGGGACACTGAAGTGAATTTGTCAAGCTCCCGTTTTTGCTTGCACTGTGTAGACTGGCTCAAATTAGCACACTTTTCATCGTTTATCCGGTTGAGAAATCGGTGATTATTTTACAAAGCGCGAAAGAAGAAAAACTACCATGCGCGGTTTGCGGCGGCCGCACAAACTAAGCTGTGACGTTGGGAGGAGGGGGCGCCGTGATTGGACGATGCCCAAGGTTAGCAATCAAACACGTTTCGGTTTCGGTTTCGGTCTGCAAAACAACATGTTTGACATTCGATGGCGTCGTTGGATGGGCATTCTCAGTATTCCAGTTATCGTAGTACCGCGCTTCTGCCATGTTGTCGGCTGTAAAATGCATAAGATAAGCCTCCTAGGACGGCTTGGAATCATAGCATTCTATCTGAGGCCTACGCAGTGCATAAACGCCCTCCGCGTCCCCGCAGACGCTCAAATGCCATGCGCTTTTCCCCTATATTTGGAGGTTGCCTCACTCATGCCTGTATCGCAAAAAGCATGTTCTCACCAGGCCAAGGGTCTGTTGATTGTGGCCTGTGCCCACTGCCCGCAAGCAGTCGGTGGTTATGGCAACATCACGCCAACGAGAACTCGCTAGCGCGGCAGTGCCAGCCTGCGCGAATTCTGTGGACTAGTTCGTGGAGCAATGAACGTTGCGGCCCAAAAAAGGTGAACTCAGTATAGAAAACATCGGCGAAAAACGAAAAAGTTAACTAATAAAAAAAAAAGGTTGTACCCGCGGCGATTCGAAATTGTGACTGGCAAAACACTTGCGGTGACATACCTAGCATACCAGACTTTTTTTTTATTGCCTGACTTGGCATAACACAAAAGTTACATGCTCAACCAACAGGTTGATGTAATAACACCCTGCCATACTTTAAGCAGGCAGTTAACATTTGTGCACTTTCATCACACATAAATCGTTCATGATTCTCGCTACATCATCATCACACCACTGCGCTGCGCGCACTTCTCTAAGCTTACAACATTTTCAATAAACTAATTTACCACAGGCATAGCGTCCATGTCATTGTTACGTACTGCCATTCTGCTCCTCCATATGGCGTGAAGGCCGAGCAGGAAAAAAACATCGTATGGTATGACATCGTCTTTTATGTCAAGGTAACGTATTCCATCTACTGTTAGTGGCAGATCTTTGTGGAAGGTTCGTTGGAGGACATCCCAAAAAAACACCGCGTCCCAGCAATCCACAAAGACATGCTGTACATTTTCTGGCTTTTTACAAAGCCTACATTCGTAGCCCCATGGCAAATACATTCCCTTTTCATGCATCCATGTCAAAACTGGCAGGGTATGTGTGTGTAACTTAAAGAAAAAGTTTTTACCCCCCCCTGTTACTGGCATACGCTTAAATCTTTTAAGGACGTTGTTAGTATGAGCTCCGCGGTAAAGCCCCCTGTACATAGGTTCCGGGCATAAAAGTTCAATAACATCACAATACAGACGTTTGCGCGTTACCTGAGTCAAGTAGTCTAGTGTAAATTGTGCGTTCAAAAACCGGAAAGACGACACAACTTCGCGTAAGTACCCACTAACAGCGTATCGGAATGTTCGTATAAATGGGTGACACTGGTCGCGTACAAACAAAAACCTTGACACTAACTGTTTTACAAACAGATTAGGCAGTCCCACGCCCCCACCTTGTAACTTTCTAAACAAGCTGCTGCACTTTGTTCGTTGAAAAGACGATTGCCATACAAATACTGCAAACATCCGATGAAATATCTGAATGTTTGCTCTCGTACAGAACAGTGCCCGCATGACGTACCATAATTTAGCAAAAAGAAACATGTTTCATATGGTCGCTCTCGCAAAAATGGATGCGTGACGGCCTGCCCATGCAGCTGTCTTCGGCACCTTTGACTTCGGCACCTTGTTTTTTTCTTTGTCTGGAGGAAACTGGTAGCATAGGGCTAAGGAGCGCTTTCTGATTTTATATTTAGATTACGTAATGCTACTCCACAGGGTATGTAGTCACCTAAAAACCATATTTACGCAATAATTCTCCATGAAGAGTAAGAACCAGTTGCTGTATTTTGGCTTGAACCTATCTGAACTGAACTACTCAATGCCACAGTTATCCGTAGCTTTAAGATGTAATCTGCAGCTACAGAACACTTTTCCAGGTCTGGAGTCCAGTAAAACTGATTGATTGCAAAGCAGAAAAACCGATAAACTTAGTCCTCGATCATCAACCACAGCCTGCATATTATAAGATGCCCACATTTGGCGGTTGATGAAATCGCGATAGCCTTTTGCTTTAGGCTGAATTGGTGGGAGGGTACCGTCAATGGAGCCGAAAATTTGTGCTATGTGGCACATGTTTTCAAATCTTCCGGCAATGGCTGCTGCTTCTTCTGCCGACGGTAAGCACACTACTCCAGCAAGGTTGTTTTCACCATGGCACTGCAGAAGATCTGATTACAGTTTTTATCAGTATTCTCGTGGACGCCGCACTGGTTTGTTACAACCCTGTATGAAGCGCAGCTGCCCATTATGTACAGGCCTAAGGCCACCCTCTTTTCAAGAGTGACGGGTGATCGCACACATCTTGGCTTTGGTGAAATTAAGGGTGCCATCATCGACCCAACATTCACAAATGAGGCACGTGTCATCCTAATGTTTCCTCTCCAGTCTTTGAACTGCGTCAGCACAACGCGATGCCACCACTCAGTTGACCGGGGTTTCGCCCACACGGTCTTTCGCCGCTTCTTGTTGTAGCTTGAGACACCTGCCACCTAAAAGCGTAGAATGAAAAATAAAAGCATTAAATAATACTAGCCGTCTGAATTTCCGTCACGGCGACAACACATAGTCGAGGAAAAAAGACAAAACGATCGCCATGCGACTAAAGCGGCGGAAATAACGTCGCTTCGTCGCAAGCGGGAACAGGTTTTTAATACTACGCTGTACCAATTAACGCGGACAAGCTGAAAGAGAAAAAGGGTAGCTACTGACCGGCGCTACTGTCATTTTGAGAACGGGGGTCGCACCCCCTATACGTTATATATACTCTGAATAAAGAAGCAGCCGTTGGAAATGCCAGCCACGGTGGTCGACAGCTAGTTTGAACAGCGAGCATGCCGCAGCGCCGATTGCGCGAATGGCGGCGTGGTCGACAGCTCTCGTTTGAACAGCGAGCATGTCGCAGCGCGAAGTGCGCGGATGGCGCCGTGGTCGACAGCTAGTTTGAACAGCGAATCTCAGCGCGGAGTGCCGCGGATGGGTTCATTCTAGTTTGATAGCACGAGGCTAGCCTAACTCCTGAACTCTGTTGCTGCTTTCGGTACATCAGCACCTTGCCTTGCCATGTTTGCACTAAAGGCGTCTCATATATGGCATCACAAGCGAACACAGAAACTATTGATTTAACATTAGGGGAATCAAAATGCTCACCTTGCAATTGCTCCCATACGGCGACAGTCGCATCCCCCAGGCGAGTCGCTTGCAGTGGGGCCTGCACATACTGCGAGCGTATAGGCCTCCTGCGCGGTCCAGGGAGGGTTCCGAAACCGACTTCCGGGCAGTACTTCTGTGTAGTACAAAGCTGCCGGGGTCCCATAGGACCCCGTGTTGACACAAGCAAATTGAGCTCGATATTCCCTATTGTTTTGTGACATGGCCTCCAACCCATCACCGGCGCATCCTGTCTCGTCCGGCGATAAATTTGGCATCAGGGAAGAAAGCTTTGCAGCTATAAATACGTTTACAGCGTCGGCGAAAGTGCAGGGACGGTGACGGCGCTCTGCCACTCGCTGATTCACCGATCGATAGTCGCATCAAGTGAAAGCTTCTTGTTGATGCTAATACACTTAGTGAGAAGAACGTTTCAACTACAGCCGATCAAACAAGGAGAATAAGGCAATCTACGATAATCGCGCGCAAAAGCAAGGGAGTCTCGCGGACCACACGCTGGTCCGCTAAGGTGAGCCGTGCTCTTGCCCACCTGCGCTTTTACGCGTTCGTTTTCAATAAACACCACTGGTTTGCGTCATCGTTGCGAATACAAAGTGGTAGGACTAACTGAGTGGCCGTTTTGATTCCTTGCTTGTTCTCACTTTGTTTACGCTCTTGCATCATATATCCCCAGTTTGCACTTAACGGAAAAGAATAAGGGTCGGCAACGTATTCAGGTGTAGTAGCGAGTTGCATGAAGTCGACATGGTGGAGGGCTATTTGGCAAATTAGGTGGGAGGGAGGAGCGGGCTTTAAAGGTAAAGATAAGAAATTCAGCGGATTAGCAATAATATGTGACAATATTCTGGCAAAGTTTCAATATGGGGAATAATGCAGGTGGAAGCGATCAATTTCCTGTCGTTGTCTCCCGTCAAACACTATTTAAGGTCAGAACTGTCGTGTCGCCATCCAGATTGTTAGTGACGGGGGGGGGGGGGGATGGCAGTTCTGACGACGTACTGGGTGCCGTATAATACAGCCCTGCAGGCCACATTTGGCCCGCGGGCTGTAGATTGCCGATCCCTGCTGTAGATATAACCAACACAGTCAGTGACGATCGGATATGTAAATATTTGGGCCGCGCGCAGTCTATGTGGCTGTGTTATGTTATGTAACTATAGTATTACACATCTCTGCACTAGCGGACATGGGATTTGCTGCTTGTTTTGCGTCCTCTAGTTGCGCTTAATTTGTTTATTTGACGCTATTGCCTCACCTACTCACCTGTATATATATACCCTGCCGTTAGTAAATTGTATGTCGTAAAATGTTAAGCAGCGATTATTTATTTTGCGAAAATACAAAACAATCATCCCACTCCTTTTCAAGGCGATGCCAGGCCAGCACTGTCAGCTGAGTCGGCTGCGCTTCTCGCACCGTCTTGCATATGCTACCGCTGAAGCAACCATTTACATTAGGAGAATTCTCTGTTTATGGAATATTTTTGAACTGTTTGCTTGTCAACGGTACGCAAGAATTAAAAACGATAAGGATCGTCAGGAAGGTAGACCACCCGACTTGGGGATACTGTCCCACATCGCTAAGATAGCGACAGCTCGCTCAAGAGAAAGCCGCTAAATCGGCATGTTGTAGCAGATATTATTTCGTTTAGCCTGGGCAGCAACTTTAAGGTCAGTTTATTCAGTATGCAGTCACTTAAGCGCATCACAATAGGATTGAATTAAGTACAAACAACTTTCGTTCTGGCTTGTAATTGAAAACACCTGGAGGGCGGTGGGGGGCATCAGCTTTTGTACTACCCAGAGGCGTCGGCCACTAGGGGGGGCTGCATGTCGCCAAAACTCCAGCCCAGGAGCACTATACAGTGGCGACGCTGTCGATAGGCTCCTGCACTGCAGTTTGCCGGCATGCAGCGCCCCTTCAAATTCGACTCGTCTGGGTAGTACAAAAGCAGACGACCGTCAGCGCCCTACAGGTGTTTTCAATTACAAGCCACAGAGAAGGTTGGTTGTACTTAGAATAATCGCGTTGTGGCTTGTTTAACTGACTACATACTGAATGAATGAATGAAACAGCCTTTAGAGTAGTCGCAGAGGCTAAAAAAAATAACATTCGCGACAACAAGCGGATTTATCGGGTTTTTTTTTGAGCGAGCTGTCGTGGTCGTCGCGAAGTGGGACAGTATCGCCATGTCGGGTGGTCTGACTTCCTGACGACAATTATCTTTCTTTCTTCTCCAGTGCAGTAGACAAAGAGAAGTTCACAAGTAGCATAAACACAGAACGCTGTTCATTCTATAGCGTAAGGTAACTGCAAAAGGTTGTTTCAGCGAAGCATGCAAGCGGACGCAAGAAGCACAGCCCACTCAGCTGGCACTGCTGCCCTGCAGGCTGGTTTAACATTCTTGGTTAACATTTTACACTGCAAGGTTTAAGAAGGGCAGGGCATACATGTATACTGGCGAGTAGGTGAGGCTAGCGTCAAATAAACAAAATTACGCGCAATTAAAAGACGCAAAAAGCCCAAAATTGCACGTCCGCTGCCTGCAGAGATGTGTACTTCTCTATTTAGGTAACATAACACAGACTTATACATGGTACGCGGCCAAAATATTTACATAAGATTGTCAGTGACTGTGTGTTCAGTGCAGGGGTCGTCGCTAACAATCTGAACGCCGACACGCAGGTTTGGTGCTCAAATAGGATTAGACGGCGAGAACAAGAACATAGAATTTATAGCTTCCAGTTGCATTGCCCCCCATCTTCACACTTCGCCAGGTTATTGTAAGATATTACTGCTAATTCATTGAATTTTTTCGGTTTGCGTTCAAAGCCTCCCTCGCCCTCCCACCCAATTTGGCGTTCAGCCCTCAGCCGTGTCGGCTTCATGCAACTCTGCCCCACAACACAAAACGTTGGTGACCCTTAGTCTGTTACGTGCGAAAATGGAATATATGACGCAAGAGCGTAATTAAACAAAGTGCGAACAAGCAACAAAAGAGAACGGCCACTCAGTTCGTACTACCACTTTGTTTCACGGCCACTACTTTCGGAATCACAAAACACATATCACACTTCTGACGCTCGGTGCGTTTTTTCACCGAGCCACGCAATAAAACGGCAAACTAGCGCAGCACCATGTATTCTTAGTGGCAACGCAAACCAGCCGTGTTTAATGAAAGTGAATGCATAAGTGTGCCGGTTCACAAAATCACGGCCCACCGCACGAGCCTACTGTACGAGAGACTCACTGACTATTACGTGCGACCATCGCCGATTGCGTTACTGTTCCTTTTTAAGCGGCTATTGTTGAAGAGTCCTTGTCAACAAGTCCTTGTCAAAGAAGAAGCCTTCACTTCAAATTTTCCTTCATACGACCATCGATGAGTGAACCTAGCTGCGAGTGGCAGGACGCCGTTACACTCCCGGCACTTCGTGGACGCTGTAAACTCATTTAGCGCTGCAAAGCTTTTTTTCCCTAATGCCGAGTTGAACGCCGGAATAGATTGGACGCGTCAGAGATGGGCTGGAGACCATGTTGCAAAACAGTCGGCTGTATCGAGCTCACTTCTCTTCTATCAACAGGGATCCTATGGGACCCCCTCCCGAACTTTGTACTACGCGGAACTACTGCCGAAAGCAGGTTTTGCAGCGCTTCCTGGGCAGCGCAGGAGCCTCATAACGCGACAATGCAGTGGCGTAGAAAAAGAGGTGGAGATTCGTCCATACTGCCTGAAGAAACATAACTTGCAGTCGAAGAGCAGCGTTAACGAACATTCTCGCGCGTACCAACGTCGCGATGAACGCCAAAACACACACAGCAACTTGTACGCTACCGCAAACTGGTAAACAGTGGAATAGGAGACACGGCGGCGCTAGTCTCCAATGTGGATGCATGTAAACGCAAACCCGTGGTATTTACCCAATTCGACCAACCAATGCGATACGCTACTGCCCCATATATGTGAACGCGCTGTATGAAACCACGAGTGTCGCCCGGTGGAGACTGCAAATATGGCTGAAGGTCGTAAGTAATGGGGTTGAGTTGGATGGGAGTGGTGACGTTTAACACGACTGCCCATGCCTCGTACGGTGTGCTGGCGATTATTATTTTTTGCCGGGTCAGCATTTGTACGATGACGAATTGCTGGAACATGGTGGATTGAATGCCACTACCGGTTTGTAGGCCGTTCGTGGGGATTGAATCGGTCCAGGCAGACAGGTTCAGGCCGGTGCGGGGGCACTAGACGATTGTATAGTAGTTTTCTGGCTGACAAAGTAAAACGAGTTATTTTGGGCTGTGGTATTGCGCAGCTTCGACCAGTTGAGTCTATTAGCTTTTTGACCAGAGAGAATTTGATGTTTCGGCGTGGCCGTTAACAGGAATCACATTGCCAAAAGGATATGAGGGTGCTTAGGGGAAAGAAATAATGTTATTTCACTTTGTTTGGTTTGAGATGCGCCCTTAAGCAGGGAAAGAACGACTGAGCGAGTTACGATGGATGGTTTAACAGGTTAAGCAATTTACTGTGTGGTTTAGGTGGATGACTGCACAAAACATTGTGGACGACTGGTATTTGAGTGAGCGAAAAACGTCATTTCTTGAATAGCTAGCAAACAAGGAACAAAAAAAAAATAAAAGCCACGAATGAAGAAAACAAAATAAATGCGAAGCAGTTGCAAAAGTTTGGGAGTACCATCATCCCGCTGTGGGGACAAACCGGCTGATGATGATGATCGATATAAGAAAAATAATACTGACCGGATTTATATTGATGATAACTATCAATTAACGGGTCTAATTAAAGTGAAGATTTAAGATAACAGTGCCAATAAAAATGATTTCAAATCCACGCTGTTAAGGTAGTTTGAAAGGAAAGCTTTAAATGACACGCACAGCAATTCCACTTGCAACGTCTCTTGAATTCCACACACGGCTCTACAAATATTGAAAGGAGAGATTGAGCCAGCCGTTACTTGGAATTCGCGGGGGCGGTGTCCCGAACGCAGCAGCGTCGGCCGCGGCCGGGCTAGCGCGGTGGACGCCACCGCCGTAGCACGGCCGTGCATCGGCAGAAAGAAAACGGAGAAGAGCGGCATTCGAAGGGTGAAACAGCGTAACCCAGTCATCCTGATGTGCTAGCTCGGGGCTAGACCATAGCGTGACACAAGCCAACACGCCGAAACAATTCGGCGTGTGAGCTAGTTAGTTTTGTAAGTTTAGTAGGTTAGTAAGTTTAGTAAACTAGTTTGTTTAGTAAGGCGGAGAAATGCGCGAAAGCTGAGAAAACTTTCATAGTCGCTATTTATCAAGGCAAGGTGCTCCTTTCACCTTTGGTAATACCTATTGAAACACAACCGAATTGGTATTCATCAATTTGCAAAACGGAGTCCGATTCGTGGCAAGCAGTGCGCAAAAGGTAGCGTATTTCTAACGGAAAGATGTCTGTATGTGGTCGCTACATTTTGTTTCCCGCCCTTCGAACCAATCGTAAAGGTATCTTTGCCGTACGACCATTTAATTCCGTCCGGTCCGGGCTATACAGGATGTGCTGTTAATTAGGCCGTGTGAAGGAAGCGTGCAATGGTCGCGAAGCTGTGCCAAAACATTCCCAAAACAGCCGCCGCTAAAGCAGACGACGAAGCCGCACCGCCGATGCGGCCGGCTGTGATCAGGCACCTCCACGCAAGGAACGCTGGGTAAATTCGCCCCGCCTTCTACAGTGTGCTCCGTGAGTGAATCCCCCCTCTCTCGCCCCGCCACGCCGCCCCATCCACCGCATTGGGTGTTTGTGGTCCCGCACGCCGCGAAAGAACCGTTGGCTGGAACAGGTAGAAAGCTTTGCTCTAAAAAGCCAACTTCCACATATGTATATATCAAGGTTGGTGGAAAAATAGCCACGTCGTAAGAAGAGAAAAGATACGTCGATGGTAGACGCTGAATAGCGTCCACTGTGGTCAAGGTGTCCATCGGGAATGCGTGAACGTGTCCGTCCAGCGTGTTGAAACAGATGGGTGCATCGTCGTGAGTCACATAAGATGGATGTCTAATGATTGCAACTCATCGTTTCGCCTTTAGGACGTCCCAAAGAACACACAACCCCGTGAATTCTTTAAAGAAGCCATGAAGAGAAAATAAAACTTCGTGTAATTTGAAACAACTAGGATTCAGTATCTCAATCAGCCTCACTACAGCCCCAAAAGATGTTTATGGCGAAAAAAAGCAAGGAGTGTTTAAAAACTTTCAAATGTTGCGCCACAGTGACGTGTTATGAGCACGAATGACGTCATACGGGCCAACAATAAAACATAATTTTCAGTGCGTTACCTGCACGTTAGCATTTAAGTGATGCGGTCAAATGGAACTAGAGGCCCCATTACAGACGTCCAGTCATGTGTTGTCGCGACAGGTGAGTTATGCGGCCGGCAATCGCACAAAGTTCCGGGACGTCATAAAAAAAGTTGCGGGAAATTGGCTAGGGAGTCACGGCTGCTTGAAACGTTTCCTTTAATATCTCCGGTATTTGTTCGAAGATTGCGCTGATATTGGTATCACTGTTATCCGGACTAAGCAGTGTTTCTAATAAAACCAACTTGTATTTTGTCTTCATGACTCCTTTAAAGGGAAGAAACGTTTCTCATTACCCGAGCATTTGTTTTTACACTTCAAAGTGGGAGCAGAAAACCGAGGAAAAATTACTGGTCTGCTTCTGATTCCTTCTTTCGAAATATTGTTGAAAAGTCTGCGCAAGAAGCCGCCTGGCAACAGATATCATAAGGGCATGTCCAAATATATTTTTAGCACCATCCCCACAGCGAAAAAGAAGTTTCACACCTGGGTCGCCTTCCTCGAATACCAATGAGACTTACTTACTGGCAGACTAATCTAATTGGCAGACTGTTTCGGTTTTGATACTTCCCTAGCTTACTAGACGCTTTTCGAAAAGTAGACGACAGCGAATGAGGGTCTCAATAAGAATGCGATAAGCCTGCAAACTAGCCTGCCCCAAGCAGTGTAGTTCGAAGGCTTACACTGGCTTGGCCGGCCGCAATTTCGCAAAGGACCACCTCCATAGAGTACAAAACCAGTGAAGAAGCCGTAAACGAAGGGACGAACGACGCCCGGTTGTGGCCGCCGGCAGCCGGCTGCAAACAAATGCCTCTTCGGCGGAGATCTGCTCCGCTGGTGACCTGTTGGGGAGAGACGGTGGAGAGGGGCTGAACAACGGTGTGATAGAAGCCCCTGGGCCTACCATATTTCGAGTCTACAGTAAATCAGGCTTTTCTACTTTGGCTCTCCACTATGTGCGTAAAAATGTTTTTCACGTAGCGCTGCTTCTTTTCTCCCTCACGTGGACAAAAATAGACATGAATTTTCATCTCCGGCCAGAAATTTGCGCTGAGCCGACATGGCACGGGAAGTGAACGGTATGAATGAGGAATCGTCTGCTATTCCTGCTGTCAGCACAGTGGCACGAAACAAGCGCACAGAAACAACGGATAGAATGATTTTCCTAAAATATTTTCATGAACCAGGAAACAAAAACTAGGCATTTGTAATCAAACTGCAGCGTAATCAAAAATTTAAACGCGACAAAAAAATGTACCTCTGCCTATGTGCGTTAAATAAAATCTTATTTTCTATTGGAAAGTGCGCAGATTTCGCAGCACTCTTTCCAGTAGAGCCAACCTTAGGGGTTCACCCGTAGATCAAGGTTTTCGTGGTCTCACCTAGGAATTCCAACGTTATTTCTTCTTTGTAGGTCATATTTAACTTCGCTGATGGGCTGGTCTTTATGGCTTGTAGCCATAGAGGAGAGAGAGAGAGAATAACTTTATTGTGTGCCCGGTGGGAAAAGGAAGAGGTTGGAGATCCTCCTCGGTCCTCTTCCCCTTTTTAGGCGGCAGCCAGGAGTCCTTGGACCCCGGCGGCGTCTTCAGCCATCCGGACGAGTTCGACTTGAACTTCGGGATCGGAAATAAAAACGTTTTTTTCCCCCTCACAGTTTCACGCTGAAATATTTTTCTTACGCCCGCCCGTGCTTGTGGTAGCCGTGTGTAGGCACAGTACGCTAATCCGTTCATCTTCACCATGCTGCGTTCGCCGAGCGCGCAGTGAAACAGGACGCCATTTTCACTCAACTCGCGGCTACTTTGGGTGCAAATTTCACTCGCGACGCCATCTACCCTCGCGAAATGTAAACAAACGGAGACAAAACCGACAAAACGGTTTCCACTGAATACGCTAAATGTTGGCAGCTGCTCAAATTCATTTATAGTTTTTGCGGGAGGTTTGAACCTCATCGTTTACCCGTGCGCGACGGCCTATGACGTGGTGTCGAACAGTTAGAGTTTTCCATAAAACCCACCCAATAGGAACAAAGATTATTTTTAAGAACATTACGTGTTTTAACAAGATACGCAATAGCTGGACCGCCCGTGGGTATACCTAATTCGTTTGTACTTGTAAATGCTGCCCAATAGTTGTCCGGAAACAAATTTTTCTGTATTGAATTAGCACGCCTACAAAAACGCGGGCAGGAGTTTTTTTTTTTTACTTACACTTCTTTGGTCATGGAATTTTGTTCCGTTTGCCGACGCTCGCGTAGCTCTTAGCATCTTTTGGGAGTTTATGCAACCGCATGCCTCCCCCTACAAGCCCATGTTATAGCAATACCTACAATACCTATACTTATATGTTAGCCCATACCTGTAGCTATTGCGATACCATACCTATAAACAGAATCTCCCGACTGAATGGCTGACTGACTGATTCCCTCCTTCACCAACGCCCAACCAAAAACTGCTTTCCCTGGACACTTGCACTTTGGGGAGTACATTCGTGTCATGACGTAGGGCCTCAGTAGGGCGGGATTTTTCGTATGGTTAGGCTCTTTTCTTTTTTTTTTACTACGGTTAATGAAGTGAACATTTTTTTAATATACAGAAGAAAGAAAGAAAAACACGCGCCCAGAGTGGGGACCGAACCCACGCCTTTCGATTAAATGTCGAATGCCTTACCAATTCGGCTATCTGGGCGACTGTGTTCTCCTTCACTTTCTGGGCTATTTATATTTACTAGAAGTGTATCTGACACTTGAGGGTGCTAGCCAGCGCCACTCTGACTACACGGGGAGAACCCCCGGGGCGTGACTCCAACGTCTACAGCCTGTCATGAGCGGGTAACTGGCGGGCAGCCCTCTTAAGCTACCTAGGCATCAAGGCTGCCAGAACCGAGACCCTCGCTAGGCTTTCGCAGAATAATATAGTAAGGAAATGAGGGGCTCGTTGAGGAAATACAGAAAGATAGGTCAGCAGTCTACGACGCCAAAGGAGGCATAGGGGTGTGGTTAGGCTCTTTTCTTTTTTTTTTTACTACGGTTAATGAAGTGAACATTTTTTTTTAATATACAGAAGAAAGAAAGAAAAACGCGCCCAGAGTGGGGACCGAACCCACGCCTTTAGATTACATGTCGAATGCCTTACCAATTCGGCTATCTGGGCGACTGTGTTCCCCTTCACTTTCTTATCTATTTATATTTACTAGAAGTGTATCTGACACTTGAGGGTGGTAGCCAGCACCACTCTGACTACACGGGGAGAAGGGGACCTGCTTTTCAACCCACGGGGCGTGACTCCAACGTCTACAGCCTGTCATGAGCGGGTAACTGGCAGGAAGCCCTCTTATGCTACCTAGGCATCAAGGCTGCCAGAACCGAGACCCTCGCTAGGCTTTCGCCGAATAATATAGTAAGGAAATGAGGGGCTCGTTGAGGAAATACAGAAAGATAGGTCAGCAGTCTACGACGCCAAATCGAAAGGCGTGTAATCGAAAGGCGTGGGTTCGGTCCCCACTCTGGGCGCGTGTTTTTCTTTCTTTCTTCTGTATATTAAAAAAAATGTTCACTTCATTAACCGTAGTAAAAAAAAAAAAGAAAAGAGCCTAACCACACCCCTATGCCTCCTTTGGCGTCGTAGACTGCTGACCTATCTTTCTGTATTTCCTCAACGAGCCCCTCATTTCCTTACTGTATTATTATGCGAAAGCCTAGCGAGGGTCTCGGTTCTGGCAGCCTTGATGCCTAGGTAGCATAAGAGGGCTTCCCGCCAGTTACCCGCTCATGACAGGCTGTAGACGTTGGAGTCACGCCCCGGGGGTTGAAAAGAAGGTCCCCTTCTCCCCGTGTAGTCAGAGTGGCGCTGGCTACCGCCCTCAATTGTCAGATTTTTTTTTTATTTTTTTATTTATTTACCCTCAGGGCCGGAAGGCATTACAGAGGGGAGTGGTTACAATCTACAATACAAACGTAAAAAAAAAAGCAGTCAGTTACAATATAAACGCAAATAAAGCAATCATTTTGTTATATAAAGATACATTCATATCAAGTAAATAAACAATTCAGGTAAATAACAAAAGCAGTCAGATAAAATACAAACGCAAATAAAGCAATCAGTTTGTTATGTAAGGATGAGTTCACCTTATTATACAATGTTAGGTAGGGTATCGTGAAAAAAATGGTTATCAGTAATCGATACAATTTCTGCAGGAAGGTGGTTCCAGTCTCGTGATGTACGGGGTGTAAATGATTGCGCGAACGTTCTCGTAAGACATGAGTTGAGACCTACTTTGTGAGCGTGATCAATGCGATGGGAATGGTAGGACGGAGAGGGAATTAATTTATGGCGTAGCTCATTATGATGATATAGTTTGTGAAATAAGCTGAGGCGAGCAATTTTACGACGAGTCTGTAGTAACGGCAGGTCAAGACTGGACTTCATAGTTGTTATGCTGGCTGTACGGTTATAATTGGAAAGAATGAAGCGTGCAGAGTTATTCTGGACCATTTCAAGACGGTAGGTTAGTTTATCGTGACTAGGGTCCCATACTGATGAAGCATATTCTAATTTAGAGCGCACTAATGTTTTATACAGTAGTAGTTTTAATGATGATGGTGCGTTATGGAAGTTCCTACGCAAGTAGCCCAGCATTCTGGTAGCGTTATTAGCAACATATTCCACGTGAGCATCCCACGCTAGGTTAAAAGTAATATGGACACCTAAGTATTTGTAAGAGTCAACGGATTGCAAGCATACGTTATTGAGGTAGTAGGAACATCGAGTTACGTTAATCCTAGAAACATGCATGACTTTACATTTATTTGTATTCAGTTCCATTAGCCATGTATTACACCAGTTATTAATAGCAGAGAGATCAGATTGAAGTATTCGACTATCATTTTCGCTGGTTATTTCCCGAAATATAACACAGTCATCTGCGAAAAGGTGCAAATTAGAAGACACGACATTATGAAGGTCGTTAATATAGATAAGAAATAAAAGCGGACCAAGGACGGATCCTTGGGGTACACCAGAATCAACATTACTTAGTTTGGAGTTATGGCCGTTAGCTGAAACAAATTGGGTACGATTAGTTAGAAAATACTCAATTCATCTAAGGACATTCCGATCTATGTTTAGTTTCCCTAGCTTATGGAGTAGTAGTTTATGTGATACCTTATCGAATGCTTTTGAAAAATCCAGAAAAATACAGTCGGCGTGTGATGAGCGATCTAGGATTTGATGCAGCTTATGAGTTAGCAATGCAAGCTGAGTTTCACATGAGTATGATTTGCGAAATCCATGTTGTGCCGATGTGAAAAATGAGTTTGATTCTAGGAATTTTACCAAGTTGGAGTAAATTACGTGTTCTAAAAGCTTGCAACAAGTACTTGTAAGAGAAATAGGACGGTAGTTAGCTGGATTAGATTTGTTCCCCGATTTGTGAACTGGAACCACCTTTCCGATTTTCCATGATGTGGGAAGACTGGACATATCTAATGATTGTTGAAAAATTTTTGTTAGTAGGATGGCACTGTAGGTGGACGTGTTTTTTAGAAATTTTGTTGTGATGTTGTCATAACCAGGGGAGGAATGATTACGAAGACCACTAATTAATTTATATATACCAGCTATGTCGAAAGATATTTGAGGCATGATGGTGTAGTTATAGTGATTTGTCACAGGAAGGTAGTTGTGTTTTGCATCCGAAAAAATGTTAACGAATACCTCTTGCAAGACACTAGCACTTTGGTCTTCAGGGATCGGGTTATTTGACGGGTCAACCAAGCTAATTTTGACAGAATATGACGGATTAATAGCTCGCCAGAACTGTCTAGGGTTGTTTTTTAGCATGGCTGGTAGTGTATTGGTTAAAAAGTACAATTTGACATTTTTAATAGCTGAAACATAAGCATTCGAAGCAATATTATAGGCGGACCAGCGCGTGTTTGTAGGATTTCGTTTGGCCTGGCGATAAAGACGCTTCTTTTTGTTAGCTAGACGTTTGATATGAATATTGTACCAAGGTGCATGCGTGTTAGTGGTGATTGTACGTTGTGGAATGTGCTTTTCGGTTAGTTCATGAACTTTACGCGCAAAAATGTCCCAGTTTTCTTCGACCGAACGATCATCAAAATTTCGAAAAAAAACTTCAATAAATTGTGACAAGGCGTTATTTATGGAAGCGAAGTCAGCTCCGCTGTAGTCGTGTACAGTTTTTCTAACTCGTCTTGTTTTTAAGATCGGTGCGTGAATATCGAGAGTGAGAAGACAATGGTCGCTTATTCCAGGCAAGTAAGTGATTGGGGAAACGAAATCAGGGCGATTAGTTAAGATAAGGTCGAGGGTATTTGCACAGTTATCCGCAATTCTAGTCGGTTCAGAAACTAATTGTGTTAGAGAGAATATAGAACACATTTCAAGAAAGTCGCTGGATTCCTGAGAAAACGAGGTAAGGTGAGGCTGCTCGGCGTGCCAATCTATGTTAGGAAAATTAAAATCGCCGAGTAAGAAAACAGGCGACAAAGGAAAACGGTTTCGAATATTGTTAATTGCGTCATGTAAGTCGTCAACAAAACCGGGTGGTGAAGAAGGAGACCTGTAGCAAACACCTATTACTACTTTTTGATGATTGATTGTGACTGAAGCCCAAACCATCTCGAGGGTGTTTTTAATGTGCACGCATAATGACGGAATATCTTTTGAAATGGCTAGCATTACGCCACCGCCTCGTCGTATGGTTCTATCGCAGCGATAAAGGGAAAAGTTAGAGGCATTATGAAAGATTTCGGAGTCCCGGATATTAGTTGATAGCCACGTTTCGGTTAGGGCGATAATATGAGCGTTGCAGGTGTCGATGACTGATGACAGTGCGTCGCGTTTGTTAACTGTGCTTCGAACGTTTCCAAACAAAATGGATACGACAGATGGACACGTGGGTGAAAGTGACGAGCCACTGCCCCTCACGCGTTCCTATGTTAGGGCCTGCGGTTGACGGCTGGAAGAAGCGTCTTCCTCTGCCTGCATTTCGCGTATGGAATTCGAGATAAGATCGTAGGTGTACCATTTGTTGTTGAGCTTCATTTTTTTGTACCTTAGTTGAAATTTGGGTGATCCAGGTTGTTTTTTGCCGAATTCAATCAGTTTTTTGTGTATCAGACGGGTACTGGGTGAAAAGTCCTCGCCGACAGTGAGGTCTTTTTCTTTCAGTTCTTTCCTCAAACCGAGGAATTTATCTTTTGTTTTGAAGTTGCTGAATTTAACAATGATTGGCCGGACTTTGCCGTTTGAAAAACTACCCAGTCTGTGTGCGCGCTCAATTTCATTAGGCGAAAACCCATCAAGAACCGATGTTAGCTCGGTCACTATTTTGGTTTCTGTTTCTTCCCACGTTTCTTTTGTGTCTGGAATGCCGTAAAAAATCAAGTTGTTTCGGCGAGATCGGTCTTCTAGTTCGTCTAAACGAGATGCGAGTTCATAGTTTTGACTTGTTAGTTCGTGGGTTGTGCTCTGCAAGCTCAAAAGTTCCTGCTGTTGGCTTTCAATCTGCTCCGATTTTTGTTCTAATTGGTTGAGTTTCATTTGGAAATTTGACATTTGGGTTTCAATGGCTTTCTGTCCATCCTTAATAGCCTTCATTTCAGCCACAACTTCGGTTTGCCACGCAGAACTTTTCAGAGCTCGAGAGTGTAAATCCTTGAGGAGGTGAAACATGACTTTTGTTTGTTCTGTGGGGTCATCAGGTAGGGTATCTAGGTCTAGTACGGACTGGGAACGTGTAGACGGACCGGGGTTGCTTTCTATATCGCCTGAACGTAGTAATAGAAAAACCATGGAAACACAATTGCAAACAGAATCACAGAGCACTTGTGGGCACGGGAAAACTAATAGAAACCTGTCATCGGACCTTCTAGCATACAGTGAATACGGCATACACAACTGCAACAAGCAAGGAGGGCGATTAGCCATGTCGGCTGGACTGCGCCCGTGCCCACTGAAGATTGGAGCGGTGGGAAGTCTTCTTATATCCTTTTCCCAGGCTGTCGATGTCGATGAGGAAGGTGGTACCTCACAGAACTTCACTGGCGCCACCACACGCGGAGCGCACGGCCAGGACAGCTGCAGCGGCCCATCCAGCGGGGGAGGAGGCGAGCAGCAAACGAAGATGCCATCGCGCAGGTGCCGGAGTGGTCCAGAAGAACATCCAGGGGAGGGGGCGGTGATAAACAGCTGATGATTGCAAGCAAAGCCTGCAACAAGCAAGGAGGGCGATTAGCCATGTCGGCTGGACTGCGCCCGGCTGGACTGCGCCCGTATATATATATATATATATATATATATGATAGGTATAGTCTCCGTTATATGTAACTGTTTTTTTGGCAGGCAAGATCACATTTTCACCAGATTTTTGTTGGTAGAGGTAGCTTATAAAGGTATCTAAACACTGTTTCAGAAGGTGTCTCTACAAGCCCCACCGAATTGAAACCCTTTTCGCTTTTGAGAAAATTGCGTCTTTTAACAAATTACTCAATCAATAAACAACCCGTCGGTATATTTAATTCTGTTTTGCTTGGGAATGCTTCCCACACAGTTATCAAAAACCATATTGCAGAATTTTTGTCCAAATACGTGTAGTAAGACTCGGGCAGGGTTTTTTACCGTAGCCCTTTCTGGACGTGGAATTCAGTTAATTTTTTTCGGTTCAAGTACCTTTGGTCATCAGTTGGAGTCTCTGCAGCCACGTATCACCCCGTACCAACCATGTTATCTATACCTATAAAGATGAGCGCCCGACTGACTGGAACACTGACTGATTGAGAGATTCATCAACCCGCAGCCACACCTGCTAGACCTACTGACCTGTATTGTCGGGGGTACATTCTGGTCATGACGTAGGGGCTTACCGACGGGCGGATTTTGCGAAGTTGTACCACAAAGCAATAAAAAAATTAGAAACAGTGTTTTCGTAACTTTGTCATCATCTAGCTCACCAGTTTACATATTGAAATGCTTTTTGCTCATTTCCGTAGCCCCTACAAATATCTGAAAAACAGTTTTACGATTTTCCCTAACCAACCCCACTGGGCCGTTTCTGGATTGGGGAACCAAATGGCATTCTAGCGAATAAATGTTTCACCGATTGATGCATTCAATCGATTTGTGACAATAAATTCATAGATATGACTTCATTAGGAAAAGGGCTGGCTCAGAGGCCTGTAAGGAAATAAATATTGCTGATATACTTTTTTATGATAATACAGTCGAGTGCACTTATAACGATACCATTTATAACAATATATCGGATATAACGATTGAATCCGGTTATATTGTGCACCAAAATTGCAACAGTGATTACTCTAATGTCGCAGCTGCGCATCCTACTCAGCTAGTGTCTTCGTAGAAGACCCAATGCGTGACAGACCCACGGGGACTTTGTTTCCGCCAAGGACATTTACCTCAGCTGGTTGAAACACCTGTAGATGCTCTTGGCAAATATTTGCGCTACCTTCACACGCGGCAAACAAAGGTGACCGACAGTGGCTTCTTTTCGGCAAATTAGTAGCAGTACGGCCTCGCTGGCATGCGAATAAAATGTTTTGCGCTCTTTTCCGTCGTTTGATTTCGCAACCCGCTTATAACAATTATCGTTTATAACGATGGGATTTCCTTGGCACTTGAATATTGTTATACGTGGACTAGATTGTACACTAATAACTAATAATAATGATACTAATCTTTGTAAATAAATGTTACCAATAGAAATACACCAAACCGATTTTAACGATACCGCCGTGTGACGCTGACAGAAGGGCAAAAATAATTTATAAACGCAAAACTTTCTACCTCAAGCAGCCAATGGTTTTGTCGTGGCATGCGCCCCCAGAAACCGTTAAAACCAGGCTAAAAAAATTGAAGCCATTCCTCTCAACGTGAAAGCTGTCCGAAGAGCAGAGCAGTGATTCGCCAGTAGGGGCTGTAGCGCTGTTACTAATACCACACATCACGATCTTCGCCGCCCTGTCTCACTCTTTTCTTAATGAATGGAGCGGATGTTTGTCCTACGCAGTTCAAATTTCCCACCTTCGCAGTGCTCGCGCGCCCCGTGCCTAAATCAGCGCTAGCGGCGGTTTGTCTTGTGGTTGCTTTTCCTCCTCCACGTGCAGCCATTGCACTGCTATTTGTTCTCGATTGTTATCGTAAAAACCATCCTAACGAGCGTTTGAACTAAATATACGCGGGTGCTGCTAGTTATAACGTATGTTTTGCCTCAAATGTGCCTGCGGTTTTATTTGCTCTAAACGATGTAGGACAAGCGCCAGCGGTTCAGTAGTTTCGTGATGGTTAATACTATTTAAATCGCTTGGCTTTTAAAGCGTCTGCGGGACGGCCTCCGACGGCACGCCGGTCTCTACTTGGGTCCGTTATCTGCCATCGCCGCCTGATTCCGTCAGTCGCTTGACATCGAGCGTTACAGCGAGCTACAAGGGCAAGGCGAATTCCTAAGGTCAACTGCACTTACTAAAAATGGCACCGCGAAGGATCGAAGCTAGGCCTGAAGAGACGCAGAGCGAGAGCCCGTTGTCTTAGCGACTAAGGACGAAGCTACGCCAACTCCTGTAGACGAGAGACAGAAGAAAGTCTCAATTTCATGTGCGTACACAGTTCAGGTACGCAAACGTGAAAGAGATACGTACCCCACGCCCATGTAGTTTGAAACCATTTTAGTTACTTGTACGCGACGCACTCCGCGCGTAGTTACCATTGGATACACCCGCTTCCACCCGCAACCACGCGTTACTCCTCGCGCCATCTACTAGCAGACACAGATGCTGCTCGCCATCTCGCGAAACTGTTGATACGACGATGACAAACGCCACTTCTCCAGGATTAACAGATAAAAAAATCGCTCGCCTACCCGAAAAACAAAAGCTATGTAATGGTTTAAACTTTCGGTGAGGGTAAGAATGGGCAAACTGGAGGCGAAACCAACAGATTAGAACAACATATCGCACGGGGGGATTAGCGACGAAGCTGTTTTCGCACCGAAGAGGAACAGCAGGGTGACGCCACGTTGGTCAACTGTACGCACGTAAGCAACGTGGATACCGCAATGTAAAAATTTGAATTTAACCATCGACTCCGGTATTTTACAATGCCAAACGCATCGCCCGCCTCCCAGTGCGAGTGACGTCTACGCCTGCATTGCCCATATGTCGCAGGGTGGGCCCCGAGCTGAAATGGGATCCCCGGACCACAAGGGAACTCGAGAGCGGCTTCGGCCTGGTTGCCAAGGCAACGGATGTTTGAGATTGCCGAAGTAATGGCATTTTCGCCAGCGCTAGAAAACTCAGACCCGTGGCGGAGCACGTTTTGGCAACGTTGCCGCTTTCCACCACGCGTAGCCCCAAGATGAACCGGTCACGTGACTAAAGCGCTTGGAAAGCTAGCGATTGGAGGAGAGTGGCAGGAGTAGGAGAGAGCTCGGTTGGCCAGTCTGGGCTTATGCGTTTGGCATTCTAAAAATTAAAAATACGGCAGGCGATGATCTTACGTACGTCGGTGAGACTCACGTAGACTCTCCGCGTTGTGAGCATGCGAAGCGGTCAACCGTGAAAGTTCGACGTATGAGGAGCTTCTACGAACGTGAAACTAAAACGGGCTCGATGCTCGTTTTTATTCAGCGGCTGAGGAGGTTGAGGGAGAATTTTGGAGGCGACACATGAAACAAAAATGAGGGGAAGGCAGTGAGAGAGATGACGCAGTAGCCGCTTATGCCGCCCTCCTGCTCTACCTTCGAAAGACACTCTCATTTGTTATTTGTTTTTGCCGACGCACGGCGGGACTAGAGCGACGGCATCCACCGCTCCAGCCCGGTCGTGGCCGACGCTGCTGCGTTTTGGACACCGCTTCCGTGAATCACAGGTAATGGCTGGCCGAATCTCGTTTATCTATTTGTAGAGCCACGGGTGTGAATTCAACCGATGTCGCATGGGCAATTGTTTTGGGTATCGTTTAGAGCTTTTGCATTCCAACCAGCTTCACAGTATGGATTGGAGACACCTTTTTGAATTGATACGCCTGACGAGCAGAAAAGGCCTGACAGGTGATATCAACGCCTCGCCAAACTGCTAGTTCAAACGGCTTCGAATTTCGTGAGCGCATTCTCATTAGAGTGTAGCAGCGAAATATTGTTGAAATTTTTAAAAACATACACAGGAGAAAGAGGGAAGAGTGCTGAATTCTTTTTATATACATTTTTCCCACGCTAGATAACATATGGACCTGGTTTTTGTTGATATAGGTAACTTATAGAGGGATCTAAACACTGTTTTAGAACGGTTTTATACAATGGCCACCTAGTAGGAACAGTCACGTTTTTAAGAAAATCGAGGGTTTTATGAAATTCCTCAAGACCTAAACGCCCGTCTGAATACCTAATTGCAACTGCTGCCTAAACAGTAGTCCAAAAACCGATTTTGGGATTTTGTCCTACCACCTGTGTTACGACGAGATCAGGATTTTTTTAGCTTACACCTCTCTGGACAAGGAATTTAATTCAATTTTCCCGCGCTCGCACAGTTCTCGTGACCTGTTGAAAGTTTATGCAACCACGCCTCCCCTTACCGGCCTTATTTATTAGAAACATGTGACTTGTGAGTACCAATAATACCTTCTGAATAGTGGTTAGTCGTTTCAGCGCACAATATTGATACAATTTGTTTTTTGGAGACTTCCTACAAAACACCAGTTCCAGCCGTTTCGAATTACCACACGCCTCCGGTAGGAGCCACTGTATTGCCAGCACGAGGGCGTTCCTAATTTCGTGAAACTTCACCGGGAACTGCCTAATTATGACAACAAATAGTTGAACAGATGCTTTCCCATTAGTTTCATTAGTATAGACGCCCACCCGGGCATCGCCTGGTAGTACCGGTAGTATACAATATATACAACATAAGTACAAATGGTTTCCCGTGTGGAGAGCGGGTCCAGGATTTCCCCTAGTTTTCATTTTTGTTTGCCCGCCCTCACATATTAGCAAGCTGCTTTTGACACCGTTCGAGTCGTTGCCTGGTACTGCAAACCTGCGCCATTAGCGCATGCAACAGAGAAAGGTAACACACGCCTTTTCATTTCGGCAAGCCTGATCTGCCCGTTCGCTTTCTCTGGCTGCTGCTGCATCTGTAAAACTATAACTCAGAGGCACTTCTATGCCGCCAGCTGCTATACCACAGGGTCGTACGACTGAAGGACCAAAGGAACGCCGCGACCACATCGGCGCAACAGCTGCCTGGCCGCTTTCGTTTCCTGCCGAGCCGCTGTTCACATTCTGGCCATCTGCTAACTGCGCATACATGTGACGTCTCGCGCCGCCTCTTCGCTGGTTGCCTTTTATTGGCTGCCATGGAACGCAATATTTTTGGCTTTGTCATGTACGTAGGGAGGCCCCCAAGAGTCCTTGCAGCGGCACCGGTCCGAGTGTCACTCTCTGTCGTTGTCGCGAGAGGACGTCCCCGTTTTTGACATGATCATCAGTTCTAATAATGTCGGCACCATCAAAATACTTTTCGCCAACGCGCATATTTTTACAGTGAACGCTAAAAGAGCCCGCTTTCAATGGCGGTGGACGGTTTTCCCCTTCTCTCGAAGCCCGGCGCTTGTTGGGAAACACAAGATCGACACGTTTTCTTTTGTGCTTCTGTATCTGGAGCGGGAGCCCGCTATAGAGCACGTCTTAAACAATGTTGATTCCATGCTCCATGTCGTGGACCTTGTACATGGTGCCCTAGATTACCAAGTTCGCGTGACACTGAAAAGAGAAGCTTTTTTTGCGGAGACCGATGCACAGCTTCCAGACATGGCCTTTGGGCTGCCCCCGCTGCCACTACTTCGGGGCACACAGTTTCATACAAAAACAACTAGAAGGGAATCTAGCGCTGCGATCATAGAGGAGAGAAAGTATTCTTTCCTCCATGACTGCGATCGCCCGCCGCATTTGGCGTGATGGGTATTTCTGGATTCGGATTGGCACCCTATGGGTTCCGGAGGTTATTATGGATTAAATCATGCAGCTAGTTTCGTTTTCGTTTTTGACTTGCATGAATGCATTTGCCGATGTTGGAACAAGCGTTCAAAAATGCGTTTCTTCCTGAACTGATTGCGGCAGGCGAAATGACGCCGCTCTCAGTGGAGATGTTTTGTAAGCAGTGTTGCGAAATGGCTGAATTAGCAATTATTTGCCGCCACAGTGGGCACAAAAACAGAAGTTGCGGCGCTGCTCAATAGCCATATCAATGAATTTTCGAAGCTGACAAAGGTTGCGAACTGCTCTGAACAGGCCCACTTTTCATGAGAACGCCGGCTCCTACGGCGTAGACTAGCAGTAGCGACGGCTGATGTGAACGCAGCTTGATGAAGGTCACTAATTCAAGGTAGAATAACTTCTTCGAAAACAATCGGTATCTTTTAGCAGGACACAAAGTTTCCTAATATTGAAAAGTTCAACGCGGAAACTTTTAACAAAATGTATTTTCAAGACATCAGCGTTCACCTGTAGTTGGCGGAAAATGGCAAACCTACTCCGCAAACTTCCCAGACTCCGCGTCTGCTTTTTATTTAAACGCGCCGTTTTAATTCGTACAAAAAGAGTTTTTGGTCACTAATTTTTTTGTTCTCCATGTAATATGAAAACGGCGAACCGGGCAATAAGAGTTTTAGTGTCAAAAAACCATTTGCGGAGACATAGGCCCGTTTCGATCCTACAAAAACCGGTTACAAAAATACCCTTCATTCCCATGCAAGCATAAGTGCCGCCTCGGTGTTCGCATAGACGCTAGCGCCAGTTGCCCCCCTAGTTATAACTCTATGCTGCGGGGAGCCCGCCGGCAGCAACGGCCCTCTTACGGACAGCCTGCGCAGCGCAGCGGCTGTTCTTGGCAGCATATCAAGCTTTCCCATATAGTGACGCAGACGTATCGCGACCAGAGCGGTATTGAATGGCTCTGGTTGGGCGTAGTTCATGCCCTGTTGTGCGTGGATTTCTTTTCGGCCTGTACTCCCCGTGGTGCAGTTTGTGCAGCGGTGCTACAATTGTGCACGCTACCAAGGCACCTTGGCCTCGTAATTTCCACACGGAACAAGATGCGTCGGTACTACCCCGCCTGAAGAAACCAAAAGTACACTACCAAAAGCATTTGTCGAAGTAGTAAACAGACCTGCCTTTTACTGTATTTTAATCACCTGCTAATCTACATACTGCTCTCCATGCTCATTGAGAATTACCTGCATTGATTTGTCTTTTAGTTCACGCTCTATATTTACCGATTTTAAGTGAGGTATTATAGAAATTGATACGGGAGTGACCATTTAACTGTTATCATCAGCGTAAGTTCTTCACCAACCATTTTCGCAACGAAACAACGACGGTGGAAACTTCAGAGTGCCAACTGGGAACTGTTTACTTCCCACTAAAGTTGAGCCACATTTTCTCGGACAACCTTAGCATTGACAAACTGAATTAAATATTTACATCCTGCACCGTTAACGCTGCATGTGTGGCTATTCGACAGTCCACGGGAGTGCTGAGGCAAAACCGCAAGGTATGGTGGAACGCAGAGGGTAAGCAGGCGAAAAAAGAGTGCAATAAAGCATGATGTGTCTTTCGAAGGTACCCAACGTACGAAAGCCTGATAAATTTTAAAAAGGGAACAGTTAAACCAAGGTACATCGAACGCAATGCGGAGAAATCCTCATGGGAAAAATATGTCTCGTCAATCAATAGCTCTGTTACACCAAAAAATGTATCAGAGCAACTTCATAACCTAAATTGGGCCGACTCCCGTACGCATTCCCTCGGTTAACAGCACCAGGTTTACAAAGAAGCAGGACAGAACAGGCGGATATACTGGGAGAACACTTCTCTAGAGTTTCAAGTTCTTCACATTAGACTGAAACGTTCTTTAGTACAAAAACACAGCAGAAACAAAAGACTGCCAACATAAGAAGACTGCCAACATTTTTACGAACATAAGAAGCGTTGTGCCGAAACGTGAAGATCTCAACTCCGTCATTGATTCATGTGATGCCGATATCGTAATTTTAACGGAAACTTGGCTGTCTTCGAAAGTAAGTAACAGTGAAATTTTCAGCTGCAGCAAAAGTTTCAATCTTCATCGTCGTGACACAGGACAAAGGTGTGGCGGAGGCGTTTTGATCGCAGTTGCGGATAAGTTCAGTTCTTTTGCTGTCCATACTGCTAGTGATTTGGAAATTCTTTGGGTGGAAATAGACATGTACTTTAGGAAATTTATTTTGGGTGTTTGTTATCGCCCACCGTCATCCACATTCACATTTGTTGATGAGCTGCATGACGCTCTTAATAACATTGTCGTACGCTTTCCTACTGTTCCCATTATTTTAGTCGGCGACTTCAATTATCCCCATATTGTTTGGTCCAACGTACCTCCTCAACTTAGCATTTTTTCGAGTGAGTGCGAGAGCTTTCTTCGTTTGTGTGCCGATTTCAATCTGTGTCAGCTTGTCACTCAAGCAACCCGCATTACACCAACGATATCAAGTACTCTAGACCTTGTACTAACTACTTTGCCGGAAAATGTGTCTCCGATATCTCATTTAGCCGGTTTAAGTGATCATTCACTGTTACATTTCACTCTTGATTTCCCCGTACATTCCCGTTCAACCCATCCGAAAAAAATTAGAGATTACAGAAAGGCTGATTTTAGTTCCATGAATAGAGAACTTGGTGTTTTTTTAGACAGTTACTTGATTGATTTTTCGCAGCGTTCTGTTAACGATAACTGGGTTTTGTTTAGAGAGAAGGTTGCCTCTCTAATAGAAAAGTTTGTTCCGGTTAGGACGGTTATCTCTAGTAACCAGGAACCATGGTTTAATAAGTCTCTGAAAAGACTGCGCAACAAAAAAAAACGCCTGTTTCGCTGAGCCAAAATTTCGAACAGTGAAACACGCTGGGATTCTTATCGAGCTGCAGCTACCCAATATAAAGAGGCGCTGAAAGATGCAAAGCACACGTTCTTTAATAAAACACTACCCAATATGCTAATAAATACCCCAAAACAATTCTGGAACATCGTTAATAAAAGCACTAATGTAGCTGTAACGCTTAAATATCCAGATGATTCAGCAGTTCCTGCTGAAGAGTGTGCCAATGTTTTTAATTATGTGTTTTCTTCTGCATTTTCTACTTGTAATAATTTCAACTGCTACCCTGATTACGAAAGTCCGCATGCATGTTCCATGGAACCGATTGTTTTTAATAATTATGGCGTTCAGTGTTTAATTGGTAAACTGAGAATTTCCTCATCATGTGGTGTTGATAATATAAACTGAAAGTTTTTGGCTAATACGAAAGTGTACTGTTCTATTATCTTGACCAAACTTTTTGCGCAGTCACTTGAAACATCCGGTATTCCTGATGAATGGAAAGTCGGGAAGGTGGTCCCGCTGTACAAGTCTGGCGACACACATTCTCCGAATAATTATCGACCGGTGTCATTAACCAGCCTGTGCTGTAAGACTATGGAACACGTAATTTATTCTCATATTGTAAATTTATTGGAAAGTAATTCATTTTTCACTAAGTTTCAACATTGGTTCCGGAAATCGTTTTCGTGTGAAACACAGTTAATATGCTTTACGCATGATCTTCATACTGGTCTTGATCGCGGGTCAATCACAGACTGCATATTCCTCGATTTCGCTAAAGCGTTTGATAAAGTCCCTCACGAATTATTGCTTTTCAAACTTTCGAATCTGAACCTAGACCCAAACGTACTTGCATGGTTACACTGTTTCCTGACTAACCGTTATCAATTTGTAAATGTTAATGGCACTAATTCGGATTTTTCACCAGGTAATTCAGGGGTTCCACAAGGTTCCGTTTTGGGACCACTGTTGTTTTTAATATACATAAATGATTTACCAACTAATATTTCTTCATCTATCAGCCTTTTCGCCAACGATTGTGTAATATACAGGGAACTTTCCAGTGATTCTGACGCTATAGCACTTCAATCCGATATTGACCGTGTTTTGCAGTGGTGTGATGTCAGGCAAATGAAACTCAATATTAATAAGTGTAAAAGCATGCGCGTTTCTCGAAGTAAGATCCAAGCTTTCTCTTACTCTATTAACAATATTCCTCTTGAAGATGTCCTGTCCTATAAATACCTAGGCGTGCACATATCATCTAACATGTCCTGGAAAACTCACATCAATTATGTTGTTAACAACGCCAATCGTACCTTAGGGTATCTCCGCAGAAACTTTAATCAGGCTACTTCTTCTTTGAAATTTATTCTCTATAAAACATTAGTTCGTCCAAAACTGGAGTATGCGGCCACTGTTTGGGATCCGAACACGGCGTCCCTCTGTTCTGAATTAGAAAGAGTTCAAAATCGAGCTTTGCGTTTCATACTTTCAAATTATCACCGCACATCCAGTGTTACATCTATGAAAGCAAGCCTATCTTTGCCTCTTCTTGAAAATCGCAGAAAAGCGTTTCGTTTATGCTTGTTCCATAAGATTTATCATTGTAATCCCATCCCCAGAATCAGGCTATTATCCAGTCCATCTTACATGTCGTCCCGGATCGACCACCAGCACAAAGTTCACGTTCCATCGGGTCGCACAAATCTGTTTGAGGATTCCTTTGTCCCCAGCACTTGTGCAAGTTGGAATCGCCTTCCTCGGTCCGTAGCTGAAATCGGCAATGAGATTGCTTTTCGCTCAGCCATAACCAACCTGTTTTCATAACAAGCTCTTATTTGTAATGATTATTGTTGCTTTGCTGCTTTTGTCTGTATTATTGTGTATTTCCCACTCCCCTCTGTAACGCACTCGGGCCCTGAGGGTAACACAAATAAATAAATAAATAAATAAATAAATAAATACACCGGAACAAAACACAAGAAGACCGCCGCCAGCCCAGAAGAAATACATTAAAAATGCTTGCACATCCCTCAGGCCCATCTCCTAAAGCACGCTTGAAGTTTTTTAACCAAATTTGGGCATTGGGAAAAATGCCAGGTGGTTATAAAAAAGAAGTCACTGTAGCATTGTTAAACCCGGGGACGCCGCCAACCTCTCCCAGCAGTTACAGACCGATTACCTTTACCAGCTGTCTAGCCAAAACGCTCGAACGTATCATAAATACCAGATTAAGGTTGGTTCGAAAATCAAACAAGCTTCTCGATATTCACCAGTGTGGGTTTCAAAAAGCATGGTCAACAACTGACCACCTTGTTCGCCTCAAACATACTGCACGAGAAGCATTTATACACAAACAACGTTGCCTTGCTGTATTTTTCGATCTTCAGAAGGCGCACGATACCACATAGAGGTTTGGAATCATGCGCGATTTAGTAGACGTAGGCATCCGTGGAAGAAGGCTGAAGTGCTTGAACGACTCCGTGGCAAACCGTTCTTTCAAGTGCGCCTGGGCTCAACCCTCTCAAAGTACTATAATACAAGAGAACAGGGTCCCTCAGCGGTGTATTCTAACCACCACAGTATTTGTTGTTAGAATGAACGCTATATCCAAAATGATTCCAAAGTCTATTTTGCATTCTCTCTATGTTGACGACCTCCAAATACCTTGCACTTCATCCAATGTAGCAACATGCGAGATACAACTACAGTTAACTATAGATGGACAAACAGCATGGGCAGACAGAAATGGTTTCTAGTTTTAACCACACAAAACAGCACCTATTCTTTTTAGGGGCGAAGCTTCTCTTGCTCGGGCCCTGTCCCGGCAGTACACGGCCCAATGTACATGGCACATTGATGATGATTGTGGCCGGATCCCCCTAGGGTTTGGCCAACCAAAGATTGGCCGAAGAGGTCATAACGTTCAACGCTTTCATTGATACCTAAACCCTGCCGTAACCGGCATGTAGTAAGTGAAACGATCCTGGCCAATCCCACAAATGGGTATGCGTCACAAACTGCGCAGGAGGCCGCCTGGTTCTTGCTCCGGCAGGAAACTAAACATCCCCCTCGCGAGGGGCACGATCTAATGTAGAGCATTTCCGGGGGCGCACGACGTTAAGTAGTTTGCGTTACGTTAATTCTGTAGCACTTGTTCCTGTTAGTTGTTGTATTGTAATTAAATGAGGAGACGTAATTACGTGGTCACGTGACATCATTTATTAGCAGGTGGGTATGATTATTGTGGCGCAGTGGGAAGAGCACCATGTACCTCGCGTTCCGCCCACAGGTAGTGAATGCGTTGTATCAGCAGCTTCTTCACGTAGTTTGAATGAGTCAAGGATATAAGGTGCGTTCGTAGCCCTCCATTCTGTGTCGGCTTTGTGGCGCAGTGGGCAGAACACCATGTACCTTGCGTTCCGCCCCCAGGGTCGTGGGATCGAAACCAGGCGCCGGTAAGTATTATTTTTTTTATATAGTGTAGGGGTAGGGGTGCAGACCACGACGCACAACTAGAACGGGTGACATCGTGAGTTAAAGAAATGCTCTACATTTAAAAGGAGGAGAGGAAAAAGAAGAGGTTGTCGTTCGTCGCCTGCGAGCTCAAGACTTTTTCTCGGGCCCTGTTCTGTCGCTCGTTGATTCCATACACAGCGGAATGATCATGATTGTGACCGGATCTTCCTAGGGAGTGGCCAACCAAAGATTGGCCGAAAAGGTCAAAACGTTCAACGCGTTCGTTGCTACCCAACAAGGAGGAGAGGAAGAAGATGCTGCCGTTCGTCGCCTGGGAGCTGAAGACACGTACCGGGGGTACGCGACACAAGACGCTCTGAAGAAGGCCACGGGCAAGGTGGTTTAAATGTCACACACCGAATTCGCCAACTTTCCCAGGGAGATTCTCATCGTCTCAAACAAGCCCTACATAATCACCACAAACATCGACGTCGTCGATGGTCTTGTCAACGGAGCGGTGGAAAGCTTGACGTGTCGAGTCTTTATATGATGTGTGGGCGAATTTTTCACGGTTTTACCGATAAGCATTTTTGCTTCGCCCCTCTCATCATCATTCACTTCGTGGAGATGGCGGGATTTTTTCACTGAAACGAGGCTTACAGAGCAATTCCAATCTATACCTCAACGAAATTGACTTAGCCATACAAAACGAACACAAGTTTCTTGGCGTAATGTTAGACAAAAACTCACTTTCCTGCCTCACATCAAGATACCGAAGAAAAAGCATCCACAGCTCTAAACAGTTACATTCTTGTCACTCAAACACTGGGGTTCCGACAGGGCCTGCCTTTTACAAATTTATCTCTTTGTTGTACACTCCAGCTTGGAATATGGCTGCATTGTATATGGCTCGCGCCAGACAATCCTATTTAAAACGATTACACAAGTTCACAATTTTATTTATTTGTTTATTCAAAATACCTTACAGGCCCGGGGGCATTGGGTAAGGGGGGCAAAAACAGCAGATAAACAAAAAATAACAAGAGAAGTTATACAAAAACTAGATATATAATACAGCAACACGTCAGTGAAACAAGAAAAAAAGAACATGATAAGAGCTAGCAAGAGTGGCAAGACAATAAGAAAAAGCAATAATAACATCTAGTGTGGTAGCCGCAACCGCAAAAAAAAAAATAGAAAGAAAAAGGAAAACATCATAGTGCTAACAGAAAGGAATGCCAGCGTTCCTGTTTGGTGGTTTCACATGTAAAAATGCTTGTGCAGCTGATAGCGGAATGTTTCTGGTTTAGTCAGCGATACGATATTATCAGGCAGATCGTTCCACAACCGGATAGCACGTGAGAGAGCAGATGAATTGAAAGAGTTTGTGGTGCCGTAGATTCTGGTGAAGCTGCGTTGATTAAATAATCTGCGTGATGTGGAAAGAGGGGTTACAGTGGATAATGGGGAGGGTCTGGCACGATTAATGTATTTGTGGAACATGCATAGAAGCGCGATTTGCCGTCGGATATGCAATGGTTCTAGTGAAAGATTATGTTTTATTTTTGTTATGCTTGAACTGAAGTCGTATGATTTGGATATAAACCAGGCTGCGCGATTTTGTACGGCTTCTAGTTTGTCAACTAAATAATTTTGATAGGGGGACCAAACTGAGGACGTGAATTCTAGTTGTGGTAATACAAATGTTTTGTAGGCTAGTTGACGAATGTTAGACGGAGAAGCATGCAAATTTCGGCGTAAGTATCCTAATGATCGTGAGGCTTTAGCACATATGGCGTTAATGTGGGTGGACCATGAAAGATTTGCCGTTAGGAGCACTCCTAGGCATTTATATGTTAGTGCCTCAGAAACTAAATGGTTGTTCGGGAAATACGAAAAGTTAGAGTTATTGTGTTTTCGGCTAAAGGATATTTTCTGGCATTTAGTTAAGTTTAAATACATTTGCCATGTGTTACACCAATCGCAGATAAGGTTGAGGTCTTTTTGAAGCGTTACGTGGTCAGTGGGGTCATTTATTTTCCGGTAAATTATGCGGTCGTCAGCAAAAAGGCGCATGCAAGATGTGACGCGTGAAGGCAAATTATTAATAAATATTAAGAAGAGTAGGGGACCGAGAACGCTGCCTTGAGGCACACCCGAAGTGACTGGGGACAGCGGCGATGTATAATCATCCACTACCGTGAACTGTTTCCGCATAAAAAGAAAGTTACGAAGCCAAGATAATGTTAAAGAATCTAGTCGAAGGGCGGACAATTTAGAGATTAAACGGCAATGGCGACACGATCAAAAGTTTTAGAAAAATCAAGAAAAATACAGTCAGTTTGCAAGTTAATGTCCATGTTATTGTGCAAGTCAGTGGTAAATTCAAATAACTGCGTGTCACAAGAAAAACCTTTTCTGAAGCCGTGCTGGTTATCAAAGAAAAAGTTATTGGTTTCGAGGTGAGAGTAAATGTTAGAAGCGATAATATGTTCAAGCAATTTGCAACATATGCACGTTAGTGAAATAGGACGGTAGTTGTCGGGTGAATTTTTATTCCCAGATTTTATTCCCAGAATTTATTCCCAGTTTTCCAGTCGCTCGGCAACTTTCCGGATGATAAGGACTGCAAGAAGATGTGGTACAAAATCTTACTTGAAATAGACTTGGTATTTTTTAGTATTTTCGAATTAATATTATCAACTCCTGCGGAGGTAGATAGTTTAAGGTTATTTATATGACATTCAATTCCTTCGGCAGTTATGGTAATTGGTTGCATGTATGGACAGTCTAGGTCATCAAAACAAGGAACACTGGAATAATCTTCTCTAGTGAATACTGATGAAAAAAATGTGTTAAATACTATACAGTTTTAAATGTGTTAAATACTAGATGTGTTAAATACTATACTATACAGTTAAATACTATACTGTTACTATACTACAGAGGGACGTAGTCCTAGGTCTACGTCCCTCGTCTGGGGCATATAGGACATAACCCATCAACAGTCTTTACGTCGAAACAAATGCATCGCCACTCACAGACAGAAGAACGACGCTGACATGCTCACGCATCCTAATGATCCCTTCACTACTAAACATCTGTGTCATCCCATATTCACAAAATCGTCGTCTACAACACAGTTTATTAAGAAACCCCAAACAAATAAAACATTACTTCTCAGATTTGAAGAAAAATGCCAAGAGCTGAGTATGTTGGATGCATTACTTGAAATTGGAAGGAGACATGACCAACTACCACCTTGCTGTACTTTTCCTATTGTATGTGACTTTCCACTAACACAGTTTCAAAAAACCAACACACCGCGTGAACACATCATGCAGGAGGGTTTAGCACTCAGCGAAAAATAGAAAGACCACACAAATCTTCACACGGACGATGCAAATACCTCACGCTACGTTGGGACTGCAGTAGAGCAAAGGAAATGGGACAAGGTGATCAAGGTACCTCAATGTGCCTCAATTTTCAAAGCGGTATGTTACGCCATTGTGCTGGCTGTAAAAGAATAATGACAAAAAATTAAAAACAGTATTATCTACACATGCTCACTGAGCACCATCACAACACTGAGTTATAGAAATACGGCCCAGTCTAGAGTAGGAGACAGTACCCAATATGGTAAAAGCCGGAGCTCTCGCACTCAAAACTGTATTCTGTGGTGTTCCTAGCCATGTGTGAATCAATGGAAACGAGAGAGCAGATACATGTGCCGCACAGGCCACTAATGGAACAATAAATAACGTAAACAGTACTCACCGCGACTGCATGAACTTTATACGAAGTAAACTCGCAGCCAAAGGGCAGTCCTCATAGGATACCGAAAATAACAACAAACTGCACAGTTAAACTTATTATATCTGATTGGCAAACGAGCAGACATAAAGATCACCTCACAGAAGTCATTCTATGTCGCACTCGCATAGGGCACCCACATCTCACACATGCCGTTCTCCTAATGAAACGAGATGAACCGATATGTGGAGAAAATGACCAAGACCTAACATTAAACCACATTTTACTCACATGTGCGAAATTTGAAGTCCCGAGAAAAAACATTTTAGGTAGTTCTACTACGAACACACCCCCTTTGTCCCCAGTGTACTTCTGGGAGACACTGCCTTTGTGGAAATTTCCTCCGTTATTGGTTTTTAAGAGAAGCAAAGCTCCTAAACAAGCGTTACTGTCCTAAACAGATGTACACACTCACAAAACTAATCACACAAACTTCTGTTTGGCGCTTGATGGCCTTAGTCGCTTATGCGCCATAAAACCAAACACAAGACAACAAGCTTCCTGTCATACGGAGGTGACGCTGAATGAAAACCGTTGAAATGTGTAGAGATCGCATCTGACAGTAGACACGTTCTGTTGAGGCTTTACGTATATCCCTATCAGCTATCCTGCCAGTGACGCTTTCACAAAAGCTGTGCGTCACGCAACACCTCCCGGGAAACTGTCTGCCACACTGACGATAAACAAAATGCACGGTCATGCCAGGCCTTGTCCGAAACTGTTTCGCGAGCAGACGACAATTGAAGCGCACGCTTCGGCTGCAGACGTGTGGACGCGCAGTAGAACCTACGAAAGCAGTGTACAGCAAACCCACTAATAAATGCCGACGTCGGCGACACACGTCCTCAGTGATCATACCGTCTTCAGCGATCATAGTTGGTGTGTAACTGGTTGCACTTGTTGACAGAGAGCGGTGAGGGCTTCCAGATCGGGCATAACGGCGCGATATGTTAGTGTTTTGGCTACGCATGTGGAGAAGGATGGCTTTATGCTTCTAGATGAAGCGCATTACAGCAACTGCCTCTCTTTCGTGGTCCGTACATTGTAGTCTTTGTAGTGGAACGCAAGCTTCGCGCACCTGACTGAGCACATGGTGTCCACAAATATCGCAGCAAGAGATTATCGATATTCCAGAGCGGGCGCGTATCGCCGTTTGAAGTGCAGAGCACTTTAGGGGCTCGCCTTGTCGTCGTATCTCGCTATCTGGACCAAAGTAGAGCCTCACGGTGTTCCGTTGTTGCGGCTGTCGTCGTGGCACCCACTGAGGCTTCGAAAGGCACGCGGTTTATATAGTCACAAGTGTTCGAATGTTGTGAACCACTGGCGCTTGTCATACATCTCCCTGTTGTTTAGCGCCAAGGAAACTGCAGGTACATTTGAGGCAAAATATACGTAATTACCTTGCAGCGCCCGGGTTCACTAAGTTAGCAACGCTCGTTAGGCTCGCTTCTACGATAGTAAGAGAAGAAAAAGCGGTAGTGTTGTTGTTGTGGTTGTTCCTTTGTTTGTGGAGTATACCCACTTGGGGGATTGGCCAGGATCGGGAGCTTTATTGGAGCTATTGTTCCAGATTTAATAAACTAAGGTTTGGAGAAAAAAATGGTGAGAATAACCGCACAAAAAACCTAAATTTGTAGAATAAGAGTCCATACTATGCGGGCAGTTGGAAGGGAAGGCTCTTTGGTGCGTGTAAAGCTCAAATAAAGTCGAGAGTTGCTCCAAGCTCCAAGGTAGGCGTGGGCAGAAGTAACCAAATTGCTGTGAGTAAACCCAAGCAAAATGACATTAAATGAAAGTAAGACCGGCATTTACAGGGTAAGTCCAATTTGGTAAATTTGCTCCGCGAGGAATTCTCTTACTAATTAGCAACCGTAGCAGTGTAAGAAAAAATGCTCTGTGGTTGCAGGTTAATCACAAAGAGCACAACGACCTGAGGAGATGAGACCAGCGCGGTGCACGTAGAAGTTGACCTGTGGAACTCTACAACGTGAACTAGCTGAAGTAATCTCGCATTGGCGAGATTCGCCACATTGATAGTTGCAGGCATATTATGGCTTAAATAACAGCTAATGAATCGGTCACAATAACGACATTTGGTATCAGAGGAGGTAAGTTCTTCAATGCTAAGATTATTGCCATAAACTTAGCAGGGAAGATTGGTCCGTTCGGTCGATTGAAAACGGCCAGTTGAGTTGTGTACTGAAAATCCCCACGGCCACTCTCTCCTGAAGTTGAGACGCATCAGTGGATACTGCCAAGCATGAATTCAAGCTAGACAGATAGCCGTTCAACAAACCCGTTAGTGACCGTGTGGACAGCGCCCTGCCGGCACGTGCGGGGGCAAAAGCAAGCAGAAAAAATTCCCCGCATTTCCCCGAGGGGAAGAATGTGAAAGTGCGAATGCACGAGTTCAATTTGCGCGGTTCGGTAATGTTCGCGAAAGAGAGATCACTCACAACTACAAAGAAAGAACGATGCATTTATTCACAGACGCCTATTTGTGTTGTCGTTGTACTTGATTGCTAGAGCGGATCTCAGCTTTGAAATTTCGTGTCAGTACTCTTTTAAGCGGGTGCATTAGCCCTTCTCACGCCCGATTCCTGGCCAATCCCCCACGTGGGTATGTGCCATGTCATCGGCCAGGCAGCGCGCGCCGATCTCCCCCCGTTGCCAAGGAAGACGAGGAGACTCCTGGCCAATCCCCCACGTGGGTATGCTATGCGGACATCGCCAATTGATTGCTAGAGAGAGAGAGAGAGATGAAACTTTATTCAGGCATCCGGCGTGCAAAGGACACGGTTCCCGGCCACGCAGGGCTCGGTCGCGTCCCCTCTATCTAATCACCCTAAGTCGCAAAAGTCCTAGGGCGCCGGGCTTAGACCCCGAGGCGGTTGGTCTCGGCGTCCGCTCGAGCTACTCGGAGCGCTCCCGGCCGCCACCATCGGCCCCCGACCCCCACCTCCCACATGGGAGGGCGGAGTGCCGGGAGGGACGGGCGGGCGCGGGGCCCCCTTTCGCCTTTGCCGAGCCAGAGCCGCCTCGAGCCGCTGGATGGCCCTCCTCTGTTGTTGGGGCTCCACAGAGCCCACGCATTCGCGCACGTCCGGTGGGTACGGGTCCTGTGGGTCCTGTCTACCCCCCCCACCGTCTCGCACTGCACAGTCACAGCCCCACATGATATGGGTAAGGGTCGCAATTTCGCGTTCACACACACTGCACCGAGCACTCTCGTAGAAGTCCGGACACACGTGCCGCGCGAGCGCCGGCGTCAGAACAGTCTCTGTCTGCAATTACCTGAGCTTCACCGCCTCCGCCCGAGACAGGTCCCGGTGCGGGAGCGGAAAAGCACGCCTCTGGTCCCGACGCCAACGAAGCACCTCGCCGTAGTCGGTGAGGGGCTCCGCTTCTTCGTCGTCGTCGATGTCACTTGTTTCACCGCAGTCCTCGAGGGATGACGACAGCGGACGGGATGTCGCGACCCGGCACGTGGCGAGACCACGGGCCGCAGCGTCCGCCTCCTCGTTGCGGTTGCATAGTCCGGGTGCCAGCTCCCGGCCCGCGTGGGCCGGGAACCACTTGATGATCGTAGTCTTCGTGACCCCCTGCGCTGTAGCCCCCGTCGTCCGCCAGGACTCCAGGAGCCGCGCAGTGCCACCACAAACCACGCCGCGAGCAAAGTTGCGGATGGCTGTTTTTGAGTCACTGAGCAACGTGCGCACACCGGGCAGGCCCAGGGCCAAGGCGATCGCCGCCTCCTCTGCCTGGCTCGCCGAGCCAGGCAGAGGAGGCGGCGATTAATTTTTTTTTTCGCTAGCGTTCTGTAGGAGAAGCTCCTACGTAGTTGCCATACCGCTATTTGAGAAAAAAACATGGAGCTGTTGATTAAAAACTGGATGTGATTCGCAGGAATTTTCAAACATATTCACAAAGTCATCACAAGAGTTCGTCCAAGCCGTTGTTCTGCAAGAACACCAACGGAGCTTTGGTAGCCGGAGCGGATCTCAGCTTTGAAATTTCGTGTCAGTACTCCTTTAAGCGGGTGCATTAGCCCTTCTCACGCCCGATTCCTGGCCAATCCCCCACGTAGGTATGTGCCATGTCAGCGGCCAGGCAGCGCGCGCCCATCTCCCCCCGTTGCTAAGAAAGACGAGGAGATTCCTGGCCAATCCCCATCTCCCCCCGTTGCCAAGGAAGAAGAGGAGATTCCTGGCCAATCCCTCACGTGGGTATGCTATGCGGACAACGCCGGTGGACGCAGGTTCAGGGTCGCTTAAGAAGTGCATCGCACTTAAAAAGAAGAGACCTCCCGCTGGCGCAGTTTCAGGGAGGGGGCATGCGAGCACTGTGAAGGTGGGAAAGTTGAAAAGCGATGGTGGAACCTGCGTTGAATTCATCAGGAGAGGAATGAGACAGGGCGGCGAAGAGCGTAATGCGTGGTAAGAGAGCGGATACTGACGCAACAGCACATTATGGCGCAGCACTGCTATGCACTTCGGACATGTTTCACATTGAGTTAAATGGCTTTAATTTTTTTTTTCGCTAGCGTTCTGTAGGAGAAGCTCCTACGTAGTTGCCATACCGCTATTTGAGAAAAAAAACATGGAGCTGTTGATTAAAAACTGGATGTGATTCGCAGGAATTTTCAAACATATTCACAAAGTCATCACAAGAGTTCGTACAAGCCGTTGTTCTGCAAGAACACCAACGGAGCTTTGGTAGCCGGAGCATAGGCTGCATTTGTCCACAAGGTCTATGTCTACATAGAACTCGAGTGTAAATGTATTACAAGCGAGAATAGTAGTTCTGCGTGCAGAGTCCAAAGTACTACGATTTATTAGCTTCCGGTCTCGTTAATATATTTTATGGACGCCTCACGTTATGTGACTTTTCTAGAAATATATACACATTTTTCTGTATTCTGCATGCATGCAGGTATACATCTGTGGGATGCAGATGTGACCGATTTTTTTATCCCTAGCTGTGAAGATACGTTGTTTTACGTAGGTGTGGTTTGAATTCAATGAAACAACGACAAAGAAAGCTCAGCTCGCCCAGTAGGTAGACAACTCAGTTTCTGCTGCCATAGAAACCGGGGTTCAAATCTCATTGTGCTACACATCTTATTTTTCTTACCTCTTGCGAGCAGCGGCCATTTTATTCAACGAACTACGCAAGCAACACGCCGCATCTTCGGAAAGTAGGGCACCTAAAGTTTTCACATTAAAGCATCCCTTCTGTGCATTAATGTCTAATTATGCGAAGTTATGGTTACCACATTCGAGTGCATTTTTATCGAATGAGAAGCCGGCAGCTTGTGGACCCGAGAGCACACCTTCTCCAGTCCAGTTAGATTATTCTGTCGACAGTGCCTATTCGATGGACCAGCGGATGATGATGATCATGAACACAGGATAACGGGCAGAATTATTCTTTCGACAAGACCATGGGGCATTGTTTGCGTTTATTTTGTGGACCGTACCACGGTAGGATTGATCCTTGTTCGTCTAAAGCAACCATAAAATACCAATCCATGCTTCTTTACATGCATAATGCGTACAATTGACATATGATAACAGGTTACAGCAAAAGTATTCGATTGAAAATAAAATTCAGTGAAAATAGCCTCACGCGCATGACTTGAATGGTGAAGGTAGTAGGTGATCATTGACAGACACAAAGTTCATTGCGGTATAGTTGTGCGGACGCGGTTCACGTTGGTAGCATGTCATTTCAATCAGCTTAGATGGAAAAGGCTAAACTGAGCTCGCTGTTTTGGTCGACGCTTCCGTACTACACTCTGCAATCGCGAATTATCGTGTCTAGCGGATGCTTTGCACGCCAAGCCTCTCGGAGTGCAGCCTCTTCCTCGGCTGTGCGAAATAACCGGGGCCGGGCTTTGTAGAGGCCGTAATCACCTACAGCAGCCTCGGCATTCACGTTGCGGCTCTTCAACGGACCCGAGCGCATGCGCACGACGACACGAGGACGAAGAAGCGAGGGGCGCACGCTAAGCTGTGTTTTTCTCGTTCCGAGCATGTATTGCCACGATACGGCGAAGTATGGAGTTTTTCTGTTTCCAGTGTAGATTCATTGATTGTAGGGTTTAGCGCGCGGGCGCAACGCAGGCGATTAGGTGCGCCGTAGTGGAAGTGGGCTCCGGATTAATTTTGATCCCAATCGGATCTTTAACGTACGCCGAAATCTCGTACACTCGCGCGTTTTTGCTTTTCACGTCCATCAGAGAAGCGGCCGCCGTGTGGCCATTGTAGACCAATCTCTACAAGTAGGTATACCTGCTTTGAGGAACGCCCGCTAGAGGCACGCGGTGAACGCTGAAGGTCCTTTTTGGTCAAAATTGGCCAATCTCCCTGCAAGCTTGAATAAGATATGCTCGATATACTCGTGCACAGGTGCTCAGACTTTTATAGGTATTTTAACTGCAAACACCACACACAAATGTTTTTCTCACAATATTCGCTGTTAAAAACTACGACCGCTCTTATACTCGAGCCTAGGGCGTTCCCTCCAAAACCCGACACTCTACCACTGCGGCAGCGAAGCCGACGAGCAGAGCCCTTTTAGCAGTAGCGCAAAAGAGAAAACAACCCTGTAGTATTGACCACAGAATAAGGCTGGAGATTATTCTTTGGTCTGGTCCAGAGAATAAGAGCGGGCGGTTTGTATTTTGTAGCATTGATATTGTAAACAACCTTGTCCCCTCCTGCCCGGGCGTGCATGGCCTGCAGTGCGTTCTTAAATAAATAAATAAATAAATAAATAAATAAATAAATAAATGAATAAATAAATAAATAAAAACGAATAAAGAAGAGTACAATAACTAATTTCTTGTAGAGATTAGCAGGTGACGCCTCGTAAATTTCATACGTCAAAAAGCGAACCAGGAATTACCTATTGACTTGTAGATTTTATACGCTAACCCCAAAATACAAAGTATCACCGAAAATGAAGATGACACAATATATAAAAACATCGACCAAGTTGACGAGCAAAATATCCCTAAAAAGAGAAGGACATCTGTCTCAACGGAAAGGAGAAACGGGCAACTGTTTCTAGCGCAAAGAAAAGAGTTAAGCCCAGTTTGCCACTGCACACGAGCAGACAAACGGTGTTTCGAAATACCCAAGTATTCGGTGCATGTGAGCCCAAAAGCAATGAAGAATTTGCATCATATGCGTAAATTTTGTCGCCAAAGCCTATTATTTGCATGGACCTTTCAAAACATCGAGAGGGTACGTTGCGCTGTTTTGGACGTTCAGCGTACGTCCTTCCTGTATCCCGAGCCGCTTTGCAACGCGACGGCAGAGTGCATTGTTCACCTCCCACCGCTTTCACTCGGACGGGGGCTCCTTGAGAGGAAAATTGCCAAAAAGTTGTGCCCGGCGCCTAAAGCCGGCGGCGGCGGCAGCGATGCTTTGCTGCTTCCCCTACTGTTGTTGTTGTCGGCTGAAGACGGTGCCGGGGTGCGGGGCGGCGAGACACGCCGAGTGCTTCCGTCGTTAGCGGGGCGAGACGTCGCCGTGTTGATCTATGCTCGACACCGTTTGACAGCGGACGCGGCGCGCGTTTGTGGTGGCTAATCTGAGGATCTGGCCTTATCTAGTAGTACTTAGCCCTCAGTAAGCTAGGCGCCGGCGATGGCGGCGCGGTAACGTTCAGTGGCCGTCAGGGCGTTGACTCTTCCCTTGAAGAGGAACACATGAAGAGGAACACATGATTTGAACTACATTCGAACACGGATATATCGAATTATTGTCTATATCAAACTTATAAATTATCCCCTTGAAAATTATGTGTAAAAGTATAGGAATTCGTACGTTTATATCGAACCGTATTTTTCCCCACATTCGGTATATCGAACGACGCACGAGCTGGAAGGTGCTCTTCGGCGGTCGCTGCACCCCCGATTGAGGTTGAGGAGGATGTGGAGGAATGCGCGGGCATGGCGAAGACTGGCTCGCGGAACTAATCCCCCCTACCGGAACGAATTTGCGCTTGCCCGGTCGGGCCCCGCTACTGGCCGCCGCAGCGTGAGCGAACGGAGCCCGGTATGCTACATCTCTCTAGGCACACAAGCCCGAACGCTCGGAAAATGTGACAGTGTGAGGTAAGGATGCCCCGACTGCGCACGTTTTTTTTTTTCGGCTGCGTACGTTCCCCGGCTTGCCGAAAAAGATTTTTTTTTCTCTGTCTCTGGGTCTGTCTTCCCCCAATGTCGTCTCGGGAAAGGGAAGAGGGAACGAAGGCGCTGACGGCCTCCTCCTTCTTTGGCATTTTGCTGCTGTTGCTGCTGTTTGGCGAGTTGTCCCGAACCTTTCGGAGATCACTGTTTCTCTCGGAGATGACCATCGCGAGCGCTTTGTTGGAGTCCGTTTAGACAGCCTTGGAATTGTTACCTTCAAAGTTCTTGTGGTACGTGCGCGCTGTTCTTCTTTTGCATGCGTGTTGTGCATGGTGTGCGAAGGCCCAGCGTACTGTTGGAATTTTCTAGTTGTGCAGCCTCGAAAAGATCGAGACCAGCGTCTTTAATTTCATTTCCAGGACGAAGAAGCAGGCCATGATCAGCGATTTTTTTTTCACGGAATTAAAGCATCCTGTTGCGTCGTGAGTGCGGAATTAGTTGTCATTCTTGAATGCGATGATCGGTAAGTGATCGTCCGCCATAGGTGAGGTCTCAGAGCCCATATTTTTTATTTTATTTATCGAATTTTTCATATATCGAACTATTTCGCGATCCCCTTGGAGTTCGATATATCCGTGTTCGACTGTATTTACAAAGTCTGATCAATGCTTGTGGCTTTTAGATAGGCTGTGGCTTTTAGAGGGCAGTGGCTAGAGCTGTGCGCCCTTGCCACAGTGCTTTTCTGGAGTTCTTTTATAGGCTAGCAGATATGCGATAACAAAGTTTGGGGCTGCAAAATAGGTAGAGAAATGGCGTAGTGCAGAAGATTGAGATAACACCTTCGAGAATACCTTGTTTAGCGTACTGTCACGGAACCAGAGACTATGCGGTTGTCTTGAAGGAAAATACGTTTATTGGAGCGAACTTGTACTCCCCTAACAACTCAAAGAATACACAGGCGGCGAAGCAGCAATCAAGAAAGTGACGTGTGCCGGCGAGCGTCGACGAACGGAATGCAGTGGCGTCTGCTCTGCAGGCTTTTATCTTTCGGCGCGAGTGTTTCGGAACCGTCGTTTCACAACCGGAACATTGGGGAGTTTTAGCTGACCGTTTTTCACGGTTCGCTCCACTCCGATAGCAAGCGGAGCGCCATTGCGCATGCGTGCCGCGCTTGGCCGCGAACGGCATTGGCTCCGGTTGCGCTGAGCGTGCCGCTGATACCGGAGCGGACCGTCGAAAACGGTTAGCTAAAACTCTCTATTAGAGATCACAGAAGAGTATTCTGGGCTACAGACGTTAAGACGAAACAGTCTGGTTATCTGAATGAGATAGCCCGTGCGGCATAAAAATACAGAATGCAAGACGCGCTTCGCTTGACACATATAACAGGGCCGGGCGTGGCCGGGCAGTAAAAACAAACAATAAATAAACAAACAAACGCATACATGGTTCGCGGCATTACCCCCCCCCCCCTGTAAGAGTGCATCGACCCGATACTGATACAAAAGGCAGTCCGAACAACAAACAAAGAAGTCTGTCATTTTGTATAGTAAGATTTCAAGCGAACCAGGTGGACGACTTCGGGCCGCGTGCGTCGTCGTGATGTTCCGGAATCACCATCGGGGATCACCTCGTAGGTAAGTTGGCCGACACGTCGTAGAATCTGGTAGGGTGCGAAATACCGTCGCAGAAGCTTCTCATTGAGTCCGCGTCGTCGGATGGAAGTCCAAAGCCAAACACGATCCCCTGGGTGGTACTCGGCGTTTCGGTGTCGGAGGTTGTAGCGCCCGGCATCCACGAGCTGCTGGTCCGTTGTACGAACTCAAGCGAGCTGGCGGGCCTCTTCCGCACGCTGAAGGTATCTTTGGACGTCGGGGTTGAGGTCGTCGTCTTATACATGCGGAAGCATGGCGTCTAGCATCGTAGTCGGCCGTCTTCCGTAGACAAGCTCGAACGGCGTCATCTGCATAGTCTCCTGGATAGCCGTGTTGTACGCAAACGTGACATACGCGAGCACTTCGTCCTCAGTCTTATGTTCAACGTCAACGCACATTGACAGCATATCTTAGATTGTCTTGTTCTGACGTTCCGTTAGTCCGTTCGTTTGGGGGTGGTACGCCGTCGTTCTTCTGTGATCCGTGTTGCTGTAGGGTAATATTCCTTGCATCAGCTCCGCAGTAAAGGCCGTTCCGCGGTCCGTGATTAAGACTTCCGTGGCTCCATGTCGCAGCACAACTTGACTTATGAAGAACATTGAGGCTTCCTGTGAAGTCCCCCTCGGAAGAGTGGCGGTCTCTGCGTAGCGCGTCATGGAGTCTGTCGCTACGACAATCCACTTGTTCTAGGATCAGGATGTAGGGAACGGGACAAGAAGGTCCATTCCAATCTGTTGGAAGGGCCTGGATGAGACGGCGATCGGCTGCAGAAGTCCGGCGGGTCTCGTCGGTGGTGTTTTTCGTCGCTGGCAGTCGCGGCAGCTCCGTACGTACTGGGTGACGTCGCATGTAAGTCGTGGCCAGTAGTACTTCACCTTGATTTTTCCGTTTGTGCGGGCTGTGCCCAGATGTCCGGAAGAAGGGTCGTCGTGGCACGCTTCCAAAATTTCGTCGCCAAGGTCTGCGGGGATGACAAAAAGATAATTCGTTCTCGTTCCGGGGCTGAAATTCTTCCTCACGAGTACGGAGTTTTTCAGGCTGAATGCTGGTAGGTTGCGTTTGAAGGTCCTAGGCGCGGCGACGTTGCATCCTTCGAGGTATTCGATTATGAAGCGTACGTCGGTGTCGGCACGCTGCTAAGCGTCTAGGTAGCTCTCCGTCACGACTCTGAAGAAAGCGCTGTCTGCATCAGAGTATTGAGCTTGTGGGTAGACGGGAGCGCGGTACAGGCAGTCGGCTTCGGAGTGTTTCCTGCCGGATTTATTGGCGATTCTAACGTCGAACCCTTGCAGGCGGAAGCTCTACCGCCAAAGACGGCCTGAGGGGTCTTTCAAATTGGCGAGCCAACACAGCGCATTGTGGTCTGTCACAACCTTGAATGGTCTACCATACACGTATGGGCGAAATTTTGAAATCGTCCGTGTAATAGCGAGGCACTCTTTTTCAGACGCTGAGTAGTTTTTCTCCTCCTTCGACAGACCACGACTTGCATGGGCGATTACCTTTTCGCAACCGCTTTCCTTTTGGACGAGGATGGCACCCAAACCTATATCGCTGGCGTACGTGTGCATTTCTGTTTCGGCGTTTTCGTCGAATTGAGCGAGCACGGGCGGGTTTTGCAGGCCTTGTTGAAGCTCGCAGAATGCTTTTTCTTGAGCGTTTGCCCAGGTGAAAGGGGTGTTATCTTATGTCATGCGCGTGAGTGGCTCCGCAATGCGTGCAAAGGTTGCGACGAAGCGAAGGTAGTTTGTGCATAGTCCAAGAAATCTTCGCACGCTCTTTTTGTCTTTCGGTCTTGGGAATTTCGCTATGGCTGATATTTTCGCCGGGTCAGCAAGACTCTTCCTTCTTTACTTCTTAGGATTAGTCATGAATGCATTTCCGAGAGTAACGGGGAAAGTGAAACATATCTCCAAACAACCAATACCTTCAAGCAGAATAAGACATTAAAGTAAAAGACAGGGCCTTATAAAACTCACGTGACAGTCCATCAGCGCCAGGAGTATTAGATACCTTAAGATGGTCGATCCACACGTATATGTACGCTCGAGTTAATACCGAATAGTCCTAAATGCGAAATGCTCTGCTAGAGACAAAACGCCCGGAAAAGTCACCGCTAAATGGTTCCTGATTTAACTCTAACTGATTTAAACTCACATATATTGTTCTTTCCAAGTCACACCAACGCTCATTCTATAACTGGAATAAAAGTTCTCAGCTGACTTGCACCTGCTTAACTCAAGTCCAATCATGCGCACCCACTATTAGTTGACCTGAGCGTTTAGATTTCCCAGTTTCGTGAAGCTGCCGCATCATCCTCACAAGGCTCCGATTCTCGTCAACTTTCCCTCTTAGTAGCGTTCGGGGAGAAAGAACAACAACGAAGAAGACGGCGTGAACGATGATGATGAAAACATTCTTTATTTAAATGTAACACTGCTGGTGGGTCCCCCTATTCTGGGGAGGCCGTTGGATATTGCTGGCGCATCTGCCCTGGAGATCATCTCCTGCCTAACTTTCAAGTCTATGCTAAACCGTATTTCCTCCCACCGCGGAATCTTCGGGCCGTTCATGTTAGGCATTTCCGAGTTGTTTTCCATAACTCAGTGTACGCTTTGAGGCCTATAGCCATCCAGGAATGCTGCGTGGGGTTTTCGGGGCACGAGTACGAAAAATAAAAAAAATTACACGGTGGCTCTACGTAATCTTCGTAGTCCTTGTTGTGTCCCTGTTCTCTCTCATCGTCTCTCGTTTATGTTCAGCGATCGGAACGGTTTTGCAATGGCAATGTTCGAAGATTACGCATTTGTAGAGCACTGCGTACGTACTGTGTAGAGCTGATTTGGCATCCCAGGCGAACTCTAATATGTTGTCAGTTACTCTTTACAGGGGCGGCCATTTTGTTTAACAGGAAACGATGCTATTTTGCACAATATTCTACTTAACGCCTTCGTGTGCCTCAAGTGCGTACATAATATAATAAATGTTTTACAAGACGATCACTCCCGTTCGACCGGCCGGTTAGCCACACCGTCCTCGGTAATCATCAGCAATTCAACTTAAACAAATCATGGAATCCTGCGTCAAAAGGCAACGATGGTTCACCACAAAGTTTTCTTGTGACGGCTTTTTTGGTTGTCGTCCACGTTTTCCAAACCGCTTCCACTATGTCGAATGGAGGAGGAGGAAAAGGGGCATGCGAATGAGGAGGGAAAACTTTATTCAACTGAGGAGCTGGTAGGTGGGTGGGGTCGTTATTCCAGGACTCCGTTGGTTCTACCTGCCGTCTTCGCCATTTTGGTCAACCATAACTGCCTATTCAGGTCAGAGTTGGCAAGCTCACTTTCTCACTGCTTGTAGGTAGGACTGTCAATTGGTTTCAAGCCTCGGTTTTTCTGGCACTGAGAGGCTATATCGTATAGATTAGCGCGTTGGCCGCAGTAATTTCACAGGGAGTATAGAGTGTGGGGTGAATGGCATCAAGTCGTGTGAGGTGTGGGAAGGTGTTTGTCGGAGCAATCGCATAGACGCCGGATCCCCAAAGCCAGAGATCCAGGTTCGATGCCTGCTGGGGACCGCTGCCGTTTTCTTCAAGTCGGTGTTTTTGCGTTACAGGCGCCACTAAGTCAAAACACTAAAGCTTCGCATTAAAATGGATACATAGATCTATTACCATTGCAACTCCTCGCCCTTGAGCTAGAAGCCGGTGTACCTCTTTCCCCGCACGGGGCATCTGCTAAAACAGATGTTTGCGTGTACTGTGCGACACTACGGGCCCCGAGCACCCACATTTAGCCGCGCGTGGCAGCGCCGTGACCGGAGAAAGGTGGGTCCTAGTGGTTGAGCTGGCGCCGAGTGCTTGGACCTTTAAGTCCCGTTGGCAAAGGCAACACACTACTTTGGCCTACGCTTCTTGTAGACGGTACCTCCGGTCTGACCCGCCCAGGGCGAATCGGCAGCTGCCTCTTCCTGCCATCCCCTTCAATTTTCGCTTTCCTGTCTCCTTTGTAACAATTTTCTTGTCGTCACATTCTTTCTCAGTTCCCTTTGTTCCTGGCGGCTAGGGTTAACCTTATGCGGCGGACGACCCTGAGTTCAGCTATATTAGGTTATAGTCGTCGTCTACAGCTGGTGTGGGCAGGACTTGCTCGCGCGTTCCTGTCCAGTTCCCTTGTTGGGCTTATGGTGGGCCGCTGGCACCATCGCCTAATAGATTTTTCATTTCTTGGCTTCTTTTTTCACGCTACTGATCTCTCTCGTAAAAGGGGGCACCGACGCAACTGCGAAGTTCTTCGCAAAAAACGTCAACAATTTTCCTCGGTTCAACGTGGTGCACAGCAATCACGCTAAAAAAACCGCAAGACTTGTCTCACCATTTGTAGTCACGAAGACTCTGACATCCATCATAGGTGAAGGCTACAAAGTCAAAAAGCTAGGTAATGGAGAACTCCTATTCGAATTGCTGCACAAAGACCAGTGTGACAAACTGCCAGGACTAAAGCGTTTTGGTGAGATTCCTATCTGTGTAAGTGAACACCGGATACACAACACAGTCCGCGGAGTGATCTCCAATGACGACATAAAGTAGGTGTCTGAGGAGGAACTTCTGGAAGGTCTGAAAGAACACAACGTCCCAAATGTATATAGAATCAAAACCAAAAGAAAAAACAAAGAAATCCAGACTAAACACATCGTCCTTACCATTGCATCCAGCGTACTTCAAGAATCCTTGGAGGTAGGATACACAAAAATGGAACTGAGACCGTATATTCCAAATCCTCGCCGATGCTACAAGCGCCAACGATACGGTCACCGCTCGCTAAGCTGCCGGGGCCAAGGCAACTGCGTCAAATCTGCCTCCAACCTTGCCGAGAACTGTGAATCCGAACCACAACTCTGTGCGACCTGCAAGGGCAAGCAGGCACCATACTCTCGTGTTTGCCCAGCGTGCAAAAACCACGCACCATAGTCTCGTGTTCGCCCAGCGTGCAAAAAAAAAGAGATCATCACACTGAAATTAACCGAAAACCTTACATTTCACGAAACACGGAGGCGACTGGAAACAGCGCATACCCGATCCTACACCGTTGTGGTGGAACAGGGCGAGGCATCACAGCTGTCTTCGGCGGCTTCTGAAACCATACAGAGTAAGGCTGAAGCAAGGCTCCCCGCACCCCCAGTAGAAGCAGCTAGCGCTGCTTAATCACCCTCAAAGAGGGCTGCACGGACCCCTGGTTTGCTAGTCCCGAAGGCCTCACCCCACACAGCGAGGTCCAACTCTTCAACACCCGTGCATCCTCCACGAATATCCAGCGTCTCTGATGAGACAATGGACACAACTGAGGGAGATTCTCGGCCATCTACTTCGGAGGTGTGTAGGAACTCCTTAGAAAATGGAAAGAAAGGCAGAAACCATATCACCAGACCGAAAACCTAGCTTTTACCTGATACAAATATAACATATCATTCCTATTCCACTGGAATTGTAGAGGACGTTTGAATAATTAAAATGACGTCAAAGAAATATTCGCAACAAATTCACCTGTAGCCTTGTGCGTTCAGGAAACGAACTTGGGTCCTAAACATAAGAACATACCTAAAGAATACCAGGTCTTTTGTTGTGGCCGAGAGCAGGCGAACAGGCTCTCTGGTGGTGTCGCAATAATTGTGCAAAATGGTATCGCAGCTAAAGAACACAACTGAAAACTAGTCTAGAAGCAGTGGCTGCCACCCTGCTTGTATTCAAAACAATCACAATCTGCTGTGTGTACTTGGCACCACAACTCACAGTAACATTGCTTCATTAGAATAATTTGTAAATCAGTTACCAGAACAGTTCTTAAAAGTAGGTGATTTTATTGCCCACTCATCTTTTTGGGGAAGTGAAAAACTGATGTAAGAGGCCAGAGTGTAGAAGGTTTGATTTTATCTAATAATGGCTCCTTACTGAATACTGGCAAGCTTAAATGCTGCTCCCTAAGCTCAGGAAAGATGAGCTTCTTGGATTTATTCTTTAGTTCACCCTCTGTTTTTAGCGATTTTAAATGGGATATTATAGACAATTCATATGGGAGCGATCCTCTACCTGTACTCATTAGCGTAACATCATCTCTAACCATTATCCCGACTTAACTACGCAGGTGAAAACTTCAGTTTGCCGACTAGGGACTTTTTACTTCGGAAGCAAATTTAGACCAAGTTTTTTCAGATACTCTTAGTATTGACGAATTAAATAAAGTGTTTACATCCCACATTGTGAATGCTGCACGCATTGCTATCCCAAAGTGTACGGGAGTGGTGAGGTAAAAGCACAAAATATGGTGGACCGAAAAATGTAAGGAGGCAAAAAAGCAGCAAAATAAAGAATAGGGGGCTTTAGAAGGTACCCAACACAGAAAAATCAAATAAATTTTAAAAATGTAAGAGCTAAATCAAGGTACATTCTCCAAAAAGCTTAGAAAGCCTAATGGCAAAATTAGGTCTCCTCCATAAACAGCTCCGTAACATCAAAGAAGGAATTGGGGGGCATTCATAAGCTAGCCGGGACGTACTCCCCCTACACACTTCCCTTTTTAACAGCACCGGATGTGCAAACAAGCATAGAAGAACAGGCAGATATACTGGGTGGACACTTCGTCTGTATAAAGTATAAAGTTCTGCACACTACACACAAGCGTTCTTAAACTATAAAAACACAGCCGAGAAACAAGTACTGCCAACATGCTGTGGCACAAACGAAATATACATCCCATTAATCAGACTCCAAGAAATAGAAAGAGCTGTTTTGGCTGGTAAGCAGACCGCCCCCGGGCCAGATGATATACATTATGAAATGCTCGCTCATCTATCTGGTCCTGCTGTAGAAGCACTTCTGAGTTTTTAAACAAAATTTGGGTATCGGGAAAAATTCCGGGAGCTTAGAAAAAAGTTTTTATTGTAGCATTTTTAAAACCCAGAAAGCTACCAACCTTCCCAAGTTGCTATAGACCAGTAGCCTTTACGAGCTGTCTGGCCAAGACTTTTGAACTTGTTGTGAATCCGTTTTGTCCTACAAACAAATGAACTTCTAGACGTTCACCAGTGCGGCTTCCAAAATAGCATGCTCAACAACTGACCATCTTGCCCGCCTCAAAAATGCCGTAAGAGAAGCATTTATACACAAATACAGACTCCCTCAGCGCGATCACAGCCCTACATTACAAACATGCAGCTGAACCCATAATAGGAGACATGATACACAATTTAGTGACACCAAAACACAGGGACGGGAAATTAAGTTGTGCTGGGTTCCCACCCATGTTAGGATCAATGTTAATGAGAGCGCCGATGCATGTGCTGCACAATCTGGTAGCAAAACATTAAAACAAGCACATATTCCTCATAGCCACTTTATAAAATTTGTACTGAGTAAACTGAGAGAAACATGGCAGTCCTAATGGGATAACGAAACAAAAAAAATTCCACGTAGTCAAACCCACTGTAACAGAGTGGGAATCAAGCAAACATAAAGAACACCTCGCTGAAGTTATTTTATGCCGTCTCCGCATTGGACATACACATCTGACTCATAACTTACTTCTTATGAAAGAACATAAAACGAGATGTGAGGAATGCGCCGAGACTTAATAGTAAACCACATGTTACTCTCTCATGTACGAAATTTGAGGTCCTGAGAAAAAAACATTTTAGGCAGTTGTACGACAAACACATTCCCTTTCACCCCAGTCTATTTGTGGAGAAAACACTCTTGTTAAAATTTCCTGAGTTGTTAGTTTTGTAAAAGAAGCAAGGCTTCTAAACAAGCTGTACGTGCTGTAACAATCAACTATCCACAAAATTCACGAGGTCTTCTGTTTGGCGCATGATAGCCTAAGTTGCTTATGTGCCATAAAACACAACACAACACAACACAGACAACGCTGTGCCTCTTTCATTCAGTGCCATCCGTCTCGGAAACACAAAACGAACTGCGCTCTTTGCTTCACAATTTTATTTTAGCCATCGTAACACTCCTTTGTTGAAACTTTTTTTTTATATTGTCTCCCCAGCTCTAACGGTGTGATTGTGTTTTTTTTTCTGCGTCTCATACGGCTCCTAACATTGCAACCCTTCATTAAAAAGCTGCTCTCAAGCCTTTGCTAACCAACCGCTGTGAGTGTCAGCCACTTCCATGGGGTGAGAAGAGAAAGAACGAGAAGGAGAAGAAGAGGCAGTGCGATCAGGTCAGTTTTCAGGCAAGCCCATCGCCTGCCTTTGAAGAATGGGTCTGAGCCTGCGCAAGAAAGAGGTTCCCGACCCGACCACGGGCCTGACCGCGAGTGACACGAAGCTGGTCCGCGAGACGTGGCGCAGCCTGTGCAGCCTGGACAGCGACTACGGCGTGCTCGTGTTCCAGGCCCTGTTCATCCGGCATCCCGAATTCCTGCCCATGTTCAGTCGCTTTAAGGACAAGGACGTGGACTCTCTGCCGGACGACGTGCACTTCCGGGCGCACGCATGCGCCGTCGGCAACCAGCTGACGTCCATGGTGGGCTCCGCGGACGACGTGAGACTCCTCGACGCCCTGATCCAGAAGAACGCAATGGCACACACTAAGCGGCGAGGGGTGGCGCCGCCCCACTTCCACGAGCTCGGCAGTTGCGTTATCGAGGTCCTTGCGCTGAAGTTCGAGAAGATGATGACGCCGCAAGCGGTCGCTGCCTGGGAGAAGCTGTTTGCAGTGAGTACATGCCTTGGACTCGAGAAACTCAAACCACCTTTCTTACCTAACATTCGCCCGACCTTATTCGCCCGCTGTACTCTGGATATCAATGTCTCCCCGCTTAGCGCAAAGGGAAATACCCCGCAAAAGGTAGTAAATTGTGGTTAACTGAAGCCTCAAAACAGACGGGCGTCCAGTGTTCGCTTGCTTCAGCCGCCTATACACGATTAAATTGACCGATTTTTGGGAGGTTCTCAATCACTACCTACGCGCAGCGAATTAAAGGAAAATAATTAACGGAACCACGCGCTGTTCACCACGTTCTGGTTTATCCTTGTAGGTTCGATCAAATTCGACCAATAATGAGTACTTTACCAACCTTAGCCGCAATCTTGCATCGCAACTACCCCCTCTGAGCAGCTTTAGATTGCCTTCCCGCATTGTGAATTCTTTTGTGTTTTTTTGTAATACTTCCGAATATATCATGTCTATTATAAACGCTATGCCTTCTGGCAAAGCATCGTCGTAGAGCGGCATAACCACGCGAATATTAAAACTCAATGCAGAAGTAATAAGCCCATTCCTTGAAAAAATTTTTAATAAGGCACAAGATGATGGTGTGCACCCCCCCTCTGCTTAAAATTGAAAAAATAACACCTGTATATAAAAATCGTGATGCGAACGTAACTGAAAACTATAGACCTATTTCTGCACGTTTTGCAATAAATAAATTATTTGAAAAGGTGATAGCAAAGCGCATTCCGAAATTTTAAGTTAGATTTAATGTTATAGCCCACCAGAAGTGTGTATTCTGTCCAAACAAATCAACATCCGCATCTGTTATTAGCGTTGAGTATATTATTAATACCGCGCAGAATGAAGGAATAATTATTGTTGGTATATTATTAGATGTTCATAAAGCTTTTGACACTGTAGACAATGATGTACTTCTCAAGAAACTTCATTGTTATGGTTTCCGGGACTCTTCTCTAAATTTCACTAGAAGTCATTCCTCCCAAGTTAAACAACGTGTTTGCATAAATGGGACTTGTTCAAATTTTCTAGCCATAGCAGCTGGATTGCTACAGCGCTCTATTTTGGGACCTATTGTATTTTCTCTTTGTGTACACGATTTACCAAATTGCTGAGTAAAAGGGGAAGCCATATTCTACGCGGATGACAAGGTTCTCTCATTCGTAGGAAATAGCATTGAGCAGCTAGAAATAGGTGCGATAGTAACTTAATAAATACCGCGAAATGGTTTGATAAAAACAGGCTGGCGTAAATGTAACCAAGCCAAGATATATTCTATTTTCCTCTTTAGGCACAAAGACCAACAATTCAATAAACCTGAAACAGGGAACGGATCAGATTCAAAAAGTAGAAACATATAAATATCTCGTAAGAGTCCTTGATGCGGCCATGAAGTATAAACAGCATATCAGTGACCTGCCTAAAAAAGAATGTTTTGCATGTTTCGCGTTATACCAGGCATGACAGCATTTCCACTTGCCAACATTAAAAGCAATTTACTTAGCTGTCTTTCACTGTCCCTTAATATACTGCGTTAAAACCTGGGGCACCACATAATTATCGTATCTTCCTCTGTTATAAAATTACAAAAAACGGCCACTCCGCATTATAACCTTTTAAAAATGTACCGACGACACAGCCCCTATATTCAGTAAACAAGCAATGCCTTTTTTGGTTGGCCGAGATTACAAAGCAGCCTGCGTCACTCATAATATTTTGTCAAGAAAGAGCCCTTTACCATCAAATATTTTTATAAAATCACATCGAGTGATACGAAGTCACACAAACATCAATTTTAGCATACCGCTTGCACAGAATGTGTATGGCAGACGTACATTACAGTAGCTTGGTACTAAGATATCGAACGCTATTTCTGTTGACGTCAACGCAAGCCGCAATTTTTCTCGAGCCTTGGAAAATATTATCAAAAATTATAACTTCGAATCATTAGCTTGACCTTCATAAGACTATGTTTACCACCTGTAAAAGCTGTATTATCTCTTCCTAAATGCTTCGTTCTCGACAAGATATGTACTACAATTAGTTGCGAGACTAGATTTGACGTTGTTTCTCTTTCTCGTGAGCATACATATATATATCTGAGTATGTGCACTTGTATGTATGCGTGTGTGTGATTGTATATGTGCTATGTTTAAGTACATTGATGGTTATGGGTGTATTACGGTTCTCATGACTGCTTAGTTATGTTGTCTGTAGTGAATTAGTTTATAGCTGATTGCTATAATCATCACCATCCTCACCATCAACAACGTCATCATCATCATCAGCCTATCTATGCCCACTGCAGGGCAATGGCCTATCCCATAGACCTCCAATTACCCCGGTCCTGTACCAACTGTGACCAATTTATTCCCGCAAACATTTTGATGTCATCGGCCCATCTTACTTTCCGCCGCCCCTGCAATGCTCTATGGGTCCACTATGTTACCCTTAATGGCCAACGGCTATCTTGCCTTCGCATAACATGCCATGCCCACGTCCATTTCTTCTTCTTAATTTCTAATATTATGTCCTTGACACGCGTTTGTTCCCTGACGCACTCGGCTCTCTTGTTCCTTAATGTTACACCTATCATCTTCCGCTTCAGTGCCCGCTGAGCCATTCTCAGTTTAAGTTGAACACTCTTAGTGAGCCTCCAAGTTTCTGCCCCGCAAGGGAGTACCGGTAAGATGCAGCTATCGTACACTTTCTTCTTCAGGGATAATGGTAGGCTGCCATTGATTATCTCAGAATGTCTGCCGTATGCATCCCACCCCATTCTTATCCTTCTAATTATCTCTGCCCCATGGTTGGATACGGGTTCACAACTTGGCCTAAGTAGATATATTTGCTTACCACTTCCACTGCCTGGCCTCCTATCCCAAACTGCTGTGCTATCCCGAGGTTATTGATCATTACTATGTAATATGATGTAATACTATATCATATCTTATGATGTATTACTATATGATATTTATATATATTATGATGTATGATGATTGGCTATATTATGATGTATTTAATGCATTGGCCCGCCACTAGCAACGTTGCTATAGGCCCAGATGATGTCTTGCATATCAAAATGTATTGCCTTCTTGGTAAATAAAGTTGAATAAGTTGAATTCTGAAATACAAAACTCTAGTTTACAAGGCTTTTCAAACAATCATTGTGGCAACAAACTAGCTTGAAAAAATTGCCCTGTATTTGCTTCTTTCGTTGCAAATGTCACCCAAGGATTATAGTCGACTGGTGCACCTGCTAAGTAAAGGCCTCTATTCTCTTTCCCGCTGACCTCTCTCCCGTGGTTACCTTTCTGTCTCGTTCCTCCCTAGATAACAAGCTAAAGGTTTGCTCAAGTCAATTTCAATTTACCGCGTTTTTCATGCGCTAAGTCTGGTGTCTCGATGCCAGCGCCGCCGTAGGGCGGAAACGGGCGTTAATTGAGGCACCCTACTACAAAAGTTTTAGAGCCCCCATGCCCTACTGCAGGAGCGTTCCAAGAGGAACGTGGATCTTTTCGTTGCTATTGCCGTTCGATTTATTAAATGCTGCCAGGAGGTTGCGCTGGCAACAGCAGGCGACGGTTTTCTGCCGTTGAGGTTGCATTTCATTGTCTATGGCAAGAGCCAAGCACCTAAAAAATTTTTCTAATGAATGAACCCTGACAATATCACTTATGTATTGATTCTCTGCCTTATATTTGAGTAATCTGTTGGTCTTGTTTAACAATGTTGGCAAGTATGAACACTGACACCAGACTTTGACATTTAGATTTGGCTGTTAGTATATAATGCTTTTGTGCAGATTTTATTTTACCTTGACCCGGTGTTTCAATCGAGTCACAGACAGTCAGACAGACAGACTGACAGACCAAAATGTCTACGTTTTATTCGCCTGAGAAAGAATATTGTCTTTAAAAGCGTCGTTTAAATAGGCGAGGCTACGGGTGACACCAAGAGATATTAAAGGGGCACTGACACAAAATTTTGGAGGCGAGATAACTTCGGTGATAGATTGGTGGGAACACATATACATCATCTGCAAAATATCAGCGGGAATACAGCATAGAGCATATTTAAAATCAATTTTAAAGTGTGCGAAACGCAACCGAGCAGCCAGAAGAGGACCTCGCGCAATCGACATCCCGAGGATATTGTGTAAATAAACAATATCCAAACACGTCACGAGTTTCTGTTTGCTGCTTTCGCACTGCCGTCGTTTTTCGCCGGCTCGCCCGGCTCGCCGCTCCAATCGGAGGGCCGGAGGGCGGAGCTTCTGCTGTCGAGAACGAACGACCCGATCGTTGGCGGCGGAGGCGCCGTGATTTCGTCAGCTCATCGGGCAGCTGGCCGCGACCAAAGTTCTACAGCGATTCCAGGCATTCTGTTTCTATTACTGTTTATTACCATTGAATGCGAAAACGCGCCGGAGGCACGAAAAGCCCACTGAGCTAGCCGCACGGTCGCTGTGCAGGCGGCGGCCACGGCCGCGAAGTGGCCCAGGCCGGCGCAGGTAGCTCGAGTGATAGCTTGTTACCGCTGCACGAAATTGTGCCAAAGTCCCGACCATGGTGGCTTGTATGAGAAAGGAGTGAATGATGTGATGGCGGGTTGCATTAAAAATTGTCATCTGCACCGCTTACCAGAGCGGCACTCGAATATCCGCCGCAGTGCTAAGCCGAACACATCTGTAGGCGGACCTGTAGGCAGACCGGCCGGCTGCTCCCAGCGCGCGTCTTGCCACCCACCGTCTCGAGCGTCGCGCGTCGTTCTTTAGCCGCGGTAGCATTTGCACTCGCAGCGCCTGCGTCACATCCACGGTCGCTTTTCAATTAAGCGCCTCACGAGATCAGTACGTGGGGGCATTCGCAGAAACTGCCGTCGATGCGGATGCGACAGTGCTACGGCGTCTCTGCTCTGTGATATCCCTCCGACGGTCACGTGGTCAGCTTTGTTCACACAAAATCCACAACATCCATCGTTTCGCGGCACTCGCTGAAAACGAAACTGCGACTGGCCGCATTTAAAATGCCTCTAAATAAACAACCGTCGCACGCTGAAGCAAATGAGGTTTCTACAGGTTATAAGTAGGTCACTAGCTACTTATCGCAACAAAAAAAAAAACAAGATGCAAAATTTTTGTGTCAGTGCCCCTTTAAGCTAAGACGCAAGAAACATTGCAATAGGTACCCAAGGCAGCGCTAAATATATGTCCACACAACAATTTCAAGATTGTAATATTTTTTTATTGCACACCAAAACAACCTGAACCTAAACAATGAGCAGTACCGACGATCAACCTAAACAATGAGCAGTACCGACGATCTGTATATCGCATACGGCCATCCGTATGTGATATACAGATCGTCGGTACTGCTTATTGTAGTCCCCTGAAGGAAGAGTGAATCCGCGTAGGGATCTTCGCTGCTTCATCGTGAGTTCTGTCACAAGGAAGGCTTGAACCCAATTCAAACAAGTACCATGACAGACATTGCTCTCAAGCGAAGAACAAGGGCCGGCATTTTTATTTTATGACGATAGCCTTTCTTGGGCTACTTGACCGGGCACATTTTGGTATGTATGTGAGTGTCACAGCCGACTATATGGATAGCGACATGACCACATGCGCCGATTCCGCGTGCCGAATTTGTTATGGCTTGTTCAGCTTTTTGAAGTTCTCCCTGACGCCACTGCACCGGATGGCGCTTAAGGATGGCCATTTCTCTCCTGTATAGGCGCTTGCTTGGCCTTTCGTCGTTGTTATTTTGTTGTTGTCTCAGTCCCTGGCGCACAGCCTTTGCCGATTCACACTGGCGGAAGCGCACACCTTCTGTGGGATTGTCATTGTGCTCAAAATAGATTTTTTAACTTGCAATTTTTACACACCAACTCTGGCAAAAGCACGCACCTGATCGGCGTCCACAGAACTCGCACCCACCTGAATATCCCCCCCAGAAAACTGTCCACAGCTGCTGTGCTTCTCCTGACGCCTTCCACGGCATTCCACGTGTTTGATAGCAGGCTTGCAACCGAAGAAATAAAACAAAAATATTCACTGTCTTTTGATCTAGAGCATGGAAAAGAAAAAAAATGAAGAGGAAGAAGCACTTGGTGCGCACTGTTTAATGTAGGGCACGAAAAAAAGGATCAACGGGAATACACGCTCAGCCCCCTGTTTATCCGCAGTGCCTTACGACACTTAGCATGAGTGTAAAAAAGGTTGCGGGCGTCAGAAATTTTCCGCGCTGTTTTGGTGGGTCTTCAGCTCCTGATGACGTGTACCAGAAGCATGAATAGTGATTACTGAGAAAGTAGCTGTAGTGAGTCTGATGCCGAGGTTTTCGGTTATAGCCTACTTAAGCAAGAGGCTCGGGGACAAACCAAACCAAATGAACTGCGTTCTGGAACAAATATGCCCAAAGATTCTGCAATATTTTTGTATCGTACTTTCAGTGAACGTATTGCAATTGATAGTATTTGTAGCCTAGGGCTGGACAGGTTCGGCAGGAGCACAGTAAAAGCAATTTGCTTTCACCACGTCCCAATCGCTTTGGTACGGGATAGTGGCGCAGAAAGATATCTTGAAGATAGTGTCAGGTTCTCACCCCCACCATGACGGAGCTCCTACAAACGTAGCGTTCTATTTATGGAGAAAATGACGCAGCCGCTAAAAAGGTTGTTGCCAGTTGTTGCTCTCGTCGCTGCAAAAACATCCTTTTCATGCGAGAATGACGGCACTTTCACGAACAAAATCGCTCTGTTGTGGTATTTATACTACTTGGAGCCGTTACTTTGGACCATTGCACGTGCATAGGCGTGCGTCACGTCAAAAGAAATCTTCTCCCAGTAAAGAGAAAGTCGACAACGCTATCGTATTTCCAAAAGAATAAAAATAGTGAAAAAAGAAGAATGGCAGCCAAGCCGGCACTTATGGTAGCAGTGTGCTTTATATGTGTACTCTGACGCTTGCAGAGCTACGAAAGGGTTCTAGGCTTAACCCTGAATTATCCTTGCTGGCCGGTGTTGTAGGTAGTGATCGGTACAGTCAGCATTTCTTCATACGACCGCTACATTTCATGGAGCATTCCAGTTTCAGTATTAAACTTAGCCCCACCTGACGGACCGCGCCTTCCCTACACAGCCATTTTTTTTAGCTCGCTGGCTCCCTTTGTCGCCGCCTGCGATGGGAAGGTCGCTATCTATCAAGATGGTCATGGTCTGTCTGCCTGTGCGTAGATTCAGCCACTGGGGAAAAGTTGATGCTGTGTATGAGCGATTCCTTTATGCACTCACAGCCACATATAAACATCTCTGCCCGTTGTCAATAATCATACTTCTAAAATTGTTGAACAAAAAATTGTTCGCCACCCTATCCTGCGAAAATGGATGTCCACCAAAGCTGTTGTAAACCACTACACAGGGGATGGATGACGGTAAGCAATGTTTGTCGTCGTCTCGGCGGGCTTGTCGCTTGTGCTCGGCTAGTGTCACTAGATAACAGTACAGAGAATCGGCACTATTTCCTCATATTATTTGGTGCGACCACCATGATCATTGGGCAGTTCGCATTGCACGACCTTTTTGTTTAAGCTGCGACGGTTCATGTGCGCCACCATTTTGTTCTCTATCGGTTTCAGTCGGTCAGCTCTGGTAGGCTTAGCATATCCTCCCTGCTCTGTGGCTGCGCGCGGCTGAGGTTGTTGAGAATGCAACAGCATTTGAGCAGCAGAAGTGTTTCCAAAGATGCCGTTTTGCTCCATCTTCGGCAGTGTTGTTAACAAATGACCCGGTCTATGTTTACGGCCCGGCCGTAGATGCGGAAAATGCCAAAATGGCCGTCGTTGCTTACTTGGGTGCCTAAGTGACGGTACTCTAACACCTTATCTACTGACACCACCCTCGGCTTCTCTGGTGGCCAAAGCTTGGTACTAATTAGCCAGATGCATGTGCTCGGCGTCCTGGGCAAGTGCTGCTCTTTTAAGTGACGCTACTCCGGCCTAGCCTTCAAAGATAATCTGCAAACATAATATTTAGTAGGAACGCATTGTGTAGAGGTCCTATTGTTCACAGGCGACTTATCATCCATTATACGGTTTATATGCCCCTTTTGTGGTTTCTTTAAACGAATTCTGATCTCTACTTTGAGTACCTCATTAGCCTGACGCATGCGCTGAGCGACTAAGGCCTTCGCCCCTTGCCATTTTTTGCCCACAGAGATCAAACCGCTGGGGATAGAGGAATATAGGTTTGCTGTACAAACAGGACTGCCGAGAACATGCGGAGGAGCGGTTAGCTTTGTTTAAAGAACTGCGGAGGATGGCCGCTCCGCATGCCTCTTTGAACAATATAGTTTTCCCGGAAGGCTATTGGATCACGAGGAGAGACATCTTTCGCTTGATCCTGCAATTTTTACGTGTCACAAGCTTCAGCGAGGCACGGTGAATTCCCGCGCATAGCGGTAAAAAGGTGCTGATCGGGTGAGCAATTGCCGGCATACAACGCAAGGCTAGGTCCACCCGTCAATAAACATCACCACCACCACCACTACCACCAGAGCATTACACATATCTCAGCAACACAGAAATACCTAATTGGAATTTGCAGGGTTGTTTTATTAAAATACATTAATGCTTGATTTAATGACGGCACGCCAAGAAAAATACAAATTCGGCCGCCCGTGGGGCCAACAGTAACGAACGGTTCCCCATATGGCGCGCAGAACGCCCGTTGAGCGTGCGTGGTGTAGAGCGGTGGTACAGTGCCTCGATGCACGCGCATCTCTGTCGCACGGCGGCGCAGGCATACAGGCTCGTAACATGGAGCAGTTGAACGCGGTAAATGCAATCAGACTTGTGCTCATCTTGGAAGGGGCAAGAGGGGAGAGGAAAACCATGAGAGGTAAGCGAAATAAAAAGGGGGGCACTGATTTTGCAGGGGCGCCAGACCACTGTTCTCTTTCGGCGACCTTTGCAAAGAGGTGAGCCGATATGCGGCTACTTTTTAGACAAAGCATGTCTTGCTCGTGGCTATGTCCAGCGTCCGTCTGTTCTCCGCACCTTTCCCCCTACACTATAAAAAACAGAAATTGTTAGCGGCACCCGGTTTCGATCCCACGACTCTCTGCCAGCAACGGGATGTACGCGGTGCTCTTCCCGCTGCGCTACAAAACCGAGACAGGGTCAAGTGCTACGAACACGCCTTATGTCCTTGACTCATTCAAACTACGTCAAGAAGCTACTGATACATTGAAGGCACGCGAAGCTGAACGTCAATAGAAACGACGAACTGAAAACTTTAGAAGAGGATGTTAGCGTCTCTTGCTCGGGGGGATGTCCCGTGTCTGTGCCCCGTCCGCAGCGCCTCTGATGATGACTGTGGCAGGATGCCCCTAGGGACTGGCCAACCAAAGAATCCATCACGAGATAGCTTCGCCTTCAACCACCATCGTCATCTACCCGTAGGAGAACCGCTGAAGTTGAAGAAGGAGAATATAAAGCTGCGAAGAGGAGGGTGTGTACGTTGCTCTCGCTCGTCCGCAGCGCTTCTGATGATGATTTTGGCAGGATGCCCCTAGCGATTGGCCAACCAAAGAATCCACCACAAGATAGTTTCGCGTTCAACCACCGTCGTGATCTTCCCGTAGGGGAACCGCTGAAGAAGAAGAATGAGAAGACAAAGCTGCGAAAACGAGGGCGTATACTTTGCTCTCAGCCGGTGCACCAACATCAACAACCTTTACCTCACCAAACCCTGACGGAGACTACCGATTCTACCACAGAGACGACAACATCGACAAGAACATGATGGACGAGTTTCGGCGCCTCGAGCACCACGGCCTACTCACTGTAACACAACAGTACTTGCGTGCCTTTGCCACCAGCGTGGACCCGGACGTGGAATTCTCTCCGGCGCTACTAAACACCATATCACTCAACATAACGGCAACACGCCAGTTGCGCGATAAGCGCGCATGCGCGTCTTTTCTCTCATCTTCTCCTCTCCACTCCATCTGCTCTATATAATAAACCCTGTCCGCGCGCCGCTTCCTCAGTTGCGGTTTCGGTGGAGACACGATGCACAGTTAGATGAGCTGAATGGACGCCAACAATTCTGCTTTGCATTACCACATAGTTGCCTTCGGAGAGATGGTGTAATTTTTTTAATGTTTGTTGTCTTCCTCGCGTTTGCGTGTCTGTCTATCTCGCTGTCTGTCCCTCTGTCCATCCACCAGTCCGTCCATCTGTCTGTCCGTCCGTCCGTGCATCCATCTGTCCATGAAACCGACGATTCAGCCATTCAGGACAAATCTTCAAAGCGTTCGTACAGAAAGCATACACAGGAAGAACCGTTCCAAACGACTACAAGGGCTGGCGTTAATGTTACATGTCCCCGTTATTAAGCCCAAGGGAAGCCTAATGCGCATTTGAGGCAAAACGGAAGTTCTCTACGAGTAGTGCCTCCTTCTTTTAGTTAAGAATACAGGTTGGCATGGCTTTTAAGGTAGCATGGGAAGAAACAACGGGTTAAAAATTTCCCAGAAAGACTCCAGCACGCGCGAGATAACTGCATCAAACAGAACAGAGCTGTCTCTCATTCGCGCTGTCCAGGCATAAGAAGTAACCAGGCACATAGAAAAGATGGGTACTACCGCAAAGCATGGTGCTTGAGCCGTCTGAAGTTGGGAAAACTGGATTCATGGAACAAACGTCCATTGAATTAATTTCAAGAGGAGGGATATTCGAGAGGACGAGCGTGACGAGTTGGAGTTGTGACCAGTGAAGGAGCTGCGGGGCAGAGGCGGTAGATGGCTATGATCTGTCGATGACATTTGCAGGGAAGCAAAATATTACGCTTGATAATGTTGCTTTGTCTACGTCCATTGTGTGCTCCTTGCGCATGCAAGAGTCAGTCCTTTTTCGTGTACTGCTTTTCGTCTTCAATTTCGAATGCCTTGGAGGCTCTTTTTTACTCACCGTTCTTATGTAATTTAGGATAAACCAATTGCACGTAAGAGTGTATCTGAAGATACGCTTGTAATAAGACACGGTTGTAAGTTGTCTATCATCGTGTGTTGCAGTTATTATCTACTCAATATTTGCTTTGCCTGAAGCAATGTGGCCTTTGCGATACGCGCTACTGCGTCAGTAGTTTGCAAAAGTATTTGCTAATTACCCCTATCTGTTGTCGGGACTCGCTGTGGCAATATTGATTTTTCACCTGCCACTGACAAATGTTGCATTCAATCTAATTGTGTGTTAATTTAACGCTGCAATATCAACACCACTCCCCAGTGCCTGTGTTTAAATCATTTGTCTACGTTAAAGACTAGAATACACCCAGTACGGCGACATTCAGTCAGCCCTATTAATCGATCAGTCGTGGTCTAGGGTTTCCGTGTTCATCATATATTTTACACGATGGTGGGTCGAATCCGACCCTGGGATAACGTGACCGATTATGGCTTTGAGAAAGACTATTTTCGTTCTTCGTAAAATTTCCCGAGTAATTTCGCGATATTGTCTGTATCCATTCAAATTTTTTTATATTTCGAGCATTCGGCCAACTTCTGTTTCATCTGGAGGCCAATTTGTGGGTGATAAAAGCGATAGTTTTTATATACGCAGTTCATTGTGCTTTCGTGAAAAAGCAATTCGTGAGCAAGCTTACCGTTCGTAGCTCTCCTGCGTAAGCAGTGAGCTCTCCTCTGCTTTTCGGCCAGCACTATTAGGTATGCCACATAGGCAGTAATTACACCTGCATCTCAGATCTCTGCTGCCCAGTGTTCATCCGTATTCAGAGGTTTGAAAATATTTACAGAGTTTCACCTTACCCGCAGGCTAGAAGCATTCGGCTTTCTGAATAACCACGCTCCGTCAATAAAAAAAATATTTTATTGGGTTCTGTCCAACCAGTGGTGTGGTACCGACTAGGCTGCGTCCGTTGGCACGCTATCGCAAACTTAGCAATTTCTAACTGGACCTTTTCACTGTTTACAGGAGCACAACTTCGATAGTGGTTTCGGCTATTCTGGCTCCTGCATGCCCTGGGCACGAGCACTTAACCTTTCCTATTAACCAATAGTAGAAATTATTTTTTTTTTCATGTGTCTTTTCCTCTTCTCTATCGTTAATCGCATATTCCGTTGTGGCAAGCACCGTCAATCAGACTCAAACGGTGTAAATGAGAGTTAAGTTAACCAGCAAACATTCTGAAGATGACGCAGAAATATAATTCAGCGGAGCGAAAGACACGGACGCTGGAAAGGATGGGACTGACGGTCGCACCATCCTTTTCACCGTCTGGGTCTTTCGCTGCTCTAACTCATATTGCTGTGATATGAACCAACTAGCCCGACAACATATTGTACTGGAGATGATCGATTGAGCACATGCAATATTTCAAGTTTGTTGATTCTTTTTCTTGTTCACCAAATACATGCATGAATGTCCTAATCCTTAGACTATTGGTTAGTAATGAATCCATTAAAAACATCACAGAGGAATCAGGGGTTATGCTACCTACGATCACACGTTTGAAGGAGATGCAGTATGTATTTCGTGAAGAAAAAACATGGCTAGGAATAGACAAGACGCATTCCAGATCACAGTACTAAGAACACATTTGGTTCTATACAGACACATAAACCTATGAATACGAAAGCTGTGTCTAGTTCACATTGCAATAACACACACGCTAGAGATCACACTCAGGAATGAAGTACATCGTCACTGGTTGATTGATTCTAGGGTTTAACTCCCCGACGCAACGCAGGCGATGAGGCGTGCGGTACTGGAGGGCTACGAAATAATTTTGACCACCTGGGGATCTTTATAGTGCGCCGAAATCTCGTATACACGGGCATTTTGGCTTTTATCCTCCATCAACAAAGCGGGCGCCGCGGCCAGGAACCGCCCCCACGACCTCGTGCTCAGCAAAACAACGCCTTTGCCACTCTGCTACCGTGGTTTTTACCACCTGCACGACTGGTAAAGAGCTAGATAAGATTGTTGTCCCCAAAACAGCAGCAGTTAAAATCACGTACAAGGCACTGGAAGTCGATAGTATTTTCAATTCTTTCTTACTTTTTGTTCATCGTTGGTATGTATGTCATCTATTTCCAAGAAAAGGTGCTTCAAGGCATGATCTCACCTGGTTGATCGTAAAACTGATCACGAAAGACCATTCCCAACTTACCTCTGACGTATATGAGACGGCTTTCTCCATATGTGTAATGCGAGAGAGGAATTATAAATTGGCCCTCGGAGGCAGGGTGGCTACTTGTTCTGGATGTTTGGAAAATATGTCCGTGTGTTTCGAAACTATTTATTCCGTAATTCGCACTTCTAGAAAACGTTTTTCTTACACCGCTTTGGAGCATTTGACACAAAAAATAACGCTTAGAGATGTTTTTCCTTTCCTCCAGTTACCACTGAGATTTTGTAGTTTGCAGTTACCTTTCTGTTGGTTCTGCTCTACCATAACAAAAACCAGTTATCATGACATACGGCCTAATTTCTTTCAACTAGTGGCTCTTTCTTTGATGAGCTCTCACAAGTATATGAACTCTCGCAAATAGAGCTGGCAGATAAAGTTAGAAAATTGCTTTCGAGAGGCCGTCATTAGCCAGAACGAAATATTGACGGAGTTTGGGTACTACTATAGACAATAGAAGCTTAATAATTTATACTATTCGCTGTCACTTAACAGTTACTCTGTTACGTTTCCTCGCGGAATAATAAGGCCTAGCTTCCGCAGTAAGAGAATGCCATTTCTCATAACAAGTCATCTCGGCACTCAATAAAAAATCCGAGGCCATTGGTAAGCTAACGCGGATGTATTTCAGTAAAGTTCAAGCACTTTGGAACAGGAACGCAGCTCTTTGGTGAACAACTGTTAATTTCAATTTGTGGAAATTCTGCGTAATGCGTGTGTCAAACGGCTGTTTTTTTTTTATCGGTATCTGTAGTTCATGGTGAACGTGACAAGGCGGGTGTACGAGGAAGCACAGGCGGTGGCACCGGGTCCCCGAAGCACAGGTGGCGGATATCCCGAGGACGACAGCTCTGAACCCCTCGCGCGGCGCTCGCCAAAGTATCCGGTGTTCGCCTCAGTGTCGGTTTCGCCTGTCCACTCTCCCTCCTCATCGCGATCGTCTTCCGGTGGAGCAACGCCTACCCCAGGAAGCAGTCCTCAGAAGACTTGCTTGAGTACAGCAACTGCGTCTGGGAAAGCTTCAGCATCCCCGTCACCGAAACCTCGAAGGGCTGTGAAAGCGGAGAGCCCCCTACAGAAGTCTGCTACGAGCCCCTAGACTGGGACCTTACCTAAGAGACCTACAAAATAGACACTAATGAACATATCGACAAGAAGACGTGATCTGTGCAACGATTAAAGTCATATCATTCTTAGTGGTGCAGCTATAATTTATCCTGGCTAGCTTGTATGCGCTAAATATGATAAGCTAATAATAATAAAAATGCTTGCCCGCTCATTTCTTATTAGCAGCTTTTAATTCATTAGCTTGTGTGTCTTTGGGAGACAAAATTTTTCCGGAAATCATTAGGATTGGCCTATCAGAAAACAATTATCATCGTCATCGTCATTTTTAGACATGAGGTGTAGCCTGAAATCTTCACCCCGCGGTTTCTAAAGCGTGTCTGACGAAATTCCCCAAACAAGGTATTATACAGGAATATATCCTAATATGGGCCAGGGGCCTGTCAACCATGCCACTAATGAGCCGCTTTAAACAGGAGTGGCAGGGCGGCGCATTTTACAACTTCATAGGGCAGTAATCCCGCAGGTTCAACTTGTAAAACAAACCATGTTTTTCGAACGCCAATTGGATTTGTAAATGTAGTAGATTGCTACTATCTCCTAGGCCCATTTCACTTCTCTCAGGTGCCTCAAATGGCCGTGGTACAGAAAAAACTGTGGTTGATTCTCCTGTCATAGGAATCAGTTACACACCAAAGTGAACTGGGCAGCGAAATTTGCAGCTCAGCGTGATTTACGGTCTGCGGCTGTCTTGTGGGTGTGCTTGGAGAGCGACGTCGGGCTTGCAGGTCGCTTAGGCATAGGTGTACTGGCGTCATACGCGTGATGGATGTGACGTCAGTAAAATATTTGGTTACCGCGACATAAAACATGTTCGTGTTAAAATATAAATCCCGAAAACCAACACCCCTGCGCGTAACTTACCCTTAAAACTAAAGGTTGCTTTCCTGCAAGAACACCCTCTGTGTAGGGGTTCAAACTTCACAGGCCGCTTGCGTCGTTGTACTGGCGACACGTCCGTGACGGATATGGCGCCATCTAAATCTTCGTGTATCCGAGAACAAAACACTGTCGTGTTAAAACTGTGGAGATGTATAATTTGGAGGTGTATTAAGGTCGGTCGTAAAACCGGAGAAATAGCACAGATAGGCAACCTCGTTCGGCCCGGCTGTGAATCTTCTCAACCGTGGTCCTCTCAGAAAACAGCCAACACCACCGAGAAAGGCGTTGCTGAACAACAACTGAATACTAGGAGTGTGGCCCAGTAGCCGGAAGCCGTCGCAGTGCGCGCGTTCCTTGCCGTGCAATAGAAACCCAGCAATCTCAGCAATTGCGACACGAAAAGCGAGGAATCACCGAAGCTGGTGGTCTTCACTATCCTCGGGTACAAGTAAGAATGGCAATGGCTAATGTGGTGTATCAAACCAACGGCTCTGGGCACCAGCACCCGCGGGTATTCTGAAAATACATATCTGGTAATGCGTGCCATTGTCTACTAATTCTCACTTAGTTCTTTTATGTCGGTGCAGTAATTTATAGACAGGTTAGGTCCAGAAAATCACAAAAACGACTGGTGTAACGCCTAAAGTACTCGGAATAAGGCACTGTGCAGCCCGCAGAGGAACAGTCGATGCTGTGACGAGGCATAGGGGTGACTTCCGTTGTCGTGAAGTTGTACCCGAGTGTAGCTTCAATTACTTTTAGCTTCCGAAGTCCTCGCCCAGGACTCCGGATCTTCTCCACACCGGTTGACATGCTCACGGTCGCCTTCCCCCTAGCTTCGCCGAAGCTGCGCTTCTTTCCCGGGAGAGAACGCTTTCTTGGGTCTCCCCATCTTACAGGTATTTCGGACAACGACGCTGCCGAGAAGTCCACACCTTCTCTCTCAACAAACAGAAAACTTGCACCCCATATCTCACGCCGCAGTCATCACCAGCCCCTCTACGCCCGCTGCAGAGAAAAGGGCTCTCCCAATAATTTCCAATTCTCCCGGTCTTGTGCTAACTGCAACCAATTTATCCCCGCAAATGTCCTCATCTCATATACCCATCTAACTTTCTGCCGCCCACTGCAACGCTTTCCCTCTGTAGGGATCCGCTCTCTTACCCTAGTGACCAACGGTTATCTTGCCTTCGCATAACATGCCCTGCCCACGTCCCTTTCTTCTTCTAAATTTCTACTAATCTCCTTAACACGAGTTTGTTCTCTGACCCACTCCGCTCTCTTCTTGTCCCTGAACGGTGCACCTATCATCTTCCGTTTCATTGCTCGCTGAGTCGTTCTCAATTTAAGTTGGACCCTCTTAGCGAGCATCCAAGTTTCTGCCCCGTAAGTGAGTATCGGTAAGATGCAGCTGTCATGCACTTTCTTTTTCAGGGACAATTACAGGCTGCCATTCATTACCTCAGAATGTCTGCCGTATGCACTCCACCCCATTCTAACCTTCTTATTAGCTCTGCCTCATGGTTTGGATAGAGGGTCATAACTTGTCCTAAGTAGTTATATTCGGTCACCGCTTCCACTGCCTCGCCGCGTATCTCAAACCGCTTCGCTGTCCCGAGGTTATTGATCGTTAACTTAGTTTTCTGCATAATACCTTTCAGGCTCACGGTTCTACTCTGTTTGTCGAGTGCGGTAAGCATGCTTTGCATTTCGTCCCCCGAGAAATTTAGGATGGCAACATCCTCAGCAAATCCGAGTTTAATGAGGTATTCTCCATTAACCCTTGCTGCCACCTGGTCTCAATGCAATGCTCTGAATACTTCTTGTAAACATGCTGTGAATAGCGCTGGAGAGCTTGTGTCTCCTTTACTGACGCAGTTCTTTAACGGTATTTTATTGCTGGCCTTAAGGAAGATGATTGTAGCTGCTAACCCATTGTAAATATCATGTAGTATACTTACATACTGCTCGTCTACACCCTGGTTCCGTAATGCCTGAATTACTCCTAAGGCTTCGACCGCGTAAATGCTTTCTCATAATCTATGAAGGCTATATATGGGGTTCAGTATAGCCCACGCACGCCTGTATGACCTCTTCGAACATGTGAATATAGTTCATTCTTGAATAGCCTTCACAAAACCCTGCTTGTTCTTTAGGTTTACTGAAATCTAAGGTGGCGGAAATTCCGTTAGCGATTACCTTGGTAAGTACCTTGTATACGACTGACAGTAAGATGATCGGCCTGTAATTATTGCAAGCCTTTCATGTCACTTTTCTTACACACTAAGAAGTCTAGCAGGGCTGGGCACTCTATCTGGGAGAAGAAACTTTTCTCCCATATTTTACTCGTTTTGAAAACATTGGGCTACTCTTCCGAGGAGCAGCGCGTGCCGTTCAAAACTAGAGACCAAATACTCCTCGTGAGATTTAGATGCTTTGCAGGCGGAGTACTTCAACCCTGGATGGAAATTGCAATTTTATCTCCAAGGCAGCGTTCCTTCACTCCCTTTAGGGGTGAATAAGCTCTATTGGCTGCGGCGTTCTGTGATACTGCAGAAGGGTACTACTACTCTTTCGTGGAAAGCATCCCGTTATGCCCCATGAGCGTTCTGCTATTCCCCACGGGGAATCGTGCTTTTGCTCCGCCTGCTACTAGTCACCGCGGTGGTACTATAGACAGTTATAAGGAAACAGTACTGGTTAAGCTATTTTTAAACATAGAAAAGAAGAAAAAACGCGGTCAGACTTTATTTTCCAAGAAAACGTAACAACAATCGGTTCATTCTGCAATTTCGCACGAAACGCAATTTAGTTGGAAATAATATATTTAAGCATAAAAACGGTTCCTACTCCACATGCACAAAGAAGACGTGGCGCCTATTTAGGATACATCCTAGAAAAATTCACAAATAAAAATGCAGCAAATCAACTCAACACACTGAAATACAAACATTAAATTCAGACAATAAAAATGATATCACCTGCAAATAAAATGGTACTGGCATTACCACGAAAAGCGTCAGTAGAACAACCGCAGTGGGAGAATAGTTATCAGTATTTAAATAAAACAAAATTGCCTTATTACGTTAGTGGGTGCATCACATGGAGTGGAAAGCCAGCTCTTATTTAGGACACATTATTAATATTTAAAAACAAATTTTGGGAAACAAAAAACTGGCACTAAAACGATTCAGTGTGGGTTACTACTAACACATTACAAGGTGCAATCAACGCAAAGCTACAAAGCCATTGACACCTAAACTTTGCAACATATACGTGTTGGTGGGAAAATAACAAGCCGCAAAAACATTGCCACTGGGTTTTTTAGTCGGGGTGGTTCTAAAATGGGGATGTGCTAGTAAGATTAAAAAGAAGGATAACTTGGTAATAAAAACAAACCCATTCGAGCTGAATGCCTCATAATGCTGCTGGCGGCCTTCAGAACTGTGCGGACCAGGGCACTGGGCTTGAGCCGAAGTAGCGTCACCAGAAGGAAGAAGGTGCGCTTCGCCTTTGAAGCGTATTACTCACTGAACAGCCAAAACACTGACAGCAGAAATGGCAATATCTCCACGATGTCCAAGGCTGTGAACAGAATTGTCTTGAATGCGACCGGCACTCCTGGTGACTCCTAGGAGATCTCTCTCTCAAAAACAAGTATTCGAGCAAGCAGCGTATTCCCGTGGTTCCTACATCGGCAGAAAGAGGGGTCAGCAAAGGTGAGTTCCACAATAAAAAATTGACCAGGTTGAAGAACGTTAAATGAAATTTGGAACCAGTGTTGGAAACCAGTATTGGAAACCAGTACGGGAATGAAACCAGTATTGGAATGCAATACTGCTTGGCGCAGTCACCAGGCTAGATGTGAAAGTGCGGTGACCTTGGATGAAGCCATGCTCATTGTGCCACTTGCCCAATGTCATGTCAGACAGCGCGGCCTGCAGCTGTCTGCATACGCACTGCGCGCCAAACCCATTAGTCCCCGCACGGGGCACCTTGAGCAATCTTGGTGACGGTACTGGCGACACTGCGGACCCCGAGCCCCCAAACATAAGCTGGATCCAACCGTGGCGATGTGTTTATAGGTGGAGGGTTAGAAACCACGAACGGTGGCCGTCGGAGCCAAGGTCAAGATCCGGCGGATGGGCTCCCTGTCTGTTCACCAGGCAGGGAGCTCCGGGACCTCTTTGACCATCAGGGTATAGTCAAAGAAGAAAGTATCCCCGTCCCCTGCTTCTATACTACGATATATGGCATTTTCTAAACACCCCCCCAGGCGTGATCGGCCCCCGAAAAGGGGCTGCACCGAAGTTTCATTCCCACCTCTTGCAACAACTGTCTTTTCAACAAACGTGAATAACTATTCTCGTTTTCTTGCGATCGAGTCAGCTGACCCAACGAGACCCGTCGTTTCACTGTCGGTATTCCTGGTCTCGAAATTTCTGCAAAGCACATTAGGTGAAAAGTATGAAGCCATAAAGCTCAGGACAGGAGAAATCCTTGTCGAACTCAATACTGAAAAACAATCACGCACACTTCTTGCCCAAACTCGCATCCATGACCTGGACCACAGGATCACGCCCCACCGGAGCCTGAACAACTCCCAGGGTGTGATTTCAGAGTCGGATCTCCTTACAGAAACAGATTCTGACCTTCTTGAAGGGTTAAAAGACCAGGGCGTCACATCCGTGCGCCGAATCACGATGCGCAGGGACGATAAGATAATCCCCAGCAAGCACATTATCCTGACCTTCCACCGATCGACACTTCCGCGATATATCAATGCAGGCTACATCCGATGCTCGATTTGCCCGTACATACCGAACCCGCGCCGCTGCTTTAACTGCCAGCGGTTCGGGCACAGTACAACCTCTTGCCGCGGCAAAACAACCTGTGCCTAATGAGCAGCGCAGGACCACCCCACCGACAATTGCAATTCTTATAACCTCACTTGCGCAAACTGCAGGGGCTTACATGCGGCCTACTCCAGGAAATTTCAAATGAAACGAAAATAATCAACGTGGAAGTGACAGAGAACATCACCTACCCAGAGGCGCGGAAGCGGTTCGCCTCTTTCCCTCTGGGGAGGTACGCCGACGCAGCTCGCCGGGGGACAGAGCGGCGTCTGGTTTCGGCGGGGACCCAGTACTGCGAGTCGGACTTGGTGCCGCCCCCCCCCCCCCTGGGTTGCCTCAGGCAACCCAACCCGCCTCCGCGCCGCTCGCTGAGCAAGCAGCGGCTGTGGGGGCAGCACGTCTGCTGGGAGCGATGCTGCATCCTCCACTTCCGCTCCAGCGTCCCAAACCACAGGCGAGGGCGCAGACGAGATGGAGACGGAAGAACCAGCGGCAGCTCCCACCCCCACCGCACCGCCTGCGCTATCCGAGGCATTCCTTAAACCCTCGGTGGTTGTGGGTCAGTCAAAGCGCGCCCACAACGGTGCGCGGTCCAAGGGGCCTGATCAGTCAGGCACTCCGAGGACATCAGACGACGAAACGGATGTCGGACCGTTGTTGTCTGCGGTGCACCGCAAGGAACGTGTCCCGACGCCAACCGCATCCGTCAACTGACCAACATCACAAACTACTGGGGGAAGAATCTCGAGAACCTCGAGCACCGTCTCCTCAACAAGATCACCCAAGTTATGCAGCAACAGCAACAACAGCTGCAACAGCAGATGCAACAGCAGTTCCAGCAATTCCAACAGCAGATCCAAGAGCAAATTAGCCCCGAGAGGTTGCAGGCGCTCGTCGACACCGCCGTGCAACGTTACTGCAACGCATCCGAGTCTCCACTGCCATCGCCATAATGGGGGGTCGCCGCGGAGAAGGAGTGCTACGCGTCTGGCACTGGAACGCCAACGGCTTTCGGTGTCGGAAGGCAGTACTGCAGCAGCACCTGCGCTCGCTGGATCCGTCGGAGCTTCCCGACGTGATAGCGGTGCAGGAAACGCACGCCGAAGACCCGAAGGTGATGACTTTGCCCGGCTACCGTGCGCACGCCAGCCCGCCGAGCGCCCGCGCATGCGGGAAGGGGGCGGCGCAGGGCGTGTGCACGTTCGTCCGCAAGGGCATCGCCTGTATCAAGCACGAGAAGATCCTGGGCAACAAGGACACCGCCATCGAGCTCTGCGTCACCGAGCTGGTGCTAGCCGGCAGGAACAGCAGAGGTCGAGACAAGAACGCTAAAGGGAGGAAGACGACGACGACCACAGTCTTCGTCGCGAACGTCTACAGCAACCCGCAGCACGGCAAGCAGAAGTTCAAGACGCTGCTGCACAAGATCAGAGACGCGGTCCACCAGTCCGGGAGAGACGGAGTGGGAGGAGGAGACGCCGCGGCGATCGTCTGCGGCGACTTCAACGCGCAGCACATGGAGTTGGGCTACACGCGCACGACGGCCAAGGGCAAATGCCTGCTGGACGACGCGAGCGAGGCCGACTTAACGTTACTGACGAACCCGGCGCACCCGACGCGCATAGGGACGTCGACTGCTCGGGACACCAACCCGGACCTCGCCTTCGCGCTCCTGCCTGACGGCGGCGTGGCGCGGTGGCGGAACACGGGCCACAACCTGGGCAGCGACCACTACATCGTGGAGGTGACGGTGCCGCTGAGCCATCCCCGCGAGGGCAGTGGCTACGGCGGCGGCGCCGGCACGAACATCAAGCATCGACTGACCGACTGGCACAAGTTCCGGGACGCGGAGCTGGGCGAAGTCGAAGACGTGGAGAAGTGGACGGCTGACTTGGTGGCCGCGACTGAGGGCGCGACGACCGAGATCGAGACGTCGAACGACACGGAGAGCGTGGACCCTCGCCTCGCGCACCTGCTGGAGGCCAGGCGTTCGCTGCAGCGCCGCTGGAAGCTCCAGCGCCACAACCGCACGCTGCGCAAGCGGGTGGCGGCTCTCGGTCGCGAGATCGAGCGTTACAGCCGTCAACTGAGCGCGCAGCAGTGGTTCGCGCTGTGCAGCGAGGCCGACGGACAGCTCCACCGCGGAGGCACGTGGAAGCTGTTGCGCCACTTAATGGACCAGAGCAAGAGCAAGGAATATCAGCGCAACCGCATGGCGCAGATCTTACACACGGCGACCAAGCAGCTGGGCGAAGAAGAGATGCACAAGCGCCTGAACGAGCGCTACCTCCCTTCGACCCCGCACGAAGACCACCCGGAATACGCGGGCCCGCCGAACCCCGCCCTCGACCGAGACATCGAGGAGTGGGAAGTGAGGCAGGCGACGCAGTCCCTGAACTGTCGATCGGCCGCCGGCCCCGACAGGGCGATCAACAAGGCGCTCCGGAACCTGAGTGATGCGGCCATCTCGTCGCTGACCCGGTACTTCAACGAGTGCTGGCGCAGCGGCCGTCTCCCGCGCCAGTGGAAGACGGCCACGACCATCCGGCTACCGAAGCCGAACAAGCCGCCGGGCATCGAGAACCTGCGCCCCATCTCGCTCACGTCGTGCGTGGGCAAGGTGTTGGAGCACGTCCTGAACACCCGGTGGCAGAGGTACCTGGAGCAAGAGGAGTTGTACCCGGACGCGATGCTGGGCTTCCGCGCGAAGCTTGGCACCCAGGACGCCATGTTACTGCTACAGCGGGAGGTCCTGGAGCCCCCCGGGGGACTCCCGAAGAAGGACAATCGTGCGATTCTGGGCCTGGACCTGCAGAGCGCCTTCGACAAGGTGCGGCACTCTGCGATCCTGGCTCAGGCGTCGCGCCTCGGTCTGGGGCGCCGTTCCTACGAGTACATCTGTTCGTTCCTGTCCCGGCGCACGGCGCGGCTGGAGGTCGGCGGAGCGAAGCTGGAGGAGCGCGAGCTGGGCAGCGTGGGGACCCCGCAAGGCTCGGTGATCTCGCCGCTCCTCTTCAATCTAGTTATGATCGAGGTGGCGCGGCGACTGGAGGAGCTCGGGCCGGCCATCAAGTACTGCATCTACGCGGACGACGTGACTATCTGGGCAACGGGCGGCAGCGACGGCGACGTCGAGGCGGGGCTGCAGTCGGCGGTGGACGCCGTGGAGGCCGCGCTCTCGGGCACGGGCCTTCGGTGTTCGCCGCAGAAGTCGCAGCTCCTGATCCTGCCCCCGCCCGGTCGGTGGAGGAAGCGGGCCGCCGAGGAGGCGGAACGCACCATCGTGGTTCGTGCCGGCGACGGGGCGCCAGTCCCGCACGTCTCGGGCCTTCGGGTCCTGGGCATGTTCATGGACGCTAACCGGACCAACGGCACGGCGGTCAAGCACATCGTGACGAAGATGGGCATCGCGACGCGCCTGGTGAAGCGGGTGTCTTCCCGCTCGCGAGGCATGCGGGAGGCGAGTCTCCTGCGGCTGCTGCAGGCCTTCGTGGTCAGCTACGCGGCGTACGCGGGGGCCTTTCACCGCTGGACCAAGGGGGAGCGGCAGCGCATCGACGCGGCCATCCGCAAGGCCTACACGGGGACCTTGGGGCTCCTGAACGGCACGAAGACGTCGGCCTTGCTGTCTCTGGGGGTGCACAACACCCTGTCGGAGATTAGCGAGGCGCAACGAGCATCGCAAATGGCGCGCCTGGGCAGCACTGCCGTAGGACGCCGTATCCTGGCACGAGCGGGCCTACAGCCTCCTGACACGGGTGGCTGCGGAGGGCCCACGGCATCATCGGCTGCCGGCGGCGTTTCGGAGGCGGACGAGCTGGTCCCTCTTCGGGACGAGATCGCCAGAAGTTTGATCGTGTACCCGCTCCCGAGGAACGTGGACCCAGAGAGGGATGCCGGCAGACGGGCCGCGCGCGCGCGCGCGCTGGCTCACCAGTACAGCGAGGACGACGGTGCGGTGCTTGTGGACGCGGCCAAGTGCCGTGGGCGACCGTGCACGTTCGTGGCGGTGGCCGCGCGGGCCTCCACCGGTGAACTACTGACGGCGGGCAGCGTGTGCGCCCGGTCGGCGAGCCAGGCAGAGGAGGCGGCGATCGCCTTGGCCCTGGGCCTGCCCGGTGTGCGCACGGTGCTCAGTGACTCAAAGACAGCCATCCGCAACTTTGCTCGCGGCGTGGTGTGTGGTGGCACTGCGCGGCTCCTGGAGTCCTGGCGGACGACGGGGGCTGCAGCGCAGGGGGTCACGAAGACTACGATCATCAAGTGGTTCCCGGCCCACGCGGGCCGGGAGCTGGCACCCGGACTATGCAACCGCAACGAGGAGGCGGACGCTGCGGCCCGTGGTCTCGCCACGTGCCGGGTCGCGACATCCCGTCCGCTGTCGTCATCCCTCGAGGACTGCGGTGAAACAACTGACATCGACGACGACGAAGAAGCGGAGCCCCTCACCGACTACGGCGGGGTGCTTCGTTGGCATCGGGACCAGAGGCGTGCTTTTCTGCTCCCGCACCGGGACCTGTCTCGGGCGGAGGTGGTGAAGCTCAGGCAATTACAGACAGAGACTGTTCTGACGCCGGTGCTCGCGCGGCACGTGTGTCCGGACCTCTACGAGAGTGCTCGGTGCAGTGTGTGTGAACGCGAAACTGCTACCCTGACCCATATCATGTGGGGCTGTGACTGTGCAGTGCGCGACGGTGGGGGGATAGACAGGACCCACAGGACCCGTACCCACCGGACGTGCGCGAATGCGTGGGCTCTGCGGAGCCCCAACAACAGAGGAGGGCCATCCAGCGGCTCGAGGCGGCTCTGGCTCTGCAAAGGCGAAAGGGGGACCCGCGCCCGCCCGTCCCTCCCGGCACTCCGCCCTCCCATGCGGGAGGTGGGGGTCGGGGGCCGACGGTGGCGGCCGGGAGCGCTCCGAGTAGCTCGAGCGGACGCCGAGACAAACCGCCTCGGGGTCTAAGCCCGACGCCCTAGGACTTTTGCGACTTAGGGTGGTTAGATAGAGGGGACGCGACCGAGCCCTGCGTGGCCGGGAATCGTGTCCTTTGCACGCCGGATGCCTGAATAAAGTTCCATCTCTCTCTCTCTCTCTCCCGACGCCAAAGCCTCCAGACAAGCCCAAAAAGACGAGAGTCACATCCCCGAAAGACGACACATAAGCATACACACTCCAGTAGCTGTCACACTAAATAATAGGATGAGAAAACATAATTCAATGGAACTGTAGAGGCCTCCTTAAAAATCTTGACGATGTGTACGAAATAGTGCACTCCAATCAGCTAAGTGTCATGTGTATTCAAGAAACACATTTAAATTCCAAACATACAAACTTTTGAATAGTTACCTTGTAATTAGGAAGTACAGGGACGGTGGTGCTACATCTTCCGGTGGTGTGGCCATCATTGCCCGAAAGTCCCTGGCGTGTCACACTATCCAATTACAGACCATCTTTGAGGCTGTTGCCATTCGTACGATAATCTTCAATAGGCTCGTAACACTATGCCCCGTTTACATCCCCGCTGATTTCCAGCTCTCGAGCTCGTATTTCGAGGGCCTTGTGGATGAGCTACCTGCACCATTTATCCTTTAGGCGACCTGAATGCACACAATGTACTATGGGGCTCTTCTCGCACGGATGCCCGAGGTCGCCTTATAGAAAAATTTCTAACATCCTCAGGAGCATGCCTATTCAATAAACACAAGCCTACATACCATAATATAGGACCCAACACATATTCACACCTCGACTTGGCTATTGGTTCCGCAGTTCTCTTTCCATCTCGAGAGTGGGATGTTGGCCCTAACCCATATGGTAGTGACCACTTCCCAACCACATTAACATACATAGGTAAAGGCCCGAACAGTTCACCTTCCCATAACAGGTTCAATGAAGCCAGAGCAAACTGGAGTACATTTACAGAGACATTCAAACCACCACACAACCACACCACACCACACAACCATTAGACACCTACACGTTGAAGAAGCTTCCCAACTACTCACGGCGCACATCCTCGACGCCGCCGATAAGTACATTCCCCACGCCTCTGGTGCTCCGCGCAACCAGCGGAGGCCGTGGTAGAATGATGACTGTAGGCGGGCGCGGGAGGCCCGGAACAAGGTGTGGGGTATCCTTCGTCGGTACCCCCCGCCGGGAAACCTCCTCTTGTTCAAAACGGCAAAGGCGATGGGAAAACGTCTGCGCCGTGAGGCAAAACGAGAGAGTTGGCGCACCTTCTGGACATCCATTATTTCATGCACAGACATACACAAAGTCTGGACACATATACGCAAGCTGAAAGGACAACAGACACACAGCCTGCCCCTGGTTAGCACAACAGGGGACACACTCGAAGACCAGGCCAACACACTTGCACAACACTTCGAACACGTGTCCAGCTCAGCACACTACACAAACACTTTCATGAATCACAAAATATCTGCGGAAAAGAAGTCCCTGCGTGATAGCAACAAGTCACACACTTCTTACAATTCTCCTTTTTCAATTCATGAGCTGAAGGCAGCTCTGACAAAATGTAAGCCTTCAGCTCCAGGGAAATACAGAATCACATACACAATGATACAACACCTACACTCAGACACCCTTGAAACACTCCTACATCTATACAATAACATATGGCTTTCGGAGCACATTCCTCGCTCATGGAGGGCGGCCATAGTAGTGGCTTTCCTGAAGGAAGGGAAGGACCCTTCCTCTTCCGCTAGCTACAGGCCCATCGCCCTTACAAGCTGGCTTTGCAAGCTCCTCGAGAAGATGATAAACAGAAACTTGTGTACTTCCTTCAGTTCAACGGTCTTCTCGAGGGCTGCCAGGCAGGCTTCTGGGCGGGGCGACCTACAAATGACCAACTTGTCGCCCTTGAATCATACATAAAGGACGCTTTCATTCACAAACAGTTTTGCACAACGGTGTTTTTTGACCTTGAGAAGACCTATGACACCGCTTGGCGTTACGGGATCCTCAGTGACCTTATGTCTTTCTTTGTTTCGGGCCATATGCTCAACACCATTGCTATTTATTTGTCCGAACGAACGTTTCGCGTGAGAGTAGGTAGCGCATTCTCAAGAGTTCATGTGCAAGAAAACGGCGTTCCACCAGGTGGAGTGCTAAGCTGCACTCTGTTCATAGTTAAGATGAACTCCCTTGGGAAGGCATTGCCACCTACAATTTCTTAGTCAATGTATGTAGACGACATCCAGGTATCTTTTAAATCATCTAATATGTCCATCTGTGAGCGTCAAGTCCAGCTCGCTGTCAAAACACTTGCCAGCTGGGCAGACAAGAACGGTTTTAAACTTAACCCAGAAAAAAGCACCTGTGTTGTCTTCTCCAGGAGGCGTGGGATCCATCGGGACTCAGACATTATCCTTAATGGCGTATTGATTCCTGCGAGGAAGGAACACAAGTTTTTACGTGTGGTGTTGGATGAAAGGCTTACGTTCATCCCTCACGTTAAACGATTGAAACATAAATGTCTAAAGGCTCTCAACATTCTTAAAATCTTGTCCCACCAGTCGTATGGAACGGATAAGCAACTCCTGTTACGTATTTTCACAAGCCTAGTGGGGTCTAGATTGGACTATGGGAGTGTTGTGCATGGGTCATCCAATAAAACAGCACTTAAAATGCTCGACCCAGTGCTTCACTTTTGGCTTCGCCTCTCTTGTGGCGCATTCCGCACGAACTCTGCACAGAGTCTTTACGCAGAGTGTGACAAATGGTGCTTATCACACCAGCGAACCTATGTTGACTTGTTATATGCCTCTAAAATTTCATCAATGGACAACCATCCTTTTAAACCGGTTTTTAATGATACATCCACATCAAAGCTCTTTTTAAATCACCCATCCATTCCTGTTCCCTTCTCGCTCAGAGTAAGGGACGAGGTCACTATTCATGAGGTCTCCTTTGTAGACACATTCAAGGCATCTATCACTGATCTTGTAGCACCATGGCATCGTCGTCCTGTCGCATGTGACTTGTCTTTCTTAAAATACAATAAGAACAGGACACCAAAAAGTGGGATTTTGCAGCATTTTATTTATGTGCAGGATAAATACAAGGCTGCAGAGTTTTTCAGCGATGCATCGAAAACGTTCACTGCATTGTCTTCTGCGGCGCATGGGCCAAATTTTGAAGCATATACTAGAACAATCAATGTAAAGACAAGTATTTTTACGGCAGAAGCACATGGCATTTTTCTCGTTGTAAGTCACATAGTTGAACATCATATTCATAAATCCATCATCTATACAGATTCACTGAGTGTCGTACGTACATTGTCATCCGGAGAGTCCTCGATAAACCATGTAGTTAACCTTGTCTTGAAATCAATTGTGCTGTCATATTCTTCAAACCTTGAGGTGACTATGTTGGGTGCCAGGCCACTCTGGCATCGGCGGAAATGAACTGGCTGATGAAATGGCCGCCAATGCTGCAGTCCGAAACACAGTAGACATAACAACACTACCTTACACACTACTTACAACACTACCTTACACTACCTTACACATAAGACAACACTTGCGCAGAACATGGCAAACACACTGGAATGAACAGACAGACAACAAACTACATGTTATAAAGCCACACTTGGGACGGTACACATCTGACTCACACAACAGACACATGGAAGTCGCCTTGGGTAGGCTGCGGATAGGGCAACCCATGCAACGAACTTGTATCTGCTGACGGGATCTTCTGGACCCCAGTGCAGTAGGTGCGGAGAGGCCCTATCCGTAGTGCACATACTAATCACATGCAACGCACTTCACACAACTCCTCACAAACACTTTAGAGAACTCTACAGACAACATATTCCCCTACATCCATCAATGTTTCTGGGTGACGATGCAATGGTTTCCGTGAAACGTGTGTTTGAGTATTTGTCAGACGTCAAGTTTTTAAACCTCATTTCCTATCACGCATAATCAAAACCGGCCCTATACCCCAGCCCTCACCATTATCTTTAATTGATTTTACTATTTTCGGTTTACACGTTGTTATACCTACCCTTGTGTGGTAATCACTTCTCTTTATTAAATAACCTCTTCTTTGGCGCTCTTTGCCCTCGTTGGCCTTGCGTCATTAAACACTAACCATCATCAAACCCATTAGTGCTTATATGTCCGTAGCTTCTTATATTGTTTTCCCCGCTATCGTTCCCGGTATAAAAACATTGCACAAAATTTAAGTACAGGTAACTCTTTTTGTAACGTTATAATCCCCAATTAGGTTGCATTGGATTTTGTCCTCAGCCAACTGCAACGTACGGCCAATTATACGTTCACAAGTCCAGAGTGGAAAAGTTGCTAGTGGGTCATAGAGCTACTGTTTTCTTCATTCTCGAGTACGCTTCGTTGCATACAAGCGGCCGGTCGCAACATTTGATGAGAACCAATAGGCTCGTTATTGAACGATCAGAACGCCCGAACATAAAGAGGTAACGACATGCAGCGACGCCAAAAAGCGACGCTAAAAGCGTAACGTAATGGTTACAACAAACATTGTGGGCGACAGCGACAAACGGAAAAAAATAATGCATTGCCGCCAAAGCCCTCCGTCGTCGTTGCTGCCGCTCGCTTGTTGGCTGCTTCTGGCCGGGAATAAGCCCGCGACGGCGGCGGCCTGTCGCCTGCCGCAGTTGCCGTCGTCAGCGGCCTGTGTAAAATTTTTCGCTTGTCTGTGTCGCTCACAATACCTGTTTCCTGTACCAATTGAGGGAGGTTGCTCCCGCCCCTCATCGCCGTAGACACATGTACTTACCCCTTAACAGTGCGGAGCGTACGCCCCGAAACGTCCTGTTTCCGTCCATCCTGCCCAAAAAACCTGTCTGGACAGCATGTCAGTCCGCTGCTGTACGCGCTGCGGTCACTTAAATTATTGTAGTTTTAATGTCTGCCACGCGTTACACACGCTCCTATCGCTCAGCCTATTGTACGCAATTCTTTCGAGCCGTGCAGGTAGCCACAGCTACTGAACGGCGGCCACTCTGACCCTAGCCGCCGAGCTAAGAGTGCAGTGTAGCGCTGCCACTACTCGCGCCACTGTGCTTCTTACCTGCAAAAACATTCGGCTAGGTTACCCACACTTCACTAATCAAATGGGTTGAAATGGTGCAAGAATCGATGGTATTTGCACACGGGTACAAAAGCCGCCCTTCAAATCTAAGCAACCATCGAAATGAGTCACAAAAACGTTACGGCTAACGCTTCCGCGGAGCGAACTTAGAGAGCAACTCTGGTTCGCTAAATACACAAGACAAAAATACGAAGTTAACTAATGGCTTACCTCTACTTCCCGGCAACCCTTCTTCGTCCGATAGATAAATCTAAGGTCGTCTTAGCAGCGAAAGATCTCAAGCTTAAGGCGCAAAGCCTTGGACGGCCACGAATACAGTCCGGCCAATTGCGTGCGCATCGCTGCACAGTGCACATAATTCCGGAATCGGCGTCCGCACTGCCACCGCTGTATGTTCGTCTGAAAAAAAAACTAGTTCTACGTACGGAAGCACGCAGTACGAAAGTACGGAATATACGGTGCGCTCGCGTGTTCATGATGTAGCGGTGACGCACAGGCGTGCAAGCAGTTCGCGAACGCGCGTCGTACTGTGTCGAAGCAAGTATGACGATAAGGGCAGGTCCAACTTTCCATGCTGCATGACGCCTCTGTTTGAAAGCCCACTTCGTGATTAGCACATTGATTACAAAGCGCAGCCCTGTATTCCGCGATTGCGGGACATCACGGTCTGGCGCGATCGCTCAGTCGCCCGCCCGTTCTTGGCGGGTACACCCCATGTGTCGGTTTTCACCGTTGACGCGAGAGATCTTCGAGATCGCCGCCGACGTCTTAAGGCCAAAATACATGGAGCGAACTTTCACGACGAAGTTCGCGTGGCGGAAAATCCCCCGTGGCAGCACGTCGTAAGTTCGTGGGGATCAGCTTTTCTTTCCTCCATGGTCGGGCTGAACTAAAAAGACACGGCGTCCACCGCCGCGCCGTCGCTGGAATGCTCTGTATGGCTAACTCCATGCCCATAATCAACGTCGGCGTTCAGTAGATAGACCCAGTCAAGGAGCTTCCCGCTTGGGTTCTACGTCGTTTAATGATTCTGCGTGACTCGGGCGCGTTTCTTCTCTTAAAATATACGTTTTCCGTTCTCAAAAGAGCTAAAGGCAATAATTAACAAAAAGAAAAATGACCCTGGAATACAATATAGAATTCCTTGAATATTATGACTATTGTATTCCTGTTTGTGATAACATTGCTTTTCTTGTCTTTAAATGCATACATCTGATTTTTCGTCACGCCTAAACGACGATTCACTGCTTTCAGGCTGCCTCCGTTGGTTACCGCATGTTCCGTCGTCTCCATATTACACTTCGGTATGTCGGCTGCCTTACGCTTATTCATTAACTTCCAAACCTCCGCTAGTCTTATTCTGTCAGCTGCGGTGGAGATTGCCATGGTTTGGCATTTCCTAAATAGATCTTTCATCTCCTGTGAAAGTTTAACAGTATCGGTCTAGCCATTGTGCCCCTAACTTCTACAGCCCACTCCGTGATAATGGGTGTGAGATTCTCGCTTTCTTCCTGTGTCGTAAACTCTGCATCCTCATTAACAGCTGAATATCTGTTCTGCTGCGCGATCCTGAATTCTTCAATTTTGCGTCTTAGTGTTAGCTCAGTGATCGGCTCCTTACGTACTAGCTTGCTGCGGTCCATTCTCAAATCTAGCCTAATTCAAGATCTTACCATACAGTGGTCACTACACATTGCCCTTCCGAGCAATTCCACATCCTGCACGACGCCTGTGTTATCGCAGATTATGAAGTACAATCCATTTTTATGCTCCCCATACGGGCTCCTCTATGTCCAGTTCCGGTTCCTTAGTTTGGAGGAGAAGGTGTTCATAATGCATAGATTATTCCATTCTGCGAACTCGACTAGTAGGACCCCCCTGCTATTTCTGCTACTCCCCTGCTACGCCGAAGTAGGAGGTGCCAATCCTCAACGCCCGCCTCTATACCCGGACACCTGTGCCACAACGCGCACTCCCCTGCCAAGTTGAAAAAAATTTCAAAGCAGGGAGTGGCTACGTCACGTATCGCTACTGGGCTTACTTCGATCGCGCGGGAAGTTCCCGGGAACATGCTAACTGCTGCGACAACGCAAACCAGCTCGGAGACGCCGATGGGAGTCCCGGGAAGAGTTTTTCTCTGTAAGGAGATCGGGTCCCTGGAATGGGTTGACCCCGAGATAGGGACGGTGGCTCCGTAGCAGTGCGGCTCTTGCGCTGTCCGGAGCGCTCCTATCGGCGCTTGAAAATCCGAGTGAGGGAGTGTGATTTTCGTGCCGGACCGTACCCACATCTGCAGCAGGTCTCCAAGGTGAACAACCTCTAGTTGATAGACCAATGTAGGTGAGGGAAGTCGGCAAAACGGATCCGTAAACTTCGGGGAAAAGGATTGGCTCTGGGGGCTGAGCCGGTCGGCCTGGGGTCCAGAAGCAGGAATGGCACTGCACCGGGACTGGGCGAGGCTCGCCGCCGTAAAAAGCGGTGCGGCCGAGCCCGGACCAGCGTCGGGACCTTCCTGTGGAAAGCCACAGCTGTGCTTGTGTCCATGGGCTTCGCGCATGGGCTTCGCGCCTGGGCTTCGCGCCAGCTCCACCTCGAAGGGTGCAGACGTCAACAGGTGGTAGGCCAGCGAAGAACGTCAAGCGCACCTCCATCGTAGCTATCCGGTTTGATGGACATCACCCTGAAAAATTCAAAAACAAAACAAAACAAAACCATCCCCCGCCCAGCAAACCTCCACAGAACCATTAAGCAAGATTATACGCCTAAAAACTCTCCCCCAAAATGCAGCTATGCACTTATCAGAAAGAAAAATTGTTCCACTGGCCAATCCCCAAAGCCACACACGAATTTAACCCTGAAACACTTTAACAACCATATGAGGCAATTATTACATGAACCTAGCGGGAAGCATGAATAATATTGGCTGACCTCACAATCCAGGATTAAATCCCCAACGCCCTGTTTAATTTACCCAGCAATGAGGGATTAGCATCAACATACCCGCTGAATGGATTAGCCAACGCCACTGCCAAGAACCCAAACGGAATCCCAAAGAGGTAAGACTAAATGCCATAAAATTCCAGAGAAAGGACTGCCCAGTAAAGATCAACTAGACCACATACACACGGAGAAACGACCAATGTAGGTAAGAGCCAACGGATAAGGGCGAAGTAGGGATTGGCCAAGACAAGACAAAAAGAGACGCAAAGAGGCCCCACAATGAACCTTCTAACGTGTTTGAAGATCCCATGCGAATGATGCTTGAGAATGAAAGCTATTAACCACATCAAGCGCAACTCACAGACCACTCTCGAAAACGTCACCCGAAACCATAACCATCGAGCTGCTAGTCATCGCCTTTCCACTAGAGCGAAATCGAAACCAAACCATATTATCCAGTTACCAAGCAACTCTCTAGTTGTGATTTACAGATGACGTACGATTATCGGGCTGTAACAGACCGTAATGAAGACCGCAGTACGCGGCTAACGCGCCCAGATCTGTTAGCAAAAGATTACCTAGACCGTAGGCAACCGCGCCCATATATTAAGCGCATTGCCGAGGCCAGAAGAGGGGGCTAAAAGGCAACATAGGGAACAGAGACAAACCTGAGAATTGAGACTCCTAAGAGATAGTGCAGGAATCCCAACCCGAAACAGTTGCCATATCCCCCCACCAACCGCCAAGTAGCATTGCGGAAACCGCATAGATAGGCCAATGATACGCAGCAGCAATGAGATGATAAATGGAGCCAGCAAGCGATTTCCAGATCCGCTCCTCCGCTCAACACAACCTCAAATCAACCCCTCGGCAATTCCTCGGCAGCAGACACGCAGCCATCAAGAACCACAGGCGCGCAGATCCAAGAGCAAACCACAGAGCCAGCCGCTCCCCAGCACCACGGCGGCCAGCAGCACCAGCCGCAGTGCGCCCGGCTACCCGCTCGAACGAACCGCTGCGCAAAAAGCGCAGCGGCGGTCAGTAAAACTCCCTCGAAGGACACATATCCTTCGCGTCACGAGGGGAGCCGCACAAGCACGCCGGATGCCCCCCGGCCAGGGTGGGGGGCGAAAGAGACCGCCGGTCCGCAGACCAAAAGGCTGTCGGAGGCTAACCCGCTCATTCCGCACGCACGAACCGTAGCCCTACAGGCACACTAGCGGGCAGCAAGCTCCCTTCAAGGGTTTGAACCCTCGCGTCACGCTTGGGGGAGGGGGAGCAACCTGACCGCTCAAACAAACCAAGCATCAGGGACCACGAGGTCAACCTGTCAAACATCTGTGGAGGGCATAAGCTCATTGATGTGGCGCACCATGGCACGCAATACCTCCACAGCCCTTCGGTCCCTCAAAATGGCCGGGTAGCTGCTGGGAGAGAGCTGCAACCCAAGTTCCTGTTCCAAGCAATTGCGGAACATCGTTGCGCCGGCGCACGCTTGCATGAAGTGATCTATGCTGGTGCACTCCGCCCCACAAAAACACGTGGAAGAAGGCAGAAGTGAAATTCGGTGTAAATAGAATGGGAAGCGGCCGTGTCCAGTGATTAGAAAAATCACCTGCCTTGGTGGGGGGAAATCAGGTGCCATATGCAAAACATCTGGGACCCATTTGAACAATTCTGTATTTTGATTGTTTTCTATCCAATCTAATCGCCAATGTTTCCTAATTTGCTCTGACAACGCAGACCGGATCACATGTTTTGAATATGTGTCCACTCTCTGCTCGCCTACTGTGCACGCACGCACCGCCAGGTGATGCGCCACCTCGTTGCCCAATAGCCTCCGGTTACCTCTTACGTGAAAGAGATGCACGTCGGCCCTTTGCGATAAGCGCAAATATAAAGTCCTTAATTCCGCTACCTTCGCAGTACCCGGCTGAAGGGAGCTAAGAGCCTTTAATAGTGACAGGCAATCGGTATTAAAGAATACCGGTGAGAAAAGTGAGAGATCATTCATGTATAGCATGGCCTCTCTTAGTGCCACCACTTCAGCACTGTACGCACTCGTGGCCGGAACAATCTTAAAGCGCCTTGCCTCTACAATACTTCCCGACTGCGAAAACGCAACGAATGCCGCACCTGCGGAGCTACCGGAAAAAGCCCCGTCGGTGTATATATGCACTCCAAGCATCCTGGCCATGCCTTGAGCCACAGATGTGGACAACCGTGAGAAAGGGCAAATAATCTTTTGCGCCGGATGGAACATCCAAGGATTAAATTGCCGCTGGACCTCTTCCGCCTTCGCAACAAAGCACCCAAACGAAACGTCCTGCCGCAGCTCAAATAATTTAAAAATGCAGTTCCTAGCTTGCAACACGTCGCAAATAGCAGCCGTGCCTGTAGGCACATCCAAGCATTCAGACCGGACCGTTCGAACCACTCCTGTGACGGCTAGCAAAGGAATTCGCTGGACTGACTTTACCTTAGATTTTAGATAAGGCGATGGCGACTCTGGCCACCAGGCAGGCGAGCGTAGGTTATTACAGGCAGAACCAATTGATTGTAGAGCTGTTGAAATTTATGCTTTAGGATACGGAAGTGCAAGTACATAAATCTCATCAATTTTTGAGTGACGATTTCCACTTTTGTCTTGAGGTAGTTCAGATGCGGCATTGAAGTACCCCAGGGGTCCAGAATGATCCCCAGCAACTTCATTTCGTTGACTCGTTTTAAGCTTATTCCATCCAATCGGATTGTCGGCAACCAGCGCGCCATGATAACTAGTTCGTTGGGTAAAAGCATGTAGGAACATTTGCTCACGTTAAGCGTCACCTTAACGCTTGTGGCCCATTCCTGAACCGTCTGTAACGCAAGGTTGGAAACGCGTTCGATTTCGCGACGCTGGTTTCCGGAAACCACTAGAACGGTGTCGTCAGCATATGCCTGAACATACACATCCTCTGGAAATGGAGTGTTGAGAAGGCCATGAATTCAGATGTTCCAGAGAAGGGGGCTAAGCGGAGATCCTTGTGGGCTACCAATGGAGACGGACGAGGAGACATCCTCGCTATGCGTACGATAAACCACCTTGCGGCAAGAAAGAAAAGACTGAAGGAGACAGTACAGGTTGCGTGGGCAAGTATGTCGGCGTAATAAATTTAAAACAACCGGATGCCAAACCGAGTCGAAAGCGCCCTGAAAATCCAAAGAAATTAGAACTGAATGCAGCATCCTTTTGCGACGATCCTGGAATGCCAATCTTAAACTGTAGAGAGCCGATGTAGTGCTTTTGAGATGAGTAAAACCGAATTGCGACCGATGTAACAGGTCATTGCTGGCTAAAAAGAAATATAAACGGGAATGCAATAGGCGCTCCAGCACTTTCCCAAAAACCGAATTCATAACAATAGGCCTGTAAGAGAGAGGATTATCCGGAGGACGCCCCGGCTTCGGCAGAAAGACCACGCGCCCCTGCCTCTACGAGACAGGGCAGTGGCCCAACCGCAACGCCGAATTAAAAACAAAAAGAAAAAAGTTAGGGTGCATAGAGTAAAAAGATTTAACCATAAACGGTGTCAATTTGTCTAACCCAGGTGCTGTACGTAATTTAACGGAGCGAATGACAGCCAGTACCTCAAGTTCAGAAAATGGAAAATCATCGGGACAACCTGGATAGGGTGACAACGCTAGATTTCTTTCCTGGGCGTGCTCCTCAGTGTTCAAATTGGGATCGTCCTGCCTAATCTGCGCATCGAGCAAAGCCCTGGCAGACTCTTCAGGAGATGTCGTACGACTTCCATCCTGGCGCAGAAGGGGAGGGATGAGGATAGAAGAACGGAATTTTTGAAAAGCAAATTTAAAGGGGTCCGAATACAAGAATTTGCGAGTGTTCTCGTCACAGAAAGCACGCAAGGCCGAATCCTTTGCTTTCTCAATTGCACACCTGTATTATCGCAAAGCTGAATAATAGATATCCCTCCGCACTAACCGCTCCGCCGGGTCTCGTTCGCGCTGAAACCGGCGCCGCAGGGATCGGACAAACGATCGCTTCCGGGCAATGTCCTCGCTCCACCACGTCTTTGCCTGAGGATACCGCCTAACCCTCCACTCATATATCTTATAGAGGGTATTGAAAACATCATAGAAGTGTTCTAAAATTAAGTCTAGAGTCCGGGAATCCGCGATCTGACAATTCGCCACATGCCTAAACCATCGAATACGTTCCAATTCTGATAACACGCGCTGTTCACCAGTCCGGCTGAGCCGTTTGATGGTAGGAAGCTGGTGTGAGTGCCGTGAGAAAACTATGTATCTGTGATCGGAGAGCGTAACCGAGTCACAGACACTCCACCTGATTGCAAATTCCGTCATCGGTTGTGTAAATATAGTGAGATCGATCCACGCTTCTGAGTAATCCGTCGAGAATGTGGGTTCTGACTGAGGATCATTCGCTACAGTTAAGGAGTGAGACGTCAGGAATTGTAGCACCTCAGCCCCTCTGGAATCCGTGACAGTTCCTCCCCATAGCGGACTCTTCGCGTTACAATCCCCACCAATGACCCCGTGCTGGGTCGTTGTCGCTAACAGCAATTGGGAAATTTGGTCTAATATGATATCAATCGGGACAGAAGGGGCTGCGTAAAGAGCAATTAACAGAAAAGAAAAGGATCTTGAGGAAAATTTCACAGCCAGGACAAATTGAGAGATGAAAACCGGGAAATAATCAAAGGGAACCGATTTCAACAAAACCAATACTTTGGGATCTGTAGTTTGTGATACCTGCGTTATTGCATAAGGCAAACCTGGCAGCGACCCGGACCTCACGCAGGGGTCTCCGACAATGGCAATGTTAATATCAAAAGCATCTATGTAATCGACCAACTGCGAAGTAGCGGCTCTCATATGGTCCAAATTAGCTTGTAGAAAACGGAGTCCTTCCAGAGTAGCCATATTATACACACACAAAAAAAAGGAAACTAGGAAACTAGGAAAAAAGAAAAAAAAAACAAAAATTGAAAACTAGTGGCTAACGGGAAACTCGCTCTGCTGCAGGTGCCTCTCCGTAATCCGTGCGAGCACGCAAGCGGGCGACGCAGGCAGACACAGAGGAGCAGGAGCTCGCGGCGAAATAATGATTAAACGGCCTTCTCCACCGGCGACACTCGCCGCAAGTGTACCCCTCATGCTCAGCCAGAGTGCAGGCAGCAGACACATGATCCCCGAAACAATTGCTACAAACAGGTTGAGATGCAGGGCATCGTCCTGTCACATGTTCCAGCGAAGAGCACTTAAAGCACATTGGCACATACAAGTTATCTGAGAACGCACACGAGGTCCACCCAATGTGCAGCTTTTCTCTCAACATTAAAACTGCAAAAGCACGAGGGGAGATCTCTACTATGTGAGACTTCGTGCCCGATCGCTCCATAAACGCAGTGCGATGGCGAAATTCCTCCACAGGCAAGTCCAGTTCGTTCTGCGTGTTAATCTGGTTTAACAACATAGCAGGGACAATGGAAGGGTCAACCCCCGAAATCCTAACCTGGGGTTGGCGGCAAACCGGTTTTCCAATTTCCAATGCTGTTCGTGTAGCAGGAGAAGATTTAATTGCCTGCTCCAAATTGTCCAGATATTCCTTTACCTGGGCCGTAACTGTAAGGCCCACCCGGGACGGCCTGAACATTACTGGTCCAACCCCGATTTCAAACGGGTTAAAAGTTGACTTCAACATTGTAGCTATATCACTTGCCGGCGATCATGAAGGGGTGGTGAGCCTGATGTGGAGAGCATGCTCCGGGCCACGCCCACCAGCGGCTGGCGCCGACCGGGAAGGTGATGGGGAAGTAGGGCGGGCAGGCACAGTCGCAGCCCCCGCCGGCCGCACCAGCACCTCCGCGAGCGTGGGCGACCGTACCGGAACACCCCCCTCTGCCGAAGGAGATCTTGCCTGCGAAGCCACGAGCTGCCGACGCAACTCAAGCACCTGGCCATCTGCTCGAGCCTTCCCTGCAATTAAATTGACAATTATTTCCTGTAATTTGAAGTAGCTATCCATAACTTTATCCCGCACTGAGCAGGGAACCTTGTTTCGGGGATCGTTCAGCATTAAAGAAAGGCTTCGGCCCAGAGAAGAAAAATCCCCGTGCAGCGACATATCGCTGTCCATGGGGGGATTGGCATCAACACACCCCTCTAGGGGATTGACCTGCCGAGCAACGCCCCCCTCACCAGCAGCGCCCCCCGAGCCCGGGGGATTGTCGTCCAAAACCGCCTCCGCTGCATCCACCGCAGCAACCAAAACCGCAGCCTCCTCTGTTCCCACCGAACTGCAGGATGGAGAAAGAGCTCTGCTACCCGCACCGCAATCAGTTATTGCTACAACTCTCTTACACACAAACACACCCGACAACAGTTCAATACCGACCCCAGAGCCTGAACCTCCAAGCAATGCCTAAGCCTAACCTCGGAACAGCGCTGTTTTCTTTAAACAGGAACCCTTCTACAACAACCCACCGCTGCACAGAGAAGCACTGATGCGTTATCAACCTAATCCTTAACACCAAAGCCACAAATCGGAACGAACTCACCGAAATTCCATCAAAATTAGACCACGAAGCAAAAAGCCTTCTTTATCCTCGGGAATGCTGATGATGATCCCCCTCCATATATTCATAGATCTCAAAGTTACTCCAGTTCCCAACTAGCAAAGTTTGGTCCCCTACAACTCTTCACCCGCCTGGATGGAAACATTGATCAGCTTGTTCTCCATATAGAGCCACTGATGAGTAATCTCGCCTTCTTTAGGGTTTGTCAATTCACTGGCCAACCGAGCACGGCCATAATGGAGGCCTCCACACCTGTCTGCAGCCTCAGATGTTCACTCGGTCAACTTGGCCTTGCAATCGTTCCATAAGTCAAGTTTAAACTCAGGGCGGCTGGGTGCATTGTCAACTGCGCTGTAACCCTGCTCAGCGCAGCAAGGTCTGTACTACGACCGGCGGTCGACCAGGCCACCGGAAGCCACCGTTAACGACCACTCTCCGTGGCCTTTCAGCGCCTCGTCAAGATTGGGTACAACTTGCGCGTGGAAGCTCCGGCTATGCAGTGTCGCTAACCACCGGCGACCTTCTCTCTTTAGGAGGTCGTGCCGTGCAAGGCCGAACTGAGTGGAACCAGTCGGCACAGGCACGTGCGGCGAAGCTCAAATGAGCTCCGCTGGGCACCTGCTCTTACAGGGACATGTGACAGGACGATGCCCTGCATCTCAAGCTGTTTGTAGCAATTGTGCCGGGGATCATGTGTCTGCTGCCTGCACTCTGGCTGAGCATGAGGGGTACACTTGCGGCGAGTGTAGCCGGTGGAGAAGGCCGTTTAATCATTACTTCGCCGCGAGCTCCTGCTCCTCTGTGTCTGCCTGGGTCGCCCGCTTGCGTGCTCGCACGGATTACGGAGAGGCACCTGCAGCAGAGCGAGTTTCCCGTTAGCCATTAGTTTTCAATTTTTTTTTCTTGGTTCCTAGTTTCCTAGTTTCCTTTTGTGTGTGTGTGTGTATATTATGGCTACTCTGGAAGGACTCCGTTTTCTACAAGCTAATTTGGACCATATGAGAGCCGCTACTTCGCAGTTGGTTGATTACATAGATGCTTTTGATATTAACATTGCCATTGTCGGAAACCCCTGCGTGAGGTCCGGGTCGCTGCCAGGTTTGCCTAATGCAATAACGCAGGTATCACAAACTACAGATCCCAAAGTATTGGTTTTGTTGAAATCGGTTCCCTTTGATTATTTCCCGGTTTTCATCTCTCAATTTGTCCTGGCTGTGAAATTTTCCTCTAGATCCTTTTCTTTTCTGTTAATTGCTGTTTACGCAGCCCCTTCTGTCCCGATTGATATCATATTAGACCAAATTTCCCAATTGCTGTTAGCGACAACGACCCAGCACGTGGTCATTGGTGGGGATTTTAACGCGAAGAGTCCGCTATGGGGAGGAACTGTCACGGATCCCAGAGGGGCTGAGGTGCTACAATTCCTGGCGTCTCACTCCTTAACTGTAGCGAATGATCCTCAGTCAAAACCCACATGCTCGATGGATTACTCAGAAGCGTGGATCGATCTCACTATATTTACACAACCGATGACGGAATTTGCAATCAGGTGGAGTGTCTGCGACTCGGTTACGCTCTCCGATCACAGATACATAGTTTTCTCACTGCACTCGCACCAGCTTCCTACCATCAAACGGCTCACCCCGACTGGTGAACAGCGCGTGTTATCAGAATTGGAACGTGTTCGATGGTTTAGGCAGGTGGCGAATTGTCAGATCGCGGATTCCCGGACTCTAGACTTAATTTTAGAACACTTCTATGATGTTTTCAATACCCTCTATAAGATATATGAGTGGAGGGTTAGGCGGTATCCTCAGGCAAAGACGTGGTGGAGCGAGGACATTGCCCGGAAGCGATCGTTTGTCCGATCCCTGCGGCGCCGGTTTCAGCGCGAACGAGACCCGGCGGAGCGGTTAGTGCGGAGGGATATCTATTATTCAGCTTTGCGAAAATACAGGTGTGCAATTGAGAAAGCAAAGGATTCGGCCCTGCGTGCTTTCTGTGACGAGAACACTCGCAAATTCTTGTATTCGGACCCCTTTAAATTTGCATTTCAAAAATTCCGTTCTTCTATCCTCATCCCTCCCCTTCTGCGCCAGGATGGAAGTCGTACGACATCTCCTGAAGAGTCTGCCAGGGCTTTGCTCGATGCGCAGATTAGGCAGGACGATCCCAATTTGGACACTGAGGAGCACGCCCAGGAAAGAAATCTAGCGTTGTCACCCTATCCAGGTTGTCGCGATGATTTTCCATTTTCTGAACTTGAGGTACTGGCTGTCATTCGCTCCGTTAAATTACGTACAGCACCTGGGTTAGACAAATTGACACCGTTATGGTTAAATCTTTTTACTCTATGCACCCTACCTTTTTTCTTTTTGTTTTTAATTCGGCGTTGCGGTTGGGCCACTTTCCTGTCTCGTGGAGACAGGGGCGCGTGGTCTTTCTGCTGAAGCCGGGGCGTCCTCCGGGTAATCCTCTCTTTTACAGGCCTATTTTACAGGCTCACCCCGACTGGTGAACAGCGCGTGTTATCAGAATTGGAACGTGTTCGATGGTTTAGGCAGGTGGCGAATTGTCAGATCGCGGATTCCCGGACTCTAGACTTAATTTTACAACACTTCTATGATGTTTTCAATACCCTCTATAAGATATATGAGTGGAGGGTTAGGCGGTATCCTCAGGCAAAGACGTGGTGGAGCGAGGACATTGCCCGGAAGCGATCGTTTGTCCGATCCCTGCGGCGCCGGTTTCAGCGCGAACGAGACCCGGCGGAGCGGTTAGTGCGGAGGGATATCTATTATTCAGCTTTGCGAAAATACAGGTGTGCAATTGAGAAAGCAAAGGATTCGGACCTGCGTGCTTTCTGTGACGAGAACACTCGCAAATTCTTGTATTCGGACCCCTTTAAATTTGCTTTTCAAAAATTCCGTTCTTCTATCCTCATCCCTCCCCTTCTGCGCCAGGATGGAAGTCGTACGACATCTCCTGAAGAGTCTGCCAGGGCTTTGCTCGATGCGCAGATTAGGCAGGACGATCCCAATTTGGACACTGAGGAGCACGCCCAGGAAAGAAATCTAGCGTTGTCACCCTATCCAGGTTGTCGCGATGATTTTCCATTTTCTGAACTTGAGGTACTGGCTGTCATTCGCTCCGTTAAATTACGTACAGCACCTGGGTTAGACAAATTGACACCGTTATGTTTAAATCTTTTTACTCTATGCACCCTACCTTTTTTCTTTTTGTTTTTAATTCGGCGTTGCGGTTGGGCCACTTTCCTGTCTCGTGGAGGCAGGGGCGCGTGGTCTTTCTGCCGAAGCCGGGGCGTCCTCCGGGTAATCCTCTCTTTTACAGGCCTATTGTTATGAATTCGGTTTTTGGGAAAGTGCTGGAGCGTCTATTGCATTCCCGTTTATATTTCTTTTTAGCCAGCAATGACCTGTTACATCGGTCGCAATTCGGTTTTACTCATCTCAAAAGCACTACATCGGCTCTCTACAGTTTGATTGGCATTCCAGGATCGTCGCAAAAGGATGCTGCATTCAGTTCTAATTTCTTTGGATTTTCAGGGCGCTTTCGACTCGGTTTGGCATCCCGTTGTTTTGAATTTTTTGCGCCGACATACTTGCCCACGCAACCTGTACTGTCTGCTTCAGTGTTTTCTTTCTTGCCGCAAGGTGGTTTATCGTACGCATACCGAGGATGTCTCCGCTTCCGCCTCCATTGGTAGCCCACAAGGATCTCCGCTTAGCCCCCTTCTCTGGAACATCTTAATTCATGGCCTTCTCGACACTCCATTTCCAGAGGATGTGTATGTTCAGGCATATGTTGACGACACCGTTCTAGTGGTTTCCGGAAACCAGCGTCGCGAAATCGAACGCGTTGCCAACCTTGCGTTAGAGACGGTTCAGGAATGGGCCACAAGCGTTAAGGTTACGCTTAACGTGAGCAAATGTTCCTACATGCTTTTACCCAACGGACGAGTTAGCATGGTGCGCCGGTTGCCGAAAATCCGATTGGATGGAATAAGCTTAAAACGAGTCAACGAAATGAAGTTGCTGGGGATCATTCTGGACCCATGGGGTACTTCAATGCCGCATCTGAACTACCTCAAGACAACAGTGGAAATCGTCACTCAAAAATTGATGAGATTTATGTACTTGCACTGCCGTATCCCAAAGCATAAATTTCAACAGCTCTACACTCAATTGGTTCTGCCTGTAATAACCTGCGCCTCGCCTGCCTGGTGGCCGGAGTCGCCATCGCCTTATCTAAAATCTAAGGTAAAGTCAGTCCAGCGAATTCCTTTGCTAGCCGTCACAGGAGCGGTTCGAACGGTCCGGTCTGAATGCTTAGATGTGCTTACAGGCACAGCTCCTATTTGCGATGTGTTGCAAGCTAGGAACTGCATTTTTAAATTGTTTGAGCTGCGGCAGGACGTTTCGTTTGGGAGCTTTGTGGCGAAGGCGGAGGAGGTCCAGCGGCAGTTTAATCCTTGGATGTTCCATCCGGCGCAAAAGATTATTTGCCCTTTCTCACGGTTGTCCACATCTGTGGCTCAAGGCATGGCCAGGATGCTTGGAGTGCATATATACACCGACGGGGCTTTTTCCGGTAGCTCCACAGGTGCGGCATTCGTTGCGTTTTCGCAGTCGGGAAGTATTGTAGAGGCAAGGCTCTTTAAGATTGTTCCGGCCACGAGCGCGTACAGTGCTGAAGTGGTGGCACTAAGAGAGGCCATGCTATACATGAATGATCTCTCACTTTTCTCACCGGTATTCTTTTATACCGATTGCCTGTCACTATTAAAGGCTCTTAGCTCCCTTCAGCCGGGTACTGCGAAGGTAGCGGAATTAAAGACTTTATATTTGCGCTTATCGCAAAGGGCCGACGTGCATCTCTTTCACGTAAGAGGTAACCGGGGGCTATTGGGCAACGAGGTGGCGGATCACCTGGCGGTGCGTGCGTGCACAGTAGGCAAGCTGAGAGTGGACACATATTCAAAACATGTCATCCGGTCTGCGTTGTCAGAGCAAATTAGCAAACATTGGCGTTTAGATTGGATGGAAAACAATGAAAATACAGAATTGTTCAAATGGGTCCCAGATGTTTTGCATTTGCCACCTGATTTCCCCCCCCCAAGGCAGGTGATTTTTCTAATCACTGGACACGGCCGCTTCCCATTCTATTTACACCGAATTTCACTTCTGCCTTCTTCGACGGGTTTTTGTGGGGCGGAGTGCACCAGCATAGATCACTTCATGCAAGCGTGCGCCGGCGCAACGATGTTCCGCAATCGCTTGGAACAGGAACTTGGGTTGCAGCTCTCTCCCAGTAGCTACCCGGCCATTTTGAGGGACCGAAGGGCTGTGGAGGTATTGCGTGCCATGGTGCGCCACATCAATGAGCTTATGCCCTCCACAGATGTTTGACAGGTTGACCTCGTGGTCCCTGATGCTTGCTTTGTTTGAGTGGTCAGGTTACTCCCCCTCCCCCAAGCGTGACGCGAGGGTTCAAACCCTTGAAGGGAGCTTGCTGCCCGCCGGTGTGCCTGTAGGGCTACGGTTCGTACGTGCGGGTGTGAGGGGGTTAGCCTCCGACAGCCTTATGGTCTGCGGACCGGCGGTCTCTTTCGCCCACCCTGGCCGGGGGGCTTCCGGCGTGCTTGTGCGGCTCCCCTCGTGACGCGAAGGATACGTTTACTTCGAGGGAGTTTTACTGCCCGCCGCTGCGCTTTTTCGCAGCGGTTCGTACGAGCGGGTAGCCGGGCGCACTGCGGCTGGTGCTGCTGGCCGCCGTGATGCTGGGGAGCGGCTGGCTCTGTGGTTTGCTCTTGGACCTGCGCGCCTGTGGTTCTTGATGGCTGCGTGTCTGCTGTCGAGGGGTTGCCGAGGGGTTGATTTGAGGTTGTGTTGAGCGGAGGAACGGATCTGGAAATCGCTTGCTGGCTCCATTTATCATCTCATTGCTGCTGCGTATCATTGGCCTATCTATGCGGTTTCCGCAATGCTACTTGGCGGTTGGTGGGGGGATATGGCAACTGTTTCGTGTTGGGATTCCTGCACTATCTCTTGGGAGTCTCAATTCTAAGTTTTCTCTCTGTTCCCTATGTTGCCTTTTAGCCCCCTCTTCTGGCCTCGGCAATGCGCTTAATATATGGGCGCGGTTGCCTACGGTCTGGGTAATCTTTTGCTAACAGATCTGGGCGCGTTAGCCGCGTGCTGCGGTCTTCATTACCGTCTGTTACAGCCCAATAATAGTACGTCATCAGTAAATCACAGCCAGAGAGTTGCTTGGTAACTGGATAATATGGTTTGGTTTCGATTTCGCTCTAGTGGAAAGGCGATGACTAGCAGCTCAATGGTTATGGTTTCAGCTGCCGTTTTCGAGAGTGGTCTGTGAGTTGCGCTTGATGTGGTTACAGTCAAACCTCGATATATCGAACACGGGTATATCGAATTATTGCCTATATCGAACACTTTATAGATCACGTGGAAAATCACATGCATTTTTAATTTTTTATTTCGAACTGGGACGGACACGAAATGGGTATATCGAACTCCGCCACCCCCGACTGCCCAGACCGCTCGCGCTCTGTTGGCAGGCGGAGAGCTATCCCGCAGCACCCTCGAGGATAGCGGTGGGGCGATGGGCGTTCCCGACTGCTGCGCATCGGTTGCGCCGAAGCACAATTGGACGGTGCAAAAGAAGAATGCGAGCTTGAAGAAACATGGGGCCAGTTGGAGCGCTTTGTTGGTGCTGAGCCCCGAAGCATGTGCATTGATGACTTTGTTGGCGGTGACGACAGCACCGGAACGACGGCGGAGTTGACGGATGTGGAGATCCTAGCGGATATTACTACTGAGCGCACAAACGAAGATGCTGCCGAGGTTGTACCTGCAAGCGCTGATAATGCCCCTCTCCCGACTTCGACCGAGGCTTCAGCGGTTTTGGCCCTACCACACCGGTACTGCACCGCTATAGAAGGCACCGGCCTGTCACTTGTGGAACGTTTGGAGTATACGTTGAGGAAGTCGTGTATAACACGCCAGGATATACCCTGCCAGGATATACCAGGCTACCCTGCTGCAGTACTTTAAGGCAAAAGAATAAATACTTTGAAGCACCAAGTGAGTATTTACTGCAAAATTCGTTCATTTATTGATTTGTACCAGTTTATGACGCGTTTTTTACGTGATTTTATATAACGAATTCTGGTTATATCGAACTATTTCGCGGGCACCGCGCTGTTCGATATATCGAGGTTTCACTGTAATAGCTTTCATTCTAAAGCATCATTGTCATGGGATCTTCAAACACGTTAGAAGGTTCATTGTGGGGCCTCTTTGCGTCTCTTTTTGTCTTCTCTTGGCCAATCCCTACTTCGCCCTTATCCGTTGGCTGTTACCTACATTGGTCGTTTCTCCGTGTGTATATGTGGTCTAGTTGATCTTTACTGGGCAGTCCTTTCTCTGGAATTTTATGGTATTTAGTCTTACCTCTTTGGGATTCCGTTTGGGTTCTTGGCATTGGCGTTGGCTAATCCCTTCAGCGGGTATGTTGATGGTAATCACTCATTGCTGGGTAAATTAAACAGGGCGTTGGGGATTTAATCCTGGATTGTGAGGTCAGCCAATATTATTCATGCTTCCGGCTAGGTTCATGTAATAATTGCCTCATAAGGTTCTTAAAGTGTTTCAGGGTTAAATTGGTGTGTGGCTTTGTTGATTGGCCAGTGGAACAATTTTTCTTTCTGATAAGTGCATAGCTGCATTTTGGGGGAGAGTTTTAAGTGCGAATGCACTTCTTAAGCGAGCCTGAAGCGTCCGCCGCCGTCCGCATAGCAACGGCTGCGGGTGCGCGCTCTCCTCGTCTTCCTTGGCAACGGGGGGAGATGGGCGAGCGCTGCCTGGCCGCTGACATGGCACATACCCACGTGGGGATTGGCCAGGAATCTCCTCGTCTTCCTTGGCAACGGAGGGAGATGGGCGCGCGCGGCCTGGCCGCTGACATGAGACATACCCACGTGGGGGATTGGCCAAAAACCGGGCGTGAGAAGGGCTAATGCACCCGCTTAAAGGAGTACTGACACTACATTTCAAAGCTGAGATCCGCTCTAGCAATCAAGTACAACGACAACAAAATAGGTGTCTGTGATTTAATGCATCTTTCTTTCTTTGTAGTTGTGTGTGTGTGTGTGATCTCTCTTTCGCGAACATTACCGAACCGCGCAAATTCAACTCGTGCATTCGCACTTTCACATTCTTCCCCTCGGGGAAATGCTGGAGTTTAGTAGGACAACCTACAAACAAAGCTGGTGTTCGAAGCTTCACCTGTCATTTTTTTAGGCGTATAATCTTGCTGAATGGTTCTGTGGAGGTTTGCTGGGCGGGGGGTGGTTTTGTTTTGTTTTGTTTTTGAATTTTTCAGGGTGATGTCCATCACACCGGATAGCTACGATGGAGGTGCGCTTGGCGTTTTTCACTGGCCTACCACCTGTTCACGTCTGCACCCTTCGAGGTGGAGCTGGCTACTTGTCCCTGTTAAAGATTCGTGCTGTCAGCTGTCAGCATGTTCGGTGGTCCTGCTGGGCCTCGCTGTTCTCCTTGTTCAAGGTGTCGCGACGGTGTCTTCGCGTTCGAAGAACCCATTACCGAATCGACGATCCGGACATCGGCAGGAATCGGGTACTTCAACTCGGAACCAACAGTTCCAAGGCTCATCGTGGTTCGTCTCGCAACCTTCGTAGATGGTGCTCTGCAACTACGCAACCTTGGCCTCATCAAGAATGGGACATTATCTCTTGGGACTTGTTCTTAGACTTCGATGTGGCACTGTGGGACTCTGATGAGGATCATTGATGTCGGATTTTGATGTGTGTCATCGTGACTCTACCTTGCTGTTTCTGGACGGTTGCTGTGTGAGTTGTTCCCCCGGGGTCGGATGTGGGACTTGGATTGGGGTTGTGGGGACTATGCTTCGCGGTGGGACTTTTTCACTAGTGGGACTTTCATGTGGAACTCTGGTGGGGGTCGTCGGGACTGGGATTTGTTGTTTCCAGGTTATTTGTCGGGGGACTTTGTTTTGGGACTTTGGTGGGGGTATTCTGGGTGTGTCCTAGTTGGGCTTCTAGTGGGGTAGGGCTAGTGTTTATCCAATGGGCTGTGGGATTGTCCAGTTGATTGAAATAAACGTGACTTTTCTGCGTTGGGCTGTTCCCCGCCGACCGAAGCAAGAACCTCTTTTTTTTCTTTTTTTTTTTCATTGATTGGCTTTTTCTTTCCAGACGGTTTTGGAGCATCGCTCCAAGTTCTTTTATTTTTCTCATTGGCAGTAACCTGTAATAGCTTCGCTGGTACAGCTTTTGTTCCCATTTCATTTATTTTCTTTGACTTTTTTAGGGAACATTTTTATTTTAGCAAGGGCTTCGCGGCTGGAGGTTCTTGCTTCGGCCGGCAGAAAACAGCGGACTCAGAACTGGCACGGACCGAGGGAATCCGACTGTCTAATTAAAACAAAGCATTGCGAGGGCCGCTGGTCGGTGCTGACGCAATGTGATTTATGCCCTATGCCCTGAATGTCAACGTGAAGAAATTCAAAAAAGCGCGGGTAAACGGCGGGTGTAACTGTGACTCTCATGGCTCTTGTGGCTCTTGCTGGCGGAAGTTGCTGTGGTCGAGCAGGAGCGGTCGAACAAGAGGCTCTGGTGGTCGTGCCTATGGTGGTCGCTTCGGCGATCGCCGTTTTTGTCCGCCGCCCCGGCGGACAAATTTAAGGCTGGCCAGAACTGTCAATGTTACTCGTGGCATGGCTGTCCTGTGCTTCGGGACAGGCTGGGGGTTGTTTACGCGCCCCTGGAATCCAGGTAATAGGAAGTCGGAGACCCAGACCACATCCGACACCACCTCCTCGTGGTACCGCCGGGAAACGCTGGGTGCCCTGTGCGTCCCAGTAGGCTAAGAGTGTCCGAACTTCAGCGGGTTGCCTCCCTAGGCCCGTTGTCGTATTGTAGGCCGCCGGAGGATGCCCTACCCCGGGTTCAAAAATTAGGGTCCGGGCTGCGTCTCCCTACCCGGTTAAAGTCTACGGGGATCCGACGGGTACTGCCTTAAGTCCCGTTTCAAGAAGTCAAAGCCGCCGGTTCAAGAACGACGAGGGCAGCGGCTGCGGAACAAGTCCCCCACACGTCCGCAAACTTTGAGGTGGGGGCGAAACGGGGCCAAGGGTTGCCACCCCTTGTCCCTTTGCTCTGACTGGCCAGGACAAACACAAGAATGAAGAAGCAAGCGGTGGCCGAAGGGCCGCCGTACCAGTCCTCCAAGGACCAGCAGCCGGCGCTCCAGGGCCTGGTGGGTGTTGGAGCCGTGTTGGCACCCCCAGCGGGCATCCCTGCGAGGTGTGCGGCTCTAAGTTCGTGACCATACGTGGTATGAGGATCCACAGAGCCCTCAAACACCGTAGTTCGAGAGTTGACGTCATCAGAGAAGAAGTCCAGAAGACAGATAATGAAGAATCGACCACTATGTAAAGAGGAGAAGGAGTTGGGGCAAGTGCCCGAGAAATCACTGGTATTGCGGCTTTCCTGCCGCGAGAGGTTAAGACCCTAAGGGTAGTCCTTCGGGACATCTACGAAGAATCATCAAGTCAAGGTGGAGAAACCACGGAGAAGACACGCAAGGAGAAGGAGAAGGAGAAGAAGAAGTAGAAGGAGAAGGATGAAGGAAGAGGAGCAGAAGAACCCCTGGGCCTCGGCGTTTCGGAAGAGGGGGCTAGGATAGGAGAGGAGGTCAGGAGGCTGAGGGCTGGAGTGGCAGTTGGAGTTGTAGCTCGAGGGGAGTTGGATGTTAGGAGCGCCGCCACAGCGCAGGACTTAGAAGCTGAGCAATTTCCCAAGTTAGTTGCCTTGGGGGGCCCATTTGATAGAAGAGATAGCAGACCTGGATCCCTGGAGGAGGAGAGGAAGGGGGAGAGAGAAGGAGTTAGAGGAGGTGGGGTAATAGAGAGTGAGAGTAGTTATAGTTCTAGTGTTCAGAGGGAAGTAGATGGGGGTGAGAGGGAAGTGGGGAGGAAAGCGAGGGAGAAAGTGGTAGATCAGCAAATTTACGGAGCGATGATGGGGACAGAGATATAGTGAGAGGGAGGATGAAAGAGGGAGAAGAGGATAGGGGAGCCCTAGGACTGGAGAGGGGGACAGAGGGGGAGTCACAGTGGGGGTATTGTTGAAATTAGAGTATTTCAGTTGCCTGAACTGACCGCGGGTCCTTCAGGTTTGGTTCAGGTTCAGGCTCCGTCGGTTCTTCACACTCGAGTTCTCCGGAAGAGGAAGTTCCCAGTTGCTACCAAAACGGCCTGGTGGAGGCCTCCAGGGAGCCCGAGACTCGAGCTCGTCTTCCTCGACCTCTAGCGATCAAGACTTTCGTCCTCAAGTAGCCAGACCATCAAGTATCGCTGAGGTCGAACCCCAGCCTGAGGCATCCGTTGATAGACCTCAGGTGTATTCCTTGGCTCATCAACTAAGGGCCATACGAGCCTGGGGCTCGCTATCCAGTAGCTACTCGGAAGATGAAGGCCCAGAACCCAAATCACAATGTACAGAGTCAAGGCAGCCCCCTACCCACGCGACATGCCCCGACTGTGGCCGGGCCTTCTCATCGAAGATAGGGCTCAGTCTCCACAGACGACGAGTTCACTTTGGACAATGCAATACCGACATAGTGGTAACCCGGACTAAGCCCAGATTGACTAAAGAGGAGGACTATATGATGGCGGCCGAGGAGGTTAGGCTTCGCAAAGCCGGTGTTACCTTTTTGAATGAAGAGATCTATAAGAAATTTCCGGGCCGATCTTTCGATTCGGTAAAGTCTCACAGAAGGATGTTGGCCTATTGTAAACTAGTCCAAGAGCTTATGCTCAAGTGTGGAGAACTTACCACTATCCCCGAACCCGGAACCGCGGAAATCCACCTTTCCGAGGAGGAGGTCCCTCCACACACGTCGGATTCGAACCATGAGAGCCGGCCTTCCGAACCCCGGAGAGACACCAGACAAGAAGTATCGGACGAGCTTGCCCGACTGACCCTGAAGCAGCCACCTGATGGTTTCTAAGGCGCGCGCCTTTGGGAGATCGCGAAGCGATGCATTAGAGGTGATGGAGTCGGCAGGCCCTTGAATGACTACATTAGAGACAATTTCTACCGAGACTCACCGGCCAGGCTTCCAAACGATAAACGACTAGACCCCCCCCCATGAATTTCGAGGTAGCAAGAGGGCCTTTAAAAGGCATGAATATGCCTGGGTTCAAAACTCTTTCGTGAAGGACCAAGCCTGTTGCGCGCGAGAAATACTCGATGGGCGGAAAATTTCACTCGTCAAGAATCCAAACGAATTTTTCCAAGACTGGAAAACGATCATGGAGAATCGTAATATGACAACCTGGGCCGAACCCCTCTTAGACATTGGGGACTAGATTGACCCTTTTATGGTCATTTCAGCTCAAGAAATCAGGTCAGCGATGCCTTCGGTTTGATCTTCGGCGGGTCCTGACGGATTTTTCGGCAAGGACTTGCGCACGCGCCCCATGGTGGTGTTGCAGGTCTTGCTGAACCTGCTCATTTTACAAGGCCGTGTCCCAACTTCTCTACAAGGGGCAAGGACCACATTCATCCCTAAGACAGACGAGGCGTCCTCTGTGGGAGACTTCACGCCAATCAGTGTGGCCTCTATTCTAGTCCGCCTTTTTCACAAAATATTAAGCCGAAGAATACTCAGCCAAGTCGAGCTAGACGTGCGGCAACGGGCATTCATACCTGTTGATGGCTGTGGCGAGAACATTGCCATTCTGTCTACGACCTTACATGAGGCGAAAACAAGTTACAAGCCGTTGTATATGGCCTCACTAGATATTTCAAAGGCATTCGACAGCGTCTCGACAAAGGCCATCATCCGTGCAGCCCGTCGGAAAGGCCTCTCGTCTTCCTTTATCAAGTACTTGGAACACTTTTACGGGACATCAACGACAGTCCTGAACTTCGACGGGACAACGCTTCTAGCAAGACCAGCCAGAGGTGTGCGACAGGGAGACCCTCTGTCGCCCCTGTTGTTTAATCTAGTAATTGATGAATGGCTGGCCTCGCTGCACCCCAGGATGGGATTTTCAAGTGGGGACTTCTCCTGGAACGCAATGGCCTTTGCAGACGACTTCGTCCTTGCGGCCTCAACGCCGGAAGGTTTTAGAGAACTGCTCTCGGGACTAGAGGTTTTCCTGGTGGCTAGAGGCCTCCTTCTTAATACGGGTAAGTGCATTTCCCTGGCCTTGCAGCCAGATGCGAAAGGAAAAAAGACCAAGATCTTGACTCATACCAAGTTCTCCGTCGGACGCCAAATCATGCCTAGCATTGATACCACGATGGTATGGAGGTACCTGGGCATTAACTTTAATGCTCTGGGGATTGAAGCAACCCCTTTCCTGTAACAGGTGAACGAGTACTTGAAGAAGTTTCGAAGGCTCCTTTAAAGCCGTAACAGCAGATCATTGTTCTGCGCAGCTAATTAGTGGCAGACTATTTTATCGTCTCGTCTTCGAGCCAATCTCAGCCAAGCTACTGAACAAGATTGACCGCGCCATCAGGCTAAGCGTCCGCAACTGGCTCCGACTTCCGCACGATGTGCCAATCGCCTTCTTTCACGCTCCAAACAAGGACGGAGGGCTTGGCATATCCGCTTTGCGTACTGCCATCCCATGGATGCGTTTGAGCCGCTTTGGAAAACTTGAACAGTCCACCCACCCGACATGCGTCGAAGCAGCCAAGAAACCCTTAGTGGTCAACTTCTTGGAACAAACGAAGAAATTATTGATATACAAGGACACCAGACTAGACTCCAGCAAAGCCTGTGTCAACTTTTGGAAAAGTGAGCTCCATGGCAGTGTCGATGGTAAAGCTCTCCGTGAAGCCAGCCTGACCCCTGGTTGATCGACGGGACTCGTTTCCTAACCGACCGGGAGTTTATCAACATTTGTAAGATGCATATTAACGCGATGCCCTGTTTGGGAAGAACGAAGCGAGGGAGAGAGGTGGCAAGGAACTCAAGAGCCGGTTGCTCCTCTCCAGAAAATTTAGGACACATACTGCAGATATGCCCAGGGACCCATCACACCCGAATCACTCGTCATATTATAATTGCAGCCTACGTGGCGAAAAGACTAAGGGAGAAGGACTTTACGGTGCTCGAAGAGCCGCAATACCGAGTGCCTGGAGATGCACTAGTGGCCGACCTGGTGGCCACAAGGGGCAGCTGGACCGTCGTACTAGATGCACAAGTAGTGTCCACTCTGCACCTCTGCCCCATCTCCATGCAACAAAGACTGCAAAGTACATGAACAAAGACTTCTTGAACCAACTTGGAAATGAACGACCTTTAGTGTCAACAATCACTATGAACTACTGAGGTGTTTGGGCTTCTGAAAGCGTCAAGACGTTGCGCGACCTTGGCCTCGGACGCAGGGACTTCAAGTTACTAACAACCCGATGCCTTCAAGGAGGCTATCACGGCTTCCGTGCCCATCAACGTATGACGACTACCTTTGGTGGTTGATGGGCAAGTTGCCCCGGCTGCTGCCTGTGTAACCTGGGAACCATTTCCCGCTCTAAAGCAAAGTGGGAATCTCCCTCTCCGTGGATGGAGGGTTGAAAAAAACAAAAAAAAAGAAATAGCCAAATGCCTCGTCATCTAATTAGTGACGCGCAAGAATGGATTAACGAGATTCCCACTGTCCCTATCTACTACTCCGCGCCGCGCCGCCGCTGAAGCGGGATTCACACGACGGAGGAACCCTCTCACGGAGGCGGACGGATATGTGACGTCAACAGCACGAGACCGGATTATCCGGCCTGGCGGCGCATCCACACGTGCTGAGCTACGCGGAGTGAGTAGCAGACGACAGCGCCGAGGAACAGGTTTTATTCCCCGCCGAGGGCCACCGCCGTCGAGCGAAAACACGCGGAGGCATTTTCTTTCGCGGAGCCACCGCGTGCTATCCCCACCGAGGGGCGGAGCCTAAAACCGGTCACGTGAGCGGGTCCCGCGGGCCAAAAAGAGAGGGTTTCTCCGTCGTGTGAATCCCGCTTGAGGGAGGACGTGTTTTGGGTGTGCTCTGCCCGGGATGGGCCGTTTTTCTGCCACTTCTTTCTCAAGTGATATCTCAGCTTAGGTTCAGTGTACATCAACCAAACTTGTACCGGGTGTTCCCCGAGATCACCCGACGACGTTGGCGGGTTTTTTATGCGATTCGGATAATTAGTTTTTAATTGGCAAACAAAAACGTTGAAAAATGTTTTCACAGGAAACTCGAGTTTAATCATGTGCCGCTAAAATCTAACAACGCTAATGTGACGGCAATGCGCTAGCGATTCCATAGACACCATGTTTGTGTAAATCGGCCCAAAAATAACGATTTTATAGCAGTTTTTCCAAAATCTCCCCCTCACCCTCCCTGGGCGGTTTCAACTCTCGCGCGTAACTCACGAACCAGGAAAGGTAGAACAAAATAATTGGCATGACGGTGTAGCGCTAGCCCACGCGATCATTTTGACTCCAACCGAGGCTTAATTGGTGCATTTTGCACTGTGATAGACACGATGTAGGTTTGTGACATTCCTTGCAAACAAAGCAGCCACCCACGCGGTCGGCTAAGTCTGAAAGTAAAACAGTTACGTAAACAGGAGTAGCGCCAGCTTGTCCGGCGTCGCGTCACGAATAAAAAGACACCTCCCATACTCAAATCGGGCTAAAAATGAGTTAGGTAGCGAATTTTAACCGGAATTTGAAAAATCGGCCACCCAGTCCATGCACTTGTAAATAACTTTCTTCGAAGGCTGTAACTCAGCACAGGGTCAGGTTAGGATAACCAAATTTGTACCGAGGGGTCCTTAAGACCACCCGACGCGAACGACGGCTTGTTTGGTCAGTTTCGATAATTAGTTTTTAATTGACAGCAAAAAACTTAGAGAAAAAATTGTTCACAGAGAACTCGTTTTTTGGTCGAGAATCAAACGAGCAAGACGAGGAACAACTGCCCCATCGTTTCCGGCGTGACCTAGAGAAGAAAAGGACACCCCAGTTGTTAAAATCGGTTAAAAAATGGGCTAGCTACAGAATTTTCATCAGAATTTAAAGTTGCTGGACTTCGAAATTTTCACCCTCGTCAGGAAGGCAACATGCCCGCTCAGACCGATCTTGAGGCTCAGGTGTGGAGTGGACATTGCCGTTAGGGAAGTCTGTGGAGGCCGCGTGCCACCGCCCCTCTGTTTCCCCCCTCGTGTCCCTCCCCCCCCCCCCCCTTTTTTTTTTTTGTTAAAGCTGATTTCATTGCGGGGGCGGCCGCTTGGCCGCACAACAGCTAAAGTATGGCAGGAAAAAAGAGAGGTGTGGTAGGGCAACCTAAGTCAGCAGGGCAAGCAGTGCCAGGCACGCCGAAACGAGTCGGCACACGGGAGGGGAAGCAGCCGCACAAGTCGCAGGAGTTTGTAGCCACCTCCGACAGCGAGAGTGACCATGACGGGTCAGTGGCCAGCAAGGTTGGCTCGGACGGCTCAGGCAGCAGGAGGAGCAGGGGAGAGGAGAGCGGCTTAGAGAGCAGCGGCGCGGAAGACGGCCCACGCGGGCCATTGGCCAAAGACTTTCCCTCCCTCACAGAGGTGGCAGAGGAGGAGGAGTTGAGCGCTGCGGAGGGACACTTCCTCCGACAGATGATGAGGGCCCATGCAAAGGGCCTGCCGGAACAAGTAGCAGCGGAACTGATAAGTGCGTTCCAGACCATTAAGGACATAGCACAAAGGAGGGCAATAAAGGTGGCAGGACTCGAAAGCGAAGTGCGGGGCCTGTCACACCAGATGGACCGGAGGCCCGAAGGGATGCCGTCCTTCTCCCAGGCACCCCACGACACAGCAGAGAATATCAGGGCAGCAAACAACAAGGACGCACAGCAGAAGCAGGAGGGGAAAGAGACCAAGGCCATCCTAATAGAATCAGCAGACCACCAGGCCATCGCACCAACTTAAGTAATGGAGATGGTGCAGAGGACCTTCAACCCTTAGAAACTAGGTTTCAAGGAGGTCCTTTTGAGACCCACCAAGGGGGTGGCGGTCCTCCTCAGATGCAGAGGGGCTGGACAGGACAGCCTCTGCTATTCAAGAGAGCACCGTGTCGCAGGCCGTGAGGGTGAGGGAAGGCGAGGAGCGCCGACACACCTACAAGTTGGTGGGGGTAGACCCAGCCGTTGGCCCAGAGTCTCTGGTCCCACAGCTGCTCGGACAGAATGAGCTGGAAGGGGAGCAGCAGGAAATCCACATTATTCGGGATGGGGAGGGACGAAGCGGACTCCGCACCACAATCCTGTCGGTGACCAGGCGGGTTAGTCGGCAGCTTTTCCACAAGAAAAAGTTGCAGGTGGGGTGGACACAGTTCCCCATCTATAAGCAACCGAGAGTACTGAGATGTGGGCACTGCGCCCAATACGGGCACCATGATGTAGAATGCCGGGAACGGCAGCCAACGTGCATGCACTGCTCAAAGGGGCACAACACCCGACAGTGCCCTAAGGTGGTGTTCGAGTGCCCGGCGTGCAGTAGAGCGGGCATTCCAGATCGGGAGCATTCCATGCTGGCCCACTGGTGCCCAGTATTCAGGGAGCGGGCCGAAGTGGCTATCACGGCTTGGGGATTTTACATGAGCAACCTGCGCATACAAGAGCCTTCCACGCAAACGAAAATTTGAACATTTATCAATGGGAAAATTCGCACCAAATTTCAGTAATTCACGAGCCCTATCTGTACCAGGGCCAACTAATTGGATTTCCTCTAACGCACCGAGTAATAGCAGCATCTGCTAATGCAAAGGTAGCAACGGTGATGCACGATTCAGAGATCGAACTCCTACCAATTAAAATTGGTCAGAAATTAGTTGCAACGAGTGTCACATGGCAACAAAGCGAGCTACTCATCATCAATTGCTATGCACCCCCCAGTGAGGATATTAAAGATACGATAACCGAAATTGAGGTACTGTTTGCCGTACATCAATATGATAAGGTTCTGTTACTGGGAGACTGCAGTGCAAAGAGTACGGTTTGGGGAGGTCAAAAGGCAGATGATAGAGGAAAGGCCTTTTCAGAATTTTTAATACATAGGAACATCTATGTTCGGAACGACGCTGGCTCTCTCCCGACCTTTGAGACTAAGAACGGCAGAAGTTGGACAGATCTAACAGTTATCACGCCTAACTTGATTTCGGAGATGCAAGAGTGGAATGTCTTGGAGGTCCCCACGGCTAGTGACCATAGGTACATAGAAATAAAATTGTTTACAGAGGAAATACGGAAAACTAAAAGACTAACGTTACGAGGTAAAGAGAAGGTACTCAACACGCTTAAACAGGACTCATGGTTTAAGGAGGTGGCCCAGACGGAAATAGGGATGGCGGAGCAACTGGAAGAAGCAATCGAAACATTTTATGATAAAATAAACTCTCTGAAGAGAAAATATGCAAGGGAAGCACCGGATAAGAATAAGCAAGCTAAGCCCTGGTGGAATATAGATCTAGAAATAGAGAGAAAACGTACAGGGGCCCTTCGCAAAAGATTTCAGAGATCAACCGGACAGGACAGAGAGGTGTACAAGAGAAGGTATTATGAGGCGCATAAGAGATATATGTAGAAAACATTGCCAAAGCCAAGAAGGATAGCTGGCGGGACCTGTGCTCAGCGATACCCAAAGGAAACCCTTTTAACTTACCGTATAAAATAGCACGAGCAAGGTTGAAAACCCCTGTAATTTTGAACAGCATTGAGAGGGAAGGCGGCACGTATACCGCTACACAGGAAGAAACGGCCCGCCATGTCATAGAGGAATTATACCCAACCGTAGCAGAATTCCCCCCGCCAACTGGTAGTCAATGGTCAGTGGACACAGATAACGCAGAGGACGATACGCCATTCACTAAGCTGGAAATAGGTAACTGCGTACGGCACCTCAGAAATAAGGTAGCTACAGGGCCAGATGAGCTATGTCCGATCTTTCTTAAAAAGCTTTACGAACTGCATCCAGAATTCTTCCACACTATTTTTAATGCAGCACTAAGGACTGGTTCTTTCCCAAAGAAATGGAAAACATCTAGAATTATTCCAATTCCAAAGGTCGTAGAATCTCCAGGAGCTCCCGTAGCCAAAACAGTACGGCCCATAGCCATCAACTCAGTTCCAGGCAAGGTACTAGAGAAGCTACTCAAGAATCAACTTTACTATTTTATGAATAGAAAGAGACTGTTGAACAGCCGCCAATTTGGTTTTACGCACGCTACCTCTACCAGCAATGCGCTAAGAACTATAACAGAAAAAGTAGGGAAAGCCAAAGAAAGAGGGGAGGGGACAACATGATAGCACTGGATATTTCCAATGCATTTCACTCAATCAGTGCAGAGCATATCAACGCGTACTTGCTGAAGAACAACTGCCCGGCCAACCTACGCGCACTGTGCATTGATGTGATACGCAACCGAAGCCTATCATTTCAATGTGTGGACAAAAAAATAGACTTTAAATTAGCCAAAGGCTCTCCGCAAGGTTCACCGCTCAGCCCACTGTTGTGGAACATCACGATCTCTTCTCTTTTAGATAAAAACTATCCAGACGGGGTTCACATACAAGCGTTTGCAGATGATGTGGTTGTGGTGGTGGCCGGTGCCTCCAGGAAAGCACTTGAAGAAAAGGCAGAGCGCAGCCTTAAAATAGCGGAAGAATGGGCCGCGGAAGCACAAATGCACTTCAGCATGACCAAAAGTAAGATGATGGTGGTGGGGAGAAAATATCAGGGACGACACCCTAAAGTTGTTTTGCATAACCAAATACTCAAAAAAGAAAAGGCTTTGAAGATTTTTGGGGTGATATTCGACCCCGGGCTTACTTTTCTCTCTCATTTAGAATATGTACAAGAGAAAGTTCGAAACTTAAGCCACAAACTATGTCTATTGTCGGGACCGGAATGGGGATTTACAGGTAGTAAGCTAGCTATGGTATATAAGAAGGGAATAGAGCGAATGATAGTCTACGCTGCACCGGTGTGGTATACAACACATTCACATAAAGCCCAGAAACTGCGCGCCATGCAGAAACTTTCATTAATCAAAATCACTCAAGCCTTCCGCACAACCTCAAATATTTCTCTCAACGTTCTAGCCGGGATCCCGCCGGTACACCTAATCATAGAAAAGGAACTCGCCATATTTAGGATTTTTTAAGAGGGAGAGAAGTTCTGGTGGGGGGGGAAGTGTTTTGAGAGAGCACAAATGTCAGACAGATTCGATATTTGGGAACGCCACCCCAGTGAACTTAGCAGTATCACGTTCGATATGCAGCCAGACGGGGACGCAGATGTAAAAATTTACACGGATGGCTCACCGTGTAAAGCCGCTCCCACCGAGGACGGTGAGGGAGCGGCTTTAGTGGCGTATGACGCACAGATGCAAGTATTATATCAGAGCAAGTATAAACTGCCTAAATACAGCAATAACTTCGAAGCGGAGGGAGTGGCCATTCTCAAGGCAATAGAATGTATAAGTGCTCTTCGGGAAGGCCTGCACGCACGGGTCCTACCAGATAGCCTGTCCACATTGAAGGCACTTGCGAACGCAGAGAAGACGAACTGCCTCATTAATCGAATCAAACTAAAATACCAGACAATTCAAGACCACTTCTTCGTACTCTTTACCTTCGTCAAAGGGCATAGTGGGATAATGGGGAATGAACTAGCTGACGAATTAGCCAAGGACGCAGTCGCAAGGGGGGTTCCTACAGATGTTCCCATGACGAAACGATTCATAAACAGGGAGTTAACTACTGAGGTCTTCAATAAATGGCAACTTCTATGGACAGGAGCAGGACGCGAATCACCGACCTATCAATGGATCAAAAACGTCAAGCACATTCCCGCGCATTTTCCCACCAACCAGCTCACATCACAGGCCTTAACTGGACATGGTCGATTCCCGTTCTACTTCCTACGGTTCGGGATACAAGACAACCAATTGTGCAAATGTGGCGCTAATGCTGAAAGTATAGATCATTATTTGGAGGATTGCAATTTAACTAAGCAATTCCCTCAAGAACAGGCATCGTGGGAAAACCACTCAAGCTAAACAGGAAATTGTATAGGATAAGGTCTCTCTCGACATTGTAGGTGCAATGATTAAGGTCATTAGTCAATGGTAAATTACCATTTACCATTGACTTTACCATTGACTACCATTTACCATTGACTAAAGATAATAGGCTCCCTTGGTGGATGGACCCCTTCCCAGCATTCAGCTCTCCTTCGGCAGGTTAAGTGGGGCCTTCTCCCCAGCACCACAATCTGAATAGTCGGGACCATTCGGACTCTCCAAATTCAATCTCATGCTTGGTTGTTGGATACATGCACAGGGTTGACACCTCATCAATACCAAGCAAGGGGCCACGGATCAATCTTAGGGAAGTGGTGGCACTTGAACGGCACCTCCGCACGAGGGGCTAATGTAGCTCTTAGGATAACATCCGGTTAGCTGGAGGGCGCTCTACAGTACAGGCCCCCCTCTTCGCTCGGGATGAGGCTTAGAAGTACGCCACGTCGGCCCACAGTGGGGGAGGCAGCTCGGACCGTCCCAGGCCGCCTGCCGTCATGGCGCTATCGTCCAGTAGCAATGGCGGCCTGCAAAACGCACCAGTCCAAACCGAATACGACGTGATTGCGGCCGCCTCCTAGGGCTTGAGGGGACCCGGGCTAGTACGGAGACCTCAGTGGCACCTGGTCCCCCGCTGGTGTTACGGCGGGTTTCACTTGCAGTCACTTTTCGGGGGGCAGTCGCTCCATTTTGTTTCTTTCCATCATACTCTAGTATTAGCTTTTGTTTTTATCTTAGTAGAGATATGCGTGTGTTTTCTTGTCTTTAGAGGTGTATCCTATATTAACCGTGATATCTCAATGTCAGTATTTTATTTTCCTTAACTACTTTTTAACGTATTTTTCTCTTTCTGTTTCGCTATTTTTGTTTGGTATAGTTTTGTTTTGTATTTTTGTTTGGTTTTTGTGGGTTTTGGATGTGTAAGCGCCTCTGGGATAACCCTTCAACCATGCCAGGAGCCAAGTATAAGCTCTGCATTGGGAAACTTAAGGACTGGGATGGGAGAGGGAGGCGTTTAAAAGGGTTCTCCTTAGTTGCAATGCGCAGGTGCAGGGACAGCAGCCAACTAACTACCAACCCTGTAACAAGGTACTGGAAGTCTACAACAACCCAACGGCCTGATAACAGTCCAAGAACACGACCGGAAGGAGCGCTCTACACATCAGGACGTCAAAACAAGACCCCAAAGTCTTCGGCCCCTTAATTAAACTGGTCAGGAGAGGTCGAGACCAGTCCCATCACCCTGGGAGGTTTTTTAACCCAGCCAGGAGTGAGAGGCACGGTTTTTCCTCCCAGGGGTTGGGATAGTTTTCCCAACAGCAGAAAAGTGCAATAATTTCATCATTAATGGCTTAATTCGGACCTGCACTTGCGCTGCACACCTAACACTCTTTTTATGATTCTAATAAATGCCGCTCGTTTTCCTTGCCCCGCCATTGGTGGTGCGTTCGCAGAAGTAGATTCTATCTTTATGTCTCTTTCTTTTTTATTTTTATTTATTTATTTTATTTACTTTATTGTTTTTTTATTATTTATTATTCTTTTTTTTTCTCCCCTTCTTTTTTTACCCTCTTCCCCTCTTTAAATTTTTATTTCAAGTTATTTTCTCTACTTTTTCTTTTCTTTTCGTTGTTTTTTTTTTCCTTCTTTCCTTCTCTACTTTTTTTTTAACCGGTTGTACTTCGTGTGGTACCGGTCGAGGCAGCTTTGCCTTATTTACTCACTGTCCCTATCTACTATCTAGCGAAATCACAGCCAAGGGAACGCGCTCGGCAAAATCAGCGGGGAAAGAAGACCCTGTTGAGCTTGACTCTAGTCTGACTCTTTTGGTAGCACCTCTAGTCTGACTACTGGTTGCACCCTAAAGAATGTCATGGAACAAATAATATGTACCACACAAATGAGTTTCTCGTTGAGCAGCAATCCAGGGTTGTCGTGTTTATTACAGCAAAACTGTTAGGAAAATAGTAATTTTTCTTGTCCAGTTACAAATACCATAAAAGTGCCGAGCATGCGCGCTAGAGCGTGCGTCTCGCGACGACCGCGCAGCGTCACCGGCGCACGTTTGTCAAGCCAGGCATACTCATTTAAGAAAATTCGCCAAAATTGGCAAAGAACTTTCTCAAGTTTTCGCTGAAGTCGTGGCAACACTTTCTTGGAAGGAAGAGGACGCATCATAACGCACGCCCACCGAAGTTGCTTTCCAATCAAGGAAGCTCACCGTTATTTCCAAGATGATGGAGTAAGGGTTGCTGCGGCAGGGACGAAGAAGCAAATCTGTTGCGATCGCGGAATTAAACCCTCGTGATGGTCGTGAAGATTGCTTATACCTTCGCTATCTTCAAGTCGTACGCGTTAGTGTGAGTCTCCTCAATTTCTTGTAAGTGTCCGGAGTTGTGTTTTTTTCTTTGTTGTTTAATTATTTCTTCCTCCTTATTTTTCTTTCTTATTTTTTCCTAAGCGTTTTCTTCCCCACATATCGTTATTAGCACTCTTCAGGTGTCCTTGATAAACACGCTGGTGCTGCACCGCACCGCTGCACATTAATCCTATCCACTTTACCTTTATGTAGCTTCTACCAGACGTGGAAGCACAAAAGTTGGTGTCGGCGGCCAGTTGTAGCTTTACCTCATTGACGAGTAGTCACTGGTTTTGTCCACTGAAAACAGCGCTTACTTAGAAAGTTTCTGAACGACAACGTATAGTTGAAGGCCACAGTCTTCGCCGCTGACAATGCCATATAACAAAGGCTCCCCTCTATATATGCTTGTCGAAACTACAACGAATGTGTTGAAGAAATCATGCTGATCGTATTTATGGTAAGCGCACCTTTCAGGTTTCGCGATTCAGCCACTTCAGGGTGTCCGCAGCGTACCCTGTCGCGTAACCTCTGGGCCAACAAAATCGCACCCAGCCGTCGGCGGTGGCTTCGTTGCGTGCAGATTATCGGTCCTTCCTCAGAAAAACTTACTAGTTAATGTGCGTTATTCTCCGTAACGCGAGGGAAAATTATCTTGTAGTTTTCGGTCGTGTACCAAAAACACCGACTGCAAGCGTCTGAGACGAACAACCGAATCGTCACCTCAAAGAAGATTATACGTATGGATTTCAAATTATCTTGAAGGACGAAAACTCCCCATGTGCACGGCAGAAGGCCCAACATCGTATCATGACATAAAAAGAGGAGTACCTCAAGGAGCTGTATTAAGCCCTTTACTTTTTAATCTCACGCTCATCCACCTGAAGCGTGTTCTCCCCCCTGGCGCCAAGATCACTCTCTATGCGAACCACATCTGTATTTAGAGTGCATCAAAATCCCGGAGGGTAACGCAAAACAAACTTCAGAAGGCGCTTGCAAAAATATCTGCATACCTAGTGCCTAAGGGACTCCATCTTTCCTCTGAAAGAAGAACGCCATGGAATTCACTCGCAAATGCATGGACAGATATCCCTTAATCCTGGGTGGCCGGCCTCTGCCCTACAGACGGACCCAAAGATATCTTGGTATTATCTTAGACAGAAACCTCTCCTGGGCCCCTGAAGTGCATAGGCTACGGAAGCGAATCTCAACAGCGTCGAAAATTATTGGGTGTCTTGCTGGCAGCCACTGGGGCAGTGATTGCCGCTCCATTGTATTGCTGTTCAAGGCGTATGTGGATGGCCTGTTGCGCTATAGCCTTCCTGTTCTGCAGCAACTGACACTTACAAGCGAAAGACAGCTGGAGGCGAGGAATAACTGCCTCAGAAAATGCCTCGGACTTCCTAAAAGCTCGTCATGTTCTGGGACAACTGCTGAAGCAGCTTGCCTCCCCTTGGACGTGCTACAAGCTCCAAGAAACGCTACGCGTTCATATGAGGCATACGCTACATGCACGAACCCATTTCCTGTCCCGTATTGCTGTTCAAAATATGAATTCTAGCTTTGGACAAACAATAAAAAGTATTAATGCCCTAATCCCAACTCAAGCACCGCCGACCATGCCACGGAACTTCCCGCCCTGGAATCTGACTGCTCTCCGGATAAAATCATTCATACCCGGAATTGATTAAAAAAACATACCTCAAATTGGCCTGCTGCAGATGACGCTTGCACATGTTAACAGATTTTACTCGGCAACTACTCACATTTATACCGATGGATCGCCGACACCTCAGTGCAGCGCCTCGGGAATTTTCATTCAATCAAAAGAAAAAGCATTCTCATATCGGCTTGAGCGACCGACTTCGCCTGCGTCGGTGGAGCTCTACGGGATTAGAGAAGCACTTAGATACATACTACGCCAGCCGCCGACATGTTGGACCGTTTTCTCTGATTCGAAGGCAGCACTTAAAAGTTTACAACGCTCTAGCTGTTTCAAATTTCACGAACATGTCCAGCACGACGTAAAGTATTTGCACCATCTCGCATACGTCGCCGGACATCGCGTTACCTTCCAGTGGCTTCCAGGCCACAGCGGCATCATTGAAAAAGAGAAAGCGGACGAGGCTGCCCGTAGGGGCCTACAAATGAAAAAAAGAAAGAAGGTTTTCTTCACGAAGCACGATGCCGCCACAATGACGAAGGCACTAGCTTTGTCGGAAAGGAACCGTTTATGGTCCTTGCAGCAGCATCATTCTGGTTTTTTATATTCCATAGACCCATATGTCAGAATGCGGCTGCCAGAGCGTCTACCCCGCCACTTGGAGACGTTGCTGCATAGACTTCGTCTTAATGCAGCACTAACAAATTCCTATCTACATCGCATCGGCCAGACATCAACCTATATTGCGATAATTGTGGATCGCTTGAAACTGTTGAACACATATTACTGGAATGCTCAGCCTATGCCGACTCAAGGTGCCGTCTACAACATAAAATTGATTGCCTCCACCCTGGACCATTAACATTAAGATTGGTACTTTGACCATGGCCCTCTCCCTCCGCTCAGCGCCAAATCTTGTCCGCGCTACTCGCATTCCTCCAGGTCATTGGTGTGTCCACGAAATTATAGTCGTTCCTCCATCTCAAGAACCTTCGTACTCAATACCCTGAAGAAGGATCATATTTTATTTTTTTTCTCTACTACTACTCTCCTTTTTTTCACTACACCTACTACCTATTTCCCTCTTCTCCTTTCCCCGCAGAGTAGCACGCCGGCGAGCTGATGTCGCCAAACCTCCCTGCATTTTCCTCTTTAATAAAGAGTTTCTCTCTCTCTCTCTCTCTCTCTCTCTCTCTCTGGAGAGAATCTTGTGGCCTTCCTTGGTCCGCATAGTCAGAACAAACTTTCCTCAGTAAAAGCAGCCTCTAAGCGTTATCGTTTTCCTCAGGGCTCCCATTTGGTTTCTGCTTTGGTCAAGTAGCTTTGATGTGGCAGCGAAACTGTACACACTGTGTCTGGGCGAATTCGTACTCTAGAAAGCACTCTCAACATTCAGGACAGTTGCAAGTTGGGCGAGTTGGTACGTGTTCATACTTAATCACAGCCCGAAGGACGGGACAGACAGAAAGATCAACCAACCACTGGACAGCGCCGGTCCAGTGGCTGATTTTTCTGTCTGTCCCGTCCTTCGCGCTGTGATTAAGTATGTACTGTCAACATGACTGGCTTCCAGCAAAACGTCGTCTGTCTAGATATGCCTCTCACACGCCTAAAATAGTATATGCGCCAACGTTATTAAGAATTACCTTTACTGCAACGTCATTCGAAGTGCGACAAGAAATCCTGAGTTCTAGCATAAAATAGGTCCCAAAGAGACAGGATGTTTTGCTTAACCTTGAGTATTTGTTTTTATATGGATACGTTATCGATTGGTATGGCACGCGATCATCGCTGTCGCAATTGCTAGATTTTGGAGAGCCCGGAAACGTGTTCTCTTGGTCTCCTGAATTTTCACTTCCATCGCAGCAAGGCAGACAGCGTGTCCACAACATTTCCCATGGTGCGCTTTACATCACGGAGCACTATATTCTCTTCACACAGGCCATTGAGAGCAAACTCGGAATTTATGCCACCAGGTTCAGCTTGCACGCGTACTCAAGTAGGAAAAGACGCTCGGCCTGTTCTTCTAGTCACCACTGCGAAACGGGCGTGTTTATACCTGCCGTGGTAAAACACGTTGCTGTGCCTTCTCCAGTTCGGCTCAGGGTGACCCTTTCCTTCGCGATGGCCACGGAGTACGTATACACGTAGGCGTTGACGCTGCGCGTGACGGCGCTACCAATGGGGTTCGGCGTACCACGGCCGCTCAATGATCGAGCGGCCGTGGCCATACCATGCTCTTTGAAACACGTAATGAGGGCGTCGCGCCACGAGAGCTTGTATCCATCTTGTATCTCTACCCGGTTATCTACAGGCAGCAGGATAAATCATATGAGCGCTGGCGGCAGTGATCGGGAAACTATAGGCCATATTTTCAGCGACTGCACAGAGATACGACCTCAGCGAGGTGAGGGAGAAACGATGCCGGCGGAGGCTTCGGGATTTGGGGGTGGGGAAGCTTCAGTTTCAGGGCCATCGATGGGACGAGCCTTGCAATATTCGGTTGAACTTGGCCTCACTCCTCAGCACTCGGTGTGTCAGAGCAAGAACTTCGCGAAGCCTAATAAAACTTTGTAAAGCCTAGCAAAACCTACTGAAACTTAGCAACGCCGGAGGAAGTAGGTTGACCCCAGCTTCGCAGTTTTTTTTTTTTTTTTTGGAAACGAACACATACCGTAATTACCCGATTCTAACGCGCCCCCGATTCTAACGCGCACCCGATTTTCCCGGCAAAAAAAAACGAAAAAACTTTCCCCTCCGATTGTAACGCGCACGGAACTTTGTGAGCAAGAAAAACGAATGCGAGAGAAACGGGCGATTTATTTCTCCAAGTAATGTCATTCATCTCGCTCCTCGTCGCTCTCCGCTGACCACAACATCTCGTCCTTGGTGGCGTCAAGCGCGTTCGCGATGCCACACTTCATAACGGACGTTCAACCATGGTCGATGGGATCGTAGCCCACGCCTCGCACGCCCATCCTGCGAGCTTCTCCAGAGGCGCATGCTTCAGCTGACCGCTCGATTTGAACGCGTAGGAGCCGCTGTTGCCACTGCTGTTATCGAGCGCGCAAGTGCAACGATTTGACGGTTTGTGTGAACGCCGATAGAAACGCCTAGGCGCCTATGCTTCCTGCGTCCGAAAAATCGTTGCTAAAAGCTTTGGCGCCATCTAGAGATGGCGATGGCTATGGGCGGGACGAAATTCCAGCTGTTTCGGCAGTTTCGGTTTCGAATCCCATTCTAAAGCGCATGCGATTTTTCGACCTAATTTTCCGGAAAAATAGTGCGCGTTAGAATCGGGTAATTACGGTATTTCACACGATTTAAAAATCCTACAGAAAAACGGGGACTTTGCAGTCCATCTACATCTTTTGGAACGACAAATATAGTCCTGTATGGTAAAAGTTCGAATTGACGTTTCACGTGCCGAAGCTAATCTTAGGCCATGAGCCCCCTCTACCGCGCCGCCGCCCCCCCCCACCCCCCCCCCGAGACGAACAATTTTTTTTCTTTTGAACAATTCTTACGAGGTGTAAATGAGGGCATGAGTTGGTGTCTTGTACTTCGCGGTTCAATTATACTTGCATGCATGGCCTTAACCAGTCAACAGCTCAACACCTTTTCCACACCTTTCCAACACCCTACCAAAACCCGGGAGTGCTGAAGTTGGCAAACACCTTTCTTTTGACACAACAGCTCTAGAGCTACGAATAAAAGTGTTGAGATTAAAGAAAAAGAGTGTAATTGCCTCTCAACACGCTTTTTTCACTTTTATTGCACTCTTTTTGCACAAAATGTTTATTAAAATGTTCAGTGAGTGGGCTAGTATTCATTCCGCATAAAACACGCAGCCTCGGGGTGTCGGCTACAGCTTGTCACCCGACCTCTTTGACCGGGCATACGTTTCTCCCCTTTGCCGCTTCTGTGGAGAGCCTGCGACTCTCAGACACGTAGTGGGCGGCTGCGACAAGTCCACCCTATAGTTCATCTCACAACCTACATGCAGCACTGTGGAGGCTACATTGTTGTCCCCCTCAGGCCGCCTAACTCACCGCGAAGGAAGCGACAAAAGGCGCCGGGGCCGTGTGGTGCGACTTGCCGAGAGGGGAGAAGGGAGTGTCCTTTCAGGACCCCCTTCACGGCGGATTAGGCGCCCTCAGTGGGCGCACTATTGATAACAATGTAGCCTCCACAGTGCTGCATGTAGCTTATGAGATGAACTATAGACCCCCTAACATCCACCTTTCCACAGAGGTTTGAGAGAGAGCCTTGGCCAGCTCCAGCCTCGAAGATCAGCTGCGCCTGATCGAAAGGGCTGTCGACGCAGCCCGAGTTCGAGGTATCCTGGAATGAGGACGCCTCTCTCAAGCACTTTCTGGATTAATTAAAGTTTATTCTCTCTCTCTCTCTCTCTCCTCGGCCGCTGCCAATGTTAACAACCGGTCCGATAGAAAACTCTCTAACGGAAGGACGATCTGCGTCGCGCCACATGTGCCCTCATCCCACCGTGTGGAACGGACCTCCCCAGTAGACGTGCTCGCTAGGAAGAAGTTTTGCTGCGCAGACTTCACGTTGCAGTGGCGCTTTCACCTGCTGTGACCGGGTTAGTTAACGATATATCAACACCAACTAACCCAACTGTCGATTTTAGATCTCTAGATGAATTCGTCGTTTGGTTCCCCAAACATTTGGAAAGGGCAATAGCGGAGGTAATTTGAGAAGTAGGAGGAACGTCTGAGAGGCTAGTTAGAACGGAAACTTAAAGTGATGTCGTAGATTAAGAAACTAGATAAAACATACATAATGTTTCAAACGGGGCGATTTGTTTGCTGAACAACATAAACAAAGAAAGGCCAAGAGAAAACGCATTTTCATTCTCAACCCCTCGGTAAGCTCCAGAATAAAAATGTTGAAAAATAAAAGCAAAAGGTCAGCAAATAAACTAGTGCACAAAGAGTGAGAAAGTCTTCATTAGCATGCGAACAATTCCATGTAGCGGTGTTTTGATATTCAAAATAAAGGAACACATTTCACGGCAAACAAAGGATGACGTGTGGTGGCACATCGTCAACGAGGATGAAGAAGAACGAAACCGCTGTCCATCGCAATTCATACCAATGCGAGCCACCCGAATTTCATGAAAGAACTTCGAAATTTTTTAAACTATGGGTGCCAATCTAGGAAAAAAGAAGACTCCGGACTCCGTGACAGGCCTTACCCCGAGAGACACAAAGCTGGTCCGCGAGACGTGGCACAGCTTCTCGAAATCGGATAATGACTACGGTGTGCACGTGTATCAGTGGCTGTTCGTCCAGAATCCCGACTTTCTTCACTTGTTCCCGCGTTTCAAGGGAAAGCAGGTCATCTCGCTGCCCGACGACGCGGTGTTCAGGGCGTTTTCAACTAACGTCTGCAACCAGTTCACTTTTATGATAGACTGCTTGGATGACGCACACCTTCTCGAGTCTCTGATCATGAAGAACGCAAGAGCACACACCGAACGACCAGGAGTAGAACCGGGCCACTTTCGAGTGTTTGGGAAATGCGTCATTGACTTACTTACATTGAAGTTGGAGAACAACATGACGCCGGACGCTGTGGTTGCCTGGGAGAAGCTGTTCGCAGTAAGTGATTACCTTTGAATCCGGGAAACTTAAATATATATCAGTAAAAGTCGGCTCTGTATTCGAGCAGTGTGGTTTATTTCAGATTTCAGTTCAATACTACCAAGCGTTGTCCGAATAAGCCAGAGTAAGGCATAGTAAACCGAGGCATGCTTGAAAGCCGGTTTAATACTTGCTACCAGTCTTGCGGAAACCTCAGGGATGCAACACCGTCTATTTAGTATGCGATCGATGCTTGAGGAACTACACGCTTTGGTTGAACGCCTATATTGAGCGTGGCAGACAAAGTCGCGAAAACATTTTTTTTATTTCTGTTGCTGAGTAAAATGCAATGAAGCAATGTCAACCAGTAAAAAATAGGTGTATGACAGAAAAGCCAGAGCCTCGCGCAAGGTCGTATACCCCGTGAATGCGGACTGAGGGTCATCGCAATACAAGCATCGCAGTACAAGGAAGCAAGTGTGTTGGCAAATTAATTTCTAGACAAGAATTTCCACATAAACTAGTCCAGTTGTTTCTAGGAACAAAAAAACATACATACAGGTACTTTTGTTGTCAGCGAAATGTGAAGCATCTCGTACTCATGACTCCAACAACACTTGTAAGAACGGCTGTGGGTCATTTCTAGCTGCATTGCAACGAGAATAAAAATTTATGAAGGTTTGCCGGCAGAAGCGGCATCAATCACCGTAGATCAGCTTGAGAGAAAAGCAGGAGGCCTCGTAATTTTTTTAGTTTTCGGTTTTTGTTGCTTTTTGAGTCCCACCTACTCCACGTGACAGAATACAGCAGCCATTTTCGTGGCGTTTGATTCTTCTGCTGCATCGCCTTTCTTCACACGTTTTGGAGACTACACCTTTCTTAAGATAACGTGAATATGGTCCTTTGTGCGACTGACACTCGATTTAACAAACCGGCCGAAATAAAAATGAGAAACATCGTTCAGCATTAAGGCCGTATATATAAGCAACCGCACTTCAAATTACCGAGGCTCCAGAAATGGCGCATAATTTTTCACATTATTCAGCGCAAAGGAAGCCCTTGAGACGAAGGATCGGTACAGGTTATGTCAACAGTATTTGGAACAAAGTCTCGTAAATTTACACAAATTTCTTCTCCCGGAAACCTCCTGGCTGCATTGGTGTGCATGTAACGGAGTACGGCCTAATTGAATTAAGCTTCCTCCCTACCAGTAATGGCTGTCATAAAGGCAGTAAACAAAATATGTTGTGATACTTCGAAAAATTCTTGTTCCAATTACTGATGGCGGGAGTTCTTCATACCGCGGAAAAAAATGTTTTAAGTGCGGCATTTCTTACGGGAACGAAAGACGAAAGGCAACAGCTCTGAAAACAACGGCGCAGACAGGCCAGATAAAAGCGGTTATCAAAACATAACATATGCAGTCAAACTTTTTTGCCAAAAAAACAACGAAAAGAAAAGCATCCAAGACATGGCACACAAGCAGTGCGCACAGAGGAACTTTAAATTGAATCGCGAGACTTCATAGCTATCATCGTAAGAGGACGACAAGGGAAGAGCGCAAGGGTTGGCGCGAGAACTGAGGACAGGGTGCTGTTAGGCGGCAGGGGCTCAAGTTCCTGTATAAGGAACTCTAGCACCGTCGGTCAAAGGCTCCATGTTTAAACAATATTTGCCGCAAAGAAAGCTGATACTAGAACAATTGTTTATTCGGGCTTTTTCTCAAACAAAGCTTGAAATAACCTACCTGAACGTTCGATGTTTGGTGTAAACTCCAACCGTAACACCCACCTTAAGAATTTCCGATGAAGATGGCGACCTCCAATCATCTTCTGAGGTCGATGAGTAGTCCACGAGTTATTTCTGCGGCTGAACAGTAGTGTGCTAACACACAGTAAAGCCAACCTTAATCAGCTGTGATGACGATGTTGACACGAATTCGTGTTCGCAGGTCGATAGGTTGGCCAAGCGTGATTCGTTCGACCGACAAGCTATATAGCCCACGTCATGCAGTAAAACCCACCTTAAGGTTCTGTGATGAAGATGTTCACCTCAATTCATGCTCGCAGATTGATGGGTTCGCCATCCGTGATTCGTTCGGCGGGGCAGCTGCATACTAAAAGCCAAGCGCTAAAGCTAACCTAAGAAGCCTGAATTTTCGTTGGCAGGGCGTTGGGCAGGCCACGGCTGAGTCGCTCGCAGACACAGTTGTATAATAAACGGTATACAGTAAATTAAGGTTGTCTGATGATGATTTTGACTTAAATTGATGTCCGCAGCTCTATGATTAGGCAACAGGTGATTGTCACAGCCGAAGAGCTGTATGTCTAGCGCCATACTGTAAGGCCAACCTTCACTGGTATGTTTTTACGTTCGCTGGTTATGGATCTGCCACAAGTGATTCTTTTGGCTGAACAGATGTATTGTAAACGCCATACAATAAAGTCCACCTGAAGAAGTCCTGATGCTGCTATCAGCCAGACATTCACGTTCGGAGGAGTATCAGTAGGCCCCTGGTGATTTCTTCCGCCCGAGATCTTTATTTAAGCGCCATATATTAAAACCCACCCTAATCAATTGTGATGATGATGACCAAAATTCCCGTTTTTAGGTTTATGGGTAAGCCAGGGGTGATTTGTGGCATCATAAAACATGAGCGCTGAATTGATTCTTTGGGCCAAAGAGCACTACGATCAATGTCATACAGTAGAGCCTACCTCAAAGAGCCGGCATTAAAGTTTTCAGCTTGTCTATGAGTAGTCAACCGGTGACTCATTCGGCAGAACTACTTGCCGTTAAGTAAAGCCCCCATAAGAACCTCTGATGATGGCGTTGGCCTCAATTCACGTTCGAGGTTCAAAAGGTGCCGTGACTCATTCATTAGGCCATACAGATATATGGTAAGCACCATACAGTATACCACACCTAAATAACCCCTGGCAATGATGCTGACCTGAATTCGTGCTTACCAGGCTATCGGTAAGCCACGGGTGACTGTTTAGGCTGAAGAGCTCTATGCGAAACGCCATACAGTAAAGTCCACCTTAAGGTGCTCCGATGACGATCTTGACTTGAATTCACGTACGCCGGTTAATCAGTAGGCCATGAAGGATTCCACCTAAGAGATCTATGCTAAACGCCATACAGTAAATCAACACAGGAACTGTGATGATGATGCTGACCTAAATTCAAGTTCGCAGTCTTCCAGTAAATCGCAGGCGAATCTTTGGCTGAAGAGCTGTATTCTAAACGCCATTCGGGAAAGCTTACCCTTATAAACTCAGAGAGTGAGCTGCATACGCGTTTGCAGGTCTATGGATAGGAGGTGGGTACTCGTTCACCCGAAGAGCTGTAATCTCAGCGCCATAAAGTATGCGCCCACCGTATATCCACACAAAAGGGTGGAACCAAGTTGGCCTGTATCGGTAGATTACGCTGTTGATCATTTAAATCTATTATCATCGATGCTAGAAATTGTTTAATAGGGCAAAAAATGATAGAAACATTAAAATAAGTGTCGACACCCCATACGCTTTAAAAACTACGGTTAGGGATGACATAAGTGGGCCGAACCGGTAGAGCTCAAAGGAGAATCATCTATAAATGTTTATATGAAATAGTTCATGGTAGAAAATAAATGTATATGAAATATTTCTGTGGACTGACCTAATTTAAAATACGCAATCTGAAGCTTTAATACATTGAGAGAGGCTGCTTTTTTACGCTTCAATGAGCGATTGTGCTTTCAGTTTCATTTTTAAAAACTATTTCTGCGCAATGAGCGAAGGCAATACCCTACGACGGCACACGCACGAGATTGTACAAGCAGTACCCGGCATGAAGCGGAAAAATTAACACGATGGGTTAAGTGACCCGATTGAGCTTCCAATGTGCCGTTTTCTGCGCGGGCTTGTTGCCATCCGTAAAGTGTACCCCATCCCGGTTTGAATCTCATCACGCCAGTAAATGATGACGGTTCTTTCGTTGTTGTTGATGTTGTTTAAGATGATGATATGCGTTGGTGCCGGATGGTGGCGGCACTGATGACACGACGACGATGAGACTTGTTGAGGGCTTTAGAATTGTATATTTACACAGAAGATATATACAGAATATTTACAGACGGAAGTAGACAGAGTTAGAAATAAAATGGGATTCTAGGTCAGCTAAGACTTTGTGCACGCGGCACCCCCGTCAGCGACGGACCCTGACCTAAAACTACCCAAGTGGTGAGATCCTCCCAAGCCTGACCTGGCTCGCCCGGCAATACGCCGGCCATGCATAGCACATTAAACCTTGAGGATTCGACGCCGAGACCTCGTGTCTCATGGTTTTAATGGGTTACTTAGGCCCAACCCCCGATACACAGGCCAATCGGTATCTCCTGGACACCTTATAGGATGGATTAGTAAATCCGAGCCTAAACCATGGTGGGGAACGCCCCCCGTAACCCTCAAACACTGGTCACTCTCTCTCTCTCTCCATAAAAAAAAAGGAAAGCATCAAAAGCAAACCAAACAAACACGATAAACACTCAAAACCCCGCGAAAACACGTGCAAGCTCCAACGACACGCTTCCACAAACGTGGTCTGCGTGCCTGTTCCCACGCATCTCGTACGAGACCGGACAGCTACTCAAGCCAGCTGAAACCCATAAACATCCGTCTTAACGACCCGGCGCGTCCCCAAGATTCTCCGCCGTTGACAGGCGACGCCCCGTTAATTGGACCCTGGGCCAGAAACAGCGCGTAGGGACAAAAGGACACGGCGGCCGGCTCAGGCGTCGCCTCTGCCGCGCCCATCCCGGGCCGCAACGCGCGCACCCTCGCAAGCCTCCACTGCGCGCGCGCACCGGCCAACAAAAGAAAAGCTATCGCCGTGAATCGGCCACTGTCTAACCACAGTTGACAGCTCCACGCTCCCCGTCTCCAGCCGCTCGACGGACCAAATGGTTTTACAACCGCCCCTCCGGCTAAACGCGCCCGCAGACGGCCCCCGAAATATCCGACCCACGCTTTCCCACGCTCGTACTGTGCTTTGAACACACTGTTCAAAACAACGTCGCAGCCCAGCTGAGGCTCAAGACAATTCGTCTCCTTGCAGCCGGTATGATTCAAAGGCCGTTCGCTCTTAGCAAACTGGCTGCTATAAAGCCCTTCAGAGAAACGCTGTTTCCCACGCGTTCGACTTTGCAGCCTCGCTGACGCCTGGAACCCTTACAACGCCTAAATGTTACAAGGTACGTAGTGCAAGTGGTTAGCCGACGTACCCGACCTTGTTACGTTCGCATCTAGCCGCTTTGGATAGACAATCCGTGAAGGCTTGCGTTGCTTTTTTCCCGGCGTTGTTATGTTTGACCCCAAAAGACCCGGACCCACAAGCACTACTTGACACGGCTGCCGAGCAGAGAGGGTTAATTTCACGCTAGGTTCACGCGAGAGAATTGCATGAGATGACCATGATTTCGCGATCAACGGAGTTGTGGCGCACCGGGAAGCTGCGCTTTCAAAATATTTCAAACGGTGCTTGTGGCTTCAGAAAGGGCTTTGCTCGCTGCTGAGTCGACAAGGTAGGGATAGAAGGTACGGGCAGGCACCGGGCACTCGCGCATTTCAAGCCAGCTCTCGTTCCGTTGCTGAAAATAAGAAACTTCCGAACCAGACTTTCGGCCAGAGAACCCTTGCCGGTGTCGACCATGAATGGCAGACGTAAAAGCTGCCGCTCCCAGCCCGAGAGCCCGTGGCGCCAACCCTTTACGTTGTACACCACACCGGGGCCTCACTCTTACTTTGTGACGTAATACGTACGTCACGAATTTGGACACCGGAAAAAAATCTCAGGGGTATGGTTGCATGTCTAACAAATCAATGCATCATCGCTCACAGAAGAAAACAAGGGGAGCTTCAAATGTATCATCTTTCACTTAAAACAAAATTTCATTCAGTCTTCAGCGTCTCTTTAAGCAGCCGAAATTTACGTTGACAGGACAATGGTTAGGCCATTGGTGATTAGTTCGGCCGAAGCGCTGTATGCTAAACGGTGTACGGTAAACCCCAGCTTAAGGAGCTCTGAAGATGTTTGACCTGAATTGACGTTCGCAGACCTATTTCTAGCACACGGGGGGTTCTTTCGGCATACAAGCTGTATGCTAAACGCCATACAATAAAGCCCACCTTAAGGATCTCTGATGATAATGATGATGATGACGATGATGATGATGACATGAATTCGCGTTCGCTGGTCTATGGGTAGGCGGCGGGTGTTTCCTTCGGGCAAAGAGCTTCCACTTACGTGGCCCGGTAATGTTGAGCGCGCCCACGGCGTAATGATGATCGACCATGCGGGCCCCGAAGTTCGCCACGCGGAAGTTGAGCCCAGCAAGCGACGAACGTTTCGGCCATCGTTGTGCATTGCCTGTTTACCTTGAAGACTTGCGCACATCCCTTTTAACAACGGAGCTGTTGTACAGGCCGTAAGTTCGCCGTTGCAGAAAAAAAAATGCCTATAAAATGCCTAACGGTAGTAAGCACGTGCATAACTGCGACCGCCGGGTGTCCTCGGCACGGGCAGTGGCTTTAGTAAAATAAAAATAGCCTCCAGCGCTGTTGTCAAGCTATACTCCGAGTATAAAACAAGAAACTTCAGCCCTAATCCTAAAGTAACATAGACAGCCTGCTTCAGAGAGACCACCGTGGTCATTGCATTTGGTAGAAAATATTGTAGATAATAATATGGCAACGAGTGAGCCACTCCTTCCCAAGGGGACTTGCAGATCCCGCCACCGCTGCCTCGAGTCGATCACCAAGATCTGGTGGACCTCTCCAGTGCTGAAGATGAATTTCTATCCACCACTCACCGTAAAAAAGCCGACGACGTCTTCGGCCCATTTCCCCGACGATTGCTAGCACAACAGCCATGCAAATAAACAAGGATAGTGAAATTGAACTGTGTGCCCGGCAATTCTCAGGCATTCACGTCCTAAACAGGAATGAAAGCTTCACTGACTTTTTGGTTTACTAGAGAGAGGAATACACATTTCTGTGGCAAAAATGAGTTAAGACATTTTGAAAGAGAAATTGAGGAGGTTTGAAAAACTAAAAGGAAAGTTGGCCTGAAGCGAGTCCACGGTAAAAAATTCCCGTGCGCGAAATATTTTCACAGCCGCACTACAATACACAAATAAGGGTGCCAGCTGCTCCTCCGCGACCTGTGCACAGGCTAGCGTAAGAGCGAAGAGCGCAGAACAAAACCGGGCGGAAATACGCCAGAGCAGGAGAATTGGCCTGACTCCCAGCCATTTTCCCCTCCTCTCACCATGTTTCCTCTAGAGACTTGCTGCAGAAAGGACGCCGCCCGGATTCTCTAACGTCCAAGATTTTATTTGTGCGACTTTCTTGCTTCAGAAGTAAGCAAAAACATCTTGTACGAGACGTCCGTTACCATGCGATGATTTTAAGAGGGATATCAACGGTGGGATGTTTTATAACTTTCGGAAGCGAGAGCCTAGGTTACCATGCTTAATGACCGCGAATACGCTCCACTACGTTGATGCTGTGTAAAATGCTGTTACGAGGGCCTTTCCAGTGATTGACATTGATTATATCTAATACGAGACAGATAGTTGGTGAGAGAGAGGGAAATGAAGCAAGCACGGCGCCCTCTCGTGCTGTAGCAGACGACACGCAGCCCCGCCTACGAGCCGCTCTGCGCCTTCGGCGCTTAGCTTCGATGCGCAGCAGCGCCTTGTGCGCTCGATCAGCGCGGAGCTCTCTCACGCTGCGCCGCGTTCGCACCAAAGATGAAGGACCCTGTACATGGAATACTTAGCACAAACCGGGTAGCAGAGGTCTTGAAGAATAGAGTCCTCCAAGTTCACGAAGTATTTGCGTACAGCTTTAAGCGAGAAATTGTCAGCGTACCTATATGTACTTGAAAGGAATTGAATATTAATCTGAAGTACTTGTAATTTAAATTTTTTTTGAACCGGCACATGATTCACCAGTCTCAGTTACCTGTCCGTGCAGGATAAGCGTGCTGTTTAAGTATGCCACAGTTATACAAATTCCGCGATGGGCCACCTGAGAAACACTATGGGCGTTATATGCGGTAATAGTACATTTTATCAACTGAAATAGCCCTAAGCGTTCGACTTAGATACGACTCTTCGTACGCGCCATCGGGCCGATTTATGGCATCATGAAAGTTCAACATAAAGCGGAAGCCTTCTGCTGAACTGCTGTGGAATTTTCTGCCCAACGTTCATGTTGCTGTTGACAGGTGGGTGCTGCAGCTTCGTTCATAGTAGCTTCAGCCCGACGGCGCTTACGAAGAGCGGTATTTTAAGCTTCCCTAGACTCTTCAGGCGTCGCTTGCTCTCTCGGAGGTCCACACCCGCCACTGATAGTTGGTGCGTCGTCGTCCATACTGACATGGAATAAAAATCCGCGGACAATAACCTTGAAGTTTTATTTTGCTCTGAAGGGCACTCTTGCGCTCACCATTCGATCAATGAACACCTTTTTTCTCTACTGCATATTCAACTTGCGAGAAGTCGAAGCTGTACTTTCGTAAAACAATGCTTGTTGAAGAATTTAAACGAGAAATACCTAATATTACGCCGCCTGTACACTTACACTGCATGAAAGCCTTCGTCATGCCGCCTATTGTAGAGCAGTTTTTGCGTAATCTTTTTTACAAAAGATCACACGTTCGTAACGTTCATTGGTGTTACAAATGAAGCTGATAAACCACGGCAAAACGCGTGAAAACGTAGGCATGAAAAAGCTTGGGTGCTTGGCCGGGCCCTAAATATTCAATGCATAACAACATAGATTCCCAGCTGAAATTCTGAGGCAGCTTTATTCTACAGGAGCTGGTATTCTTCTGTACAGGCTTCAAAAGCCAAACTTAATTTACATGTGCCATTCCTAAGGCCTACCGCCATCTTGTATCTGTATCAAAATTCCTAGTCCATAGGTAAGCGATGCTGGACATATTTGTAAAAAACGTTCAATAGCTTTCATTCTGTAAAAGAGCTGTGCGACGAGGAAGGGGATTTGATACAATTTCAAACCCGCCGCGGTGGCTGAGTGGCTAAGGCGTTGCGCTGCTGAGCACGAGGTCGCGGGTTCAATTCCCGGCCGCGGCGGCCGCTTTTCTGATGGAGGCGAAAAGCAAAAACGCCCGTGTGTACGAGATTTCGGCGCACGTTAAAGATCCCCAGGTGGTCAAAATTAATCCGGAGCCCTCCACTACGGCGCGCCTCATCGCCTGCGTTGCGTCGGCGCGTTAAATCCTACAATCAATCAAACAATCGATACAATTTCAAAGCTCCTTACTCTAATTGTGTAAAAGCGCTCTTCTTTTGCCGCCCACAGTTCATTGTGAACGTCACCACCCGTGTGTACGAGCAAGAGCGGCTTGCATCTGCTGGACCCCGAGCAGCAGATGGGGGGTGCCACAAGCAAGTTTCCACGGAGTCCTTTACGGGGCATTCATCGAGGACTCCAGAGCCCGCCACAGGAACGCCTTCCCGCTGCTGCTCGCCTGAGGAATCCTCTATCGTTGCATCGCCGACAACCTCGGCGAAACCTTCCGCGGAGTCTGTCCTTGCTGCCAACAATGCAACAGGCAAGGATGTGGCATCCTTGCCATCGAAACATCACCGACGTCGCAAAGGAAAGGCGTCCCGGCACAAGGCCGTTTTAAGTCACAAGACTGAGACCGAGCCGAAGAGTGTTCGAGATTAGACTGGAATGAACACGACGAACAGAAAACCTACTTTACAATAAAGCTAATGAATGTACTTCTCCTGTACCATAATGAATGTACGCCCGATTATGGTGCAAAATAAAATGCAAGGATAAAATAGGATACCACTAAAATGCACCAACCTAGAATGCCAGCGCTCTCAATTTGGTAAAAAAAATAGCTTTTCGTCGTTTTGTTGCCTACCTACAGGCCGAAAACCTTTCAAAGCACTATGTGACCCAAGTCATTCCTGCACAATGCTTTTTTACAAAGACGACCGCTATTTCCCAGGTCAATAAAAAAATTAATATTCATTGATATTCTTTTATTTTCGCTTCTGTTACCAACCCGTTTGTTTAAAATTTTCTGTAGTTTTTGACGGAATGAAAATAAAGCACAGAAATGGCGTATAAGCACGGGAGTTCCGCACGCCTGAGAAAAAGCATTTTTTTATGAAATGAGCCAGAACTGTATCGAACGCTTGAAGAAGGACGATACGTCGTGCGCTCTGCAGCCGGCATCCTCAACGCTGCAACCACGCAATTTCCCGTTGATTACCGACCCCCCTAAAACGGTGCTCTACACAAATCCATTTCCTTTAGCGGCAATGGTCATTGCTAAGTCTACATTTCGTGTACCATTAACGTCAACCTATGAGATACAGGGGTAAGGCAATTAGGAAGTTGCGTACACGGGGCTGTGTTTCCGGTCGGCTCCGCTTTCGTGGCCGAGCTGGTTCCTGCGTTGGCTAATTGGCAGAAGCGGAAGTGTAGTTTCCCTTCCCGCCCAGCAGTTTCTGATGAGCCGCCTAATCACCCATCGCTGCAAGCTCTGCACTCTTACGAGGGGTGCCCGGCCTTGAATGTAGAGAATTTTGGGATAAAAAAGGGAAGTTTTTGTAAAACAAAAATTGCTGTTGACTTGATGGATGGCGAGCGCGAGCTCCGTTTTAACTTTGGACTGGTGCGCTACGTTTGTTATACGAAAATATGATGAATTCAAGGCACTAATGCAACTTTCAACGTCGTTTTTTTACATATACCGCAGTGTTTTTTACTATGATCCCTATAATTTTTTTGGGGGGTGGGCGGAGGGATAGTGAGGATCTTGGTAAATTACCGTCCATCCAAATGTGACAGTTGCCACGGCAAGTAATAGGTGTAGTTTAGAAAGCCATGACATAAATTGGGAAGAGGCCGGGTGAACCTACCATCTGAATGGCATTGTTTAATGGAGAGAGAGAGACTTACCATAATTTAAGCCTGACTGCCGTGTGAGCAGTTGGTGGCTGTTAGTATTGGTCCCGCAACGACCGAAGCGACCATTGCGATTGGGGAGCCTGCAACTCCTTGTTTTGCGATACCCGTGGTTCTCTTCGCTTCTCAGCGGTGGTAACTTGAGGTCATAAATTTTGGGGCAAACCCACATTGCGTGTTATAGCGCAACTGTGGCAGTGCGAAGGTTGATGGTGCTTCTGCTGGGTAGATTAGGTGGTGGCGAGTTGGGAGGACATGTGGTTTACCTGGTTGACTGTTCCCGGTCGTTATTTAAAACAGCGCTGGATTAGTTTACTGAGAGCATTTACCTGTTTATAGACAAATGTGAACACTCTAGGGGTGGGCGGTATCAAGAGTAGTAAAAAAGACAGACGGAAAGTTTTTAGCTTCTCTTTTGTTCAAACAGAAATATGGAGGTTCTTTGACAGAACAAAGGGGTTGTAATCTGCAAAATCGTAAGCACGGCAAATTATGCGCTGGACCACACAGTTCATAGAACAAACGCACGCAGAAAAGGCCCAACACTGCAACAGACTTGCTAGTCAAACTTTTTCAGAAGAATTAGCACTTAGTTGGTAAAACCACGCGCATTATAGAGTGTAAAGCGGGTGGGTACAAAGAGAAACAAAACATAGCGATCAAACTTTTAAAATAATCTATTTCATCGCCCTATGGTTATTGAGTGCAAGTTATTTTGTTTGTCAGAAAAAATGCAGAAATTCTGGCGGGCTTTCCAGTCTAAAACCAGTATTAACACATCTTGGCCTGAGAACCAGCAACAAGGGAATGACTCCGTGCTAAATTGTTCACAATGAAGTTCCAAAAATCACACACAAGAACAAAGCCGAAAATTTCTAATTACATTACAAGCAAGAAACTACACGAGAATGCAAAATTGTACGTAAACAATGGTTCAAAAAACACAAGGACAAGAGGCATTTCACATAAAATTCCTCGAACAGAATTACGCAACGCGAGCGATTGACCGAAATTAAACGTAACGCTTAACGCCGAAACACCACCTAAAATGTGAAAAAAAAAATGCCAGGATCGTTCTGAGCCCAAAGACAATTATAACTTAAAGAAACATATTTTCTGCTCTTTGATGTTGCTATTCATTGCGTTGTTATATTCATTAGGTATCTAAGGGCAGCTCTGCTGCTGTGACTGCAATTCATAATCACTGGTAAAAATAAGGTAAGAACCAGATATCCCTTTCGCGTACACAATGTGTTTTCTTTGTGCTTAAAGGAAGCTATGGACATGAACAATTGTTCAAGGAAATCGGAACGAAAATGAAGTACGCCTAAAATTCGAAATAGGTGCATGTGTTTGAATTGGACTAAGCTGAGCTCCTTGAAGGCGGTGTCCGTTGAAGCGAAGTATCCTAGGTTAGCAATATGGCAGGCAATATTCCTATGGAAAATAAAAAAAATTGCGCAGCTTGCACTACGTCACCCAAGGTTTGAACCATAGTGGAGCTGGAAGATTTCTTTCTATGTCAGCACGGAAGGACACCCCACTCATCATTACGTCAGGTTATAGCAGCGGTTTTCTTCAGAACCCTGTAGCTAAAGAGAATATTGGGACAACAGTATTCACTTGTAACAGAGGGCCGGTTGAAGTTGTCATGCGGCATTTCGGTTCCTGCAATTCTTCGGCAACTTCCGTGCGTATGATGGACATCGTGCTAGGGGATACCAAGTTTAAGTACGCGGTGGCGTACATGGACGATGTGGTAGTATTTTTTACAATTCTGATTATCCCATTCACCACAGGATCCAATCTGGTACCCTTAATGTCCAATGGCTATCTTGCCATCGCATTACATGTCCTGCCCACACCCATTCTATGCCGTTAAGACGCGTTTGTTCCCTGGCCTACTCCCCTCTTTTCATGTCTCCTAATGTCACATCTATCATCTTCCGTTGCATTACTCGCTGAATCGCCCTCAATTTAAGCTAAAATATGTTAGTGAGCCTCCAAGTTTCTGACCCATAGCTGAGTACCAGGAAAATGCAGCTGTCATACACGTTCTTCTTCAGAAAATATGGTAGGCGGCCACTCATTATCTGAGAATGCCTGCCGAATGCACACCACCTCATTGTTAGCTTTGTAATTATCTTGTAGCAGCTCGGCTGGGGCAGCCGAGGGAGCTCCCGCCACCGGAGCAATGAACCGCGTGACTGCAGATCGTCATGAGCGGCGAGCCACGAGGCACGAGTCACGCGGCCGGCAGTTCGGATCGAGACACCGAGCCTACAACACCGAACGCGGGCTCTGCCTCGCAGGACCACCACCGCCGCCATGGCTCACCCGCACCCGCCGCTGCTCGCCTTCTGCCAGCCTCTCGGTCCTCCTCATTAAATGAAGGCGGGACCTCTTCTCGCTTCCCCTTTATAATTTGTGAGATGAAAAACGAGACTCGCACCGCAGTTGAAGGCGTTCACGGCAACTGTCTCAGCGGCCTCACCAACGCTACCTCAGCGATGCGATCGCGCTCTAGGACACGTCAGCCATGGATTTACCGCGCCGGTCTGGATTCCCTACTTTATCCGTCCAGCCACCCTACCTGACGCTACCGGGACTACAGGAGTTTTACGAGAAAGACCCTCCTGTGTGGTTCGCGCGGATTGAGAGCCATTTTTTCATCCGAGGCATAACCTAGCACCCGCAGCGCTACAAAATCGCCATCAAGGCTGTCCCAGAAGGTTCAGTTCGGTCCTCCGGATCGCGAAAACACCCTGCGGCCTCACCTGACGCCGATACGCACTTGACTGTCATCCACGCCCACGGAACCATCGATACTACCACGAAGATCATCAGTTTCGGTGAGCTTCTTCGTGCAGTAGATGATGAGAGAGAAGTTATCAGGTCCAAACCCTACCTGCAACTACAGCCGTTTTACGCGAAAAAAGTCGAGGTATGGCTGGCTCAGGCCGAAGCGTTTTTTGCTGTCAACGGCATTACCAGTGATATTCCGAAGTGCAAAGCTGTGATTCGAGCCCTGCCAACCAACCGCCTGTTCGACATTCGCGAAAAACTTCTCTCTGCTCCGTCGGTCCAGTACTGCCTGCTGAAGCAAGCGATCCTCTCGCCCACCATCATTCGTAAGCATGTCTTAGCACAAGGGCCGGTGATCTCATCGCCACCCAGCATCCCAGCAGCCCTGACTGCCCGTAGCGATGTACCTGCATCATCGGGTTCTCCATCATGTCTCGACCTCGTCATACGAGTAAGTCCGACATGCATGCCCAAGTGCATCCCGGCCCATCCTCGACTGCAACCGCGAGTGAGTTTATGGCAATCCGCCTTTTTCATTGCGGTGTGCTGCCACCTAGCGTGCCTAGCGGAAGTTGAAGCTGTAGGGTTTACCGGCGTTTCCTCCGGCTGCGTTCTCGTTGTATGCACGGCAATCCCACATTACGGCGAGGAGCAGCCGAAGTTTTTCTTCTGTGTTGGTGTTATAACGCCTTAGGATGACAGCCCCTGGTCAACACATAATACCAGGCGGCTTCTTATCACTGAATGAGGGCTGGCAGAGAAATCTCGGACAGATCCGTGTGCCGTCCGAGCAGCAGAGCGAGCAGTACTTGGAGTCGTCTGGCATGAAGTGCGATCGCCAGCTCAACAAAGGCCGGCAGTTCGCCAAATGTCTTTAAGCGCTGGACACATGTACGATGGGTACACGCGATTCGCATGCGACTGATCGTTACGACTGTCGCCACGACTAGCCGTACGCGTGAATTTGAGACGGCCCGATGCGCGCATGAGATGCGTCGTCGGCGTCGCTCCGCCCACTGTTTTTGCCCCATGGTCAACTACGATGATCGCTCAGCTGAGTTTGTAGATTCTGCGCGTTTGTTCGCAAGAAATGGATAAAGCAAGCAATCGTGAAGCGTTTTCTGCCTTCGGAAACAGTCCGCGCACAAGCCGGCCGCGCCTGCCAGCTCGGCACACTCAGCGGCTCGAACCGGCGCAGACCACGGTAGCAACCGCGCTTGTCGCTGCTCTTCTGAATCAATCTGATCGCTAAAAAGTTCCACATGCGAGAAAGTAGGTGTTAGTGTGGTGAAAAATTGTGCTAGGGATTGTTGTCAGGGCTTATTTTAAAAGCGGCGACCAGATATATCTGCTGCGATGCAAGCCTACGCTGACCGGTCGCCGCGGCGCGCGGTGCGCCGAGCGGCCGAGAGATGGCGATACCTGCGCGGAAGCATCGAAACAGGCTACGCAGATATCTTGATCACCGATCGCTCAAACGGCAGTTATAACTTAATTTGAGTTCCACATGCGAGAAAGGGTATGATAGTGTAGTGAAAAGTTGTGTTGCGGATTGTCATTCGCAGTTGCACAGATAGCAGCGATCAAATATCCGCCAGGATGCTAAGCTTAAAGCTCCCATCACCCGAGCCGACGCGAGCGACGCAAACCGCCGTAGCCGATCGCGTGCGGCCGACGGGAAGCGATAGAAGCCAACACCGTTCCCTTTTCGGCACTCCGAGTTACAGCTGAAGGCAGCACAAGTTGTGGGCATTGTTCCGCGCACAACGAGCACACACAAAAAATCAAACGATGCAAATACAACCACGACCCCTTCCCGCTTGTGCGGGAGCTGTGGGGAATGTCGTCTGCTGCCCCTACTTGACTGCTTAGGGACTTGGCCGCTAGGGGATTGCGCATGCGCAGTGGGGTTGTGAAAGAGGTGGATTGAGACACCACCTTACGTTGAACCAACCCAGCCACGGTCAGTACCCGTATAATTACTGGTGCCTAACAACATGCCCAGTGCGCCCCGCCCTCATGACGGTGCGTCATCGCCAACGTAGGAAGCGTCGTAATCAGCTCTGCGCTCCTCGTCGCCTGGTGATTCCATCATCATAGCGCCCACTGGGACATGAGCCTGGAACGCTGACCTCTGTACCGCCACTGATGCACCAGTGCGCTTGACGTTCTCCACCGAGGAGAGAGGCGTTTTGCGTAGTGTCATCTCGAATCCAACTCGACGCAATTCACTGCAACGAGCAAGCAGCCCGTCGCCAGTTTTACCTCAGAATTCAGTGGTAGCTGGTGGGACAGGCCTTCCTGAGAGCATGCCCTACGCCCAGAAAGCCGACTCCAACATCTCAAGGATGGAGAACTTCACTGAACGTGCAAAGTTGTCACCTGTTCTCCAAAGCACTTGCCCAAGCAAGCCTTTCGGAACGACTATCTTGTCTCTAAGAAAGATGGCCAAGACTGCGCACCAGTGGGTAATCTGCCACCATCGCAAACGACCACTGGCAGGTGGCTGCACTCAGTGCCAACGCAAACCCACGACAAAGCAGCCCCACGCCAGGCACGGCGGCCAAACGACAACCCTTCACTCCGAACGTCCTCAACTGAAAGCTCATGTTAAAATGTGCCGATGACCACACCAGCGTGTTCTAAAAGCAGAAGCATCATGGTATTGTGGTACGAAGCACCCGGCACCCAAACAGCCACGTTTTATTTCCGGAGACCCTTCAGTGCTTCTGTGCGACACCCTGTGCAACCAGAAGACCCTGCTTTCTTACCCTCCTCGACTAGTCCTGCGTCCGGTGACTCGTCCACCGCTGAGCACCCTGGGAAGACCACCCGAACTAACGGTAAACCACCGGACAGCTTCAACAGCCGAACCAGGACTGGACACAACTTGTAAATAGCTTACAGCATGCCATTACACTCCCTCTGGGACTGTGAATGGAATGAACTTGTATATAGCGTACAGTCTATACATAGGACATTTTTTTGTTCTAAATCCTTTGCTCATTTCTTGTTGGTTCTCTCGCGTTCCACATCGAGACAACTGGAGGGGGAGTAGATGTAGCAGCTCGACTGGGGCAGCTGAGGGAGCTCGCGCCAACGGAGCAGTGCACCTCGTGACTGCAGATCGTCATGAGCCGCGAGCCACGAGGTACGAGTCACGCGGCTGGCAGTTGGGATCGAGACACCGAGCCGACAGCACCGAACTCGCACTCTGCCAAGCAGGACCACCACCGGCGCCATGGCCCACCCACCTCCGCCGCTGTTCGCCTTCTGCCAACCTCTCGGTCTTCCTCAGTAAATGAAGGCGAGACCTCTTCTCACTACCCCTTCAATCTCTTCCTCGTGGTAGCGATCCGGGGTAACTACTTGGCCGAAGTAGATATATTCGCTTACCACTTCCCCTACCTAGCCACCTACCTCAAACAGGTGTGCGTTCCCAAGGGTATTGAGTGTTACTTCACTTTTCTGCATGTTAATTTTCAGGCCCACAAGGTCAGGCTCTGCTGGTCCAGCATGGTAATCGAACTTTGCACTTCGTCCCTGAGTTACTGATCAAGGCAACGTCGTCAGAAGATCTGAGGTTACTGAGGTATTCTTCATTAACCCTGACGCCCACCTGTGCCCAATCCAATGTTCAGAATACTTCTTGTAAACAGGCTGTGAAAAAATACGCCCATCTTCACTCGTGGGAACCCTGGTGTGATGCGACGCATCGGGGGGTTCAATTGGTGTTTCCGTTGGGTTGATTCTTTAAATCGCGTGAAACGTGTTGTGAACGCGTATGATGCATTTCCATCACATGTGGGTGTTCCTATACGCGGTACGATGGGCGTAATTACTGTGTCACACCACTCACTGAAGGGACGGTCGCTTCCATCACGTCTTCATCGGAAGAATCAAGTCAACCACGAAGTAGTCAAGCAAGGTCACGTCAAGTGCGAGAGCGAGCGGGTATCCCGCCGCGGCGCGATACCCGCTTTATATTCACAGCGCTTGAAGGAGAGGAGACAGCGGAGGAGAGTCCCGCATGCGCGCACATGCGCGCCGGAGCAGCTGTTAATGCAGCGAAGCGAGCGCCAACCAAGCACACCAGCTGTCGTTACGATAATGAGCCAGAGTGAGAGTGTTGCGCACAGCTGTGGGAGAGGCGAATGGAGGAGGGATGCGGACGGACGCCGCGACGCCGACGACGCAGCAGGGACATGCCTCAGAGCAAGAGATGCGTCGCATCTAATAACATTAGAGAGATTGGGTCTCCAGCTCTGACGCCCTTTCTTGTAGGCATTTTACTGCTCTCCTTGTGGAGGGCGATGGTAGATGTGGAACCACTGTAGATATCCTCCAGTATTCCTACGTAATCCTTGTCTACACCCCGATTTCGCAATGCCCCAATGACATTTGAGGATTCGACTCAGTCAAATGCTTTCTCGTAATCTATGGCGGCTATATAGGAATCGAGCACACATCCCGCATTTCTCTATAACCTGACTGATTGTGTGAAGATGGTCTATATTTGAAAAGCCTGCTTTTTCATTAGGTTGACTGAAATCTAGTGGTGTCAGAAATTCTGGTAAGTACCTTGGTAAGTACCTTGTAGACAACTGACAGTGTGTTGATCGGACTGTAGTTTTTCAGGTCGTTTATGTCGCCTTTTTCATCTATTAGGATGATGTTCGCGTTATTCAAAGATTCCGGTACACTCGCGCTCATTAGGCATTGCGTATACGGGTTTGCCAGTTTTTCAAGTAAAATTTGCATGCCATTGTTCAAGAAGTCTGCTATTGTCTGATCCGGACCAGGTGCTTTGTTTCTTTGCATGTTTTTTTTTTCAAAGCCTTCGTTACTTTTTCTCTCGTAACTGGCCGGATGTCTACCTCCCATGAACTACTTCCTCTTTCGGTATTATCCTGGATGTCGCGGCGGCTATAGATATCTCTATAAAACTATAATTATTTCATCCCTTTTTGTGATGACTGCCTTGCTCGTCTTTAAGTGCCTACATCTGTTTTTTCCTAATGCCTAGACGCCTCATCACTACTTGCAGGCTGCCTGTATTCTTTACAGCATGCTCAAGCCTCACCATAATGTACTTGCGCATGTGAGCTGTCTTACGCTTTTTAATTAAGTTCGAAAGCTCCGCTAGCTCTATTTTGTCAGCTGGGGCGAAGGCTGTCATTCTTTCCCATTTCCTTATTAAATCTTTCGTCTCCTGTGAAAGTTCAAGTGTATACTGAGAAGCGACCCTACCTCCGACTTAACTCCGCACTCCGTGATAATGCGTGTAAGATGGACTTTTGCTTCCTGTGTCCCAAAGTCTGCTTCCTCGGTAAGAGATAAATATCGGTTCTGCAGTGCTATCCTGAATTCTTAAACTTTCCGTCTTACTCTTAGCTCATTAATCGGCTTCATTCGTACTATTTTCTTACGGTTCCTCTTCAAATCTAGCCTAATTCGAGATCTCATGATACGGTGGTCACTATACCTCACCCTTCCAGCACTTCTCCATCCTGCACGACCACAGAGTCATCGCATAGTATGAAGTCTGTTTAATTTTTACGCTCCACTTTCGGGCTCCTCTACGCCGACTTCCGTCTCTTGCGTATGCGGAAGAAGGTATTCATGATGCGTAGTTTATTCCGTTCTTCGAACTCTACTAATAAGCCTGCTGTGTTATTTTTCCAACCCAGAACATAGCTCCCAACTGCCTTGTCGCCAGACTGCTTGCGCTGGAGGCTGCAACATGGACGTTATTTCAAACTCTGTTAAAAATCCGTGTATGAAATATTGCGTGCATGCTCATGAGATAAAAGTGGCCAGCTGCTTAAAGCTGTTTCAGCTACATCAGGCAGGACGTCGAACGGGAACCAAACTGAACCGAAAACCGGCAGCAACACGGTATGTTTTTCCGAACCTAACAGGAACCCGAACCGTTATTTTTGGCACGCTTAACCCCAATCGGAACGGAACCGAAAATATAAATAACTGTTAGCTGTTCGCGGCGAAACGGTTCGGCCATCCGTTGTTCATATAGCACGGTCAGTGTGATTCATATATATTTATCTTTTTACGTGTCATGAGCTTCGTGATCGTGCTCCACCGATGTCACTCTCTTCTTTTGTCCCCGTCTAGTGCGCTTTTTACCATATAGATGTGTTCAGAGGTATTGCCAAATACGAATGGAGCAACTGGACATGATAAATAGCGGTTATAAAAGTTACGTGAGCTTTCTTGGAATTTTCAAACTTACTAAACTAACTAGGTTAAATCGGTATAATGGGAATCACTAAGGTCACATGCGAACTTGTTTTAGTGTCTGTGCTTGCGTCACGCGTAGGTGTAGCCCCAAGCTAGCGAATCAGGCAGGCTAGGTTCCGCTGTCTCACCCTTCGAAAGACGGTCCTCTCCGTTTTCTTTCCGCCGACGCACGGCCGTGCTACAGCGGCGGCGTCAGCCGCACTATCAGAGCCTTGTGCGACGCTGCTGCATTTGGGACGCCGCCCCTGCGAATTCCCGGTAACGGCTGGCAGAATCTCTGGTTTCACTCTTTGTAGAGCCAGGTTTATGAATTCAAGAAATGCCTCTTGGCCAATTGTTGTTGGTGTCGTTAAAATCTTTTTTTTTTCAACCACCTTTTGCAACGTGGATCGGAGCCATTTTTTTTTATTTTGCCTAATATTTTGCTTTTATACATAACAATAAAGACTAAATGTTAAAATTGAAATTTTTCTAACTTGTTATACTTCGTTGGCAGGGCAGTGGTGTCTGGTGTATTGGCCATCTTAATAAATTGTAGAATGAAACCGTTTTTTCAAAAAGAGGCAAGGGGTGGTGGGTAATTGTTCACGGGGGGGGGGGGGGGGGGGGGGAACAAGACCATGCCTTCGGCCAACCTCCAGCACACTTGCTACGGCCCGATATTGCATAGGCACGTCGGAGCGGAGCATCGCGCCCTCCCACTGCTTTGAATGACGTTTAATTGAAACCACTAGGATAGGGGTCCTCGGGGCAGCCATGCGATATAATGTAAGGCCATGTCAGGACAGACGACAGGGAAGATGCTTGATCTTGAAGGTATCATTTACAACATGTCGGCCATGATAGGTCTAGCCAGGTTGTGTGCTGCTCACATGTTCGCCGTCATGCTTGGTAGATGGGCATATATATAGAGCTACGCGACAGTTTGCTTTCCTTTTTCTTGTCGTGAAAACATGAACTAAATATAATATTTCGGCATAAACTGGGGAGAATTATGACCGGTAAGCCACTAAATAAATCAACAATATTTTGCAGGTGGTGTAGTTCTTATCCGTTTGAAGCGACCTCCAGGTGGCTTGTTTATGAGGAGGAATTTTATGAGGAGGAAGTTATTTATGTATGTCTATGACACGTTTTCAGCCGTTCCTTCGCCCATTTGCGGGAAGAGGCGCCCACTGCCCAGTTCACAAAAAAACCCGCGTAAAAACATGTGCAGCGGCAGGCAACGGGATTGCGGCAGGCTAAACAGCGACCCACACCATGAAGTGTCTACTTATGGCATTTTAACACTCATGCGGGTAGAGTGGGATATATGGTGCTTGCATACTGTGAGATGAAAGTACTTGTGAAAATGTTGTTTATCGATTCACTTGTGTATAGACGTGAAGCCCACTATGATATAAAACGGCTTAAATTACTGTTGGTGAAATGTCACCCCATCAATTAAATTCTCTATAGAAGTGAAGTCGACTCTGTAGATGCTCGTTGCGTTAAAGAGCGGCTGGAAAGAATTCTTTCGCATAAGTAAACAACTGTCACAACTTTTGTGCCACATTGTAGTATATTGCTAAAAATATAAAAATATAGGTAGAGTCTGCTTTTCCTGGGAGTGAAAGGCACAAACCTAGATAACTTCTGTGTGGAGCTTCATGCTCCGGTTCTCTAAGTTCGTGGTCAGAACGATTCATCTGCTACGTCTACTTGCACGTTCTGCATGAGACTTCGCTGCAACCGTGAAAGCAAAATAAACCGTGACCATGTGTCATTTGAAAATATTGCCTTCAATAATTCCGCCTGCACTAATCGGGCCCTGGAGGCCGTTGTATTCACCCTAAACAATATTAAGTATTAAAAAACCTTCAAGTTTCTCACTACCGAATATGAGCGGCGTCGTAATGTAGAAACACATACTTCACATGCCTTTAACTTCCAGTTAGCAATCAAGAGGTGCGGTAAAACAAGGCTGGAGGCCCCACTAGATCTCACAAACCTGATGTTTAGCTTTAGCTTCGGTCGGCGGCTACAAATCGCATAAATATGCCCCCGTGACGTCATAAGGGCTAGGCGATAAAATTCCTGGGGAACGGCAACAACGTCATTCATTTTCCTGATTGTATAGTTTAATTGTTCAAATTTGCCATTAAGATAGACATCATTGCTATTGAGACAAAACAATGTTCTGAATGAACCAAGCTTGTATTTTTTCGGTGACGGTCCCCTTGAACTACATACTTTTTTTCGCATTAGTTATAGTTACTTTTTCCGAACCGGCTGGTGAACCGTTCCAACCTTGCGAACTGGTTCGCTAACCGGTTCGGTGTGTACTTTAGCAAAACCGAAACTGAACCGGAGCAAAATTATTCAACGCAAACCCGAAGCGTAACCGAACCGGTATTTTTTTTCCTTTTCGACACACTGCATGAGGGGTCCGAAACCTTTCCAGTTGGAGGGACGAGTTGCATGTAGCCCACACGGGAAGGGGCCGACGGCACATCGGGGCGGCGAAGTTTGAGGGGAGGCGCGCCTTTTTTGGATGGGCGCAAACCAAGGCAGTGGAGGCGTTATCTGGATAAGTGTTAAGTATGGGGGGGGGGGTGAAATTACAACTGTAAGCGATCTTCCTATGCTTCTGTATAACCCTATCTGATGTTACAATTGTCATGTCAGCTTTCAGATAGGAAGTAAAAAGAGCAGGCGGGTTCTGACGTCGTTCCGGCGGCCGCATAATACTCCTCCGGGGGTCGTAGGTTGCTGACCCATGATATACTTGGTTGGTGTGTAGGTAAAAATAGCAAAAATGCCGTCAAACAGCTGCGAAACGCTGGAGCAGGAGTTTAGGGGATGGCTGCGAATCAGAAGAACGCTTTAAAAAGTATTATGGGAGTATTTCGGAACTCGGTAGTCTGTGAAGGCTGCCACACAATATCTAGTCGCCCTTTAAGTGTCCATGCCCAGCGACACTCGAAAATAATTGCAAAATTCGCCCATAAAGCCGCTCCAGCACTCGGCGATGTGCCCCTGCCCCATGCAAGGCCATGGCGTGAAACGCATTCTTCAGGGCTAGCAGTGGCGAACGACGCCTCATCATCAAACATCGGCGCGAAGGCCGCCGCACTGAAAACTGCCTATAGAGCAGAAATACCAGCATGTGAAACAAAGAGTGGCCGCTGTTCTGTTGACATAACGTGATAGAAATAGCAAAACGGTACCTAAATAAAAAGAAACAAAATTTCTTATTGCAAACAGGCAGATAATTTATCAACACAAAAACGGCCCCCCAATCTCCTGGCTACCTGCGAATGCCTTCGAAAGAAGATAGTCTTGAGAAGCCCCTTCTCTCCCTCTGCTCACCTTTCACGCTGTTGCCCTCATCTTGGGCCTCCAAGAGTAAACGCACTGGAGCTTAGCTGAATTTATTTCAATTTCTCAGCTTTCGCACTGCTGACGCGTTACCTGTGGGAAACGTTTGTTAGTGTTTCTCCTAACCTGCTATTCATGAGCTTCGGGCTTGAGCGGCAGCCGTATTTGGTATTTGGGGATAAAATAGTCTTTAACGCTTTTTTATTCTTTGTGATTGCAAAACTAACACCTACATGTATTCTCCATTAAAATAACGGTGCTGGTATCAGGTTGGATATACGTTTCGGTTCAAATATTCTCGATGTTTGATTTTTGCTTAGCAGTCTTCACGAATATGAAGTGTATTACCAGATGCAGTAGCTAGGAAATATTTTGCCTGGATGAACATCTCATTGGAGAATTTTTTAACGTTTGGTCGGTCGGCTGAATCGCGGAGCAGACTGAGAACTCTTCATTTGCAGAGAGGGCACATTATGTAGATCAAGCTTCTTGGTGGCGTCACCTGTAATTCCTATCTAAGCGGCACCTGATAACAGGTTGCAATAAGAAATTCTCTTTATGACAGACAAACAGACAGACAGACAGACAGACAGACAGACAGACAGACAGACAGACAGACAGACAGACAAGCCAAAGGTTTTGCGCTTAAAGGGACACTGAAGTTATTTGAAAACATTGCGGTATTACTAGCGGAAATTCCAGCCCGGAGTATCCAGGGCATGTTGAGACCGCTCTCGCTGAGTTTACGTCACTTTATTCAGTCGAAAAATAGTTTGAAAATGCTCTCGTCTTGTCTGCATAATCCTTGATGATCTCCTAGGACGTTTCGTATACCCTAAAAAAATTACACCATCTTCCAGAGGGGAACCATGGGGTGATGCGGAGCGAGTACTGCTGCTCGACGTTATCGTTTCGAAGCGGCTTCTCATTGTCGTAGTTCAGGTTCCGCTGCTCGACGTACACGAACCGCTGCTGCTTCACCTTTTCGTAGTTCAGCATCCGCCACTCGACGTTCAGAAACCAACGCTACTTCACGCGCTCGAAGTTCAGGTGCTGCTGCTCGACGTTGTTGTTTCGAACCGGCTTCTCGTTGTTGTAGTTCAGGGTCTGCCGCTCGCTTCAAACGTTTACGTTCATTGTCGCATGCCCTTTGCTTCGCAGCTTTGTCTTAATTGGAAGTAACGTTGCTGTGTGCGTTTGTGCTGATGCTAGTATGAGGTTGCGTCAGCCCACTCGCAGACGGGGCTGTTGCTTCCATCACACTGCATCTGAAGTCAACGGAGTCAAGCGGAGTCAACTGGCGTCAACCGAAGCAAGCGCTGCACTGACGCGCGCAGCGCGCTACCGCTGCTTATATTCACACTTGAAGGAGAGGAGACTAGAGGAGGAGGGATGCGCAAGCGCCGAGCATGCGCAGTGTCAGTAGACGCGAATGCATGCGAAGCGCAGGCAGCTGGTAGAAAGAGAGAGAGAGCGGAGAGAGTAACGCGCAGCTGTTGGAAAGAGAAAACGAGGAGAGTTGCGCATGCGCAGTGTGAGTACGGACACCGACGACGCCAACGCAGACGCGGGACAGGCCACCTCTATAAGATGCTCCGCATCTAAAACAAGATTGCTTGGATTGAATGCGCTTCAACACGGCTTGCCGACCCTCCTACACAATCAGGCCGCCCATGGGTTTTATCGGCCGGCTGCCGGGTGGTCGTCGCAATCCGCTGGCTCAGTTGAAACTAAGCCAGGGCATGTTTGTGCCTGGAAGAATGGATGGGCCTTTAGTCTTTTCGTTTGTAGACTGTATCAGTGGGCCTTTACTTTGTTCGTTTGTAGGCTGTATCAAGCTCTAAGTCAGTCACTCCACACAAGCGCACATGCTACGCTCTGCTGACTGGCACGCTAGCAGGCCCTTGGAAGGCGGGAGAAGACTCAACAAATATAATATTGGTACTAAGGAATGAAATCAAACGAAACGTTTGCCGTACAGCGCAAAACCAGGATGCGGGCAGCCCTTTTTGGGCTAAGTGTACTAGCACAGCGGTCAGTAGCATGTGTAAACATCTGCAAACGCTATTCCGTTTAAGGACTGCAGTCGCTGGACATAAGATATGGCAAGAATTAGGGGGGATGCTTAGTGCACGACCGCTGTTGTAGAAATAGTCATCTGAGTTGCTTTAAATGCTACAATCAATTACAAATGTAAAGTACCTATACAATAAATGCCATACATTCCCTCCCTTGCAAGCGCTGGCTGTTGGTTCAGGGGTCTCGATTACTACGTGTATTGTTTCGCAATACGCAAGTTCGAATCGAAGATATTGCATGTGCTTTTTTGAATGCAGAGCATTTCTTTAACTCACGATGTCACCCGGCGTTGTAGGTGTGCCTCGGCGTCCGCAAGAGCCGCTCCAGGTGCGCCCTCTCCCCCACTCCTCCTCTCACGCATCACGCTACCCTCCTCGCTCTCAACAACAGGTCCGCACCCCTCCCCCTACACTATATAAAAAAATAATACTTACCGGCGCCTGGTTTCGATCCCAATACCCTGCGGGGCGGAACGCAAGGTACATGGTGCTCTACCCACTGCGCCACAAAGCCCACACAGAATGGAAGGCTACGACGCGCCTTATATCCTTGACTCATTCAAACTAAGTCAAGAAGCTGCTGATACAACGCATTCACTACCTGTGGGCGGAACGCGAGGTACAAGGTGCTCTTCCAACTGCGCCACAAAACCGACAGAGAATGAAATGCTACGAACGCGCCTTATATCCTTGACTCATTAAAACTACGTTAAGAAGCTGCTGATACAACGCATTCACTACCACCAACTCCCCAAACACTAAACGTTAACGCAATACACCCACACCCTATGCGACGCATTTACTCTAGTCCCCCTCGCGGGGGGATGGGCCCTTTTTTTGAAGTTTATTTATGTGTTTTTTGGCAATATTTTCTATGCCTAATTCCCCATTTTTGTTCTGCAACGTTCCTTGCTCCCCCAGCTGGATCGCAGATCGCGTGCAGAATTACACTGACGTGCTGGGGAGTTCTCGTTGTAGTGGTGTTGCGATGAGCACCGACTGCTTCCGGTCACCTGCTTAATCAGCCGACCCTTGGCCTGGTGCGAACACGCTTCTTACAATACAGGCACAACCCAGGCAAGCTCTTCAGTTGTGAAAAAAGCGTATTGCATTTTAGCGTGTCCGGCGCCGCGGAGGGCGTCAAGCCACTGGCTAAGCTTCGGCTAGTGCTTGTTACGAATTTCAAGCCGTGGTGATAGGCTTCTCCGACGCATGTTACAGCCGACGACATGGCAGGAGCACGGTATGCCAATTACTGAGATACCGAAAATGCCCGGCCAGCGATAACAAGCTATTCCAAGCATGTTGTTTCACAGAACCGAAACCGATAAGGGTTAAAATTTTAACCTTGTACATCGTTCAATAAAGTAGCACCTTGTAGGACGTCACTGCTGTAGATGGTGCGGCCGCCGTAATCCGCGCATGGTCGTTTTCTTTTTCCTTTTTTTGGACTATGTAAAATAAAGACCGCCTGATCGACCGAATAAACGATGAGAACTGTTGTTATTTGATCCAGTGTACGCAGTGTAAGCAAAAGCAGGAGCTTTATCAATACACTTCAGTGTCCCTTTAGGTAGCCACACAAATGCTATAGCCTTTAAAACCAGCTGCAGAGATGCGCCGCCACTCTTCCGCATACTTCGAACATTGCGCTACGGCATCCATCGTCACTGCTACCGTCCCCCCCAGTCAGAGAGACGAACTAAGGTAAAAACCAGCCAGCGTGTATGAAGTCAAACAGCAACGTCCGCCGCGAGAAAGAAAAACAGCACAGCGGCACAACGCCTTGTTTGATTTATTTTCGTTAAGAGCCCGGACAAACCACGCAGATTTCTCGCTCTAACCACTCATTTTCATATGCGCGTGTGTGTTTCCAAAGGGGGGGGATGAGGGCGCTCGCAGTCGAGCTTCACAGTGCAATTAGTTGCTGGAGGTGGTTTACTGCCCCTACAGCTCTGTCCAACTGCTCTGTGGTGCTGGTACACAACGAAAAAGTCCTCAGAAGATTTTATCGGAGGCGGGATAGCTTGCACGGATGTCACTGTAGCCGCCGTGTTGGTGCGCTGTTGCAATAAGGAAATCTGCAGCTCTTACCTCTAGCAGCGCTGAGGAAGCTGCAGTGGACCAAAGAGGGTGGTTGTGTCGTTGAATGCAAACTGCATTTTGTAAGAGACGTTCGAACACGCGAGCTTGAGCAAAAAATCCGGCATCTTCATTGGCCTTCTTAATACAGATGGCGTTCACATAAAAGTTTACCGGTCGATATCTCCTCTTGACGACACTGAAAGCCGCCACGACTGTGCTCGCCGGGTCTGCCCATGCGTCCGCACCACGCAGAAAATTAACAGGCCCCCCCGTCCTTCGTCTGCACTTTTACACGTTTCCGGTTCTTGGCCGTGGCTTCAACAGATAGGAATAATCGCAGTGACTTTGTGTTGTGATGCTCCTTGCCCCTGGGAACTCCGAATCAGCACAGGAGAAAGGAGACGCTGTAACCGGTTGAGAAAGCGGCACGACGCACGAAACGCCTATGATACAGCCCATTTGCCTGCGAACACGGTTATTGACGCAGGCGCGCCCGCATATTGTCCAAAGCAGAGTCGTTCGGAAGAAAAGCCAACTGGTGCTTCCAAATGAATTGTGAGGTTAACGCACCTGCCGACTGAGATATAACGGCAGCGTAGCAGGGAGCGCATTGTTTCCTCGTAGAGTGGGGACATCTATCGGCAAAGGGCCAAGCATACGGCGTGGCCTTATCAACGGAGACGCTCAGGTACCGGCATGGCAGCCCTCACACATGGTTGTACCCAGGCTCGCCATTCTAGTGACGGCAACCTATAAAACAGCCCGCTCACGACGTCTTCCACAGTGCGAGCGTAAACTCGGCATTAGCGGCTTGTGAGTGTGGTAACCTCGCCATTATAGGCAAAGAACAAGCAGCGAAATTCACCGTCGTCGTCAACACCCTCATTCAACGGCTGCATAAACGACCATCGGCGCAACGAAAAGGAGACAGGTGGAACCTATTTAAAAGCGAAGAGCTCTTCAACAATGTGGCGCAAAACAAGGCGTTGCACGCGTTCTGCTTGGCATTATGCTGTCAAATTTACAACTTGCTTAGATGTATTCGGATGTTTCACTTCAATTTTGGGGGAAATTTTACTAACGCGGCTGCAGGGTTGCGCTATATGTTCACTTGAAAACAACACTGCACGAGACCGTATTACCAGCGTACCTGTGCAAGGTGCTTAAAAACGGGAGCTTAATAAATCATAATCGCCGCACGTTCATTAACAAAATAATCGCTTGAATTCCGACAGAGGAATGGTGCTCACATTTTCGGTGGCACAAACCATGCAGCCGATTTCGAGCGAATCACTTAATCATTCGCGACGGTATGCAAAAGCGGTTCGGCTCACGAAAGGACTACACAGCGCGACGTGAGTCTACGAAAACTGCTAAAGACCGAGAAAGAGTGGTTTCAGTGCTCATTGTGCATGCATTGCTAGCAGCCTCCACTGCCCTATCCCTATAACAGTCTGAACGGAACAAGTGCAACGAAGTCCCCGAAACTTCCCCAGGCCGCATATTGGTAAACAAAAAAAGTTGCTGCTACATCTGCGTTAGGTGTTACGATGAACGACGCGGTAGCTTTATTTGTATGCGCAGGGACCGTTTTGGGTTGGAGTTTCTGCGTTTGCCATTTATACTTTCAAAATACCGAAGATCAGTCAAGAGAGCAACCCTAGCTTCAACGGTTTTGACTCGCTGAGGCACAGTAAAGACAGACGCAATCTACGATTGTGTGGCTTAAGATGTGGGTATGAAAGGTTGCGGTCACTTCGTTTTCGTCAAAGAGCTGACAAGATAGTCAAAGCTCCCCCCTATTTTTTGTAGAAGTGGATATGTCATGTCTGAGTTGTTCTCCCCTGAGAATAGCCTTCGAGATAGCTACGTTGGGTGGAAGAGGGCGCATGTTTTCCCCACTTGCATAGTTTCCAGTTAACGTCGGCTGTTTCCTACCAAACATCTTGCCCCATATAGGTTCGTGAATATATGTTTCGGTGTGTTTCCTGCGCAGTGCTCGCGATTATTCGGCACACGAAGGATCGTGGTCCTAGGCTTAGAAAGAAGACAGGTTCTCTAAGTGTTTCTGGGATGGCAGTATAGTAGTCGTAGTCGCAAAGAGCCCGGTATGTCAGTTTGCGTGCTTTTTGATCGGCACCCTCAATCCCTTTCAGACCCCCCGTCAGGGTGTCCATGTTTTTCCAACGTCCTTCATTGTATATTGGTGAATGGTTCGGCAGCGTTTAGGTATTTCGTCTGTAGTGATGTTTGAAATGAGAGTCCCTAACGTCGAGAGTTTCTAATGACGTTTGTGCTTTTATTTGATACTTTCGGTAGTTGAATGGCCGGGACGGCGGGCCCAATTTCCGCTTATTCTGTTCCTGCGTGTCCCAAAGTTTTCAAGGGTACTCCATTTCCACTATTCTCCCTCGGTACTTTCTCAAGTTTCAGCGTTGGTATATACTTTGTCTGCATGGGTTTGGTACTTTGATTGAAGGAAGTTGAGCCTGGCTGCTCGCTTGTCCTTACAACCATTTGCATTGAATGAATTCAGTTGGGAAGGCTTTTTAGAAGTAGTCGCTGGATCGGTGGCGTGTTTATCATGAAGTGCAGTTGCTTCTCCGTTGTTTTAACCTGCGATAGAAAGGCTCACTGTATAAGAAGGAACGCTATCAGGTCATTGTCAACGCTATTGCGTCCTCGTTCAACGTTCTCTGGTAAGCATACTCTAGCGTTCTGTTGTCAACAGAACGCGCATAGGTAGCGAGCAAGCGTTTTATCTCTGTATTGGCCTGTAGATTGGTCTTACCCTTGATACTCTTGATGTCTAGACCCCCTGGGTAAAGCCGTTCTACTATCGGTACGGCGTCTAGAGTTAGTGGTTTAGAGACATCTTCGAGCGTCTAGGATGAAGAGCTAACTTGGGTGGGAGACCTTTAAACTCAAAATAAGGGAAAGCGGTTAGGTTGGGCTCGGCAGGTAGGGTTGAGAACTCAATGCGATCGATCACCAGGGGACCGGAGTAGCAGCCAAGACATAGGATTAGAAGTAGAAGATGGCGGACAACTCCCTAGAAGTGTTAAATAAGAAACTTTGGTGTAAAAGAATGGACTCAAATGGTCAGTAGAAAAGCAGTTGAGAGTCAATGGAAGAGACGTTGCTCCTGCACCGGACATAGAGTAAGCTACTGACAATATAAGAGCTGGCTCGGGGAAAACATCTGATCAGTGGAACCGACAACTGTCACTACTCATAGAACGTAAACGCTACAATAACATGAGAAAAGTAAGTAGGTGGACATAAAACTCTATTGAGACATCACCATAAAATTGATTACCACAGAGAAAATCTAATTACGTTACAGTGTTTATTTTAGCATCTTTACGCCGTTTGTGTCATGAGACGCCCTGGTAAGCTACAGCAGAGTGGCGAGTGATTTTCTGGTTTTAGTTATGTGCTTTCCGCTGCGAAGTAGACCAATCAAACTTGCTAACTTTTCAACCTGCGTAATTGTAGTTTATCAAAATTTAAAAAGAACATTTTGCTCGTTTCACGAAGGAAAACAAACATGCATTAGCTTTTTTGATACCCAAACTAGGGCTCTTGTTTGAGTTATGACGTCCTTTGAGGCAGCCATCTTAAAATAAGCGGAGTGTATGAGTGCGAGTGAGGCGAGCGCATCAACGTCCCGTGCTAACTAGAACTGAGGCCACGCTCCGCTAAGGCTTCATGCATGCAGACGGTGTTTTCCTTCGCCAGCCCGCATGCGACTAGGTGAACAACGCATGCGGACTAGCACTCCCACGCCACTTTCTTACTGCTGAGCGGAACGTTAAAACGCCTAGCTAAAACTCTGTACTACAATAAATCCATAGTTAGTCAACAGCCTTATGATCATCGAAATGTTTTCCGCATATTGTATGTACTTATTATGGCACGCATTAAAAAGGTGTTTCTCACATTTTCTTATATACTGTAAGGTACACTTGGAATTTACCCGTATTGTGTGGACCTTCCACTTGCTTAATAAGAAGTCCAGGATGCATTCTGGGGAAATGCATCGTTAATCGCAGCTACGTTTTTAATGCATGTGAGTGGGGTGGACACTGATCATATATTAATCCATCGACTCACTGCATCTTGAGCCCGCAGGCTTGAACGTATCGAAACTGCTAATTTGGCGCCCCATCGTCGATATACTGCAGGGGCATAACGACAGTGCTTCCATCAAGTACTAGTGCACTGACCTAGGGGAAACGGTCTTCTCCACCAAGGCCCATATCTACATATTCGCTGGTGAAACATTTGTGAAACTAACTCCCTAGAACAAAACTCGTAAAGTTTACGAGTCCCCGAATCCCAAATACATAGCCTACATGCGTGGTGTTGCCGCATAATTCCTGACAAACAGTTTTTTTCTACCTCGCTGGTTCATAACAGCCTAATACAGTTTGCTGTGACTGCCGATAAAGAACACACTCGGACTTACCATCATCGTCAACCGCAGCAACGCGGCTACCACCTTCGCAGTTTGGTGTGCCTGTTCAACAGGAATTTTGTTGTGAGCACTGGTGTGGGTAATGTTCCTCTTTTATTGACAGCGTGAGGAAAGGCTCGTGCGAAAAAGATATGTTTTGGGTGCTTTCGATATCGCAATGTTATTCCAGCTTGTTCACTTGCCCCGCAAACAGCACGTCCCCGGTCTTCGTGTTGCGGATGAAGAAGAGGAACGGATGGTTGACGATGAAGGGCGTAGTTGGGCGGAGGCTCTCTGCGACAACCAAGACAGCGGTTGCTCCAGCAGCTTCACTGCCCTGCTCGTTGACCTCTACGACGGCTTTGTGAATAACGTCCTCCACAAAAAGGTGGCCCGAACTGCTTATCCCGGAAAGGTCAGCTTGGCCCTCTTGGAACAGTTTTACGACTCCAAGCTGGGAAAGGGGCTGCTTGAGCTTGTACGAACCTTCCAGCTTGAACCTGAAGAAGACACATTGATTTGGTCATGTGCAACACTTTCTCACTTTTCTCCGTTCATTAAAGCTTCAGGAGCGACGGGCATGGCCTGTTATAACGTGCGAAACAACACCCGAGCGGAGGTCTTGCAGGCAATTGAATTAGCTGAAGATTACGTGACTCTTATCCACTACGAAATAACGCGCTACTTAACAAACCGCCAATTTTTTAAGACTTCCAAATCGTCTCTTTAATAAATTTACACTGCCATATTATGAAAGTATGTATCCCAAGAAATCGTAAAATAAACCACCCATTCTGCATTACAACTCAGTTTTAGGAATTGATAAGGAAGCTTAATAACAGGGCTATAATAACACAATTTAAGTGCTGTTCAAAGAGTTTAGTGAATGAAACGAAGTGTTTTGGCGGATGACCTTCTTGTGCTACAACAGCGATATAAATAGCACTTCACAAAATAAACACTGACAATGACGTTCGTGAGTTATTTGGGTGCAGGCTTCCCCGCGGTGTGGCTTAAAAGCAGCATGCACTCACGAGTTTTACAAAAAAAAACTGGTTTTGTGATTATAAGTGTGGTACATGGTGCCTACACAACGGCCTAAGGACCAAGAATAAATAAGTGTGGCTTAGCCTTTCCTCAGTCGTTCCTTTTCTTTGTAGCGATACAAGCAGCCACTCCTCTCAGTATCGAACCACCTACCCTACGCTCCAAAAGAAAAAAAAACAATTCGCTGTGGAGCCATCGTGTAAGGTGGAAGCAACCATCCTTAAAAGGCCACTGCCGTCACTTGGAAACATTGTAAGGTTACTTGGGGAGTTTCTGGTACGGAGCTCCTGGATTGTGTCTTGACCGCATATTGGGTGCGCATACCCCACTGTACGTAGAAAAAATATCGATTAGTAGCTGCTGTTCGTTTTTCTACCACCTTGCCCATTTGATCTCGCCTCTATTCTTATTGGCCAACTGTCGGGCTTGTGTCCACATGGCTTTTACAAGCGGATGGGTACTACAGAGAGGAGGCGGGCATGGTTCGAAGGGTTCAGTGAAACGCCTCCCAGATGAGCATCCCGGCGCCGCAGAAGGGGATGAGCACTGCGTGCGTCTCGACTTCTCCTCGGTAACAGCATCTAAGGGTACCTATTTTATAGAATAGGGCTAGGAGGCTTAGCGGGCCCATTTCTGAATCACAACATGAGAACAGGGGGTAATGGCGGTTAAAAGTATCGCTGACAAGTATTCACAGTAAACGGCGGGAGTTATAGACGTGTTGTGCGTAACTTATATCAAAACTAATTTCAACAAGTCCGCTATTCACGAATGATATTTCGACACATATGATTGTTGCCTATATTTTTAAGATAATATTTTAAAAATGTTGACACAAAAGCAACTGCGTCTACATGAACATCAAAATCCCGCACAACGTACGACCACAGCCCAAGACAGATTCGCGTGTTTCACTTCGTTGCTGTAGTTTTGCGACCCCCGGAAATGTCAAATGATATTTTGTTTCTTTCTGGCTTTTAAGAGTAGATAAACATTGTAAATTATCTTTATTTGTGCCCGTATGAGCAATGGAAACACAAGCAGAAATTTATCAAATTCACGTCGGTGCTGCTTTACCAGGGGAACGTAATCCAAGTGATTTTGCTTAGTTTACCTCTGGCATGGATTGGACCATTTTAGCATCAGCTATGCGTGAATTCTGGAATGGTACAGCAGTGGCTGTTTATGCGTGAGCTTAACTCATACAACATATGTATTTTTTTTTTGCAGAAAACACGGCGTTGACAACTAAGCGTCACCATGAAGCATGGCCCGAGCGTCTAGCCCCAACCCGCAGTTTGCAGCCGCAAACCACTCATAAAAATCACCATCGGCAGGGACGATTTACCTACCTTCCCAGTCACGTGACCTCGAAAGGAATAGTAACAGGAGCCGTTGTATTTTAACTCGCAATAAACATACTTAACCATATAGTACGATGTGAGGTATAACGTTGTCAAAGGAAACCCGCATATGGCCATGCATTGGTTTTGACGTTTCTCTGCCCTTCGTGACGCTCAGAATTACACTCAGGCAACGTTTTTTTTCCCAAACGTATTTAAGAACATGACCAGTGAGGTGTATTGGTCAGTGTCAAAGTCAGAAGACGTTTCAAGCTCAAATCCAATTCACACGTTTTTTGTTTTACAGTCACGTCAACGCATCCAACCACCCTTCCACACTTAAGGTGAAGTACAACTGCCATGATAAGCTTACGACCCGTTTGCAAAGTTTAAACTGAGATGTAACGTCACGATACCTACCCACTAAGGGCAATTGGCCGGTGACACCAGATTTGATTGATTGTAGGGTTTAACGCGCCGATGCAACGCAGGAGATGAGGTGCGCCGTAATGGAGGGCTCCGGATTAATTTTGACCACCTGGGGATCTTTAACGTGCGCCGAAATCTTGTGCACATGGGCGTTTTTGTTTTTCGCCTTCATCAGATAGACGCCAGATTTTCCAAGGGCATGGTCGAAGAATACGTTCATTTTTTGCAATTACGTCGACAAATGAAACATACCATATGCTTGAAAAACGCAGTTGAAGTGAAACACATTTATAATCATATAAGGAACCATCAGTGTCTCCGGAAGTCATTTATTCAAACATTTGTTTTATTTCAAAGGGAAATATATCAATACTTTTTCAATCGCTTCGAGAATGCCGATGGCCGATCTCTCAAAAAGAGCAATTTTCGTTTTCGGGGAAAGGTGTTTTTCTGGTATTTGCTTACGTACCAAGGGGTTTTCGCGGGCGCTATCACTGGCCACACACCCCTTTTATTCTTGGAAGCGTACTTACACTCCAGGGTCAACTACATTACATGCTGCTTAATACTATTGTGCCTATTAGTGTGCGATTGCCCAATGTGTGCCCTAATTATGATGTAGCAGTTGCAACTCTCAGAGATGTCCTCTCATTACCACAGTTCTTTGCTGTTCGCGCCTTTGCTACTGCGATCCACTACTTTGGCTCACCACACACCCGCGTTAGCATCGCCACGCAGAGAGGACGATTATCAGGAACGTATTTTGCTACTCGCCTGAAATGTAGTTATGTTCAGCATGCTCATGCTGCTATCGCAGGCCTCAGTAATTTTTAACACAATTTTAAATCGATGAAACAGAGCGTTCAATAGGTCCCCTTGATCCAGTTAACGTCATGGAGGTGTAGTGGTGCTCGGAGATACATGCTCACCTCTCATTCATGAGGCACTGTGTTCCGCTTTCACTCAAACCATGATTTCACAACATTTATTTTCGGCTCTCCTATCTTACTTACACTAAAAAAGCTTAGTTGAGCGATTTTGCGTAAATTGGAGAATTTCTTGCCTAATTTTGATTATTGGGCCAGTGGTCAGTTTGCGTGCCATCTCTCGCCATTGATTATGCGCGACATCAGAAGTACAGTGCAAGTAATGCTGTCAGAATAAAGGGTATTCATTGTAAGAGGCAGTTCCCGTCTTCATTTCATACTGGTTCAATCTTGACACACCAAATGAACATTATTCCTTCATTCTCAAGGACATTTATACTTCCGGCCTCTGCCACGTGCAGTTCTTCCGTTTCCAACCCCTAATTTCTCTAAGTAGGCTCACTAACGTTCAACGAATACAGCAAACATTTCTTCGCCTGACTTATCAGCATTAATGAGCTTATCACCTGACTTGAAGTGGAATCACTATTTGCATTTGTATACACACTGAAGGATCCGTTTATAACGTACTCCGTGTCTGAAAGCCGTTTCTTTCGCAGCACGAATGGACTCGTTCAACTTTGACACTACATGGGCACGATCTAACCATTTCTTGGCAATACTAATATTGCCAATACTAATTATTATTGCAGTCATTATTGTATCTAGCTTTTATGTCCAACCTGATGGTCATGTACAATGTGCCTGTACAGTGTGTTGTACATCATTTTTGTTTCTAGTTTCGTAGTTGCATTGTGAATATGCCGAGTGTATATGAATTTTGTGCGTAAGAATGAATCTAAATTATTAATCCTTATTTCTGATCCAGTCAAAAAGCATGTTTCTTTTTCTTTCTTGCCGTAATTTGCTTCTTTATAAAATATTTTTGTGAAACTTAAGCAAAAGTGTGTCTCATTCCAGCTGCATTTGTGTACCTTGTCGGCTCTGCCTTGTAACGGCTTCCTGGCCTTTGTCAAGCTGTTCAATCAGCTTTTAGCTATGAAGTCGTCCAGTTGATTCTGGGAAAAATAAACCTGATTTGAATTGAATTAAGTGTACAGTTTTGGCCAAACCGGGTAACTCACTTGGGCAGAGCCACGTTCAGCGTCGTGTGGCGAAGGCCTGACAGCAGCCGCTGGAAGTCCCTCCACGTGAGACTCTGCCTCAAAGCGTCCGCACCAGTCCTCTCCCTCGGGAGAACAATGGTCATGCTGTAATCACTCCCGACGTAAGGCAGATCGGCGACATCGGCGTTGGTTGCCTCGTCATGTGTGTACCCAGCCTCAAGCTCCTCCTCACGCATTGTGTCAACTTCCACTACTGTTGTACCTCTGTTGTAGAAAGGCGCCCTCAACGTCGCCTGCACCAGGAACGGCGTTTTCCAGGCGCCCTTAAAATATATAGCGTTCAGCAGCACCAGTTTTGTGTTTGGAGGGAGCTGTCCGGTCAGTAGCTCTTCAATTTTCCCGTTCGTTTCGTTCTTCACCCAGTCATTAATTTTACTCTTGGATTCTGCGTCGGCGAAGTCGACTTTCCATAGGTCCGCGTTGAACGACTGGCTTAGCAAGCCTATGTAGTCTCCGAGGACGCTGTACCCCCGCTCAATGACTGCAGCGTTGGCCATGCGGACTGTTGAGTTTGACGGCTGGCGCAAAAGATGAGTGTGCTGAGCGTGCGCGCTCGGAACATTGTCGGGCGTGAGTCCTGCAGATGAGTAGCCCAAACTTTCGTGTAACTCGTGCTGGGTTTCATCCCTGGCGCCGACGTACGTCATGGCAAGCGCCGTCGAAACGCTGTATGGCGAAAAAAACAGGTTCACATCGGAAGAAGCCGGAATTTTTTGCAGAAGCCTGAAGGCAAACTGGTTGTTTGCTTCCGTCACTTTATGCTCTTCTTGCGCAGCGCAGACTGCCAAAAGGCACAGGATCCAGGGTGCTGAAGTCATACTGGGGGAACGGTTAGAAAAGAAGATAAGAAAATATATGCTCTTGCAATACAGTGCAGTAAGAAAAAAATTTTTTATTATGGGTTGTGCTCACCGCTATGCTGTTTCAGGTAAAATTGATACACCACCAATAACAAGGGCGGAAGTGTTTATACAACACTAATAAAAGCAATACAAAACTCTTACTGCATGCTGTTGGGCTAGTGGGCTAGTTTGCTTGTAATTTTGAAGCGGAGAATTGCTTACAACGAACGAGACTTGAAGGGCCGGAAGAACTCAGACTTCAAAACGTACTCCTATAGCTTCAATGCTTCAGAGATCGGTCTTGCACCGGGAAAATATATCTGCATTCACCCAGCTTTCTCTCAACGTCCTAAAGTGCACTGTGATGTTAGAATGCAAACTAGCCCGCGTAGCTACGGAAAGCCAGTGCTCGTTTGGCATGTGGATGCAAAGAAGTGGGCCTCACAAACATTTTTAAATTCGCAGAAGAAAAATAAATGTAAGTTGTACCCTGCAGTAGTGATAAGGGTGTGATGGATGCATGTGACTTACTGACGTACAATGTACTTAAGAAGGGTGCAAGAAATTAGAAAAGAACGAGAAAGAAAAAAAATCAACACCCTTCTGTAAATCAAACAGTAGCGGTAACTATAACTGCTGCAGCATTCACTGCTCTGTCTTCGCGTTTGTACTCCGCACGTTTACTTTCCCGCTGGTGGTACGGGTCTGCGTCACTAAGAAGACTGCAGGGCCCGACAGCCGCACATTGGTTTGACGGCAGATATTCCTCGGAACAAGTGTGAACGCAACGTTCGAAGTAGCGAGTGCATTGACTATTTACCATCGCTCTAACCCAGAAGTAACATATGGGTTGAATAACAGCTTAACAGGGTGGCTCGATTACCACACACACTAAGAATGGAAGGAAGAGCGAAACAGGCGGGAAATTAAGAGAGAAGGCATACAACGGCGCTTCTCACGCGGTTAAGTCTTTGTGTATGTATTACCCACTGACGTTAAAGCACGCAGCCTCCATTTTATTTCTTGATCGTGGCAGAGGGATTCTAATTAGAATAATTTGTGATAATCATATATTGTTTGGAGACCTCATAGCATGCATCAGGGGTATCGACGATGCTTTCAGGAACTACAATAACTAGGGGTGAATGCTATTAAAGTGGCACCGGCCTCACTACTCCAGAAATATTCCTCTTTGGGGTAGTGGGGCATTTGACTATGTCAACCCGCGCTGTATGTGATACATGATTAAACATTCCTTGAAGAATCTGCCTGTCTCTCACATATTATGAAATATAAACTGGGAATATAATCGAATACCTACTCAATGATTTTTAGGAAAGCGCAAGTAGGTCTTCTCTGCCGCTATAAAACACCAGGCGCGGCCCGGTGTGCCTGCCTTGCTTTAGCTTTAGAAATTTGGAGGATGGCACTTCTAGCACGCCCAGCTTCCACTGGGACAAGCACGCCTTGCGCTCTAAGCGTCTCAGTTGTAGCGCTGCTCGCTTGACCCGCGGCAATGTCTTGTAGGTCACTCCTTTTTTGTCCTTGAGTGTAACCATTTCGTCACCGTCATTCAAACTTCTTCCTTTTTCTTACCGCCCTGCAGTGGCTGCAGGCTGGTTTTACAGGGCGTACTAAGGAAGTCAGGAATAATGGGGCGTCGAGGAGTCGTGCGACGGCTGCATGGGGAGAGGAAGGCGGCGAGCCACGTTTTGACTTGGCTTCCCCTAGCAACATGGCTGAAGAAAAGAGCCGCACAGCAGCGATGCCCTCTTTCGTTCGCTCTCCTTTACTTCGAGGGAGAGATACACGGCGAAAACGTTTTCTTTCCGACATTACGTGTCAGTCGCTTTTGGAATAGTTCCAACTGGCAATTATTTTTCACTTGCGCCAAGTGATGCCGCAAGGTTTCCCTGTATGCTAAAAAATCTCACGAGAGCGTCAAAATCAACTATTCGTGCTTTTATTGTAGGGTGGAAGGAAATACAAAAAAAAAAAACGTTTCGAAGGGTATACGGTAGGTGTGATGCACGCTGAAAATATCTAATGTTGAATAATATTTGTTTTATTTTTTTTCTCGTTTAATAGTGGCTGGGTGAAGTGTTCTTAGCAGGTTATCTCTGCCTTTGAGTTGTTTTAAATCCAAATTCCCTATTGATTTCAACTTCAGGTATTCATGCATTGGCAATCCATTAGGTTTCTTAAAAACTGCGAACTCAGAAAGAGAAGAGCGAATGTTGAAGTTCTGGGCCGGTAATCTAAATCACAGTGGTTGAAGCAATGTCGCTCTATGGATTTCATTTCGGTGCTCTAAGAGTTGGACACAGGGGTAAAGGGAAGAAAACGGAAAAATTGAAAAAAAAGTTAGTACGCCCATAAAAACCGGGAAAGAGAGGTTAATATAAAACTATCCACACAAAGTTAACTATGAAAAGCATACAGAAGCCGTGGAATTAATTTGGACATTTGAGATCATTTTCATGTTTGTGGAACGGTATTCCATAGTCCCGCTCGTTGTCATGTCAGGCGGAATTAAAGTCACGCAGGCTTGGTGAGAAACTTTGAACCAAAAATAATAATTGGTATTTGTACTGAATAGAAGCTAGAACCTGCGACCCTTCAAATTTAAAAAATTACTACGGGAAAAGAGGCATGGCTATCTAAATCGCTCGCATTTCACTATTTTGAACAAGCAACAAACCCAAATATAAAATTTCTCCACCTATGATTTCCATGCGGCAGAAGGTACAACCGAATAGCTCATCTGTCGGTGGCCGGGTAAAGATTTGTACATCGCCCGAAACGGTGGCGTAAAATAGCATTTCGCTGCTGACTCTGACAAAAAAAATTCTACTGATGAACTGTTCGCGTATTGCAAGTAAAAAACAGTTTTCATGTAAAACTAGAATATATATAGTTTTCACTGTGCAAGTTTAGTTGCACTAGAAAGGCACCTTTTCATTAACACAAAGTAAGAGAGCGCACAGTATAGAAAAACTAACGGGCTCTATTTTTTTATTCAAGCTGTCATCACAGAGAAGTAACGCAACCTTCTGGAAATGTCCCCACTTGATCACCAATCAGGCTGTGTTTTTTATAGAAAATCCTCTTACGTTAACAATGACCTTTAAAAGCGCTTATAAAGAGGTCCTCGACAAAGCTCAGCAAACCCAGGAACTTTTCGTACATACTCGTTTTAACAGGACCCCTTAACGCATAAAGTGGAGCAGCTTCTCTAGCATAAGAAACAAGGTACTTGAGAAATAGAATTCACTGTTCCCATACGACATTCAATGAGCGTGTCATATTTGACGAATTAAGCCTCAAAAAATATATCTTTGGGTAATAATTATAAAAATATGTTGCTTCCCGATTTGCCAATGGTATGATGGTCACCGGTGTGCTCTATCTGCAACGCGCTGTTGTAAACTCTGCTTTAGGAGCAGATGTGCCTTGCTATTCGAGTACTCGTTGTTAAGCGCCAACTCTGAGTTAAAGTGCAGTAAGTCGGTGATTACTCTTTATATATATTCTTTCCGCGTGGATGCCTCTAGCGCCTTGGCAGGGACACCTAGCAATTGTTGAAAAATAACCGGTTATTTTTACGAAATAATTGCCACTAAAAATTAAATGATCAAGAATAGGTTTTCTTTTAAGGCCTAACACAAAGAAATATGGAGGATGAATTCTTCACCAGAGTACGTAGCACATTCAGTAAAAAAGTTGGCGAAAGTTGTACAGCAGCGTGAATATGGTTCTCGTTGGAGAAAATGTTGTTTCCGTCAGTAGCTGAGAGTTAAGCCATTCAGCCCAGCGAGCGACGAAGTTTGCAAAAGGGCACCATGGCTGTTAGCATCAATGAACGACTTCGTGTCACGTTTCCAGTAGTGCAAGCGACCGGATGCCCCATGCTAACGGCTGTTTTAATTACCTGCCAATTGACAAAACAGGGTAGTGTATGATTGCGGTGTGCGCTTCAGTCTTACTACTGGAGTTGGAGGTACTTACATAGATTGCGGTAGTCAGCTGTCTTCGAAGGCGTCGGCTTGAAGAGGTCGAAGAAGTCTTCCAGGGGCTGCTCGTGCTGCCCAGGCTAGTGTTGCTAGTGCGACGAATGCCCGCACTCATACAGACAGGCTGACTAAGGGAATGGAACTGCTTTGAAATATTTGGTTGGTTTATCCAAGATATCTCCTTGTAACAAAAAACGCGCCCAAACATAGACCCCTATGTTATCTGTCCTGGCCAGTTTCGCCCGTATATCTGTCGCCTGGAAGGCATGGCTTCGCTCATCCCAAGTAACCCGAAGCGAAGCTTCTCGCCATAAAGATTAGGAGCCGAGGCGACGCTTTTTCAAAGTAAAACGAAGCGATTTCTCGGGCGGTTAAGATTACCACGGAGTTAAGTATTTTTCAGCGCAGTGAATGTATTAGTGCTCTTAGTGGTTTTTCATGTATTATTGCTGCTTACAGATGAGTATGCGTTTGAAACATTGAGTAGCAGTAGGTTAAGGCCAATAGGGATGAAACAAAAAAAAAACACTGCCGACGATGCGAACACAGAGGAGAAACGTATAAGGCACAAAATAAGTTTAGAGCAGCGCATGAGTTCTATCTAGAATATAATGGTTTATTTCGCATCACAGGACGCATAATTCTGGAGGCCTGCGGAAAAGACCGAGGAAAAACGGCTTGACGGAGCGTAGGCCCCGACGTTGGCAGGTGCACGGTGCATTAAAAACAAGTCCAATCAACTCTTATTTTATATTATATATTGATGTACACGAGAGTTAGACAAACAATATAGCAATGGCACGTCGCAAACTGCCAGACCAAGATCTGGAAACATATTACAACAAATGATGGACTGTTTACAATAGCGATTAAAAGCAGCAAAGATTGTATTCGGAAAAGCAATAACAAAAATACGAAAGGATCCAGGTGACAATGACTTACATAGCTCGCGTAGACAAGCGATTGCTGAATTCTTTGATTGACAGAATTGGATGCAGAATTCAGGCAATTGCAGTAGAAATAAATATAGGCACCCGAAAGTATAAAACACCTAGAACGCAACAATACCACGCGCAGGTTTTGTATCGATCTCTCAAATATATAAACTCGCCATAAAATAATGGTAATGACAGCTGTCGAATTCAGATAATCATTGTACATTAAGAAGACAAATACGCCAAAATCGAAGTAAATGGGAGTATCGCCATATTCCAAGTATTTCCGCAGTTTATTTTATGGTATCCGGGAGTAATGATTTCCTGTCACTAAAATGAGAGTTTTCAAACCGAGCATTGGAAGTACATTATTTCCTCCCACTAGGAATTCTCGGGAGGCGCGTGGGAGTGCGCTTCAACTGCATGACGGGGTATATTTGCTCTCTTTCAGGTGTTGTATACAAGCGCTGAGGAGGAATTTTTTTATGTATTTTGGAGTGGCCATAACGCTCATCGCCCGTATTTATTTGATTTTAGCAGTGTCGAGTAACCGCTTTGGGCGTCATTCTGTGTTTTTTTTCGAACATTTCAATAGAAACACGTCAAAGATGCGTTTTCTGCACACAGACAATTTATTGCATAACAGTCACATACATACAAATATGCTACGAAAAACATAAATAACCACGCAACATAAAACGCTGCATCATTAAAACACGTACATCGAAAACACAAGGTATCTTGGTAAGATCTTTACTACTACACCTCACTGCGACGAAAAAATAATGTAAACGTTTGCAAACAATGAAGTCTACCAGGTATTCAAAGTTACGCTGTTCGCTTGCACTTGCTCCCTAAACACTGACTTCGGCGCCACCTCTTCGCATGTTTCCCATGAGTCCACGGAAGCGCCGGCCTTACAGGGATAACAGAGCTCTTTCAATCTACTTGAACACTTACTGTCGCGTGTTCACAGCCGAAGCGAAAAAAAGAAAAAGAAACGGCATTGTAATGACGCGGCATTTATCAATCTGTGCTCGAAGTTTTGTAATGACCGAATATACATTTAATGCTTTTCGAAATTGCACTTTCACCCCAGACACCTGCGCTGACTAGCTTGTCAAGACCGCGAAGGTCAAGACGAAGTGTTGTTCGCAACGGAGTGCCACACTTGTAGTAACCAACTTCTCAAAGTGCTCTTCCTAGCCCTCTTTTCCCCTTGTGTAGTGTTTTGTTAGCGCTTTTACATCCCCCCACCCCGCGCTTCCCTCTATCTCCCCCTTAAGTTGCGTAAACCTTCCCGTCGTTGTGACGAGTCCGCTAAATGAACATTCTTTCGAGCGCTGCCAAACAAAACAGACGTCCGCGGACCCCACAGAATGCTCCCGCAAATGGCACTTGCTGGTTCAATTTGCCCCCGCCTAGCGCATGGAGAGCTCTTTGTGTCGACCTCCCCCACGGCGTCCCGACACTCTACCTAACCAGTGAAACCAATGCGGACGCCTGGTGCACGCGGTACCCGCTGCGGTGGCTCAGTGGCTAAGGCGTTCTGCTGCTGAGCACGAGGACGGGGGTTCGATTTCCAGCCACGGCAGACGCTTTTCGGATGGAGGTGAAAAGCAAAAACGCCTGTATGTACAAGATTTCACGCACGTTAAAGATACGCAGGTGGTCAAAATTGTTACGGCGCCCTCCACTACGTAGCGCCTCATCACCTGCGTTCCGTCGGCGCGTAATACCCTACAATCAATCAATTACGTGCACACGGCGGTCATCCACCTCGTAGGAGGCGCGGTAGGCACCGCTCGTACTTCTCAAGAAAATCGGTTCTACGGCACTCGCTCAGCCGACCTCAGCGTATCCCGCAAAGAATAAGCCAGGGATACAGCGTTACAAAAACTCTTAGCTTGGCTAGCTTACTTTTCCATCGCTCTTCACAGTGGGAAACCTTTCCATTCCGCTCGATACCCGCGAGGATTGCTCATTGCTTTGACACCATTCGGCCTTCCCAATGACGTTCCGGGACAGGCGCCCGCTCTTACGCACTACGCTCGCCTCGACAGGCGGAGAATCGCCGGTATCGTTACGCGGAAAACACCGAGTTTGATTTAACACTACAAGAACCACACGTCGCCCAAAATGTTGGTTACAATAAAAAACGTGCAATGCCTACCCTGAACCGGCTCGCAGAGGCGGAACTACATTGTTTTCCACTACGAGCCACTTTCTGTTTACGGTCACTGCATTTAGGCCTCCCGTTAGTTCGCTGGCGCACTACGTCGGCTCAAAGGTCGTTCCCTGTAGGAGATAGGAGACGTTGCAGTGCGTCGCACGTTTATCCACGTTGGGTTCAGAATGTTCACAACGAGCGTCGGTTGGCGGGAGGCACCTCACATCCTTTCGTGCAGCCGCAAGTTCACATCAAAACTGGTGGTTTTTCCGCCACCATATGGACCGTTCAGCTAGACGGGTGGCGCCAGCACTCGGCACTCCCCACCCACGTTACTGCAATGAGTCGATGTGTGGAGACCACGCACACTTCTGTTGTTTCTGCCGTGTTTGCTTCGTTTCGTTGAATGTTTAGGGGGAGTTCTGTGTGGATATGTGTGGTGAAACGACGTCTACACAGATGTGTTGGGTTCTTAGATGCACTAGTGGCTGTGTAAAATTGTCAGGTGCTCCGATGGTTGGGTATGGGGGGCATTAACATGAGCGCTTGTTGCAGAGTGCTACGCTTGGCTCTAACCAATCTGAGTGCGAATATAACGATCACTATTACTGGTTCTGGTTAATTGCGCTAACTATTCTAGTGCGCTAAGTATTCTGGGTAATTGCGCTAACGGCTACGTAAACGTGTTGGACGATTCAAAGACTGGGTATGCGGGCTGCATTGAAATAAGCGCTTTTTTCAGCGCTCTCCTCCTGGTTGCGCCCGATCTGAGTAGGAACAATATTATTATTAGCATTTATTTCTGACATTTTATATTGTCTTCACTGGCTTTGCTAACTACGGTTTGCACACCAGCCTTAACGGTGGGATACCTCAATACGTGTGCATTGAAGAGAAAGGCACTTACGTACAAGTTCGGTTATCGTGTTGTCGTGGAAACGTCGCCGTGGTTTACACTTCATGCAACCGTGAGCTTCAAACCTTTGGTTTATTTATCCATTTAATTTTCTCAGACAGTACCTAAGAAGGCACCGAGGGTAAAGGCAAAAAATGCCTGACGGGGACTCTGTACCTTTACAGGATACAATACATGCATTCAGAACATAATGAACACTTCAGCTTTGCGGTTCTGTACATAAAAAGTAACCTCACAAAAATAATGCAATAATAGGCAAGTGCAATGCACATACAGTACCGATTGTACATGAACTCAGAACTCAGAAATCAATAAAGAAGCACGCATTTGAAAGCAGCATTTTCATTATTAGGAAACATTGCCCACTCATCTAATTGGCACGTAGAGCGTAAATATAGGAAGTGGCAGATATTGTAATCGCTGCATAGTAGTCAGTTCGAGCGTCTGATCACATTACCCAGGAGAGGCCTGAATGCATGAGAAATGTTTGGGATTTCTTTTTGAAGCAAGGGAAGGATTGGTCAAAATTTACGTTCACATTTAAGGTATTTAGCAGTTTATTGATTTCTTAGTGTAATATTTGTCACCCGTAGTTTGTTCGTATTCATGGTAGCTTTCGTTTTGGCGACGAATTGCGCACGTACTTACATTTTCAGTTGGCATTTTGAGAGTCCTATTGTTGAGCATCTATTGAATTAGTTTAAAAAATAGACTTTGTCTGCTTTCAATAAAAGGTCTTTGTTAAAAAGTGGCCCTGATCTTAGATTATTTTGGCCTCCTTCGTAATTCTCAAGTATAAGTAGCATTTTATTTTGCAGGATAGGAAGGTTGTTATAAAAATAGGCCGTAGTATCGCGCCAAACCAACATTACGTAACTTAATTTGAAATAAAAAGGGAGTAAAATAGTATCCGTTTAAGCCAGGTAGGTACCAGGTTCTGTATTTTATGAATACCCACAATTACACGGGATAAATGAGATTTAAGCTTGTGAACGTGAACAGTCAATGATTTGTCTCAAGAAAACCACATGGCCAAAACTTTCAACTGCGTAACCGGTGCAAGTGAAATACCTTCATATATTACATCAATGTCCGTACAGTATCGTTTATGTACTCGTTTAAAAAAATATAGTTGGGTTTGATGGTATTAAGGCTCAAGTAATTTTGCTGCAGCCAATACGATAATTTCCGACGATATTCGTTAGCTGTTTTTTTTTTTTTCTGAGCATTCTTTCGTTTGTCCCGAGAAAGACACTTTTGTGTCGTCACCATACATTATTGCGTTAGAACAACCTGTTATTGTCGCAACATCATTATTATAAACGAGAAATAACAGTGGTCCCAAAATAGAGCCCTGGAGAATGCCGTATTCTATTTTCATTTTGGAGAAGGTTTGATTGCTTACCCGAGCATACTGGCACCGGTTTGTGATGTAATTTCTAATTAAGATTATAGCTGATCCTCGTACGCCTATTGTCTGAAGTTTTTCTAATAAAATCTCATGTTGCAGAGTATCGTAGGCTTTTCCCAAATCCAGAAACAGTCCGAGCGTGAGTAATTTATTTTCAATATTTTCGTTTATTTTTTCGATATTGTGCACGAGACCTAGTACAGACAAATTGTTTTTTGGAAGCCTTATTGAAATTGGCCTATCATTTTATGTTTTTCGAAGAAGTGCGAAGAAAATGGGAAGAACTGAAACAGGCCTATAAGAAATAATATCGGCTTCTCCGCCTCCTTTGTTAACTGGGGTGACTTTGACTATCGTTAATTCATCAGGAAAGTCGCCTGTCTCATGCATCCTGTTTATTATTTGGGTTAACACTGGGCTAATGATAACGCAGGTATACTTTAATGGTAAGGATATAATTCCGTCATCTCCAGCGGCTGCATCATTATCAAGGCTGTCAATTATACTATCAATTTAAAAAAAGGTAGCTGGTGACAGAAAAAATGAGTCTGAAATTTATTGCATTCGACAGGGTAATCTGTGGTTTGAATTTGTCCATGATATTTCCCAACCCATGTAAAGGGCCTATTCATTGTTTCAGGCAGTTCTTCCCCAGTAACATGCCGGGAATTTATATTTATTTCTTGCACAGAGCCATCCTGTTCTTCGTGTTCAATAAGTCGTTAACGCTATCGCACAATTTCTTATGGCCCCCTCGTACGTTAAAAAATTTGCTATGTTCGTAATCGCTCTTCGCTTTTCGTAAATCAGAATTTACTTTATTCCGTACCTTTCTAAACTCAGAGAATAGTTCAGAATCGCGCTTCTGAAGGAAATTATGAAACATCCTATATTTTTCTTTGATTCTTTTATACAGTTCCAGTGTTATCCACAGCTTCCTAATCTTTTTGTGGTGTGTTTTGCATTGTTTAAGAGGGAAAGCACAGTTATAACATTCCGGAAACTTTGTGAAAAATTATTTGTATGCATGTTTTCGGAACTCCTCTGCATATACATAACTCCAATTTATTTGTTCTGCGAGGCAAAGGAAGTGCCCTAAGGATTCCTCCTTTATACTTCATACCCAAAACTTGGCAGGACTTTTTTTGTACCCGAGGCCCCAAATTGGTTCGTGGTCGCTAGTAATATTGAGAAGAACCCCTACTGAATCATTCTCAATATCTATACTACTTATGCAAATATCAAGATACGTGGCAGTATTAGTGGTGATTCTAGTTGGTATGTTGATCACGTTATTACAGGCATGTGCGTTGCTAACACCTCTAAACTCTTTTGCAGAATGTCTTTCCGACGTCACATCAATGTTGATATATCCAAGAATCACAAACAGTCCATTCACAGAGTGAAGACAATAAAATGCGCTTTCAAGAAATGTAATAAATTTACACACATTGCCCGAGGGTGGTCTATACAGGGCGCCAACAAGAACATTAGATGTTATAATAAATACACTTTAGACATTTTCATTGGTTTTGGTTACATCGTCAATAAGCCAGAATTGTAGATTACTCATTAGATATATCATAACAGTGCCACCTCTTTTATTTAGACTGTTCAGGGTTACTCGTGTAGCTTTGAGGTGGGGCGTGAGGTGCGCATCTGTCAGCCAAGTCTCCGTAAGGACGTCTGCATCAAACTCTGTAGTGAGAGAACTCAAGCACATTCCTAGATCATCATTTTAATTTTTTATACTTCACATGTTTAAATGCAGTGCCCGGAAACCTCCTCTTTTGTCACAAATATTTTCGTTGAAAGCCTCATGATCATAGTAGCAACAACTGGTCTCTATAATGGCCATTTCAGGGCGGGAACGCTATCGGGGTACTTATTCTTGCTCGGTTTGTCATCTTTTCAATGTCGCCCACACGTGCGATCCTGAGGACACGGGAGTCATCGTCCTTTCTAGCAAGGACCTTCCCCCAGCGGTCCAGACAAACTTCCAGCCGACAGTTTTTTTTTTTCGGGCAACTGCTGCGCCGAGCAGTTCCTTATTCGACAGGGTAAGGTGCTCGTTCAAGTACAGCCGGTAAAACGCTTGTCTATAACAGCGATTTCAACTTCAACCAGCTACATACGAAAACTGCCGAAACATACTCGTTCCAAACATGTCGGAGGCAAAAGCGAAGGGCTAAGACTTCAGAATTCCGCAGTAGTTTTATTCAAATCCCGCTCCGGCGGGGCAGGATAGGGCTGAGAGTACGAACGCTGTGTTATAGGCAAGCATTTTACCGGCTGTACACTGCCGTGCTGTTACCGCCATGGCAAGGTCAGTCGTTGTTGTTTTCTGTTGCCTACATTTCTGAAGGAAGCTATCTTGTTGTGGGTTTCTGCTGCCTACATTTCTGAAGGAAGCTATCTCGCTTCGATCGCTGAACAAAGCGCACGATTATATTCCTTTCAGTAGGTCGAAAAGTCGGGACACGGTGGCATACGTCGACTTCTGAGTCTGCTATCGGCTCGTGTACGTGACTTCCAATTCTTTTGAGCACATCTATTACGTCAGCAATTTCCGTTACTTCCTTTAGTTCCAAGTTGTAAGCTCGCAAGTGCTGCTCGAGTTCTTCGATTCTTACACTGAGCCTGCCGTTTCCTGCGCGAAGTTCTAAATTTTGCCGCGAGAGCGCTTGCAGTTTTTTTTCGTAGCTCCTTTAATTCAGTCCTAATGCCGTTTATACCATCACAGCTGTCACTACAATGTTGTACACTGTCTTTTAGGATTCGAAGGTCAGCCCTTAACGCTCGTTTGAGGTCTTCAATGGTCTTTTGCATTTACTTCATTTCCTTGCTCATCGCGCCAAAAATACCGCAGTTCCGAATACGCAAGCGCAACCTTATCAACCTTTCAATACATAAGCTCACCAAATACATCAATATCAATGCTGGGTTCGGCAGCAAGGAGCTCAAAATCGGCACCGTCTCTACACAATGAGCGCACTCACGGGCGAAGAGCGCAGGAATCAGTGCCGCGTTCAAAGTGCACCGCTGCCGAACCGAGGGCTGGGCTGTCGTACGTGCTCCTTTTGTGGTAGAATCCCATCGTACAGTGGCGCCTCTGTCCTGTCCTGTGCTATCATGCTTGTGGCCGTCCGGTGCTTTCCGAGTACGTTGATAAGGCGATGTTGAAGCGATGTTGTTTAGAGAGTGACCGCACGGGAACCTAAGAGCCGAAGCGTAACTTCCGCGATTGTAGTTGTCATATTATGAAGACCCAAAGTAAATCAACCACCCAACAGCCCAAGCTAAAAATCTTCCACCTCCTCCCCATTTCCTCACCTCCGTGGAATAAATCCTGGCACGGATAGTTAAAATGTGGCTGAAGGTTAACGTCAGGCTGTAATATTAATGGTTAAGAATTATTTGCCGAGCACTTAAAAATTGTGTAATGCCTTGTGAAGAAACGAAAAATGCGTGACTTGTTGCCTAATTTGGAGGAGCGGCAGCCCGAGTCCACCAGAACAGATGCATTTCCGCCACTCTGGATTAGGGTTTGGATAGGCGTTCATGAGCGTGGAAAATAAACATATTCCATCCCCCCGTCAAACGACGGCGATGGTGAAACCCGAAGCTTTCTCATGACGAAATAAAATGTGTAAGGGTCAAATTCAAAGGCGTAGCGACCAAAAGAACAGACTGCATGCTGGTCAAATTCAAGGCTCCTTTAGTCAAAGTTTAAATCCAGAAGGCAAGCAAAGATTCCCTCACGAGAAAACTTTGCGATAAACCATTGTCGTCGTTTTACGGAGGAGTGCATGATTTTTCAAGTGTAGGTGGCAGCTTCTGCTAAGACGCGACCGCAGCATTCACTTGTGAAATTGAGAGGAGATTTTTGGCACCCCTTTGTTTCTCGTTCTGCAGACATGTAGTAATTATTTCTTGGAACATCATTAACCAACTAGCCAGCAACTAAGTCTTATCCCAGGCATAAAGCAATGCTTTTCAACGACAAGGACTCAGTGGCTAAGGCATTGCGCTGCTGAGCACGAGGTCGCGGGTTCGATTCCCGGCCGCGGCGGCCGCTTTTCTGATGGAGGCGAAAAGCAAAAACGCCCGTGTGTACGAGATTTCGGCGCACGTTAAAGATCCCCAGGTGGTCAAAATTAATCCGGAGCCCTCCACTACGGCGCGCCTCATCGCCTGCGTTGCGTTGGCGCGTTAAACCCTACAATCAATCAAATCAATCAACTACAAGGAGTAACCTTCTACAGTTATGCGGTATTTATTCCATAAATGATTTCCCAAGGCTGTAGGAAATGTATGTCTGTGATATTAAACACATTTCTGTGGTAATGAATAAAGTTGCGTAGCGGCGTCCATCAGCGTTCTTGTTTTGGGATAAACCTTAACAGGTACCCCCCAAATTTGTCTTTCTCTCGTGCACGACACCGTTCCTCAACAAATCTAAAGGCCAGCGCAGCAGCGTTCTTTGATCGGCTGCACACAACGGCTTTGCAGTAGCATGTAGCTGCAATATATTCCTCGATACGCCAAACTTCACGCAGGCATTAAAAAATTGCACAAAGGAACGGACTTGCATCTCCAGCTTGACTTCCAGCTTGGCGCATTTAACATCGTCTGCTATTTGGGATTACTGAGTATTGGCGTAAATCAGACACACGACATGCCTCGTAAAGGTCGCCTCTACCTTCAAGATTTAGCAAACTGAAAAATGTTCATGGATTTATCTACGCTTTGCAAGCCACAGCGCTGCAGAATGACAGAAAGCCATGCACAACTACGCTGTTTTGACGGCCATTGGCATTCTGCTAACGAGCGGTTCGCTACGGGCGGCGCTGTTCGCTGAAGCGACGGTGGTGCCATACAACGGCCACCCGGTCCCCATACTATCGAACGTAGGAGTAAGCCTCCTGCCGTGAGGAGTTTCAGAGACGTATTTCAGCCAAAAACTCCCATTCAAGCTAATTTGTGTTCTGCGTGTCGATAATGAGTATAAAATTTCGATAACACAATAATTGTTGGACTTCCGAAATGAATTTCAAATGTTTATTTCACAGCTGACAGGGAAATGTATCAAAGCCGCTTTCTTAAGAGAAAGATGGTTAAAAAACAAAGCTTTCTCCCATGCAAACTAAGTCAAAGTTTAAAATACTAAAATTCTAACCGGGGGGACGCGGGTTCTTCTGTCTTCATTGTGTAAGTTCGCTTTCGTGAAGCTTGTTCTTCCGCAACGATAGATGACATCAGTCAGGCTTAGAATGCCTTGCTTTATTAAATTTAACAAATTCCAGGTGTTACATCCACACGTAAATGCATTAGCCGTGATTCTATACACCGGGATCCTAAAGTCCGCTTCACTATTATACACAACTGCATTTTGTAAATGATTTTTAAATGGAGGCAATATAAGAATTCCTAGCCCAAATTGGAAAGGCCCGTTAGAGTTTGTAAATACATTTGGAGGCGTCGGGACTTTGAGATGCGATCTGCGTGGACCGTACATAAACACGGCGTTGATACTTTAGAAAAATGCATTGCTGGATAAGGTATTTAAGTGGTACCGGCAGTAACACTATTTTCAGTGGCAAAACAAGGAGGCTGGCTTGAGCACGAGGGCCCGAAGGCCTTTTCATTTTCCTCGATATTACATCAAGTACGCATTACTATGAAGCGCTGTACACTAAATCCAGGAAGTTCGCTTAACTGCTTAAGACCAACAAGTTACCCATTCGACAAATTTACGAGTGGTATGAGTGGTGTGATATGCTACCGTAGGACCATAAGTCATTATAACAACATTTTATGCACAAACTTGTGACACACCGATTGTTGCAGACGGGTAAATGGATGGATTTTCTGAGTGGTTTCTTGGGCGAGTTGGTCATTCATCCTGTAAGTAAGCGCAAAATGAACAAGGACGAACGAAGTGAACGGGACAAGCGCCGTGTCCCGTTCACTTCGTTCGTCCTTGTACATTTTGCGCTTACTTACACGATGGATTTTCTGGTTGAGCCCACGTAGAAATGACAAATAATAAAATGATTCACCTACAACAATCGCAGCAGCTTACCCTATAACTCTTTCTAGTGCAATTCGAGACGCTCGTCCAAAGTACAAAAGCAAGAACTAAAATCAGGTGCCTTGGTGGGTGGCTATCCGCCGCCAAAAGGGGAATACCAAAAGTATGTGTGGCGCCTAAGGGACCTCGAGATACAAATGCTCTGATAAGGACTCTTGAACATTATATTGCTGTACTGCACCTGATTTATGACGCATTCAATTTCCCTCCTCTACCCACAGAGCTGTGTAGTTTGCTTTCTGTATTAAAGTCGTTCATTCATTCATTCAGACTTTTTGCTTCAAAGCTAGTCGCGGGGCTTTACAACTACGTTATGTGTTGCCAGTTTTTTTTTTCAATTCAAAGCCAGTGATATGGAAGCAATCTAAAGTGTTCGCTGCATCCCTCACCACTGTAAAAGCAAACATTTGAATACATTACGTCGTTGAAACATAGGTACACACATTAGGCGATGAAAGTGATATCTTTTAGTAACGACACAGAGTAGCGAGGGAAGGGAACTAGATAGAGCTGAGAGCGGGAAGGTTAAAATGAAGCTATAATTTAACTGGTCATATTCAACGAAGTGCTAGCAGCAGAAGGGAGATATCGGTATACGGTATGCTTTAACAGGGGCTGAAAAATTGCTGAAACCTAGGCGGAACGCCAGGGCGCCAACTTGAACTACTGATTTAGTTATGAAATCAGGGAAAATTCCCGTAGTCAGAAGACACGCAAAAAAGTATCTCCACCAAATTCAATTATTTCAAGAAATTTTAAATTGATAATGCCGCCCAGTGCACATGCTCCAAACACGACATCACGGAGAGTCACCACAGAACTGATGGAAGCCCTGCGTATCGGAAGGTGCAGTGATTGACCAGTTAGCGCCCTTACGTTACCACAGCGAAAGTTGAGTACAGCCAAACCCGGCTATAGCGAAATGTAATATGCGCCGCGATTAATTCGATATATCAAATAGTTTGAAATAGCCAACCCACCCAGAAGGAGTTTTTTGGTTAGGAGTTCACAATATGGGGGACCACCCCCCCGCCATTGCCGCATGCAGAAACGAGCACACTGAAATATGTTATTACCATTCACAAAACAATCAATTTTGTGCAAGCCATAAAACTACATTCCACCTTTACTGCCTACTTCCAAGAAAACGCGGTGACTTCAGTTGCGAAGCAGCCTATGGTCGAGCCTGTTCCCTCCGCCGTTGTGTGGGCGCTGTCATGCGGTGTCCACACCCCCACTGCGCATGCCAGGCCAGGCACCGCTGATCATGGTTGTGGCAGGATGCTCCTGGGGATTGGCCAACCAAAGAGTCCCTCACGGGATAGCTTCGCGTTCACCCACCGCCGTCATCTTCCCGTAGGGGAACCCTGAGTACCACACCCCCACTGCGCATGCCAGGCCAGGCACCGCTGATCATGGTTGTGGCAGGATGCTCCTGGGGATTGGCCAACCAAAGAGTCCCTCACGGGATAGCTTCGCGTTCACCCACCGCCGTCATCTTCCCGTAGGGGAACCCTGAGTACCACACCCCCACTGCGCATGCCCGGCCAGGCACCGCTGATGATGATTGTGGCAGGGTGCTTCTGGGGATTGGCCAACCAAAGAATCCATCACGAGATAGCTTCGCGTTTAACCACCGTCGTCATCGTCCCGTAGGGAAACCCTGAGTAGTATGCGAGGCATTCCTCCTCTCCTCTCCTGCGCTACTCCTCCCTCCGGCATTCCTCCTCTCCTCTCCGGGATTGGGCAACGAATGGCAACACTTGCGGCTCCGCGCGTGATAATGCGAAGCAACTTAGGGTTAGAGACGCAACAGCAGCCGCTGCATACTCCGCTGGGGGCAACAATGTAGCTCCGCGGTATAAATGCGCGCGCACGCTCTGCTCCCCTCATTCTCCTCCCGCAACGCCGCGATCGATCATAAAACTAATGGGAACATGAGTCGACCCCATGGATTCTTCGCATACTACTCAGGGTTCCCCTACGGGTGAAATTTTTGTAGTTTTCAGTTTCGTTTTGGCTGCGTCAACTGGCACAGCATTCTCTACGCTAGACATTGTGTCAACCGGTTTGAGTCCGTGCCCCTCAATATCTAAGCAATATTGACGGAGCACAATGACAACCGAAAGTCCTTTATTAAGCCTCGGACGGCTTTCACTCGCGATATCCTCCGCCTCTTCAGTGCTTTCGGCAGAATCCGCTGGCATGACGTCGGAGGCCGAGACTGCGTCCTAGGAATTCGCAGCGACGACAACGTCGTCGTCGGCACTCAGGAAATCCTCGAAGGACACTCCTTTTTGACAAAATAGGGGACGTTGGCGAGCTCTTCCCACAGTTCACCGATGCTGCCATCTTTGTCTGCCTCGCTTACTAGACGGGTTTTGTTGTGAGTCCCGCGCGTCGGAGGCGTTTACAGAAAGTGTCGGCGTCACATCGCTGCATGCGAGGCTCAACATCTCAATCGCGTCCAATCAACATCTCAATCGCCATTCCGGAACCATGCATTTCAGTGGCAATTCTAGGAGCGCCGAGTTCGATATGTCAGATGTTAACTTCGTTATAAAGAATAAGTTTTGTTTGAATTTGATAACTATTTTGTTTTTATTCGATATATGGCATACTTCGGCCTATCCGGGTTCGCTGTAATCGGGGTCGACGGTACTCCTAGCTTGGTATCTTCTGAAAACGGGGATGACTACCACGTGCCTGCAATGTAACAGTAACATGCTGCGCAAAAATTGTTTCTTTTGCCTCTTTAACGCTGGTATCATTTGTTTGGCACAGGTGTTTGTGTCTGTGTTTTACTTTGAAGTCTGTTTATTGTTACCTTTGCGGAATTCTGCAGAAGATATGTTTGTGTGCTCTTACTCAATAAATCTGCCGCTGTGAAACTTAGTAAAATAACACTTTGTGCTCATTCGTAGTCCAGTATTTAAGTGCATTGGCGCAAAAGAAGACACGTATGTGAGAGAGAATCGGCACGCACAGCGCAATGTGCGGTCCTTCGTCTCTCACGTCTGTGGGTTTCTTCGCAATCACACCGCAGTTTTGAGTCAGCACTGTTTCGTAGTTTCTTCCTGAATTGGTGTTGTTCAAGCTCCTTTTAGAACGGACGTACTTCTACGCCGTCTCTACGTCGCAATTACCTCGAGTCACCGGAGCGCAAGCGTGGTAGGTGTGACGTTACACCACGTGATCCGCTGCAAACCAGCGTCGGCGTTGCACTCGCTCAAAGCCTCCCCGCTGCAGTTTTACGCGAAAGGGGCCCTAAAAGAGATGTTACCCACGCATGGGTGTTCACATTTCAGGTAAATATATGTCCCAGCAATCACCTTCTCCAAGTATTTTTTTAAAGCGACTAGTATTAGTGGAGATATCGCAAACGAAAACGTGGCATTTTCGCCCGCGCCGCGATTCTCCCTCGTTTCGTCCACCTAGTCGCACAGCGCGAGCGTGACTGTCCATGATGCCTCGCTTTTTGGTGACGCCTGCAAGAACATCCGGTTGCCGGCGTCTTCTGCTGCGGCGTATTATCCGCCGCAGGTGCGCTTTGGGGCGGAGCCGACTGACCGTCTGCGTTCCTTTGCGCCGTTTTGTATCACTTTATGAACGCTGCACTTCGATAACGACTGGAAAAGCTGATGGAAGAAATGGGGCGGGCCTTTTACGCCTGCACACCACACGGAAAGATCACGCAAACAGATAACGACCTGTAACTGCGCGTTCGCGGCGACGGCATGTATTGGTACATACTACAGTCTTAAATGTGTGAGCGAATGAATAAAGAAACGCCTCAAAATTTGGTAGAGTGAGCACGTACAGGCGGTCACAGAATAAACCGGACCAAGCGAGCGGTGCGCGAATACTATCGGCGCGACACCTTCCGGCCCAGCGCCTGCTGTCGAGATAGCGGAGGGCGCATGCGTGTCCCTCCCTAGAGTTTCTGCATGTCAGTTTCCTTGACTGCTGCTGCAGCACTTTGATCCTCTCCAATGCAACGCGCGGCGGCGCCTTGCGCGGCGCGCCTACCGACCGGGCGTGATGCATGTCAGCAGCCGGCAGCGTGCGCCATGCGATGATGCCGCGTAACTGTGCGTTCATCTGAGAATGTTCGTTCGGCGCTCTTTTTATCATTTTATTGACTGAAACGCAAACTGGCGTTGAAGAAAGGCTGCGATAAAGATTCACACATGACTGAACCAGTGCTGGTCGTTATGCGACAAACACACAGTTGATAGAACTAAAAACAGCGATGTTTTTTTTTTTAATTTCGAGTTTTTCCCGTGCGGCATATGAGAGGCGGTTTAAAGATGGGAGGAGGGAAGAAAGTAGGAAGGAAAGAGTTTATTCGCTTCGGAAAAATAGACCGAAATACACAGCTGTCGGTGTGAGTGAATTGCTATCGAAAAGCAATGAGGCGTTTCCTTCCATGTTACCCATTGGACAGTGATATCTATGAAGCGTATAAAGCCCGTAACTCGTCCTGCATGGTCATATTCGTGAAGAATGCCTTCCCGCGTCCCCATCGAGCAACGGAGGCACATCGTGCGACTTTTCATCGAAGGGACTACTCAGTGGGAAAGTTGCCACCTCACCGGGAGGTCTAGGACTTCTGTAAGCCGCATTATTCAAGCTTACCGCGATGATCAGGGCAGACCCATTGACGCAGAGCGCAGAGGGTGGCCTAAAGTCACCAGTGAGGAGCAGGAACTACTGATTGTAGCAGCCGCTGTGGCAGATCCCCTCCTGTCTGCAAAAGAAATTCGACAGGAGCTGTCATTGAATGTCTCTTGCGAGACAATTCGAAGACGACTGAAGGAGGCGGGACTCGGGAGTTGCGTGGCAGCGCAGAAACCGCGCGTGACGGACCGCCAGAGGCTGGAAAGGCTGGAGTTCGCCCGGGCAGTGGAGCGGTGGACAACGGACGAGTGGAAGGAAGTTATATTCACAGACGAATCGACTTTCTCCACTCGCTGGGATCAACAGCGGCGTGTTTGGCGTCCGATGAGCTGCAGGTACGAAACTAAACTGTGAAACGTAGCTGGTAATGTGCATTCTAGATGATAATATAAACTACTACAGTCATCATCATCATCATCATCATCAGCCTATCTACGCCCACTGCAGGGCAAAGGCCTCTCTCATTATTCTCCATTTACCTCGGTCCTGTGCCAACTGCGACCAAGTTATCCCCGCAAACTTCTTGATCTCATCTGCGCATCTAACTTTCTGCCGCCCCCTGCAACGCTTGCCTTCTCTAGGGATCCACTCTGTTACCCTTAATGACCAGCGGTTATCTTGCCTTCGCATTACATGCCCTGCCCACGTCCATTTCTTTTTCTTAATCTCTACTAATATGTCCTTAACACGTGTTTGTTCTCTGACCCACTCCGCTCTCTTCTTGTCCCTTAATGTTACACCTGTCATTTTCCGCTCCATTGCACGCTGAGTCGTTCTCAATTTAATGTGTAAGAGGTCAAATCGGGAGCACGGTTTAATGTGAGAATTGCTGAGCATTCCTTCGGGGGTCCCGAGTGCAACGTTAAGCGTAATTGTTAAGTCTAGCAATGCATAACTACCTGTTAATAACTATATTTCGGAGCAACCGATATACAATGTCCCTGTAAATTTTATTCAGCTGGGTTCATTTGAAACGTTTTAATCGTAGTTTTATAAGCACCGTTTGTTAAGCGTTTCTTGTCTGTTTTTTTACGAAACACTTCAGGTAACCCGCATCGGCTAACGGGGCTTTTGTAATTCCCGATGTGGAAAGAGGATAAAATTGACGCATAGTTTTATACAGGATACTGTTCGCCTACGTGGCAGTGGGTGTGCAGCCTCCCGCTAAAAAAATGTGCCAGTAATTTCAATCGATGTAAACTATCAAACACGGCGAATGTCCTTTCATTGATTTATCTAGTATACCCTCCGAACATCTTCGAAGATATCTTTCCTCGGAGATATCTTTCCTGAATGTATTTCTGCATTTAGCCCGATGGTATTTAGATACCAGCCCGGCTACATCCAAAGCGTCGTTTCCCGTGGGAGGTGCTCCGTCAGCGTATGGGGCGCAATGAGTGCGGACGGCCTGGGATCCCTCGTCAGAATTTCTGGGCAATTCAATGCTTCCCAGTACTGTAACATCATTTCGACAAGTCTGCTCCCCTACGTCCTGGACGGGTGCTTCATCCTGCAACAGGACCGAACCCCTGTCTTCACAGCACGAGCCGTGAGCTCACTGCTCGAGGACCACGCGGTGCGACAGCTGCGGTGGCCTCCGTGCGGGGCAGACCTAAATCCGATAGAAAATGTGTGGGGGATTATGAAGATGAATCTCGGCAAACGAAATGACTGCGGTCGCAGGGCGGACGAGTTGTGGCAGGCAGTGGAAGATGAATGGGAACGCCTGCGCTCCCGTCCCGAAATCATAAAGTCGCTTTATGAGTCGCTCCCCCGACGCATTCGTGAAGTTATCAAAAACGACGGAAACTTCACACACAATTAATAAGGGGAACCACTCGGACAATCACCGATGTTTTTTTTTTGTTCCGAACCAAATAAACCTTCGCTGTATTAAGTTCTTGCTATGAACTGTGTTCGTCGCATAACGACCAGCACTGGTTCAGTCATGTGTGAATCTTTATCGCAGCCTTTCTTCACCGCCTGTTTGCGTTCCAGTCATTAAAATGATAAAAAGAGCGCCGAACGAACCTTCTCAGCTTAACGCACAGTTACGCGGCATTAGCGCATGGCGCTCGCTGCCGGCTGCTGACAAGCATCACGCCCGCTCGGTAGGCGAGCCGCGCAAGGCGCCGCCGCGCGTCGCATTCGAGAGGAACGGAGGGCTGCAGCCGCAGTCAAGGAAACTGACATGCACAAACTATAGGGAGGGACACGCATGCGCCCTCCGCTATCTCGACAGCAGGCGCTGGGCCGGAAGGTGTCGCACCGATAGCTATCGCGCGCCGCTCGCTTGGTCCGGTTTATTCTGTGGACGCCTGTACATGCGTTCTGAACCGACGTCTGCTTATACACTGCCGACGTCGCCGCTTGTTCACGCGAATGTCGAGGTTGGTCGTGTTGTGGGGACGCCATGCACGCGCGTACGCAGGCAGCTGTAGTATTCCATTCCGTTATTTTTTGGGTTACAGTTTAAAGCCCAACAAAAACTCCCACCTCCCCTCGCGGGAACCCCTGTGTAGATGCGACGCATAGGCGGAGCGCCGAAGGGACCGCGTTTTATAGCGCGCATAACGTTGAGGACTGCGTAAGCAGGTCCCAGTCGATGATGACGTTGGAGTACTTGTAAAGCGGCGTGGACTCTAGGCGTTTGAGCCAAGCGTGGATGTTGCTTTGCCGGAGAACGGCACACTGGTTATACGCGCAGCGCTTCCGAAGGAGAGGAAACCGCGGTAGAGAGAGTACTGCACATGCGCCGGCCCCAGCGCGTCTGCCGCGGCTATGACGCAACGTGCCGCGGCTACGACGCAACACAATCCAACACAATCCACTTTAATCCAATCCTATTCAAATCCAATCCAATCCAAGCCAAGCCAAGCCAATGCAATCCAATCCAAGCCAATCCAAGCCAATTCAATCGAATCCAATCCAATGCCCCTCGCGAGAAAATGTTCGCTATAGGAGAGGAGAGGGGGTGAGCGGCGGAGAGCGCAGCTGGCGCGGCGAGGAGAATGGGGGAGGGGCGGACAACGCCGACGACGACGACGACGCCGGAGGGACAAGGCGAGTGAATGAGACGCTCTGCATCTAAAAAAGCATCCGAATGCTACGACACAGCGGCTATTTTAGATGCGAAGTCATCTCATTCATCCGCCTTGTCCCTGCATCCGGCGTCGGCGTCGTCGTCGCTGTTGTCGGCGTCCACCCCTCCCCCATTCTGCTCGCCACGCCAGCTTCACTCTCCGCCGCTCACGCCCTCTCCTCTCCGATAGCAAACACTCTCTCGCGAGGGGCATTGGATTGAATTGGATTGGATTGGATTCGATCGGCTTGACTTGGCTTGGATTGGATTGGGATTGGATTGGAATAAAGTGGATTGTGTTTGATTGTGTTACGTCATAGCCGCGGCAGACGCTCTGGCGCCGGCGCGTACCCTCACCGTTATGCGCGCTATAAAACGTGGTGCCTGCGCCGCTCCGCTCCATTGTTCCAGCGCCGTTCCTCCGCTGTCCTATGCTCCCTTCAATGGAAACGTGCCGTGAACCCCTTCTGCGTCGCATCTACACAGGGGTTCCCGCGAGGGGAGGTGGGAGTTTTTTAGAGTTCGCTGTGCATTCCATTTCCCCGTCCACCCTTGCCCCTTACTTTCCGTGATTCCCCTACGCGATCCTGTATTTATCAACTACTCGACGCGTACACCATAACAGACATTTCGAGGGGTCTCGGAAGGGTAATCAGATAACACAAAATAATGATTCCACACTCGCTTTTTCCCTATTGCCTGGGGCCCCCTTTATTTCTATGAAGGCTGATGTTCATTTTTTTGCGGGGTTGGTGCTGCCATTGGACATATGTGGATGATTTGCTTGCCGCCCACAGCCCCATATTCCCGCCTCCTCCGTCGTTTCTCTTTTCCCCTAGCCTAGCTTGTGTCTTTTTTGAGTTAATGGGGGAAACTGTGCTTGCTCTATATAAAGACTAAATTTGCAAGATGCACACATCAGTATTTCGTCCTCCAATTGCCTTTCTATATACAAAAAGCACGAGTTTAGAACTAACCAAATCGTGCCTATGACAAACCATGCATTGACGTTTGATATGGTAGTTCCATAATTCAACCAATATATTTTGTTTGGGATTTACGCATATTATTCGCTAGCCATGCCACATAGAAGGCAGAGAAAGAAAAAAAGCAAAGCTACTCCGGGATTTTAACCCGCGACTTTAATGCGCGAGCGCGACGCGTTAGTCCACTGCGCCACGGCACAACGGGTGAAGCGGTTTAAATAGCCTGTATAGTGTACTTCATACCTGACATCCAGGAACAGCACCGCTTCGCCTGCGACTGCGATTTCGCCCTGCGGGAATAGTGCTCGCAGCGCTTTTGAATGCAGAGAACTTTAGGTGCTCGCCTTGTCGTCCTAGCTCTCTCGCTGAAACCAAGCATATCGCCATGGGGTTACGGTGGAGCCTGTCATGGTACCTTCGCCGCGGCATAACCCAGAGGCTTCGAAAGCCAAGCGGTTATACCAGTATATGCGCAGCATGAGGTAAGGTTCAGCTGTTTAATATTAGCTTTCCTGGTTGTCTAGGATTACCTGATTATCATGCTTACTGCTGCTTATCATCCAATCCAAACCCAATCCACATCCAATCCAAATGAATCCATAACCAATCAAATCCAATCCAATCCAAGCCACGCCAAGCCGAGCCAAGCCAGTTCAATTCTATTCAATCCAATCCAATACAATCCAGAACTCCCGCTGACGCACTTTCAGGCATGGGGCGCACGATGACTGAGAAAGCGGGAAATGTGAATTGGATTAGGTGGCAGCAGTAAACAGATAACGGCGGTACAGCCCATTATTGCGAATTACTGCTATGCACTTCCGACAGCTTTCACACTGAGTGGAACGGCTTTTATTTGGTTTTGCGCTTTCCGCTAAAAACATCGGTCGATATTGTTGCATTATTACCTAATAAACCTTCCGTAACCTTCCTTCTGCTCTTAACTAAGCTTATATTCTAGCTTTGCTAGTCGCACACGAATATGCAGTTTAGAACTCCGGGAAACAACTTGTTGCCAGTGTGAACGACCGAAGCTTGGTAAGCCGTGATACGGATATCATTAGCGCTAGTGTTGAGTTGTACCAACTTCATTGAATTTACTATGTTTATTACACTCTAGGAACTAACAGAACAGAGCCGCATTCATTACGGCACGAATGCTGTCTGGGCTCAGTTTCTGCTTCTCGATGGCTTCCCGACGGCCGTTCGGCCGATCGGTATTGTCGACGTCTTCGGTCAGCGAGCCAGTCATACCCCGTCAACAAGCTATTCTAGTAACATTGCATCACGCGGAGTCCTGATCAGCCGACGTGTTCGTGTCGCCGTCGGCGTCGTGTGACAACGCGCTCTGCGAACTCGTGAGTCGGCGTCGCCGTTGTTTCGTCGTCGTGTCAGCCTAGCCAATGCGCCTTAACGAGAAGAGTGGTAATAGAGTAAAAACACACTTTTACTTGTGCTGCAGGAAGCGCCAATCACCCAAAGGCGCCGCCGCGACCCGTCGATGGTGAGCAGACGACGCTTCTCTTAGTGGGAAGTTCGCGAAAAAGACGCCCAATTGTGATATTTCTGCCTCTTGACGTGCATGGGGGAATCGATGACATCCACAGAAGAAGATGGCGGAGGCCACAAACCTGCAGGAAAGGGTGGGAATGCTGCAACAAACTTTGCAACGAAAGTGGGAACCCTCCGCTGCACTTAAAAAATTATTAGTCGCTTAGCTCGGCTATGCCACGATATACGTAGCATGAACTAAGGTTCATCTGGTTATTCTAATGTTTCCTAGTTGTCTAGGATTAGCTTATTATCATGCTTACTGCTGCTAAAACTATTTCCAATCCAATGCAATCCAGTCCAGTCCAGTCTAGTCCAGACCAGTCCAGCCACTGCTCCTCGCGCATGCGCAGCACGGCTCTCTAGGAGCCGCGCTAAACGGCTATCAAGCGGCTTCGGCACAGCCGCAGACTTGGCTACTGCGCAACGGAGACACAAAGGTGGGCACGCGCCGGCGCCAGGGTGTCTGCCGCGGATGACGTCACTCTTGTGGAATGCGGAGACCTGCGACTGTGCAGGCCGTATTCTCTACACACCCGTACTCCAACTGGATTGGAAAATCCAATCCAATACAATGCAATTTATTTCGATACAATCTAATACAATCCAGTACAATGCTCCTCGCGCTTAAGCAGAACGGCCTTTCAAGGTCTACGCAAAACTGCTCAACCTCGGCCTCCGTAGCTTACGCTACTCCTCGTCACAGCTGACGTTGACCACCCATCCAAACGAATGCGCTAGTTTATTTAGTGTGCTGAAAACGCTTTTCAGGCCCCTTGAACGGCCGCTTCTCCGGTGTTCAGTCGGGCAGTCTTTCAGTGGATGGTGCCATGGCTGAGCCGCCGGTGCGTGTGCTTGAGTCCATGTGACAGGAGGAATCCAACTGTAGGGTACATACAACTATAAGGCAGAGCGCGAAAAAGCAGGGCTGTCTACTGCTTTCGCATGGTATTCGGTTGTTGGCGAAACAAAATCGTCTGTCATTTTTCCAACCAAGTGATCCCAGGATATTTGTGTCCCTACGAGATTAAGGCGTCTTGTAGAGACATCCTACGACCCTTTTTGCGAGTTGCTGGGTTCATAATATGTTTTTTTTTCATCTATCCTATCTCCATTCCGACCTTCCTTTGTCTCCTCTTTTCCGCTTCTCGCTCTTTGGTACCAATTCAGTTGAGCCGATGTTCAACCTGTTGTCTCTCATCAATATTACATGACCTGCCCAACCTCACTGTAGCATGCAAAAAAAGATTGGTGCCCCGAACACTATTCTGCAGATCTACTTATACAGACGGAGACAAATTTATCTTAAGATGTACCAAATACCGACCTATCACGATCCCAATCATTTGCGATCAATCTTTTGCAAAGATAGACGGCGGTGCAGAAAGCCATATGTTGCGCTCAGTGTAAAATTGACTGATCGCCCCTCATTTGTTTTTATTTCTTCCCATCCTGATATCGTATGAGTTTCTGCTTGCATGCAACATGCGCCGACCACTTGATAGTCGAAAAGGTTTTAAAGGGACCCTGCAACACTTACCATCGACTACTCGGAATGTATTTTGGGGTAAAGCCTATTGTCCCAGAAATCTCCTCCCGCAAGAATTATGAAAATCTGTTCACTGTCACCGAAACTACGCGCGATGAAAAATCGCGCATAAATGTTCCCTCTTAACTCAACCGCGGACAACGCGACGAAAGCTGCGCGCTATCTCCCGGAGAGGGGGGCGGCGCACGGCGTTCTGTTCGGTGGCCTTTAATATGTCACAGGCCGGGGAGTTCTGTCCTTTACCCCGCAACGTGCACGGGTCTATTTCTGGTCTGGTGCCACCGAAAAAACGGGATCTTACACCACGAGTAGGACAGCAGCCCTTGAGGTCACCGCCAATGCGCTCCCGTTACACATTCACGTTGACACCGCTGTGCGCATGTTTTTACTGTTTCATCATCGACAATCAATCACATTCCACTCGGTTTCCTTCAGACCAGCTGACGTAGACCTTCCCATCGGTGTCGCGACTCACCCTGCGCGATGACTTCGTGTCCGAAGTGGCCGCCTGACGAGCGCGGAGGCGAACCAGCGACTTCATCTCTCCGCTCTCCACGCTCTCACAGACGGTTCCCACACACCCACTGCGGCTGGAGCAGCCATTGTCATTCTGAACGGGCCCGACCGCGTGCACGCCGTCAGAAGGTTCCGTTTAGTTTCTCCCACTACATCCTTTGACGCTGAAGTGATAGCCCTGCAAAAACTCATCCAGTTCCTCCTGGACAATAGGCCTTCCTCTCCTGTCAATATATACTCTGACAGTCTTTCTGTACTTCTGGCACTAGACAATCCTTTCAATCAGTCCTCCACAATACACCAATTGAAACATGACATTCTCCTTGGCCTTGTACCATGTGCCAGCGCACTCTTACGTGTGGGGGAACGAAATCGCCGACACCGTCGCGCGAAGTGCTGCTACAAGAGGACGGGATGTGTGCGGGAAATTATCTAAACATATGGTCCGCTCGTCGCTATTGAAAGCAGGTCGCCTATTGTGGCAGGAGGCGTGGTCATCAAACAACAGTGACACAGAATTATTCCGCTGGACGCCGAGTGTTCTCAATCTGCCTGCTTCTTTTCCGCCGTCTAAAAAACTTACCCACCTTATAACTGGACATGGCCGATTCCCTCACTATTTCTTCCGTCTCGAACTTACGCCGAACTGCCTGTGTTTTTGTGGTGCGGCCGCCACTTCGGTCTCTCACTATCTGACGCAGTGTTCAAAAACGTCATCATACATACAACGACTGCTTCGCATTGTGCGGCCACCGCTTGAACCGCCAAACCTTCGGCGTCTATTGGATGATTCTGAAGCCATCCAGATTCTAATCGAGCTCGTCGACTTCATTTCCCGTTCCTTACCCGACGTGTGATGCCGGTGTGTCTCCAATGGTCCTTCATCGGCGTCGTACCATGTACAAGCCTGGGCATTCCTGCGGCCCAACATGTCACTTGTGATCTGTGCGGTTCTCCAGTACGCATGTTTTTTCTTTTGTTTTTTGGTTTCCTTAAGTTGTGTTTTGTGTGCACATTTCAGGTAACACGTGTTCCCTCTGGAGTCCTGTTCCCTGGGACAATTCGTGCCTTCTTCAGCGTGGTGTCGCTTCTTTTTTTTATCGCGTGTACCATGTGACAGTGAGTGGCAGTGAGAGCTGCGTTGTTTGCGCTGGACCCAGTGATTTTCTATTTATTGCCTTTAGAGTGCCTCGGCGGTGCTTCGTTTTGTATTTTGTGAATACTCTGCATAATGTGTGCGGTGTTTCAGCAGGGCCTCACAGTTAGATATTCTCGTGAACAGAAATACCCCAACTAGACTTTCATTTTAAAACAGCTACTTCTAGACGGACATTTGTGGCGAACTTTATAAGTGAAACACCATATGTATTTGTTTTTTTCTTTCATGATTTTTTTCCCCTCTGCTGCCTTTCCGGGTTTTTTTTTTTCCACGCTGCTACCCACATTTTTTCTGCTGCGATTCACAATTAGGACATTTTGCTACCGGTTTTCTTTGTTTACTTTCAATCACATCCTTTATTGCTGACTCTCTACTCCCGTTCCATGTATCTGCTGCCCGAGCATATGGAACGTGGAAAGTAGTTGTTCTTTTTTTTACGCTGCAAATTGGCTTTTCTTCAATAAAAAAAGTTTGGCTTTTAGCCCCGTTCATTTCTTTTATATTGGGTTTCAACCGGCCATAGCCTTGCTGGAGCTGGTATTGTTCCCCACTTTATTTTTTTTTTATTCTTGGGGGGGAGGGGGGGAACACGGAATTGTAAAAGGAATTAAACAAGGCATGACGGCCTGCTCGCAAGCAAGCGCTCAGGCTGGTAGGGCGTATTTGAAGCAATAAACGTTTGTTGTCGAGTGGGCTAGTTGAAAGTGGAATATTTAGTTTGTCACTCAAACTCTGCGCGCACTCAAAACAAAAGAAACGCCAAAAGCATGTGGACAGGTTTAGGCATAGAAGAGGTTCATACACAGCCCCGACGACGGCGGATGGTCACAGGAAATGCCAGAATTTAGCCGCGAAGTTGACCAGCGACCGCCAATAGGACAGCCAGGACAGCCATGGCCCGATTGACGTCACAGAGGGCATGCCAGAGGTGCATAATGAGGAGTATTGAAGAGAGCGCGGTTGGTTTTTCCGCGTCTTTCATGGCTATTTTCGCGCTTACCGCTTCACGTGCACGTGTAATATTTGGCTCGGGTGTTCCTGGCAGTGTGATCTAAACGTCGAGCAGGTTTACTTGCACTGCACGAAGAGTGTTGCAGTGTCCCTTTAAAGACCTTTTTAATGATTCAGTTCAATTGGTTTTATTGAAACCTTAAGGCTGTGTATTTACACTGACTAGTGAATTTAAAAGCACTCTGAAGTCGAAATACAAGTCACCCTAGATCAATTTATTAGCTCACCAAAAACACAGAGAACACCGAGATACCCCTTGCAAGTAGCTTTTCTTAAAATAAGGTAGAAAAAGGGAAAACTAAAACATAGGTGGTGCCTCCACGACCTATACAGCGTGTCTTGCGCCGGAAGTAGTTTTAAACTTTTGGAATGCACAACGTCTTCCTGGCTTCCGCTGATAGCGCTGCTCGTCCATACTTGATGCAGTGGTACCGCGTTTTAAGGAAGCCTGCGAGCTACTCACGCGTGGTTGGTTCTACGCCAACACTTGCAGGGCCACAAAAGACAATACATTTGTTTCCAACAAAACGCGAATACTGATCCCGGGTATCACGAAGGAACATTTTGGCTCCCGCAAGGCGTTCGCTATACCACTCACCTTTTATATGTAACCCCATTTTCTGGCAGGTTCTCGCCCCCGCCGTTGCGCATGCGTTGAGTGTTTTGTAGACAACATGGTAATGGAACCTACCAGCATTTGTACGTTTAGTCTGTTTGGTTCTTACGATGCCCTGGGACGGTCTAGTGTAGTTAGAAGGACTGAAGAGCAACTCGCCTTCGACGAGCAAGGTAAACAACCGAAAGTGAATGGAAGTGTCGCCAACGCGAGGCCCATCCAGAACAGCGCGAATACGACGGCTAGCTGGACAAGAAAATGCAGGCCGTTGACGTGCTGATAATCCTGCGAGACGTTGGCGGCACCAAGGGGCGAGGAAAAGCAACATTAGAGGGTTGAACGCCGAGTTTCGATGCGACTTTCTCGATGGACACTTCTAAACTTGTTGCTACGTGTTTGAACAGTTGTTGTTCGATACGTATCGGTAGGATTGGCTACATGCATGACGCAAACGCCGAAGAGTCGGTTCAGGGCTGCCTGCTGGCCAACAAATTTTCGATGGCCGCCAACAGGGAAGACTTCAAGGACTGGAGCAGGGTATCTACCAAATGGTGCCAGGCATCATTGCGCCAGTACACGTATTACATCTAGCAAAACAGGTTGGGTACTTGCATAAATTCTTACCACCAAACTGATTCCGGTTACATTTTCCTTCATAAATGTTTTATAGAAACGCCTCTTCATTATTCGCATTTTTATTCACTCATTCTCATTACGCATTCTTAACCCCTCCACTCAAAGAAGATGAAAAACCTGATCCGCCAATCAGAAACATGCGACATTTAACAGCTTGACATAAGTATCAACCAACATTCAACAATAAGAGAACATGCCTTATTTCCACTACGTTACAATAATTAGGATTGGCAAGTCTGCTTCGGTGGTTTTCTCTCTTCCCGGAGTGGAAAGATAAAATTTGTTACCATTATGTAATGTGAGGGTGTATAACCTGCATCAGCTTAGGCAGACCGCTGTGAGTTCTACGAAAAGACCTGCGACACAGCACAATGCGACGTTATCTTCTGATGTGGGTACATGCAAGGCTGCATCTGAATTACCTTGGGCCATTCACTGGTACCCACAGAATGCCTCAGCTATTGTATTTACTAAAGCTCGGGTTTTGGCTGATTTGTTGGATGAAAGTTCCAGAAAAAAAGAGCAAGGACGAGGATGAAAGAAAATACAGGATAAACTAAAGAAACCACAGAAGTGCTCAACCACTCAGTAGAGTAAAGCCACTCAACAACAGTACAGTAGTCAGTAAATGTAAAAGACACATCCGGAAAAGCAGCACACGGATGGGGGCGAAAAAAGGGAAAAAGATTTTGCAGGGTATGCACTTGCTTTTTGTTGTTTTCTCTTTCTCCTTTTGTTCCTGTTCCTGCGCTGCTTTTTACTCTATGTCTATAGTATTGATTGGCTGTTAAAACATGCTCGCTTTGTGGCTTTATTGTGGATTCTCTGGCCTGTGGATTCCTCCGTGGTTCATGCCTCGGTTTGATCCCCAGTGCCTCTTTACATTTTTTTTCTTTTATCTGACCGTCCCAAAATACTTCCGAAATTCGTATGACGAACACTTTGGCCATGTTCCAACCCAGAAGCTAAAAAAACTCTTATGACGGTGAAAGACACATTACAAAAAAAGCGATTTCCCTAAGATGTGTATGAAGTGCGATTCGCGAACTGCAATAGAGTATGCATAGGGGATTCTGGAAATTTCGAAAGACGGGTAATTATCATTGTAATGACGTAAAGAAGCCAAAAACGCTCCGCTAATGCCCTCGCGGCACACGCAGAAGCGTCTAACCATGAGATAGACTGGGGCAAGGCACGTGTTGTAGCCACCGAGAAGAACTTCGCCTCTAGGCTGTATCTGGAATCCACAATGATGCAGGCAAGAAAAAGCAATCTGAACTGCACAGACGGCGATCTTCCCCTCCCCCACATGCGCAAGGTATGTAAGTCACGTGCGTCAGCCTACCTAATGTTTTAGATTCTTGTCTTAGCTTTTATGGTGAACAATGCTGCCGTTTGCGGAGCCAAAGAGTCATTGTTTTCTTTTCTCTTGTGGTCGGCGACTCCTTTAATGTCGTCTAGGACCACGTCAACAAGATGAATAATACCTATGCTCTTATGTAAGGCGGATATCCGATTGTCAAACTGCCGAATTCATAGTGGGCAGCTGTCCGAGAAAAGTTATTGAAACTTTCATTTTAGTTCGCATCCTTCTAAGAAATTCAGCGTTAACTGTGGCTGCAGTGCTCAGCTCAATGTTTACATCAACATATTCATGCGTAGGTATTGGCTCACGCTTACAACTCCTTAATGCGAAATTTGAGCGCAGCGCGAAATGTACTCCCTTCTGCGAGAGGGCATAGATGCAGTGAACTAGCATATCGCGATAGCGGTGAGAGTGCAGAGAGAAATTGAAGCCAGAAATTCGGAAATCTGCTAGGGCGCTGCTGTTGCATAACTTCAAATCAGCATTGATGTGTTGGAATCTTGGAGTAGGACAACCAGTTTATTTTGCATTGCATGGAGCGAATGAACAATCTGCCTAAAGCACACTTAGGGTCAAGATAATACGTACATTTTCATAGCGGAGCTGTATTACGTTACGATTTCATACTTTTGCCGATGCCCTTCATCGCCGGCACTGGACGTTGCGGCGGCTCTTTGGACCTGCACCTCCCCCTCCCTTAGTATTCGCAGACACTTCAAGTTCGCTCCCTCTCTCTCTCTCTCTCCCTCTCTCGATGCGCTGACATCAAGACCCCCTACGGCAAAGCACACTTTATGCGCGCGTTTTCTAAGCGCGAGGCGTCAAATACAGCAAGGAGTTCACGGCTGTGCGTTTCTTTTTGTTTGCGTGCGTGCTTATACTGGCTTCAGAGGCTCCAAATGCGTTTGAAGCGCGAACCATCCTGAAACACCCGCTTTAACCCCGCAATAGCTTGAAGGAAACAAGCAGACGTGTAACGTGTAGGAGACTGATCGAATGGGGCAGGCCGAAGGGCATCGCGAAGCAAATTTCGAGAACTCCGGACGGAATCAAAGTATCCCATATAAGAATGATTTAGGACAGAAGAATGAATTTTAAACAAAAACAAAACACTAAACTATAAGTTCAATCAATTTCAAACTATAAAAAAATCCCCCCACCTCCCCGAAGGGGATCGTGCGGAAATGCGAATGCATTGGGTGCACCGATGAGTGCGGTGCGAGTAATTATTATTAATGGCGTACCTAATGAAGAGAGACGAGAGTGTGAGTCCTCCAACCGATGATGACGTTGAAGCAACTGCAGTGACGTCACCGCCAGCGGGAGGTGTAATGCTCAGGTTGCATTGTGTTACACTTCGTGCTTGCGGTATCGTTGCCGTGAGGGATTCGACTTCACCGACTTCCATCGCTATCAATGCGCCAGGCGCGCGCTCCACTGCATTATATAGATTCCGAGCGCAGCGAGCGGAGAGAGGGTACGTGGAGAGGAGAGAGAGCCCGCCGAGCTCCGCGATGCGAGCGCCCTCACACGCCCGAGCGCGCTCCTCCTCTCCACTTACTCTCCGCTACTCCGCCCGAGCTCCGCGATGCGAGCGCCGCCGGTCCGCCGCGCCTAGACGACGACGACGACGACGAAGGCAGAACTACGAGGCGCGCGCTCACGTGCGCTCGCGCTGGAGGAATGCAGGCGCACGCCGACGGAGCACGACAACCCCCGACTAAGAAATGCATTCGCATTTAAAAAACTTCGCCATGCAGGCGGTGGGCTCTTGAAGTCATCTAATCGCTTTACATTGTGTTTTTCTTAGCGACGAGGCTTTCATTGGCGCTGTTTGGCGCAGATATATTGCGCCGCTAGCACCATCGTTTTGTACGATGACGGATCAATTTGTGGTGAACGTTGGAGTCTAATTTCTCTTTCATTGCATCGCTTTCAAGTGAAAATTAAGTCTGCGTCGTCAATTGCATGGGAGGGCTAATATTTCATCCACCCCAGAGAAAACCAATAATTTTGGGTAACAGGGCGACCCATGCACAATTTTGCCTTCATACGGCAGAGCCCATCACGCTTCGTGTGTATTCGTCCTTGTAAAAAAGGCGCGCGCCTGCTATGAGATGAGAGAAGAGCTAAGCAGGATGAATAAGTGTATGCGCTAAGCCACCATTGCCCCGAAAAAGGCTGCGAGGACCAATGTTCTTTCCTCTCCACTTTCTTTTTTCGGCGCATCTCTCTCACCTCACATTGTGGTAAAATGCTGGAACATATTATCGCAAAATACCTCAACAACTTTCTTCAATCCCAGAATATTCTCACTGAACACCAACACGGTTTCCGACGAGGTCTTTCTGCTACTACACAGTTATTAACTACAATTAATGAATTTGCGAAGGCTCTAGATGCTGGTATCCAGGTTTACGTGATCTTTTTTGACCTTTTGAAGGCGTTCGATAAAGTTCCACATAAAAAATTAATAAATAAACTGAAGTTAATTGGCGTTCCTTCAGATATAACAAACTGGGTCACATCTTACCTACTAAACCATAAACAGTATGTAGAGATTGAGGGATCGCGCTAGGGTTTTTTAGACGTTTTTTTCCGGAGCACCGCAGGTGTTCGTACTAGGTCCCGTTTTATTTAACATTTATATTAATGATTTGCCTGAAGCAAGAGATACCAGAGTATCAGTTAAACTGTTCGCAGATGACTGCATTCTTTTCAAAGTCGTAAGCTCGATGGCAGATCAACAAGTTTTAAACAGAAGTATCGGTAACTTGGAAACTTGGTGTTCTGAGTGGAACATGGTAATTAATCTAGAAAAAACTGCTCATTTCTGTATCACCAACAAAATCAACAAGTTTCACTTCAAATATGATATAAAGCGCACCATACAGCGCGCCACACAGCCCGCGGCTGTGTGGTGCGCTGTATGAATGTTTCAAGTTTCTCAAGATGTTGTTGTTGTTAGGTGGTGACGTAGGTGACGTAGAACCTTAATAAAATTTAAAATCAACTTAAAAAATTTCCGACGACATAAAGACAATCAAAGAACAACGGCTGGTAGATATCGACCGAAAACTGGCACTCTTGCAAAATTGAAGGTGACCTTGCAAGGTGTCAGACCCAGGTACCTTCCATGCAAAGCACAATAGAAACATCGGAAAAAAGAATCGACGAACTCGAGAACAGAAGCAGGAGAGGAAATGTAATCGTTTATGGTCTGCGGGAAGCAAAAGACGAAACCAGCGAATCACTAGAAAAAATTGTGAACGAAGAGATGACTAGAGACACTCTCGAGTTAGACCCGATTGAGATTGAGAGAATTCATCGTCTTGGTAGGCCAGCTCCTGATAAAACGCGACCGGTTATCTTTAAACTTTTGGATACGCGACAGAAGGCGGTAATTTTGAAGCAATGTAAGAAACTCAAAGACACAGAGTACTCCATCGGAGAAGATTTCTCTCGTAGAATACGGGACATAAGGAAGAAACTTTGGGATAGCGCAAAAGAAAACAGAGACAAAAAAGATAAAGTGTCGCTAGCCTTCGACAAACTCTACATAAACAATTATGCCTTTGTGTGGAGCGACGAAAAGGGAGAGAGGGTGCCTTTAGGCGGCGACACCCGAACCCGACCAACAACCCGCAGCAGTGCGCAGACCAAAAAATAACGCTGCTTAACCTAAACGCATGAAGTATTCTGAACAAAATACAGTCACTCGAAAACACATTGCTGCTTTATGAACCAGTTATTGTGGCTATTACTGAAACTTGTGTACAATCTGTGTACAATCATGAAATAGCCCCCCAAACTATGTGGTTGTTAGAAAAGATAGGCCATCCCGTGGTGGGGGCGTGGCACGGCTGATACGACGCTCTATATCGTACACCCTTCTTCCGCCAGTGCCAAACGCTGAGGCAATCTTCTGCAAAATTATTTGCAACGGCGTTACATTAGTAGTTGGCTGTTTTTATCGTAGCCCCTCTTCTGACAACGACTGTATAACAAACATTCACGATTTTCTTGGACATCATGTTCGTAGCTTCCATATAATCCTCATGGGTGACTTTAACCTTCCCGATATAGATTGGACTAACATGTGCCACACATCTCCCGGTTCAAATGCTCTCATTGATTTAATGCTGCATTTCAACCTCCGCCAAGTTGTACAGAAACCGACGCGTGTTCAAGGCGCAGCATCAAGCATCCTAGACTTAATCTTTCTCAGCCATCAGTTTGAACAACAGCAGTACCAAGTCAACGTTATAGATGGTATCTCAGACCACAATATGCCAATTTGTCGGCTTACACTCGACCGTCCCCTACGCATGCGTTCTACCGGAGCGCCGGTAGCTAATTTCAGTCAAGCGGATGACGGTTCCATATTAATGTACCTTGCGCATGAATTTCCCACGTTCTTAGTAATGGCTGGAAACCCCAGCACACACGTCACTACCCTATGGCTTCAGTTTAAGAACATCGCGCCACATTGTATGAACAACTTCATTCCCCTGAGAGTAAAACGGCCCCGCAAAAATAATCCGTGGATCACACGCGAAGTTATACATGCCAAAAGAAAGGTCAAGAGGTTGCGTAAATCTTCGAAGAAAAACAAAGCGAGCTCTCCTAATGCACCTAACCTGAGACGCGCAATCGCAAACTTCAAGTGCAAATTGAAAGAAGCAAAAGAGAACTACTTTAAAAATACGCTCCCTTCATTCATAAAAGATAACCGATGTAGATTTTGGAAACACATCCGCCCTCCTAGAACAGACGCCACGGATTTTTCTCCAGAAGAAAAAAAAGCTAAAGCTAATTATTGCACTAATTTTTTTCACTCTGTATTCACAAAAGATAACGGAAATACCCCAGATCTCCCTATCGCCGATGGTATTTTAATTGACCCCTTCATTATCACTGATGATGGAATTCTGAACTTCTTGCTGAACGTCGATCCTAAAAAAGTATGCGGGCCCCATGATATCCCCAACAATGTTCTCAGACGTTATTCGGAATGGTGCAGCCGGTATCTAGGACTGGTCTTCCGTAAGTGTGTATCTTCTTCAAAGCTTCCGGATGATTGGAAAAAAAGCAAAGGTCGTACCGATACCTAAAACAGGCAATAGCGAAGACCCATCTGATTTCAGACCCATCTCACTCACTAGCACATCATGTAAATTACTTGAACACATCATTCTGAAGCACATAACACTCTTCCTAGAGACAAAAGGCACCTTATCACCTTACCAACACGGATTTAAAAAAGGGCTATCCACAGCAACGCAAATAACTGAAGTTGTACATGACCTCGCTTTTTCTATTATTAACCGCTCGCAGACAGACTTGACACTGCTAGATTTTTCAAAAGCATTTGATTCAGTATGCCATAAAAAATAAACGCAAAACTCAAAAGTATACTCGGTACCGGAAACCTAACAAACTTGATAGAAGACTTTTTATACGGCCGCTCGCAATTTGCAATCTTAGAAAATGTACATTCAGATAGCATGCCCGTAACATCCGGAGTCCCCCAGGGCAAAGTTCTTGGCCCTCTGCTTTTTCTTATATTTATAAATGACATAACGACAAACATTTCATGTAGAATCAAACTTTTTGCTGACGACTGCATTATGTACCAAGAATTAAACAGTTCCAAAGACCAGGTCGCATTACAGGAATCTCTAAACCAACTTTATGACTGGTATAATAAGTGGCAAATGAAGATTAACCTCAGAAAAACAGTGTGCATGACCGTAACGAGAAAGAAAGAACCCATGAATTACCCTTACAACATTAACGGCACGCAACTGGTGAAAGTACATCAACACAAATATTATGCGTAATTTTAACATCCAACCTTAAATCGGACTGACACATCGCTCACATTACATCCACTGCGTTGCGCAAATTATTTTATATTAGAAGGTGTCGAAGGCTCGCACCAAAATCAACTAGGCTTTTAGCCTACACCACCTATGTCAGACCAGTATTATAAAACGCCAGCAGCGTTTGGTTCCCTTATACGCTCACTAACATAAAAAGACTAGAAAAGGTACAGAGGCAAGCTGTAAGATTTATCTGCAATAAATTTAAACGTACTGACTCACCAACTAATATGCTATTGGACTGTGGAGTTCATATACATCAGTTTAAAACTAAACAAGCCCGTCTAAAATTTCTCTTTCAACTATTGCACAATCATTATAAAATCGACGAATACAAGTTCATCCACCCTTCAGAATCCCGGCAAACAAGGCAAAAACACGCGCACTCTTTGACTGAATATCCTTGCAATAATGACGCCTTCAAATATTCTTTCTTCCCGCTTGCTATCCGAGAATGAAATCGCTTGAACCCATAGGTTAATAACACGGATTCACCTACTGATTTTTGTCGAGAATCGCTAACATTACCAATTAACAGGAAAGTAAAACATGCAACCCTAATTTTTGTAAAGTGTGGACTCGGATGTTATGTATTCTCTGTACACTTCACGGCGAGCACCGCTAAACTTGCGTCTACATAACATAGAGCATCATGTTCAGTCACTGCGAATTTTGACTGTACTAACTTATCTGTAATGTATTTTCTTGGGATACAATATGTATGACTTGCCTCACAATGTTCGTTATCTTTTGTTTTCTTGCTTTGTAGTAAATACTATATACCCGCATGCGCAAACTTCCCGCAGTGTTTTTACTTGATTACTCATGGTTTTGAGACTTTTTTTACGGTTCGGCTTGGCGCGGTATTGTTCGTTATGGTTTGCGCAACGTATGGTTAATCTGTATACCAATCTCTTTTCTTTACACAAGTTGCTTTTTTTGGCTTATTTGAGTGCACTTTCCTTGTTAGCATCCTTTATAAACTGAGGAAGCTCAAATTATTATGCTTGTATTATGCGTTGCTCAACCCTTCTACACGTTTCACTTCCTTTGTATCCTTTAAAAATATGTGCAATCTAAAAATATGACGCTTACACCACAGTTACTTAACCCTTGTTCTTGTTTTGACATTTCGTTCTTATTACTGTTGTATTACCTACCGACTAAGTACATTTGTATGTATATGAATACACCCTTGTGTACCCGCCTGCCTTGGTCTCAAGAAGAGACTGGCAGTATTTAAAAAAATAAAAATAAAAGGGTCACAGATTACACAAGTGAAAGAATATAAATATTTGGGTGTATTTGACCTCAAGTCAAATATTTGACCTCAAGTCTCAACTGGACAACCCATATAGTAAATCCATGCTCTTCCGCAGGTAAAAAACTAGGGTTTCTAAAGCTTCGATTAGCTGATGCCCCCAGTTCCTTAAAGTTTAAAGCTTACAAAACAATGGTAAGACCGTCCTTGGAGTACGCCTCCGTAGTATGGGACCCTCACACAAAAAGCAATATACAAAAGATAGAAAAAATTCAGCGCCTGGCAGCCCGTTTTATTTACAGTAGGTATAGACGCCGCGATTCCCCCTCTGCGATGTTGCAGTTGGCAAATCTTGAACCTCTTAAGGACAGACGACGATCTGCTCGACTTAACTTACTCCGTCTAATATATTTTTCTAAACTAGAAATAGAGCCAGAAAATTACATGGTAAAAGTTTCTTCCAGGCCTTCCCGTCACAAACATAGCTGCAGCATCAAGCCAATCTTCGCAAGAACTAATATATACAAACACTCTTTTTTCCCGAAATCAATCACTGAGTGGAACTTGTCGCCCCGAAACTCTACCCTTCTTTCCATTCCATCATAAAACGCGCCTTGTTTCCTGACTTTAACAATACTTCTTTGATTTAACATGTTCTGTGCCTAAGAATGTGGTGCTTTGCTTATGGGTTGTGTTGCAGCGGGTGTACTCAGCCATATATGGAAACGAGTAAAATTTGATGGTGATTTCGAAGTTTTTTTACATTTGATGCATCCTAGTAACAATTTTGTTGTAACTTTGTTGTACCTTTGTTTTACCTTTGAACTTGCTGTACCTTTCCTGCCTGGACCTTAAATGGTTCGCAGTATATGATAAACAAAAATAAATAAATAAATAAATTCGCTAAAAATGACGCCTGTTGGCGATCATGGCAGTTAGCAGCACTTGAGCGAAGATCAAAAAGTTCTATAAACGCTTTTTTTCTAGCTGGCTTTATTGTTGTGATATTACACAACCTAACCGTTTCGTCGATGCGGCCTCCCTGTATACTTTCAAACACGCTTTAATGTAGGAGAACCACACAGGAGGAGGGCAGTAAAAAGTTACAAGAAACATGATCTTAAGCTATGTCGCTTGCAAGTCTGAGCCGCAACCCCACCATTTTGAAAAATAACCTTAAATTCTCATATTCTCGACTTGTTTAACTCGATCATAAATATCCCCTGTCGGATGTGGAGGGTTATCCATCGTATACATCGGCTTTGATTATTAGGCTTGAATATAAAGTTGTTCTCCAAGGCTGTGGACGCTACTGATGGGAGTTCCAAATTTGTTGTGTTTTCCAGATTGAACCGGTTAATACGGAACAACCTATGCAATTTTTTACGACATGGTTTATTTCTTCCCGCGCAAAACCAGCGGTAACTGTGGGAAGCAGCTGTCGGGATGCAGGATTGTGAACGTGTTTTGCCCACGCATATATACACCCTTAGCACTTACACTTCTTTTCTTCCCTTACACATCTTACAGCGCAAACCACGTTGTTAGAACTTCAATGTTATCCAATAATATTCTTGGCTGCTAATTTCAGGGTAATACAGTTCCAGTATTTACACTGTTATTACCTTTGCTGCGGAGTCACTTTACGCCAGTTTGTTTTTGTTATTACACCTTTTACGTCACACCCTTACCGATTGTTTCCCTTTTTTTCAACAGCTTGAAAATATTCACCATTCCAAAAAAATTGTCTCCAATCCATGCTGTGAAAGTGTTTAAAAAGAAAAGCTTTAAGCGACACCCACAACGTCCAATGGAATATCCCTTGAATTCATACACTCGGCTCAACAAAGAGTGAAACTACAGATTCTGCCAGCGGTTACCTGGAATTCGCGGGATCGGCGTCCCGAACGCGGCACCGTTGGCCACAGCCGGGCAAGAGCGGCGGACGCCGCCGCTGTAGCCCAGCAGTGCACCGGTAGAAATGAAACTGAGAGGAGCGTCTTTCGAAGGAAGGGACAGCGGAACCTACCCAGCCTGATGTGCTATCTCGGGGCTATACCACCACGCGACACAAGCGCAGACACCAAAATAATTCGGCATGTGAGCATAGTGATTGAAATTGATACCGATTTAGACTAGTTAGTTGGGTAAGTTTGAGAATTGCAAAAAAGCTGAGGAATATTTTATATCCGCTATTTATCTGAACCAGTTGCTCCTTATCCCTCTTTCATTACCTCTTAAAACCTACCGAATTGGTATTCACCATTTTAGAAAAGGGAGCCCCATTCGTGGCACGCACTGCGCCGAAGGTAGCGTTTCTCTAGGGATCCAGACGTCTGTATGTGGTCTCTACATTTTGTTTTCCAGTCCTGCAAACCAATCCTTAGCGTATCTTGGCCGTAAAACCACTTAATTACGTCGTGTCCCGGTCACGCAGGAGGTGCTGTCGAACAAGTTAATCCAGCCGTACGAAGTGATCGCGCAATAGATGCGAAGCTGCGCCAAAACAGACCCAAAACAACCTCCGCTAAAGCAGACGACAAAGCTGTTTATCCGACGTGCCCGCTTGTGTCAGCCGGCACCGGCGCGCTGGGAACACTGGGTAACCAACCATTCGCTGCGCCATCTACACTGTGCTACATGAGTGACAACCGCCCTTCCCTTCCTCAGCCGCATTGAGTTTTTTGTCGCGCGCCCCAAAAATGAACCGTTGGAAAGTAGAGGTGGAAAGCTTTGCTTTCAAACCAACTTAGGGATAGATTCAAGCATGAAACAAAAAATTTAGAGGTATACAAAGGGATAAAAAAATGAATAGCTGGCTCTTAATCATTGATGATCAAGAACGTTCTTTTGACAGCCGTAATCGGCGCCCCCAGCACACGCCCTTTTAGTCCTGACGGAACAAAAATGGCCTTTGCTGGCGTTCCTCGAATGAAACAAAAACACTGCCAATGAACGTTTGCTACGCTGACCTATCTGCTCCAGGAGACTATATTATACCTTGTCTAGAGAATGCCGCAGTTGTTTACACAAGTTTTACTATTTATTTATGCAAGAATTACTTCCAGTTTCTACAACTCTTTTTTATTGATAACGTATATTCCGCTTGTTTTTTTGTAACCGGTATTCCCAAGCACGACCGCGAAAATAAGACTCACAGACGAGACTCCATCCGGAACGAGTAACCAAGATGCTTCGGGATCTGCGGACGGCCGGGGTGTGATCGACCGAAGCCTGGCTTCCGGCCCTCATGGATGGATGGTGTTCCCGAAGTGTCGGAAGAGCTTCTATGCGCAAACCCCTTCCTCCTGCGAGAGACAGCTCGCGAATGACGACGGTGCCCCAGACCTCTTTCCTGAAGCAAAGCGTGTTTGGCTGCAAGGGTTACGGAACCACGCTTCCGCGAGTGTGTCTTGCCAGGCTTAGTTCCCTTCCTGGTGCCAGGTTAGGATAGGGAGAGCGAGGAGGAGATGCCTGCCCGAGGTTGGACTAAGCGCTCACTCACGCAGACGAGGAGCTGTCGCTGACAGCGTAGTCGTCGATGAATCACGGGTGACATATCGACACACGACGCCTGGCTGTTCTGAGCACTCGCGCAAAGTTTGAAGGCGCGAGCAGTTACGCGGTATCTTTGAGGCTGGATAACTCACATACTGGCAGACGCAGCGAGACGGAAATTTAATAGAGTGGTAATCGGGTACTATAAATCTGGGACTGCGGAGTTGTGATAAGTTTATAAGCCCCAGAATCTTAGCAGAATATAAGTTTTACAAATGGTCCGTTTTGTAAGGAAAAAGTCTCATTTTTGGTAGAAAAACACGAACTTCTTTTTAGTATAGTTTTTCAACTTTACTCGCCTGCCTTTTGCGAAGAACTGGTTTTCACAGTGTAAACTCTATTTAATATTTCGATATAAAACAACAATGTCGTAAAAATGGCCGCCGCATTCGCTTTCAGGTCACTGAGGCATCCGAAACAGACGACTTCAGAGGGGGTACTCTGTCTAGCCATGCAGCTATATCATTCATGGCTGCAGCTTGTTGTATGCATAAAAGGTGCCTAATATGCAGGCGATGTGCTGTGCACCCAGAGCAGAATACGGGGTTATTTAAAACCCGTCCTCGTCCGGGAAACCTTAGATGTAAAACAATTTACATAAAAAAAGAAAGGTGTCTGACCGTTAACGGAGTGTAACGTCCAAGAGAAACATAAAATTCTAAATTTAATTTTTGAAAGTAGAGTATAAACTGTGACATGGGAGTGACAGGTAGTACCCGTATATTAAAAAAAAATTAAGGTCAACAGCACAAAAATGAATAACTTTACACAAGAGCACAAAACTGAGAAAATTATTTCAGCGTCGTGTACACGGTGGTTACTGCACTATTGCCTCCGGCATATTATCCAGGAACTTTGTGCAGGCAAAGAAGTTCAAGTAAAAAGCAAGTGCATTTATAAATACAAAAAATACTTGTGCAAACTATAATGGTTACCGTCTTCCCATTACTATAGCCAAGAGACTTCAACGTGTCATTTGTGCGCCTGGTAACGTTCGCTGCTTGAGCAGAAACACGCCCTTATTGGAATGGTGGAAAGCGCTGGTCAAAATTATAACCACGCAAACGATTACGGAAAGGAGACGAACGAAAAAATGGTAACTGGGCGAAATATGGAAGCCTGATGGGCTTTCAGGGGGAAGGTTAGGTCTGTTTACGATCCTGTGTGGTCTTCATGCCTTTTGCGTCTAAAGTGCAACCGTGCTCTACACATGACAGAAAAGACAAGAATGAGCCCTTCTCTCCCGATGATTTACCGTAGTGCGTAATCGAGGGCCACGGGACTGCACATTTGCCGTACTTTGGAGTATCCACTCCAAAAGTAGCACTTCAACTGTGATGGCGCCAAAACCTTTTGTATCTTACTAGGAAACCTAATGGATGTTAACCAAATTAAGGTAGGTTACCACCTTCAAAAACGCCTTTTTTGAAAAAAACGGGCTTTTATATTTAACAGTTTCAACAACCCGGTCTATTGAAGAATGCTTAGAAAGAAATTGTGCTGTTATCTTAATCCGTTCAAAAGTTATGATGATTTTTTTAACCCCTCCGAAACGCATCCGCAACCGAGACTGAAGGTTTCTGATACCGCCGCATCTGCCATATCGTCATAAATCTTTCTTCGTATATACATTCCATAAGGCTAATTTATTTAAGTACATTCTAAGCTTTTGGGCATATTTTGCGAGATATTAAAATATTCGATTTATTTCAAAATTTCCACTAAAGGCCCGTGGGTGCCATGCTCTTGATAAGGTTGCGCGCAATTCAATTGAATTGTCTTGCGTTTGTGTCTGGTTCTCCGTGCTTTTTTGTGTGCTCTTTTAAGCTCGCGGATTTAGTTCTAGCGTTGCAAGGAGACAGTTACAGTACTTTATAGTCTGCAGTTACAGTTATAGTATGAAGGTGGCGTGCTTGACCACTGACGGTCACAGTTTGACGAAGGCCGCATGTGAGTCAACTATAGGAAGCAAAACAGGCAAAAAAAATGTGTGCTTCAGATCGGTCAAATAAAGATTGTGCCGGTTACAGGGACGGAGCACGATATTGGCCTGGTGAATTTTAGGCGCATTGATGGTTTTTATTGACACTATCGGATGGAGCAAAAGTAGCGCGCTTGAAATTCTTACACCAGGTACGGCACCATCGGCTGAAAATAGATGCTTCCAAGTATATATCTCTCTCAAAATTCACGCCTCTCACGCCGCAAACACTCATACACACTAAACGAGTACTCTTTCCATAAGGATACATTTCAATACTCGCTTTTTCCGCTTGCAGTGAAAGAATGGAATGAACTGTACCCAACTATAACAAATGCAGTATGCTTTTCAACTTTCTGAAAATTACTAGATAACGACTCAACCAATACACTTGCAAACTTTAAACATGTTGACCACTTTATATCTGTACTCATTTCCATAGCCACCTGCTTTAAGTACAAAGTGCCTTCCTTTCAAAGTGACGTTCCTGTCAATGCCACTTTTGTTTGGTTTTGTTTTCTTTTTGTCAAGCACTTCTGTTGTCCACGCAATGAACTCACTTTGCGGTTTTCTTTACATGTCCTTTGGATATGGTTGCACTCCAGCCCAACCAATACCGCAGGGAATAGAAACCCGACGTTTCGAGGCCGGCACGGCCTCGAGGTTTCGTGGATGTCGGCGCCCCCACTCTAGCGCCGTCTTGCATTCTTTCAGCGGGGTGACCTCTCTGGGGGATCTTCGCTGAGGAACGTAGCCCTTGTTCCTACACGGACGGACGCCTGTCGGCAGGGGTAAGCCGAATGATTCAGGCCCAGTGGGGCAACAAAGGGAGGGGCTGCTTCCCTCAGTTCGTTCCCCTTTCGAGGACGGCCGTTCCGGCAAGGTCAACTTTCTGGTATCCCGTCCCGGATTCTTCGGCGACGGCGCTGCGTCCTTTCTTCTGTCCGCCGACTTCATTTCTGCGTTCCGGGCGCTCTCTCCCTTGTCCCGCGGTCTTTGGGGGCGGGGATCGGGTAGCCGTCGTCGTTGGTGGTTAATGACGATTTGCACCCCTCTTTTCTGAATAAGCCGCCTGGCGCCTCGCTTACTCATGGCACGCCGTGCACCGGCTTCGGCGTTCCAGGGCTCCGACGGTCGATGCCCTCTCGCAGTTAGCCGCCCTCTTTTGCTTACGGCGGCCGACACGGAAAAGATAAACCTTCAGAGTGGTTCTCTTTTTCTTCTTTCTTTTTGTTGGGTCCGCAATTATCTGATTCTGCTCTCTTTGCGTGCATATTCCGGGAAACAAACAGTCGCCGCTCTGGGAATAGGGAGGACACAGCTGAGGCCTTTCGGTCGAGAGGGGGAACCGAACTAAACTGATGGTGGCGACTGGTGTGCGTCGTCTTCCTGTGAGCGGAGAGCTCCTGCTTCTACTCGTCACTTGAACATCAAACAAGAGGGAAGGGGGGGGGGGGGGAGGGGGCGGAGCGGAAGGGCGTTTTCGCGTTCGCTTTGAAGCGTGAACTGGATTTCGGGTTGCAGGGAATTTGATGCTTTTCCGAAACTAAACTGCGGTGGGCTACACTACGCAAAGACTTTGTATGTCTATGTCGTTACATTGTTTACATGTCTGTACGTCTGTATTGTTCACTGTATTCTTGCGTATACACTATTGTTGTGTCTATACCGTTGTTTTGAACTTCCCCTTAAGGGCTCCCTGAGGGAAACCTCAACGATGACGATGCTGAACAACTCAACGGTTCTGCAGGTGAAGTGAAAGTGTGTGGTACCATTTATTGTACAGTTTATTGTCGTTTTTTGCTTGTTGGTCAATGTTAGGCCCATCGCTATTGTTCCTGCTGAAATTGTATGAATGCCCACCTGCTATGGTCTTGTCCGAGACTGGCAGTATTGAAAATAAATAAATTAAATATTATACGAAGGATAGGTTTGAAGCATAAAGCCATTTTTCTCAAAACTTTGATTTTTTGCATCCATCAGTTACGCGAACAGTGATAACTTTGCTTCTATTAACTATTCTCGTACGAAGATCTGCGTGCTATTTCTTTATACACAGAACTATGTAATCAAGCAGCATGACTGAAAAATATTGGTAACTTTTTATATTATGGCCAGTAGTGTGAAACCAAAACGTGCCAGATATCAAATTTTTCTGTTTTTCATGATTACAGAACTTAGCCCAAAGATGTGATACTCGTGGAGTTTATATGCACAGTTCATTGTCTTCACTACGCTCCTGCCAAGTCGTGTTTAAATCTACTACCATTTTGTAGGGGTGAAAAAATGGTCCCAGAAAAAACGGTCCCGGAAAAAATGTTCCCGGAAGAAATGGTCCCGGAAAAATTGGTCCCGGAAAAAATGGTCCCAAAGCCTAGGTAGGAAAAAATGGTCACGGAAAAAATGGTCCGACAAAAATTGGCCCGGGAAAAATGAGTCCCGGAAAAAATGGTCCCAAAGCCAACGCAGGGAGAGAGAGAGAGAGAGACAAACATTTATCGTACTAATGAGCAGGATGTTCTATCACGATTGCCCCACGCGCAGAATCTCCGCCGCGAAAACCACGCGACGTTAGTCCCGTGTCTCATTTGCCCCGCGTGCAGTATCCTCACGTGCAGTATCCTCACGTGCCATTCTCCCGGGGCGATATTATGGTGCGTCATTTTCTTTTCAGTGACTATTATTTTTTAAATTAGAGTAAAGTGTGACGATCTTGTCAAGAAGATTGGGTCTGCTGCTTTCGCGAAGTAGCACTGGGGCTTTACTCCTTCTTCCCTTAGCTGCGATAATTTCGGTGAGGGTTCAAAATACGATGGCGGTAAACGCTATCCACCTTCCCCTTCCCTCTCCGCTCGGGTCTAGGACATTTCGGTGCTCGGACAGTTCGGTGTACAGACATTTCGGTGCACGTACGTTTCGGTGCATGCACGTTTCGGTGTGCAAGCTTTCCGGGAAACGACTGCCTGGTGCTTACTTGTTTTAAACAGTCATTCTATATTTCCGCATAACCTGGGTTATGGAGCCCAATAATCTACTGCAGTGCTTTCACATTTACATTGATGCAATTTTTATTGCGCCAGTTATTTGAAAAATTGAGCATTTCAATATTTCTGTTTATACCTTGTTCAGGAAACATTTATTACGCAGCCAACTAATTAAATTCTTTCGCCGACCCTTTTATTTACTACAACACTTTATAATGTATATTCGCTCTTTTTTGCCGCATGCACATCAGCTAAGGAAATCCGCCGATGTTTACGATGTACTTTGCAAGTAATTTTTAAAATAAAAGGCACACTCCCACTATCGCAAGACAGCACCTTTACAAACATTCTGTTGCTCCCATAATACAGAAAATATGACGTGTTTCATGCCGGCAGCGCCGTGACGCTAAAATAAATTTGAAAATACTGTTGTCGGTAGCTGTTTCTTACTGAGTTTAGAATATCGTCTTGAAGGAAGAATGGGTCTTTTTGAAGACAGCTGCATTTTTGAAGACAGCTGCAGCTTCTATCTTTCTTAAATAATGCTCAAGCGTGTATGGACGGTTCCAGGCCTTTCAGTTGTTTGTGGGGTTTTAATTCAATTACTTGCATTAAAATTTTTAATCCATGCTCAGCTCGACCATCCATCCATCCATCATCAAACCATCCATCCGTCCGTCTGTCTGTGCACCCAATTTTCTTTGTTAGATTTCAGCCTCCAAAGGCATTAATTTCGGCCCCTTATAGGAATATTAAAGCATTCCATCTCTTTCTCAACCCTTTAGCTAAAACGCAAAGGGACAAAATAAAACCGCGAAAAAGTCCACATCCGACTAACTTGAAGAGAAACACGTTGACTTGGCCATGGGACCATTTTTTCCTAGTTGGTCAGTGGGACCATTTTTTCCGGGACCATTTTTTCCGGAACCATTTTTTCCGTTTCCGACCATTCTATACCTCATCCCGAAAACTGCGCCAACAGCTCGCTCTTGTTTCTTATGGGAGCTCTGCGTTCCTCCAACTGGCGAGGCCCATACCCAGGCGTCGCCTAACAATAAATGTGATCATTTGTTTTCTATTTTACTTCACAGACATGCCATGCACGTGATGAACATTTTAAAGATCATGTTACGATCACAACACCACGGCCTCCGCGGCTCTTCAAGTTATGGGGCCTGTGACACTCTCCCATTAAATAGTAGTCGCCCTATGCCCGGGAAAACAGTTTGTGGTGGAAAGAGTGTTTCAGGAAAAATGTGTGCTCGAAGTTTGTGCTTCTACTGCTATAATCAATAATTCCCAAGGAATCAACTAATCAACCCTAATACAATCAACTATCTCAGCTTGTTGAACAGCTATGGGTTTGAATGTTTTAATAATGTTCCAACTAGACCAAATTGTAATAGTGATGGTTCTCTTATTGATTATGCATTGTCCAATCTTCTGACCCCACCAGATGCTGCAGTCTTGGAAATTGATATCACTGACCACTATCCTATTGTCTTGTGCTTCAATCATGTTGTGAAACGACATTTAACTTCATTTATTAGATGCATTTTAAACAAAGAAAAATGTGTAGATTGCGTTGCTAGTATATACTGGTCTGTAGTTTATCTAATGAATAACGCGCAAAAAGCTTTCGCTCTATATTCATCTTTACTTCTAACAAAAGTTCAATCTTGTACCGATAAAACAAAATGTAAAAAAGTAATAGCTTCGGAAAAAAAATCCATGGTTGACAGACAGATTGCTCACAGAAATGCGCAAACGTGATAACCTCTACAGAAAAACCAAAAGGCAACCGTATAACACAAACTTGCTCGCTCGCTACAAGAAATTTTGCAACCTACTTAACTCGCAGTTAAAAGGAGCCAAAATGAAGCATTATGAACAAAAACTAACGGATGCAGGTAATAGCCCTCAAAAGAAATGGGAAATCATTAATTCATTTTAAAACAGAAGCACACATCGCAATTGCATAACTGAAGTGATTCACAACAATGTTACTTATAGTGACCCAACTGATATTGCTAATTATTTTGCGAACTTTTTCTTTCAAGTCGAATTACCCCCGCTTCCATTAGATGAAGTGGACAAAGATCGCCTACCTCACTCGTTTTTCTTGTTTCCTTCGACGCCAGACGAACTTCTCAACGTAATACGCAACCTGAAAGTAACAAGTGCTGGCCTCGATGGTTTACATTCCACACATTTAAAAATGGTAGCCCATCTCATATGAAATGTACTCGCTTTTATTGTTAATTTGATGTTTAAATCAGGCGTGTTTCCGCAAGAGCTCAAACAGGATAAAATTCCAGTACATAAAAAAAGACATACTTCACTGCTTAAAAACTACCGTCCCATTTGCATATTACCATTTTTGAGCAAAGTCATTGAAAAATTAGTATCATTACGCCTAACTAATTATCAAAATAAATTTAACATTCTATCTCCTTGTCAGTTCGGCTTCCGTACCGGGTACTCTAGTGACCTTGCGCTTATTTCACTCACTGACCAACTTAAACAGTCTATAGACAGCGGTTGTTTTGCTGGCGGCGTTTTTATCGACCTAACAAAAGCATTTGACACAATCAATCATAACATTCTTTTAAAAAAAACTAGAAGCTACTGGGATAACTGGACAACCATTACTGCTACTGCAGAGCTACCTCTGTAATCGTAAACAAAAGGTATTAGTTTCTAATGTATATTCCATATCAAAAACAACTAACATTGGTGTTCCCCAAGGTTCGATTCTGGGGCCATTCCTTTTCCTCCTATACATCAATGATTTACCTACTTGCCTTTCTTCTTCTACATGCATACTATATGCAGATGACACCACAATTTTTAACTCTGCCATTAGCCTTACATCTTTAACTGAGAAATTAAACTTGGATATGGCCAGGTTGGTGTTTTGGTTTACTAAAAATATGTTACAGACAAATGCATCTAAAACAAAATTTGTGGTCTTCACTTCACCCCATAAATCTTTAACTTCTACTTCCCCCATCCAAATTGCTGAGAATAACATCCCTGTAAGTGATTCCTCTCGATTTCTCGGTGTCGAACTTGACTGTAACCTAAAGAACCATCATCACATTGCACTCATCAGAAAAAAAATGACCTACGGCATAAGAATAATAATTAATGCTCGCCCTTATTTCGATCAGGCAAAATTAAGGTCATTATATTTTTCCTTCGTTCATTCGTACATTTCTTACTGCATTGTTTCATGGGGTAGCACATACAGCACTCACCTCACGTCAATTCAGACAATCCAAAACCAAGCAATAAGAATGGTCACTTCTAGCCCATTTCGCAGTAACGCTAAGTCATTGCTTCATGAGAATAACATATTAACTATTAAGGAACTTATCAAATTTAATCTCGGTATATATATGTATAAGGCAATAAGCAACCAACTTCCACACTTATCACCTTCAATATCTTTGCTTACAAATACTAATGTCACGAGGTTTGCCCACAACAATAATTTCATCTTACCCAAACTTCGTACTAACTATGGCAAGCAGACCATTTATTTTTCTGGGATCGCGTTTTGGAATACCTTACCCCTAGATATTAAAACATCACGTGCACCGAATGAAATGAAAAACAAGCTAAAAAACATTACAATGTTCAATGACTAGCCAGTTTTTGTCCTTCCATTTATTTTGTGTTTTGCTGCTATGCACTTATTTATTGTTTTATGTTTTCATAAAGTATATTACCTTGATAACTTTTTCATGATATTTCATACGTGTATCCCTGTTTTATTTGCTTGTACCCACTGTTACTGATGTTCTCTTTTTCTCTAATTGCTGCGTTTATTAAAACTTTTTTTTTCACTTTTACATTGCAGAGGAGGTCCCCTTACAGTCTTCGACTATGGGACCTCCTTGTGTATATTTTTCCCGTATTATGTATTTTTTGTAATAATAAACTGACTGATGGATTGATTGATTGATTGATTGATTGATTGATTGATTGATTGATTGATTGATTGATTGATTGATTGATTGATTGATTGATTGATTGATTGATGAAGAAAATCATTCGTACAAAGGTGGAAGTGCGATCGCTTTCTGCTCAACTCTTGTAAGCATTCCTTGTGATCATTTGACACCTTGCAGTGGGAAGCCCGAGTCTTTCAACAAAAGAAAATACTCTCTGGTAGAGGCGAAATCACAAATACCGCTTAGATACGTCTATTATTTCAAAAGACCTACTGCATTTTTACAGGTTCATGTTTTGACGAACGCCCCACCCCTCTAGATGGATACGAACTGTAATATTGAACTAAAGTTTGGGTTTGGGCTAGTTGGTTCATATTTAAACTGTGAAACAGCGCTTTTAACGAGGACAGCGAGGAAGACACAGACACTAGCGCTGACTATCAACTGAGCAATATTTTTTTTGCTTGCGGAAATTTAAAGGAAGAATACAATGACGTCACATGCGTGAAAAAGAAAAACAAAAGCACAAACTACAGGCGCATCTGCTATGCCAAGATAACTCGAAATTACATGTTCAAGTACACAAGTTCTTTCTGGTACAGAGCTACGGAAGGGGGGGGGGGGCTTACGCATTCTTCGGCACGCTGGGCGATCTGCCACGCCTCATAGATTTCGCGTGCGCGTGTGTCGCGGAACCTCTTGAGTACCGAGCGCGTGGATGATCTTTTTGGTGTGTTTGTGTCCGCCCTCAAACCCCTGGAGCTCACCAAGGAGGTTCCCGAAGAAGGCTCTATGCGTTTTCTTGACCTAATACTGTCGTGCCAATTTCGTCACATATGCTGGAGGTACGCCCCTAGAAGCAAAAAAGGAGTGCTGCCATATTCCTCGGCCCATTCCAAGCTTACGAAGCGTGGAGTCGCCCACTCCGCACTGTTGAATGCTTTGGTTCGGTCATGTCCTCACGGAATGGAGTGCAGCCTGGACACGAAAGTGGAGTGGTTGCGGTCGGCAGGCTACCCACAGGCCTTGGTCCTTGGAATTGCTTAAGCGCTCCTGAAGAAAGTCCTCTCGACCCACGCGACCCAAGAAGACAAGCGGAAAAAGCCCCTAAGCGTCATACCGTACATCCACAAGGTATCCTACCGCATCAGAAAGGTTGCTGAAAAAGCAGGTGTGCGGACAGTGTTCTCGGCCCCGAGAAACCTTGGAAGTTTGTGTGCTAAGGTGAACTCGCCTGGGCGCACAAATGTGCGATGCATGAAAAAGCACGCGAAGCGCTTCGTGGCTTGCCGCGATAGCGTCGTGTACGAGGTGCCCCTAGCATGTGGTCGTGTGTATTTGGGGCAGACCGGGCGTTGTCTGAACGAGCGCCTAAGGGAGCATGCGTACTCTCTTAAAACTGGCACAGGAAGCAAATTGGCAGTGCACTGCAAGGCCTGCAAGGCCTGTAAGTGCTCCCCGAGTTTGGAAGACACTACTCAAGAGGTCCCGCGACACACGCGCACGCGAAATCTATGAGGCGTGGCAGATCGCCCAGCGTGGCGAAGAATGCGTGAGCACCCCTTCCGTAGCTCTGTATCAAAAAGAACTTGTGTACTTGAACATGTAATTTCGAGTTATCTTGGCATAGCGGATGCGCCTGTAGTTTGTTTGTGTTTTTCTTTTTCTTTTTCACGCATGTGACGTCATTGTATTCTTCCTTTATATTTCCGCAAGCAATAAAATATTGCTCAGTTGATAGTCAGAGCTAGTGTCTTTGTCTTCTTCTTCGCTGTCCTCGTTTAAAGCGCTATTTCCCAGTTTAAATGTAATATTGAAATTAAATTATTTGTTCGCATGTTTGATAACAAAGCCAATTTGCACTTGAATTTCACTTTTAATTTACGCAGTGACAGCCTTTATTCGCTAAAAAACGAACCTTGAGTTATTTATTGTAGCATGGCTCTTAAGCTTTGCAGAATATTTTTGCCATTGTAAAACATTTACGAAATATGTAAATACATTTGTATGTGATTAGCTTCCCGGATTGGCAAGCAACATGGGTTTGTCGCCGTCACCATCGACTGTACGTTATTCTTGAGGCAGGGCGCATATTCAAATCAAATCAAATCAGTTCATTTCCAAAACAGTGTTGGGGGTCCCTCAGGCGAAAAGCGGCTAGCTAACGCTAGAAGGTGCCTGAGGGCCCGCATACATGACAGCATCACGTAAAAAAGGACAATATAAATACATAGACGCTTGGAAGATTCGAAAATGCTCCATGAAGCAAACACATTGTTTCAGAACCATGTAAAAAAATAAAAATATCAGTACATGGTGACTTTTATCTGATGCATACAAACACAGAAATACTACACGACGTGCCCATACCACTGCACGCTATTCCGAAGATTAAAAAAGGAGAAGAAAAAAAAGACCAAAAGAGCAATATCAACAGTCGCTAAACAATGTTTATACAAGGAATATAAAGTTACATTTTAAATAGATTGCTGGTTCACAGAAAATGCACATACAAGAAAATGTAGGCATAAGGAAATAAACACGTGCACACGTGCACAAAGCCAGTAAAACGTTTAATCATGACGTAATGATAACTGTAAAAAAATAACCATGCTCTAGCTTATCTTTACAAAGTATTCACGCATTGCTTTGCGCGTACATGCATCAGGGTTCAGTTCATTCTTGTATCTGTTAAGCAGAATAGGCACTTTATGTAAAGAGACTGCAGCATGTAGCCCGTGCGGCAGCGTGGTACCAACCACCTATCGCTGTCACTTCTACGATAATCACTTTTATAAATTTTCAAATCTTAGGATGCCTTAAGAAATGTATTAAACCTTTCATTTGAGAAGAAAAAGGAAAAGAGTAGGCGGTAGTCATAATTGTGTTTTGCGCTTATTACCTTATGGCGAGAGAATAACAGCTGTGTTGAGTGCGTGTATGACACATGCTCAATATACCGCAGTGCTCTTTTCTGGACGATCAAAACGTTGTTAATATTTTTAATTGTTGTGGTGCCCCAGACAAGCGCACAGTAGTTAATGCGTGAAGAAAACAAGGCATGATAGATCTGCAACTTCACGCTTACAGGAAGGAAATGTCGACATTGTGATAGCGCACCTGCCACTGATGATAGTGGTTTGGCTAATGACTCGACATGACACGTCTATGTCATATCAGCAGAGAAAGTCACGCCTAAAACCTTATGCTGGTTTACTATGCTAATTGGCATACCCCCTAGAAATTATTGCGCATTAAATCGAGCTTCTTCGTTTCTGCCTTAAATAAGATTGCTTTCGACTTACTAGAATTAATTTTTAGGCCGTTTGATTTTGACCGAGTGTAAAGATTAAAGCTTTTAAAGTTCCACTTGAGCTTTCGTAAACACTTCTTCTGAATTACTACCAGAAACGAATAAACTGGTCTCATCCGCCTAAAAAACGAATGAGACATAACTACTAATTTCAACAATGGCATTTACATATACGTTAAGGAGGAGAGGCCCCAACACATTACCCTGAGGAACACCGTGTAAAACAGATTTGTACTCGTAAACACAATTGTCAATAGCGACTCGCTGTTTTCTATCAGAGAGGTAGGATATAAGCAGCATATGAGCGACCCCTCGTATGCCATAATTACTCAATTTGCTTAACAATATATTATGATTTAAGTAGTCAAATGCCTTGCAATAGTCGCTGAATATTCCAAGCGTTATTTTGTTTTCTTCTATGTTCCTAATTATGAGTTATTTCTGCGTTAAAAGTGCAGTGTCTGTAGATTTTCCCTGTCGAAAACCGCGTTGCTGGGCGACCAGTAAATTGTGCATTCGAAATAAAAGTGCTCACACGACAACTTAGCGCCAATCTACCCTGTGACTGTGGTTGGAAAGCAAAGCTATAAACGGCCCCCACAACGATTACCCATGCAACGTCACTTAAATTCCCTTACGTCGCTCTACAAATAGCAAAACGAGAGGTAAGTGAAACGCACTTAACCACTCCCTCTATTACTTTGGAGAGAGTATCTTGGTAGGGTTAAATTAATGCTTGAAGCATGAACGGTGGTTGGTTGATTTAAATTGGTGTAGCACATGAGTGGAAACTCTTTTTTTATAAAATAAAACTCAAACCCGGGGTTAGATGATGTCACTTCTCCGTCTCTGCCGTCACAGACGGAGGCGACGAGATCGGCCGCAGAGACGGCGGAGGAGGGGGAGTAGGAGGAAATACTTCTATTCAGATTTCTGAACAGCCCAGAGTGCAGCACAGGGAAGTGGTTCCTTCTTCACTGCAGCCCATATTCAGTCCACGCCGCCTGTGCTCAGTCCACCAGCTGAAGCTGGGTAGGCAGAAAGGGGCTGGACAGCAGCATCTCCCATTGCTCTTGTTCGGTAGTTGACGGAAAGAGAGGAGGGTGCTAAGGACGAAAGTCCCACGCCCCGACCGATTATGTGGCAGACTTTTCCTACTTGTGTGCAAAACTTACACTCAGCTTCGTAGTGATTCGGGTGCATTAAGTGAATACGCGTCGGGTGTGGGGAGAAGCTTGTTGTTCTATGGGAAGGTCAGCGAAAGGCGAAGGTACGTTCTGTCTCAGAAAGCGATGATGCTGGAAGCGCACAGTCATGCTATAATGAAGACATTTGAATTTTATTCCAGGATAAAAGTAAGACAACTTTACCACACTGCACAAAATCAGCACGTATACAATAACTACAAAATGTTCGTGGGCACCACATGCATTATGATTTTCCTTACGCGCCGAAAAATTGACTTTACCCGTAACACATAGCATTATGAGCAATGAAAGCGTCAACAGCAGAACTACTTCGAAACAAGAGAAAAGAACTAGGCACTGCATATTGACGCAGAACACCGGGCCGCGGGAATGCCGATTCACAAAAGTGCAGCGAGCACACCGCAACTGTCCCGGCGTCTTATCAAGTAGACACGGGTTTCTACAGTAAGTTCACTCAGCATTCACGCCTGCAATTTTCTGGTTGCATTGTTAGGCAAGTGTCGCAACAGAGAAGTAAAAAGAGGAAAAATGGATCAATGCGAAAGAAAGCGACGGCAGAATGTAAAAGCACACAGCAGGAAAGATCTGGCAGCAGTGCGGCATGGAGCAGCACAGCACAGTACTGCGATGGAAATAATGATTGCGCATACAAGTGCGGGAAGCAACGATCACTACAAGCCTTGTAATGCAATAAAGGAGGCACTTATATAGACAATTAAAGCGACTCGTTTAAACTCGAGTGGTACTACGCTGCGAAGTCCAACAGTAATTGACACCACTTGCTCCGAGCCAGCCTGAGGTGCACAAGTGATTTTGCTCCGTGGAAAAGGCGGGTTTACCGTTTTACCTGCGACAGACCGAGACAGACTTCCATGGGGGAAAACAAGAAGGCGTAGGAGCGCCGCCTGGGGAAAGCTAAAGAAACTGTCAACTATTTTGAATAGTTTCCGAGAAGCGGCGCTAGAGTGAACTAGAATACTTCTATTCTAGTTCACTCTAGCGGCGCTGGCCGGCGGACATGCATTTTATTTATTTTGTACAATACTGCGGACCTTGAGAGGTCCAAGCAGGAGAGGGATGTGCACATCCAGAAGACATGCGTACGGATACAAGATCAATACATGAACGTGGGGATACATAACCAACAGGTAAGTATGCAATCATTATACATTGGATGACAGCAAGGGTGAACACTCTGGCAAAACATTCCAATCGGAAACAGTCCTGGGAAAAAATGAATTTTTGTATTGGTCTGTGCGGGCAAAGAACGGTTTAATACTTCGGCTATGTTTGTGACGAGACGCTCGACTAGTATGGTCCCTAGAATATGAGCACATATTTCTAGGGACCATATGCATAGTGTGCCTCGATGCGCACATCGAGGCACCCTAGACATGCAAGCACGCAGTAAGGCTACAGAGCGGGAAAGGTTAGGAGAGAGCCACAAGAGAGTGGCTGTTAGGTTATTTTACGCTCACGCGTTAGGCAATGATTATAGAGGCCGCGTTGGAGGGGGAGACAGTGTGGCAGGTTTTAAACCTCCCGCTGCAGAGCGCGCACGCAGCGGTCAACTGCTTGATGCATATATCAAGCGACATCAGTTTGAACCAATTTCGCTTACTTGTTTGCAATACAGATTGGCGGTGCATACTCATTGAAAAAGATCCACACACTGCGTACAACAAGTTCATTGAAAATGTTTTTACATGTAATGACTTAGCATTTCCTCTAAGCGAAGCAATGCAGGCCCTAGTAAAACACGGAAGTCCTGGATTAGCGCAGATTTGTTTAAAAAAATTAAAAGCAAGAATTGATTGATTGTGGGGTTTAACGCGCCGACGCAACGCAGGCGATGAGGCGCGCCGTAGTGGAGGGCTCCGGTTTAATTTTGACCACCTGGGGATCTTTATCGTGCGCCGAAATCTCGTACACACGGGCGTTTTTGCTTTTCGCCTCCATCAGAAAAGCGGCCGCCGCGGCCGGGAAACGAACCCGTGACCTCGTGCTCAGCAGCGCAACGCTTTAGCCACTGAGCCACGAAAAAAAAAAAAAAAAGCAAGAATAACATGTATCATTCTTTCGTAACAACTGACGATAGAAATAAGTTGAACTCATAAAAAATTTGGAATCAGTTAAACGCTGACACAAAAAAGGGAAAGTAAGATATTGTGAAAACGTATCCTCTAAAATTAGTGATGACCAAAAAAAAAGTGTGGAATGAGATAAAAAATCTGACTTCAAAAAGCATAGTAGCCCTACGCCTAATATAGAAACGCCCACTGAAGTGTTGACCGGTGACAGTGCTGCTTCAGCAACGAACACATATTTTGTAAATAGTGCTAACTACGATGAAACAACTCTTGCTGATGTCGATGTACAAAGACTCTTTGACCGAGTTTGTGCTTATGAATCCAGTAGCCCTAACACCTGTAATACCTTCTGAAATTGAAGGAAGCATCAACAACATTAGCAATAATGTTGCCGCCGGTTTCGACGAGATAAAAGCAATCCCTATTTAATATGTGTCTGGCATCATATCTCCAATTTTAACCGCCATCATAAATGCAACTTTTGAAAGTGGAATTTTCCCCGACCGTCTTAAAATAGCCAGAATACCGCCTTTACAAAAGGAGGTAACGTAAAGAAATTGTCAAACTATCGACCGAATTCTCTCCTACCTGTCTTACCGAAAGTATTTGAGGGTGCCATTAAAAACAGATTAGAGAATTTTTGCAATAAATGAAATCATGTGTGCCATATTCCTGACTCCCCCAAATTTATTATGTATGCCGATGACACTGATATTTTTTTACAGCATCTTCGCTTACCGAACTTCAAAACATTGTGAATGCTTATCTCCAACCATTACCCGTATGGCCTCACATAAATAAGTTACAGCTGAATGCGAAAAAACCAAATACATAATCTTTGCGCCTATTAACAAACCACTGGATAAAAATATTGATATTGTCTTTCTTGGAGGTAAGCTTGAGCGTGTAAAAACGGAAAAATTCTTAGGTGTGTGGTTCCAGGAAAACTTGAGTTGGAACACTCATGTTATTAAACTAGCTGTACAACATAGCAAATCGATGGGTTGCTTATACAAATTGTCACGACTTATTTCTTTATGGTGTAAAAAAATCTGTATTATACGGTGTTCTATTCTAAGTTAACTTACTGCACGCTACTATAGGGCACCACTACCCGTAGAAACTACAACGGACTTTTTAAAGATTTTTGGCCTAATCGAAGGATATTCAGGCCCACCTCGACTTCTCCATACAAGCCCACTGTTTAAAAAACATGATATATTGCGAGCGACCCAAGCTTACTATGTCAAGTTATCACATTACATCAGTAGCAACAGATTATACGTTAGCGACACTTGTGCCCTAAGTCCGCATTATTCTTTCCGTAAACCGCAAGTAAAGAGACCACTCATTAGAGCTAACTTGGGAAGCAACACATAAACTACCAAGTTCCTACCCTTTCAAATAAAGTTGGCAACCTCATCGATCTTAGTAATATACGATTACAGAACAAATATAAAACACTACTTATAAAAAATGATGTCCAATTCTCGTAATGTTTCAGATTGTGTATCTAAACAGCGTTCTCGAACTTGTCTTTCTTTTTTTTCAGCTACTTCACTTTTGGGCAAAATTTATATTTTTTGTGTGCCTACATGTACAGTCTTTGTCAAAATTTTGTGGGCCACGGCGACCGTGGCCGGAGCAGGTACGCGGCCGTGCAGCGGCGCTCCGGCTGCCGCTATCGGCTGGTAGCGCGGCTAAAGAGAGCGAGGGGAACTTTCGCTCTTGTCTTCGTGAGTCCGGCACGAAGCGCCTGCGCTGAAATGAAGTGCCCCGCACTGCTCTTGCCACGCTAGCCACACAACCAAGGCAAGAGCGAAAGTCCCCCTCTCTCTCTTTAGCCGCGCTACCAGCCGATAGCGGCAGCCGGAGCGCCGCTGCGTGGCCGCGTGCCTGCTCCGGCCACGGTCACCGTGGCCCACAAAATTTTGACAAAGACTGTATCATGCTAATTAGGTTTTGGTTTATTACGGGATGTATGCTTTTTCAGGGACTTTTTTTTTTTGCACATGTGCTCAATTCTAAAATAGCGTTTGGTGTACATCAGAGATGTGTGCTGTGTAACTTTTCTTAATATGTAGCGTAGCCGTGCAAGACTGCCATCGGGGGAAATCCCTGTGTCAGGTTTCGAGCCTTTTGCTTTTCCCCCGGTCTTTCCGTCATTTGACCTTGTATGCGGAAAAAAAAAAAACTTCCAGTTCAACAATGGCAGGCGGAGGAGGTTACTGGAACAGCGTCAATGTTGCAATGGCAAATGCCGGCCGCACGTCTCTTCAAACTGGTTAGGCCACGCCTGAAGTGTACTTCCGAGGAGCACGGAATTTACAATTAGCGACGCTTAGAGCAGGAACAGAACGAAAGAAATGACCACCAACACAAGGCGGGAATGGACAAAGATTGTATGAACCATAAAAAGTAACTGACAGGAAAACAACAGTTTGCACTTAACAGCTTCGTCGGTTAAACATCTGTACGGAGTGCATGGGCGCACTTTGGTTTTACTTATGTTTCTCGCGCTACACTCAATTTAGAACAGACACTCCACGCGAAGGGCAGGGTAGTAGCGGTAGGCAGAGAGCTGCAGTGATAGCGGTCGCTTTCTAAGCCGTACCCGACACTGGTTAAGGAGCCACAAATGGCCGCCCTCATCTAATTTCAAGCTGGTACCCATTTTCCGCATAGTTTTGGTCGCCGCCCGCCACCCACCAAGCTGTCTCGCACACATCGCCAGAGTGACGAGACAGTCTGAGAACCAACTGGACACCAAGTTGTGTGCCATTACGGTGCGCAGGGTGCTGTCGTCCCTCCGTCGCTGACCCACGCTGTCAACCTCTGTACGCACAGACTTCGATGATACTATTCTAAAAGGGTGAACAGATTAGGAGTTGTGCACGTGCTAGAAATCTGCGACTTTTGCCTGGAGAAATGCACGAACGTTTCCGTTCTCGCGTACTTGAAAAAGCGGTGGATTGTGATAACAACAGTATGCGCTGGAAGCGTGCTGTTGCCAATTGCTTTTGATTTGCGGATAATATTATACTTCCCTTTGCATTTTTTTAGCGGGGGGGGGGGGCTATTGCTACAAGCTGCATTTTTAGGAGTCTATGGTTCCAATGGTTATTGTGAGTGTAGCGTGATAGCCTTATGCAGCTGCCAGCAGTACCTAAATGGTAATTCCGCCCCGGTTCATGGGCGGCATTACCACTCAGCTACTTATACGGCATAATGCGTTCGACTATGACGTATCAAGGCGGCATGAAATGTTGGAGGTAGAAAACTTATATGATTGTAACTTAACACTACTCGTACGGTATGCACTTTGCCGTTAAAACAAGTTCCTAGAACATGACACCTTTTACGATGACATGCATTGCATTTTAGATTCACTTGGCGCTCAGCTACCTTCACCACTCGGCTTCGTGCGTATACAGTGCGCCGCATATTATCCTATGGCTCAGCAAAAATATCCGGCTCCAGTTTTCTAGTTTTTGTAGGGTTGAACTTCCGCACAGAGTTCGATTTTACTACCTCGATCTTTTTTACGCCCTGTTCTTGAGACGAATGAACTACTTTTGTTGCAAAAAATATAAATGTATGCCCCACGCAGCGTAACTTAGTACAAGTGCTCAGTAATAAATTAGAGCCTTCTGCGGTTGCGTACGCCTAACGGTTGGCACGGGGCTCTGATTAGAAAAATTGTAACGACTCTCGGTTCACGTAGGCTAGAAAAGTGACAGATCGAGCATCCTCCTATCCGTGTGGGTGGCCGGACTACAATAATAAAAATGTATATATTTTCTGCTCAACCTAACCGATGAGCTGTAGTTTCGGCAAACGGGGCTATGAACCCGGCAGCAATATGACATCTAAGCACACACCTCCAAGCAGTTTTGACGAAATATTTTGCGTTGAAGGCAGGCATTTTTCCGCGCGTGTGTTTCTTACTGTAATGTATGGCTCGATTTCATTCACACACCGTTTAAGCAAAACCTATATAATCACCCTGTATCTAATCGGCAACAAAATTTTGGTGGTTTTGATGTGGGTATAACGATATTTGTATGGCTCAGAGCATCATTTCTATCCGTTACTCTGTGCATCAACAGGAAAAGTATATTTCACGGCTGAATAATTACTGGGCAAATTATTGTCACATGAAATAGTGGTGGGTAATACCCCAAAGTGCCATTAGAAAGGACGAGCGAGGACGACGAGGAACAAGGTGTTGGCGGACCCTGCGCTGGCTATCAACTTACGTTTATGCCGATGATATTGCTTTTTACTCATCGGGCATAGACATTCATGTCTTGTGTCAACGATTACAAAGCTATCTGGTTGCCCTAGATAATTGGCTTAGCAAGCTACATCTATGGCTAATGTGAAAAAAAATGGGCTGTTTTGTATTTCCGGTCACCATCCCCATTTCATTATGGCTATTGTACGTACAGCAATCCATCCCTGAAGTTACATAAATTAAATATTGCGGTATAATCTATAATATAAGTAGAAAGAGCTGCAGTCGTGCTCCGTAGGCTATGTACTCACAAATTCGGGTTGCATAGAGACACATTGATAATGATATATTGGAGTTATTTTCGGCCGGTATTAGAGTTTGGCTGCGTCCTATTTTCTGGTTCTACCGCATACAAATTATATCCCCTATTTATCGTTGAGATAATGGCTTTGCGACTATGCTTGTGATTACCAAAATATGTCGCTAACCGTATTTTACACCTTGAGGCATGATTTACTCCACTGAAGTATAGATTTTAATTATTGTCCGTATTAGCTTTTATCAGATTGTTTGACTCCCTACTGCACGACGCACAGTTCATTTTGCGTCTGAGGCTTTATCTTTTTTAAGGCATTCAGGGGCCGCGGTTCCAGAGAACGCCAATGGATCTAGTTCAGTCATGGCTTCAGCCACTTCACGCAGACCGTTTTCGGCTTGCCCTCCTTGTATTAGTGTGTCATCCGTGGAAATATACTTTGATAATATATTCCTCCCCGAATACAAAGATCTTGCCGGCCCAAATCCTCAATGGATTGCTAGAAGATCATTTGTCAACCCTTCATTCCCATATCGTCATTGCTAGCGATGTCTCGCAAAAGGATGAGAAGGCAGGAGTCGGGATATTCTCCAACTCCCTCAATTGGTCCTTTTCACTTAGGTTACCTGATTACACTCCGATTTTCCAGACGGCATTATTGGCAATGACTTTGGCTCTTCAAAAACTTCACCATAGATTTTCGCATGTCGTTATTCTTTCTGACTTCCACTCCGTGTTTTCCGAATAAACAACCGGAAAATATTCGTCAATTATCCGCACATTCCGGTCTTGTTCCTCATCAGCTTTTTGAGGTTAGGCTACGTGGGTTCTAAGACATGCAGGAATCTCATACAATGAAGTCGCTGATCAATCAGCCGGTATGTGTCTTGGTTGCTCTATGGTTGTGCAATTTCCAAATTATAGTTTTCTATTGCGGGCAAGATTTGGACGTTTACAACTACTCCATACTTATCGGCAAGACACCCTTCTTTCTTCTAGCGATTCTAGCCCTCATCGTCATGCATGGAAGCCAACGTTTTGTGAATCAAGGCTATGCGAGGTAGCAATCACTACACTTCAGTGGACAGTCTTCTATTAAATGTTTATCTTCGTCAATCTTGTCTGGCTCCACCTCCGCAATGCCCTTTCTGCGACAATATAGAACATTTCCTGTTTGATTGCCGCAGCTCCTCCCCAATGAGACGCACGCATCTGGAGTAAACCTTTAGGCGCCTACACCTTCACCTATCTACTTCCCAGGTTCTGTCGCTAGGCGCTTCCGCACTAGGAGTCTCCCACAGGGATGTTGTGTCCGCCCTTCACTCTTATGTTGCGGCGACAGGTCGGTTTTCCTGCTAGCCAGCTAAGCGTTCACATATTTAATTTTTTTTCGTAACTCTACTTTCATATTCATGCAGCGATGGCGTAGAGGTAGAACACCCGCCTCGCGTGCAGAAGGACCGTGGTTCGAATCCCAGTGCAGGACCATTCCCACCGGATTAAAAAAAAACCGCGTATTGATGGAATTGCACAAAGGGGCTTGGGGTGCGGCCTGACACCGGCGACCATTGCCGGTAATGCACTCCCTCAACAGAGCAGGATTGGCCACCCTGGTGTAGTAACGGCCACCACCTCCCATGAATACGCCAATTAACCCACGGCCCTCAGTCCCCAGCGGCTGCGAAGCAACTGACCACGGCGGCGGTCAGGCCTATGACGCAGCAGAGGGTGCTAAGAATCCCTGGATCCGGTCGGGCCGCCAATGAAATCTGAACCTGGCAACGTTTAACGCGCGAACCTTATCTAGCGAAGCAAGTCTCGAGGTGTTGTTCGAGGAATTAGAGGGCATTAAATGGGATGCAATAGGGCTTAGCGAGGTTAGAAGGGCAGGCGAAGCCTTTACGGTGCTGAAAAATGGAGACGTCCTATATTACCGTGGTCTAGAGGACAGAAGAGAACTGGGAGTGGGACTTCTAGTCAATAAAAGCATAGCTGGCAACATAGAAGAATACTATATAGCATTAACGAAAGGGCAGCAGGTCTTGTAATTAGGCTAAATAAGAGGTACAAGCTCAAGGTGGTGCAGCGCTACGCGCCCACATCTAGCCACGACGACCAAGTAGTGGAACGCCTCTATGAAGATGTGGAATCGGCAATGGCTAAAGTAAAAACACAGTATACCGTAGTTATGGGGGACTTCAATGCTAAAGTAGGTAAGAATCAGGCTGGAGACAAGGCAGTTTGGAAAAATGGTCTGGGCTGTAGAAATAGCAGGGGGAACCTACTGGTTGAGTTTGCAGAACGGAATAACCTACGCATAATGAATGCCTTCTTCTGTAAACGGGGAGTCGGAAGTGGACCTGGAGGAGCCCGAATGGGGAGCACAAAAATGAAATAGACTTCATATTATGCAATAACCCTGGCGTCGTGCAGGATGTGGAAGTGCTCAGAAGGGTAAGGTGTAGTGACCACCGTATTGTAAGACCTCGAATTAGGCTATATTTGAGGAGGGACTGCAACAAGCTAGTACGAAAGAAGCCAATAAATGAACTAACCGTAAGACGTAAAATAGAAGAATTCAGGATCGCGCTGAAGAACCGATATTCCGCTCTTATCGAGGAAGCCGAGCTTACAACACAGGAAGCCAGCGCCAACCTTAAACGTATTATCACGGAGTGTGCAGTAGAAGTCCTGGGCACTATGGCTAGACAGGATACTGGTAAACTTTCGCAGGAGACGAAAGATCTAATCAGGAAACGGCAAACCATGACATTCTCTACTGCAGCTGACAGAATAGAACTAGCAGAGCTCCCGAAGTTAATCAATAAGCGTAAGACAGCTGACATACGGAAGTATATTATAGAGAGGATCGAATACGCTGTAAAGAATGGAGGTAGCCTGAAAGCATTGAAGAGACGTCTTGGCGTGGGGAAAAATCAGATGTATGCACTTAAGGATAAGCAAGGCAATGTCATCACAAATAGGGATAAAATAGTCACAGTGGCCGAGGAGCTCTATAGGGATCTGTTCAGTAGCCGGAACATCCAGGATAATGCCGAACGAGACAGTAGTTCACAGGAGATAGACATCCCACCAGTAACGACTGAAGAAGTAGGGAAGGCTTTGAAAGAAATGAAAGGGGGCAAAGCACCTGGTGAGGACCAGATAACAGCAGACCTCTTGAAGGATGGCGGAGAAACTTTACTTGAAAAACTGGCAAACCTGTATACGCAATGCCTAATGACAGCAATGGTACCGGAATCTTAGAAGAACGCGAACATCATCCTAATCCATAAGAAAGGCGACATGAAGCACTTGAAAAATTACAGGCCGATCAGCTTACTGTCAGTCGTCTACAATGCACTTACCAAGGTAATCGCTAACCGAATTTGTGCAACCTTAGATTTCAGTCAACCTAAAGAACAAGCAGGGTTCCGTAAAGGTTATTCAACAATTTACCGTATTCACACGATCAATCAGGTGATAGACAAGTGCGCTGAGTATACTGAACCCCTATATATAGCCTTCATAGAGAAAGCATTTCACTCGGTCGAAACAGGCATTCAGGCATTAAAGAACCAGGGGGCAGATGAGCATTATGTAAGAATACTAGAGGATCTCTACAATGGGTCTACAGCTACCATCATCCTCCATAGGGAGAGGAGTAAAATACCTATAAGGAAGGGTGTCAGACCAGGAGACACAATATCTCCAATGTTATTCACAGGATGTTTACAGGAAGTATGCAGAACGTTGGATTGGGAACAGGTGGGAGTAAGGGTTAATGGAAAATACCTCAGTAACCTCAGATTTGCTGATGACGTTGCCTTGCTAAGTAACTCGAGGGACAAATCGAAAAGCATGCTTTCCGCACTCGGCGAACAGAGTAGAACCGTGGGCCTGAAAATTAATATGCAGAAAACTAAAGTAATGATCAATAACCTCGGAACAGCACAGCGGTTTGAGATAGGTGGCGAGGCAGTGGAAGTGGTAAGCGAATATATCTACATAGGCCAAGTTGTGACCCCAGATTCCAAACATGAAGCAGAGGTAATTAAAAGGATCAGAATTGGATGGGGTGCATATGGCAGACATTCTCAGATAATGAATAGCAGCCTACCATTGTCGCTGAAGAAGGAAGTGTATGACAGCTGCATCTTACCGGTACTCACCTACGGGGCAGAAACTTGGAGGCTCAGTAAGAGGGTTCAACTTAAATTGAGAACGACTCAGCGGGTAATGGAGCGGAAATTGATAGGTGTAACATTAAGGGACAAGAAGAGAGCGGAGTGGGTCAGGGAGCAAACTGGTGTTAAAGACATATTAGTAGAAATTAAGAAGAAGAAATGGACGTGGACAGGGCATGTAATGCGAAGGCAAGATAACCGCTGCTCATTAAGGGTAACAGAGTGGATCCCTAGAGAAGGCAAGCGTTGCAGGGTGCGGTAGAAAGTTAGACGGGCAGATGAGATCAAGAAGTTTGCGGGGATAAATTGGTCACAGTTGGCACAGGACCGAGGTAATTGGAGAATAATAGGAGAGGCCTTTGCCCTGCAGTGGGCATAGATAGGCTGGTGATGATGATGATGATGACTTTCATAATATACATATTAAAAAGATTTCTGTTCTCTATTTTGTTTTCTAAATTTTGAGATCTAAAACAATATAGCTCACATCACGATTAGGTAGTAAGCCTCTTGCCCAATCCCCCGCCTGTGTATATTCCATGGTCTGAGGCAAACAACCAACCAACCATTTTATCGGCGCCATGTGAATAATGTAAATAGATCGTTCACCTTATTCACCCTGTGATAGACGTGGCCGGCCGACCACGTCTATCACAGCTGTGTCTTGAAACGGAACTGGGACCTGCTGTTATATTTCTTTTACTCTCCTATAGAGTTTGGTACCTTTAGGATGGACGTTAATATTGTATTCTGTATGTAACTACAACGGCCATATTATTACCTCGTCCCATCTCAGTGAATGTTCGCCTTCGTCTTATACGCCCGTCTCAAGCGCATGCCTCGTTTCTGCAACGGGTGTTTTCAGGACTATGCATGAATACTGTCAGAACTGTCAGAGTCACGGCTTTTACTGCAGCCTTGCTAGGTCTCCGGGCGTCCTGAAAGATGGCCTCTGGAGTCCACATTTACCGCAATATTCTAGGCGGACTTCCGAACCCCGGCTCCTTCGAATCAACTCTGCTTCGTTTCCAGCCACGTTTGCCTACTCTTCTTTCCCGTCACTTTATCCTTCGCGCGATTCTGCCGAATCTCTTGTGGCGTCACGTGGGTGGCACATGCTCACAAAGGGCGACTGTCCACGATCTGCTTTCTTATCTTCTTAATCAACTTCCTCGTCATCGACGCCTTTTTCGGCGCCCACTCCATCGCTGTCCTCTGTCTCATAACAAAAGTGCTGTACCTGAAATTACTTGTTTTTATAGCACAGGCTGAGAGCCTAGGCGACTGAAGCAAATAACACAATAACCAAATTAACTTTACTGGCTGGGCCGTCTTTTATTGTTTGTCGATCCTTCGACGTCCACACTTCCGCATTTTAAACCTTTGGGGTGGTGGTAGTAGACGTAAACCTTATTTCAGAGGAAAGAAGCCGACTGGACTGTTTTAAAACCAAATGCAGTGACAGGATAGAATAAAGGTTGACGCTCCATCATCCCTCGTGTCGCTCCTTGGTTCTCGGAGGATGAAGGAACAGCGGGTCACACTGAATGATGTTTTCATCTATTATGATCAGAGCAGTGACAGTTGATCAGCCGTTACATTTGAGGAGGAGATATTCATACGCTCTGTAATCGGTAGGTTAGGGTACACCAATCGCGTGTTGTCGCTTCACCCACTTGTACCAAAGGTAGGGTGGGTCGCTGGAAACACATGTCAATGTGTGCCAAATTTGCTTATAACATCTTCCACGACTTTCGTTTTAACCAACAACACCCTGACATATTACCTAGAGCAAACCGTGCGCTACAATACTGATATGTCAAACTGCTGCCGCTGCCCTGGGCATGCACACGTTACACCTGGGGACCTCAAACTGGTTGACGTAGCCTGAAGAGGCAAATAAAGATATCGGCGTTCATTGCATTGGCTTCGTTCTTAACAAAAAATTTTAGAGGGCAGGAGACGACAATAAAAATTTCGGCCCCTTTGTAATCGAGATCCGAACAGTAAGGAAACAGCGGAAGTGGTTGTCTTCATTACCTTCAACATGGCTTTTTTCAGGTCTGCACATTACTTAAGATACAAATGGCTAAAAGACAAAGCTTTTTACATGCGAAGTGAGTTGAATCAAAGTCCACAATCCACCCATCAAACTACAAACTTTAAACGGCAAAAGTAAGAAGCGAACGTTCACTTCAACTCCACCGATTTCCAAAGCCAATGCCCACGCTACGAACAAAAAATGGTGTGCGCCCCCAATACGACGACAGCGCAATCGGATAGACGCCGGTTTCGTATCATGAGTGACCCAGGATTGATTTTCACCATGGGAAGCGTTTTTTTTAACAGCGAAGCGCAGTAAGCTTGACTTTCATCCGTACCTGGTGTCGCTAAAAACTGCGCGTCTCAAAGTGGACGGGAAAAAATGCTCTGCCAAGAAGTGTGAGAGACCTTGGGCAGGAGGCAATGATCTCCGAGCACATGTGAAGACTGTGCGCCTGACGGCGAAGAACCCTCGACGTTGCCCGAAACGGTTTCTATCTGATTGCGCGATCGAAGCATTTGTATGCTCGGTGTTTCATTTGCTTTCGTAACACGGGCGTTAGCTTTGAACTTTGGCTAACATGGACTAAGCCGAAATCCACAATGCCGCTGTGGGGACCGTCGCGCTGTCTGCTGACCGTACGATGGCACTGTGCAAAGGTACTGCCTGCAGCGAAAAGCCTAAACCGGTGCTCAGACGAGCCGCACCCGCCAAGACTTGATCGCGACGTTCATGTGCCCGCAGCGTCACCCTTGGCTTGGTCGTCCCACACCTTGCCGAGTCCTCCAGGTCATCCTTTGACGTTGTTTGCTCTCCGTCTCCTCAGTCTACAGCTCTTTGATTAAATACTATCCAAGTGTATAGCCGCGGCACTAGCACATTGGTCTTTTTGGCTGTGTTGGTCGTGTCCACCTCCCATTTGACGGTGCTTCCGCTTTCCCGTTGGGACGCAAAATGATTGCTTTGTTGTGTATGCACCGGATTGAAATTTAAGGTTACTGTCTACCACTAAAAGGAGTTTGGCACATACCCACTAAGTAAATTGACCAGGACTCGTTCACACCCACATATTATAAACACATACACACACAACACATTCAGCGATTCAGGCACGCACACACATTCGCTGAAACCGCCAAATCTCACCACTACAAGTGCACGCACCCACCCACTCATACACACACACGTTATAGACAAGCACGCGCGCAAGCGCCTACATGTATGCCTGTTTTGTTTACATCGGCGTTATGTCTCGCAACTGTTTCTTCGGCTCAGGCTTTATTACCTTAAATATCGGTTCTTTAGTGTGCAGAGGGCATGCCGAATTAGCGTCTCGACTGGGGCCAGTTGGTTCATTCTGATCTTAAACAACAGTGCAAAAGACAAGGACTAGGAAAGAAGCACAGACAAGCGCTGACCTAACTGCAACACTTTTTCTACTTCTCTTCGCACTACAGGGTTCCCAGTGTGATGAATGGCCTGACCTGAAGTTCTAGATTTTCTCCGCTTAGGCAGGAAGGCAATCATCTTACCCCAGATAAACTCCGAGATCTGTGCCGCAGTCTTGAGCTCTGCCTGGAACCGCTGGTGGCCTTTGCTGGGTGGTCCTTCTTGGTGGCACCTCGTGCGAAGACTATCCTTGTACAGCTGGATCTGCCTCCAGGCTTCCGACCTTAAGGCGCGGCAGACGCTCAGGTTCAGCCTACTGGACGGCGGAAGTGGTCCGACGAGATACAACACCTCCGGAGGGACGTAGTCTTGAGTGATAGCAAAGGTGTACAGCCTGGCACGGCATGTTGCCACTATTAATAAGCTTACACAAAAAGAGGGATTTAGGAAGAAGGACGAAAAAACAGCGCCCCTTTGGCATGAAATGAACTGAATTAGCGTCTCGACTGGGGCCAGTTGGTTCATTCTGATCTTAAACAACAGCGCAAAAGACAAGGACTAGGAAAGAAGCACAGGCAAGCGCTGACCTAACTGCAACACTTTTTCTACTTCTCTTGGCACTACAGGGTTGCCAGTGTGATGAATGGCCTGACCTGAAGTTCTAGATTTTCTCCGCTTAGGCAGGAAGGCAATCATCTTACCCCAGATAAACTCCGAGATCTGTGCCGCAGTCTTGAGCTCTGCCTGGAACCGCTGGTGGCCTTTGCTGGGTGGTCCTTCTTGGTGGCACCTCGTGCGAAGACTATCCTTGCACAGCTGGATCCGCCTCCAGGCTTCCGACCTTAAGGCGCGGCAGACGCTCAGGTTCAGCCTACTGGACGGCGGAAGTGGTCCGACGAGATACAACACCTCCGGAGGGACGTAGTCTCGAGTGATAGCAAAGGTGTACAGCCTGGCACGGCATGCTGCCACTATTAATAAGCTTACACAAAAAGAGGGATTTAGGAAGAAGGACGAAAAAACAGCGCCCCTTTGGCATGAAATGAACTGAATTAGCGTCTCGACTGGGGCCAGTTGGTTCATTCTGATCTTAAACAACAGCGCAAAAGACAAGAACAAGGAAAGAAGCACAGACAAGCGCTGACCTAACTGCAACACTTTTTCTACTTCTCTTGGCACTACAGGGTTGCCAATGTGATGAATGGCCTGACCTGAAGTTCTAGATTTTCTCCGCTTAGGCAGGAAGGCAATCATCTTACCGCAGATAAACTTACAGGAAGGCAATCATCTTACCCCAGATAAACTCATTTCATGCCAAAGGGGCGCTGTTTTTTCGTCCTTCTTCCTAAATCCCTCTTTTTGTGTAAGCTTATTAATAGTGGCAACATGCCGTGCCAGGCTGTACACCTTTGCTATCACTCAAGACTACGTCCCTCCGGAGGTGTTGTATCTCGTCGGACCACTTCCGCCGTCCAGTAGGCTGAACCTGAGCGTCTGCCGCGCCTTAAGGTCAGAAGCCTGGAGGCAGATCCAGCTGTGCAAGGATAGTCTTCGCACGAGGTGCCACCAAGAAGGACCACCCAGCAAAGGCCACCAGCGGTTCCAGTCAGAGCTCAAGACTGCGGCACAGATCTCGGAGTTTATCTGGGGCAAGATGATTGCCTTCCTGCCTAAGCGGAGAAAATCTGGAACTTCTGCTCAGGCCATTCATCACATTGGGAACCCTGTAGTGCCAAGAGAAGTATAAAAAGTGTTGCAGTTAGGTGAGCGCTTGTCTCTTCTTCTTTCCTAGTCCTTGTCTTTTGCGCTGTTGTTTAAGGGCATGCCGAAAAATGCACAAATATATTATGGCAGAAAAACCATCATGTATACCTGTCCTGCTTAATCTATGAGTCCCCTGTGAGAAAATACTATATTTAACGCACTTCCATACAGTAGATTGCCATGCCTGAAGTCAACCAAATCCTTCTTTTTGTATTACACAGAATAGGAAAGGCATAAATCTTTTGCAATCTTGTTTAACTTTTCTTAATATTCATTTAGTTGAAATTTTTTATTTGTGGGACCGTGCCGCGATTCGTGCACGTCTCAAAGAAGTTCTGGGGCTAGCAGAATAGCCCTCATATATTCGGAGAAGCAATATCTGCAATTCATATTAGGTTTTCACGTGCAGGACTCGCGTAAAAGTGAACAATGCAATCGCTCAGTGTCATTTCACTTTACGACCAGCTCACTACGCGTCAACGCATAGACGGCGAAGGAAGAAACGTATCCCAGTTAGGGTCCGTTTTATTGCCGGAATAAACCGTCTGGAGGACTGAGACAACAGCTCCGCACATTTCTCAAATAGCTGCTGGGGAGGGCTGACAAATGCTGATTTACGCGAAAGAAAACGAGCACTTCGCAGGGCCTGCAGCATAAAACTGTCACCTTGCTGCCTCATAAGGACGAATTATTTAGACGTGCACGTCCATTCGTGCTCTGGTGAGTTACTTCATAGCGACCACAGCTGCTCCCACCATCTCTGCAAGGGCCCTGATTGTTAGGGAAACCACACTCGCACAAACACACCCAAATACACATGCAAAAAGATGACAGTGAGGACTTACCTCGAATTCTATCACGCAATGACGTCTTTAATATCAATACAGTTCGGCACATTGTCACACTCGGAAAGTCAGCGGTGGACCTCAGAAACACCTGAAAAAACTTTCCGCGTTGGAATGATAAGGGGTCCAGATGATCGAAAGCATTAAAAAGTCTTCAACGAAACAGTTTTCTCGCTTAGCGACTACAGATTACAAAATTGACTTTAGGAAATTCGCAGAATAGTTTCTACAGTTTCATAATTGTACCGTAAAGAACTGAAAGTTTGTTCCCAAAAATAAGGTAGAATTTAATCGTTTATTGTTGAGGCTACGCAGCCAAAAGAAAAATAACGCGTACTGGGGTTATTACATTCGATTCCCAATTGCTGCTTCTCAATATTATTCAAGAATTAGCGGCACGACTATACTGAGTTCGATTCGCGGACTCTGATGAATATAATATACAGTCGGCTAGATTTTAGAAATATTTTGTCGGGACATTGGCATTGATAGAGTAAGAGTATGAGTAATGGGAGCATCTGCTGCAATTGTGGAATTTATACATGGATACGTCGGTAGTTCCTGAGGAAAGGATAACATTTTTGAACAAAATCGCAATATTTTGGTTCGCTCGTGATGGCACAAGAAGTCAATTGCTTTCTACCTCATCTACACACTACTAGTTGAAATAGATATAAACACAATTTTGTTAGGATTCACCGTTTCTGGTAACAAAACTTGCAGAGAAAACACAGCTGGTAACTACACCACATAGAAATTGATAAGCAACAAAAGGATTGTTTAAATCTAACAGTGATGTATGTCTTTTTTCCATCCGAGTGCAAGAAAGTACTCGAAGGTTTGTCCTTCTTGTAGGAAAATATGGATAAGATATTGTTCTGTGGTCACAGCCTCCACGGACGGAGAAGCTATATATCCGGTTGTGTGGCTGCAGACAGCGGGCGCTTCTTTATGGCGGACCTGTAAATCTATACCTGTAAAATGATATTGTGTGCATGCGGCGCTCATCATCTACCACGGTTCCTGTCATTCCTGCCTTACCGCCACGTAACAATATTTATTTTAAACTGAAGAGATCTTGACGGTGTACAGCGGACATGTTACCGGCTGATGCCACAGCATGAAACATACCAAAAGTGTTTTGTTGCTATTGGTGACATCATCAATTTTAATGTGTGTCCACGAGAGAAGAGCTGAGAATACCTGCTTCGCAATGCTGGGCCTCGAATATCTTCCTTTTTGAACCTCTCTGTCGCATTAGCACCAAAAGAGCACGCCCAGCGGTAGCATGCTGGTAGAAAATTGTATGTCGTTTAAAATTTGACGGCAGATCTAGCGAACCTCTTTCCCTCTCACAGTCACCTCACCCTCCAGCGGCGTTGCTATAAGGCTTTGCATGTACATTACGTGGAACAAGAAAGCCAAGAGGTTCGCTTTAGTTTGAAAAAAGCAACTTGAGAAGTGGGGTGCAGAATATAATCTCACGCGGTGCTCAGCGTTTTTTCCAAAATTTGGTCAGCTGTTTCCGTGTTTCCCGTTTTCCTCGCATAAATACTAGGCCCCCTAGGCAGTCATGCCCGCAGAAAGTTTGAAGTTGTCCATTGAAGGGGTTTCAGCCAAGCGTAGGGAGATCAGAAAAACTATAGTAGTAAAACAGCGCGCAAAAATTAGGACATAAAGGAGAGGACAACAACACAAAATCATAACCGCGCACCGGTGCTCCCAGAAGCAGCGTAGGGTAAATACATTCATCCTATCGCGGTACATGTTGGCATGACTCTTTAAACTATTCATTACTCGATAAACGGTCAACAATTCATTGCTTTTTTCTTCATGTTGCATGAAAGACTATGCCATTTTTTTCATCTGGGTGGAGCTTTTGTTTCTGCGGACAATGCTTCGAATTTTATTTTTCAATTTCAGCGCGCTGTCATGGCGTTTCTCTGCTTTGAATATTCTATTGCGTTTGGCGAACCCCCCTTTTTAATAACTATTTGGTGGAAGCAGTGGTGCACGCAGGGATTCACTTCCAATTTGAAACTGCCAGAAATAAAAACAGAGGGACAATGTGAAAGAGGAAGACAACAAAATGAAAAAAAAAAAAAACATGGTCAGTGCGAACTAAAAAGGAAGAACCTTCAGTTGCAGTGGGCTACGTAACCTTCATATTGAACATCTTGAGGGGCAGCTTTGTAGGCGAATAAACATGAAAGGAAGAAGACAGAACGTCGCCGAACTCACAACTACATTTGTTGAAAACGCTACATGTTCGCAAAACTAAGACGACACTCCGCTGACCTGACATTATGACGCCATACTTACATTACGGACACATCCGAAACGGCGTGCTATCACCAAACCGGAAGTTGAAAGTGATGAGTATGTTATGGACCGGTTTTATAATGGAAAGTGTTTATCGTGCAGAGCTATCCAGGACCCGCATACACAAGGACAGCCTTTTTCTAATGCTGAAGGCCTCAATACCTTCCCTCTGGAAGCAATTGTGTCAACGTAAAGGCTGGTGGTATCCTGCAATACCAAAGCACACCCGGGTTCGGAACAACGATTTTGCGAAAGGTGAATATGTTTATTTTTGAGAAAAGCTTATTATTCTGAGTACAAACTCGAGAAACATCTCGTATCGTTCGCCTGTCATTTCAGCGAGCGCCTCCTGCACTCAGGTCAAGCAACCGCAGGAGAGGTTCTCCGCTCCGAATGAAGCGCCACCTACTTACCCGATAGTGAACGCGGCCAAGTGCTGGTTCGTTCTAATTGGATGCTTGCGATGAGGGGGATGGAGGGCAGGAGAAGTAAGAGGGCGTTCGGCCCTACAACGGCACTGCACCGAGCATCATCAGTGTTTCGTCCTTTGCGTGAAATTGTTCGCTTCCACTGCGTGCTGTACCCCGAAAACCGAGCGTTTGTTCGACAAACGGAGCTGAACCGCGTTAAACCACAGCAGAGTATATAGCTAAGGTTGCGTGTATGCATTTAGCAGGAGGTGCAAAACTCATTCTTAGAGATGACCATCGTTGGGTCATGAGAAATGTAAAATTTTCTGATGCGTCACGCCCACGGGTCACGCCTATGACATGTCATAAAAAGCTTTGGCTACTTTTCCATTGTGACATAGAGGAATGGCACCTTGTTTTTAAAACGCCAGCTCTTAAAGGGCTACTGAAGTGCTTTTAAAACCCGGCAAAACTCTACTTTTTATAATTATTACATTGGTCACTTTATGCCTGTAAAGTTTTTGTCGTCATTTTTAGCTTGGGGACAGTGGTATTCGTCGTTAAAGTTGACCCTACGCCCCGCCCACTGCTCCCTGCCGCATAGCCGGAAGAGCGAGAAACCGAGAGGCAACGACCGGAAGCAGCTTTATATTCAGAAGACGGCAAGCGACGTGCGCCGCCGCTTCGCTGTGTCACAGTTTTCTGGCCGAAGTTCCGAATTAAGCAGTCATGTAATTGGCAGTTTATTAATGTTCATTGTGTAGAGTTGTTTCCGCGTCTATTTTTCACCGTAATGCTACTGTGTGATTCCCTAAACGGACTCCTAGATACCAGGGATTTCCTACCCAAGCACGCGTGGCTACTACATTGCCTTCACGAGTAGTCGCGGGGCCGGCCGTGTCGTCGGGTGCTCTATGATTCATACGCGAAGCGACGGACTCAAACAAATACGGAGGTACCCCAAGTTCCTGATCCATTATTATAAGAGAATTAGAAAATTTGTTGGACCACAGCGCTCTGGGCTTCCCGAACGTGCTCGTTTTCCCGATCAAGGTTGTTTGCTGTGACGCCAGCTTAGCTGAATAGCTAGATTTTAAAGGAACACTGAAGTGAATCTGTCAAGCTCCCGTTTTTGCTTGCACTGCGTAGACTGGCTCAAATTAGCACACTTTTCATCGTTTATCCGGTTGACAAATCGTTAATTATTTTACAAAGCGCGAAAGAAGAAAAACTACCATGCGCGGTTTGCGGCGGCCGCACCAACTAAAGCTGTGACGTTGGGAGGAGCGGGCACCGTGATTGGACGATGCCCAAGGTGAGCAACCAAGCAAGTTTCGGTTTCGGTTTCGGTTCTGTAAAACACAACCGGTGGCGTTGTTGGATGGGCATTCTGAATAACTAAGTAATCATCGCACCGCGCTTCTGCCATGTTGTCAGCTGTGAAAATGCATAAAGATAAGCCTCCCAGGACAGCTTGGAATCGTAGCATTCACTAGCCGAGACCTACGCAGTGCATGAACGCACCAGGCCAAGGGTCTGTTCGTTCTGGCCTGTGCCCACTGCCTGCAAGAGTCGGTGCTTATGGCAACAGCACGCCAACGAGAACTCGCTAGCGCGCCAGTGCCAGCCTGCGCGCGTTTTGTGAATTAGTTCGTGGAGCCATGAACGTTGCAGCCCAAAAAAAGGTGAACTCAATATAGAAAACATCGGCGGAAAACACACAAAACAAAAAGCACGCACCCGCGGGGATTTGAACTCGTGAATTGCATAATACTTGCGGTGACATACCTCGCTCCCCAGACCACTCGGCAACGGGGCGGGCTCCGCTGCCCTTGGTAATATAGGGTATATATTGTACAACCAGTTGACACTTTTGTTTAGTTTTGGCATTTCAAGCAGCTTAGGTGACTATTTGTTGTATTGCGCTCGTGCAGTAAGCGTCGCCCGAGTTTCCACAATAGCTCACGTCTAGCAATTGCATTTCTTGGACGGAAAAGCGTTCGCAGATGTGCGGTCGTGCTGCTGACCGCTGTGCTTGTTCTCCAAGCTCATAAAAGTGCTTTAAGCTCCCTAGTTTTACGCTTGACGGTAAAAATATCAGTTGATTTTATTTCCTTAGTACCTATATTGACTTCGCTGACTCTTCTCCCGCTTTCAAGAGGCCTTATATTTTCCTACTGGCGTACCAGTCAGCGAAGCGTCGCATGTGCGCTTGTGCAGCGCTTGTGTGAAGCGACCTTGACTTGGAGCTAGATACAGTGTACAAACTAACCAAATAAAGAAAGGCAGATTCTTTCATTCACAAACGTGTCCTGGCTTCGTTTCAACTGAGCGAACAAATTGCTACGACCCGTCGGCGGCCGGCGGACGAAACGCTGGGCCGACTGACTCTGCCTGAAGGCCGGGGAGCCGTGCAGTAGCGCAGCCAATTGCGAGCTCGGCTCCTCGCGACGTCACACGAAAACGCCACAGAAAATGGGCGAGCGTAAAGAGAGGAGGACAGCATTTTCGAATTAATTTTTCTACTAAATAAAATCGCGTAAACGCGCCCAGGGTGGTCGAAACATGGCCTGGGGACTCCGGTCTACAATTTGCGCAAGTAATCCCGTAGTGTTTACATATCACTTCAGTGTCCCTTTAAGAAGAAATCAAGCAAGCTGAAAGAATGAAGCGTTTTTTGCGCGCGGAAGCGTCCGCACACTCGCCGGTCGTGCATGCCCGTACAGCGCACGAAACGGCTCGCACCACGCATGCCGCGACAGCGACCGCTCTTCGCTGCCGTCCAGAATCAAGGCCGTCGCGAAAAGCAAGGTAAACTTGCAAGAGAAGAAGATAGTGTGGTGAAAATTTGTGCTAGGGATTGTCATCCAAGGGGATTTCGAAAGAGGTAATAGAATTTGTATCGCGATGCGGAGCGTCTACTGGTCGCAGAGGCTCGTCGACGGCAGCACACGAACCTGCCCGAGCACGACATGCGGCGAGAGGCCGATGGATGGCGTTACCTGCGCGTAAGAATGAGCACAGCTCCGATCGCTGGAATGACTATCTCACGTAGGAATGAGGTTCCACATGCGAGAAAGGTGATAACAGTGTGGTGAAAAACCGTATTAAGGATATTCATTCGCAATAGTAGAGATAGCAGCGACCAACTATCGCCCTTGGGGCTAAGTCTAAAGTTCCCAACATCAGCGGGATCCGTGCAACCCGAGCGGCTGGAGCTCTTGGTGAAGGCGTTCTAAAGCTTGTCGGGAACCAACGTGCTGCGCTTGGGTTCCTCTACCTTTTGGGGCGCGACCAACGTTCGGCTCCCCTATTTTAAAACATGCGTAATCCAGTAACGCCCCATTCCGCTCACCGGCTGAGTAGCGACCCGGCACCAGCACCTCTGCGCGACGCGGCGACCGGCGGCGGCCGCGCTGCCTGTGCGCATCGCAGCCCTTTGCACAGAGCTTGTTGCCGCCTGTCCAAATGTAAAAATAAAGTTCCACATTCGACGAAGGGGATGATGGTGGGTTAAAAAATTGGGCCAGGAATTGTGACTAGTGCTGGTAGTGAAAGCGGCGAACCAATATCTGCGCAACTTCCTTGCACCGGAGAAACAAGTCGGCCATGAGTGGTCGGGGGAGAACCCCTTTCTGAAGCTCGCTGCGAGTGAACCTGTTGCGTTTATATTTCCCTCAGGCTATCCTATTCTAAGGAAAGATTGTGTGAGCCCTCCATTCACCAGAGGACCTTCTGGCCCTTATCTGAACGGAAACAGAATGAGATCTTCAGGCATAGCGGTCACCACAGCACCGGCACTTCCGAATATGACGTCATCTGCCGCCAGCCAATCGCGAAAGGCGGCGAGGGCTCTCACCGCACCCGCGGGCAGGGGTCGTTTGTTTTGACGAAAAAAGATGGTTTGGGTGTATTTGCACAGAAAATAAACATGTTTTTCGAATTCACCGTCGAGAAAACCATAATGAAATGCCCCCAACAATTTTTTTGGAACGCTCTTCACCAGCCCTTTAAAGCCAACTGCACTCAAATTTCACCCTGGCTAAATGCCTTCGAAATGTGTAGTAGGTACCATGAGAACTACTGCGACGCGACCGGTAGCTCTGTGCAATGCGTGGTTATTCAGTTTCAGGCACTCAAAATAGCGCCCCTGAAGACGACAAAGCACCTGCCGGCGTGTCGCGGAAACAGCCATTTAGCGGAAGTGACATGCCAGCCGTCCAGGCCGATCGGCCTGCCTCGCAGCGGGAGAAACCAGGAAACTCGTATTTCGCACCGCCGGTGCGCCTGGCTTTCATGGCTCCGAAGAGGCTTCGTTAACCGTATGGTGTTCTTTCTCTCGAGTATGGTCGCGACATCATGCCTACGCAGTGTGCTGCTGTCGGAACGTACGAACAGTGTCGTACTTGCGACAAGCGCTCGCTTTTCCGCGCGCCTTCCACACCCCCGCACGCGCGCGCTCACATTCTCTTCCTGGCTGGCCGAGCCGAGAGAGAGTTGCTTTATTAGAAGTAAAACAAAAGTTGACTCAGCCGATAACTGCCTCTCGGGTTGAGGGCACCTCAATCAAGACTGAGTCTAGGAGGTGGATAGAAAGGAAAGAGGGTGGACAGAAAAAGGTAGAAAAGGAGAATAAGATAACGGTTCACAAGCCGCGCAGCATGGACAGCACTGACGGCATCATAGACGGTCCGAGAGTCCCGTGTCTTTTAAAAAGTCTATCATGGCTCGGAACGCTTTTTCGCGATTTGATTTATGACAATCCGGGAACAACAGGCTTGATAAGGTGCACGAAGGCAGTCCCAGTTTCGCATACGACGCTCTCAGCGCTGATCGAGCCTTGCGGATGTTGTCGACACTCGCACAGTGCATGCGCGAGTGTCTCTATTGCAGGACAGTGTGGGCTGGCGGGTGAACTGGCGATGCCAAGCCTGTGACTTCTTTCGGCGCAGCGGTGACAGCCGATTCGCAGACGAAGAAGGAGAGCGCAGTCAGCTCGGGTCAGTCCCCTCGAAGGAAGCGCGTGCGGTGGCTTGCCGGATGCAAATCGGGAGTCAGGATGCATGGCTTAGAGGTCCCTTCGGATAAGGTACCGCGCGACGTCCAGGGGCCTGATTGCCTCACTCATCGAAGTGGATGGATGATGCGCTTCTTTTTCCAGACGATCAGCCTCCTCATTTCCCTTGATGCCTACGTGAGCAGGTAGCCATTGCAGATGAATGCTAAGGCCTCTGGTGGTGAGGCTGCGAAGTTTGCTTGCAAGACTTTGCACAGCGAGACAGCTGAGGCGGGCCCGGTCGAGCCTCAGGAGAACAGCCTTCGAATCTGAGAGGATGGCTACTTTCCGGTTGGTGAGGTTCTGCTCGCACTTTGATGATGTCCGCAGCCAAGTGAATGCCTGTGATTTCTGCTGTTGTGGAGCTGCTGGCCACTGGCAGGCGGCATTGCCTGGCTGAAGCGAAGGCAGGCGCGATGGATGCTGCAGCCGCCGCCCCTTGTCTGGAAACACGGACCCATCGGTGAATATCAGCACGTGCCCCTCAAGGTTCTCCAGGCAGACCGCTGCTTCATGCTTTAAAGGGACACTGAAGTGAATTTGTCAAGCTCCCGTTTTTGCTTTCACTGCGTAGAGTGGCTCATATTAGCACACTTTTCATCGTTTATCCGGTTGACAAATCGGTAATTATTTTACAAAGCGCGAAAGAAGAAAAAAATCACGCCATATCCACGGAATGAATGATGATAAGTGGGGCGAAGCTCGAGAGGGGGAGATCATCGGTAACCGTAACTCTCCCGTGAAAGTTCGCCCATTACATCATTAAGAAAGACGTAAGACTGTGTGCGTACATTGTAGAAATCAACTTTTATTTTCGGAGTCAATGCTCCCAGGCCAAGACCTGGTGAAAGACCCCGCGCCATCGAGGACTACCCCGCACCTCCACCACAATTTGTCACGTAGGATGGGACACAACGGTAAAGAAAGAACTTTTATTTAGGGCGAACTTGTGCCCGAAAAACACTAGAGGAAACGAGCAAAGGTCCTTGCGTCTCGTTCGATCTCCGAGAACGACTGCCTGCGTTCGTGGCGTGATCTCTTGCGTGATCTCCCCCTCGCAGTGCACGTGCGCTCGCGCCTCCGTTGGCGAACACAGAAAAGCTCGCGCTCCCGGTGCCGAGTTTGCGCTGCCGGTTGCAGCCGGTTCTTGCGCGTGCAACGCGGCCCACTTTGCGACATCTCCGAAACCATGCGGCGGTCACGTACCACGAGACACAAGGGATGGACAGACCCATGGCTTTAGGAGCTTCGCCCCTAAAACTACCATGCGCGGTTTGCGGCGGCCGCACCAACTACGCTGTGACGTTGGGAGGAGGGGGCACCGTGATTGGACGATGCCCAAGGTTAGCAATCAAACAAGTTTCGGTTTTAGTTTTGCTTCTGTAAAACAACATGTTTGACATCCGATGGCGTTGTTGGATGGGCATTCTCAATATCCCAGTAATCGTAGTACCGCGCTTCTGCCAAGTTGTCGGCTGTAAAATGCATAAGATAAGCCTCCCAGGACGGCTTGGAATCGTAGCATTCACTAGCCGAGGCATACGCAGTGCATGAACGCCCTCCGCGTCCCCGCAGACGCACAAATGCATGCGCTTTCCCCCCATATTTGGAGCTTGCCTCACTCATTTCTGTATCGTAAAAAGCGTGTTCGCACCAGGCCAAGGGTCTGTTGATTCTGGCCTGAAGCAGTCGGTGCTTATGGCAACAGCACACCAACGAGAACTCGCTAGCGCGCCAGTGCCAGGCTGCGCGAGTTCTGCGGACTAGTCCAAGGAGCAGTGAACGTTGCGGCCCAAAAAAAGGTGAACTCAGTATGGAACACATCGGCGAAAAACGAAAAAGTTACCTCATAAAAAAAAAGCTTTTACCCGTGGGGATTCGAACTTGTGCCGGGCGAAACACTTTCGAGGATATATGTAGCGCACCAGACCACACGGCCGCGGGCGAGAGCGCGGCCGGCGAGGGAAATATGAGGTATATAATGTATGACCAGTTTACACTTTTATTTAGTTTTAGTATTTCAAGCAGCTTAGGTGACTATTTGTTGTATTGCGCTCGTGCAGTAAGCGTCCCCCGAGTTTCCACAATAGCTCACGTCTAGCAATTGCATTTCTTAGACGGAAAAGCGTTCGCAGATGCGCAGTCGTGCTGCTGACCGCTGTGCTTGTTCGCCCAGCGCAAAATAGTGCTTCCCGCAACCACGTTTACGCTGTACGGTAAAAATATCAGTTGATTTTATTTCCTTGGTACCTATGTTGACTTCGCTGACTCTTCTCCCGCCAAGAGACCTTTTATTTTCCTACTGGCGTACCACTCAGCGAAGCGTCGCATGTGCGCTTGTGCAGCGCTTGTGTGAACCGAGCTTGACTTGGAGCTAGATACAGAGTACCAACTAACGAAGTAAAGGAAGGCACATTCTTCCATTCACAAACGTGTTGTGGCTTAGTTTCAACTGATCGAGCGAATTGCCATGACCCGTCGGCGGCTGGCGGACTAAACGTTGGGCCGACTGACTCGATCGCGGAAGGTCGGCGAGCCGTGCAGTAGCGCAGCTAATTGCCAGCTCCTCTTCTGCTGACGTCACAAGAAAACGCCAAAGAAAATGGGCGAGAGTGCAGAGAGAAAGACAAAAGACAAGACAAAGACAAAGAAAGAGAAAGACAAAGAGAAAGACAGAGAGAAAGACAAAGACAAATCCGATACCGTGCTCTTGGGTTGGGATGGAATATCATAGCTTCTGATTTGGTAGTAGAAAGCCGCAGTCCGATTGCCGTGATATAATCCGAAATCGCATCCAGCGCTCTTTGCAGAGATTTCCTGATTTGGCTGCTCTGACGCTTCGGTCCCCGGGTCCACAGTGAAACATCGTCAGCATAAACGGAAATGCATACGCTGTGTTCTAGGTCTGTTGGAATGCTGTCAGGTAGGCCCGACAGCGGCCGTTCCTCACAGCTCGCGCCGTCAGGCCAGGTAGTCTGGCCGCTCGCGCCGACGACTGATACGTCACTTCTGCCTGCCCGCAATGGCCGCGTTTTGCCCAGTTTTGTTTTCAAATTCGACGATTTTTGCTGGTCGGTTGCGGCGTAATTACGCACATTTTAGGTGTTATACTTCGCACATCGTGGTGTTTTTAGTCATACTATGCAGGAACAGTGATTTCGCGCGGTCAAAATTTTGAGTGCAGTTGGCCTTTAAGCGCCCGCTCGCGATGAATCGCGGCGCCGTCGTGCCTCGATGTAACCCTGCGAACAAAGAGGGCGCCGAAGGTAGTCAGATGGGGGAGCAGCAGCGGGGAAAAAAATTGACGAAAGAGTGAGGGCGAGGGCAGTATGCCATAGCCTCGCGAGACATGTGTAAGGAAACTTACCCTGGCGCCTAGATGCAGCTGCGAAAGGAGACGCAAAAACATGCATGCATGACAGCAAGCGTCTTTTATATCCACAAAAAGCACAGAAGCATAGCACGTGCTGCGTCCTACACGTACATCAGTCCTTCGTCGTCTTCTACTTTGAGCGGCTCATCCGAACCACGAGACATTAGCTCTGGAGGTTCAAACACGATTTATCACAACATGCTGGGTGGCGACGGCGCACTCCGAGATAACGCCAGAGCATAGCGCACCGTCGTGCGTGGGCTGATCACGCAATAACTTCCGAGGCGCAGTAGCTATTTACCGTAACGGAGATATTTGCAGTTTGCGCTGTGATATAATTAGGCATTAGGGAGTATCGTAATGGTGAGACAATGTTTTAGTCAGCTCTTGTGTTCGGATAATCTCATATTTACACACAAACTGTTTTGGCCAATGGTTTCAACGCGTTCATCAATTGTTATTCTGATTGAGGTGGTCATTCTGGTCGCAGTGTGCAATTTCGGCTATGTTTGTAAGCTAGGTATGGGGGAACTACACGAGGGCATGTAGATTTGATCTTATTAGTTACGTCTTCTGTTTTTAAAAAAGTTCGTTTTTAATAAAATTAGGTGAGAATTCAGCTTCGCCCTCTCTCTTCCTCCTTTTCTCAGGCTCCTCAACATGTAAAACTCATACGAACTTGTTCAAATTTCGCTTCTTTTGCATCAGCTTTCAGAATTTACTGTTCAGACTTTCCAGGTGTATCCCAAAAGGGCTAATGTAATTAAAGCTGGCATTAGTGGATTAAGCTCTGTGCTTACCATGCAAAGAAAAATAGCTATCGGTAGTTGTCTTTCATGACAGACAAGGCAGTGGACTTGCCTTATTTCAGCATTCCCCTTGTCTCCTCGTCCCCGAACATATTTTTGGGGGAGATCTACGCCTACCTTTGCCGCTTTTTGATGCCAATGAGCAGACGCCCTCTTTCGCGCCAGAACCCCGTTTCGCGCCAGAACCCAGAACCCGTTTAATGCGTCAGAGGAAGAAGGTGGAACAGCAGTGGTATTCCAGCATTTCCAGGGTGGAGCCTACAAACGTGCCAAAAGCGCGCGGTATCGGCAAGTGAAAGGCCTCTCTCCGTTTGCAAGAGTTTAGCCAGATGTGAACAAGATGCATATTTCATCAAAAAAATACTATATACAAAATACAAATTTACTCTAATTGGCGATACCAGGCTTCGTTAACATAGGTTGGGTAACATTCTAGATTCGATAGACGATTTTTCGCAGTAAAAATATATCGCTAATGAAAAAACGTTCAAATTTTGCGCCGCAGTGACGCAATATGGCAGAAGTGACCTATTGTTGGCCATGACTAAAAGCAATTTAGCAGTGTTTTGGCTGCACGCTCAGACACCAGTGATATAATTATTCCTTGGCATGCGCAAGTTCAGCTTCCGCCATTTGCACAAACAAGACAATGGGACATCACAGAAAAAACGCCTAAAACGGCCTGGGAAGCCGACACCGGTTCATCTGTTTCCCAGAACATGTCGATTAGTTCTTTGAAGTTTGCTATTAAATGGGTATCAATACTAAACGAGAAAAAACAGTCCTTTTTTAAACTTCTTTTGCCTTCACGGCCCCATTAGGAATAAAAGCTGCAGCTTTACACAAAACAATAAAACCGACTGTATTTGTTTTTGCAGTATCCATTTCAACTTTCGTTTCTTTTTGCACCTAGTTGAAACACAATCTTACCATCGTGAGTGGACACTTGGGCATGCGCGTATCAGAAAACGACTTCGGGAAGAAAATATGTAGCTGTAGTTATGTCGAATAAATAATGATGTTCGGAGAGTTGGTTCATGATTCTTCTAAAACTAAGAGCAATAGGCGCAGGTAACATGAAGCGGAGACATGACTAGCGCGCACTCCCAAAATGTTTTATTCTTCAGGAAACATTACGCAGCATATAACGCGCGTCATTAGCATATATCTTCGTTTTTATCTCTGAATTTTTAGATCTTAAGGCAAAGGGAAGTTTGCGTTGTTCCGCCGCCTCGGCGGCCATGATCGGCTTTTTCAATGAATTTCGGAGACATACAATGTAAGCTCACTATAAATGCTCCGGTGTTGAGTGAGGCAGTACGAATGACTGTAAACTAAGGAAGTCAAGCGGCAGGTACCCAGCCTGGATGCGAAGGTTTTGTTTCAACATGATAAAAAGGCAGAGGCTCGTACAACCACACGGGTATCAGTGAACCATCATTTGCTTTTCATAAACGTTCATTTATTAACGTGTTCTACCTGGTAGTCCATGGTTTGAGTGTAGGCTAAGCATGCGTTATGATCGTTTAACGGCCTTAGAAGTTTTTCCGAATTGCGTTAATACCGTCTTTAAGAAGCAGATTTTGTCATAAAAAAAGGATGCCCTTGTAACGACTTTTTTATTCTGCAAGACAGCATCCAGTATTACGTAGGCAGCAGGATCACATTTTCCAGCTAAGCTGCCCATACTATCGCAGGAGGCTAATATGGCTCATGAAGTATGATTTGTTCAACGTCTATGTAGCGCTTCTGGATGCGTTTGTGCAGCCATAGCCCGCAAAATTATGTAAATTAAATAAATCTCGCTCTGGTGCTAAATTTTCAATAGGGAGGGGAGACAATCGTTTTTAATGGAGTGCGTCTCCTGTACCTTGGACGAAAGCCACCACTTTATACTGTGAGGTAACCGCAAGCAATCTTAAAATAAAGTGGATATAATATTTCTAAACTTTCCCAAAGCTTTCTGAACTGTGAAAGTTGCGGCCTAGTAGTGTCTCAACTTGACATCAGCGGATACATACAGGATTTTCCCTTGATTTCTACCCATCATTCAAAATTTATTAAAACAATACGAATCATTATCATCAGCGGCAACAGCCCACTTAGGCCCACTGCAGGGCACTGGGCCAACAGTAGCCAACAGCGGCAAACAGTGCACTCAACCGGGGCAGGACTAGGAGCGGTTGAAGTCAATCGGAGAAAAAGGAATGACTGCATTTTATGGTTTTAGGTAGGGATATATTACTAAATTCCGCTTTTCATCTGCCGTATACGGAAGAGTAGGTTGCCACACAGCTCACTGCCATAGTTCGCAGGATTCGTTTTGCGGCACACCTAAGGCTGGTAGATCTAAAAATTCCTCTTCCGAAGGTTAGTCTAGGGCACTATCACAAGAAACGTAACAATCAGTTGTCTGGCCCTTTAACGAATAAATGGTTAGTTTCGCTAGCGTTTAGTGATCGCGTACGCAAACGACCCTAATGTTTCTCTCGGCTATGAGCTGATGGTTTGTTAAAACGTAAACGAGGTGCATTTCAACCGCTTTGTATTTACGTGGTCGAGTTTGGATATACATAGAGCTATTAAGACGTTACAAAAATCATAAACTGCCATCAGCACTCAGTCGAATTACAAAAAAAATAGACCCAAAACAATGAAGCCACGCTTCTGTAAAACCTCTGTATATTTTCATCTTATGTAAGGCAAAGCGTAATATAGACCTGACAATAAAGCCAAAAATATCCAGACGAGAAAAATGGACCAGGGTTCGTTCTTTGCGGACACAATGCGCCCCAATAAGTATATAAATCCCGCGGTAAGAAGCGCGAGAGAATGTACTAAGAAAAAGAAAGCGACGGCCATCATTGAGGTTGATATAAGTGGCAAAGAAGAATTCTCAACTGTGAACGCTTACCTGTTTTGTTTCTAGTCAGTAGCCTCGTATTTCACGGATGTACTGCTGGGAGAGAAATATAGGAGGTAGGCCTAATGCTCTATATTTGCGTTGCATTAAAAAAAACACAAGTATAGGCGATCGAGGAAGTCGTTAGGGCATAGATGGTCCCATTGCACAGCGGATCGTAGTTCCGGGGGCTCATTTTCTCCATCTTCGTTGTACAGACATCAGGTTTCCAAAGATTAGCCTCCCCGAGTGGCTTAAACGCAGTGCAGAGAGTGAACTGCTCCTTGCAGAGCTTGTCGGCGCGATGACTGGCTTGTTATCGTTCTTCGTCACTGCAGATCTCCCTTCCTCGTGGCCAAATGATGAGTTGGGCATTGGGCGAACAAGGAGGAGTGCTAGAAGCGGAAGAGGCAGTAGGTATATATGTCCACGAGTGATTGTGTGTCTCAGTAACGTGAGTCCCCATCTGTGGTGAGTGTAAGTATAAATCTTGTGTGGTCGGTTTGGCAGATGCTGGTTCAGCAGCTACCTAAATACATGTAATATATTGTGGTTACGTTTCTGAGCAATGAAAAAAATGCATCAGCAAATACTGACCTTACGGTTGGAAATGGTCAAAAATTTCCAAATAAAAATGCTAAAAACCAACTCGTTCAAAAACTCCAGCGGAGACGATGAGAATGCAATACATTGAAGGAATAACTGTTCAGAAATGTCATATCATGCTTTCTGCATATAGTGATATATTTCTTATCTCTTTTATCTTTTGTCTTAAGCGCGGTTGTGTCCACTGCAGAACAAAAGCCTCTCCCAAAGTCACCACCCAAGCCTCCAACACTATCGGCATCCAGTGCCTGGAGGCCGATGGAGTGATTGTGCGTTCATTGGGAGCATTTTTAGCAAGTGTACTCAACGAGGGTTGGCAAATCCTTGTGTGGTGAGGAAATGCTGTTTGTGTCCCAAGGAGCCTCAACTAATATTGTTGAACCTATCTAGTAGAGCCTCCAGTGGTATCCGGGGATGTTCTTCACCGAACCAGGCAGCATTTCTGACCTCGTACAACGCTCTGGAAGCGTAGCATGCACTTCCTATAGGCAAAGTGCCTCAGCATAGCGCGTCTATGCAGTTGCGTTTTCGACATCCCTCTTCTAGACACTCTTCGAAGCACTGGAAACCTTACCGGCGAATATCGATTTTTCAAAAGCTACCCCACTTTTGCCCTCTTTGTGACGCAAATATTCCAGCAAGCCAGTATTTCAGTAGCTCATCATTACGACACGCCGGCGACTAATGCACCTATTAGAGGCATTTTCACAACCACATATGACTATATGTATAGGAACTAGATAGTTATATATGGTAGTGAAACTTGAGTAGCATATCATCAGGCACAAGCGGAGATTCACAAAAAGCAACAACTTAGAACCTTCGCCTCCTATAGCTGGTCGCGAGTATTTGAAAACGGTGAGGCAGTGCACATTCATTCCATTGCTCCCCGGCTATCCCTAGGCCATATTACGAATATTGCGGGAACATTCTCAGAGAACTGCGAAAAAGGTTTAAAGCCCTGCCGTAAGAAACAAATAATTGTAAAGAACGGTTAGATTACACGAGACCAGAGTTCCCAAAAGACACCTAAATAAAGCCCATTCTTTTGATTGAAAATTATGGTAAATAGTTTTTGCAGTATAAACAAGTTGACGTAATGTAGGTATTGCGGTTTCAAAATCCGCAGGCCGATGAGGCTTGGATCATCGGCGGAAGTTACTAAGGTTCTTTCAATTTCCAGTCCATTTGTCGCACATCTTAGCCGTCATAGAAGAAATAAAAAATGTATTTAACAAATTCGTATTTTACGGCTATGCCGCACTTATGTGGTCTTATCATGATTAAATGTATGCTCTGTGATTTCAAAACAAAAATATGTGCGTCTATCTCCCGTAATAAGTGTGAAGCGTTGCTTTTTCGAGACTCTACATGAAGAACTGCTAGCCATAAAGCGGTTGTAGGTGTATACAGGCGGCTATCTGTAACTTCCCGCGCGGGTTTGCAAAAATAAGCATACACAAAAACACATATCAATTTCATGAACAAAAACTGGCAGATTGCAGCACCTATTTGCGTTATAAGGTTAACTGAATAAAAATGCATTTGAATTACTTAAGCTTTGAATATTTAGTGGATACTGGGAAAAACTTCCAAAAGATACAGAATGCCATTCAGCGCCATTTATCCATGGGAACGTGGGTGGAGAAAGAGCGATTTGTGCGTCATTGGTTGGACGCAAAGTTGCCTCTCAAACTACGCTGTTGCGCCAGGGAAGCGTTCAGGGGGATTCTGGTAACACCAACGTCTTGCGTTTCACGCCTACCCGTATGCAGGAGCCCAAGAAATATCGCGCTTACGCTTGGCGCCCTTGGCTCGATGATCTTCCGGGGCCTCCATGCGCGAGGTTCGCACCCGTTGCCTCTTTTTTTTTTGGTGAGTGGGCTTCAGTGGGAATACTCAACGTGGAGAATCCACCTCAGAAACAACAAGCGTAGGCTTATCTCCCTAAGGTTGGCTTCACTTCTAAACACAAATAAATTATTTGGAATAATTTTTCGGTGTTGTAAAATATCCCATGTTCTACACAAATATAAAAATTATAGAAATGTTCCAGGTGGTCGTGTAGCTGCGAATCCCTCCCGGATGAACAGCAAATGGCCCACTTAGAACGCCGACGTAGGCCATTATGACTTGTTCCGCTTAGATGGCTTTGAGAGCGACATGTTCGACGGTGTAATTCACATCTAAGCACCCGCTCACGACCGGTTGCCGGTTTATTCGTGCGCGCGTTAGAAGTGGAGGAAGGGGGGCACGCGTAGATAAAGGTTTGATGCCCTTACTCATGAAGTGTGCGTTGTTTTCACGTGAGGAATAAACGTAACCGTCAAACAGCCGAATGCGACCGGTCCGTCGTCCCCACTGGTAGAGTGGAATGGGTTGGCATGTTACACAAACAGTGAGATTCCTACGACGCGGGAGGGAAACAAACAGCTCTACGCTCGTCCGCTAGGATAAAGCTCGGGTCTTTCCAAATTTCATTCAGGTAATTTGCTAGGACGTATGCTCAGCCATAAGTTACAAACAAACGTGTTTCGTTTCGTGTATTCCGGGCAGGGCATGCAGCTTCGCGGGTGATCCGTTTTCACAGAGTGAAACGGCTCTCAGTTTTGTTCTCCTCTTAGGCCCCTTTCGATCATATTTTTAGAGCTTCTTACGCCATGCCCGGCGGCGTTGGCCTGTTGTACTTGCTAGGTCTCGTGCTTTGCACTGGGCAACACACATGGGCGATCCTTCGCCATTCATAGGTTTCTTTTTTTCAATTTTTCTACTTGAGCGAGCCGCAACGTATCTACGTGGAGCACCGGGTCCGGCATTTGGCTCTCGTAAGGGTTGCTAACTGCAAGCTACGCCCTTGAGCCGTTCTATGTACACCACAGACAAGATGCACTGGGCATTCGATGCAAGACTATGGCTATTAGCTTCAGCGGCTTACGGGACACTTCCCAGGCCACATCACTAACGCAGGTCATGAGGCAACTGAAGGACGAGCCGCTTTCTTTCCTATTTTTGAGAAATTAACTTTCTAAGAAAAAGAAGTTGTGCTATTTATTGCACGCAATTGTTGTTGTTGGTGCCTCTCAGACCAAAACTCTAAACTCTCGGTGTTTTCTATCTTTTATTTTAGCAGCGTTTTCCACCACGCGCATGTATGCGAGAGTATGTTGATTTCTTGATCTCTTGTTCGGTTGTCAGTTCGCTTTTCATTTCGCTTTTTTGAAGCCGCTTTGAGCGGTTTGAATTGCAAAGAACATTCAACGTAAATTTAACCGAGCACAGCTTATATCGTTTTTTATAAGCTCAATTTTCCGGACGTCTACCGAATATTTTATTCATTGCTAATACAAAACTATTTTATTAATTTGGCCACCAGGGTAAATTTATCCGGTAGCGAAGCTTCCATAGAAGCCCATACGTTAGGAAAATGTGGGCTATTAAGCTGCTCATGGCGCTTAGCGCCATCCGTGTGAGGAGGGAATACTTCCGGCGGAACAAAAAAAAAACCGCACGTGACGCAAGATACGGTCAAGAAATGATGTCATCTAGGGGGCACTAGCGCGAAAATTTGACTCCAAATTAGCTTTAGGAGGCCTGTGATGGCTGAGGACTCATGTCATTGCCATCCGACGAAAGTTTCCGAGCCCTTTGCGAGTGACTAGAGAAATGTGCTTAAGCATACTGTCGTATGATTGGCCTCGGTATTGCTAAAAACATTTTCCCTTTTCTCTGAAACTTCTCGTTATTCATGTCTTCCGGTGCTGTATAAAAGGAAGCAGTTTATCTCGATTGCAGTGAGTGGCACACCACAAACCGGGCAAGTAACCCCCACCCCCAGAAATTTGTTCCTGCATGGGCTACAGAACACAGAATGACACACACTGAACCACACTTGTCTGCCGCCCGGCCCCTACTTAATATCAAAAACGTGCCCCCTCCCCCTGATACAAATTCCTGCCTACGCCACTGCTTGGTTGTGTATTTGAGTCGCACATACGGAGGTTCCGTGCGTGCCTTAACTATAGATCACGGGTATATAACGCGTGCGCGGTTTGTGTGCTTGAGTTCTAAGACCCGATATAACGTATAGTCATTGCATAATCATGAAATTTCCATTTTATTCCCGGATAAACATATAACAACGTTATTACGTGGTACAAAATCAGCACGCACAGAAATAAGTACGAGGTGTTCTTGGAGGCTATATGCATATGATTTTCTTTACGCGCCGGAAAAACCAGATAATAGAAAATACGGTATCACCTGCATGTTGACGCAGAAACCGTGCCCCAGAAATGCCGATACACGAAAGTGCAGCGAGCACACCACTCTGAACCGCAGCTGTCCCGGCGTCTTATAAAGTAGAGATAGGTCTACCCCCAGGATTCACGCCTGCAATTTCATGGGTGCATTAGATAAGTAAAAAGACAAAAACGGCATCAATGAAAAAGAACGCGACGGCAGTAAGTAAAAACTCAAAGCAGGAAAGATGTAGCAGAGCACAGCAGAGAGCAGCGCAACACAGTACTGTGATGGAACGATTGCTTGCGCATGCCAGCGCGGGAAGCAACGATCACTACAAGCGGTGTAAAGCAATATGGAGAAGGCACTGAGATAGACAATTAACGCGAAGCGTTTGGATCCGACTTTCGCACAATACTGGCTATTGTAATACGCTAAGAAGTCCTAGAGTATTTGACACCACTTGCTCCGAGCCAAACCTGAGGTCAAATAAAGCGATAACCGTGACATAACATAAAGCTAAGGCCCATTTTTTTTTTCTAAGCACCACGACGTCCCCTTACACAACCTGCCGTGCACGTATTAACAGTACTAGTTTTGCTTTACAAAAGGGGAAATGAGAGGAAAACGGTGCAGGGAAACGTCACGCGTAGGGGACTGGCTGTGGCAACCATGTACAGCACATCAGGTCCGTGGGTACCGAGGAAACCGCTCGGCGCCAACGGTTGGTAGCATTGCCCCGTAAGACGCCATGCCCATGGGCCACAGTAGTAAACATGTTCACCCGCGATATTACGCACCTTGCAGCTCCACGCACCGAAAAAGCTAAGCTCGCAGCAAATTAATAAGGAAAAACGAATGCAAATCCGCAAACTAAAACACCTGAGGGGCGTTTCGTAACAGACGAACTTTACGTGCGCCTTTCCGAACCCTACTGGACGGCATCACAGAGCAATGCCATGTGCAATTCTTCAGAGGGTGCTAAAAAAAGGTTTCTGACAATGAATAACATTTTAATATATTATTTGCCCACTGTGCCTAAATAGATATGATTCCGAAATAAATATCTTTAGTACATTATAAATTTTCTCTTATTCTAGAATAGAACTTAGTTTGTTGTTATTAGTGTTTGTTTTCTCAATACCTCGTCGCGCTTCAATCGCCACTCCCATAAATCCCCGTGTTGATGTCGCTTGCAATAGGTTCTGAACAGCTTTTCGCCCGAAGCTTCGCATCCAGTTGCCACCTTGTAGCCACCTCATGTAGTTTTTCGGAAAGTTACCAGTTAAGTTTCACAATAGTATGATTTCCGGAAGTACTGCGATATGCTCGCATTGTGGCATTTTGTGATGATCCAGTCGCAACATAGACAGTGATTGTCACATAATTTGCATCTCCGATCGTATACCCGCTGTTAGCAAGCAGTCTGTGCAGGACTTTACGACTTTACAAGCGGCCTTTAGCATAGTGAGTAGTTGCGCAAAGTACCATATTTCACAATTCTACCATGCACCCTTTTTTTCGCTAAAAAGAACGTTAAAATTTCCGCGCCTTACACTCTGGCTCAAAACCGAAGCCTGCTTCTAATGGTTCCCACTTTAGTTTTAAAGGCAGCAGGAGCTGGATAAGCAAACTTACGAATCACAAGAAATTTTTGCTGCCACAGTTGCGTGCGTAAAAATGGTGGTTGATCCCTCTTTCATAGGAATCGGTACAACACGAAAAATCAAAATGTTCCTTTACAGGAGCAGCTGAATGTTAATTGTGCATCGATGTGAACTTGCCCATCGCTATTTATATTTCATCGGTTTGGCACCGTTAGATGCATCAACATTAGACACTGGATTACACGCGCTGGTGCATTACATAAATGCGACTGAAACCACGGGCGCTCGAAAAACGTGCGAGCGAAACCGAACTGTTTGTCAGCGAATTGTTTGGTGAAGTCACGGTTCGCTGCAGCGAAAAGAGCTTAATTTGCGGGTCGGCTGCCGTCTTGTGTATGTGCTTGGAGAGAGAAAGAGAAAGAGAGAGAGAGAGAGAGAGAGAGAGAGAGGAGGAGGAGGAGGAGGAGGAGGAGGAGAGAGGGGGAGAAGGAGAGAGGCAGGGAGGGAACAAATTTTATTTAGCTTATTTATACGTAGGAGTGGCTTCTCAGTCCAGAAGTCCAAACGCCGTCTTCGCACGCTCCTCCCTCTCCGTAGGCATGGCCTAGTCGGCGAGGTGTGCGCTCGACACCGCAGTCTCTCACTGCTCGATGTTTGGGCTAGAGAATGGGGGTGGCAAGTCTTGGAGACCGATGTCCTTCTAACGGGTAGCTTCGGCAAAGGTGTAACATTTTCGGTCGTGCTGCGTGGCGTGAACGGCAGACGGTTGCATTGCGAAGAGCTCAGCTTGTGGAACGAGAGAGGCAGAGTTCGCTGCCCGCAGCAGTAGCGCCAACTATCGGTGCTCATTAAGGTCACAACGCACTACTTCGCTTCACCCCCCCCCCACCCCCCTTGAGGACAGCACCTTCTGAATAGTGAATCTTATAGGACAAGATATCACGAGCGTTCGCAGAGCTATACAGGCTTGAGTCACAGCCCAGTCGGCAGAGCGTCTGATACCTCCCGCTGCGGCCATAGTTGTAGTGGGCTCAAAACCTAGCGCTGCCGCGTCAGTGGAACTTTTAAAGACGATAGTCTTTCTTGGGCGACTTAAACCCACAATTTTTGGTCTGTCTGTTTGTCCGTGTGTCTTTGACTCAATTCAGCCACCCGGTCAAAGGGAAAAAAAGTCTGTGCAATAGTTTTATATACTCACAGCGAAATCTAAACGTCGAAGTCCAGTTTATAAGTTCATACTTGTCAACGTTATTGAGCAAGAACAAGACATTGCGGAATATAAGACAGAAAATTATACACAAGACATACCAACAGTGCTTCTTTATAAAAAAATTTATACACGCTTGATTTTTGCGAAATCAAATACTACATCTACTACAGAAAAAAATATTTACACTGTCGCCTGCTGTCGCCCGCCCCACTATAGCGTTTGGTGGAATTTTAGGAATTCAAGCGGCAACAGTTACGAAAGGTTCCACTAAATAGGCTCCACGTCCTGCTTGGAACGCACGTTGACTAGTGTAACGTGGTTCTTTACAACGTTGAAGTAGGGCGCCTCGATTCACGCGCGTCTCTGCCGTGGGGAAGCGCTGGCATCGAGGCACCCGGCCTGGTACAGTGAAATGTGGTAAATTTACATTGACCTGAGCAAACCTTTAGCGTGTTTACCTTGGGAGGAGCGCGACGCAAGAGGAACAACATGAGAGGTGAGCGGAAAAGCGAAGGGAGGCATTTACGTGACAAATGTCGACAAAGACTACCGTATTTTCTGGACATTTGCGACTAAAGGAGAAGATACGCGCCCAATTGTTTCTGGTGATGTCATTTCCGGGACGGATATGACCTTGGTAAGATCTTGTTGTACCCCGTAATTAAACACTTTTGTGTTAACATGCCCTCTGCTAGGTACATCGTGTTATGTCTTTTATATCTGCGCAGTATAATATTGCGTTGTGCTGCTGAGCATAAGGTTGCGGGTTCGATTCCCGGCTGTGGCGGCCGCTTTTCTGATGGAGGCGAAAAGCAAAAACGACCGTGTTCACGAGATTTCGGCGCACGATTAAGATCCCCAGGGGGTCAAAATTAATCCGGAGCCCTCCACTACGGCGCACCTGATCGCCTGCGTTGTGTCGGCTCGTTAAATCTTACAATAATCCATGTGCGGTATAAAAAGTGTCACATTATTTTTTGAAGTTTTCAAAAGTAGGCTTGCTTGCGCGTTGAAATCGGGGGAGTGTTAGAATCCTGCTAATACGATACCAGAAACGCTCCATTGTCGCACACAAAGAGCGAAAAAATTTTGTGACGTTTTATGAAATTTGGATGCTTGACAAAGGCTAATTTCATTGTTTTCGAACATAGAATACATTCTTACGCGCAGGTAACAGACGAAAAAAGGCAGCGGGCGTTAAAATACACCAAATATTGTTTTGTTTTCTGGCTGTTAGCTTCGTCTTTGCAGACGAAATTTGTAGAAGAATTTAAGCACTCCATGCGTAATGTTCCGATGATCTGTTTGTATATGGGCATGGTGTTGCACCGAAGAAAACATTTCTTCTGTGAAACATACTTTCTACAGCCGGATGAAGAATAGTTATTTATAATAGGGAAGCCCTTTCAGAAATACATGCACACGGTGCATCATTTGAAACCCCCATTCATCAGTAGCGTTCAGCGTGCAGACATTACTATATCTGTATAGTTCCTGGTATTTATAGTATGCGGGCTTGGAGTACAAGTTCTTTCCAGAAGGCAGGTGAGCAAGCCTGCCATGTCATATGATCAAAGTACTCGGTGATTGCAAATTGCCAATTAGATTGAGGTCCCCGGAGCATTCATTAGAAATTAGGCGTTGCTCTGGAGGGTATTCTGTCTGGTTTACTTTACAGACATCGTACAAGATTACGTCAATGTATACAGGGTACGGGGGCTATCGGTATACTATGTCGCTGTGCATGGCTACAGATTTCTTTTTGAGAGTATGCCTCATCTTGTTCATATATCAAACTAATTTTGCGTCATTTGTGTAGCACTTCCCGATGCCCAAAATCTACTCAGTGCCCGTCCGCAAAAATACCTTATCCACCGAATGTGGACTTAGGGGCTACTTACGTGCGTTACATTTTGCGCAGTGCGTGCTATACACGTTGTTATGATGGCCCACCCCGGGATCGCATGGTTCTAGCGCTAGTAAACCTAGAAAATTTCCGGTAGTTAGAATGTATTTTCTGAATGCAAGTTATATTGCGCTAGAACGAAGTTAACAGGGCAAGTCATTCTGTATGATGCAAATAAGTTTCTCCGTGAGTTTGTTGTTCTCGTCCGCTTGGTTAGTGAAGATACCATTTTTCGAGATTTGAGAAACGTATTCGCGTAGCAGATAGGCTGCAATGCAGTGTTATTTACAATAAGAATAATGAACGAAAATAGCTCGGTTATTCTCAAATGTGCGAATCTCACTGCGGTTCAGGTGGTTTTTGGAAAGCAACTAGCGTAATTAGTTACAATGGCTTCTACGCGTTTGTGAGAAATGCGGCTATGGTGCGGCAAACCTCTCTTTTTTATAACGTACATTACACTCAATCGCGGGAACAAAGAAAATCACTTCCTGTTTTTAAAATACCATAAAAGTTACCAAACTGTTTTTCTTGTTCAGGGTGATTAAACGACACTGAAGCAATGGCGTTAACATTGTCAAAAGCTTCGGGGCAGACGAGATCCTTAGTATTTGGACAAAGATGCCGATAAGACGTGTTTTCAAAAGAACATTCCCACACGAAGACTAAGCTCACGTCATTACGTACTTCCCTAAGGCAGAGGCCACACAAAAGATGTCGCCACGCAGCACAAAATGACTTGCCGAGCGTAGAATGGGGCCTAGTGTAAACGAAATCCCGGCATATTGAATCATGCGTAACAAAGAGTGTGATGAAGGCTTTTACAGAAAAGGTAATTCCTTGAGCAGAGCGGGGAAGAAAACGAAAGGTCATAAAAACGTGATGCTACTCAGGACAAAAGAACACAATGGGCGTTCTTGCCAAGATTACACAGGTTAACTTACTGAAGTGATAACAAGGGGATAGTTTTTGTCTTTTGGAGTTTACAAACCTGTGTTGAATTAAAATGTCACTGGAAGAGACGAACGAAAGAAGGGGCGACAGAGCGCCGCCTTGTTTTCTGTCCACTTTCGTCCGTCTCTTTGACCGCTGCTGATGAGGAACCAAAAACATACTGTACCATCTGTCAGTTCTTAAAATTTAATCGCGCGGGAAATCTCCATAACGAAAATTGCATAGCTCACTTACTGCGCACTTCGGAGTTGCCAACGTTTATCGTTCTGGCTAGTGCAACATTCGGCCTTACTCTGTGGCTTAGCTCGGCTGTGGTGTAGCCGAGTCAGTTTGCTTCAGCACTACTAACGAGCGGTCGGCTTTGATTCAAATCTGGCCATTCTAGACAGGCACACACTAATTAGGGCATATATCCCATAATATTAGTATATGTAACACCCTAAGCCTAGACCGTACGCAATCACATTCCTGGTTGGCAGACCAATTTTGCAATGCGAGTTGAACAGGGTACAGGGCACAACCGTGTGACATACACATGTACGCTGACAGGCAATGAGCCTAACCGGCTCTAAAAATGACCTCACTTGATGTCTCACGTGACTGCTATTTGATGCCGTGCCATCCTACGCAGCACCCACACAAACAGGTGGTTTTACGCCATACAAACATGGGAGTCATCGTGACTGGGCCGCACCCCCTACCAAATACTTGGCGAGAATGCTAAGGAAGCTGCGCGCTAAAATATCGCACAACGTCTAGCCATTATTTCAGGCTGCACGACCGCTGTCGTTTTGGAGCGACCCTAAACTTCATTCACACTTCATGACAAATCCACAAATAAAGTTACATGTACACCCGGTCAATTTTTTACCAACATCACCGGAGCGTCGATCGTCCGGTCGATCAGCGCCGTGTGATGGAGCGATACGGCAAACTCGGCAAGCGTAGCCGCATGTGCACTAAGCAAAGGCTGCTGCTGCCGTCGTCTGCTAGGCTGTTTCAAGAGCAGACAGCTGCCCCCGATTTTTCTATCCGCTTATCACACTGCCTACCATACTCGAAATTTTTCTCAAGACCAGGCACGTGGCGCCAACCGAAAACAGAGTAGACAGCGTTACCAAACGAACCTTGCACTGAACGAACTTTTGGTTAGGCAACGGTGATTACTCTGTTTTGAGTTGGAGCCACGTGCCTTGTCTTGAAGAATAATTTCGAGCATGGAGGCAGTGTGAGAAGCGAATAAAAAAATCGGGGGTGGCTCTCTGCTCTTGGAACATCCTAGCAGACGACGGCAGCAGCGTCCTTTGCTTATTGCGCATGCGGCTACTCTCGCCGAGTTTGCCGTATCGCTCCATCACACGGCGCCGATCGATCGAACGCTCGACGCTCCCGTGATATTGGTAAAAATTGGCCGGGTGTACACAAAGCGTAGTTTTGCTTTTATTCTGCGTCGCTCAAACCTCACGCAGAAAAGCGGAGAGGAGAAAAATGCTAGGGCAAGAAGTGTGAGGGAAAGTGGCGAGAATACAAGGAGCCCCCGCAGCGGTAGTTAAGGCGTTGGACTGCTGAGCACGATGTCGCGGGTTCGATTCCTGGGTGCGGCGGCCGCTTTTCTCATAAAGGCGAAAAGGCATGTACGAGATTTCGGCGCATGTTAAGATCCCCAGGTGGTCAAAATTAATCCTGAGCCCTCCACTACAACGTGCCCCATCACCTGCCTTGCGTCGGTGCGTTAAACCCTACAATTATTCAACCAAATTTAGGATACAATGATCCACGAGTAGGCGTGGGGAGTACGAGCTCGAAGAAATAACGCTTGCCGTGGTGGGAATTGAATCTGGGTACCTCGCGCTAAAGTTAGTTAAAGCAGAGTTAAACCTATTGAAGACTAGCAGCTCCGCTTTTTCCTCGGTCTTGGCATCTCCATTGGTAGTGGCCGAATTTTTTTTGGCTGTTACTCCTGATTCAATACTGCCGCGAACCATGGATTGAGTGTGTTTACGTTGTTTGTGCCGAGCGGCTGTTCCAGGCTCTGTTATCTCTTATTTCCGTGTGCCAAGTGAAGCCCGTGTTCCATTCTTTATGTTTATGCCGGACGTGCTATCTCTTTAGATAGGGAGAGCGTTTAGAAATAACGTCAACTGCCTAGAATAATCTTCTTTGATCTACAGTGTCCTGGATGTGCGTCGACGTACAGCATAAGACTTGCGACGAAGTGCTCCCGTATGTCCGTTTGCGAACAACACGGCTATGCAGGAAACTACGCAGATGACGCCGTTCGAGCTTGTCTACAGAAGACGGCCAACTATGATGCTTGACGACATGCTCTCGCATGTAGAAGACGACGACCTCAACCCCGACGTTCAAAGATACCTTCAGCGTGCGGAGGAGGCCCGCCAGCTCGGTCGAGCTCGTACGATGGAGCTGGTGGGTGCCTGGCGCTACAACCTCCGACGCCTAAACGCTGAGTACCACCCAGGGGATCGTGTGTGAGGTTGGACTCCCTCCCACCCCCCCCCCCCCCCCCCCCCGGTGACGCGGACTCAGTGAGAAGCTTCTGCGACGGTATTTCGGACGCTACCAGATTCTACGACGTGTTGGCCAACGGGTGTAGCCCTGTTCGTCAAATGACGTTTCGTCATAGGCCGGTTCGTAATAGGCCGTTAGGTCACATAGGATCATTCGTCATCAGACGTTTTGTCACCTAGGAAAAATCGTCACAGGAACGGTAAAACAAAATTTGCGGTGTGTTTTCAGACGTAGGTGGTGATAAGGCATCACTCGTTATCGTTTGTAAATGTTGCGTAATGGTTGCTGAGTAAAAAAGTGTAATTATAACTAATTTGCACGCGTTGTTCTAATAAGTACGTGATTCTCGCAATGCTTTTTCAGCAATGGGGAGTTAAGAAGTTTTGTACCAATCTTTCCTTACTCGTGTGACCCATTTCTTTTGGATGGAGAAGTAAGGTAAGAAGGAGACAACGCGTTAAACCAAAAAAAAAAAAAAAGTTCACCCACCACCTGCAAAAAAGCAAAAGCGAAGGCTCAACCAACGTTACTAGATTATTTTCAGTTGTAAAACTGGGCGGCGCTGCCCGGAACCAGCACCGATCCTTCTCTCTGTGGCGCTGCAGTCGCAACCGGCTCGGTAGACGGGGCGCTCGCAGGCGGTTTCGCTTATGCTTCTCCCTTCGCGTTCCTAGTTCAGCGCTCGGCGCATACGTTTCTCGTGCGTGCCCGGGCGCGTGGGTGGGCGCACACATGTGGTAATTATTTACGTTCTCGGAAGCAAATAGCTACAATAAACAGCAGACACAATGACATTTTTTTCGCCCCTTGTGTGGTTCTTCCGGGTCCTTTTTTTGCCGAAGAGCAGTACTCGCAGTAGCCGGCGCATTCAGTGCCCCGGTCTCCGGCCGGCGTTTCTTGTTCGCGCGGTCGTTCTCCGTAGTGTTGAATGCACGATGCCGTTCGAGTGGCACGTTTAGTGATTTGCCAGCGACTGTATTCCATTGATGTGGGCCTCTGCATGTGAGGCTGAGGCAGACAATGCCGACCTGCTTCGTTCCCGGGTGTATACCAGCAGCAACAATTAAGAGCAACACGGACAGGCACTTCTTCTCGGCTCCCAAAGATGCGACGCTTCGCTCGCAATGGCATAAGGCCATCCCGTGTGCTGATAAGGAACTTTCGACAAAGTCCAAAGTGTGCACTGCCATTTTCACGTACAGTGAAATCTCGATATAACGAACTTCAGGGGGAGGCGGAAAATTGCTCGTTATTCTGAAACGTCGTTGTATCGAAAATCGCAAAATTTAAGACAACAAATAACATTTCAATGCCTAAAAGAACCTACCTGTAGAGCTGTGCATCCTTGAAGTCATTTTTCAGAAAAAAAAAATGCACAAGTGATCATGAAACAATGTACGTTTATTTAAAGTAGTTGGCAATTTTCTCCTGGTGCGTGCAGCGCAAGCTTCCTAGCACGAAGGACTCTAACTCTTCCACATTCCTGTGGACTGACTCCTTGGCCGAGCGGTTTTCTCCGGAAATGCGCCATTTTAGTACGCTGCCCAGACATCCGCAGTCATCACGTGCTGGTCGCAGTCTTGCTGCCGCGGCACCCTCAGCCGCATGGTCGTTCATGCCGTCCTCACTGCCTTCTTCATCCTGAACGCTCATGCTCTGAAGATTGTCGTCTGTGGTCAGCTCCGCTGATGTCCGTGAAGATCCAGCAAACAACCCGAGCAGCGGCGGAACGTAGAAAAACTCGAGGTGGGGCGCGAATAGCGCGGCGGCCGCGGCTTTCTGGACTGAAGAGGCCACCCATGCTTCATTTTTTTCCCTTCTGCTCACCTTATTTTTTCTCTCTCTCGCATCGGCTCGCGCATTCCGCGGAGCAAGTTGCAAGACGTCCTCTTCTGTGCAGCGCTTTACCGTGTCGTCTGCTTACATATGGCTCCGGTTGCGCAATTGTTTAACGGAAATCTAAGAATCTCCGGCCTTGAAAATATGAGATCGTTGTACTGAGGCGTTGTTAACATGGCACGGAACTAAATAAAACGATCGTTATTTTGAAAAGTTCGCTATTCTGAAGTACGTAGTATAGTGAAATAATTTTACATTAAAACTATAGCAGTCGGCGTGGGATTTCTTAAATGCTCGTTATTCTGAAACGTTCGTTAATGTGGTGTTCGTTGTACCGAGATTTGACTGTACAGGACATCGACAAATGGTACGTACACAAAATAACGTTCACTCTGAGGAATTCTCTGCGCACGTCATCAAATCGTATTTGGTGACGCGCATGCATTTCTATTCCAGATTCCTTCATTGAGAACGCCCCTTGAATGTGCAGGTTAAGTCGGCGCGCAAACGCGCTAAGCTACTGTAAGCACGCTGGCAAAGTTGGAGTTTGTTGTAAATGAAAAAAAAAAAATACCGTGCATACATGTATCTATTCATTACTTTTTTCTGTTAACATGCTTTGGTATTTTGTAGCCATGTTCACCGTAAGCAAAAAAGATGTGGAGTAGATTTCTAAATAAAAATGCTTGCATGTTTCTGTTCATTACTTTGTTTCTCTTAACGTGCTTTGGTGTATTGTAGCCATGTTCACCTTAACCAAAAAAGATGTGGAGTTGATTGTAAATAAAAAAAAAACGTTAGATATATTTTTCTACTTTGTGTCTGCCGTCTGCCAGAAAGTGTGTACTGTGAAAACCAATGAATTGCTGAAAAGAACTTTATGCTTATTGACATGTAAGCTGGTTTAACATCGTCAGTTAATTCACTAAATAATTCTTTCAGTTAGAGATATTTCGCCTTTTGCAGAAATGTCGCTTAATAGTGACGTTTGGTAAAGCTAACTGTTGTCAGGGCAAAACATGGAAAAGATAGTATTATAAAAAGGACGTCGAGAAAATTAGGAAGTTTCGTCTTCGAGTGGCCTGAATTACTAGCCACTAAGTGACGTAGCTCCAATGCTGACCATGCTTTGGCTGGAAACAAAATGAGCTGTTTCATGATTTTTTATAAAATTCGGAAGAGTCAATCAAACTAAGCTTTAACGGAGGCTTATTCTATGCTACCAGCTCGCTGCAGACCGTTCACGCTCGTGGTTGACTGCCAGCGAGCAGCCGACGCAAGCGCGCGCAAACTACGATGCGCTTCGGCTGACCTGTTGAAGAAAGCAAAGCAATGAGCCGTAACGAACGGCTTTTACGCCCCACATTAGCGATCCTGAGCAGCTACTGGAAAGTACTCCGGCCTAGAGGTAGTCTGGACGCGGACAACTTGGCGGGTAGCGGGTAGTCTTTAATATTATCGCGCGCTAACGTCATGAGAAGGCCGAAGAGGCGTTGGGAGAGGCGCCGTTGCACGCGACGAGCAGCGGCCGGGTAGAGCAAAATGCGGCGGTCCCGCCCTCTCGCGGCACGCCGAGAAACGGAGACGCCGGCGATGCACGGCGCATGGGGAAAGTTTTACAACTGAACCTATCTAGTAACGTTGGGCTCAACCTGGTACGAATTATCATAGTTGAAGCCACTAACCCCCACCCCTTCTCGACATCCGCTCGAAGTGAAGCCTCCAGACGATATTTCTAAGAAAAATGAATGAATGAATGAATGAATGAATGAATGAATGAATGAATCAATCAATCAATCAATCAATCAATCAATCAATCAGTCAATCAATCAATCAATCAATCTATTAATTAATTGAAGCGCAAGCACAATGTGGGTGGAGAGCAAATTATTTATTTTGCAGTGCGCAGCCAGAAGTGGCGAAGACCGGAGATGCCGAGCGGAACGCGTTCCGCTCCCCGCTAGCAGACGACGCTCGCTTTCCTAGCGCAACTCGCAACCGCAGCGCCGCGGTGGCGACAGTCGCGGCCGGCCGCTTTCTCTCCACGGCCGCGGCGGGGAGATACGGAACTGAAACTAAAGCGTGGCAAACTGTTCGCATCGCGACGCAGTGAAAGATCCCCCTCGCGAGGGGCACGATCAAATGCAGCGCATTCGGAGGGCGCACAACGTTAAGTAGTTTGCGTTACGTTAATGTTTTTGCACTTGTGGCAACTGCTGACGAGAGAGCGCTCGTCAGCAGTAAAATTGGCAGCCTCGGCGCACGTTGAGTCCGAGAGAGGGGAGAGAGTGTCCTTGAAACGTGCATGGGCGCGCTATCGAATGTTGATCGCACCGATAGGGAAACGTCTGAGCCGGGCATGTCGAGGCGAGTGATGCGGACAACTACGCACGCCAAGAACGGGTGACATCGTGAGTTAAATAAATGCTCTGCATTTAAAAGAAGGTCGGTGCTACCCCTTTACCTATTATGGAACCACTTTGACAAGATGCCCCTTTAAGCAGTTTTCCCATGATGAGTCGGCTGTGAGGAGTGGGCCTGTTCCCATGGACGGTGCCCAATCCGGCCGCAACACTGAAAAGGAAGGCGAGCATTGTTCTTGTAGGCCGTTTTTCAGGAACTTTATATGGCTACGTCCCTGACTCACATTTCAGTCGAGGGTTGTTGAATTCGTATCGATATTCTTGATCAACGCAGGTTACCCTACTTGCCCACTTTGGCTTTCATTCTTTGCTGAACTTTCCCAGATGTACGGCCGAAAAGAGGGACAAAAAAAGAAACCCTGTGCCTCACTTCTCTCTTTTGTGTCGAGCCATCCTGCCTACTTCTCTGAGCCCCACATGCGTACAAAAAGAAAAGCACGTGGACATTCGTTTTGTGCACATATAACGAATTTTCCCGCTTGTCGAACCGGCCTACTATGAATGACCCTACGTGACCAAACGGCCTATTACGAACCGGCCTATGACGAAACGCCATGTGACGAACGGGCCGCATTCCGCTGGCCAACTTACCTACGAGGTGACCACCGATGGTGATTCCGGCACATCACGAAGACGCACGCGGCCCGAAGTCGTCCGCGTGGTTCGCCTGACACTTTATTACGCAAGATGAGAGACTTTTATCTTGTTTCTTCGGGCTGTGTTTAAGTTTAGCATCGGGTCGATGCACTCCTAGAGGCGGGCGGGGGGGGGTAAATCTGCGAACCATGCATTGGGTTTGTTCATGTGGTTTGTGCCGACCGGCTGCGCCGGGCTGTGTTATCTTTGTTACCATGTGCCAAGTGGAGCCCGTGTTTCATTCTTTGTTTTTATGCCGCAAGTGTTATCTCTTTTGATAGGGAGAGCGTTTCGAAATAATTTCAACAGGATAGAATAATCTTCTTTGATCTACAATGTTCTGGATGTGAATTGACGGTTCCAGAAACACTTGCGCCGAAAGATAAAAGCCTGCAGAGCCGACGTCGCGGCATTCCTTTCGACGATCCTCGCCTGCGCAAGTCAATTTGTTGACCGCTGGTTCGCCGCCTCTGTATTCTTTTGAGTAGTTAAGGGATACCATGTTCGCTCCAATGAACTTGTTTTCCTTCAAGACACCTGCGTCGTATTTGGCTTTGTGAAATTATGCACTCGCGCAAGACTATCGGAGATATGCAGGCTGTCGTCAGAAGCTCGCGGCCGATTCACCAATTGCACCTCATACAAGGTGCAGCTTCGGCACGCTAAACATGTTAATCTTATTAACCATTCCCCACTAGACTGCTCCATAAATATTGCCAAGCAAAATTCTCACATGTAGATTCAGCGGAATTGACCAGTGGCAATGATGGCTGCCTTTAGTTTCTTATAACCGACTTACGAATTTCACTTGGTGCCATCCCTAAAACGTAACTAACGCTGAGTACGAACAGTAGATTATCGAGGCGGCGGTGTAAAATTTCCGGAGCGGATCGCTTTGTTTTTTATTTGCCTCTAGCTGTGTTTCCGTGTTTTCATTTCACTGCTTTTTGAAACGCTGTACATATATCGTCAGTTATGTCAGTTGGTGCGTTGATATTTCGTCCATCGAACCCGTATTCCCGTCGTTGTAATCCTAAGCAGTGCAGTATTTTTGCAGTGAATTTTGTGGCTGTAGCATTTGCAACTCTCAAAATATCATTGGGTGCCAGTGGAGTGTTTTTTTTTTGCGGTGTGCCTTTCCTCTCCTATTTTTTGTTCGGTATGTTTGTGACGTTAAAACCGCCGCGATAACCTTACGAGGTTACAAAATTACGTTTAATTGGAGTTCGCATGCAGAATGACGACCACACAAACAATGGGGCTTCTATTGGCACTTGATTACAAATAAATTATTCTGCTCGAGAATCTCCAAGTTGCTATGAAGCCTCAGGTCACGTGCGTGTTTCTTGCCTGCACAAGAAAAAACCGCAGTTGCAGTGCGGAACAAATCTCCGCACTCGCCCTCACAAGAAAAAAATTACGCCCACCTCCCCTCGCGGGAACCCTGGAGTGATGCGACGCTGAGGGGGGTTCAAGCGCAAGCCGAGAGCAACCGTCGACCGAAAGGCCGCCGGAGAGCGGCACAGCGGTTACATGCGCAGCGCGCCCGAAGGAGAGGAGACAGCGGAAGAGAGTGTACTGCACATGCGCCGGCGCCAGTGCGTGTGCCGCGGCTACGACGCAACACAATCCAACACAATCCACTTTAATCCAATCCAATCCAAATACAATCCAATCCAAGCCCATGCAATCCAATCCAATCGAATCCAATCCAATGCCCCTCGCGAGAGAGTGTTCGCTATCGGAGAGGAGAGGGGGTGAGCGGCGGAGAGCGCAGCTGGCGCGGCGAGGAGAATGGGGGAGGGGTGGTCGCCGACAACGCCGGATAGATGCAGGAACAAGGCGAGTGAATGAGATGCGTTCGCATCTAAAACACCTTATAGTCCCTCCGCCTCTGCGGCTGGAGTCTTAAAAAAATTCCCTCTTTTCTGCCAGCTGGCTGCATCCATTAGTTTTATGTTTCCCCAAAGCAATTGCAAGAGCGCCACAATTGTTTTTGTGTATTTTGTTTTATACTTCAAAGAATAATGAAAAGTCAAAGCCAGCTTGCACAATGGTGGAAGCCTGATGTCACACCAGAGCTGTGTTCGTTTCACTAAGCTAAGCTCGGCGAGTTCTGTTTACGTCACTGAGAACCATTTACCATGGGTATATATCCGGAGCTGGCAAACGCAAATAGAAGTATGTAAGTGCCTTATTTCTACAGTGCCCACTTCAATCTTGATATACTTCATCGTCCGCCGCCGCAAACCGTCGTCTAGCGCTGCGTCGCTGTTGAAAACTTGGAGTCCTTTTTTTTCTTGTTCTTCTGGGCGATTGCATTCTCGCGTGGCAGCGTGGCGCGCTTCCTGATAAGCCGTCTCTTCTTCGGTCGCCAGGATCTTGTTTGGTCGCCCCGTCCCCCATGGGCACGGCAGAGATGGAAAGAGTTCTGTGACCGCCGTCGCGGCCATTCCGACTTTCATGAGTGCATATCATTGCACCTAGCAACATCCGGTGAGTGAAGTCAGGAGGAGACGACAGTTGTTGTGCCAGCGACACCGTTTCCTCAAACACTGCCTAGCACGTGAGCTCGGTATTTTTGTTTTTAGGGGAGTAGCCCTCGAGGGGCTGGGGCTCTCGCCATCTCCTGTGGCCATCGTAGTCTCATGAAGTCACGGTAATAAATACCGGGACACTCGTTATCTAGCGCCTCGCTCTAGAACGTAACACGAACTAAAAGAACACACGGGGACACTCGTTTGCCAACGCGTTGCGCTAGCACGATTCGTGCTTCGAAGACACGAGACTTTTGTAGCAAAGCTGTATACATCTGCCCCCTAATGAGTTCATCTCCGTGGGCAAAAATGCGAAGGTGACAATAATACACTTATACAATGCATGCTTCACCCCTCCTCAGGTTTCAATGTAGGGGAAATAACGCGGTCCTATCTTTCTTTTTGCGAGCCCCTCACCTGGAGCACGCATATGCGCAATCCTGGATACTTATCTGAGACTAGACGCCTGCCGTGTTGGAATCTATTATTTCCCTTGAAATGCATTTGGAAATTTCTATTTTGTGTACCGCGTACATTAGCCCTCCTTACGCCCGATTCCTGGTAAATCACACACGTGATTCCGTGCGGTCGGCATTTTTGTGGGTTTTTTTCTGCGTGGAAATGGCCTAACCCAGAACCTAAACATCTCTGCTGTTAATAAGAGAGGCTCTGCTGACTGTAACCTAAATCATTTTGCAGCCCGGAGCAAGCATCGTAATTCTTACCGATGCCCTTCAAGCAGTCCGCCTACTGCGGTTAGTCGCAGTCCTCGCTGGCCCAGAATGTTCACCAACTTGCGGTATGAATTCCTCGCGAGATTCATATTGAATGGGTTCCGCGTGAGCTACTGACCGCCCACTGCAAGGCAGATGTAGCAGGCCGGCTAGCCGCCTCCGTTCCATCTCCGACTTCCCCGTTAGAGCTGGATGATTCCACTCTCTTGCTGAGGAAAAAACACCACCTCTGGCGGCGCACATATATTCTCATTCCAACGTGTGCTACCTCCCTCCTCCCGGGTCTTACCTGTGCCGAGGAGGTTGGGCTTAGGTGGATTCGGGTGGGGGTGACCTCAGCTCTCGCCATTACTCGCCAATGCCTCACTTTGGAGCTTCTCTTGCCAACCCCGGTGGTCCAGTTTGCAACGCAGCAATGCAGTGTCTGGCCTCCACCACTTGTTGTGGTCCGGCCTCGCCTTGCGGCAGAACGAGGATGCGAAATCTTGAGGCGGTGGGCCTGCGCACAGACGACGTATCCGCGTACACACCGTGGAGGCATGGCTCACGTCATCGTTCCCTGCTTGATTTTATCCGCTAAGCGAACATTTTTATGTTCATTTATTCAGCTTTTGCCATCGCCAGCTCGTACCCCCTCATCTATGCCCAGTTCTAAAACAAACGCTCTAAGAGTTTACTTGTAAAGCTATCTTGTTTTCCTTACGTATCCTGTATCAATCTTGACGCAACAAGAAGCACTCAGTGACGGGAACACAGCGTCAAGTGGTTTACGAAGTTCCACTTTATTACTTCTTTTTGTTAAAGGTTTTTAACTGCGACGCTAGTGTTACTATGGTGATTTGAACAAGCAATGCTCCTGACTGTATTTTAAATGGCACGTCTGATAGCATCGTGCGCAAACGAAAAAGCTATCATTCTTAGACATGTCCTTGGCGCGTGATTAAAAGGCAACATGTGTAACTTAAGCTGACGATCCCTCGCCCTTAGCCTCGCACACTGCCAACACAAGAAGATCAGAGTTCCAGTTCTGCTATGTACCAATAGTTATGAAAGGTGATGCAACGGCCTTGGTAACCGCTTTTTACTACAAACCAAAACTAATTAGCCCAACTAGCCCACTAGCTGTCCTAATGAAAATACCGGTAATACGCATTATTAGGGACGAAGCACCTTAGGGGCTAGGGCTTTCGGCGTCTCATGTCGTCGCCGTCGTTCGTCGTCGTATTTTTATGTGGTCACGGTGCAAAAACTCCGGGGCACTTGTTTTTCAACGCCTCCCGCTAGAGCTTTTCATCTCCATGGGCAAAAACACGTACTAAAAGAACACACTGAGTCACTCGTGTTTCGTACGCGCTTCCTTGCTTGCCTTTATTTCAATTCGTACTCGCTTCAACTTTAGAACTTGCAGTTATCCGTTCTGAATTTCACGTCTCGTCCGCCTTCGTAATTGGGAGGCCGCATATATTAGCGCGCGCCGTGTTGCAAGAGAGACACTTACAATATTTGAATACCCTTATATACTGCGCCCTTCGCACAACCCCAAGTTTTACATTAGTGTAGGTGGCCCGGTTTTATAGTGTTTCCGGATCTCGTATATCTTTTTTTGCAGATACCTGGGTTTTAGCTTTGTAACGGCACCTACCATTCTTAATGTCGCCATTTACTACTTGACAGCAAACTCTAACCTTGTTGCTACGCGCCTTTGCCCAATTGGTAGGCACTGCACAAGCACCGGAGACCTTCACGGAATGTTTTGCAACTGAATAATAGGAAGCGAATTCTCGGCTTCATTCCTGTCTTTCTCAATTCTGCGATATTCATCGGGATCCGGAAGAGAAGCGCCTGATACTTCAGCATAGCACCGCTGCAATACTGAAGGCAATCGTAGTTGGAGATCCTACAGGAAACATAGCTAAATAAGACGGCCTTTCATCTGCTCTCATAGGGTTATGTATAATGAATCGTACATATACTTCTTTCCCACGAACTTCCTGCACACTTGCTATTAGATGGTAAAATCACCACAACGCTTCTTTTCATATCGCCAAGTTTTTCTTCTCTCTGGCATACCCGATATTTTATATCATTGCGCTTGACGTTCGTCATTTCTTCTTAGGCATGTGTCCTGTTTTCTTTCAACATTTCTTTGCCTTCTTCTGTAACAGCGAAGGTGCTTAGCCAATCTTAATTTTTTTTTGGGTGCGCAGTAAAAATACAAAGAAATTGTGGAGCATGCGCACGTCATCCCGGGCCTCGCGGCAACCGCCCGGCAGTTAACGAAACCAGGAAAATGCCTAACGCTCGTGCGTGCGTGACTTGACATGACTCCCCAGCGTCCCCTGCGCACGTTTGTCAAGGCAAGCATACCCACTTTTGGTTATTGGCCAATGTTGGCCAAGAAAACCCCAGCGTGTGCCATGGCAACACTTGTTCGGAACGAGGAAAGCACCTCAGAGCGTACGCCCCTCTGAGATCATATCCAATAATTATCACATCTAAAAAAATGAAAGAAGCTCGCACTTGTAGCAGCGACGATGGAGTAAAGGTCATTGCGGCAGCTAAGAACCAAATCGGCTGCAATAGTGGACTTAAACCTTCGTGGTGCTCGTGAAGGTTGCATACAGCTTCGCCACCTTCACGTATTACGCGTTTGTGTGAGCTTCCTTCATTTTTTCGCTTACGAAATGTCGCGAGTGAAATAACTTCTTTTTCTACCGGTGATATAGTTGGCAAATACGTGCATTTTTTTTGTTTTGCCCTTAGGTCAAGGACAAACAATAAACAACCAGCTCAATAAATCAATAAAAAAGCGGCTCTTAATTTTTGCTCACTTTTTGAAGCGCTTGTTTGAAGACCCTGACGCCCATTTACGTATTTTAAAAAGGCCAGCCCCGAAATCCTGCTCAAAAAGGTTAAATTTTTTTATTTACAATTTGTGTAAACAGTATTCAAGCAGACATTTCGAACAACACCATTAGTGAACGCTCCTATTTATGGTGCTGCGATTACATAGTACTTTTTTCTAGTCAGCAAATATTCACTAGTGCACGCTTCAATAGCCGTTGTTTGTTGCTAACCTATTTATCTATTCTCTGTGGAATTGGTTGAAGAATGAATGACTACCGGATCTATGCAATATGATGTTTGCTGATGTGCCACTAAAATGGAATGACAGCCGCTAATATCCTCAGGGGGCATGCTTAACTTAAGCACTACACGCGTTCCAAATACGTCGCTATCCTCTCCGAACTTTGTTGTAAACATTACGGGAACCGGCAGCGCAAAGCTCGTACAAACAAGTTTTTGAGTTGTTGAGTGTGGCATCCTGCTAGCGTGATGTTTGTGCGTGTTGTCGCGTATAATGGACCAAGATAGGGAGCAAAATACAGCATGGCGCGGCCGTTATGCATTTTGCGTTGGGCAATAGCGTGCCCCAAAACAAGGAAAATAACTGCGATCGATCAATCTCGCACAATTTGCCTCCAGAATGGGTTCAGAAACCTTGGTGGGCCGTCGAAAATAAGTCTACCGGCAGACAAGAAGGCATCAAACTGGCCTAACAATTGTACGTTCCTGCACGTTGTCTGTCCTCGCGCCCGCTGTTGGTTGACTACTTTTTCCTACTTTCCTTAATTCTTGCACAGGGGTGCGCATCTGCTCCAAAATAATAGCGGTGGCCCATGTGACTACGGTCAATGCAATTTTTGTCTGAATTCAATAAAACTATGCACTTTAGCTAGTAATACTCGCTTCGTTTGTTTTGGTCTGGTGAAAGCAAACGACTCCATAAGGCAATGGACTCAACGAAGGGCGAATCTCACTTGTGAAACGAAGTCGTCCATCGTAAAGTGTTGAAAATCACACGCAACACTGGGTGTTGCATACACGCCAAATGCAGGTTGTCTCACTTAAGGCCATACTTCCTCATAGACAGATTTGTTTCAGCATCCAGCAGAATAATTTTATGTAGCGCGTTTTCAACATAGTGCTATACAGGCTCAATTTTGCCCGCACATTTTCGGTTCACCCTATGAGGCTGGTATGTATTTATAAATGTTGCATATAACAGAAAAACACCTTTTATTTGGAAATGGGCCTGAGCTATGATGAAAAATTTATGAAACCATGATTTTAATATTTACAAACTGTACACCGACCGATATGCCCTGTTGCTCAATCGCGTGTGCTGTCAGCAGAAAAAAACTAGACAAAAGACTCTGCGGGACAACGCAAACGTTCTGGAACAATTTTGTAGTTCAATATCATAACTTGGAGCGTTCACGATGCAAAGAATAAAAAATAATAAAAAGTAGCATTAAACTCTATGTATGTTTTTTAAAAAGGATTGAAAACTAAGATGTGTCTATTATTCTGGAAGTTTCAAATACATGTTATTAATTGTTGACCATGGAGTTCGAAATAATCAGGTGTTCATGTACGCTCTTTTTATACAAGACGAGTAACGTATAGCAAAACGGCTGCAACGCGCTTTATTAAAATTATTTGCAGTCATTGGCAATTAGCAAGGCCTTACCAATACGCCGAAATAATTATACTCCCTATGCAGGGTTAGGGCACAACGGAGTGGTAAAGCACTCGGAGGTCCTGCCTACTCTCATTGTTGAGTCTCTACTTGAAAATGTATGAGTACAAAAAAAGCTGTAAACTTGTTTTTTATGAAAACTATCCCGAAATTTAAAAAAAATTGTGTGACATTAGGCAACTACAAGAAGTGCGTAACCATGGGAGATTTTATCTAAGTATAATCATGGTAATTATCAGTCGCAGGTATACTACAAATGAAACATACCCGCCACACCAAAGCCATCCCGGTCTGAAGAATATATCTATATTCCTCCTGAGTTTTATTCAGCTAATTAACTAAGTATAATATCAGGTGATAAAAACAGACGCCCGTGTTTTGTTATTTGTACTTCGTTCGGCTGCACCCCGGTGGCATATTCACAAACCGTATCCCGTGGGGGAACGCGCCTGCTTCAGGCAGTTCTGAAAGCCGAAACCTATTTAATGCATGTAAAAAAACATATTAAACAAAATATTAAGCAAAACCTACCTACGACAGAGAAAACAACTCTCCCAAAAAATCATACAGAAACGCGTACCATACATAACCTTTGCTCAATTGAATGCGGGACAGCCTAAAACGACCTAAAAAGGGCGAAACCACTCAATTTAAAGAGTATTATGGGGAAAAAATGATCTAACCACGGATAAAATCCCGCTATTGTGCAAAAATACTGAAGAGAAGTAACCGAAACCAACATAAGATTGCCCACGTCACTGAAATGTACAAACAAATTACAAAACAACAGCCAGAACTGGCATAAACAGGACAGAACCAGACAAATTTTGTTTATGATGCAAAAATCTGCCACAAATAGATACCACGTGTCATAAATAGAACTGTATTTCAGGTAAACCGACCAATTAAAAATATACCACTCCGGGATGTGGACTTGGGTAAAGTGGGGGGCAGCCAGAAGTGCAACCAGTGCAACCAGGTGGCAAAACCAGATACTCTGAGTGCGTTTAAAGAGGTATAAAGAACCCGTGCATATTTGCTTAAACGAGTCTATAGATGGCGCCAGGCGTCGTGGTTACCTTTAGGTCCCTACGTGATATGGTCTTTGAATGCGCACCCCAGTTATTGGTGCTTTGCGCCCTGAAATCATTTGGCTGGCTGTTCTTTTTAACCACACGCACACAACGAATCGGGAGTTCTTTTATTTTTTGGAGTTTAAATAAAAGTTCAAATTTGCGCAACTCTTACGCTATAATCGCCATCCACTCCTAATGCTAATACTTCAGTTCAAAGAACCGGCTTGGTAGTTAGAGGTTTTGTTAAGCTATGTTCCCTTATCAATTTTAGGGCATATTCATGGGCATCCTTTTAGCAAAACTCACAGGAGGCGTAATCAAATATCGAGGAAAGGGTAAAAGCACCCATTCTATACCAATTGCACATTAGACGCCCTGTAAGGATGATTATGAGAAAACCATGTGGAATAGCGTTCTTTTATTATTCAGCCTTTCAACATGACACGACTAGTGTGTTTTTATATATTGCGAGGCGTATTGTTCAGCTAGTTGCCGCTAAAATAGATGCACTTCTATGTACGTTTCGAGATAAATTGAGTGGCGGCGACAGCTGATTTCATGTTGTCTCTACTTTGTACGTTGTTTATTAAAACAATTCATGGAAGGATGGTACATTCGTGTTCCCGGCAAGCTAATCTATTTATCGAGAGCAAGTTGTATTTTGCATCCAGTGCCACTTCAGTGGTGTTGCTGTTGGAAGATTGGTGCTGCCGATAGGTCACCAACAAAAACACCAATAAAATGCTCTATGCAGTGCTTTTTGATAACATAAACGGATACATTTCCAGAAAAAGACCGCAATTCTTGCTTATTTGTGAATTTTATGGTATAATTCACAAGCAAGTGTATTATAAAGAATAGAGAATGCATAAACTGGAATACGAATAAGGTACTGGATGCCCGGTTGGTTTCCTATAAGACACGCCATTTTTCTTCCCTGCTAGAATTTAGCAGCGCCTTCGTAACATACCTAATCAGGACCACGGAACCACATCCAGCGAGATTTCACTGTCCTAAGCAGCTTACCCTTGATTGCAGCTTGGTAGGAGCGGCTTATGTGCTGGGCACACTAATAGCGTCCTTTTTATTAAGGCAAGCGGATTCTGGGGAAAAAGATGGCGATTTCCCAAATGGCTGCCGTGCAAACGTTGAAGGTAGTGTAGAGAGAGAGAAAAATTAAAGGAAAGGCAGGAATGTTAACCAGGCTACGGCCTAGTATGCAAAGTCAAAAGCAGGCAAAGCGGCCCAAATCGTCAGTAGCAGACGCACAGCTTAAATTTTCTCTTATTATTGCCTTGAGGCTGGATAATAAATTTCGCGTGACGGAAAATCAGTTCCTTCTCGGAAATGAAGATTTCTGATTTCAGGCACACCCAACATTTTTTTAGAATACTTTCCCCTCTTAGATGAATATTATTAGCCGAAGTAAGCACTGCACCTTAAAATCAATGACCTATATTTTGTGTATAGAATGGTACTTTTTTCTCCTGCAACGACCATGATTCTGAAGTAGAATACCTTTTACAACCTCCATTTAAATGCTGAAAACCGCGTATTACTTAATCTAGGAAACAAAACATGAAAAAACATATGAAACAAAAACTGGCATAAAAAAGGCTCCAATCCACGCTGTGAACGTAGTTCAAAAGCAAACGACACCCACAAAAATTGCCCATGCGATGTCACTTGAATTCACACACGTGGCTTTATAAAGAGTCAAACCATACATTATGCCAGCCGTTACATGGAATTCGCTGGTGCGGCGTTCCGAACGCAGCAGAACCGTCGGCAACGGCCGGGCTAGAGCGGCAGACGCCGCCGCTGTAGCCCGGCTGTGAGTCGGGAGAAACAAAAAGTTGCAGAGACATCTACGTTTGTATCCTAAGATTTAAGACCGGAAACAATTCTTAGAAAACCGGAAGCAATTCACCAGCGCCAATAACTGCCACTTTCCGCTCGCCGACGTTTTGTCGGGCGTCCCTCAGTGGGAAATCTATCCCCTCTGCTCTTCCGTATGTATATAAATGACATCCTATGTAACTTATTAACGAAATTAAGGCTTCTTGCCGACGACTGCCTATATTCCTCCATCTAAAGCCCGGACTAGTCTTAAAAGCTCCAGCAAGATCTTAATATTATTGAGTCTTGGTGCGAATCCCCACTCATGCCTCTAAATCTCGCTAAATGCAGGCTATTCTAACTTACACGCAAAAACAGCCCATCTTCTTACCCTTCAAAATTTTTTCTGTTCCTCTCGACCTCGCCTCAACATACAAATATCTAGGTGTTCATATGACATAACCTCTGTCCTGAACTACACATGTGAATACAATCTGCGCAGACGCCTCACAGGCTCTTGGCTACTTGCGTGGAATCCTAAAATCAGCATGTCCAGATATAAAAGCTAGCTTACCTACATTCATCAGACCTAAACCGGAATACGCTTCTTCCAGTAGGAACCCTTCGCAAAACAACGTTACAAATCAGAAGCTGTCCAGAACAGAGCTGCCCGCTTTATATGTACCTCATATTCTAACTACATTAGCGTTATTGCCCTAAAGCAATCATTATCCCTCAACTTCGCTAGCGTCGCGTCGAACCATCTCTCGTCTTTGCTTAGTTCATTGTTTCGTTTATCACTCGCTACTGAGCCACCCTTTTCCAAAACCTCCACCGAGAACGGCATCCCGCCTAAACCACCGCCACCCAATAGCACGCATCGCTCGTAGCACTTCTGCTGTGAATAACTCTTTTTTTCCACATTCTATCACACATTGTAACACCTTGCCTAAACAAATCGCTAATTGTTCATACCGCTCAACCTTTTGAGAAAAACTGAATCTTTCATATAGTATATCCTTTTCTTATTTGGTCACTCGCCAATCACCTTTACCGCCCTCCGACATTTTGTACATGGTAAATTATCCTTCTGTTGCTCTACTTAGGGGAAACGAATGTTTTTGTCTGCCCTGCGGCCCTAGCGCCTCTTTTATTGTATATGCTCGCCTTTGTGTATGCCTGCGTGGATTTCAGCTTGTCTCTGTGTACCCTGTACGCAGTTTTATTTTTTTTATTTTATTATTTTCTTAGCTTTGCTTTTGCTTGCCATTTTTGCTCTGCCTTGTATTATTTTGTGTTCACTGTGTGTTTTATTAGACCTGTCATTGTGGCCCCCCTTACGCAATGCCTTCGGTCTGTTAAGGTGACAATCAATAAAATGAACTGAAATGAAATAAAATGAAATGACCTGTGCGTGCGTGTTTTGAAGGTAAAAATGTAACGCTGTACTTTCGCGATGCACACCAAACACTGTTTTATTGTTGCATCGTTTTCCGCTTCTGTCGCTCTTATTGTTTCTTCGCCTTTTTGCGGGAATCAGCTCGACTCGCAGATTTACGACCATTGACGGTACAGCTGCCCCGCCCGCACAGTTCTCCATGGCTCTTGTTGTGCCACTTCTGCGCTCATGCCGTCACGCTCGACCAGCATTGGATATGATTTCAGTGATGGACGCACAAGGCTCGCTTTTTTTTCTGCCAAAGGCAACGCACTTGGCATTGTTGAGGTAGCGCATTCGGATTCATCTCAGGAGACGCGGATTTTATCCCCGTACGAACGTCAAAGAGCCCATTTTTTCCAAACTACTTGATTTATTTTGCCAATGTTATTCCGCATATGCGCTCTGAGAAGCTATGGAGTTTTTGGCTTTTTATTGTTTACAGCTGAGAACGGTTGCTCTACTGAAGAAGGGTGCCCTTTTTTGAGGAAGATCGCCCTACAACATATGCTCTCCGCCACTTGTTTTCCCGAAACCTGTGCATTTTTAAACAGAATCCGTATTGTCCTGCACAAAATCCTTCTTTAACGTACGAGCAAATTTCCGTAATGAATGATTGAGTGAAGTAAAAAATCTGTGTAACACACAGAATGGCAGTGGTTGAGATAATTGTAGCTAACAGAATCGCCCAGGCAGAGGCAGAAATGTTTTTCATCCAAAAGGTATAGATGTGTTGGCCTACAAATCTGGTTCGTCACTTTATTTTGGATTTCCACACAATGCTATTAGTAAAAACCAATTTATTGAGATTTCCCTTTAGCTCACCGACGCTATGTTGACTATTAGCTCACCCCAAAATAATGAAGGGGCACTTAGGTGAATAGGCCATTATTATGATTTTGTTTGCATTACATAGACGGGTTGGAAACAACATACATTTTATTGCTTATGCGGTAGATGAAGCAGTATTTATTTCCAAAAGCATGAAATAAAAAATTGTGCAACATCTGCAACGGCTGCAAGTACGACAGTGGCGCAAAATGACGCAAACTCTTCTCGCGATGTGGGAGGGCAATATTAAACATTTTTAATCTTATGCATGCCCACTTTCGTTTTCGTCAGCGTTCCTTTTCTCTTTTGAAAATATCTTTAGCACTGTTGGTAACTAGCCAATTATTCGCAATGCGGTCTTTGTGGTTAATTTTTTGGGAGTTGCTCTATCTAGTTTCGATTTTTTGAACACGTGTATGGCTTCTGACGGTATCTGTGATAGCGCATTTTCATGACCCGCTATCCCCTCTGATCCGGCTGTGCCATTAAGACACGGTATTATGTGAAGTAGACTTCGGATTTCTTCTTTGGCGTGTTCGAATTTGTACTTTGGCAAGAGGACTTTTGGTCTTTATTTGACACAGTTTACTTTAGAAAAGCTTTGCGTTTTAACCAACTTTCCTATTAGAAAAAGGCTTAGATTGTTTATTTATTCTTTACATGGGTGGACAATGCATTTCCCGGACAACTACAGCACAAAAACAACTGCGGCACGTTTTCAGAATGAGGCGTTTCGGGTTTTCGCTTTAATAGGGAAGATGCATTGGTGCTCCCTTGCTCTACAACAGACAGGAGTTAACTGAACAGGATGAAGAGCAAGCTGGAGGAACTAGTGGCATAGGTGCTGAAGTCGAAGGCCAGAAACATTCTTTGCTCCGAAGACCTTAAGCTTTAAAAGCTGCAGTGCTGGATGGGGGATAAGTTCCATGCAGAACGCGGAACTTAGCTAGTGAAACTTTTCGTTGTTGTTGCCGCGGGATTTCTCATTTGCCGCCAGGATGTGGCGCGGGTAACAGCAGGTGGCGGTTTTCTGCAGTAGATGCAGAATATCATTTGCTATTGAAAAACCATGCATCCATGAATTTGTTTTAATAAAGGAACACTGTAAATAATACTTGTGTAGTATTTTCAGTCTTATATTTGCGTAGTCTTGTTCATGTTCGCCAAATTTGACAAGTATGAACATATAAATCGGGCTTAGATGCTCACATTTGGCTGTGAGCATATAAGACTATTGCGCAGTATACATTTTACTTTGACCGGGTGGCTGAATCGAGTCACAGAAAAACAGACGGAATGACCAACAGACATACACACAGACCAAACTTTCTGGGTTTAAGTAGCCCAAGAAAGACTATCGTCTTTAAAAACGCAACTGTACAGAGTTTCTCGCACGCGTCTCATCCAGAGTACCGGTAGCTGTGCTAGCCGAAGTGGCCGTACCAGGCTCCTTTGCTGTCTATCAATGAACACCTGGGTCGCCGGTGGTGCGCGTACCGCATGTAAAAACAAGGCGCCAAGTTATCAGCCTCTGATTCTTGAAATATTGGTGCTGCCTCCCCAAGCGAGGCCAGAACTATTTGATCTTTTGCGCCACCAGAACCATCCCTGAGAGCTCCAAGCCAAATCTTACCTCGGACGTGCTATCGCCCTAAGGCATGGACATGGTGCTCGAATGCGCTGCCGTAAACGTCTTCACGCACCGAGCGGACCATTGGTTTCGTGATGTACCCACTGCTCGTTTTACTTTGACGTTTGGTTTTGGAATTTTGCAGCTAGTTATTGCGCCACCTTTCTTTTGCATCATAGCAGTAACACAACTGGGGTGTATTGTTACGGACCGGTCCCGACCAGTGACTCAGCCGTACACCAAAGGCGAGCCGAGAAGTGTATTCTCACGTAGGGTTACCAACCGTCCCGGATTTTGCGGGACTGTCCCTACTTTCTATACAACCTCCTGGGTCTTCCGCCGTCCCGATCGGCCCAGTTATACGTCCCGGATTGCTTCCGGCCAATGGCGTTGCTTACCAAGATCATGAATAATAGCTGCGTAGCCCTGCAGGGGCAGCCTTCGAAGCGCCTCGTCTGCTGCCATGCACAACCAAACATTGGTGTTTTCTCCTCAAACTTTACCAACCGCACTGACCTTAGGGAAATGACTTAACAATGAAAGCGCGACGCGGACGCCCTATCGTTGAAACATTCGCGTTGCGAGTGTTTCCGCAGTTTGGTAAACGATAAGAGAATGAGAATTTTTAAATTGGAATTGGGAAATGCACTGGTACTGTTAGATTTTATTAATCCACTTTTTTTATGAAACAACAACGGGACCACAGTTGCAACCAATAGGTGCATCGCGCACAAATTATGAAAAAATGACCTCTGCTTTTGTCAGCATTTCTTAATGGACTCTTTCGATTAAATTGATGTCTGCATTGCCATCGCTCAAAAAGTCGCTTAGCTTTTTTTCTGTTATACTGGTAAGTGCGTGTTCTTGCTTTTTGGTAATATAACCTAGAAGGTTACTTTTTTTTGTCTTTCCTTCTTCGTTCTTTGCACTGCTTTTTGTTGCATGTTGTGTTGCCTAGTTAATATTGATTACTCCCCCAAAGATATTTTGTAAATGATTGCCCTTCCCTTGTATCACCTGTTGCTTGTTTGCTTGATATAATTCAGTGTTAGTATTCATCGAGGGTCAGGTAATAGTTTTATAACTTTCGGACCTTCGTCTGTATAATGTTATTACTGTGCTACTTATTTTGGAACTAATCATAAACTGAAACTGAAACTGTGATGGCTGACACAGGCGATACAATGCTCACTCGAAATACGGGCTCACTCGGAGAAGCTCATTTTCAATGCAGTGAATATAGCGTGTGCTGCAGAGCAGTAGCCGACCTTCCAGGTTTGGCCAGTACTTTACACCTGAGGGCTCAACGTGTTTAATTGTTGAGTATTAAACGCAGGCCACTTTATTGAGCGAAAAGCCTTAGTCGTCTCATCAGACGCGAAAAGTGGCCGTAGTTGTCGCATCAACAGGAATGGTAACAAAACAGCCACTGTGTAAAGCCAATATAAACTGGGTGCTTGTGGTATTTGAACATGGCTTGTCTGAGAAGCGGCCAAGTGCGCTAACCGGAATTAACCTGATTTTTTTCCGTGTCCGACGAACGCGACACCACATGCGCAAAACAGGTGCGCGCGGACGAGATCTCTTAACTGCGGGGAGGCTTCAACGGGAAGAGCAGCCGGTCGGTCTGTCAAGGCATTTCGCCATAGAAGACAAAGCAACGAAATCGATGGAAGAGACGCAAACACGATGCAGTAGCGGAGAAACCATTGATCATCGCTTGCTTTCGCCTTCCAATTAGCAGGCTGAAGTACCCGAGAAATCGTTTATCCACACAAATGTGTTTCTAGTGATTCTACCTGGCACACCAAATAGCTGTTGCGCCGCTGTCGTCAACTAAGGAGCTGTTGACACGTGGTTCATTGGCTGGAGCACATTGTACTCGCTAGGACGGCAACTTTTGTGGATTACTGGGGTGGTGTCCTGGAGTTCGTCAGTTTTGAAAGCGCCCGTTTCGCGCCCGGTTTATTGCGACGTACATCCCCTTGTAGGCTGGCTTTGGGTTGACTTTTGCGGAACTGGTATTGCAAACACAGTTTACGCAACTCAAGTTATATTAAACTATATTTTATGTGTTTATTTAGGTATATTTCGAAAACCTAACCATGATAAAATTTGTGTATGACGTACGGGAAATTTTTCATCACAAAAGGACGAATGTTGTAATGTAGCAGCTGCAGCCAGCTTTTTCTGCGGTACCTGTAAAAGTAAAGCGTAAACAATGCTACTCCTGCTCAGATTTTTCGCGCTCGGACCGATATTTTTATTTCCATGCATTGACCATGTAATAATACAATAACCCTGTACAAAAGCCTGAGTGAGTGATCGGGAGTTTTGTTTCTTAACTACGTGTCTGCTTCCTGTCAAGTCTACGAACGTTATTCTTGTATGTCCATTCGTCAGCCGCCAATAAAAGTTTATAGGTTTTATGTCGAGTGCCTGTGTAATTTTGGTCGTCTGCTCGACAGGTATGAAACTCGCAGATGATCGTTTATTTCACTGTGGGATGGTGGTGGTGAAGATACACTGCCTGAAGGCCAAGGGTACGAAAGAACAAACTGCGCCTATTACTGGTCCTCGGTAATAAGCCCGCGCTGCCACCGGCCAAGTTCGTCACGCAGCTCGTCGCACAGCCACCGCTAGTCCTCTTGCACAGGGCAAAATGATTTCGAGTAGATCAACATTATTTCCTGTCCTCCTGTTCTGCCGGCGAGCCATTAACAAGGCGACGACCAGCAAAACCATATTAAAACTGTGAAACCTGACTGCTCCGAGAAGCCGCGGCTCAGCGCAGTAGCTTCCCCGTGCTTGATTGATTGGCAGTTGGATTAAATTTTTGGCACCTGGAATAATGTACATGGCACTTGGATTAAATTAAATGGTCTTGTGTTAAATTGGCTGGCGCCTGGATTAAATTGTATGGCGGTTGAATTAAATTGTGCGGGAAAACGTGTAGTTTCGCCTGGAAAGGCACGAAGAGTGCAGACGTCAACCACGCATCCAAGGCCTTCGGTCCTTGCACGTGTGGATTGTCACGAAGGAATACCAGAACTAACAGCGTTTAGCCGCCGCCAGAACGGTTGACAATGAGCCCGCTGTCATTTTTACCTTTTCAGTATCCTGTGCTTGACCGCATGAACGCGCGAGGGAAGTTGTGATGCAGATATTACAAACATTATAGTTGAGTTCTGTTTTCGTGCATATGTGCTTTGCCATGATTGTGACTGTAAATAATAGGTCGCGGTAGTCACGCAGCAAATTTCCAACTTCCCGTGTGGTGTTACTTTACCAAATAACCGGGAAGAAAAACCGACACCTCTTCTGTACTTTGCTCTTGCTGTGAACGACGCTCCATAATAATAGAAACTTTCGACCGTTCCTACTACTCCAACCCGACCCCATCGTCCGGGAACCCTTTTCTTTTTGTTTCCCATCCCTCTTCTCTTTCCCCATAAGGAAAGTGGCATCCGAAAAGGAGCGCTGTTCAGCCGGTATCGGTCACAGGGGTAGATAGAATAAACACGCATTAAGTAAAAAGATGCTACAAAAAAAAGAAAAAAATTGCCAGACTCTTCCGCGAGGGGAACCCTGAGGTGATGCAAGGCATCTCACTGGGTTCAATTCGCGTTTCCGTTATGTTGGTTACCCAAATGTGGTTGAAGTGTAGCGAACCTTAAATGATGCTCAATCACACGTAGATTTCCAATTACGTAAAGACCGTCTTTATTTGGGCGATTTAGGTGGGTACCGCTGTGCCTTGAGTATGATTGCTTTGTGATCTGTAAAGTGCCCAGTCAGGGGTTGTTGTAGTAAGGGTTCAATCTTGCAATTAGCGAAGACTAGGTCTACGCACGTCCCCCGCTGGTTACGGTCGCGTCAGCCCTCGCTGACTTCGCTGGTGCTAGCATTTGTTATCGCATTGGCTGGAGCTGGTTACGCTTGCCTCAGCCAACGCGGTAGCAGGCATGTTAGTGTCCATTTCAACTCATCGGAGCAGCAGTCTGAGCAGTAGCAGCAAGAGCGACTCGCGGAGCGACTGAGGAGCGCGCTGCAGATACCGCGGTTATATAGCCGCTCTGCGAGAGAGAGTGATGAGAGAGACACGCATGCGCAACAACGCACAGCTGGCATGGCGAGGAGAACGTGCTAACGCAGCTGGCGGGCGAGGGGAAAGGAGGAGGGTTGCAGACGGACCGAGAGAGAGACACGCATGCGACTAACGCACAGCTGGCATTGCGAGGAGAACGTGCTAGCCAGCTGGCGGGCGAGGGGAAAGGAAAGGAGGAGGGTTGTGGACGGACGCCGGATGGATGGAGGGACAGGCCGAGTGTAAGAGAAGCCTTGCATCTAAAAAAAGAACTCCAGACACCTGATTTTTGTTTGGGAATATCGGGGAAAGGTGGACCGGTCCGAGATGTGACAGTGGACAGTGAACTAATGTTCGTTAGTAAGCGCGCAAGGTCCGAAATCAGCGGTAGGAACTTACCTTGACACGCCAAGAGGCATCAGGCGAGGCACAGGTTTAGCCCTTTATACCTTTCCTCTCAACAAATTGATGGAACATGTTTTCGGCAGTTGCTGTCCAAGTAGAGAAGTCTTGTTTCCGCAATTTTGAAGAAAATGGAGAAAGTTTTTTCTAATAGCGATTTTCGTTTGCACGCAACTTCTAAAAAAAGCGCAGGAGTTATTCAATGATTTAAGGTACTTTCGTTTTCTCTAGAAACACCATCTTTTGCTGCTGTGCGTACAAACGTCTGGCAGATAATACCCATCACTTAGCAGTTTGTCAGTGCACAATGTATTTAGATAGGGAGCGTAAAATCAATAATAACCTATCACCTGAGCCAATTTCACAGTTTTTTTGTTTCTTCACCACGGAACGCCACATTCGGTTCATACTGATTACTGTTCTGGTCTAGTTCATTGCTCGAAACCTTTTGCAAACACCAGTCTTCCTCCTTGACGTGCAAAAATGCGAAAACTTGAAAAATCTTCAGTTGCCAGAATTCGCGCTGCGTTCGGGGAACAATCAAACATTTTTCGCTCCAAAACTACGCACCTTAGGAGAAACCAGACTTCCTCTTCGGGTATTGGATAATGCGGACATATATTATAAAAATCCAGAAATAACAGAAAATGGTCGTGTACACGCATTTTCGTTCTCTCGTGGAATAAACCCGCGACAAATTTTAGGTAGCTTGTCCAGAACAGTTTTCCAAGGCTTTGACTAGCGCTCGAAATCATTTTCCTTAGTATTAGGTGCCAGAAATAAATGCATTCAGCAATACTGCGACTCTTGCACCAGCTTAGTGACATGTAAACCATGCTGCCGACTGCTACTCCCTTGATTTGCAACTGAACTTCTGGTAGAGGTTGTTTATATCTAAAGATCAATGTAAAATCTACGTTATTATTCCTCCCAAGGCCTCGACCATAGTTGTCACGTTTACATAAGTTGCTTAGGGCATAAAATTTAGATGATTTAAAAAAATACACTTCTTTCCTTCTAAGTAATTTCTTAACATATGCACCATACACGTACTTGAGTACTGGATGTTTTTCTTGCCCTACAAGCGTGACACATATTTTATTGTCTTACGTCTAAGCCGTATTACCCTCACTAGAAATTATTAACAAAGCATTTATACTAGAAACCTTATAATCTGGGTGGAAATAGTTATAAGAAATTGCCAACAAAAAAAAAAGCGCGAACGCTATTTTCAGCGCGCGTGGCAAACGTCATCTACGCGCAGAACAGTAAAATTTCGCGAAGGAATTTTTTTTCTGGCAGAATTAGTCGTCAAAGAAGTTAACAAGGGTCCAAGGTAGAAATAAATGCGCCAAGCAGCGCTCATAAAGGCACGGACAAAGACACACCGACAGACAGACAGACAGACAGACAGACATAGACAGACAGACAAACAGAAAGTAAGAAAGAAAGATGGAAAGAAACAAACACACAAACAAGCAAACAAACAAACAAGCAAACAAACAAACAAACAAAAAACAAAAAACAAAGGAAGAAAGAAAGAAAAGAAGAAATAAAAGAACGAAAGCAAAAAAGAAAGGAAGGAAGGAAGAAGGAAAGGAAAAAAGAGAGAAAGGAAGGGGGGAAAAGAAAGAATAACTTTATTTGGCCACAGCCAAGGTGATTAAGCCGGCGACGTCTTCACCGTCGTCTGTCGGACAGCAGCCCCTTCTGGGAAATGGTCGGGTGCCTTCGGCCTAGCGGACCTGGTATTTTTAGACGAAGAAAGAAAAAATCTACTGCGAAACTCAAACTCGCGAGGCATATAAGCTAGTGGTACAAAATAAAAACAGGTCCGAGTATGCTTGACGCTTGATGGGATCGGCAACGGATCCCATCAAGATAGAGAGCAAGATCAATTATGTGCTAAAAACCTCGGGCGCTCTCTACATACGTCTCTAGGACTCATTAGTACACACTTCATAGTTGATAAATCTCTTAAAAGACATCTTTTTTGTTCTTTTCCTGCTTCAATGTCAGATTTGGCTTGACATACAAATCCCGTCGCCTAGGCTTTATTGAACACTGTGGGGCACTTAACCTGTCAGGGCTTTTCAGGCACCTCCGGACGGCGCTGGAAATAACTGCCAAATGGGCGCCAGGCGCGCTAATGAGATGATTGTTGAGAGAAATTTATGAAAATTACATCACATGACACAATGTGAAGACCCGAGAAAGGACAGTCACCGATTTCCCTGTTTAGTGTTTTTTGTGCATAGTTTTTGTCTCCACATAATTATGCAGAGGGCGAGCATTTCAAGCACGTCCCTTTCGTCTGGCTTGAATTTTCCGAACACTTGTAAAAAAGAAAGGTTGGTGTTTTCAGAAATGAAAGTAATTATGTTTTACCACATTCAAGCAATCTTATTTTAATGATGTGTTCAGTGTTATCTCATAAATTAGGAGCTGCTTAAGTCCATACTTCCATTACGTACTTCAGCAGTAGGGTGGGAAAGCTTGCTCTTCTATGCGCAGCGTGTCTGAACCGTAACAAGTTGTACCCACACCACTTAATACAAACAAAGCGCTAGGTAGAATACATGCTGAAAATGTATCGCTTACGAGCACCAAGCCTAATGTCGTTTCCTTAAAAAAGAAATTCGACGCCAGTTTCAGCAGGCGCTAAGGTATTCTACACCACAAAAAACACTAAAAGAACAAGCGAAAGCTTTCTGTGATACAATTTGTCGTCCGGGCTTTCTGGTCAGGGGCTGTCATCGTCCTCGAACACGCACACGGAGCCACTTCCACAAACAACTACGATGAAAATTCACCTTTCAGATGTCGAGACATGTGACGTAGGTACATTGCATAGTCAGTTGTGAAATTCTCGCACAACACATACCCCTGATGATGTTGAGTGACTCTACCTGGCAGAGATAGGTCCAATTCCTAATTAGGGAAAGTCATTGATAACGAGGTAGCATTTTTTTGTATCTTAAGTTTACTCCTAAACTTTTAAACAAGTGGCCATAACGACAACACTGGTGAGTCGCTGCTCTCAAGTTGCAGAATGTTACTTAAGCCCTCTCGCACATGGCACACTAGGGCACAAGCACGTGGTAGTAGAAATGAGTGTTTGAGAGATAAAGCAACCTGGCACATCGCTGGGCTACGTGGGAAAAAGGACACAGTACACGTACCTTCGGTAAAACGCTTGGACAACGCACGTTCCTTAATCAAAAAGCTGCTGAACGAAAATGCGCTCGAAATACAGAAAGGTACAGCAAAAAATGCATTTAGAGGAGGGAGAAAATAAGTAGATAAAGTAATCAGGCCACTCCGAAGGCGTGCATTTGCACAGGGCTTGCTGTTTGCGCCATTCGTTCAATAAATTTTCTCAAACAGGGAAAAAGATTCAATAAATTTTTACAAGTAGCGATTGAATTAACCTACCTCGAAGCAAGGCCCGTCTAGCTCTCCAATTATTGATTAGAAACGCGAGCCTCGGCTTTTTTCTTGAATTCTTTGTATGGTTGTTTTTATGAACGGCAAATTTTTAAAAGAAACACTGAATATAAAGTACCCGGCTTAAGCTGGGTCAGCTTGTCAGTCCCTCCTAAGCCATCTCTCTCAAAAACGGAGTTCAAGATTACATGAAATAATAAACTAAGGAGGGGGAGTGTTCCGACCGCACCGGGTATGCCTGGACGGTAGGTTGAATGCCCCCTTAGTGATTAAGGTGGCATCGTTTGTTGAAGTGGGGAGGCAAAATAATAAACCTCAGGTAAATTTAAAAAAACCTTAATAAAAAGCAATGAAACTCATCTTTATCATTGGTGGTTAAATCGTGGCCGGCAGAAAGTCCTCACAGTCGGCGCTTATAAATAAAATGCGGTCAAGGAATAGGCTGAACGGCATTCATAAACCAGCCAGCGAAGAGATGAAGTGAACTGGACCTGTATGGAGTCATTTCTTCGGGGTTCCTCTGTTTTCGCTTTCTACGCTTGAGCGATAATCAGCCACTGTGTACTCGGATTGATAAGTTAAATAAATTAACAAGAGAAAATGGTAACAGGAGCTGTATCAAAGCAAGACGGCATGTGTAGAGAAAGATGAGGAGATAATAGTACGTACAGGAACTTTCTTCCGCTGTTTAATCGAAGCGTATGCTGTTCATTTGAAAAATTTGAAGCTTGCGCAGCCAGATTTTGCAGATAAGAAACCTCGAGCACCGCACAACCCTCCATCATACTCTTCAGCGTTTGTGCGTGCGTGCGTTGACGTCTTTATCCTAACTTTGAAACTTGAAACGCAACACCAAGAATCGAGCTAATGTTCCACTCGGTTCCAATAGCCTTCTTGTAAATATTGCTAACCACAGAAAACTCTGGTGGTCGACAGCTTCATGTACAACATCTCATGCAGCGTACTCTCAGTATTGAACGTTTTTCTATGCATTTGCCTGTACACATATAAAAACTGTCGAAACAAGCAGGGCGAAGGCTTTAATAATGCCAACAGCACTAACAATAGCAAACCGTTACAAGTATTTGAGAAGCAAAGGGAGGCGGTGATATTTTCTCTAGGACTTTTACAACTAATCAATAAATTTTTCTTCTCCCTTCCGTTGATGAACATGCCGACTTCAACAGCAACGGGCAGATCCAAGGCCTCTGTTCCACCACTTCTGGCTGAACACATAGCAGCACGCGGTGTATGAGTAAATTAATAGGGCCTCGTCACTACGCGTGTAAAAGACAATAGTCTTTGTAGGGGTACCTAAAGGGTGACGTTTGGTCCGCATGTCTGTCTGTCGGTCGCCCAATTCAGCCGCCCTGCGAGGAGTTATATAATTCATAAAGGAGACGTGTATGTACGCAAAACATTTCCGAACTACCAAATCTGGTGCCAATGTTCATACTTCTCAACATATTTGGCCAAAAAGAACATGAGGAATGCATGTGAAAGAAACATGAAAAAATTAGTGATATTTGCAGTCTTCTTTTAATTAAAATACATCTATGTTTGATTTTTTTAAAAGCCAATAAAAACACCCCTAGAGAAAAAATGATTCCCCCGCAAAACGAAAATCCTCCTGGGCGACACTATCCCTGCTGCAGTGGCAATCCGCCAAGTAACGAAAAGTTTCAGAAGATGGTGCGCGAGCAGTAAAACGCACTAAAATCGAATTGACTTGAGGAAGCCTCCACCGTGTTTATCGTGGAAGGAGTGAGACACGTGGGGAATAGCGCGAGAAGTGAGCGGAAAAGGGAAGAGAGGCGTTGACATGGCATGGGCGCCAGAGGACCGTCGTATTTCGACATCATTTCCGGCGAAGTGAGTGTATACGCGGCTAATTTGTTCGTGCAGATGCTGGCGACAACTCTTTTCAGTTGTAGTTTTGCAGATATACGTAAATTCCTTGAAACACAGCCGGAAACAGGAGCGTAGGAGTTAATACGTAGAAGTCGATACGGTTGCCTATCCCGGAGAGCGTATTTAACGTGAAAAATTTAGCCGATTGCTGACACAGACGGGTGCGATTAAATTTAGAATAAAAGTAATTGAGAATCTTTTTGTGGATCCTTGTAAATGAGTGAGCATCTCATCGGTCTCCCTTCGGAACTGAAATGGGGCCTGAAAGGCGTTTTGGTACACCAAATTAACAAGCGCAATCGTTAGGTTGGATGATCAACGTCATCTGTGCCAAGTATAACTTTTCTGCGTCCAGCAATTTCGTTGCAAAATGTTACCGCATTCGACCCTTTCTTGCGTGTTTTTGGGCTCCGCCATTCTGACACACGTGCGTCATGGATTATCCTCACACATCGCGTCACATAGCAGAAATTCTACAATTGGACGGCTTTTTCGTGCACTTCCGGCGAAGAGAAGCGTCATCCGCTCAGCGTCGAACAGTCGTGCCAGCGTATTTGGCTAATTAGCGTTTACTGCAGCACGGTTAACGCTATCGTGTTCTTCAACATTTGTGGTTTTTCTGTTTCACTACGCTTCTCGGTAAGGTGCGTTGGCTAGGCCGAAACGATGATGTCTCCGACTTCCGAATTTGCAGACCTCCTTTGTCACACGACGCGACCGCAATGCGAATACGCAGGCCTAACAAAGTCCCCTTGGTGTAAATGGCTCGTTGACCGAATAACGTCGACAATGACGATCGGCCGAACCGTCGTCGGGATTTGATCGAGAGCTGAAAACTGCGCCCCGACAACATTCGTGCCGTAACGAATGCGGCACTTTTTTGTTATTTCCCCCAGTGTAATAAACATAGTAGGGTCTATAAAACTCAAACTAGCGCTAATGCGACGGGTATTTCGGCATACGACTCCTCGGCCGATTTATTTGTCAGCAATTCAGTTCCAGGAGCTGCAAACTGCATATTCGTGGGTTACTGGCAGCGCTTGAAGAAAATATAGGCTCCGGTAAGAGCAAACAAAAGTTACGGAAGGGTTATTACGTAATGAGGAATCAATATTTTCACACAGCCAAAGACGACGACGCAGTCTTCAAGGAGAAAACAAATTCATGGGAGCGAACATGTGCTCCCTAAACAACTGAAAGAATACACAGGCGGACATGCCGCAGTCAACAAGGTGACGTGCCTAGGCGAGTGTCACAGAATCGAATACCTTGGCGGCTGCCCACGGAGTGTATATCTTTCGGCACGGTTGTTTCTGAAAAGTTCGAATCACAACGAGAACCCAGGGCATCAAAGAAGATTATTCTGGGCTATTGGTGTCTGGGCCAAACACTATCTCTATATTAATAAGATAGCCCAGGCGGCATTGAAAAGAAAGAAAAGGATACATGCACTTTGCTTCAAACACTGACACAGCCGGTTGCAGCATGATGGTAAATGCAAGACATAAGAATTCAAAAACAATGCATAGTTCGCGGCAATGTCGACCAAAGTTTTTAGCCTAAAGCGTAAACAAAAAAAACGTATGGCAAGCATATGTCCCGCAGGGCGAAGCCGCAGTCGCAGCCGAAACAGTGCTGCTGCAGGAGATTAGCTATGGCAGGGGCTTCATGGGACCTTATTGCGCAAGAATTATCCAAGAAATTTTAGTTTACCAGGGAGGATTTTTTGAAAAAATCAAGCACACATGAATGTTACACAAACGATTGATCTGAATGTAGGTCGTGCAATATCCAGTTTTATCGTGGTGCAGTGGACTAAAGTGTCGGGCTCACTCAATCAAAGGCGTGGCTTAAAATTCCGGCGGGCTGTTGATTTTTCTTTGTTTTTCTGCGGAGTCTCAAAGTGAAGTGATTTGCGTGTCGTATTCGCGAATCCAAAATAAATTTTTTGTTGGAACCGTGGAACTACTCTATCAAACGTCAATGCATCGCGTAAGTCATTGGCACGATTTGTGCAGTTTTAAACTCGCGCTTTGTATATACAGCATGAAGTCAATTGTACCAGCAGAGAAAAAATACTTGTACGTTTATTTTACAACATTCGTATGTGTTTATATAGAGTAAACATAGTTTCTTTCCATCAACTTAAACAAGAAACAAGGGGGGGCTTTCGGGGGGAGGAGGAATGAAGGGAGGGTGGAACACAGATCCGCTGCTGGAAACGAAACCCTCCACATATCGTAAATGGCAGCACTGGGCACTTAAAAAAATAGCAAACCGGTTTATAGAGAGAAAAAGGCCTCTAGGCCATCAAGGGAAAATCGAGGGTGGAATAATTGTTTTGTGTAATCACATGTACACTCCAACAAAGAGGCAGCCGCGCACAGCCCCGAGGCGGCGCACATCCTTTTCCAAAGCCACTCGTAATATCTGTTACGGTGCACTTCTATCGTAGTTGATAAACACAAGGTTCCGTACACGTTTCCCCTAAAGTAAGGGGGGAAGGGAAAGTTGGATGCACGACGCACTATAAAAAAGTCTCTGTGCCGTTCCGTGCAACCTGTCGGCTGCTTTTTGTTATGGTTTTAAATGTTTAGAACCGATTGAATTAACGGAATAGAACACTACTATTGCCTGTGTACGCGCGTTCATGGCGTCACCATAACACGGCCAAGCCCGACGTTGGCTCGAACGAGCTACCAATTAAGCAATATATAAACCTACGTCGGTTCGGAACGCACGCACGTGCTCACTCGAAAAAATTTTGAGGCGAGTTTCAAACACATTTTGAGGCAAATTTTGAGCCATTCGCTGACATATTGTAGACTCCCATATGTACCAGGACATGCCGTCGCCGCTAACGCGCGGTGACAGAGTCGTTCTCTTATCGCGTGATATTTTGGCCTTGTGCTGAAGCGTAAAAGTCGGGCCTCATTCCTTCCATCAGCTTCTTCAGCCGTGAGCGAAGTGCAGGATCCACTAAGAAAATGATAAAAAACGGCCAACATAGAACGCAGAAGTCCCAAAGCGATGCTGCGGCACATAATATCGTAAAAGCAGACGACGCGCGCAACGTTATGTTTTTTCTGACGTCTCCGTGAAGCAAGGCATCATGGTGAGTCACGCTAGCGCGGTGCGAGGACCTCATATGAAGGAAACGAGGGAGAACTGGGACGCGTTAAAATGCAATGTTTTCATTTGCAAAAAAAATTAACTAATTCTCATGCCTTCAACAAGGAACTTGAAGGAGCTGATTACCTGGACATTGATGTACCTGAAAATGTGAACACCCATGAATCGGTAGAAACCCTTTTAAGGTCCCCACTGAAGTGATTTGTAAACATTGCGGGATTACTAGTGCAAATTGTAGTCCGAAGTCCGTAGGCCATGTTTCGACCACACTGAGTATATTTACGCGAATTTATTTAGTAGAAAAATCAAATCGAAATTAATACTGTCCTCCTCTCTGCATCCTCGCCCATTTTTTGTGGCGTTTTCGTGTGACGTAAGGAGCAGATGAGTTGGCTTGACTGCGCTACTGCACGGCTCGCCGACATCCCGACAGAGTCGTCGGCCCAGCGTTTATGGTACAGCGTTTTGTCGGCCGGCCGCCGTGGGGCCGTCGCAATTCGTTCGCTCAGTTTAAACTAAGCCACGACACGTTTGTAAATGAACAGTGTGCCTTTATTTAGTTTGTTAGAACACTGTGTCAAGCTCCAAGTCCAGGTCGCTCCACACAAGCACTTCACAAGCGCACATGCGACGCTTCGCTGACTGGTACGCTAGAAGGAAAATCTAACGCCACTTGAAGGCGTTAGAAGTCAGTGAAGCCAATATAGGTACTAAGGGGAAAAAATCAAACGAAACTTTTACAGTACAGCGTAAAGCTAGGATGCAGGAAGCTCTTTTTTTGCGCAGGGTGAAGAACTACAACGGTCAGCAGCATGACTACGCGTCTACGAACGCTTTTCCGTCTTAGAAATGAAATTTCTAGACGTGAGATATTGTGAAAATTGGGGGGGGGGGGCACTTACTGTGCGAGCGGTAAATAACAAATAGTCACCTAATCTACCTAAAACGCTAAAACTAAATAAAAGCGTAAACTGGTTATTCATTATATACCTTATATTTCCGACATCGGCAGCGCTGGCCCGTGGCTGAGTGGTCTCGAGCGCAAGGTTTGATGTTTTGGCAAGTCGCAAGTTCGAATCCCCGAGGGTACATTTTTTTGTAAGCTGATTTTTTCCGTTTTCGGCTGTTGTTTTCTATACTGAGTTCACCATTTTTGGGCCGTAACGTTGACAGCTCCACAAGCGAGTTCGCAGAACGCACACAGCAGACTGACACTGACGCGCTATCCAGTTCTCGTTGGCGTGCTGTTGCCCTAAGCACCGACTGCTTACGGGCAGTGGGCACAGGCCAGAATCAGCAGACCGTCTTCCTGGTGCGAATACGCTTTTTATGATACAGGTATGAGTGAGGAAAGCTACAAATATGGGGGAAAAGCGCATGGCATTTGAGCGTCTGTGGTCACGCGGAGGGCGTTCACATCCACTGCGTAGGCCTCGGCTAGTGATTGCTATGAATACAAGCCGTTCTGGGAGGCTTATGTTAGGTATTTTACAGCTAACAAAATGGCCCAAGTGCGGTATGACGAATACTGAGACATCGAGAATGCCCATCAGATAACGTCGGATGTCAAGCATGTTGTTTTTACAGAACCGAAACCGCAACTTGCTTGAGCATTAATCGTGGGCATCGTCCAATCACGGTGCAGCTCCTCCCGTCGTCACAGCGTTTAGTTGGTGAGGCCGCCGCAGACCGCGCATGGCGTTTTTCCTTCTTTCGAGCTTTATAAAATAATTAGCGACTTGTCAACCGGAAAAACGATGAAAAGTGTGTTAATTGGAGTCAGTCTATGCAGTGCAAGCAAAAACGGGAGCTTGACAGATTCAATTCAGTGTCCCTTTAAAAACCGTTTTCTATGAGTCACCCTGAATTATTTCGACTGCAACCTTAATTAGGTAACATCTGGTGTGGCTCAAGTCTCAGTTATAGGTCTATTACTTTTGGTGTGCCAAAACAGTGTGCCATTGTCCCTGCTTTTGTTGCAATTCATTATCGGCGCTTCGTCACCGCCACACCCATGCGTTCTTGTTTCGCACCTTACACAGGCTGCGCACTGAATTTTCTTACTTGTACGAGCAGTGCTGTTGCAGAAGGCGCCGGACGATTCAAGACTCCTTACGACGGGCGCGTTATGAGGGGCAGGAAGAGACCCGATATTCGACTCGGCATCTACCAACAACGTGGGCAGTGGTGCCAAGGGAGCTCAACAACAGTCATTCGCTCTATCGTCCTCTATTTTCTTGTCACTACGTCGATGGGCAACCGAGGAAACTTGTCCGCAAACCCCAGCTATTGCGCATGCCACAAAAATAATTGAAGATGCATAGGAGAATCTAAAGGAATGCCCGAGCGTCTTGCCCGTATTCCTCGCTAAATCGTGGCCCGTATTAACCCTCATGCCTATCTTCAGCTTCAGAAAGGCACAACGTGTTGTTTCTCGCAAGTCCCTCGTAAATCGAGACAAACGCGACGAGTGGTTGAGCTTTCTCAGTGCTCATGTTTGCTCACTTTGCAGCGGCTTTAGCTGGCCATTGGTCATTTTGTTGCCCGCCACGCACAGGCGTGTTGTTCACCGTCATTTTCTTCCTTGCTCTTTTGCCTTCCGCGATGGGCGTAGGCTCGATTCCAGAAGGCGTACAAGCGGTGGTGGGAGTTCCAAGACCCTGCTCTGCAGAGGCAGCTGGTGAGTTCCGCTTTCACTTCTCGTCTCCATGGAAAGGTCACAAGCATTGCAAAGTCAGCTATTTCTACTCTCGAAGACAGCTCTCTTCTCAACATGCTCTTTACACTCGGTCGTTGTCTGCTATTCTGTAGCTTTCTTTGTTGACCGAGGAAAGTAAAATTGTGGCCCACAAGCCTCGTTTATTACTCGCTCTATTAAAACAGGACATTTTGTCGAAAAATGGGGCGTAATGTCGGTCTGGTTGTAACATGAACCAGGGACCTCTGGAATAATAAAAAGGCACACAGTCCGAAAACCACCAGAGTTCTTTTGTGCTTCTTATAGCACAAATATAAAATTGAACCCAATCCCAAAGCTCTTTACCCATCAGGACGACCCAACTACGATCCGATTTGTACCGTGTGAGTAAAGTTTTGGGTAAACATCGGAATAGCATATTCTTTCTCTACACAAACATAAACATAAGGCCGCTTAAAAGGCTTACAAAACGAGTATTGTTTCTATTATAGGAAGTCTTATGAAATTATCAACCGGTTTTAGGCTATAATAAGCCTGACCAATGCACTCTGCATCGCAACAATGCTCTGCACACTGATAATTTACACAAAGGCAAAATCTGTTTACTTATGTACACAATACAGCCCGAATATCGCGCATAACAACTAGTTTTTACATTTTTACACGGCTGCAGTGTAGATAAGACGAACCATGGTTAAGTATGATTAGCGATCTAATACCATTTTATTCATGGCGGCCTCAAAGAGCACGTGCAGACTGCGCGCAAGCCATTTGCCGGTCATCGTCTGTGGTGGGTCATGGTGCTATGGGGCATGTTTCATCCATCTGCCCTGGTGTGACAAGAGAGTCCAGGCACGAAGCAACAAGAATGCGAGATGTGTGCTCTGGGTGGCACCGACTACCTAGTGAAAAGACGCCTCAGTCAGACGGACGTTAGCACAAGAGGGGTAATTTTATAATCGTGATCTCCAGAAGCTGTACATGCCGAGCAAAATAAAAAAAGCAGGGCAAAGAGGGAAAATTCCAGGGCAATCTCCAGTAACACGAAAACTGGAGAAGGGAGAAGCATGCAGTGTATGAGTGTATTCATGGCGCCTTGGCGTTTTTGCCAACGGAGATGAAACCGCTGGGGGGTGGAGGTATACAGCTTTGATGTAAAAGTTTCGTGTCTTCGAAGCCCGAAGCACTCTAGCGCGAGGCGTAAAAGAGTGTTCCGGTGTTTTTTACTACGGCTTACGAAGTGACATAACAAAGCACCTATGCTATATCAGTGATGAGTAAGACCATAGCCCCAGCTACTGTCCTCACTACAGACACCGCCATAGCCGAAGAAGCAGAAATAGCGATTGCAGCCACCACAACACAGAGCAACTACGTTACCAAACTGACAGAGTCTCAAGAGGCTTGTCAGAACTTCTTGCGAGGCACTCGCTCCCAAACAGCCCTCCATATTCTGGAAAACAAGACTCACCTACCTTACCTCTGCAGTATCTGGACACCAAGTCATTCAGGCATACCCGGTAATGAAGCGGCGCATACGCGGCTCGTGAACCAGTACACCGGGCCATTGCGGACAGCCACAACCCTATGCCAACCACCCCCACTAACTATACGCCCGAACCACTGCTAACATACAACGACATCCTCTCTGACTACCGGCTATCCCGTCAAGAGTTTCCTTCTCCACATAAGCAACTCAACGAAGAGGAAGTAGTTATACTTCGCCAGTTACAAACGAACACCTTCCTCACAACACGCTCTGGCACAAAATATTCTCCACCAAATACTCCCATTAGTGCACCTTCTGCCCCCATCAGGAACACCATACCACATATTGTGGGCATGCCTGAATACCCCGAATCCCGCCCCCCCCCCATCCAAACCTTACCCCTTCACAGTTAGCGGTGACGCCGACGAGCTCCGACCCCTGCTCCCAGCTCCGACTGGTGAATAGGGCGCGGAAGGCCGGCTACCTCCAGTGAATCCTAGAATGAGGGAACCCCTCACTGGTCTGGAGTGAATAAACTCACAACGGATGGGATAAATAAAATTTTTCCTCCTCCTTACGAAGCGTTTCAGCGCGAGGCGTCAACGAGTGTCCCGGTGTTTTTTATTTATTTATTTGAAGTGCTCACCAACAGCACAGGGCCTTCTCGGGTGATGCACCGCATACATAGGTACAAAGAATACGAACAGGCAACATACATGGATACAAGGAATACAAAGGAATACATGGATACAAGGAATACAAACAGTACAAATATGGGCAGCGTGTAAATCAGAAGTTGGTAAATGTGGAAGTGCAGATAGATATATACAAAAGTGTAGTGTTATCGAAAGCAGACGCAAACATTTTTGAACGGTAAAGGCTCGGAGGATGTGTCTGGAGTATGCACAGGAGAACGTATGAACATGGCAAGGAACGTACGAACACGTACGAAGATAGGCAAGGTAGTGCTGTATGTGAGGAAACACGAGAGCAGGGAGAGAAGTGCAGGAGCGACCTCTCCACAGCATGCGTATTCAAAATATCATACATTTCAGAGAGCGCTTATACAGTACCAAATCGCCGCAAAAAACGTCTATAGGAGATGGAAACAGACTGTTATAGGTGAGCTGGCATCGGCTGGCTGGTGCCAAACTCATTGATCTGTCTACATCAAAGCATCCATGCGGCCGTAGTGGTCTGCTTGGCACTCGCAGATGGACAGAGCTTACGAGGCAAGGGCAGTCGAACTTCGAGTGAATACAATTAAACAGAAAAGCCAGGTCGCGCCTGGAGCGCCTCGCTGATAGCTCATCTAAATTCAAGATCTTCAGAAGCCCACCGTGCTCATATCGGCTCATAGGTGAGTGGCGAGAAAACACGGTTCTAGTAAAGCGCTTCTGAATCCTTTCTAGTCGAAGGGAGGACGAAGGGCTTAAACAATTCCAAATTGCACTAGCAAAGTCGAGCTTGGGCAAGATGAGAGCGCGATACAGTGAAACAAAGCATGCACGGTCGGTGAAATCCCTGGTCGCGCGGGAAATTACGCCAAGCGTACGGAGACAGGAGTTGGTCAGATAGTTCACCTGCGCGTTAAAGAGCAGTTTCGCATCCATCATTACGCCCAAATCGCGCACTACGGTAGCGCGTTTTACAGGTTCACCAAGCAGCAAGTACGTAAAAGTGAGCGGGGAAGACTTGCGAGTGTATGAAATTACGATGGTTTTCGAGAGGTTAAGTTTTAGATAGTTGCAGTCACACCATGCAGAAACTGCGTTGATATCATTTTGCAGCAGTACACGATCGTAAGGTGAAGAAATAGTGCGATAGAGCTTCATATCGTCGGCATACTGGGAGAGCGAACAGTGCTTAATAGCAGGGTGTATGTCATTAACAAAAATGTTAAAAAGGAGAGGGCCCAGTGTCGAGCCTTGAGGTACCCCTGAGGTCATCGGGAAGGGCCGGGAAGTAGCGCCTTCGTAACTAACACAATTGGACCTGCCTTTTAAGTAGCTGCCGAACCACTGGCATAACTCAAGGGAAAGACCGTATGCGGACAATTTGCGAAGTAGTAGATCGTGATTAACAATGTCGAAGGCCTTGCTACAGTCAAAATATACTGTATCTACCTGTTGGCGAGACAGTACTGGAGGGCCGATGTCGTTTAGAAAACAGGCGAGATTTGAATCTACCGACCTTCCGGGCATGAAGCCGTGTTGGTTGAAATGAATTAGTGGATGCATAGCTGATAAAAGGTATCGATGCAAGACCTTTTCGAAGACTTTGGAAAATGAAGACAGAAGAGAGATTGGCCTATAGTTTGCTGGGATTGTGGCGCTTCCGGATTTGTGCAAAGGGAAGATGGAACCAATTTTCCAGTCAGTTGGAAAATGTTGCTCAACCAGTGACATACGTATGATGTGACAGAGCAAAGGGGCAAAAACAGCGCAACAGCCCTTCACGATGAAGCAAGGGATGCTGTCACAACCTGCCGACTTTTTCGACGGGAGTTTGCGGATGGCGGACACAACATCGTTTTCGGTTACGTTGGGGATTGGCAATACAGGACCGTGAGAATCGAAATCCAGTTCGCTGCCGCTGTCGTGAGAGGTCGAGTATGTCGAAGAAAAATGACGTGCGAAAAGCGTTCTAGCGCGAGGCGTAAACGAGTGCCCTGTTTTAGCACCGTGATAACATAGACGACGATTACGACGACAGGAGACGCTAACAGCACCAGCCCTTAAGGGGTCTCGCCCTTAAAATTCCGAAGGAACTCTACCGCTGGCATTCTCAGGAAATATTGTGCAGGAAAATACAGAGAGGGGACGCCTTTTGAAGAGGTTTTTTTTTTCTCAAGATATCCGCTAAAGGACCAAATGCATCAATGTAGGACGCCGTAATCTGCAGTTTCAGCGTCTCAAAGTAATCGGCGATTCCCAGATGCTAGAGAAGAGCACGTGAGCAGAGCCACAACGTGGCAGGCTGTGTTGCAAACCGACACTAAATTTATATAAATTGGAGGACTGAATGGGCATACGCTTTAAACAACGCAACGTTGTCGGGGCTGCGATTCATGCACAAAATTCGATTGTAAAAAAAAGAAATAATTAAGAGCCGTTCTACTGTGGAAAGGTGGATTACCGGCAAAGCTGTATAAAGTAGTCGTACTAGTATGTTCGTGTTTATTGGCGCAAGGGTACATGCGAACAAAGAGTGTCATGACTCTATTAGGCGGTCCTTCAGTGTTAGCTTCAGGATTGAAATATGGGCGTAGAGGGCCGGAGACGTGGCAGCGCCTAAGCTTCAAAGCGTGCTGCGCAAGCAGAGCTCCCTGTGCACGCAAAAGAATAATCAGTGCGTCCCTCAACAGTGAGAGGATATTAAGTCGCGCCCTGTACAATATGAGTTTTAAGAAATTGATACCCGCAACACATTTCATAGTGGACACATTTCATAGTGGACATTGGTGGCTAATCTAAAATAGAAGCTGCATAACGTGATCACGACGCCGCATTTTGGTCTGCTCGCATTTAAGTCTCGCCCTTCCCGGTTACATTAGGTGGCGCAAAGCACGATCACTTCCAGAACGAAATAATGTCAGGGATACAACAATACACATCCTGTGTGTGCTAAGCTGTAAAAAGTAAACAACGCGCACATGGTTAGAGGATGTGTGCAGTTTTGTTCTTGACATCATTTTGCTCTGCTAGTGATCATGATTTGTTGTCGTCTAATGAAACTTGGAAAGACGAGACTTTTATCAATGCAGAACTACATGGGGCTATCAGCTTTCCACCGTAGAGTCCCAAGAATTCACCGCAAGCAGGAACACTGTTACTTCTGTAACTTCACAGGTCAATAAGTAATACTCAAAAAGAAATGAAACAGTGTAACGGTAGAAAGCGGCCGATTATTATATAGCGTTTTTCGGGAAGGTTTCATTAAAGTAAGAGTTAAAGCCGTTTTTCGTAACCGCACTCCTTCTACAGATGTCCATTTATTAATAAAGAGAATAATTTTTAAACTTTCACAATGTTACTGTGAACTAATTATTACAAGTAGGCGAAACTACGCACAATGATAGAGTCGTATCAAAGTTCGGTTGTTATAAGATTGTTTCGTGGACGATTCTCAAAAAAAGTACTTACATGCAAATTGTGCTGATCCTTCGCGACAATGTTACTTTTACGGCACGGCGTTTTTTTTTACACACGGGTCTGTTCATTTATGCAACAAGTCTACGCAATACTGGAGATAAACTCCCTAACTGTAAAGAAGCAGTTAAAAGAATATACGACCAAATCTTTATCAAGGGGCATAGAGCTTTTCGCATGGAACTGAAGGAAGAAATATCTTTAACGGCAGCACAGCCCGGCAAAACCAATGGTCAGGCCTTCGCCCGGAAAACTGTTAAGCGCAAGCAATCGTGAATATGACCAAGAATAAAGTGCTGAAAACGGCCATGCGCAAGCGAAAAAAAGAAATTGGGGACAAAAAAAGAAGCCATGAATTTTCAAGTGATAGTCGACAAGCAGAAATAACAAAAGTTTTTCGATAGGCACAACAAAAAAAGGTATCAAAATGCAAACAGATGAATGGTATTTCTTGTGACGTCTGGAAGGACACATCGAAGTCTTGACTGGGCTTGAAAGAGGCCCCAGCTTCGCGGTTGTGCAGCAAGTAACCGCCGTGACCCGTTGGGCTGATGACCTCGGGCGCCTTTAGTGTCGTCCTTGCCATCAGCCGGAAATATATTCTACTGTGCAATGCTTCCGGCTGTTCGAAGACCCTTGTTTTACTTCCGTAATAACGGTTTTCACTGCCGAAAGACATCACGTCGAGTTCCGTATTACAAGGCGGCTCGTTTTGAACCCGAGAATTTCGCGACTGTTTCTGATGCAACTACTTTTTATATAATTTGGAGCTGTGGGACGCTATTACAAATTCTAACAAATTCTTCACCGGGATCTCAAACCCCAAGTTGTTTGCCTGCTGCAGTTTACCTTTAGAAAGGAAGTTTGTATCTTTAAGAGCATTTTGTGAATTTTATGTTCATTAATTTTGGCCGTGCTTTTTGGTGGTCAACGTGTATATTCTCAGTTTCCAACACCAAGAGACAAGCGGTTTCTTTGAAAGCGACGTCGGATCTTTAGGTGTTAAAATAACATAGGTTGTACGCCCTTACACACAAAATGTTAGGACAGTGCATTAAAGCTTTATAGGCAATCCCTGAATCGGCCTGATGCTATAGAACTGTCTTTTATTGGGTAGCACATATTTTTACGTTCGCCGAATGGGCAGCCAACGCAGATTCTATGGCCCTACGCTCACGGAAGCCGAATAAAAAGGCAATCCAAGGACATTGTTTCCACCACCAGCAATATGAGGCTGGCATTGCAGCGTATTTAGAAGTGGCGCTTTGTGCTCGGTGATGTGACAAAGATAAATATTTTATCGGGAACTGTGAAAACTAACAAAGAATTACCTCAGTGGACTCGGAAAACATTTTTTTAATATTGCATTGTGTGCGACCGTAATCATTGTTTCATTCAGTGCATTTCCATTTTACCCGTCCTACTTGCAGCTGTGTGCGTTAAGGATTGAGTTTACTAAACCACTTATGAGTGCACATTTTTATGTGAACTACCCACCGCCTGATCGTATTTTTGTCTAGGCGGCCGTCCGCGATGATTGTCCCGCGTAGTGCGGCTGTTGAGCGAGTAGCGTAAGCGTTAGCTAGAGTTTTGGAATGGCATCGCTGAGCGCTTCGATCGGCGTATGTGAAGTTGTGAACAACCATTTATTGGCGGCGAAGTGGCGTAGACAGCAGCCCTTTATTTAATAAATTGGATGGATAAACCACTTCTTTTTACTTTCCTTGAATTTCCGAGTTTAAGCATTTTGTGAATTGCAACTGGCGAAGTGCTACCAATCACCCCCTTGTACTTCGTCTTTATCGCTGTAGTGTTCACAAAGAATTTATTACTGAATACAGCCATGCAAACAACCGACGAAGTACCACAGGAGAAGTTCTAGACACACGCAAGACTACATGCCGGCATGGCAGCGTGCTGGTAATCTCTCAGTGGCTGCTGCTGCGCTGTGTTTCAAAAAGCGGTTGCTGTGATTCTCGTCTGGCTGCAGCCCATGGAAAAATATGGTATGGTCGTCTATTCAAAATCCCTTTTATGGTTTTTATGCGATATTTTTGTATGGTCAGTTCCTGCGCTAAACATGGGCTACTTGTACCGCACGTTTCAAATTGGGACGTCACACCGCTTGTTGGTGGCGGCATAGAAAACAAACACTAGCAGCAACAGCGTGAAGAAACAACAACAAACTCGACGCAATTAAAGCTACAAAGAGCAAATAACCACCGGTCAAATATATTCAAGGAAATAACCCTTTCCACATGTGACTTGTAGACAGTTGCTACAAAGTGATTTTGTTTAAGTGAGACAAAGCGAACTTTGGGGAAAACTCTCTCTTCCGGATGCTCTTATAAACAGAACAAGGCCGGTGTTGCTCTCTTCTGCTTCAGGTGCCATGGCTGATACAAATCCAATATACCGTTCTAAGATACCGGCAAGATTCGGGGTAAAGACCAATTGTTACCAAAAAACAAATAAACGCTGAAATTTTTACCCTTCTGTTCAGCTGGGCCAGGCTTCGGTACTCTACGTTGTCTTTATTTCTTTGTACAAGGGTGAACTATGCATGCCCTGTAAATCTTCAAAGGCGTTTTCTTAGTAGCCGTAGTTTGGTGTCTTTCTTATCTATCGCACATCCGATTGGTGGAACAAATTTGCAGAACATGCGTTTTGTTTAGAAATACTTTCTGTTTAAAATGACAATACAGTTACGCAAAGCAGCGGTGGAAGTGTATGTCCTAATTTTATTTAGTGTTTATGATGTTAATTGTGCTAAACATTAAGGAATAGTGCTTACGTGGGTGATCGCTAAATATATGTTTCCGCACACCAAGCCTTCGGTGAATAGGGCCTAGAATAGGCCTATCCTAGGTAGGTAGGCCTATTGGGTGGCATCACTGATTCATATGATGGGGTGCCTGTTGACTTCATAAGGAGTCTTCCATATAAAGTGCCGCCAACCCTAGTACTAATCCTTCTCTCTTTTCTATAGTTACATAAAATCTTGCATAGAAAAAAGCATGTAGGCTCTGCAACCGCCTATTTTGTAATAACTAGTTGAAATCGTTTCTCGAAAAGTGCTTTTGTCAAATTGGTGAGCAAGTGTGGTCTTAATTTGCCTTTGCATGATTCTAAAAATCACATGATACGTAGTACGAATTCACCGTCTCTTCTGGAGGCGGTCATGTACAGAGAAATACAATTAACGGACAATACTTTCACCAGCGAACTTAAACAGAGTTTTCAATTCAGTGCTCTTCCACTGTGCCCGCTGTGGCGGTACTGATTTTCGCACTAGTTAGATGTAGGATTTGCGAAGTAGCGGCTGGCCGAATCCGCACCGTTGGTTTAGTTATCTATTTTTTACCCCCCCCCCCCGCTTTCAGAATGTCCACATTGGCTGATTGTCAATGAATAGGTTTTATTTGTTGTAACTGTGTAAGAGCATTGTAGCCGCCACCTGATTCTTTGACACTGTAATTGGCCTCTCCCCTCGACTGCCAAATCACTGTCCCGACAGCTCATTCGTGTGAATTACCCTTTTAACAATGACCTGTACTCCAGCCCCGAGATGTTACTACGCTTATGTCCAATATGTTGTGCGAGGGTTCATTATCATTGGAACATGTTTATGGTAGCGCACTTACGCACGGGCACTAGAAAAGCGACGACAAACCACAGTGCTCTCGTTGTCGTTTTCTTTGTTCCCAGCGGTTGCTGTATTTGTTATTGACTAGGGGATGACTCAAGAGGTGGTTCATAAACTTGCATAGCGAAGATGCTGTAGGCGTTGTGCTGCGAAGAACCATTGCTCATTAATAATCCCATAGATGACGGATACTTTACCCCTGTTCTTTTCTAGCCAAAGGTTTTCTGTATGGTGTACGCTCTTGATTGATTATAAGGTTTAACGCGCCCACGCTACACAGGCGATGAGGCGCCCCGTACTGGAGGGCTCCGGATTTATTTCGACCACATGGCGATGGTTAACAAGCGCCGAAATTTCGAACCCACGCGCGGTTTCGCTTTTCGCTTCCATCAGAAAAGCGGCCGCCATGGCTGCTAATCATACCCACATCCTCGCACGATACCCTAATCACTGAGCCACCGCGACCTGTCAATGTAGGCTACTGCTTTGCAAACATTATAAATGTGAATTCCGTAGTGTGCATTCTACTACAAGATTTAAGTTATTTTCAACGCTTTCCGTTTAACACATTTAGACAGAAATTTGCAGTAGTAGACGTTTACTAGGATTTCTTTGCTATGCACAAATCACTTCATCAGTATTTATTCAGAAGTGGCATCGTTGCTGCTCCTTCTGAGCATTTTAAAGGTAAGTATATTAATTAGGCGAAAAAATACACTGATGCCGGCAATATTGATTCGTAACAGCTCAAAAGACCCCTGTTGTCTTACCCAAGAACCCTACCTTCCTTCTCAGCAGGCGGTCTAGACATCTGTAGATATTTTCTTAGAACGCCGTCCTATGCGTCGTACATTATCATACAACATTTAGACTTAAGGGAGCTGCAAGAAACATTACTAAAAATAACAGACAGGCACTTGCCACTATTACAGACTAGGAGGCCCAAAATCCATTAGTAAACTATGGGGTTTTAAAGCACTGCGGTTTCAAACCTACAGTAACTACTTAACCACTGACCATCGCAGTTTTTAACAAGCTACAACAAAGTCCTATGAAAAGCTTGCATACTCCTATATGCTATTCCTATAGGGCTATTGCTTTACTGATGGAGCGTTTTTTTAGTATACCTCCTTCAAAATATCTCTCCTTGGAAAAGTAACCAACAGCTATAAACATGTTTTTGGGATCAATGGTGTTTACTTCCAATGAACCACGCAACTGTCTTATACCGTCTTAAACCAACTTTACAATTCATTGCTAAAGAAAGTTGCTGGAAGCGCGAAAGTTTTCTAACATCGAAACGGCTTACAAAGCCGACCCAAACCTTAGCTAAAAGTTCCTCCAACTTTCGCAGAAAGTGTGTGCCCAACGGATCTTCATACATTGAAAGACTCAAACCACATACAAAGAACAAACTCAAGCACCGATTTTTCGCATAATACGTAAACGCATCTACGAACGATCTAAATTTCTACCGATACGTGGTTTACCATTGTACACTTCTTCATGATCAACGCCCGTATTGTCTTATCTATAACCGTTCCTCTTTCAAATATTCAAATAACCTTTTTGACACAATGCAAGCCTGGTATCACGGACGCTCTGTGTTTCGATGGACCTTGTGAGAGGCTTTCGATCAGCCAACCAATCGATGGGGAAATACATTTTTTTTACTGAAAGGATGCCTTAGGTCCCGCTAAGAAAGCTTTATCTTTAAAATTCGAAACTTTGACAATACAAAGAAATACTTTTGTGGACCAATAAGGGTGGCATTAGATTATTCAAAACGAGAAATGCTTACAAAACGGCGTCCTAAGGAGCAGCAGTTTTATACCACATTACATTTTTGACACTATGGAGCAAGACCCAGCAGCATGATTCCTAGAAAAATGCTCACTTGCTTAACCTAGATCCTCACAGGCGCACTATCAAGATACAACAACAAATATTTCGCTGCGTCTACGCACGCGCAATACTGCAGGTGTTTTGTCATGAGTGCAATACTGCGGCACTCTAGCTTCAGCTGTAGGACTCGCAGCTGTCGTTGGTTTTTTTTTTTTTCTGTGGTACGTTACGCGCTCTATTTGCGGTTTTCTCTGAGCCTGCGCCAGCAAAGACGTTGACCTCTATTGCGCAGATCGAGAACCCCGTAAAAAGTTAAACACGTGTGCAGCATAGCCTGCAGGTGTTTGTTCCGTCACTGTGTCAGAGAAGAAAAAAACGAACAAGTGGCTTAATATGACACCGTTTCATTTGTGCAAAAGCATCCTTGGCGTTACTACGAAAAATAGTACCTTTTTAAGCAGGTGTGACTCCGTCCTATGCAAGAGATACACATACCCGGATGTGTGCTCGAACAAGTCCATTTCCCATAAGTGCTTCTCTGGTCTAAATTGCTATTGATCGAAAATTGTGTATCAGCGAAATATTCTAAACCATGTCCGTTAAAATTGAAAACTTCATTGTGAAGTCGTGCATCGATGATACCGTAATTCCAGACACCGACTTCACAACCTTCCTTACGGATGCGTGTCGTAAATACGAAGACAACATTGCACTGGTAAGCTCAAACTCTCATTTATATGACCCGGATACATACGTAAATGTGCAGGTTCCAGATCTGGCTGTAGAGTTTCTGTAACCGATGAACCGATCGAACCACGACGAAGCGGCATCACAGGCAGCAGCGGAGGCGCGCGACTACATGCCGACACGCGGGCCTAGCACTAAGCCGACACGGCACTCACACTTGAAAATACATTGTAGTTTGCGGGGCGGGCAAAATAAAATAAATTAGTGTATTTTCCTTACCAATTTTTCAGACAATGTGCAAAAAACTGTTTCGCATCAGCGTAGCAATTTCGTTACACTAAGGGTAACCGAGGGTAACACAGGAACTTTATTATAGCTGCAAGGCGTGATTGGAAAACTTCTTTCAATTCAGGAATTTGTTACACAGAGGTTCATTAAATTCAGCTTTAGCTGTTTTTTGTAGTAGGCCTTCAATATAGGTTAAATTTCAGCAAGGCAAATATTGGGTCTAGTTGGTTGTTTATCTGTTGCTGACAGGTTATTGTACAGGTTGTACGTGTTATTGCTACTGACATCCGGAGACATACAGCTGAATCCTGCTCCCTCTTCTGATTCGGAGTCTGAGACACCGTAAAACAGTTCATTACTCAAGAAAATTTTGAAACAGCAAATGATGACAAACAAGGCTCCGGCTGTGCTGACAAATAGTTTGAAACAGGTAGAATCGGCAGTCGAAGACATTCAAACCAAGATTACCCATATTGAGCAAGAGTGTGTCGAATTGAGAAATGTGAGCAAAGTTTAGAACTTGGAAGGTATATGGCATCGAAAATAGAATTTGTCGCAACAGCATTGTAGTATATAGTGTAAATGAAGGTCGGGAGGAAGGCTCAGAAGAAGTAGAGCGCAAAGTTAGTGAAGGAATTTTTAAAAAAATCCTACGTATTGAAACAAACTCTATATAGCGTATTCACAGAATCGGCATACAACACAGCGAGGGACATCGTCCTATCATTTTGAGATTTTTTAACTACGTAGACAAACCTATGATTATGTGATCCTGCTTCAAATAAACGTCACAAAAATAACTTTATCGGAGCGCTTTCCACAACATGCGGGATATTTATGCAAATTTATGGCGTTCTGCGGCTGAAGAAAAGGGCAGTGGTTCTGAGGTTTTCTTTGGTTCTGATACGCTCCAAACTGAGGAAAGGATGTACGTATGGGAGGCAATGCGCAATTTGAGCGTGGAGTTGTCGAAATCTACTACACCTGCGCAACCCGAACTGTCGTCTCATTGGTTCACACGCGCGAACACGCGTGGGCGCGATAAAAAATAACGAGAATCCGTGAAGACGCTCCAGCTTGTTTTGTTACACTCACGCAGTGTACTGGATAAAATAGAGAGCCTTGAAGGTATATTTCAGACTGATCAACCACGTGTCCTAGTGATTTCTGAAACCTGGCTGAGTTCCGATGTGTAAAATTCAGAAATCATGCCTCCTCCGCATGCGCTCATCCGTAGGGACAGAGGGTGAAGGGGCGGCGAAGTAGTAATTGGAATAACAAATAACAATAAATTCACATGCCTAAATGGAATCGATGATCACGAAGCATAAGGTACCAATTAAAGTTTGTACTGCAAAGCAGTATATGTCTCTCCCTACCCTAGTTTTATTTCCGGTGAAGCAGATTTACTCGGCGCCGCTCCGGGGCTCCTCCACACCCCCGCTGAACCAGCTTTTACAATAGTTGCCACAACGATTAATCCCCTCGCCACCACTTAAGCCTCTTTCACAAGTTGGGCAGTCGGCTAACAGCAGCCGTATCACCGTTATCAGAGGATTGCGGAGAATCAACACCAGCGATAATCGGTGTGAAGACGCCCGAAAGCCGCGGCCACCGCATCTCCGAGAATGTATCCGTGGCCGTTGCCGCTTCATATTCCACCTTGCCCACTTGGTGTGCGCCCCTGACAGCAGAAAGAAACTTGCCCCGTTGTAACGCCAGCGTGAGCAAATTATTCTTCTTTACCTTGAAGCCCATTTGGAACAACATCGTCCCGGCGCTGCCCTCGTTGTCCAGCTGTCATATTTCTTCTGGAGAAACAATAATAATAGATCTTAGTCTGGTTGAATAGAATGCATTTCTCTCCCCATCCGCCAGTGTATTTCACGCTTAATTAGGCACCCATACCCCGTTGCCGGTTTAGTAGTACACGGGTGAGGGGTGAAGGAAGGAAAATGAATGCATAAAAGGGCTTAATGCCAACACGGAAGCCATACCCGTTGTGGTGGTTAGAAATATAAACATGGCACTCTCATGGCTCAATGCACCCAGTCAGGTCTCCTCCACAACCGAGCGGTTTGGTTCTGGGTTGGTGTGTTGCACAGACATGGAGATGCCTACGACTGTGCAGAGAAAGGGACACCCACGTGTGTGTCCAATAGTGTAGATGTCGAAGCCCTCGAGGTGTTAACTCGCTATGGGACGGACGCATGTCGCTCGCTTGGAGGAAGAAGAGCGGAAACTTAAGGAGCGTCAGCCCGAACGGAACCGTAAATTGGCTCAAAAACCTTGGAAAGCCACTGCCACCGCCGTTGCCGCCTCAAGTTCCAGCTGGTCGTGTAGCGGCGAAGATGAACAGCAACTGACCCGCCTGGAACACCGACGAGGACAAATATCACTCGTTCAGCCTAAAGGGCTTTCAGAGGGACATGCTCAACAGTCTACTAGAGAGTTTTAGCAGAGCGGGCCAGCGGCCAGCGGAACGGAGCGGACGAGCGCAGCACCAGCGGAACGACGCGCGAAAAAAAAGAGTTTTAGCTGAGCGATCGGCTGCCGCCTCCAGCGAAGCGTTGTACTGCGCCTTCTGTCCGTTAAAAATTGAACTAGTCTCATAGGAATATTGAACTCCGCGCAGTGTCAATTCTCTGCCCACCGCCCGATTCACCGTGGCGACGACGCGAACCCATTTGTGGTCGTCGCCAAAAGGCCTCGTCGCGGCCGCCTCCCGCAAAATGCACAGGTCTTCGTACGCCGTGAAGCACTGCGGGGCTTCTTGACTTGCCGCATTTCGATTGCGTCCGTGCGCGATGACGACGCACCGCCGCTCGCGCTACAGGCAGCCATTTTGAATGCCGACGCTCGCTCGCCGGGCCGCTGGCGCGCTGCGCTGGGATGACCGAACGAGCGGGCGAGCTCGCAGCGTCGTAAAGCCGCTGGCCGCATCAGCGTACTGACGCATGCGCAGTGGCGCCTCCGCTCGTCCGCTCCGTTCCGCTCATGTTCCGCTGGCCGCTCTGCTAAAAGTCTCTAGTATCTTTAACTTCTAGGCATACGCTCATGACCGCTTGCGGTTTATGCATGCACGAGTTGGGAGAGGAGGGCAGTAGGGAGGGGCACGCGCAGCTATACGTTTTATGCCCTTACTGATGGCATGTTCGTCGTTTCGGCGTAAGGTTCAACGTGGCCATCAAACAGCCCGATGCGGCTGGCCCGGTGTCATATGTGGTGGAGGATTGGGTGGGCACGTTACACAAATAGCATGATGCCTACGACGCTGCAGGAAAAGAGGCAGCTTTACGTTCATCCGATAGGATAAAGCTCGGGTCTTTTCCAAATATAATTGATGTAACTGGCTAGGAAGCATGCTCAGCCGTAAATTAAAACCAAACATGTTTTGTTTCGTGCACTCCGTGGAGGGCGTGCTGCTTTGCAGGTTATCCTTTTTCACAGAGTGGAACGGCACTACATTTTTTGGGAAAACTATTATATTAAGAGGTGTCGATCGGCCTCCGAATGCTCCTCTGGATTACTTATACTCATTATATAAATATTTGCTGCAAAATAAAAATTCGCCTTCAAACATCTTTATAACAGGCCATTTTAACCTTCCCGAAGTTAAGTGGTGCAGCCTTTCTCAAGACGGCAAAGATTTCAAAAATGTTGAAGCATTACTACTAACTGCATTACGTTTTCCTTAACCCAATTGGTTTGCGATGCTAGAAGAATTCCCAGCATAGCTCTCCATGACTTTGTGTTTGCAAGTAGCTCGCTTCCAGATTGCTTCGTCAGTGTTAACGATGGGATATCTGATCATCAGTTACTTCTTCGTGAGTGTCATATTTTAGGCTTCCGATCGCACGGCAATTCTTCTGACGCTCTTGTAACGGGCTAGAAGCATTATTTGTGAATTATTTGTAGTACGGAATCTTTATTCCCTTTCTTTAATGAGAACGTAAAGTAATGAGGTGTGGTCAAAGTTTGAGGACATGGTTATTCATTGTGAAAGTACCCACGTGCCTTGAAAGAAAAAGCGCATCAACAGGGAGTACTTGTGGATTAATCGTAATCTGATACACCTGAAATGCAAGATAAAACTCTGTCGACAACGTGGCGACAAGAAACAACTTCGAAGTCAAGTCCGCAATTTTAAAGATAAATTCTGTGCTGAAAGAGACCAGCTCCTTTCTTGCACATTGACTTCTTTCATGTAGGAACAACCGAGGAAATTCTGCCAGTATTTGTATGAAGACAAAAGTGGCTTCAAAAATATTAGACCATTTGGCATAAGCATTGACAATCCTTTTACCATTGCCAATGAGTTCAACGCGTCCTTAATTCAGTTTTTACCATGAACGCATCACACGCATACTTGAAACCTTACACGGTTCGTAACCCCATGCACAAATTAAATACAAAAAAACGGCATTCATAATCTTTTGCGTAATCTAGACAGAAAAAGTCATAAGGTCCGGAAAAAAATATTTTCACGAAGCCAGGGACGACGCAGTTGTGTTGGAAAAGAAACAAGTTTATTGAAGCGAACTTGTGCTCCCCTAACAACTCAAAAGAATACAGAGGCGGCGAAACAGCGGTCAACAAAGTGACGTGCGTCGGCGAACGTCGCAGAATCGAATACCCCGGCGTATGCTCTGCCAGTTTTTATCTTTCGGCGCGCGTTGTTCTCGAACCGTCGATTCGCATCGAGAACGTTGTAGATCCAAGAAGATTATTCTGGGCTGTTCCCGTTAGATCGGAATGCTCTCCCTATCAGAACAGATAACACATGCGGCACAGGAAGAAAGAATGGAACACGCGCTTCCCTTGGCACTGAGATAACACAGACCGGCGCAGCCCGGCGGTAAAAGCAAAACATAAATAAACAAACCCAATGCATGGTTCGCGGCAATATGTAATGTTTTTCTCAACAGATACGCAATCTGGGTAGAAGAATACAGTGGAACCAAATTCCTACGTATTCCACGTAACAACTTGTCGCAAAGGTTTTAAACCCGACGATGATTAATCCATAAACGTAAGCAGGAAATAGGGTAAGCTAGCTCTAAACAATGGGCGATGAGTTCCTTCCGTTAACCAGTCTTGCGTACCAGTCCCTAATCTATCTCTCGGACCTGTTGTGGTGGAAAAAGAACCTTTTAAGTGAATTACTTTTGTTCAGATAAAAATCTCATTCCACTGGAAACGTTGCTAGGAACGCTATCTTGGCGGGTACGCAATAGGGGGGGACAAATTGTTAACATTACCAAAATACTATTGATCTTTGAAAAATTGTTTGGTTGATAGTAACCAATTTGAACCTTTGGATAGCGGATCTAAACTTGGTACCGTCTTCTTCAACGGTTCCCATATCACGGTGATCCCATCACTAGCAGCTGTGCTCCGCTAATGTGGCGCTGCCATCAGCGGCGGTCGCTGACCCTGTAAGGTACGGGGATACACACGAGCGAGAAAAAAACATGTCCAGCTGTCACGAATTAACGGCGTATCTGAATAGTTCCCCGCAACTGTCATAAGGACAATGGTCTTCTCTCACCCCTGTCACATTGCTCGCTCTCCTTCCCGCCCCTCCCACAACCAGCCTCTTCCCCTTCTTCCTTCTCCGACGATGAATGCACCGCAGAATGGCTCAATTCACTTTATCCACATTCGCCGCTCTCGCGCACGATATGCTGGGATTTAGTTCCTATGTCACAATTGCTTAGGGCGTCATATTTAATTTTGGTGTTCTTATCTCGGATTTTTGCGACATGGACGTTGACTTCCTAATGTTGGAGATGTCAGGGCCACGCGTATTTTCAGTGAACGAAAGCTGCTACTCCAAGTTATGGGCTTAACATTTACCTGAAATAGCCCTAAATTTTTCTTATGATGACAATGGTGGCATGCCTGGGCAGTGCTGAGAGCTTTGGGAGTTTGTAGAGGCCTTCCAAAGACTGTGAACGTCAAGTAATGCATTCCTTCAGCATTTCCTTGGGCGTTTCAACGCCGTGATTGAGAGATATATATTTTGGAGTTTGGATACGCCAACAAAGACTACCCCATTAAAACAGGGTACGTTTTCTTATCACGCGCGCTTACAGCGCCGTTTTTATTCGTGTACCGTTTCACACTGCGATGCAGAAGTAAGGAAGAAGTTTTCTTCCAATGTCGAGCTTTAGAGTACATAAACAGCGGCTTTTTAAGTCGCTTGCAAACGTTGCAAATGTTTGGTACTGCGTACTCTTTCAAAACCCTCAGGCTCGATGCTTTACCCTCTAAACTGGAGTGCCACCCGAGCCATCGCACGGGGCAAAGAAGGCCAGAGACAGGCTTCTCAAATATACCGACGTCACGGGGTATTACCGTCTCTCCCGTCTATAGCTAGCACCCCCCCCCCCCCCCCCCTCCGTTCTGGACTCAAGAGTAAGCCTGGAGACTACTACAAACAAACGTATTTACACCAGCCTGCACCTACTTCACCGAGCACAACCTCCATTTCCGAAGTGTACCCTCTGCGCAGTCCTACCCACCCAATCCCACATATTGTGGGCGTGCCCCAAACGTCATATAATCAAATTACCCCGGCTGACAAGTGCAGAGAAGCACTGGCATCGCATGACAGAACGTACAAACCACCAACGTACAAACCACCTCGATTGCACCGGCCGGCTCGGTCGTAGCTTGGCTAAAATCAACTGCCACCAACTTCTTACGCTGAAGCCAAGCTCACATTAATAACCTTTATTTTCTGTCTCCGTATCTCCAGAAGTAGCTAGTGTTTCTTATAAAACACTGCGCTAAATTGACATTGGCGAAGTCAAAGGCCGGGCGGGACACAAGATCCACACGTACAATAGCGCAACTATCAACTGGCCTTTATTTTCCTACCCCAACGGAAAGCATGGGAAATATAAGCATTAAACATAGAAGGACGAAGATTCAACACCACCGCACAAAACCCCCATCTGTGTTCAATTCTTGATAGTTCTTATTCTTACCCCTTTTTCTCGCCGTTTCACTGAGAGCTGGCCGCACGCGCCCACCGCCCCCTCTCTCTCACTCGCTGTAACAAGGGGGGCGTTGTCCCGCATAAGTTGAATTTCCTTGTTTTTTAGAAGCACCGATGGCTGTCTGACGCATGCGCCATTGATCCCTGATGCCATATTGAAGGCGGCTATAACCTCAACGGTAGTTCTGCTGTGGGATCGTGCAATAATGTTGTTTCTTGTAACTGTGGTTCACATTTGCATTTTCTGCAGCGATCGGCCAAATGCCAGGCACTTGTAGCTTCCCGCATGCGTTCGGTGCTCTCGCAGCAGCTCGTTGAGGCACCTCCCGGTTTGTCCTATATAGGAGCTCCAACAGTCCAAGAGAATTGTGGAAACCACTTGAGACTCGCACCTAACGCAGGGGTTTCTCTGTTTTACCTCACAGCTTTGTCGGGCAGCGGCAAACTTGCTCACCCGTTTGTACAGTCCCTTCAGCTTGTGTGTGGCGAAAAAAAAACAACTTTTACGTCTTATCTTTCAGTGCCCTTTTTTACCGCATGTGCGACGCTGTGGATGTATAGAATGACTGCTAGTGGCCTTCTATCTTCCATTTTCTGTCAAGATGCCCAACGCCGAGTTTTATTGTTTCTGGCGGTTATCTGCCACGCCTAGGAGGAATGTTTCTGTAAAACCGCTTTGTTTGGGCCGTTTGGTGGTTTTAATTGTTTGTCTTTCTATCTTTATGTTTCCAATGTTTTCCGATAGCGTCGGAAAATAAAGGCCAGTTGATAGTCGCACTTTCGTATGTGTGCATCTCGTATAACGTCGTCCTTCGTATTCGTCAATGTCCATTTACCGCACTGTTTTATGAGAAGTTATGTACCAAACTAGGCCAGAAGCAAGCTCTCATTGGGAGCTAGTGTGCAGGAAAGCGCAGGGCTTGTCAGTTGCTTGGCTCAAAACACGTCGCCTTCTGATCCCCAAACACACTTCGCCAATCACGTATAAAGTTCAGAGCGGGCAGCAAAGAGCGCAGCGACTGGCAACGGAGCGCAGAGAATAGTTGAGGAATTGATTTGGCTCCGCTGCCCGCCACCAATTTTACTATTGCTTTTTCTATACACATCAGCTCAAATAACCAATCAAACGAATTAGTGTAAATACGCCGCATCATGGCGTGAAATTATCGCCAAATATTTCCTATTAGTTCAGGTTTCCTCTACATATCCAAGCGGAGAGAAGTTCCTGCGCCAGATGGAGCATGCAGCAACAGGAAAACAAGAATACCATTTTTTTTGCAGATATCAAAACCGCAGCAGAGACCATACGTTGTAAGTTATGTTCCCTTTCTCATGTCACCAACTTATACGGACACCAACCTGGCAGACGCCACTAATATTCACATCTTGCGCTGCGCTCTGGGTTCGCTTCCTGTATCCTACACTTATTTGATCTCACGCTGGCTCAGAAGTTGCATTGAGGCCTTCCTCGTGGAAGTCATGTCGCGATACAAGCGCCGAGGTTACAATGGCATGTTTAATTTGTTCATTTTGTTTTCCCAAAATTCTGTATACTTCGAGCTCGCGTTCTAGTAGGTTTCGGTCGTGGTGGTCGAAAGAATTGCCAAGAGTATTGTAACTGTAGACGAATAACAACTGAAAGGAGACCAGTGACGCGGTTGGTCTAAAAGGGGTAATAGCTACAAGCACTCAGATATGCGATGGTGATGATGATGATGCTGATAATGATGGTGGTGGTGGTGGTGGTGGTAGTGCTGGTGGTGGTGAAGACGAGCAGAGTGGAACACGCTCAGTAGAAGATTTAACACCCTTTCTAACCTGCACAGTTCGTGTTTTCTCTTACTAAGTACCGGTCGTGTACCAGACAACAAAACTGCTGGCTAGTCGACAGTTTCGCTAGTTGGCATCGCGTCCCTATCTTCATCCGGCATGGCCCTCTAGCACTTTTTTGGGGGGATGATGAGCACCTTGAGGGGACTTTGGGCTCCCTTCAGACGTACGCGCTGATGCGCAACTCGTAGCACGTCTCTGAAGTCTCTACACTTAGTCCCCTATCTAGCATTCCCAGTTTCTAGTTGATAACTGCCTTTTCGGGTTCTCTGCTAAATTATCAGCGCAATTCAAAGCGGATGGTAATAGTTGCTGCAGGACGGGTTCGAGTTCTTTCGAATTTTATAATTTATGTATTGCCGTTCAGCTTGGGGAAGGATGCCGAGATATTTCAGAGTTTCATTTATACAGTCACCCCCGCAATGCTCTTCTGCTATGCTTGCGGGGACGATTTTTTGGTAGCAAGTACGTCCCTAGACTGGCATGTTTACCGCATCTGTATTATCATCGAATGTCTCGCCGCCAACCGCAGCATTATCGTGAATGCCAGGAAGAGCGAGTTCGGTGCTCCCGCCCTCGAGTTTCAAGGACATCGTCTGGATTCAACAGGCATTCGGCTCCTCCTTAACATGATCCAGGCTGATTCTCGACTTCTCAGTACCAGCCGTCGTAACCAAGCTTCACCAGCTCCTTGGTTGGAAGCATCTCTTCCGCCGTTTTATCAGAAACTTCCCCACTCTGCTCGAGATTCTCAATCACATGCTCCATGAAGCCTTCTACCACCAAATTCCACAGGACCACAAGCGCAGAGGAGGCCTCTCGCACCATCAAACGTGCTCTGGCCGGCGACGCTCTTTTTGCGACCCCGAATTCAGTATGTCCAATTGCACTGATAAAGGACGTCTCGAGGTTTGCTGGGAGAACGGTCGTTCAACTGAACATAAACGGCGCTGGCAGCACTTGACCCTTTTTTAGAAAGACCCAACCCCAGAAAAAACCCGGAACACTGTATTTTGCGATAGTTGTTGGCAATCTACCTGGATGTGTTTTATTTTCGGCATCTCCTAAAGGTTCGTCAATTAGCAATCGCCACAACCACAAACCACTCACGTACGTCATCAGTCTAACCGACACAATTGACACGCCATAAGAAGTGTGGCGCTTGCCGACCTGTCCGAGTACACCGCGGATATCAAACACGTGAGTGGCGTTGACAACAAGCCGGCGTATGTCCTTAGTCGCGAGGACGCCATTGCCCCTCCTTCATCGCCTTCCATTTCACCGGACATCTGGTGACTGGCTGCTAAGCAAACAGACGACTCTGAGCTTCTTCTCCTCCGCACAGCACACTGTGCTCAAGCTCGAAGACATGATACTCCACGTGCAGGAGCTCGTTTGCGACTTGTTGGAACGGAACGCCGCGACCTTTCCTGCCAAAGTCTGACATAGCGAACCTTTCGGCACGCACAGCATTTTTCCATCCTGGGGTACGTGGCTTGCAAAAGCATATCGCGACTCGTATTGCGTGGCCGCGCATCGTGCCAGCGTGCCAGCGTGCCAGCATCGTGCCGGCGAGCGAGAAAAGGTTCACCGGTTTCCAGTTCTGCCTGCAAAGACGTTCCTAAATCCTGATGAGCACTTTGCTGTTGTGCACATCGACCTTGTTGGCCCCCTCCCCCACGCCAAGGCTTGCGGTACCTACTCACTTGTGTGGACCAATTCGCGCGCTGGCCTCAAGCCACGCCGTTATACGACATCTCCAACCGCCCGGTATCGTCAGCCTTTCTGTCGAACTCTACAGCGCGCTCAAATGCCCACCATGTATTGTCACCGACTACGGGCAGCAGTTCGAGTACACCTTGATCGCAGAGGTACATCACCTTCTCCGGATGGCTCGTTTGCATACTTCAGCGCACCGGCCCCAAACAAACGGGCTCGTCGGGAGCTTTTACTGAGGACATAAGGCCGTGCTCCCAGCACACGGAAGAGCACAAGACACAGCACACAGCAACACGACCAGTGATTACCTCCCACACTTCTAAGCATACGCACCGCCTTCAAGAGTGACCTCACGTGTTCATCTGAACTCGCTTTTTGCACACAGCTTCGCTTACCAACCGACCTTCTGAAGGGGTTCCGTGTGAGACACCACCCGCTATGGAATACCTGAAGCCTCTGCGATAGATCCTCGGCGACCTTCGTTCGCAGCCTATACGTGGGCAAAAACCACAAACAACTTAGGTTCCCCTAGACCTAGAACAGCAAAAACATGTCTCGGTAAGGTATGGTCCCATGCGCAACCCTTTGCAGTAGCCAACGTCATCGACATCAATGGCTCTCACGACACCACAGCGCTAACACGCCTGAATCCGGCATACGTCGCCGCCACCAAATGCAACCCTTTGTTCTTCCACAACATAGCTGGACGGCAGCGCTACAGTTATGTACGCTCAGCACACGTTAATCAGAGCGTCGCACTAGGTCCTCTCTTATGGGAAGCTCTGTGGCGGCATGACACACTGCTAGCGGCAGCAGGGTGGCGTAGGAAAACGAAAATACTTACCGACCGGAAGGCGCGACTACAGCAGATTCGGAACAAACCTCCGTAACAGGGCTGCCTGATCAACGCTTCCGCGCATTCGTTCCATGTTCTATATAAGAGTTTCCTCTCGCCGTATCTCAGTCGCTGCTATAAGCAGCGAATGCCCGTATTTAGGATGCATAGGCACGCGCGGCTGATGCGGTGATAATACTGCGTTTTACTCACTTTTTGTCGGGTGAAACCGCTTAACGCTTCTCTCCCTTCTACCCGCGGGAATATTTTTCTGCTGATGATCATTTTGTCCGCGATTATAACATTTTAATTTCATGTGCGTGACGTGAGTCATTGGAAAGTTGTCATGGAGTTGCTGGCCCCTTTTTTGTTCCTAGTGGAGTTTCCATCTCATGAAGCTCTCACTGCCACCTGCCACCTGGCATGGTTAAGGTGAAGCGTATTACAACCAAACTCGGCGTCAGAATTCCGAAAGGTCCTGCCCCGATTGTACTGAAGATGATGGCGGAAAACTATCGATGTCTCGGTCTTATGGTAACTGTGGGGCAGCGAGCCGAGCGGTGTTCGTAGGTGGGTCCCTTGCTGGCCTTGAAGTTGCTTTTCGGAAGTTTCCTACTCTGGCGAGTAGATTTTTGTGTTTTGTGTCAGGTCACAATACAGATTTTCTATTTCCACAAACGGAACCGAAGTGATGAACGCTGTTAGTTTCGTCTCTCCTACTTGAGAGAGAACGAGAGACTCAGACTAGCGCAAGGTGTGAGCTGCCATGCTGCTGCGACGTTTTGTGAGAGTTGTGTTTTAAGAACTTCCGGTACGTATTCACCTTTCATGAACTCGGGAAAGAAGGTGCACTCGAACGCCTATGGTGGCGGCTCTGTGTTTTTTTTCGCGGCCTTTACTTCACTTGTTTCGTGGTCTACATGAGGGGAGCCGCTCAGTCGTCATTCTCTGTGGCGGGTGCAGCCTCGTGTTACCAATGTTTGTTTTTCTTTTGGGCGCTTGACGCTTACTCGTAGAGTGATCCCTCCTGCCTGTCCTTTCGTTCAGCCTCATGTTCGGCATTTTGGAGTTTTCAAGCCTTGGCTGTAACGATGGCTTGTTTCCAACGGACGTAATGGAGATGGTAGCGGACGGATTGCTTTGTCCATTGTCCTTGACTATATTTTTGTGTTCTTTTAAGGACGAGAACCGCTCTTTTGTGTCGCACGTCGTGGTGGACGAAACGTGGTTTTCCGTCCTTTTAGAGCAGCTGAAGTACTCGAACGAACATCAGGGTCTCACATTATTCCGAATTGAGGCTATGGACTTCGTGACGTACAGGGCAGTCCACTCTAGGTGCGAACACGGCGCAGCGTGGCCTCGCTCCGCGGAGCGCCAGCGCACAATCCGTGGCCGCGCATCGAAGCTAAGCGGTGCAGGCGTATAGGGGCTTGGAGGCGGGGCTTCGTGTCGTCTGCTAGCGTGGGAGCACGCCGTGCTTGCTTTACTGTGAAGCACGCCTAACAGTAGGCATGCTTGTAGCGTCTATGCGCACCGCGACGGCGTTGCGGGAAAGCGCACTCTCCTTAATGCGGCGCGTTGTGTAGTTTCTTCGTACGAGAACAAGGAGCTTCCGCTTTTCAGTTCCGCGGTGCCGCTTAAATGCAAGTATTGTGTAACGTTGAAGGCAATTCATAACTGGTTTGGCTCGGGTTATAGGGGTTAACGCGACAAAACGGCTCTTGCTACGAAAACGCCGTAGAGAAGGGCTCCGAATTACCACCCAAGGCACTTTACCGTGCACTGACACCACGCAAACAACGCGCGTTCCTGCATTTCGGCTGTTTTGAAAGCGGCACCTGCTACCGGGATCGGACATGGGTCTCCCGGCTCAGTATAGCCAAGGAACCCAACCACTGAGCCAACGCGGCGGGCCAGGTCAAGTTCTGGTGGGTTTCTCGGGATTTCACCGCACCCTATAATTAAAGAGGGTAAGGGAGCAAACTTGTATTTTCTGCGTGGTTACTCTAAAAGACATGGCCTTACGCCCGGATATGCCGGCCAGCCGGCTTTTTTAACGACGAAGATATTACTGGCCGTAAGCTCGCCGTTGCAGCAACAAAAACGACAAAATTCTGAAGGCTCATGGACGCGTTCCTTCCGGTGACCGCCGAGCGTCCCCGGCACGCGCAGTAGATTTAGCGAGAATAAAAAAAAAACTGGCAAAATCCTCGAGGAGCGAGAACATGCCGAGCACTCGTGAGTGCAGTCCTCGCAGAAAACGCCGAGTCCCCGGCTCGCGCAGTGGCTTTAGCAAAAAAAAAAAAAAGAAAAACCTCCAGCGCTGTCGTCAATCCAAACCGCGGATGTAAAAAAAATCAAGCCTTAACGCTAAAGATCCAATGCTAAAATAACAAAAAAACATCCTGCTTGGTAGAGGGCACCGCGACTTTATTATTCTCTGGAAGCCATTATGGATAATTGGAGACATGGCTACCAGTGTTCCCATCCTTCCCGAGACGACTTGCAGATCCCACAACCACTGCCTCGAGTCGATGACGAAGAGCTGGTTGAAGACTACAATGCAGAGGACGACTTTCCATCCACCACTCGCTTCGTGGAAGACGACGACTTGTTTGATGCATATGACAACGGTTACTAGCACCGCAACTATACCAATAGACACTGATATTAAAACTTAGCTGGGTCCAGCAAAGCTCACCTACAACAGCTTCGCCATTGAATTTTTGCGTGAGTGCTAGCTTCCAAAAGTTTTTTTTTTTTTTTGATCGGAGTACTCGCATGCTCGGTCTAGCTCGAAGACGCTCCAGGATTGCTCGATGCGACTTCGAATCTGATCAACGAGCTCATGGAAATTGACAAGTAGTATCATAAATATAAAAAGAAAGAACAATACGCCCAGTCCACAATCCAAGTGTTTGTTTAATGTAAGGCATTTGCATGCATTGCTAAGCATATTGAAAACCTATTATTCATATTGGTGATTATTCTGTTCGTGGCGTTTCGCTAGGCCATGTGTGTGTGGGGATGGTAAAGAGAAAAATGCAGAAGTTGTGTACCTAGAGCATAGAGAAGCTGTTCCACAATTGTGTAGCATGGAACTGGTGACCACAGCTTCACTGCTCACGTAGGACCATTACGAGGAAGTACGGGTCTTACCAGAAAGGAGGATACGTACAGGTGGCAACGAAGGGAAGAGCTGCTGTCTCCCAATAACTAGCCACGTAGGTAGCGCAAGCAATGACGTATGCATTACAATTTAGAACACGAGAGTGGGACTAGTCCAGGACTCGACCATAGAGTAGACGCGATTGTGCTGGGGGCGCGACTTCCTGCCTGGGCGACTGCTTGAACCAACTCGACGATTCGCGATATTCATATAGTATATGAAAAAAGCCAATGCACATCGGGACCGAATCGCAAACCAGCCGCTGTGACCAAATTTACCCTGAGGAAAAATGCACAGACAATTATGTTCTGCGTCATGCCAGCGCACATTAATTAATCCTAGTGGCCGAAATTATACGAAGCCGTTCTATACAGCGTCTCTCATTGAACCAAAACAAGGCAGTCCTGAAACGTTTGCAACAAAACTTCCATTTAACCGACACGGCGGTACTGAAAAGCGGAAGCTCCTAGTTCTGATACGCATGAACTACACAACGCGCCGCAGTAAGGAAAGTGCGCTTTCCCGCAACGCCGTCGCTGTGCGCTTAGACGCTCCAAGCATGCCTAAAGGTAGGCGTGCTTCACGGTAAAGCAAGCACGGCACACTCCCGCGGTAGCAGACGACACGAAGCCCCGCCTCCAAGCCCCTATGCGCCTGCACCGCTTAGCTTCGATGCGCGGCCACGGATTGTGCGCTGGCGCTCCACGGAGCGAGGCCACGCTGCGCCGTGTTCGCACATAGAGTGGACGGCCCTGTACAAAACTCAGCAGAGTTGGACCTCGCATCGTTTATTCGGCGTGACACATGTGAGCTTCAATTTATCTTTCTCCTGCCCTCATGGGTCTATGGATTGACACCGTGCAGTTCTCCAACATCTACGTATTACTCATTAAGTTGATAATGAGAAGAAGGTACGGGTGGGTGTGGCTCGTCGTCTCAAAGCGGCTCCAAGATCTTTTGCATCCATGTGCCCTGCTATTAAACGTTACGACCTGCAGCTTCGGCAGTACCACTGTCGAGGTCGATGGGCGTGAGCCGCAGTGGGGGTCGTCATCATCCCCATCATCATCATCAACAACACCGCCATCCTATCTACGCCCCCTGCAGGGCTAAAGGCCTGTCCCAATAATCTCCAACTAACCCGGTCCTGCGCTAACTGCGACCAATTAATCACTGCAACCTTCTTGAACACATCTGCCGCTTCCTTTCTGCCACCCCCTGCTACGCTTGGCTTCTCTAGGCATCCACTCCAAGGTAAATATAACTGGTAGCGAAGCTTCCATAGAAGCCCATACGTTCAGAAAATGGCGGCTCTTAAGCTGCTCATGGGGCTTAGCGCCATCTGTGTGAGGAGGGAACACTTCCGGCGGAACAAAAAATAAACAGGATGTGACGCAAGATCCGGTTAGAAAGTGACGTCATTTTGGTGGCATTAGCGGGAACATTTGACTTCAAAATAGCCTTAGCAGGCCTCTGATCGCTGAGGGCTCAAGTCATTGCCATCTGACGCAAGTTGGCGAGCCCTTGGCGTGTGTGTTTCAAGTCAACGCCAGCTTATACTCGTGACTAGAGAAACGTACTTTAGCATACTGTCGTATGAGTAGCCTCGGTGTTTATAAAAACATCTTGCATCTTCTCTGAACCTTAATTCTGTATTCATGCCTTCCACTGCTGTAAAAAAGCAATCAGTTGTTTATTTCGATTGCAGTGGGTGGCAAACGTACCCCCCCCCCCGACATTTTTTTTTCTGCCTTGGGATACAGAGCACAAAATGACACTTTACCACTCTCCCCGGCCCCCTTTCATATAAAAAACGTGCCCACTCCTCACCCCGATACCAGTTTCTACCAACGCCACTGCTGGGTTTAATTGCGTCGCACATACGCAGGTTGCGTGCGTGCGTTAAGTATAGATCAAGGTTATATAATGCTTCCACAGTTTGTGGACTTCTGTTCTAAGAGAAGAAATAACGCATAGTCATGCTATAATCAAGACATTTGAATTTTATTACAGGATAAACATAAAACAAATTTACCACACTGCACAAAATCAGCACGTATACAATAAGTACAAAATGTTCGTGGGCACTACATGCATTATGACTTTCCTTACGCGCCGAAAAATTGACTTTACCCGTAACACATAGCATTATGAGCAATGAAAGCGTCAGCAGCAGAACTACTTCGAAACAAGAGAAAAGAACTATAGGCACTGCATCTTGACGCAGAAAACCGGGCCTCAGGAATGCCGATTCACGAAAGTGCAGCGAGCACACCGCAGCTGTCCCGGCGTCTTATCAAGTAGACAAGTGTTTCTACAGACGTTCACTCAGCATTCACGCCTGCAATTTCCTGGTTGCATTATTAGGCAAGTGTCGCAACAGATAAGTAAAAAGAGGAAAAATGGATCAATGCAAACGAAAGCGATGGCAGTATGTAAAAGCACATTGCAGGAAAGATCTGGCAGCAGCGCAGCACGGAGCAGCACAACACAGTACTGCGATGGAAATAATGCTTGCGCATACAAGTGCGGGAAGCAACGAGCACTACAAGCATTGTAATGCAATAGAGAAAACACTGAGATAGACAATTAAAGCGACTCGTTTAAATTGGATTGGTACTACGCTGAGAAGTCCTAGAGTAATTGACACCACTTGCTCCGAGCCAGCCTGAGGTGAAATCAAGAGATAACTGTGACATAACAGAGCATTAGACCCATTTTTTTTTTCGAAGCACCACCACTTACCCTTACACAACCCCCGTGCACGTATTAACAGTACTATAGTTTCGCGTTACCTGTGGAAATGAGAGGAAAATGGTGCAGTAAAACGCCAGGTGTACGGGAGTTGTTGTTGCAACCTTGTACGGCACATCGTTTCCGTAGGTACCGAGGAAAGCGCTCCGCTCCAACCGTTGGCAGCATCGTCCCGTAGTTTACCGTGCCTGCCGGGCACGGTACTAAACGTGTCCACCGACGATACAACGCACCTCGCAACTCCACGCACAGCAAAAATTAAGTGCACACCAAATTGACATGGAAAAACGAATGCAAATGCGCACCACCAAAACACGCGAGGGGCGTTTCCTAGCAGACGAACTTTAGGAGCGCCTTTCCGAACACTACAAGGACTGCATCACAGAGCAATGACATGTGCCATTCTTCAGAGGGCGCTACAAAAAAGGTTTTTGAGAATGAACAGCATTTTCATAAATTATTTACACATTGTGCCTAAATAAATGTGATTCAGAAATAAATATTGTTCGTAAAATATTAATGTTGTTTTATTGTTGAACAAAACTTGGTTTTTTGTTACTAGTGTTTGTTCCCTCCTCACCTAGTCGCGCTTCAATCGCCACTCCCATAAGCCCCCATGCTAATGTCGCTGGCAATAGGTTCTGAACCGCTTTTTGCCCGAGCCTTCGCTACCATTTATATTTACCTTGTCCACTCTGTTACCCTTATTGACCAACGGTTATCTTGCCTTGGCATTACATGCCCTGCCATGTCCAGTTCTTAATTTCTACTAATATGTGCTTAATACGCAATTTTTTTCCTGACCCACTCCGCTCTCTTCTTGCCCCTTAATGTTACACCTATTATCTCCCGTTCCATTGCCCGCTGATTGTTCTAAATGTAGGTTGAACCCTACTGGTGAACCCCCAAGTTTCTGCCCGTAGGTGAGTACCGGTAAGATGCAGCTCTCATACACTTCTTTCTTCATTGACAATTGTAGGCAGCGATTCATTCTCTGAGAATATCTGCCGTATGCAGTCCACCCTATTCTTATCCTTCTGATTATCTCTACCCCAGGGTTCAGATCCGGGGTCACAAATTGACCTAAGTAGATATATTCGCTTATCGCTTACACTGCCTCGTCACCTATCTCAAACCGCTGTGCTGTCCCGAGCTGATTGGTCATTACATTGGTTTTCTGCATATTAATTTTCAGGCCCACGGTTCTACTGTGTTTGCCCAGTGCGAAAAGCATGCTTTTCAATTCGTCTCCTCAGTTACTTAGCAAGGCAACGTCATCAGCAAATCTGAGGTTACTGGGGTATTCTCCATTACTCTTACTCCAAACTGTTCCCAATTCAATACTTCTTGTAAACATGATGTGAACAACATTGGAGAGGTAGTGTCTCTTTGTCTGACGCCCTTCCTTATAGGTAATTTGCTGCTCTCTTTATGGAGGATGATGGTAGCTGTGGAACCATTGTAGATATGCTCTAGTATTTTATATAATGCTCATCTACACCCTGGTTGCTTAATGCCTGAATGTCGCTGAGGTTTGGACCGAGTCAAATGCTTTCTCATAATCTATGAAGGCTATATATACGGGTTCAGTATACTCAGCACACTTCTGTATCACCTGATTGATCGTGTGAATATGGTGCATTGTGGAATAGCCTTTACAGAACCCTGCTTGTTCTTTAGGTTGACTGAAATATAAGGTTGCTGAAATTCTGTTAGCGATTACCTTGGTAAGTACCTTGTAGACAACTGACAGTAAGCTGATAGGCCTGTAATTTTTTAAGGCCTTTATGTCACTTTTTTTATGAATTAGGATGATGTTCCCGTTCTTGCAAGATCCCAGGAGACAAAGAAATCGGGTTGAACCTCCTCGGGCGTTAGTACCTCGATAATGTTGCTGTCAAGCTCTTAAAGCGCGCAGTCTAGCTCTTAACGCGCCCAGCAGGTCGATGACCTCTTTCAAGTCGTGCGAAGCTGGAGAGCCAGCTTCCAGAAGCTCCTTCGCTGCCTTCAGCGGCCTCTCAATGGTGCCGCGAAGGAAGCGTTTGTGTCCATGTAGTCTATCTATCGTGGACTTACGGTGGATCGCTTAGATGCGGTGAAGACGAGGCTTGGTGATTTGCAGCTGAGGTCCGGGGTAGGCAGTAAACGGCGGTCACAATAATGGTCAAAATAGAGGGTTTTCACGAACCTCAGGCTGAAGGTGACGTAGGTTGTCCCCTTCTTAGCTCGCGCTCATCTTCATCTGATTTAACCACGGCAAAATGCAGCAGAACAAGGCCACGGAGAACACGGGATGCAGAAGTTTAATCTCACGGGTATCTTTACATCACCACGATGTTGAATATTCACAGATTGCTCTACCGGTCATCTAAATATAGGTACTACAAAAAATTGAAGTGAAACACTAAATTTTTTTCTCAACCAAAGAATAAAAATATGTAAAAAAATAAGCACAACACGAGTATAACCTACAGGTATACTAAAAAAATATTCGCACCAGAATTTGAAACACTGCTCACGCCTACAACTTTTTTGGTAAGTTTACTGCGAATGCTTTAACAATAACTTCAAACATTTACAAAAGCCATCATGCCTGCAAGGTTTTGTTTTGTTGTTTTGTACGACGTACGCGCTTACGGGAACACTTGAATATTAGTTCTTTCTCCACCCAGTTTTGCATTGCAAACGGACGATACGCGCAAGCATATGAAACAAGTAAACTTAGTTGTAATTGGCAGCATGATGGCACGAATAGTGTATCGGTAGACCTGTGGATCTCCTGACACACGTATTCTCCTTTCAGGTGGACGCTGATGCTGATTCCAAGAGCACATTCAGCCACCTCTGCAAAGCGTTCGGGCGCTTGGCTTCTGGCCTAATTGAGCTTGGCATACGCCCGGGTGATAGCATCGGCTTCCATTGTTCTAACGGCACTGAGCTTGTGGTGGCGCTGTGTGGAGCAATCGCTGCCGGTGGTACAGCCGTTTTTGCCAAGACTAACCTTACCGCAGGTGAGTTATCTTCGTTTCCTATATGTTCATGTCAGCAACTTTTCATTTGCATTGATTCTGCATTGGACGTGTTAGAGTGAAGACATTTTAAAGTTAGCCAGGAACATGATATACCTAGAAACAAACTTATACAATCAGATGATAGGTGTCAATCTACGTAAACGTTTTATGGAAACCAGTGTAACCTGACTATTTTTATGGATTCAAGTATTTCCGGCTCGTAATATACGAAGGTAAATCTTTGGCCGAGGTGTTTTGATTCGTGTGCAAAAAGCCCATCGAAAGTTCGGCACAAATAACAAGCTGACGGTACAAGGCAAGCATGGTGCAAATAATTTGTGAAACAGCCATTAAAGCCCTGAGATTGAAGATATTAAATATAAAACTCGCATGGCGCCTACAAAGCTTGCAAATCACAAAATACGTAAAGTACACTGACTAACGAAATATGCCCACGTGACAACATAAAAACGCCTCGCTCTTAGTCAAAGCATCATCACCATCATCATCAACCCACTCAGGTCTATTGTAAGACGAAGGCCTCCCCCATACCGGTGGCTCATAGAAGTAACGATCGTTTACTGCTATACGAGTCCTCATTTACGGTATTTGTTTACTTATGGTATTTATGCAAATCAAACAAAAAAATGTATACATATTATACATGTCAAATGATTGCAGAGTGAGAAGCCAGTACGTACATCAAGGGTGAAAAAAGTACAAAAACATATGGGTACGTTTGTCTTTGTTTTCAATCAAATACACCTGATTCGCAAAACAGTTTCATCGAGGCACCAAAGTCTGTTTACATGCTGGGAAGCGAAAGCCTAACGAGAGTAATTAGTAATTACGATGCTGCAGCCCTGTAATTGTCCGTTTTTTTATTTTTGTTTCTTTGCCATTAGGCGCGAAATACTTTATACGCCATTTTTTCTGATATGCCGTTCTGTCCTTCTTCCATCGCATTTCTTTCTTCGTCTTAAGGCACGCGGGTTCGCACAGGCCACAGCTTCCCTAAAATCATAGTTTTGCACGGCTTTTTTGCATCTGTTATACTCACGTGCCATCACGTTCAGGCCTCACGCAGAAAGCCTTATTGTACAACTTTTATGTTTCAAATTCCTAGTTTTGAGAGTTTTGAGCAGTGAGAATGTTTTCTATTAAAGCATCCACTTCCTGTCCAGTCTTTCATATGTTTTGTACTACAGAGAACAACCATAAGAGCGACAAAAATGTGGTTCTGCGCCCATAAATGTCTGATTTCGACTATATTTTCTATTCTATAAAAACAAAAAATTTAAGGAGATAGCATAGCTGCCATAGTATCTTGGTGCTACTCAGCCAGCACGAGTTCAAATGCCAGTGGACCATGCACGTGTTTTTATTTATTTATTCTTTTCTGCAGCGGCGATTTTTTTCACCGCGCAGCAGCATCCACAGCATATTTTTGCCGAATTAGGCTTGTTAGGCTGTCGCCATATTAAAACGGAAAGGTGCACCGCTCACTACGCCGTGTGTCCAAAAGCAGTAAATGTGCAGCACTTAGGCGTGCGTATGTGACAATTTTACTGAAGCATTTCCGACTTCACCTATAGAAACGTGGCCGCATATTTGTGTTCACATCTTGGTGTACCGTTTGAATTTTATAAACATTTCAGTTTTCATTGCTAGTTGTGTGCCCTCTAGTAACCTTGTTTGTTCAATGACCCTTACAATATTTTCTGCCTTAATCTAGTATCAGGTCTCTGCCTCGGGGGCTTGAAGGTAATGGTTAACTTTGTTCACGCAAGTGCTCTAAAAAGGAAAGAAAACCCAGGGGTGCCTTTGCGCAATTTCTGGGTTGGGAAGGATAAAGGCGCAACATCCTGGTAAACGCCAAAGACGTCTGGCTTCCGCATCGCATTGTAGGGCCTTGCAGCTTGAGGCATTCTGCTCTGCCATCGGTTGGGGTGCCGCGTTGCCAAAGCCACTCCGAAGTCGGCGATTCGCGTGCATCGAGGCACCCTACCATTGGTCTCAATTCTTAACATTGCCTTCGATAGTTTGAATTTGGGACTGACTTGGACTCAGGCTTTCTTCTTTTTCTTCCCATAAGGTGTAAATGCCGAAGTTAAAATTACCAGATTTCTATGCCTCACTGGGGGCGTCTATGTCCAGCAAAAACGCAGTGCAGAAAAGCCAACTGCAAACACACTGCAGAAAAGCGAAAATCACACAATGCGCCTCACAAAAAGGTGCATCAATCATACAACGCGTAACGTAACAGCATGACGTTTTTCTCCACCTGACGGACCTCTCGTAACACGTAAAATCTAGCTTGGTGGTACACACGGTTAGCGATGTTGATGATGCAATGCACTGTCTAAGCAGAGTTGTACTTAGGCTTTTGTCTTTGGTGGTGTGGGTTTTGACGTTGTATTTGGGTTGGCTGAGTTGAAATTGACTTGGGATTTGTGTTTTGCAGTATCTATTTTGACCTTTGGAAGAGTACATTTCGGACATTAGCTTTGACTCAGGTTGCATGAGTGAAATGTTCGCGTTTCAACCATCTTTGTCGTTGAATGAAAAGGGATGTGATTTGTTTTTGTTTTTCTCGCTGAGTTGACCATGAAATCTTTCGTCATTCGAAAACGCCTAGGAAATATGCTAGGCAACAACACTCGTTTACTTGAACAGTTTCTGTGACCCATTATGGGCGCGTCAGAAAACAAATACGACCTCTTAAAATCATTTCCGTACTATACAAAATAGGGCATCTTGGAGGCTGTATTGTCAGGTCCAGACGTGTCAAAAAATGGACAGTACTTGAGTCGTTTCTGATTTGAAGATGACATAGGCTTATTCAGAGCATCCGGAGCAGATCTGAAAGTAGGTATTATATGTTCGCCGAATACTTGCTTGCAGGAATAACCATATCCACCACGACCAGCCGCTCTACGCCTTCAACAGGGGCAAGGCCTCTCCCATAGATCTCCAGTTATTCCGGTGCTCTGCTAACTAAGACCAATTTATCCCCCAAACTTCTTCATCTCATCTGCCCATCTAACTTTCTGCCGCCCCTTGCCACGCTTGCCTTCACTAGGAGTAAACACACACATATGAATGTATCCGAATAAATGAAAAAGGACTCGCGTTCTTTATTTCCCATGTGATGACATAAAAACTGTGGCTGACTATACCGATTGTGTCCAATATCTCGTGCAGACTTATCAAAACAGCCTGGCGCCTAGTTTGCTCAAGTTTTGATGCACCCAGAAAAACCCTCCAAGTATTAAGCAGTACGTTAGCTCCAGGACAAAAATCGACAGGATAACAACATGCCTACACCGGATGGTGATGCGTATTGCTAATGCTAGACTCTCAGCTTAGATAGTGTAAAAATGGCTATTTTAGCCCAGCAAATCTCAGCATGCAGGAATATAGGGTCAGTGATTACATGCCGAAAAGAACAGCGTCCAATATTTTTAAGTATCCTGTCCCTTGGTGTGTTGACTCAAAATAAGACAAAAAACAGGTTGCACAGACGAGAAATGCTGTGAACTCACTGTAGCTAGGCTATTCGTGTTACAAAATTTCTAGCGAAAAGTGGAACTGGAAATATTGCATCCCGAACAAAGAGTATATATCTGGTACTAAAATTTTGGTGGAGAAGACGGGGAGGGGGTGTACATGGACTAGGATGGTCCGAGATAACAGTGTAAAGATATCTAAGCAAGACGCATTCGTATGGCATGAAGATAAAATGGCTAATGCGGATGCTAATAATGGCGAACACTGCTAATTTCTATTTCCTTCTTATCTCCAGCACGAAACGTGCATATAAAGATCTCTAAAGTAACCGCTGGTCGGCCCTAACGAAGCATCGTTAATGAACGTTTGCTCCCCGTATTCCTTCTCCAGAAGGTTCACATAGTATTGTTATCCATTGTTGAGCGTTTATAGCCTTCATCTGCAAACTAATTACTAAAATTTACCAGAAAAATATTTTGTTGTACAATTTGGTGCTCAGACACAGGTCAGGACTGGGCTTTCACGCATTTACAGCGCCCGTTTTATCAGCTTATTCATCGTGAGCCTGTTTAATGGTCGGTCAGTTTTTACCAACGAAGCGAAAAAAATAGTTCCTCCGTTTTTACAGCATGCCCCTTTCCATAGGGGCGATTTCCCGCTCCCGCGCAAGCCGGGTGAACTTCCCAAGCATTGTAGTCCCACACAAGGGCCGACCGCCAGGCCGAGGATTCGTTGTACCTATTTTACCGGCAGGTGCCCGGCGCCACCAAGGCACACGGCGCACACAGTGGCACACACAGTGGCAGTGGAACACAGACGCAGTGGCAGTGGGAGGCACATAGTGCCTTCCACTGCCACTGTGGACGTTCAACTCGCAACCGCCTGTGGCAGGACATGCCGCCGCACTCTTTCACCCCCGGCAATGGCGCAACGCGGCATGGTGGCCGGGGCCCCCCCGCCACATCGACAAGGGTCAGGCGCCCTTCGCCAGGGTAAAGGCGGCTTTCAAGACGTGAATTCCTCTTCCAAGGGTACGCACTCGACCAGAGACGCCTGTACCCATTAAAGGAACCGGTGGGAAAGTGCGGTACCTCTGAGCCATCGCTGTGGTTGAAGTTACGACCCCTTCCACTGGTGCGTTTTCCGACAAAGTCGGGTGACTTCCCAAACGCGCGATCCCCTGTACATGGGCTGCCTGTACCAATTTTGTTGCTGGTAGGTGTCTGGCTGTACCGAAATACCTTCCGCTTTCTTGTAACCAATATTACGGTCCGACATAGTATTACGGTTTCCAGGATCCCCCGCATGGCAGGCGCCTGTTCCAATTTTTATTCTGATGGGTGGCCAGCTGCTCAAGTCGGGGAACAGCAGCCTCCCACGTATGCCGCAGTGGTAGAGCTGGTCCAAGCCCTTTATCTCCTGCCGATACACTACACGGGGCGCTTGTACCCTTTTTGACTTGTGGGTGCCCAGCGGTGCCTGACCCCGCCCGAAGGGGTTCGAGGGACCTCCAAATAGCCCTTCAGGGCTGCTTCCACGGCTCCCACATAGCCTTCGACGACTCCCACTTAGCCTTAAACGGTACATGAATGAATAAATATATGCATGCAGGTGTGTATGTATATATGTATGTATGTATGTAGGTAGGTATGTATATATGTATGTATGTATATCTGGATGGATGGACGGATGGATGGAAGGAAGGAAGGATGGAGGAGGGATGCACAGACGGATTTATGAATGGAAGTGTACATGCATACATGCATGCCTAAGTGCATGCATGTATGTACAGTCTGACAAAGTATTGTACGCCATGGCAACTGTAACCGGGAGCATGCGCGCAGAACAGTGTGGTCGCTGCCTTTGCTGTCGTCGGGTGGTTGTGTGGCTGAAAGCGACGCGAACTTCCACCCTTGCCTTCGTAGTGAGGCCGACAGAAGTAAGGCGTGCAGTGTCTCCGTTGCGTTGAGAATTCATCCGTGCGTTGCAAATATCGCACCAGCTAAACTACAAAAGAAAGGCCAAAAGTTTCCCTTGCTCTTTTTAGCCACGCAACCAGCCTACACGGGCAACTGCTGCGACGCTGCTGGGCCTCGTGCCTGTTCCGGCCATGGCCGCGTGTCCTACAAAAGTTTGACCAAGACTATCTCCGCATCCATGCATGCATGTGGGCCTGCCTGCCGGCCTGCCTGTCTGTCTCTCTTTCTGTATGTATGTAGGTGTGTATGTATGTATGTATGTATGTATGTATGTATGTATGTATGTATGTATGTATGCATGTATGTATGTATGTATGTATGTATGTATGTATGAGTGTGTGTGTGTGTATGTATGTATGTATCAATGTATGTAACAAAGAAAGAATGTTTTGCACGCTATTCAAGTTCTTGCCCTTTTGCAGATGAGGTCCGCTACCAGTTCACAAGCATGAGCCCTGCGGTGGTTTTCTGCGACTACGACAAAATAAATAAAGTGAAAGCAGCCTGCCAAGAGATGTCTTCTGTAAAGGTATTATACGCATCACCATCGACTGCACCCTTCATCAATATTAGTGTGTAGTGGACTATTCCTTATTGATAATGTGAATGATCGGTGATTTATGTCTTTGGGGTGGCAAGTGAATTTCCAGAACTCTGCCTGACGTTCAATCGTCATTTCAAGGAAAAATCTACAGGAAGTTCTGCATAGAAATAATTGGCGTGCTTCGCTGTTGAGTGGCGTGCAGGAAGGCGAATTGCTTGGTGACTGATGATGCAAATTCACTGCAAATCCTAGACACACTAAACCGTAGCGACTGTTGAATTTTCTAGAATATCGCTGCTTTGTATGGTTGTGAGTGCGCCAATGGCAATTGCAACACTAATTACGCCGGCAAAATAGTTTTAATTTGCTCGTGACAACTGTACGTTCACTCTCCACGCGGCGGGTACATCCTACTCATCCAATATTCTTTTCTGAAGTACGACCCATCGGCGAACTTTATAGCTTACCGTTAACCTGCTGCTATTGTTAGGTCCACATGATCTTAGAGAAGAGAAGCAATTAGCTCACAGTTTTCTATTGTACAGTGTAGGCCGCACACCTACCTCCCGAAAGTATAATATATTTTGGAGCCGCACGCAAAGTGCCCAATTGGCCGCAATACTTACCCTGTGATCATCGGGAATTTCGCTGCCATCGAAACTCCGCGTACCAGTGTAGACGCTAACAAAAACAGAAACAGAATTTGAGATACACATTTTATGCTGACAGATTACCCTTGCAAAAACGGTAAACCTCTGCGTAACTCACTTTGGCCCTACCACACATTAGCACGTAGTGAAAACTAGCCTAGTGCCTAATGACCGCGAAGGTACCGGAATCTTGGAAGAAAGAGAACATCATCCTAATCCATAAGAAAGGTGGTATAAAGGACTTGAAATATTGCAGGCCGATCAGCTTACTGTCAGTCGTCTACAAGGTACTTACCAAGGCAATAACTAACAGAATTTCTGCCACCTGAGATATCAGTCATTCTAAACAACAAGCAGTGTTCCGTAAAGGCTATTAAACAATGGGCCATATTCACACGATCAATGAGGTGATAGAGAAGTGTGGTGAGTATACTGAACCCATATATAGATTAATAGATTATTTGAAAGCCTTCATAGATCATGAGAAAGCATTTGACTCAGTCGAAACCTCAGCAGTCATTGAGGCATTACGAAACCAGGGTGTAGATGAGCATTATGTAAGAATACTAGAGGATATTTACAATGGGTCCACAGCCACCATCAACCTGCATAAGGAGAGCAGTAAAATTCCTATCAGGAAGGGCGTCATACAAGGAGACACAATCTCTCCAAAGTTATTCACAGCATGTTTACAAGAAGTATTCAGAACGTTCGATTGGGAACAGGTGGGAGTAAGGGTTAATAGAAAATACCTTAGTAACCTCAGATTTGCTGATGACATTCCCTTGCTAAGCAACGCCGAGGACGAATTGCGAGGCATGCTTTCCGCACTGGACGGAGTAGAACCGTGGGCCTGAAAATAATATGCAGAAAACGAAAGTAATGATAAATGCCCTCGGGACAGCCCGGTGGTTTGAGATAGGTGGGAGGTAGTGGAAGTGGTAAGCGAATATATCTAGTTAGGCCATGTTGTGACCCCAGATCCCAACCATGAGCTGAGATAATTAGAAGAATAAGAATGAGGTGGAGTGCATAGGACAGATATTCTCACATAATGAATGGTAGCCTACCATTGCCACTAAAGAAGGAAGTGTATGACAGCTGTATCTTACCGGTACTCACCTACGGGGCAAAAACTTGGGGGCTCATAAAGAGGGTTCAACTTAAATTGAGGACGACTCAGCGAGCAACGGAACGGAAGAGCATAGGTGTAATATTAGGGAGAGGAAGAGAGCAAAATGGGTAAGTGAACAGACGCGTGTTAAGGACACATTAGTAGAAATTAAGAAGAAATCGAGGTGGGCAGGACATCTAATGCGAATCAAGATAACCGTTGGTCATTAAGTATAACAGAGTGGATCCCTAGAAAAGGCAAGCGTTGCAGGGGGCGGCAGAAAGTTAGATGGGCAGATGAGAACATTATATCTGTGGGGATAAATTGGTCGCCGTTAGAACAGGATCGGATTGTTTGGAGATTAATGGGAGAAGCTTTTGCCCCGCAATGGGCATAGATAGGCTGCTGCTGCTGCTGCTGCTGATGATGATGATGTAAACTAGCACCAGCACTCTTTATAGAATAACCTGAGATGTTGGCTAAATTTTTGGCATTTAGCGAATTAATTTCGCTTTCGTAGCTCTCGCTGAAAAAATTGGTACGGCCAAGAACCTATTCTTTCTATAGATTGAAATGGCCTCCGTGATATCACCCAGGTATAACCACACATACCTGCAACTTAACTGTGGACTTTAGGCTAAATAGTTTTATATCCTCATAGGTGTGGAAAATTCCCATATATTTCGACAATTCTTCACTAAAGCCAGAGTCCTTCAAAAGCATTGAAGTACTCTGCCAGAGTCCTTCAATGCTTTACTGGTCACGAAACTTCGGCGCTCGCTTCATATAGGGACAGCGCGCGCCACTACAGGCGCCACCGCCGCACGACGGTCATCCAGCCGCCGCGCGTGCGGCGTATTGGCCAGCTCTTGGCGTGCAAACGCTCGCTGCTTTTGGTGCCTGCGCGCTGATTAAGTGTGTTTTTTTGTAGTAGTAGTTAGCGATGAATAGTCCAGTTATTGTGGTTATCACCTGCCTTCAATGGGGTTTTATTTTTCGAAGAAAGTTACCGTAGACTTCGTCCGCGAACGGCAACGGCTTCTGTGTGCTCTGGCACAAGCGCTGCGCCATCGTGTTTACGGATTTTTAAATGTATATTGCTTCTTTTCTTAAAGCAAAGTTGTAAATACCACACATACGGTAGCTGTGTAGTCACGGACTGCTGCGGGCCTATCGATAATACAATAAAAAACTGAAAGAAACCAAGTACGCGTCGTTCAGACTACGCTTAATGAATCCGTTGATTGCTCTGTAATGCACAGAACGCTAAAAGAGATAGCCCAATAGTGCTGTCGTTTCGATGTGTGGGTACATACATGAGAATATCTAAAAACGCTCCAGAAACGCGAAGGATCAAAACACGAAGGGATATATGTTCCACCATGTGTCTTTCTGCTTCCACGCTTTGCAATCCTTGCAAAAACAGAAAACGAAAAAAGAACAATGAAACTGATTTTGTCACACGCAACAAAAAATTTCAATGTTACGAAGGGAGACAAAAGAGCGTGGTCCAGCGCACAAAAATTGATTTTTTCGCGCGGCGATGTGCGGCACACGGAGGAAACAGAATATTGCCACGTAGCCAAGAACGACGCAAAGCTTTTCTGAACGCAGTGACCTAGGGATCTCCTGCACTAGGAAAGCCTAGAATGAAACACAAACGGCAAAGAAGAAGTCCGCAGTGTGACTTGAACAGATGAACGTCGATAAAGTGAGCTGCGCGGCGTTTGCTATGCATGCATTACTCTTGGAATGTTATTAATTTCAGATCCATGGAAACAGGATCGAGAACAGTGTCGAAGAAACAAAACATCAAGTTAGCGACATGGTGGAACCCTTTCCATATCAAACAGTATTGCCCGACGGGACGTACGACAAAAAGAGCAAACGGGCGCTCCGGTTGAAACGCCAGATAAGAAACCGCAATCGGCCACGTGCGGTTACAAAACAAACAAAACGAACCCTAACGGATAATTCGCAGAAATATGAAAAGGAAAAGCACAAGGACGTCCCAAAGCTTTTTTACACGCGAGCCTGAGCGCAAGGTAATACAAGTTTGCAAACAGGTAATGAAGCACCGCTACGAAGTTACTGATATGGCAAAAATCCGGCTTTAAGATAGCCTTGTACAAAACTAGGTCCACGATGCTCTCAAACGGGTACATTGCTTTTTCCATTCTCACACACACTGTATTTCCACACACTGCGGCACACTTATAATCGAATCTGCAATCTCCCGTTGCTTGCCTTGGAATGGCGTACCTCCATTTATCTCACAGCTGCCCGTCGCTCGGTCAACAGAACAAGGAAACATTTTCTGTGGTATCGTTGTACAAGGAACGACATCCTGGGAGGCAACACATGTTCGGCATCGTCGTTGCCCTACTTAAGTCGCATCACAAGAGCGCGATATGCACGATACATTTTTTCCCGCACAAAACAAACACAACTCGCCACGGCTCCGCCGTTCGAGCCAGCGCAACGCCGCCCGAGGAGTGACCTCAGTGAGAGGGTGGCGCCACGGCGCGGCGGCCAAACGCAGCATATGAAGCTCTCCCATTGAGTTACGGAGCAGTTTCGTGACCAGTAAAGCATTGAAGTACTCTGCTAAAGCTTAAGCATTTCTGCAGCTGTTGTCTTCATTGTTCGTTCCTTTTTTTGCATAACGTGCACATTTACAGTTGTCACAAAGTATGTATTGTTGGGCACAAATAATATTCTACTCTGCTTTTTTCACAATTTTTATTTATTTATTTAGTTATTTATTTATTATACCCTCAGGGCCAGAGGCATTACAGAGGGGAGTGGTACAAACAAAAGGCATTAAATGAGGTAGCATGGTTACAAAAACGTGGTGTGCATAAAAAAGAAAAGAAAAGACAAAACAAATTAGTATTATCGCAACAATATGGTCACATAAACAGAGATTAAACATCAGATATTTCTGCATATACAATATTGGTTAGGGCAGCTCGGAACAATTCTTTATCAGTGATACACGCAATTTCAGCAGGAAGGTGGTTCCATTCCCGGGATGAACGGGGCAAGAATGACTGAGTGGCAGATTTTGTATGACAATAGTTAATGCCAACCTTGTGACGGTGATCAATGCGATGGGAAATGTATAGTGGTTGGGGTAAGAGTTCGTTGCGCAGGGTGGAATGATGATATATTTTGTGCAGCATGGTTAGCCGAAAAATTTTCCTGCGTGATGATAAAGAGGGAAGGGAAAGGCTGCGTTTCATTGATGATATGCTGGCAGTCCGGTTATAGTTCGATAGGATAAAGCGAACGGAATTATTTTGAACAAGCTCGAGAGAAGCGATTAGATTTTCATGGCTTGGATCCCATACTGATGCTGCGTATTCTAACCTGGGGCGTATTAAGGATTTGTAAAGCGATAATTTTAGTGACGATGGGGCTCTAGAAAAATTGCGGCGTAAATACCCTAACATGCTGTTAGCGTTGTTGATGATATGTTCAATATGTGTAGACCAGCTGAGGTTAGTTGTAATGTGAACTCCAAGGTACTTATATGATGTAACTAGTTCTAAAGCTATGTTGTTTAGGTAGTAAGTTGACTGATGCCTAGGGTTGCGGGATACATGCATAACCTTACATTTGTTAATGTTTAATTCCATCAGCCAAGTTTGGCACCAGTTAGAAACAGTGGTTAGATCAGACTGAAGGATTCTAGTGTCATCACTACTATTAATCGTACGAAATATCACACAGTCGTCTGCAAACAAATGAATATTAGAGCACAATTTCGAGGGGAGGTCATTAATATAGATAAGAAATAGGAGGGGCCCAAGGACGGATCCTTGTGGGACCCCAGAGCGTACTTCGCTGAAAGAAGAGTTAAAGCCATTAGCATGAACAAATTGGGTGCGGCGGGTAAGGAATGATTCAATCCATTGTAGCACGTTTTTATCAAGATTGAGGTTAGTTAGCTTGTGAAGTAGAAATTGATGACAGACCTTATCAAATGCTTTAGAAAAATCTAAATAAATGCAGTCTGCTTGAGACGAACTGTCCATGATAGTGTGCAGTTTTTCAGTGAAGGTTATGAGCTGTGTTTCGCAGGAGTATGTTTTGCGAAACCCGTGTTGCGCTGGAGTGAAAAATGAGTTTGATTGAAGGAAATTTACAAGATTTGTGAATAATACATGTTCTAGAAGCTTGCAACAGGTGCTAGTAAGAGAAATGGGGCGATAGTTAGTAGGAGAACATTTATTTCCGGATTTATACATAGGAACCACCTTCCCGATTTTCCATTCAAGAGGTAGCATAGATTGATCGAGTGATTGCTGAAAAATTCTTGCCAAGATGATTGAGCTAATTACAGTTGTATTTTTCAAAAATTTAGCGTCAACACTGTCATAACCCGGTGAAGAATGAAACTTCAAATTGTTTATAAGAGCGGCAATACCAGGAGCGTCCACGGTCACTGGTGGCATTGGGACATAATTGCAGTAGGGTAGGTGTGGCAAAGAGCTGTTGGATTTATGCGAAAAATTGTTTACAAATGTTTCATTAGGATACCAGCACATTAACTTTCGGAAATATAATCACCAGACATATCTACGAGAGAGATGGAATCATTAAACGTCGGGTTAATAGTGCGCCAAAATTGTTTCACATTTGATGTTAGCATGGAAGGTAATACATTCGACATGAAATTTTCTTTAGCATTTTTTAGAGCTGTCACATAGCTGTCAGAAGCTTCTTTGTAGGCAGCCCATTTTGCATTGGTCTGGGAAAGTTTAGCAGCACGATAAAGACGTTTCTTTTTGTTTGAAAGGCGTTTGATGCTTGTGTTGTACCATGGGCATTGTGCATGAGTCGTAATGAAATGCGTGGGGATGTACTTATTGGTTAGTCGGCGAACTTCGGAAGAAAACATATCCCAGTTAGTTTGAACAGTTCGCTCATCGTAATCCTTCAAAAAAACATCAAGGAATACCGCAAGTTCTTCATTTATGGCTTCAAAATTAGCTTTTCTGTAGTTCCGTATTAGTTTTCTTTTCTTGCTACTTGTGTGGGATGGCGCATTTATACAGAATGTGAGTAATGAATGGTCACTTATATCCGGTAAGAATGTAATGTCGGACGCAAGGTCAGGTGTATTTGTAAAGATTAAATCGAGGGTGTTGGCGGCGTGAGATGTTACCCGCGTGGGTAGTGTAACTAATTGGGTAAGTGAAAAAGTCGATAACAGATGCAGGAATTCGCTAGCTTTACTTGAAAATGGTGACAAAGAGGGAGGGGCGGCATGCCACTTTATGTTCGGGAAATTAAAATCGCCAAAAAGGAACAAAGGACAGGAAGGGAACCGGGTATGAATTATGTTAAGAACATCGTGTAATTCATTAACGAAAGTCGGTGATAAGGAAGGAGGGCGATAACATACACCAACAATGGACTTTTGATGGCCTACTGTAAGTGAGCAAAATATTATTTCTAGATTACTGCTCACATGGACAGGCGAAGAAGGAATGTCTTTTGATATTGCCAACAAAACACCGCCTCCACGTCTTTCAGTGCGGTCGCAGCGATAAATTGAGAAGCGGGAGGAATTCAGAAAAAGTTCGGAATCACGCACATGCGCATTTAGCCAGGTTTCAGTTAGAGCGATTATGTGGGCTGAACAAGTATCTATTGCGGAAGATAGTGAGTTGTGTTTGTTAAGGATGCTTCTTATATTTGTAAAAAGAACAGATACACAAGGTAAGATCTGTTGGCCACTGCCCCTCTCGTTTTCCTACGGCGAGGAACCCGAGGCAGGATCAGAAGAAGAATGTTTGACACGTGCCGCTTGCGGCCGTATTTCTTGAACGGCATCGGTAACAGAGTCGTACATGTAATGTTTGTTACCGATTGACAACTTTTTATAGTGAAGTTTGAAAAGTGGAGAGCCGGGTTGACTTTTTCCAAATTCTATTAGCTTTTTCCGCGCTGTACGAGTGTTTGTTGAGAAGTCTTCAGTTACCGAGATATCGTTTTCTTTGAGGCGATTGCGCATGGAAAGTATTTTTTCTTTAGTCTTATAATTTGCAAACTTGGCTATAACTGGGCGACACTTGTTAGGCGAGTAAGTACCCAGGCGGTGCGCTCTTTCAATTTCGCCGGACGGAAGAGTGTAATCCGAGGTGTTTAGTATGCCGACTAATTTGGATTGAGTTTGTTGCCATGTTTCTTTGGAATCAGTGATGTTATGAAAAATTAGGTTGTTCCGACGGGACCGGTCTTCAATTTCGTCAAGGCGGGACTGTAGAAGGTTATTCCGGGAAGTTAATTCCTCTATAGACTTTTGGGCTTCCGATAAACCCTCATTCAGACAATCAACTTCTTTTAGTTGACTTTCAAATTGGTCAAGCCTCTGTTCGATAGAATTCATTTTTGTTTCCACACTTATCTGGCTTGCTCTAATTGAATTTATACCTTCCACAAGTTCCTCTTGAACCTTTGAACTATGCAAGGATTGTGCACGGACATCCCTCAGAAGTTGGAAGATAACGCTCATCTGTTCAGCCGGGTTTTCGGGTAACGACTCAACTTCCAATGGGGTTGCCGAGCGAGCACTGCGGGTGTTAGGTCCAGGATTAGTTTCAACATCACCCGAAAGTAACAGTATTAACGCCATAGCATAGCATTCGGACAATGACTCACAAAACACCCGTGGGCACGGGAAGAGCACCAAAAAACGATCATCCGACTTTCTGGCATATAATGAAATTGGGCTACACACCTGCATTTCGGAAAAAACACGGGTGAGCGAAGCGCCGAAGGTGCTGCTCCCGTGCCCACTGAAGTAGGCGGTGGGGCGGCGTTCGTTTAAATACGGGCAGCTTGGTGATGTCGTTGCTGATGGGATGGGGTATCGGTCGTCGAGTTCAGGGCAGGCAGAAGGGTCCGTGAAGAATGTCTTGTCAGGATCTGGTGACGCCGGCTTGATTTCCAACCATGCGCAGTAGCTGCCCGGGCACACTGCTATCGGCGATGGCTCGAGGCAGCATGGCGAACAGCAGGACGAAAGGGGTAGCCACGTCACGAAAATAGCAAGCAGGGCCTGCATTTCGGAAAAAAACACGGGTGAGCGAAGCGCCGAAGGTGCTGCTCCCGTGCCCACTCCACTTTGTTGATTCGTTTGCTTTTTTGTCTGTGGTAGCGCGGGAGCTAGAGCTAGAGTATCATCGCATTACGAAACAGAAGCGGGAGGATTTTCTAATACAATTCTCGCCACAGGCATGCCGCTTTCGAGCATGGAAACCTTGTAGCTTTGCGGACCTCAAAAAGACGTCAAGGAATTTCATAGTAGCTTCGGTAGTGTTACTTCATGTCGTAATGGGTCGTGTGGAAACGAAGCGACCTCAATCACTCCTTAATTCCAGATTACTTCACTTACCCAAGCGTCGTTACGCGCAGCCGGACGTAAAGCACAGAGTTTGCATTAAGCCTGTATTTTTTAAAGATATACCCGCTTACCTTGTTGTCGCATGTCCACACAAACATCGGACGATGCTGCCCTTAGAAGGGAAATGAAATGTCCGCTGTTCTTTAGCAACGGCTACAAATGCGGACGTGTACGACCAAAAAACGGCTTGTACGCCAGCGTCTTCCGCGGGAACAAGCCGGGTCACGTTTGAAAAGGAAACGTCTCGCGCCTTCTGGGGGCACAACTATCAAAAAACCTGGCGCTCGCTCCTAGAACCCCGTCCTCAGAAAAACTAAAATATCATTTGGGGCTTTCGATCACTGTAATTTAGGGCCCTGAAATGCCCTGCGACGTATATGACCGAGAAACTGTGCGGCATGCCAACTCTTGCTGCGTAACAAATTTCTTTTTCCGTTATTAACATGCACTTGTTACCAGACCTTCACAAATTATATTGCATATGCTGCTTTGAACGAGCTTACCAGCAGCATATCAAATTGGTCAGTTCTCAAAACCCCAACCCATGTCAAAGACAATGGCGACAAGCAGTCTGGATCAATGGCGGTATACATTGTTCAGCTGTGCCTCGGTGACTCAACGCAGCCTTGTCCAACTGGCCGAAGGTACCGCTAGGGATGATATCCGCCACATGACAAGTAAAGACCGTCCAAAGGTTGCCTTCTTCCCTTTCCCGGTAGCTGTGTGGAATAAATAAAGCTAGTTCGTGAGCATCATTACCGCTCAAGCAATGTCTTCGGACGAGGTGGTTAGAAAATTCACGCTGGTCAAAGCTGTCAAGTTCACCATGCCCCCGATCTTAAAGGTACTCCGCACTCTCCTGAAAGTTTCGAACTCGCGTCAACGACGAGTGGCGTCTTACGCAGGAATCGAGTTTTATTGGAATGAAGAAATTGCAAACGTTCTCAGGAGTCCTCTATTGGGTTCTCCGTTTTCTCCTCATCAAATATGAATAGGCCACAGAGTCCAAAGACTCTGAAGACTCTCAAGAATTTCAAGATTCAATGCACGTGATGCAAGTCTCGCTCGGGACCAGCTTTCGACGCCACAGTTTGTTTCACCACTTTCTATTGGGAACCACGTCTCCCAAGAAATGCAGCGATTCGATATCCAAACGTCTCATTGTCAAGATTAAGGCGCAAGCAATGATCCTCAAGGGATGAAAACTTATCTTAAGCCCTCTACCACGGCGCGCCTCATAACCCAGATGTACCTTTAGGGAGAACAACCTCGAAAGTTTGAATTAAATTTTTTTTTCGCGGTAACAGAAGGCTTAATTGACAAAACAAACCTGTCGTTTCACTGGTGTGTTTACCTTTTTGAAACAAAATTTAATTTTGAATTAAATTTTTTTTTTCACGGTAACAGAGGGCTTGACAAAACAAACCTGTTGTTTCACTAGTGTGTTTACCTTTTTGAAACTTCTTTTTCCTATTGAATTATCAAAAGGCTTTAAGGCATTGCTGGTTCGTGAACGGTGGTTGCACATTGCAGTTTTGACTACCGCTATGCTAATATGCCTGAAATGTTTAGCCAAAATATCGTTTGCTTACAGTTCCATCGCATTTTATTGGAAGCCGCTTGTTATTAGGGGTAATTGCATGTCGGAAGTAAACCTTATGTAATAATAAGGTACAACAAACTGTTATTTTGTGCAAGTTGAATTACGACGCAATTGATAAATTCTACCGGCTCTCTTGTGTGGTCCGAAATGAGAGCTAGTTGACGTAGAACTGCTTACACGTGATGCATCGCATATACCAAGGAATTCAGTTTTTTGCAGGTGGATAATTGGTCCCGCTAATTCTATCATACCTTTGTGTAGATTTTAAAGGACTTCGTTTTAAGAGTTCTAGAGGCCGTTGCACTAGGGGCAACGGAAGTCGAAATTTCGCTGTGAATATTCCTTTTCTGATTTATTAAGTGCACTTGGTCTATCGAGGAAATCAGGTGAAAAAAACTTTTCGCATCGGCCGTGTAAGGGTGACCGTGTAGACCAAGATTCTTATATTTAGTACTTTTGTACTGCCCTCGGGACGGGTATAGTACAGAGGGGAATTATTCGACTCGTTGACCAATATGCATCTTAGTGAACATAGTTCTGCTGTTCCATCTCGTCTAACGTTTAGCGAAGTAATTGTAATAAACGAGGTTCACATTCTTTCAGGTCTTTGTCGTTTTATACGGAGATACTGACGGCGCCATAAGCTTTTGTCAACTATGTAGCACGGCTTCAACTACGCTGGAAAGGTTTCCCAGACCCAGCTCCCATTCTGTTCTGGCAATACTTTATTCAAGTGGAACCACGGGGCTACCAAAGGGTGTAGAGCTTACGCATCGCAATCTCATCGCACAGACAATGGCATTGGGGTAAGTGGTTTATTGATCATAGACTGACAGCAAGCACTGACAGTAAACCAACCGAGAAAACATTAAAAATGTTCAGCTATGAAAAGAGGACGCAAATTTAAATCGTTCATCCACAATATTTATACGAGTGCCTTGCAGGGTGCGTCAAAAAGTGGGAATCTGGATAACTGGAGGCATTCACCACCAGTACAATTTGAACTTTAATGTAGGCCTTGGGCTTTACATTCCAGCAGTTGTGGCGACGTGAACAAATTAGACCACCAGACCTACAACAAACCACAGGGCATACATCAAATTGTGGGTCTCCATAGTCACCACATTAGGTTTAGTTTGAATCTAGTGACATTTCTAGGCAAACTTTTATTTCACCTAATGGCACGCTTTGGTAAATTAGTGTTCCTCCATGTATTTTAACTAAAACAGAGGTTATGCTTTAGTTGTGGCAAGTCTATTGTCACAGTGTGTGTCAGCAGCATAGAACCAGGAAGCTAATCTTAAAGCATTGTGGGAATCTGGTAGGGCTAAGCTAAAAAGAAGACGCTGGGCTCGGCTGGCTCTCAGGGACCGCTGGAAGTAGAGGAGAAGAGGTTCATGCTACACTCTTATCTGGTTCCATGTAAGCTCCTGTTAAAAATGGTGATCCACGTATTTTATGTGGATCCGAATAAAAAATAACTGTAACGGAACATATTGGAGGATCTTATCTCGAACCTTTTACTTGACTTTTTATGTTTGTGGTTTTTATCTCGAAGTAAATAAAGGGGAGGAAGCCCGGTCGGAGGATCCAGTTGTCTTCCCCTTATGTTCCAGCTAACATTTGGGAAGAGGTCACTTTTGTATTTTTAACACGGGGGTGTTTTATGGCGGGGTCCACTAAGATCTGACTCACGTTATGTCCGCCACGGAAATGGCATCGCCAGAAACATTTCTCTTGACGCGCCTGTGCCGGGATTTGAACCACGAACTTTTTTGCCGCAACCGTAGGAACGAAACGCGCTCCCTGCTACGCTATGAACAGGCCCGGAAACAGGACGAAAAACGCGCCTTATATCCTCTTCAACCCCAACAATGCAGAAATGAAAAATCTTTTGGGATACTGTTTTATTGGGCTTATTGCCTATAAAAACAAACACTCAACACCGAAAAATTACAAACGCAAAAAATTATTTAGGTATCAAAATTTGATGGTACCCATTTCGGTACTCTGGGTCTGGACCTGTAGAAACAAATACAAAAGAAGTTACAAAAACAACAATAGCATCAAAATTTTATGGGGCCCATTTGGGTACTCTGGCTCTCCGTTTGCTTGAAACGCAAGGAAACCGTTGCGGTTCAGCAAGCATAGAACAACATCACACTTCGGGCATGTGACTCTTGACTTCCCGCCACATACTTGGAAGCGGCACTTCATCTGAGATGTTGGGTTTTTGTTTAGTATCTCTTCGAAGATGACTGAACAATTGGCGCAATCTGTCAGGATTTAGTGAAAGCAGGTCTGCCCCTTGCGGCAACACGAATTTGGACGCGCGAACTTTAAACCATGGCGAGCTGCTGCCTTCGCAACAGTGGTATCTAAATAGGTACCCGGGGCCTCAGGAGGATATCCATGCCTTTAAATGGTGCTGCCGTCGAGGAGAGCCGAAGAGAAATAGTGCATCATGACGCTAATGAGCACCGACAGTTGGCGCCTACGGGTACGGGGGATATGACGCGTGACCTGCAGAGAAGCCTGTAACGCAACGACCACGGAGTAAGATCGACGCCGAATTGCGAATGTCGTACCCCAAGAACAGTCGTCTGCTCCTTTCGCTACAGCGGACCGTGTCTTCACCAAATCGATTCGTTGACAACCCGTTTGGTGTCGTTCGCATGGATGGTTTGCGAGCGCCTGTAGTTTTAGTCGGATTTACGCAATGCTACAGCGCGTGCAAACCGGCGTCAAACGTCGATGCGTATAACGGTGCCACAACGACGTAATATAAATAGCGATGTGCAAGTTCATATCGATGCACAATAAGCATTCAACTGCTCCTGTGAAGGCACATTTCACTTTCGTGTTTTACCGGTTCCTATGAAAGAGGGACCAACCACACAGTTTGCTTGTTTCCTGTTCCACAACCTCTTGCGCTGCAGTGAAGTGTACACTGTTTCGTGCATCAACTGGAACGATGAACCGCATATATATTTGGTGCTTCTCGACCGATTATGCACTTGCGTCTTTAAAATACACGCGCACACCACATATAAATTTAATAAACTTCCCCGACATTTATAAAACTGCGTAGCAGCAGTGCACATTTTGCCACACTTGCTCCACTATAGGGGAGTAGTTTTATATATCGTGGGTATCAAGGAGCGTCGCAATATATCTTATGGGCTATGGAAAGGCTTGTTGTAACAAGAACGCAGTCAATAAAGCAGCGTATTTTTCTGTTCACTCCAAACAACAACGCAGAAATGCTGTCATCAAAGCTGATGCTCAGATATCGCGAGCGCTCATGGCCCGTGGCGAGAAACAACATAGGCCAAACTAACGTGTTAAATTGGCTAATGTCTGAGCTCTTTGTTGCAGCCCCAGCGCCGCTTAGACGTACACTTAGAGGTATATTCCCATTTGCCGAAGCAAATAAATACGATCAAGGGAGCGAAGTTTGTGAACTCCCACGGACAGGTCCGTGGCAACGGCACGCATCGCCCGAGCCACGGAGGAAGAAAAAGTTCGTCTAAACCGATATCGCCAACACGGTGTTAGCTTCTCTGTCAATACATGTGGTAAATACACTTTCGTATTCACGTCTTCCTTTCTATATCATCTTCGTGGATGTTGCCTGACATCAATTCCCTCCCGCCCCAAATACCGCATACCACATCCCTAAATACTGAAGAGAACAAGTTTCGTTAAAGTGAGCTATGTTATTTATTATTTTATTTTCTTAAGTACTGCTAGCTTAACAAAGGCTTTGGCCGCAACGGGTACAATAGTGAACGGTAAAAGAATACATGAAAATTAACACATGGTTCATCAAGAGTTGGAAAAGCACTTGGCCTCGGTTTAAAAGCAAACATATTTAAAAACAAACCTATACAATGCGACGTGTTCTTGCTGACAGAACTCACAAAGAAAAATACAACTTACCTGATAACGTAGTAACAAGGTAATCATTAGGCAATCCAGAAAGAAAAGAATCAAGGGACGTACAACTCAGAATTATTTGGTGTATCATATTCCATTATCTGATGGCTTGCGGAAAATCCGAGTCCCTGAAGGTGTCGCTGTTAAATCTGTATTCCAGTAATTGTTTGTTTCGTTTTGTTCTACAATTCCTAGTATCAGAGCGCATTGGAAACCTGTGTTTGCCCATTTTTATGGAGTTGCCCAGGAGGAGAAAAAGAAATTTCACTAGAAGGTATCTTGCGCGATCACCGATTGTTCGGAGATTTTCAGTAGATTTTCAGTTGGTGAATATCGCTAATTTTCAGTTGGTACATTTTCAGTTGGTGAATCGTGACGACAGTATTTGTCGTACATGAATCCGGCTGCTTGTCTTTGTGTACCCTCCAACTTCGCCCTTCCACAATCAGTGTTTGGGAACCAGCATATGGCGCCATATTCGATAAGGGAAAGAACGAGGGATCATTTGTCGAAGCGTACCAAATAGACCGCTTGAGGGAAATAAGCGCTGAGAGGGATTTCATTGGGTTGGGTGGCACGTACTTCTTCCATTGTAGGTCAGGTGAATTAATGATACCTCACTGCTTGGGTTCTTTGAAACTCTGTAGTTCACTTTGCTCTATCTGGTGCGAAAAATGTAAGAGTTCTTCTTTGTGGTGGCAGCCATGAAGACCGTTTTGGCCGCATTTATTATTATTTGCCAGTCGTGACACAGTTTAGCAATTCTTTTGAGCACATGGTTCAAAACTATCTGATGATCCGCGGCTTGTATTTTTTTGTAAATGACGTGCTCTTCGGCGAACATGCGCCCCGTTGCGTATAGATTCTTTGCTATGTGTTTCATGAAAATAGGAAGAGAATGGGAGCTTAAACTGTGCCCTGAGGCACACCGGATGAGACATGGGCTCCGTCTGTGATTGGCCTTCGAAGTGAACGGATGGTTTACGTCGTGACAAATAGGCGTTAAGCCATTACGTAAGAATGGCGTATGCAAGGATGCCTTGAAACTTGTGAACTAGTTTCGGGTGCGAGACGCGATCGAAAGATTCTGATAGATCCAGGAACATTATGTTTACCTGTTTCTGCTGATCAAATTTTAGCGCGAGGTCGTATACATTATCAACTAACTACGTTATTGTTGACAAACCGCTCCTAAATCCGTCTTGGTAGGTTACGATGGTAGGTTACGAAGGATACGATGTGTTTATTATTAATAGCTTTACCATCTTTCTCACCATTCAAAAGAGGGAGAAATCACCGGAAAATTAGAAGGATTTGCAGCATCGTGTGATTTATGTACGGGAGTAATTTTAGCAATTTTTTATTTTATTCTTCTGGTACTTGGGAAGTTTGTGACGAATATTTAGGCGAAGCTTTCTAGCTCTAACAGCGGACGGTTCTTTTGTGGCGTGCGGGACAAGAAACTCCCAACGTGGCTGGGAAGGCGGATGGCGCTTTTCACTCATTGAGCACAGTGTAGATGGCGCGGCGATAGGGCGCTATTACCCAGCGTTCCACGTGCTTCCCCTGGCGGGTGCGTCGGCAGGATCCTTCCCGGGGCTTTTGTCGCCTGCTTTACGGACGGTTCTAGGCCTGTTTTGGCGCAGCTTGGCGTCCATTGCGCAATTACTACGCACGGCTTGATTAGCTTGAGCGACAGCCCCTCCTAGGAAACCGTGACTCGGCGGCATTGCGTAGTTGTACGGCAAAGACACATTAAGGACTGGTTTGCAGGGCGGCAAAACAAAATGTCGAGACAACTTACAGACATCTGGCCGCTAGAGAAACGGCACCCTTTGTGCCCTGCTTGTCACAAATGGCACCGCACGTTCTAAATTGTTGAAAGCAATTCGGTTGTTTTAACTGTTCAAGAGATATTAGAAAAGACGAATGGAGCAGCTTGCTCTGATAAATAGCGATTGTAAAAGTTCCGTCACCTTTCTCGCAACTCTCAAACTTACGACACTATTAAGTTTAAATCTGTGTAAACGGGAACCACTAAGCTCACAAGCCGGATTGTTTCGGTCTCTGCGCTTGTGTCAGCTAGCGCATCAGGATGGCTAGGTTCTGCTGTCTCACCCTTCTAAACACGCTCCTCTCCATTTTCTTTCTTCCGGCGCACGGTCGGGCTGCGGCGGCGACGTCCACAGCTCTTGCCCGGCTGTGGCTGACGCTGTTGTGTTCCGGATGGTGCCCTAGCGCATCCCAGGTAACGGCTGGTAAAATCTGTGGTTTCACTCTTTCTAGAGCCACGTGTGTGGATTTAGTGACGTCGCATGTGGAATTGTGGTGGGGGTCAGTCACAGCTTTGCTTTCCAACCACGCTTTCCAAGCTATTCCAAGCTATTTTTTTTCTTTGAATTCACCCACAGTTATTCCTCATCGGTGTCAGAGAAAGTTGACTTGCCTACAGGGGTGTATTGCCGTACAACGGCACCAGTGGCGACACTAAACCTTCGCTTTAAGGCATATACAATGAAATGGATGTCGGTTGGTGCCGTTAAAAGCTTAACAAAGGACTAACCGTAAAGCCACATGCTGGGACAGCGCGCCACACGCTGGCCCAGCAAGTGGCGCCGTCCCGGCGTGTGGCAGGCAATATATGCAAAGAGAGGACAACAGAATTGCTGCCAACAAACCTCTTGCAAATTTTTTATGAGAGGATAGGGAGAGAAGTGAAGGAAATCGCTTGAGGAGGGCGACAGCTCACGAGAAAATGGTACTACTTGACACTGGATTAACATTAGCAGCTTTCCTTGGCAGTTCCAGCGAAGCAAAATTATACAAGGTCGGTTTATCATTTAGCCAGTAAAGTGGTTAGGGCGACCGACGGTCAGGCAGAGGAAAATGCCGGCTTGTAGTTAGCTCAAGAAAAACTGTGGTCTTTACAGGGGGCATGTCGGCAAATTTACTCGGAGAACGTCGGCGACGTCGGCTTTGCCGCATTTGCCTTTATACCTCTATACCTTTATACCTTTATAACAATATACCTCTCCAGTAACGATATCACTAGTCGACGACCACCACGAACGATCTTCTACAAAATAATAGACAGCAAGGGAGGCTACTGAGAGAAATCGTATAGCGGACTCAGAGTAGAACAACGTAAAGTAAACTGTAAAGCGAATGTCGGTACTGGTCACCCATTACTAAGCCCGATGGGATGAAGAAAAACTGTAACCACTGACTTGCAGTTTGCAGTATCCCACAAGTTGGCGGAAACACTTCCTGAAGAAATTCGAAACACTACCGACCAGGACATACGAGCATACATGCCGTTATCACGCAGGCCCACCACAATAATATCCGGCTATAAAAGGTCGTGTACACAACCTCAAAAGGTTGCACGCCCCAGAAACAGCATGTATATTCCCTTCGATTACTTTATGGTACACGTCTCATTTGAAATACTCGTGCCACTTTGTTACTGTTTCGCAAGGAGTGCTATCACAAACCGCAACAATAAATAGCAGAAAAACAAATGGAGCCTTGCGTCGACTCGCCTTCATATGAAGTAGACAAGGCTAACAGATAGCAGTGCTCTTGCCGGCGTTATCCACTCATGTTAACTAACTGGGCACACATTGGTTACTTGTATGCCCATTACAAGGGTGCCTAAGATTATCGCAAGTTTACGTTCGCTGCAGGGCAGGTCTACATAGAACCAAACTCAGCGAACCCAAAATCACGAGGCTAGTTGGTTCACGTGGGTTCAGGATCATGCAGTCTCGGGCGGGACTCGTGCCGCCACCTTTTGGGGGGGGGGGGAGGGGGATACAAGTAGTACAAGCATGGCGTTGGGAGCGCGCCACAAGGTGGCCGGCTGTATCGCTTGTTGCGACGAGTGTTGCATTTTTGATGGTGCAAAGAGAAGAATGGCAAAATGAAAGAAGCCAGATCGCCGAGAATGGGTTATGTTAATCAATTGCTTAATTAAACACCGCAGCGTCGGCCGCGGCCGGGCTCCAGCGGCGGACACCACCGTTGTAGGCCAGCCGTGCGTCGGAAGAACGAAAACGGAGAGGAGCGGAACCTAGCCATCCTGATGTGCTACCTCGGGGCTACACCACTGCGCGACACAAACGCAGACCCCGAAACAATCCCGCATGTGATCGGAGTGATTCGCATTTATAAAGATTTAAACTAAATTGTTTCGTAAGTTTGAGAGTTGGGGTAAAGGCGAAGGAACTTTTATAACCGCTATTTATCAAAACCAGTTGCTGCATTCGTCTTTTGTAATATCGGTTAAACTGTTAAACACAGCCCAATAGGTATACAGCAATTGAGAACACGCAGTCCCAATAATGACAATCAGTGCGCAAAAGCTGGCGTTTCTCTAGCGGCCATATGCCTGTAAGTGGTTTCTGTATTTTTTTTTCTCGTCCTGCCAACTAATCCTTAACGAATCGTTGCCGTACGAACACCAAATTTCGTCGGGTCCGTGCTGCCCAGGAGGTGCTGTCGAACACGTTAATCAAGGCGTGTGCAGTAAGGGCACAATGGATGCGAAGTTGTGCGAAAACTGGCCCGACACCGTCTCTAAAGTAGACGACAGATCCGACGGAAGCACAGAGTTTCATACAATATTAACTAGAGGGGAAACTGGCGTTAGTGTCAACGAGTACATGGCCGCGGCGCTAACGCTTCAATGGGAATGATGGATAGTTGTGGAACCGGATTGCGTATCGAACCGGCTTACAAATTGTGTAGTTTGACAAAAAAAACTCTTATTGCCCGGTTTTACGTTTACAAATACATGGCAACAAGAAAGTTAGTGACGGAAAACCGGTTTTGTAGGAAATAAAACGGCGCGTTTAAATAAAGGCAGATGCGGAGTCGAGGAGGTGTATGAAGCAGGTTTGCCATTTGCACCAACTACAGCAGGACGCGGACTTCTCTAAAACTATTTGTAAAAGTTTTGGCGCTGGTGGTTTGTAATAGAAAGAGAGAAGTTTTGTGCTCAGAAAAAAAAAAGAAACCGATTACCTTGGAGAAGTTATTCTTACGTGAATTAGTGACATTCATCAACCTGCGCTCCTATCAGCCGCCGGTACTGCTGTCTACGCCGTAGGAGCCAGCCTTCGCACGAAAGGTGTGGCTGTTCCAAGCGATTCGCATCTGTCGTCAGCTTCAACAATACATTGCGCTGCCGAATGAGCAGCGCCGCAACTCCTAATTCGCAGTCAATGTCGCCGCACAGAGCGCCGTCATTTGTGTTTTCGGGCTCGTTGTGCCAGCAATGAATTGATAACCCACCCAATTCGCAACTCTGGTTCTAAAACAATCCACTCAGGGCGGCGTCAGTACGCGCGCGGCATACAGTTCAGGGAGATAAAATGATGATTTTATGTATCCAAGCTGGTGTACGGGCTGAGTCTGTTCTTACTCGGTGGAGCAGACAGGCTTCGGCTCTTTTCAGGCCTTTCGTCACGACTGGTTAATGTACTGGTCGCCACAGCTGCCTAAAGTGCTCGCGAACGGTCTGTTTCTGTATGCGTTGGAAATCGCACCGCGTTTGCACCGTCCTTGTAGAAGATAAGGCGTCCTTGGCTAAGCTGTCAGCATGTTCGTTTCCCGCTACACCGACGTGTGACGGGATCCACTGGAATTGCACAATGAAGCCTTCATCCCCTTTGTGCCCCTCGTGCAGTGTGACTGGTGACATTGATCACTTCATTATGAACTGCACCAAAACCAACCCTGAGCGGACGAACTTTTTTCGGGATCTCTAGAAGTTAGCAGTGCCCCATGCTACATCGGAGGACATTATTTTTCCTAGGGACCACTGGATTGTGCGAAGAGAGGTGTCTCATCTCCTACTCGGATTCTTGCAGTCCACAGGACTAAGTGAGGTGTGGTGACATTGTGTGTCTGTTACTTTGGCGCTAAGTGAGGTGTGATGGCCTTGAGAGTTTTGATATGGTATTGGGGACGATTAGGTGGAGCAATTGCCGGCAGCTATGCAAGGCTAAGTCCGCCTTATTCAACAATACTTACTTACTTACTTACTTCAAGGAGAAACGTATTTTTGATAGCTTCTTCCAACACCCCGCATACGCAAATGCGTTCATGTATATCCAAAACAAAAATGAAACTGCCTGCAATTCATAGTAACTTCCACAAGCCATCGAGCGCCAATCAGAATCCAGAACTACCCATCACGCCCATTGCGGCGTACGATCGCAGCGCCAGATTCCCCTTTAGTGTTATGGACGGAAGGGTGCCGCCGACGCGCCCGCCGGAGTGGGCACGGGGAATGCTGGTTAATAGCGTCCGACCGCCGCGCCATCAACACTATGCTCTGTGATTGAGGAGCGCCCTCCGCCTCCTCAGCGACGTTTGGAGTTTCTTGAGAACCGTTGGCTGGTACAGGTAGAAAGTTTTGCTTGAAAATGCACATTTCCCGACAATACTATTACCACACAACGCTTCAATACCTTCTACGTCAGGAACGGGCATGGTAGGAATGTGGACCCTCACTAGAATTGGAACACAACACCCTCGAGTACATCTATCTCTTCGCAAAAGTTTTAAGACTGGTGGAAAGACACCCGCTGTTCAGAATTCGCGACGACAGCCGCGTTTCCGTAGTTGTGGCGGCTTGCAGAGAGGGCTCGATAAGAAACGCCTCTAATTCGTCGGTTTTGGTACCACGCTTCTTGAGTTAGTTTAAGTGCGGTGCGTAGGCAACACGTTGCTTTGACAAAGAATGCGATGAGTTTTCTTTCTGACTGGCCCGGAGCAAATGGAAAGCTGCATAGTCCCAACAGGTGTCTGTACTGCCTTAAGGGCTTCACTTAACAGGAAGAAGCAAATAATAGGAGCAACGCGCCCAGAAAAGAATAAATAGGAGTAATTCGTTCGAGGTGCAACGCGCTTTGAAGAGTTAGGACGCCTCGATGCGAGCGCACGTGCACCCTAGAAAGGGTTGGCTCTCGACAGCCTCACCCTGTAGAAACACTGCTGCTCAGGATGCAAAGGCGGCGAGCGAGCGCAGAGCTCGCGAGCGCGTCCTGACCGGCCGTGGCGGGACATCGGCTTTCGCAAGATGGGTTGCCGTCTATTTTATTCGTGTGCACGGCACAATAATCAATACTCCTTTACTTAAAATGTACGGTAGAGTATCTCCTGTGGAGTAAGGTTGCCTCAGGTGAAGTATTTTCTCTGCCACTAAATAGATGTATCGGGGATAGTTCCGTACTTCGAGCACGTATTTTACATTTTCACAGGAACAATTGTATCAAAGAATTCTGTTCTAATATAGACCAGTAATTGTGCGGCGGATATTTTCAAAGAGGTGAGTGTACAGTTCGGAAGTTTCTAGCGTTGTAAGCTAAATTCAGGGCCCACTCTTTGAAAATCCGGAAATATGCTTCTATACCACGCGGCCCCTATACCACTATACAACTATGTCATTAGTATTCAACTGAATCTTTCACATTAAAGACAGGGCTTCATCCTCTTGTGGACCTCAAAATGATTATTTGAATATAACCAAGCTTCCACTGTTCAATATTCAAAACACAAATCGGTTGTTAGGCCTAACTACAAGCAGGGGTAAAAAGAAAAAAAAAATTCACGCATCTCCACGAATTGAATCATGACGAGTGGGCGAAGCACGGGGGACCGTTCTTACCGTAAATCACCCGTGGCATTGCCCACTCGCTCATGTAAATGAGTGACAACGCGTGTGTACAGTACATCCAATTCTTATCCAACCCAATCCGACACAACTCAATTTATTCCAATTCAATCCAATCCAAATCCAATTCAATCCAAACCAACGCTCCTCGCACATGCGGAACACTGTGTACACGGACGCCAAGGGACAAGCCACGCAGAAAGCGAGGTCCTACGGTGCTTCGCCCCTAATAGTAGAACGACCCAACAGGTCAGACACGCAGGAGCCATACCAGCATGGTTGCGCGTTTACCGCACAAAGCCCTATAGGCCAGCGCAAGCGGGTGTTTCAGCGCACCGCACACGCAAGTATAGCTTCATGTCCCCCGATAACTGCAAACTTATTGGCCTAAAGTTTTTGCACTGCTCCAGGTGGAAGACGTGTTTCATTCTACAAAATTTTCAACGGAAGCAAATACATAAAATCTTTCACACCTGGTGCTCCAGATTTTGGTCCCATTTATTGCAGCCATTTATCCATGAAGCACTTTAACGCGTGACCTGGCCCTGAGGAACGTTGCAGCCACGACCGATTTCTTCTGCCGAACAAAACGTTTAAATCAGTAAAATAGGAGCAAGCATGCGTCCCGGCAAGGGTTTAATTCTGGCAAGCGCGTATTACTCGCGGGATGTCGGTGCTTCGAGACGGATATTTGCCTTCAGAATTAAGGATGCCCCAAATGAGATAATGTTTGCGGCAACTCCAGCACCAGAACCACAATTTCTTGGGGCTAGCTGACGACTTGAAACCCGTTTATTTACATCTTTCCCGCGGCTCGTGGTCCCCATTTCACTGCCAGGAGTTTCACTGGTGGTGAGAACGCAATTACAGCTGATTAGAACCAAATTGTGTTTTCAGTGGTCATTTAGGTTTATGAGAGTGGCAACCTTCACGATTGAACTTAATGACGGCTTTCAACAATGCTCGACAAGATGTTTTAAAGGCCTGAGAATGTGAATGACGGCAAACAAGCTACACTGCCTTTTCATTTTGTCATACTTCACCAAAGTGTTTATTTTTTCTCAGAATGACCTCCCCATTAGTGCATAAAAGTGGCCTGGCAAGTTACGTGTAATGAAAGGGAGGAATAACTTACGGTACGAAGCACCAAAAAGCGTAAAGGTTTTTTTAGTGCTTCAGTATCCAATTGTCTGTTTTTTCAGTCAACTCTGAGCACCGTGGTTGCTAGAAAACACTACTTGAGCAACAGTTTGCTAACTTTTTGTAAACCTATTGCTGAAAATTCCTAAGAAAGCGAAACACAGTCAGGCAAGCAAAAGTGACCAAATGATTGTAGGTTGGAGCAAGAGCCAAGCCGAACACAAACGCGGAACAACGTGCAGTATAATATGCAACCCAGCAGGGCAGCCCTCCTGGGTTCAGAGCACACTCACTCTATAGGGGCGACCTACTTCGGGGCACGGAATATCAGTACCGGGTTTCACGGAATATCGTGGAACTCTTTTTACCATTGTACAGAAAAATGGACAGCCAGACCTCTACAATAAGGGCTCGGTGATAAAGCTGACAACAATCGGCTAAAGCCACGCCATGCTGCTAGACATAACCTTGTGCCGTTCAGTACTATCACTTACTATAAAGGGCAACAAAGCGGATAGGAAAGGAAAAAAATGCTACTGTGGCCGTTTCGTGAATCTTGGCATCTGCGTTGTGAGACGAAGGCTACCGCTATTCTGCGAAATGAAACCATTCCCAATTTATGGTCCTCGTACAGAGGGAACTATTTAAACCGGCTACCTTCAGGAAATCTTATCAGAATTCAATGTACTGAAACGAAGAAGAGAGGTCCGGGACAGGAGATTAAACTTCAGGCCAAAATCCAAGCTGAAGCAGGACAATCCCCACGGACAATCCCCACGCATTAGGCGCGCAGCATGCGCAGCGTGATCGTGTTTAGTTCTGGCTGCCCTGCTTCTTCGGCTGCTCGAGCTTCTTCGGCCTCCGTCGCTTGGTCCCCTCGGTTCCTTGGCTGTCTAAATAAACCCCACTACATTTTGGTGGAGTGTGCGGGTTCGAGCTCAGCTGCCATCACCCTGGAACTTCGAAATCGGCGGCTTCCAACACCATACGATCCAAAACATACGATCATTACCCCTTTCCAATTCTGGTTTATGAAAAATCGATCTACTGAAACAGCATTATTATTACAGAAGGAGATAATACTAGAATCTTTCGAGAAAGGAACTTATACTTTGGGAGTATTCATTGATTACTCGAAAGCATTCGATCGACTGAATCACAAAACTCTTTTCCTAAAACTTGACAATTATGGTTTTCGAGGTACGTTTCTTTCCCTTATAAAGAGTTATTTGTGTGAACGGAAACAGCAAGTAATCATAAACAACTATAGATCAACTTTTAAGACTTTGCTAGGTGGTGTACCAAAAGGGAGCATCCTCGGACCACTGCTATTTAATTTATATATAATTGATATCGTAAACATTGACAAAGGCTGTAAAATAATTGTATATGCGGACGACACCAGTCTATATTTCCACGAACCAACATTACATGAATGTGAAGGAGTGAAGGACTGCGAAGCAAAAGCTGAAACCCAGGCCAGCGGCCAATTCCCCGCTAAACCAAAGAGGACGGCCGCAGATTGGAAGAAGAGGAAGAAGCGGCGTGGGTCACGTTCGGCGAGAGAATAAACATGGCGTCGTAGGCATCGGACGTTGGTTCCTTACAAGTGGCGCAGCCGACACGCCTTCAATCCCCGAGGCGACCCAGCCTCCGGACCTGCTCTCCCTCGCGGCGATCCAGCCGCAGGGACGCGCGCGCCCCTCAGCAGCGGCCAAGGCCTGGTACGCCTTCCAGCACTGCTGCCCGAGTTCATCGGTGGGGCCGCGGTCCCAGCACGAGCGCCGAACGCAAGGACAGCCCCCCAGGCGAGCCAGCCGTGGGCGCGACATTCCCAAGCGGCCGACGTCTTCTTGACTCGGCGCTGCGTCCGCCGTTCGCGCGTGATTTCTGCACTTTGGATTCTCCACCGAGAGTGACCGACCTTTCCCGATGGCGACCAGTGCTGCGCGTGGCGGCTACCCTTCTTGGGCTGCCCAGGCCCTGACAGAGGTGTGCCGGCGGCTTGCCGACGTCGTGCCTGCCCCTGAATACGCGGTCCATGGCAGCGCGTTTTCATCGCCTGCCCTCGCGAACGTGCCGGCGTTTCATGGATTCCAGGACGACGCTGTTCGCTGGGTGCAGCTCATTGACACCCTTGCCGCCTGCCATGCGTGGCCTGAGAACTTCAAGCGGGCAATCAGCGAAGAACGCCTGCGCGACGCTGCTCGGGCGTGGCATCTGTACGACGGACACACGCATTCGACCTGGGCAAGCTGGAGCGGGGCGTTGATCGCTGCGTTTGGTAACTTCTCAGGTAGCTATGACACCCGTTACATGCAGATGCGGGGCCGCTACCAAGGCCGCGGGGAAAACATCAAGGTCTACATCTATGACAAGCTCCGCCTGCTCGTAGACTGCGGCCTCCCTTGGCTGTCTCCGGCAGCGAGGCAGTACGTCATAGATGGCCTTGCTGACCCTGCCCAAGCTGCAATCCTCACATTGCAGCCACCAGATGTGAGCCTGCAAGATTTTATCGACCTGGCCGTAGAACTGCAGCAGAGTGCAATCCGGCAGGCACAGGAACATCCCCTTGAGGCATCGCTACATACCCCTGCGGAGGCTCCGAGCCCTGGTCCTGAACTAAGTGGCATGGCTGTGAAGGAGGAGGAGACAACCAGCAAGACGACCCCAACTGTGACTGAGGAAGGGGCCCCGCGACCAAAGTATCCGCACCAAGCCCATAACCAGCCGGCGGTTTTGCTGCGTGCCGATGGAGGCCTCCCCTGAAGATGAGCCACCTTCGGCTCCCAAAGTTTCGGAGAGGTTGTCGCCGACGGAGGGCCAGTCACCTCCGCCACTTCACCTCTGCCATCTGGAAGGCAAAGAAGCAAACGAGCTCGAAGTTTCCCAGAGCTGGAACGACGAAGAGACCAGTCCAGAACTGAAGTCGCTGGAAGAAGAGGAGGTGACCATCCAGACGACACCGAAGGTCACAGAAGGCGGGGAATCATGTCCACAATCCCCCGAAATGAAGCCGAAAGACAATCTTACGTTCTCCGCGACGCGTAATCCGAATTACCCTAGGAAGCGTATCTTGTGTCGACCAGAACGCGAGAAGACGATGGAGAACGACACCTGGAGTAATTCCTCAGCAATGGTTCATGAAGACTCCGTTAAAGGCAAAGCAATCGTTTCGGTTCAAAGGGAAGACACGAAGCGACACGAGAGACAGTTCCACAGAGCACAGACGTACAGCCGTCTCTTCCGCCGTTGGTATGCCGACCTTCGCGCTAGAGACACGAGCAAACCCAAACAGTTCGTCGGAGCGCCTCATCGCAGTGTGGCCGAGTGTGAAGGAGTAAAGGACTGCGAAGCAAAAGCTGAAACCCAGGCCAGCGGCCAATTCCCCGCTAAACCAAAGAGGACGGCCGCCGATTGGAAGAAGAGGAAGAAGCGGCGTGGGGCACGTTCGGCGAGAGAATAAACATGGCGTCGTAGGCATCGGACGTTGGTTCATTACAATGAACTTGAAATTAAGGCGAACACCAGTCTAAAGCATTTAAATACGTGGAGTATAAGCAATTCCTTAAGCGTAAACGTTTCTAAAACGAAAGCAGTGTTATTTCGACCCAGAAACAAAACAATTGACTTGGAGCTTCGTTTAACAATTGGGGCATGTAATGTGGAGCTTGTTAAAACGGTAAAAAATCTTGGGGTTGTCTTTCACGAACGCATGTTCTGGAATGCTCATGTTGACGCCATCAATTCAAAACTATCTCGTAGTGTTGGCGTGTTGTGCCGCTTACGTTTCTTGATACCCCAAAATATAAAATTACTACTATATAATTCTCTTTTCTGCTCAACATTACGGTATTGTTTTCTTGTATGGGGCACCACAACCGTTACAAATCTGAATAAGATCCATAGACTTCAAAAAAGGCCGCTAGAGCAATTGAAAATGTAGCATATGATGAGCACACAGGCCCCATTTTTCAGAAAATAAACATGATTCATATGCATGACTTGTACAATTTAGTATTGCTCACGCGATACAAACTATATATCAAAAACAACGACCTATACTTAACGCAGCTCGCTGGATCAACAAACCGTCCTCGCGCCTACGATACTTGCTGCACGCACACATTGAGTATTCCCTACACACGCACCAACTACGGTCGACAAATGCTTAAATATACCCTACCGATGGAATTCCTTTCGGGCTTGTATAGTCCTGTTTATTGTGATGATGATTACTGTTATTGCTGGAGACATTGAGAAATTTTGTTCGACTTTGCGTTACCCTGTCACTCGCTGTTTTATTGGAATGTACCTATGCTTGTTTGGTTTGGTTTAATAGATTGTATAGGTCTAAGCATGCCAGGAAATTGCTTTTAAAGTGCTTTTAATTGTTTTTTATCTCGAACTCATTATGTTTTTAGTTCAATGTATGAAATATGACTAAGTGTGCCAGAAAATTGTTTTTTCTCCGAACGTACTTGTGCCTGTTTCCGTTGTGTACAGTTATGGCAATTTGTACCATAAAACTGCTGTTGTAAAAAAAGTTCCCTTTTATCTTCTTTGCATTAATCTGCCAAATTGTATGTCTACTGAGCATGAATGTCCATTGCAACCCTGTTTCAACTGAATAAGGGACACAGGCCCCGTCAAGCCCAAGTTGGCTTTTTGCCTGTGCCCTTAGTATATCAGCATATCCAATGTTGAAATAAACACTGACTCTGACTCTCAACCATGCCCGGTAACGACAACGGCACTGAATCGCAGCCGACGCCCTCGCCTGTGATCTGCTCTGACTCGCTCCGGGGGCGGGATCCTGCCAAGTCCACCGGCATTGGCAACTATGACGCTGACGATTGGCTTTCGTCATACGAGCGCGTCAGCAACTACAACAGATGGGACGACCCGATGAAACTCAACGACGTGAGTTTTTCCCTCGAGAAGATAGCACAGCTGTAGTACAACACCACCAAGACCGGCATTCATACCTGGACGGACTTCAAAACGAGCTTTTTAGAAGCTTTTGATCGCCCTGCCATGCGTAAAATTCTCACCGAACAACGCCTTCGCGCACGAGCTCAGCAGGTGGGAGAAACTTTCACCAGCTACATCGAAGACGTCGTGGACTGGTGTTGGCGGGTCGACCCCGCAATGACGGGCGCCGAGAAGATCCGGCACATCTTGAAAGGCATCGACGACGGTGCTTTTCAGATGCTCATTGCGAAAGATCCGACCACGGTGAGTCAAGTTATAAGTCTATGCCAGAGCTACGGCGAACTGCGCAGCACCGGGTCGTTGCCCGTCAATCTTTTGGACCAGTGAATACCGTGTCGGGCCTCGCTCTCCCTTCGGAAATCCCTTCCATTTGGGCAAAAATACAAGATTTTCTTCGCGAAGAGGTCGCGCGCCAAATTTCTTGCGTGCCTCACGTTCAGGAGACGTCATCATCTCTAGCTCCTGCTCTTCAAACTCTTATTAAAGAGCAAATCGCCGAAGCGCTCCCCACAGCTGAACTTTCTGCTCAAGACGCCGCACCACTCACTTACGCTCAATTAGCGGCGCCAACTCCACGCCAGTTCTCCGCAATTCGTCGTGTGGGGCCAACGTTATCGCCGCTCTCTTCTCAGATGACGCCGCCAGTCGCCACTCCTTGGCGAACACCTGACAACCGGCCTATCTGCTTCGCCTGCCGCATACGGAGTCATGTTGCACGTTATTGCCGCCGTATGCCACTATCTCCTCCCGACGCACTTCGTGCCGCTGCCTATTCACCCTATCCCATGTCGATCTATGAGCCGCCGCCGCTTCGTCGTGTCGCACATCCTGGTCCAACTCCTGTTCAGTTTCCGCCCACTCGTGCCGTTGACGCCAGCCGCCGTTCACAGTCACCACGCCGCCGCTCACTGTCGCCCGTGCGTCACCGCCGCGAAGATGTTCAAGAGGGAAACTAACGTGCGCCGTTCACGAGGCACGAACTGCGCACCCATCGAAATGCACAAGACCTCGATCGCCCCCAAGAAATGTCATCGACGTAACAATTGACGGTATACGCAGAGTCGCCCTCGCAGATACAGGAGCCGCTATTTCTGTGATAACTTAAAAACTTTGTCCCTCATTGAAAAAATTTACCACACCCCTGATGTTACCGCAAGCGCTGAACAAGTGGAACCTTTTGCGACGTGTACAGAGCGTGTAGTTATTCAAGATGCCATTTACCCCATTGAGCTCGTCGTCCTGGCCTCGTGTTCCCACGACTTTATCCTGGGCTGGGATTTCCTGTCTCGCCGTCACGCGATCATCGATTGTGTCCGTGCTGAGGTCGAGTTATCTGCTAAATATTATGAGACTTTGGGCGATGTTTCCGGTTCGTCCTCTTCCAGCGACGAAATCATCATCTCCGAAGACGCTCATATCCCGCCGTACAGCGCTATTCTTGTACCTCTGTCTGGCTACTCTGCCTCCGATGACACGGTTCTGTTTACTCCTTCCGAAGTATTCCTCCGCCGGAAAACCTACCCTTTCCTTTGGCCGTTTTGGAGCTCCAGTCTGGCTGCACGTCAATGTGGATTACGAATCCGACCCCCTGCCCTTTCAGTTGGCTGCGTGGCGAATCCCTCGGTAATATTGAACCCATAGCCTCCATTCTCTACTTCGACTAATACTAAAGTACATCTTTCGCCTCTTCATTGGACAGCAGCTTGACCTTAACGCAGCGCACACAATTGGCCGCACTGCTAAGCGCCTTCCAATATTCCTTTGACTCGAACCAAACGGCATTGGGCCGTACGTAAACTGCTGCCCATTACATCGACACTGGCGCTCAGCCACCTTTGCGCCAGCGTCCATATCGAGTATCACCATCTGAACGCCGCATCATTGGTGAGCAAGTGGAAGACATGCTTCGGCGAGGTGTCATCCGACCGTCGCAAAGCCCATGGTCATCGCCGGTAGTGCTCGTCACTAAAAAAGTCGGCTCCGTACGTTTTTGCGTTGACTATCGGAGGCTTAACAAGGTGACCCACAAAGATGTCTACCCATTGCCCCGCATTGGCGGTGCCCTTGACTGCTTGCACGGTGCGGAATTTTTCTCTTTATTAGATTTGCGGTCCGGCTATTGGCAGGTTCTGATGGCCGAATCTGACCGACCGAAAACAGCCCTTGTTACTCCCGGCGGGTTATATGAGTTTAATGTCATTTTGCCTTTGCAGCGCGCCCGCAACATTTGAACGGATGATGGACAACATCTTAAGAGGTCTCAAGTAGAACACGTGTTTCTGTTGTTTAGACGATGTTGTCGTGTTTTCTCCAGATTTCGAAAAACACCTCATCCGGCTCAAACAAATTCTGACCTGCCTGACGGCCGCTGGACTACAGCTAAACTTAAAGCGTCGCTTGGGGCCCGCAAATTGACAATCTTAGGCCATGTGGTGTCCAAGGAGGGTGTTCTACCTGATTCGAACAAGCTGCAGGCAGTCGCGGAGTTTCCCAAGCCGACGTCACTCAAGGCCCTCCTCAGCTTCATTGGCCTCTGCTCCTATTTCCGCCATTTTTTCCGAAATTTAGCTTCCATCATAGCACCCTTAACAAGAGTACTAGGCAGCGACAGCGGAATAACTTCGTGGTCGCCAGAGTGTGACGAGGCTTTTTCTACTTTACGGCGCTTGCTGATATCACCACCCATTTTGCGCAACTACGACCCCACGCCCCAACCGAAGTGCACATGGACGCCAGTGGTGTCGGCCTCGGTACTGTTCTCGCATAGCGAAAGTCTTCTTACACGGAATACGTCGTTGCGTATGCCAGCCGGACCCTCACGAAAGCGGAGTCTAATTATTCCGTAACGGAAAAAGAGTGCTTGGCGATTGTTTGGGCCTTGGGAAAGTTCGGACCTTACTTATATGGCCGCACATTCGACGTTGTCACCGACCACCACGCCCTATGTTAGTTGTCGTCTCTCAAAAACCCCACGGGATGGCTTGTACGTTGGGCCGTACGTATTCAAAAATACGACATTCGCGTCGTTTACGGATCAGGGCGCAAACACTCTGACGCCGATGCCCTCTCTCGCTCGCCTCTGCCAGATTCGATGACGTGCCCCGATTCACCAGAGTCCATCGTCTCTGCGCTCACGCTTACTGACCTGACCCTTCACCAGCAACAAGACCCTTGGGTCTCTTCTATTAAAACGTACCTGACCGCCCCGACGGCCACCTCCCAACCTCGAGCACTACGACGGCAAGCAGCTCATTTCACTGTGCGGGAGGGTCTTCTATACCGTCGCAACGATATGCCCAACGGAAGTAAATCGCTGCTCGTAATACCACGCCATCTACTAGCCGAAATATGTGCAGATTTCCACGCTGACCCCCAATCCGCCCACGCTGGCGTCTTGAAAACTTACGCTAAGCTTCGTCAGCGGTGTTACTGGAAGGGAATGTGCAGTTTTGTGCGCAATTTCATCCGTGGCTGTAAGGCCTGGCAACGACGCAAGCTACCCCATCCAAAGCCTGAAGCAGACTTGAAACCTCTGCCGTGCCCTTCGCGCCCCTTTGGCCGGGTTGCAAGTGACCTTTACGGACCCTTACCATTCACGCCTTCTGGGAACAGGTGGATTATTGTCGCCGTAGACCATCTTACGCGCTACGCGGAAACGTCTGCGCTTCCCAGCGCTAAGGCACGCGACGTCGCCCTGTTCATTCTTCATCAACTCATCCTACGTCATGGTTCCCCCAAGGAGCTTCTCAGCGACAAAGGACGAGTCTTTCTGTCCGTAGTTCTGGAAGCTCTCCTCAGTGAATGCAAGATTGTTCACCAGAGGTGTACTGCCTACCACCCGCACACAAATGGTTTGACGGAACAATTCAATCGCAGGCTTGGTGAAATGCTTTCCATGTACATAGCATAGGACCACTCTAACTGGGCCGTGGTGCCTCCATTCGTTACTTTCGCGTATAATACCGCAACGCAAACCACCACCGGGTTTTCTCCTTTTTTCTTTCTTTACGGACGCGAGCCCTCATCCACTATGGACGCCATCCTCCCACGCAGGCCCGATGCATCGGAAGGCAAGCCCGTCAACGAGATAGCGCGACACGCTGAAGAATGTCGCCAGTTAGCTCGTTCCTTCACGTCCAGTGAACAAGGTCGCCAAAAGTACCAACACGACCTCGGTGGGTCATCTCCGCCTTCTTCCCCCCCCCCCCGGATCTCTTGTGTGGTTATGGATACCGCTCACAACACCTGGCCTGTCTTCTAAGTGCCTCGCCAAATATCATGGCCCGTATCGCATCATAGAGCGCGCATCACCTGTTAACTACGTCGTCCAGCCGCTGACACCATCTGAAGATCTTTGTCGCCGTGGCCGCGAGACTGTCCCCGCCAACCGTTTGAAGCCCTACCACGAGCCCATCGTCTCTCCCTCGCCATGAAGTCACCAGGATGGCTCCTTGTCGCCGGGGGGTGATTGTAAAGAAGAAGAGAAGTCCGGGTCAAGGAATTAAAGCTCAGGCCGAAATCCAAGCTGAAGCAGGACAATTCCCACGGACAATCTCCACACATCAAGCGCGCAGCATGCACAGAGTGATCGTGTTCAGTTCTGGCTGCCCTGCTTCTTCGGCTGCTGATTCGGCTGCTGCTTCGGCCTCCGTAGCTTGGTCTCCACGGTTCCTTGGCTGTCTAAATAAACCCCACTACAGTACTTTGAATCACGCGAAACCAGATGGTTTTTTGAGGTGAAGACAAAAATGAAAACATCACTGTTTTTACGGCCGCAGCACCAATTTAGGCGTCCTCGTGATGTATGAAGGAACATTTATTTCTGAAAGAGCGCCAAACACCTGCGGTAGAGGGGACGATGGAGGTAAAGCAGGTTAAAATACTCACGCTTCGATGCTTTTTTACCCGTTCCCCAAACCATATTAACTCACGACTGGCAGATTCGACAGCCTGAAACCTGCAAATGAGCACAGTCAAACACCTTCAGTCAATACCTTTACCCTACAATACTTACTCCAATTGAAAGTGAAGCTGGGTTTGCATCAATGGCGGCGACTTTAGGTGAACACGCACGGCTGCAAAGCCAACTTTACATAACGGGAGGGTCTATGATGATGATGGCTTTCCCCAATGGCACAACAAGAACCTAAAAAAGCTATTTTCGTGGTCAGGACAGAACGTGGGCATCTCGCGTTATGAAGCCGACATCTAGCCAACTAGGCCATTACCGACACCGCTAAAACAGTTTGGATTTGGGATTTTGACTGTCACTCAGGTTTCAGGTTTCACTCAAGCATCTTTCTCTGAAGACAAAGGCTGTAATTTTTCCGCCCATGTGGGAGGACAAAAAGTTCTTTTTTATATCAAACCGCCTTAAAACCGGACGTCTCTATCATAACCTTGTATTTCTCCTTCAGACAAATCTTTGGGTGATTCACATTTTAGTAGAGAACAAGGTAGTTAAATTATGGCTAAAACAGACCTCGATTGCGATCCATGCATCACAAGACCAGAAAGGAGTGTTCTTATATCATGGTGAAAGTGCGCATTTAGTTCGAGAAATGGATAGGTCTAAAATAATTTTAGTTCCCCTAACGCCCGACTTCTTGGCTCGAAGCAGATCCACTGTAAATCAAAAGTGAACGCTCGACAGACGCACTACAATTAGTTGTTTCACAAAACCACAAACCTCGCTAGTTACGAAGTACTGATGAGCGCCGTACCGCACTTTCTAAGCGATCCGAAAAATGCACTGAAAAAATAATCTCGTGCGGGTTCACGACAAATCATGATGTATAAACGTACCCCAGTGCTAATGTGTGCAAGATGAGCGTGGAGATTTACACATTTACGCAACGTTATCTCTGTAAACAATACTCTAGGGCACAGAGGAAAGACATCACGCAGCCGTTCCGAGATGCTGCTGCTTTTCTTTCCTTTATTTATTTCACAACCGGTTCTCCTACATCATCCCCTCTGGCAAATGCCGGCCGGCCCCACAACTTCGTTTTCTGCATCATACCCACTTGGAAGATAAAGGTCTCATCTTCTATAAATGCAGTGTCCAGACCCTCTGTCTGTTAGAGGACCGATCACGTATATCCGTTTCCGTCACATCGTCCTTGCCGAAGAAAATCTTGACTGACGTTATAGCTGCCTTCTTATCCTATTGTCATACTGTGACCAATTTGTGTGCATGAACAGTTTTGAGTCCTTGAAATGCTCCTTCCACAGTCTGTCGTGTACTTGGGGTAGAGGCAGCATTTAATATTTTTCGTGACAGGGTACAGCAGCCTTTGTTTATGTTGTGCGTGCATGATGAAGTGGTGTTTTTGAATATTATTCATTCCTTTCGCTTCTCGCGTGAAGGCACTCTTTGCGGTACCTCAGTAATAGTTTCGTGTCAGATCACTTTTCAAACCCGAACGTGTCATCCTGCCTACGGTCTCTCTGCAGCCACTGGACGGTAGCAGATGGCACCTCATATGCTTGAGAGTCTTCTTTTTGCCATTCAATGGATAACGACCAAAGAAATACAGAATTTTCTAAACCACCTAGTTACACCATGCAGCTTACACTATAACTGGGATCAAGTGAGGTTGTCACCGGTGAGCCTGGAATATCAAAACCTTCACTGGAATCTCTGCCTTTTTTATCCATCCTCAACGTTTAGAGACGTGCTCGGTCTCCTGCTCTCACTCGTTGGCAAATTGATTGAGAACTGTCTGGGGATCAACTCGCTTATTTAGGGATGTGGTCGAAAGATCAGTAGAGCTGTTTAATTTGCTGTCTTCAGCCGAACCGGGATCAAGCTTTTTAAGCGGGTTAGGTCGTCGCGGGTGAAAATTATCTTTCTAGAGGGCCTACGAGGACTGCCTGTATTCTGAAATGGTGTCTCACGCAGATTGGTTCGCTGATTCCCCAGTGGTCACTTCGAACAATTATCCGTTATTCAGAGTGGACGTGGCCACCACCTCGTTTTGGGCGTTTGCCGCGACCTTGCAGCTGCTATCGCCGGCTACGGCCACGCCGGGACGATTTCTCGATACACGACGCAGCACTGCCTTCCGACAGGGAACAGCGGTTTCTGCCGTTTCCAGCGCTTCCCGTTCAAGTTTGCAATCCGTATGCGTGATCTGAAAAATGTTTTTCTTCCGGTTCCTCTTTTAGTCCGTGTACAAAGCTTCAAGCCGAAGTTACGCATCCCAGGGCGTTGGCTGGTGACTTGGCGGCTTCTAATCCCTCTCCCTGTCCAGCGCCCAGAATTTCCAATAATTTTACCGTGTCCACCTCTCCGCTGTCGAATATAGAACTAGCCTCGTTCAGCATCCTCTTAATATACAGCAATCGATCAGGCAGTTTTGATCCCATTGTTGCAACGTTCCTTATCTTCGCCCGTGAGGTTGAGGGCCCTACGTTTCAGAATATTCCTCCCCCACTCGCAGGGTGAAGTGGCGGAGTGCACAAAAGAAATGACCCTGCCTTTGCGTGCGTAGAGAGTCCAGTCATTCCTGCCCGGGATCGCGGGACGAAATCTTACAAAAGGGCCTAGTTAAGAGAAGAGAGACGGATGGCCGCCACTCCAAGATGCTGCTGCTTCTTTTTCCTGTCTTTACTTCTGTACCTCCTTTTATACAATCTCGATGCGCAAGGTCTTTCCACACAATAACTGACGAGAACCAACCTTTCTATGGGGGTCTTCTATGCAAAGAACATGGCTTTCTTACAGGAGTGATGCAGTTAAAATTTTGTTCTTGTGCACTGTGCAGGTACAATGACCCTTCCGTGTTCAACAAGGAAGATTTCTTTCTCCAGTCAGTACCCATCATGCACGTCAGTGGGTTATGGTTGCTCTTCGCTTACTTAAACCAGGGCTGTCCAGTGATACTCGTCCGCTCCACTGACATTTCAACGTTGCTTTCGGCTGCCCGAACATACCACGTAAGTGTAGATTTAAAAAAAAGCGTAATTATTTCGACCAACCTCTCAATGCCAGTTCCTTCTACATTAGCGTTATAAAAATGGAACACTGACATGTTTTCCGAAACTTAGAAACACAAGGCTGAATTCGTGGGCTGCAAGAGATAACCTGTGAGCAAAGAATTCACAAATTACTCAGACGACTTTATTAATCGCTACGGTTTCGCGTAATTGTTATATTGTGGTGTCGGGGCCTTGCTTCAGGGGAGGAAAAAGTTGATATTCTGACTTCTTCAAAATTTTCTTGCAGGCAGGACCAGCCGTCATTGAGTTAAAGCAAAATTAGCCCTTGTATTTTAACATTAGTGGAAGGATCCGGTATTTTAAGCGACAATTGTGCGGGTATGTTTGGCTGCCTACGCGCAGGGAGTGTGCTTATCTAAAGCATTGCCGCTTAGCGAAATATATTTTGAAACGGCAGTTTCGAAGAAGTTTTATGTAATTTCTACTGGTGTGTCGTTCCCGACATTCGTAAAAGTTGAGGCAGCGTCGCACTTTGGGCGCAGAGCTGGACGAGCAGCAATGATCGAGGCCCCACCGAGCTTATTCTTGGTTCGGCTAAACTTATGCGTGGTTATCCTTGGAGACTCGGTTCAGTTTTCCTTGTGCACGTTCCGTCGTTAGGACCAATACCGTCGCTAAGGCAGACGACGTAGCCGACGGAAGGGTCCCGCCCACGCGCCCACATCCTTGAGCACGAGGTAGGCTGTGTAATACCACCCTATCACCGCCCCATCTACACTGCCCGTGAGTGAACAGCGCCCTCCGCCTCCCCAGCCGCGTTGGGAGTTTCTTGTCCCGCACGCCACGAAAGCACCGTTACCTGGTAGACGTAAGCCGCGTTTACATGAATGCGACAGAATGCGATAACAGCGCGTCACATTTCCTAGCGCATCACGAATAATGCGATGCGCTAGCGTTTACATGTACCGCACTACCCCTGGTGCGATGGTGGCGCCATACGGTGTCGCACATCGAAGGTAATTAAAGCAGCGTTTCTGGCGCATCCAAAGCTGCCGGCACGGCTGGTTCTTGTTCTTTTTTCACGACTCGCATTTTATGGCGTCTTACACTCGATTTAGACGTTTTTAAATGCAAAGCTGCGTTTGCAGGGCTTACGTTTCTTGTCGACATAATTCCTAATGCGATGCGCTCGCGTTTACATGCACTTCGAAAGTCGACTTACACGTCTCAATCCACCCCTGCCTGACGCATTAATGCGACGCGCTTTCCTAGCGCATTAGCCCCGTTTACATGGATGCGATGCGCTAGAAAATTGATGCGATGCGATGCGATGCGCCACTTGTCGCATTAATGTAAACGCGGCTGTAGAAATCTTTCCTTTAAAAACGCTTCAGGTTTGTGGAATCGCACTCGGGTCCCTCTCGTTATGAAGCCGGCGTCATTCCCACTACTCCATTTCGGCATTTTTTTTCTTATTGCCATTTTGGCCACAACACATGTACAACAAAATCATCCTGAAAGGGGCAGCGCGGGGAAAAGGCCGACATAAAAAGCAATCAAGCTTTTTCTGGTGGCTACGTTTAGTGAACTCCTAATACAGCGAGTTCATTCATAACAAAGATTCCTTCGTCTTTGTTCTCCAGTTTCAAAAACACCTCGCGGAGCTTACACAGGCGTTCTGCAAACACGTTGCCTACAGACTGTCGATTGGCATCTGCATTATAACATATAGTATTCTGATCTTCCATAGTCTGTGTAAGCCCAAAAAACAACGGAAATTGTATGATAGAACAGCCAGGTTTACGTCCAGGAAGCGAAGTCTGCGTGCCGTAACTGGTGGTCTTTTTTCGCGGTAAGTTTCAAGGAACGAACCCCCCTCATCCTCCCCCTCCCCCCCCCCCCCCCCGAAATGTGGAGTCCCATCGGTCGACGAAGACGTGTTCGAGATTTTCAGGCTTTTTATACAGGGAACATTCTGAATCACACGGCAAAAATGAACCCTTCTCTAACATCTACGTTTTTATTGGAAGAGTATAAGAATGTAGTTCGAAAAAGAAGGTTTTTACACTGGCTGGCACTGTCACTCTCCTCACTGTCCGTAGAACATCGCTTTCAGGGCCCACTTTATACGCGGATCGGGACATAGCCTCACGAAATACGCAGTCGATAAGGTACACGACATTTTTTTACTGTTTACTGTTGAGGAAAATTCTTGAGAAAAAGGCTTCATTCAAAAGCGACAAAAAATCCACTTCTCTAACAAAAAGACAAACAAAAAAAGCGTGTAGCGTCCGCTGACGTCACTACAACGTTCGGCAAAGCACATCCAACCGTATGCTGCAAGCAGGTGGGAATAAACGGGTAAACCTGATCCCTTAAAAACAAAAAAAGGGGGGGGGGGGGAACTAAGTTGTCTTACAAAAATGTGTGGGAGTGACAGGCTTCCCCGTTAAACTTTTTTTTAACAAGTTGCTCCTACTCGCCCACTCATAAGTTCACTGCCCTACAAAGAGCACAAAAATGAGGTAAAACTTCTGCGCCTTTAGTCTAGAACAAGAGAGGGCTTGCGTGATATGCCAATGTTTTGAGGCAAGGAATATATTGCAAACTGTTGCGAGGGCGAAGAGACAGGCTGCGACCCTCGCACTGTGCGGTCTGCACGCGCATTCGTCTGAGCTCTTTCTGCCGAATACTTTGAAATATATCGATACCTCACCGAGGGTACTCCGGGATAAGTTGCCGGCCCTGTTGACCATGAAATTCTGTTGTAGGTATGTGGAGTTTCCAGCCAGTCACCGTGCCATTGTCCGACCCATCTTCTTAGGTTAGCTGCGCTGCCCGTCATATCGCAGTATTCTTGCGTAATGTTCAAGAATGTAGCTCAAAAATGAAAGCTTTTACAGTTTCTGGCACTGGCACTCTCCTTGCTGTCCGTAGAACATCGTGTTCAGGGCCCACTTCGTACAAGGAGCGGGACATAGCCTCGGAAAATACGCAGTCGATTAGGTACACGACATTTTTTTACGGTTTACAGTTGTCGAAAATTACAAACGCTCTCTTTGCTATTACAAAAAAAGGCAACATCACGGTCGAAGGCATCGTCGGAGCGGTTTTGTAAAACTCACATAGTAACCAACCAATTCTTCACGAAAAGAGTTGCGTTGCTCTGCGTGCCGTACGGCTGTTAGCCCCATGACGTCAGGCCTAACCTGTCATTTTGAGATTTAGTACGTAAGTCCAAACATCACATCTTGGGGTTAAACACCTACAACCAGCACCCACCCAGAACATTGCTAAGTGAACGCTAAGCAGCCAGTACTGGATCACGCCGTACAGCCAAAACCCGAACGTAAGGCCTACGGGCTGCACACCCGAGAGTTGCTGTGGGTATTCTAGAAAAGTGGTGCGTAACCCCAAAGTAGGACATTCTCTCAGTGGGGGACTGGTCAATCAATGACGCAATGAGTCACGCATACCCCCTTAGGGAGACTGGCCAAGATTGCGGCGACCAAGAAAACCAAAAATATGCTGAGCGCTTACGGGTGCTTGCCTCGCGGTGACCTCCCAGCTTCCCCGGGGCACGTTTGTAACGCGAAGCCTATCATTTCGGGTGATTGGCTAAGATTGGAAAAAAAACAGAAACTCGAGCGCTCGCCTAATGGTCGCCCAACTTGCTCGGAACAAGAAAGACAAGTTTTACCTTACGCCCTTCCAAGGTTATGTCCAATGATGAACGCTTCTCAAAAATGAAAGAAGCTCACACTTGCAGCAGCAATTATGAAGTAAAGGTCGCTGCGGCTGCGAGAAAGAAGCAAATTGGCTGCAATCGTGGGTTTAAACCTTCGTGATGGTCGTGAAGGTTGCCTGCAGCTTCGCTTCCTTCAAGTCTTACGGATTAGTGTTAGATTCCTTCATTTTTTTCTTGTATTCTTAAAAACCAAGTAAACGAATAATAGTAAAGAAATAAATGCCGGAACTTCAAGATAAGTACTTACATTTCACCTGAAATACGTCTTAGGTTTTTGTTGCGCTGGATCATGTGGACAAATATAAACCTTGACCGAAGTTTTAGTAGTTTCTAACGTTTCGACTTTCCTATACTTAGTGTTCAAGCGATGTTTCTTTTTGGCTGCGTGGCTGACTGTACTGAAATTTATTCCGATATACAGAACGACTGGGAGGCTCATCAAAATTTGCACTTTATTGTAGCCCAAAAAATTACACTCTTGAAAAATTCTTGAACACGACGTTTGTGTGTGGAACACCTCTCTAAACTACTAAGAGTGCTGGCATGGCTGCGGGCAGCGCATGTTATGCAGTGCCAATAAAGAATCACGCGTATGTATGTCCAGTGCCAGTGATATTAAGGTTCATTATTTAAGAATACAAGTTGCATTAATTGTTACGATTGAGAATCTACGCAGTAAAAATAGCGCCACGAATAGGACAGATATAAGAACGAACGAAAATATTGATTTAGCCTCATGCTGCTCCCAGTAGATGCAACAAAAGTAGAAGAAAAATACACCCGCAGTGGCACAAAACGACTCGATACCTGTTCGGGTGTGGTGAAATATATTTGGTTGTTAAAAACCTCCACTGGAGTCATGGGGAGAACAATGGGGAGAACAAGGATGGAAGAGGGACAGGTTAGAGTGGGGGAGGGGTCACGTGGCAAGGGTGGCCTAGTGTAGCGTTTTCAGACTTTGTTTGCAGCGAGGCATGCAGATATCCTGCCCAGTTTTCTTGTGAAACTTTTATCACGTAGCGCTACAGAGCCGAAATGAAATATCTCTGGCGTTGGCGTGTGCCCATATATGATAAAACTTTCACAAAGCCGCGGTGGGGGTGCTTCTTTGATAGCGGGGCGTTGTTGACACGAAGAGCTTCGTCGTAAACGTTTAAAAATAGAATGCAACATCTCCCACAAATATCTTACGGCACGCACGTAAGATATTTTGGGACCTACGTTTTGTAGCCGGTATTGACGAATGGTCGAGTGTGTGTGTTTTGAACCACTCCGCCTCGTGGCAGGTGCTGTTAGCTGCTGTGCCTGCACATCGATAAATCAACATTTTATGGAATCCTTTCGGGAAAGCATACAATAGCCTTATCACGCTGTTGCGGGCTTTTGCTGAAACTTCCTTCCTAAAGCTACAATGTACTATCGTTTTTGACAGGTATGTAACGCGTTGCTACTACGGCAGCGTACTCCAGTTGATAAATCGCCTGGTCATGCTGAAACGTCACCGCCGGCTTTGTTTTGCTGACGTGGCATGTGGTTACGCATTAACAGCTGTCTTCACCGTAGCAGCTCGGGCAATGGCTGCAGCCTCTCACAGCACGCCTTGTGGTTTGGCCTAATGAAGGTTCTTTCGTCACATACTCGAATTAATTTCTTGTTGGTCAGGCGCATGTACAGTATGCCTTTAAATTTTTTGTAGTGGTTTTTCTCAGCATGTTTAGCATCGCGTTCTTTTCTATCTTTTCTAATTCCTTACAAGGCTGCGTTTCCCGCGTCGCCGTACTGCTGGGCTTTCCGGAGACATTGATAACGCGGCAGCCTTAACGCTCGTATAACGACGTGCCAACGTGCGAAACACTAACCTTGTAATCACGCCATGAAGCAGCGCCTGCGCTATGGTGGCTAGAAGGGGAGGTGGGATTTTCGCGGCGGCAAGCGCATGCATTAGAGTGTAGCAGTCATTTATGCCAGCGACAGGGGGCGCGCGCGTCGCGTCTTAGATACCTGTTGCAAAGCTCTTCGGCGTGTTGTCGGCGAAAACAGCAGTCGTTCAGTGGCAGGCGTTTGCGTGATACCCTTTCCATGGTGCTTTGCCTGCTTTTCGAGCTGCGCATTCTGTAAACGCTGTTGTTGCCCCGCACGGGGCACCTTGAGTAATCTTGGTGACGGTGTTGGCGACACCCCGGACCCCGAGCCCCCATACTCTTGCTGTAATCTACCGTGGCTACGAGTTGTAAGGTGAAGGGCAGAAACCACAAACGGTGGCCGTCGGAGCCCAGGTCAAGCTCCAGCGGATGGGCTATCTGTCTGTTTACCAGGGAGGGAGCTCCGGGACCTCTCTCGGCATCAGTGTACACCGAGCGAAGGAAGTACCCCCGTCCCCTGCTTTTTTCAATATCGCATGGCTTTTTCTTTATCCCCCCAATCCAATGATCGGCCCCCTAAAAGGGGCCGCACCGAAGTACTAGCTAAAGGTAAACCAGAACATTTCCACAAATGTCTTGCCATTCACTCTGCAGAAACCCCTCCTGTTGCAAAGAAGTCTGTCATTCTGTTGGCAAAGTGCATTGAGTCTGTTGTTGGTTCAGACTACGATGCTAAGAAACTCGCATCAGGTGATGTACTGGTCGAAGTAAAAAGAAAAATTAGAGTGAGAACCTACTGAAACAGACGACGTTGGCCAACTTGACTGTCACTGTGACACAACACCGGACCCTCAACTCCTCGCAAGGAGTCATGTCAGAGAAAGGACTAGAGTCTGAGACGGAAGCAGATCTTCTTGAGGCGCTCCAACTTCAACATGTAACTGCAGTAAAACGAATCGTAATTTGGAGAGCAAACCAAGAAATTCCGACAAAGCATATAATCCTAACGTTTGATCGCACAACGCCTCCAGAAAAGGTCAAAGTGGGTTTTCTTAGCTGCAACGTACGACGGTATGTCCCAAATCCGAGGCGCTGCTTTAAGTGCCAACGATACGGCCATGGAACACAATCATGCAGAGGGAAGTTGACATGTGCCAACTGTGCTGAGACAGGTCACTCCTCAGAAGCTTGTGAAAGAACCACTCAGAAGTGCCCGAATTGCAGCGGACCGCACGCTGCTTATTCGCGTGCGTGTACACAATTCAAGGCCGAAAAGGAAATAGTCCACATAAAAGTAAATGAAAACATCACCTATCCAGAAGCGCGCCAAAAGCACAAGCTGCTTTCGGCCACATCGCACGCAGACGCCGCCCGCGGGGGGTTGAAGTGGTGTTCGGTCAGCACGGCCACACAGTGCAGCCTTCTTGCTGACGTGTTGCTGTTCCAACCCCCAGCTGAGCAGCCACCTGCTGCCGCTACAACACCTGTAGAGGCTCCGGGGGCTCCGTCTCTTGCCGGACTGCCTTCGGTAGTCCAGAGTAGTCCGGAATCGCCCAGTGTGGCCACTCCAGCGAATGTGGCGAGTGCGATCGCCGCTGGGAGCTCTGCCGCTCTCACTGTGTCCTCTCCACCGGCCCTAGGGACCCCTGAGGGCACGGAGGAGATGGACACGGTAGGGCCCACAGAAGCGCCCATCCTAGCCCCGCCGCCTGCCCCGCCCGCGGCGCTTGCGGCTGGAACCAAAGGCACCCGTAAGGGTGCCAAGTCCAAGGGGCACGGTCCGCCGGACACCCCCCGAACATGTGATGAGGAAATGGACGTCGTACCGTTCCTGTCTGCATCGCTCCGCAAGGAACGGGCTGCGGCGTCCAAACCAACAGAAAAGCCAAAGAAACCCGCTCCAAGAATACAAGCCCCGATAGACAAAACATGAACCCACACACACATTCCAGTAGCTCTTAAAGGTACATAATGGGAACAGAAAATATCATCCAGTGGAACTGTAGACCGCCTCCTTAACAATCTTGATGATGTCTACGAAATATTGCATTCCAATCAGCCAAGTGTGATGTGTCTACAAGAAACACATTTAAACTCCAAACATACAAATGTCTTGAATAGTTACATGGTATTTAGGAAGGACAGGGCTGGTGGTGGTACATCTTCAGGTGGTGTGGCCATCATTGCCCGAAAATCATTGGCATGCCACCCTATCCAATTACAGAATGTCCTTGAGGCTATTGCTATTAGAACCTTAATTTTCAATCGGCTAATAACAGTGTGCTCCATCTACATCCCTCCTGATTTCCTGATTTCAAGCTCCGATTTCGAGGGCCTCGTAGATCAGCTACCAGAAACCTTTCATTCTTATAGGTGACCTCAATTCACCCAACACTCTTTGGGGCTCTCACCGCACAGATAACGGAGGTCGCCTAATAGAAAAATTTGTAATATCTTCAGGAGCATGCCTATTTAACAAAAACAAGCCTACATTACATAATATAGCACACAACACTTATTCACAACTCGCCTTGGCCATTGGCTCTGCAGTACTCTTTCCATCACTTGAGTGGGATGTTGGCACTAACACATATGGTAGTGACCACTTCCCTACCTCACTAACATACATATATAAAGGCCCTAGCAGCTCCCCTTCCCATTGCAAGTTTATAGAAGCAAGAGCAAATTGGAACACATTCACAGAGACATCTCAACTACACTACACAGACATAACACACTTACCTGTAGAAAAGGCAACCCAGCTCGTCACGGAGCACATTCTCGCCGCCGCCAAAAAGTCAATACCCCAGTCCTCTGGGGCCCCGCGCAACCCGAGGAGGCCCTGGTGGAATTACGACTGCAAGCGCGCCCGGGAGGCCCAGAACGAGGCGTGGGGCATTCTCCGTAGACACCCCACCAGTTTTAACATTATTTCTTTCAAAAGAGCGAAGGCATTAGGTAAGCGTGTGCGCCGTGAGGCAAAAAGGGAGAGCTGGCGTGTCTTTCTCACATCCATAAATTCATACACGGACACCCACAAGGTATGAACCCGAATACGTAAACTAAAAGGACAACACACACATAGCCTGCCCCTGGTTAGCACGACAGGGGACACTCTGGAAGATCAGGCTAACACACTTGCACAACACTTCCAACACGTGTCTAGTTCTGCGCACTATACAAATACTTTTATGCAACACAAAACATCTACCGAAAAGAAGCCTATACGCGACAAGAACAAGTCAAAGTCTGGATACAACTGTGAATTTACACTCCATGAGCTGAAGATTGCTCTTGCCACTTGTAAACCTTCTGCTCCAGGCGCAGACAACATTACATACACTATGATTCAACACCTACACGCAGACACCCTTGAGACACTCCTGCACCTATACAACCAAATTTGGCTATCGGGGAACTTTCCAAGGCTTTGGAGGGAGGCCATAGTTGTGGCTTTTCTAAAAGAAGGGAAGGACCCTTCTTCTCCCGCAAGCTATAGACCTATTGCCCTGCCAAGCTGCCTGTGCAAGCTCTTCGAGAAGATGATTAACCGGAGGCTCATCTACTTTCTTGAGTACAATGGTCTTCTCGAGAGCTGCCAGGCAGGCTTCCGGGCAGGGCGATCCACAAACGATCAATTAGTTGCACTGGAATCGTACATTAAGGATGCCTTTACACACAAACAGTACTGCATGACCGTATTTTTTGATTTTGAGAAAGCTTATGATACGGCATGGCGTTATGGCATTCTTGCAGACCTAAAATCCTATGGTGTAACAGGTAACATGGTGAACACTCTTTCCAGTTACCTGTCTGAACGAACATTTCGTGTCAGAGTCGGTACGGCACTCTCAAACGTTCACGTGCAGGAGAATGGCGTGCCTCAAGGTGGCGTATTGAGCTGCACCTTGTTTATAGTTAAGATGAACTCTCTCCGAAAGGCACTGCCGCCAACCATGTCCTGCTTGATGTATGTCGATGACGTTCAAATATCCATTGAAATCCATTTTCATCTGCCCAGCTATGCTGCTTTGTTGACAGTCAATTGCTGCCTTCATAAGTGGGTGACGCACCGCGCAAATAAATGCTCGTTATTGCTTTTGCAACGGCCTTGTCTATTTTCTGCTCGAAAATGTATCCCGAACTCCGTCTAGCCAGGCTAGTTCGCCCGTACTGATAAAAACAAAGCAGCGTTTTACGTCTGATAGTTGTGTAAATATTTCGCCTATGTGTCTCAAATTTAGCGCACAAATATCAAACACCTGATGCTCTCCAGAATTTTTTGTGTGCGTGTGCGTGTGCGCGCGCGTCTGCGTACGCGCGTGCGTGCGCGCGTGCGTGTGTGTGTGTGCGTGCGTGCGCGCGTGCGTGCGTGCATGCATGTGTGTGTGTGTGTGTGTGTGTGTGTGTGTGTGTGTGTGTGTGTGGGTGGGTGTGTGGGTGTGTGTGTGTGTGTGTGTGTGTGTGTGTGTGTTTGAGAGAGAGAGAGACGCAAAATGGGACTTGCAGCATAGGCATAAGCTAAATCAAACCCTCCTAACCGGCGTCGTGAATCACAGTTTCAAAGTCCCTATGCTACAGTAGCAGCTAGCTCATACGTGACTGTTTACTTGTCACTGCTGCCGAGAAATATGCGTAGTTTCTGTTTAGGAGCAACGGAAAGCTGACTAAGTCTCGATATTGTGCGCGTTCGCTAGCAGGCTGCAAAAAAAATGTGTGTTCATTACAATTGAGCTCGACAGCGAGTCGTTAATTTCAACAGAATGCGCCATTCATCGCCAGGTATACGTTGATCGGATGAGACAGATATCGAATAAACAGTTTTTGTTTTTCAGCATTTTAGCTCGTTAGGATATGCGATGAGCAGGTGTCGCGCAATTAAGCGCTGTTCAAATGTCACGCAAATAAATCTCGGGTGCATGTATTGTACGTGCAGTTGCCCGTCGCGAGACCCATCGTACCCCCATACCGTATGCACAGCCGCTCAGCCCTCAGGCGCGAGACCCATCTAAGTGACGACAGCAGCGCCGCCGCTGCTGGCATGATCGCTTGCTACACTCCTTGGCGGCCAAAGCTGCCACCTCCCCTTCTAGCCATCATACCTGCGCTGGCCGAAGACTACTAGAAAGATGGCGGCGACGATGGGGAGGCAGAGATAGCGTCTGGGCCTGCCATATATACTCACGCCATAGTCGGCTTGGAAGCGGTGCTGAGTAACCTTCGCCCGCAGGACGATGGCAGTGCGGACAAAAATTCCCAATGTTTAGGGAAAGAACTCTTGCTCTCAAAGGGCCCCAGCATGCGCCAGCAGACGTTGACAGACATGTACAAGTGACACAGGCCATTAAGTACCCATGCTCGTCTCTCGATTGCTTTTGTTTACCGCGGTGGATCATACGCCTTCATAGGTAGTACGTTTCTCTATCCCGTTTTTTTTTTCTTTTAAAACGTATCAACAAGGTTCTACTGTGTCTACATTTTCGTTAAAATGGAGGCGACCCTTATCGAAGTATTTATTTCACTAGCAACTCCGACTTTTTTCAGTACGGCGAGTTGCTTTTTTCCAGTGATTGTGCTACACTTCAACCATTATTACGCATGAAAGTTGACTCGGTTGGTTTGTCCTAAGAAAACCAGATCCTCTTATTTAAGAGAACGATGGTTGAAACGCAGATTCTTCTGTGCAACTTGATTCAAATTCATAGTGTAAAATCGAAACTGATTCCACTTTTGCGGAATGGCCCAGTCGGATATACGTCGGCTTCATAACGTGCGGGGCCGAGGTACGATTTCGATCACTGGAAGCGTTTGTTTCTTGAGGCACTGTGCGTCTCACAATCATCATGTGCTCTTGTGGAAACCCATTCCCTAAAGTTGGATTTCTTACAGTGCGTTTTTGTGTTACGATCCATGGCACAAGTGGGGCATAAAAAGTTTCGCTTTAAAAAACCGCTTAAGCAGGTAAACCTTGATGCATTGGCTGGCACTTATTCGTAAAACGTACCGCTTTAGCACAATCTAATGCACGTGTTGAAACTTAGCACTGAACATCTTTGTGAAAATTAAATTAATGCGAAAAAAACGTCCGACACTGTTTAAAATATGCGGCCAACTTTTCAATTGATATGTGAGTACATGGGAAACAGCGGACCTGGTGGTATTCACCATCTTTAACTTTGCTTTTCTTAAGTCTGCCGGTCTTATCGGTATATCGAACACTGATGCCAACATGCCCATGCCGTCTTTTTCAACTAGGAGAACACCTGCACGTCAAGGCTTAGGCCATCACTAGACGCAGCTTCCTCCGTGCAAACTGAGTCAAATCAAAATCCGCAATTCATCCCCGTTAAGTCCAAAATCCAAAGTTACAAAGTCCGAGGACAGCACCCACGCTACGAACCCAAAGGAAATGCTGAGCGGCCCGAATGCGATGATATCGCAATTGGATAGACTCCCATTTCATAAAGCGAGGGATCGAGGTTCGATACCGGTCACTTGAAGCGTTTCTTTCTCTCCCCACACCTCTTTGTCGACTCCATGCCTCATGGGCACTTTCCCGCAAACTTCTGGCCAGGCATTTTCCTTCTGTGCACTCTGCGGCGCCGAGATTTGACCGACTCTGATGCGGATAGAACTCACTCTTAAACAGTCACGGGGTTAAAGTGTGCGAACCACTAGGCTTTTTCCTGTGATAGCAAAAGTAAAAGCCTTACTACGGAATGAAACGCCTGCGACGCTTTGGTTCTGCCCTGCCTTCTCGAATGGCTTCATTCATTTGCTCCTTGACACATTTTTCTTCATGGTTCATTCTGACTTACGCTTTCGTATGCCTTCGATTTGCGTCGCGGCTTCCTACTGTCGCGTTGTATTGGGAGTCTGCACGGCTGTGGCGGGTTTAGCTCCGGGCCTGCTAATTCGCTCGTCTGCATTGTTGCGCTGCCTAATTATTGTACATGTACTGGTATGTGCGCAACTCACCGCACACTGGCGTACCTGAATACTTTTTCTCCGCACTAGTTAAAGCGTGTGCTATAGAAAGTCTCACGCTATAGCGGTCTTCAAAGACGGGTGGTCTAGGAGCCGCAAACTGATACAGAGAACAAGACCAACGCGGGGTTTTTCATGAATTGTTGATTTATATCTTTCAGTGTACTTTTACCAATTGCGGAGCAACTCGGCGATAGCCGTTACATTTAAGAAGAATACGGATGATACTCTTCATGAGAAACGGCGCATTTAGCCAAAAAAGGCTGTTAGAACATCGAAAAGCTTTCCTACTGATGCATCAATACCTATTCACAAATTATCATATGCATATTACGCAAAGCTGTTTCGTGTTTGAATATACTTGAAGATTACAAATTATTGCGTGCACAACGTCTTCTGTATATTGGGTTGGCTATAACTCCCGAAACTGGTAGGGCCCCACAATTTAACACATAAAAACCGGCACCGTTCGAACGCCTTTCTATTGCAACAACAAAAGGAGTATAAAAATTGTTTTATACTCCAGTTTTGCTTCATTACTGTTTTGTGGCAGTTATGACCCAGTTAGGAACTTTAGAGCCTTCCAAGGGGTACTTTCTCTGTAGTTACTGACGAAATGCGGGGAATTTGGTCATTCGGCAGGTTTCGCGTTGTTATAGTACTGAAAACATTCGTTATAATAACTATGTTTCTTGTTGTGTAAGTGATATCCGATAATGGGCCGTCTGGTGTGCTAATAACTTCCAACGCATTGTTTCGTTTAAAACAGGCTACATCAACCATACTTCACCCAGCGACAGCTGTGCAGGTGGCGCAACATCCGCTTCTTCAACACGGCAATTTAAAGAGCCTGAAAAAAGTGATTATCGGAGGGGGGACAGCTCCGGCTTCAGTTATGAAGACCATCTCCGAAAAGCTTGGCCTGGGTGGTGTCACACGCGGTATCGTACTTGTTTTTCTTGAGTTTAAATTATAATTTTGATTTGTGTGCTGTCAACATGCAACTGTCTGTGCGGCGCTGATGCTTTAGCGGGAGAAAATTGTTTCCAATAAACGGTATTTTGTGCGATCATAGTAGCCAATAATGAAGCCAAAACACCTACGAACGCCCCTAACCAACGTACGACGAATGCGTGTTTCAAATAAGCATGGGTGAAAGATCAGCTGCGCTTCTTCCACTGCGTGCCCTACACGCGGAGTTATTTCTTAAGAAATTAAGTGTCAACGTATTTGCAAATATCGGAAGCATAGTGTCAAGCTGCCGCCAAAACTAAAATTTATTGTTTGTATTCTTTTGTCTTTACCCTCATGTTTTCAGCTTCATCCGTTCTGCAGAATTCTTCGCGCGGACCGTTACACTGACAAATTGTCAGGTAGCAGGTTGCATCGATCTTAGTCAAATTTTGTAAAGGTATACATAACTTTCGCCTTCTAGAACTTATGGCTGCGTTCCTTGTAGTATTATGTAAGGCTTTTGTTACATCTTGCTGGTATTATTTTGGGTGGTACTGGCGCATGCGTTCTAGCTGCCACAGATTTGATGTTATCCACGGTCCCGAATAAACCAAGATTAGCGACCTCCGATGTACCAGCAGGCGTTTGTAAGTGACCTGTGTAATGCACATAGTACAACTCGCAGCCGCAATAGCGCCACCCCATGCATGACGAATTTCGCGCTGCTACGTCACATTATTTTGTCTCAACTGTACCACGGACGACCTTTATCGCTGTAGTCTGAGTGCTCCCTCCTTCATGTGCTCCCTCCACTCGACTGATCTTAGGATACCGCATTGCTTTTACATGGAAAAATAGCTTCCAAGAATCTCCTCGACTGCAGGCTTCAGTAGAGGAGGGCATTCCGAATACGAGGGTTAGGGTGCAACAACTTGGGTGTAATTATTATACACAAAACATTACGCTTAGAACAGCCGCCTTTATCTTCTAGGAGTTTTTTTCCGAGAAATGATCATTAAGCAAATGCCGTGATCAAAAATATTGGTTGGCGCTGAAAAATCTCATCGCATGTCCTCAATTACGTTCCTCGGTGGGGCTGTAGTTTCTCCGGGTGTATGTGCGGACTGGCACAGTCAATATGTTTTTGATTACCAACCTACCAGGTTGGACAACGCTACTTAGGCAAAAACCGCGTTCTTGTTTGTATGTTCACTGTCGTGGTCTTGGTGATGTTTTTGTGATTTTTTTGGCCCTTGCACATTTTTGTTTGGCGATTTGTTTCTTTATCAACTGAACTACCTACACCTAAGTTTTGTCTCGTGGTGACACCGAAACATCTGTGAAATGCGTTTTTACGGTGAAAACTATTTTGGGTTCACGCAGTCTACCACCAACACAAAGCGAGAAGCGAGCTCCCGGTGCTGTTTCAGCCGGATTTATTAAAACTTCGTCGCACAGTATTACCAGTAAGAGCTTTCAATATAGCAGGTACTAGTAGTCAACAGTAACTGCTCTGCGATTTTCATTGTTCCTCTAAATCACACATCTATTTGAATACATATAGTGAATACTGAAACTTCACTAACAAACGTAAGAAAAGTGCCTTCTGTGGACAAATTTTATTTTTATCGACAACTGCCTTGGCAAGGTATAAGCTCATGGAATCTGTCGGCATATTTTGTTTCAACTGCAGTGCTTTAAGGTTTTTTCGAAGTTGAGTGTGTACATGTGTAAACGATTACTGCAATTCTTAGCATCAGACGTTTGGTAACCTGTTCACAATATCAAAGGAGCCAGCATGTCCACATGATTGCTGAGGTGTCTAGGAAAGAATGCTAGTGCGTTAAAACGATATTTCCTGAGGTACCACTAGACCCATCAAATTCAATCTTCCCTGCTAACCAAGAAACAGCGGTCGGGTGTGATGTTGCGATTTAGTTCAATGTTTCCGTTTAAAAGCCTGTATTAAGCATTCGGCATGATGTGCCCTAAGAACGAAATACACAACGTTTCTACCGGTGCATGTTGCAACAACCGTTCGAGAGCAACCATGACATGAGCAACTGTCGAGCATTAGCTGTAGCATATTAAAAGTGAGACTTGCAATTGCAAATCTTTAGGAAGAGACGTGATATATTGCTCCATGTAGAAACATTCATCCTAAAGCTCTGGTTCAACTTGATGCCTGCATTCTTATGCTGGCGCGCTAAAGCTTCTGGCACCGTGAGAAATTCTCCTTCTAGGTCGGATGTCTAGCAAATGTCTTCGTCAACCTTTAAGTGCCCAAACACAAAGATCAGGGTTAGTTCTGACTGAACGGATAAAAGAGCGCACAAGGTGCGCGCCAGGCACTTTGTCATCGTCGTCCGTGTTCTGGGGTCAGGTGCTGTGAGGCGTTGCTCACGTGAGTCCCGTAACAATAAGTAACCCTTCAACGTACTTTTAGACAAGTTGAGGTTCTGCTTAAATTCCGTCCACTAGCGCTTTGACATAACACTAGGCAGAGCTAACAGCAGTGAGCGGAACGAAGCTCAAGAGGATTACTCTTGTATTATTTCGTGTTCTCAAGAAATAAACGAATAAAGTAAAAAGAAGAATTTATATCTATTCTACGTTTTGTAAACAACTTCGAGGATGTTTGGAAGCACTAATATAGCAGGGCAATTTACTTTTTTCGGCTGAATTGAAAGCGACTATTTGTTGCATGTCTTAATAAAGCCAAAAGGGGGGAATTCTAACCTGCATGGTTCATTTCCAAATCAACCTGGTTTTGTTGAGGGACAGCTGTGGGTTATCTATGTTGTGTAGACCACAACCATTATTTCTCAGACAGTCTCAGTTCACCGGCAGATCTTCCCAAATGAATTAGGCGAATTAGTTCAACTCTCTGCAAAACCTCGCCATACTGCATTCTGTCCTTATCAGCATCATCAGCAGCAGCCTATCTAAGCCCACTGCAGGGCACAGTTCTCTCCCATTAACCTCCAATTATCCCGTCATACACGGATGAAACGATCCAGCCTAAAAATTGTACACAGAATACAGCCATTTTTGGTGCATGTGCATTTTTATTTTACTACTACTAAGATTGACTAGGAGGTGGCAAAACGTATTGCAGACGGCTGTCTCCTACTGACATGGCCAATTTTCTGTCTAGATATTATATTACATTCCACGTTCAAGTTTGGCGGACTGCATAAAACCTCGCGTCATCTGCGTTTCACGAAAACGTTTGAACGCACCATGCATTCACGACAGCGCTTCATGGAAACAAGCTCGTTGAAATCTTCATACTGCCACATCACCGTGATCGCGTTTCCGGTCATTTATTAGGGTCAGCTATTTATTGTGACACACAGTGATTCACCATGGGGAGGTAAAAACCTGAGAATATAACAAAGAAAAGAAAAAAAACATTTTACTGTAATGAATATTTCGAAGCACATTTTAAAACGGCATAAAAGCTTAAACTTTGAAAGCAAGAATAAAGCAGCAAGCATACAAAACATCGTTATGAAAGCAAGCAGCACAATGAAGACAAGATTAGTTTGACCTAAGAAAAGCCTAGTAAGCTTCCGTTCCTCCGTCCTCATGACATTTTGTGACATAGGCCATTCTTCACCGGGAACCTGAGCAGCATTTATGTATTTTTGCAGGATACGGACTTTCCGAGACGCTGGGTGGCATATGTATAGCACCACCAACACTCGAAGACTTCCGAAAAATTGGAAAACCAGTGGCTTTTATGCAAATGAAGGTACTTATTTTCTCCTCTACTTGTCTCTGTTCTTGTCAGGCTGAAGAGACTAGACATCAGGATAACAGCGGGGAATATTTGTGACCAGTCAAGTTTTAGAGAAAGTTACGTAAAAAGGTAAATATAGCTGAATAGTACAAAGAAGAAGCAAGGCAAATAGTTGTTTCGGCAGCCAATAAATATCCGAGAAGAAAATGTGCTTTGTTTATGAAAACGCCTTTGCCTGTTCTCTTCTTCTCACTGCATAATGTTCTCCATTATTCCTACCAATAAAATAGCCCTGACATAACAAGATAAATCAACAATGTGTGTACCAAATGTATGCTAAGGAGGAAAGATGTCACAATATAAACTAGTGGTGCATTGGTATAGGTAATAAGAAATGCATGGCTAGTATTACGACAGTTTGGTTTAGGCACACTCTTTAGGGCATTCTGAGTGTAAATTGCAGGCTACGCGAACTGCGGGGACAACCGCCGTGTAAATTGTTCCCGTTAAAGGCGGACTTGCTGCTGCGTTGTGTTGCGGCCATCTATTGCTAGCGGTACGGCAGAAAATAGTTCACATAAAATATCGTGGGCTCTTTCTGTTCTACCCCCGATTCTGAAGGTAAGTACGTTGCATAATTCGTTCCCGCAGCCATCAACACTCTTTGGCCTATTCAAAAATCTTTTCAGGCGCCGAAAACAACCCGGTTATTCCCCAACATAAATACTCTAAACTTTTGTAGGAAGTGTGGGTAATGTTGCACGTCGGCGGTTTGCAATATTTTGGACGCATTAGGTTTTCAAAAGTTATGTGAGAAACTATGCGACTTCCATGCATGCAACCTGGGTTCGATGTTACGGGCTACTAGGTACTAGCTAGTGTAATAAGGCGGGGACAGCTCGTAACAGGGTGCAACCACAATTGTATTTTTAAGATGTTAAGTGTGACGAATCATATTCCTTATTTTTTCCTAAGTGCTCGTGACAATTCCATCAGACGTGCAATGCAATACGAAATAAAATAAATATTAGGAAGTGTACGCAAAAAAAAAATTGTTTTTTGGAACGCAGTTCTTATTGTTGATATAGCGTATATTCGTGAAAGCCGTCGAAAGGTTTTGTATGCCTTCTCATCACGAAGGATATAGAGGAGGGAAAGCTCTCCTAAATACGCCAATAAAAATCATATCTAATAGAAGGAAAGAAAAATTAGCGTATAGAATGTATTGTTCCAACTATGCATGTGGGATTTCTAAGCTTATGGAAATAAAAAGTTCACATAAAACACGCCAGAACAATAAATAATTCCTAAATGCTGTTCTTTGCTTACGTGTTTAAATGGTCTTGCTTCTCACCACCAGGTATATCAAAATATCCATGTTATTTACGATTGCTTTCATGACCACTTTGAATTAAAAATAAATTTTATTGAATAACGTTTTTGCAGGATGTTCCCTAAGATAAATGAATAGGAGTTTTTTGTCATCTGTGGATAGAGGAACAACAAAGCATAATATAAAATACCCGAGAGACTTCCCGCTAAAACTTCGCCGCTTTTTGGCAAAGTTCGGTTACTTTTTATTAGGAGCAATACATGCCCTACCACAAAAACGGCACCGAATCAGCAATTTTATTTTTCAGATATCGCATTCTTCGAGTGGTGATAGTTTATGTACTAATTGTGCAAAAGAGAGACAAAATTCCACATTTATTGATCGATACCCTCATATGGTTCTAAATGAATTATCTAAATCGCGTATCGGTATTGTGATAACCTACTCCTATTGCAGAAGTGGCTTTCACACGGAAAGGATTGATATCGGTTGTGTAAATACATCATTTTCGGGGTACTGGCAAAGTTGAAATCACTGCTTTCGGAAATACTCTTTCTGGGCTACAAAAACAATCCTATCGAGCTATTGCTGTTGTTGGGCTACAATTGCTTTATCTAGTCTAGCAACTGTTTTTCAGAATGTAATTTTCCCTAAAACCTGTATAATTCATTTATAAACATACGAACTTGTTACAAAAGGCTCCGACGCCTTGTACGCACTATACGCACCTCACTGATAGGTATGGGACGTACCTTTGCGCGAAAATCGGTGCTCAAACGGAAAGATAACTTTACTGCAAGTTGCTCTCCGACGCTGTCTTATGCTTGAATGAAAGATGAAGTTCTGAGTATGGCTCATTTTAAATGTATAAATTTTGTGGTACGAAAAACATCTGATTAACAAATGTAAAAATATGTCGAAGATCAAGAAAGATTTTTTCTTAACACTCAATGGTGGCGGAAGCGTTAAAAATGGTATAATTGCTCATAATACTGGCTGCAACCTAGCTACCGTAGACAAGGAATATCTGATTTTGAGTTGGCTCCAAGTTTATTACTTTTGAATAAACTTGTTTTATTAAGCACTGATCAAAAAATTTTGATATCTAAATCTCAATCTTGAACATTACAGCAGGTTTCTCCTACGAATCTTTGCAGCCTGTTTTGACGGTGAAGAGGAACAATCAATTACTTGGGTGCCATTTTTTGTTTACTGTGTAGGTTGTCGACACAGAGACACGTGAAATTCTCGGACCGTATTACGAGGGAGAGATATGCATCAAGGGTGCCATGGTATTCAAGGGGTACCACCAAAGACCAAAAGAAACTAGGGCAACTATGCACCAAGGATTCCTGCTCACAGGTTGGTTTCATTTGTTTCGATCTCTTCTCGTATTGTCTAAATTATAAAATGTTTAAAACACAGAGCAACCGATCTTCAGCTGTGCTTTCAAGGATAAGAATGTCTACCAAAGAGAAAGAGAGAAACTTGGCCAGGGCATCCGCAATATTTTGTGCGCTGTTCCATATTTTGTCTCTCAGGAAGTTTGCGGTGTGCTCAACAGGCACGCATTACCAAGTACGGTACTCCTCCTGCTAAACCTTTAGGTTCACGTATAGCAACCTTGAAAGCTTACAATGGTGTTAAGTTATTAGGAAGCCATTGCTGTACGCTCCTCATGATTTAGAGCAAAGGTGTGAAGGCGTGCAATAAAATAATGCAAGTCTGCAGTAAAAGTCTTTAAATGCAATCTTCTTGCCCATTCCAATAAAGCCCTTAAGTGCATTCGCCAGTGGCGTGTATGTAACAAGCTAGGCAGGATTATTCCACGATCAAGCGCACGCATAAAAGCGTGGAGACAGAAAATCACCGTGTGCTTTAAAAAGGAGCGTGAAGCCAAACCACAACTAGGTTTGTTTAAAAACAGCAAGGTTTGGTATCACACTCAGCTCTGGTCAAGCCACAAAAACAGCGTTTTCTAACCGAGCAAGTGCATATATGCTAAAACTATCCATGGTCTATGCTAGATGGGTGCATTACGTGCAGGTGAGACGCAATAAAGGCCAACACTAAAGAGATGACCATGGGTGCGTTACCTTCCCGTTAACATGCAAGTGAACCTACCAAGCAAAAGTAGAGACCGAAAACCAAACGCCCAGCCATATTCATCTTCGGTGACTTTGGCCAGGAGCTGTAACTTTCGAACAAGATTCTGTGGTGTCATTTATTCATAGTGGCGTCGCCAGAGAGTGGCTCCCCAGTCGCAACTTTCTATGTTTTACTTAGTATTTGTGCTGTTTGTTAGAAGTTCACAATAAAAATAGTATCACTGTGAACCGCACAAACCATTCTTTTAATAACCCAAACTTATATTTTGTTTCCATGGCCCTTCTTAAGAGCATATTGGTAATGGACACATGAACGTAGGGAACACATCAAAAATATATTTTTTCATCGTCCACATATTTCAATTATGGCGATTGTCTTGGTACTTTGTTTCCCGTTGTTGTCGAAGTGGAGGAAAAAGAATAAGATGCGATTGAAGGCTATAAATTAATGTGGACTTAGTCAATGTTTACCCTGTGTAATTTAAAGCTGCGACAGTGACGGGAACACCGGCGGTGTTTTCTACCGTACGATCGCTCAGAGACGCAGCGGCAGCCTGCCGTAATTACTACACGAATGCTTCTCTTAAGCAGCGATTTGCGTCACATAGTTTATCTCACGGGTTCACCAAGTATACCTCCTGCGAATATTCGCACATAAATCCTACCATCGTAATGAGGTGGCTTGTACGGTTGCTTGCGTGCATTCACACCGGGTCATTAGCGAAGAAGAAACCACCTAACTTGGTGCCCCCAAGACCGAGCCACTGATCAACCATGCTGGCATTCTTGTCCATTCGTTTTTCGGCCGAAGAAAATACCCAGCAAAAGCACCCAAAGGTATCCAAAGATCAAACCACCACCCTACGAAGACTACAGACAAATACACATCTCTACAGCACCCTCCGCCCCATCATTGGCCCCCAACTGCGCGCCACCTATACTTTCTGTCCTTCACCCGGCCGCTTGTTGCCTCAGCTATAGAATAGCCAACTGCCTCCATCCCGATCTTGCAGCTTCATTCGAGCATGGAATGGCATCCCTGACAGGAGCGCACCCTGACACCTGGCATAACATGCTGAGGCAGGCCAGACAGCCTGCGGCGTTCAGGGCATCCAGGCCTAGGCATGCCCATCACGGAGCATGTGCACAGCCGTCAGCGTGTCATGCACTGTTATTGAAATTTAGTCATTGTGTCACTTGCTGACGTAGTGCGCTGTAATTTCCGGCTTAAGACTTCCAGCGCGCAACCTAATAGAAGGGCATGATGCGATGTGTCGCATGGCCCTATAACTACACTTTGTTGAACAAGTTGGGCTACCGACAACAGTGCGCTTCCCACTTATTCTGGGCCATCACGTGTCTTCTCTCGTTTCAAAGCTGTGACATTCATTTTAACAAATTTTGTAGAACTTCTGTTGTTCTTGCAGAAATAAAGTCGTGCAGGCATTCCAACTCGAACGTTCCCATTTTCGGACTTTGTAACTGAACCGTGAGAGTTTCGACCCCTCCCGAGAAATTGTTTCGACGAAGGTCACCGCACAATTTATACTTGCGATTCCAGGGCTAATGCAACGGTCTCAAAAATGGTGATTTGTCTAGCGAGAGAAATCTGGTTGGCAAATAATGGTACCTTATTCTATAATGTTAGTTAATATACAAGAGTTCTGTATGCCTCCAACCAAAGCATGTGAATGGGTGAATGACAACGGCGCTTCTTCTATTATGTTGTCGAAATCAAGAGTCATTTTGTCAAAAATTACTTCTCAACGCATCGGCGGATATCTGAAGCACAATGTAAAACCGGCTGCCTGCACTAAAAGACATCTTCCTGAACCCTTGGTCTGTTCCGCTTGCCCACTACTGCAGTATTCCTACGTGCGCGCCTTTGCACTGAGATGGTATCATGTAGTGCATTGTATTGATGGTAGCCACTTTTTTCTACAGGTGTCTATAATTTTTGCTCTCTAGACCTTATGCCTCTCTCGCTTGGGCTGTAATGTAAAGCTTTTGTTGAATATTGCCACCCTTAATTTTGCGTGTATGGCAGGATACATTTTGGCTCCCACAGATTTGACGTTATCTAGGGTGACGAATGCATTCTGATTAGCGAAAACCCATGGACCAGCAGGGGCTTGTAAGTTAACTGAGAAACGGAGCTACATAGAGTAGGCAGCCGACGTGATGCCGCCCAAGGTGCAGGGAATTTCTTTCTACCGCCTGACAACGTTTTCTTCTCGACTTCACCATGAACGACTCATGCCCGTATTCGCAGTGTATACTATACTCCATGTGCTCCCTTCACTCGACTGAGTGGAAGATACCGCAGTGCTTTTACACGCAAAAATCGCTTACAAAGACCTCCTCGGCTGCAGGCTCGAGTGAAGCAGGGATTCAGAATACTAGGGTTGGTGCGCATCATCTGCGGCGTACGTTTTACCCTGCAAACACTACCCTCCTTCGGCAGCTTGTCCTCCTATGGGAAATCTTTTGCGAAATGGTCATTTAACAAATGCTGTAGGCCTAAGTGTTTGTTTGCGGTTAACAATATCATCGCATCCCTAAATAACTTCCTTTCAGGCCCTATTCTGCCCAGGCGCATTTGCGTGCTATTGCGGTTTATGTTTTTTACTGCTAACGTATTACGTGTAGCTAGTTTTTTACAGCCTAAAGAAGGTAAATCAGTGCGAAGACGGGTCGGTAAAAAAACAAGTCGCCTTCCCATTTGTAATTTTACGGTCCCTGTGTGATGCTCTCGCTACCTTTTTTTGTTGGTCCCGGCAGCAGCCACTCCAACTGCTCCACTGATGTCCTACATGAAAGTTTTTTCTGCATGGTGACACTGAGTCACCTGCCAGATAGCCTTTTACGCCGAAAACTACTTTGGTTTTACGCTTCTGGCTGCGAACTGAAACCGAGAAGCAAGCTCCCCGTGTTCTTTCATCCGCACTTTCAAAACTTTTTTATTCCAAATTTTGTCTAAAACCTTTCCGTGTACAGGCACATCTTCATGTTTAGTAACTGATATGCGATTTCTATTGCTCTTCTACAAAATATTCCTATTTATATTTCGAACATGAATCCTGAAGCTTTACTATAAAATATCAAAAAAGTTGTTCCTGTTGGAAAAATATTTATATTTATTGACTACTGCTTTGGCAAGTATGAACTATCGCCATTTATGCGTATATTGTCTGTCAATACTTCTGCATTACCGTTTCCTCGAAGATGATTTTTCTCATATGTCTAAGCACCCATGTCTCCAGTTCGTGCGCCAGACGTGTGTGATTACCTCTTGACAATTTCAGTATGGCATATCCGTGTAATTTAGTGCGCCCAGTCGTAAACGACATTATGTGTGTTAAAACGATATTTGCTGAGGTTCTCACATGTCTAAGCTTACATGTCTCCAGTTCATGAGTACGATGTGTGATTACCTCTTGACAATTTCAGTATGGCATATCCGTGTAATTTAGTGCGCCCAGTCGTAAACGACATTATGTGTGTTAAAACGATATTTGCTGAAGTTCTCACATGTCTAAGCTCACATGTCTCCAGTTGATGCGTCGGATGTGTGATTACCTCATGACAATTTAAGAGTCTGGCATATCCGTGCAATTTATTGCGCCCAGTCGGAAACGACATTTGTGTGTTAAAACAATATTTTGTGAGGTTCTTACATGTCAGCTCACATGTCTCCAGTTCATGCGTCGGATGTGTGATTACGTCTTGACAATTAAGAGTCTGGCATATCCGTGTAATTTATTGCGCGCAGTCGGAAACGATATTTGTGTGTTAAAACAATATTTGCTGAGGTTCTTACATGTCTAAGCTTACATGTCTCTAGTTCATGCGTCAGATGTGTGCTTACCTCTTGACAGTTTCAAAGGCTGGCATATCTGTGTAATTTAGTGCGCCCACAATATATGTTGAGGTTCTCTAGCCCCATCAAGTTCTATTTCCCTTGCTAATGAAGGAAGAGCATTCGCGTATGACATTTTGAAGAATATTAGGGCTTCATTTTACACAAGAAATATATTTCCGTTGTTCTTCATGAGTAAAAGTCTGACACGTATTTCTATGCGAACATTGTCATTTTTACTGCACGAAAGAATTTTGTCTCCGTCACCTCGCAAAGCGCGGGGGGGGGGGGGGGCGGGAGAGGAAGACAAGGTACAAGACTGACATAAACCTAGAGGTTAAAACTGAAGGTAGAGGTGCCGACTACATTTGCTTAGTGGCCGAGGCTTTGGTCAATGGAACCAAGGGACGCGGGTTTGGACTAGGCCCCGGGGGTATTTTTATTAATACACATAAAAACTAAAGACCCCGTGTGTCAAGATTTCGGAGCCCCTACTAATCCTCGAATAATCAATATGAATCTGGATCTCTCCACGTCGACACGCCTCAAGCCCCAAGTGTAACTCGGCCATGCAAAACCCCCTGAAATTAAACTTTCCTCTTGAAGCTGGAGGTTTATTTATGTGCTATAGGCTGCCTGGTGCCCGCCTCCCGCTCTGTTTTGCGGCGAATCACCGATTCCAACATCAATAAAAACTATCGCCTCTCTTACCTCCCTTTGAACTAGTTATCGGAGCCGTGTATTATCTATCTCAATGTGAATGTACACACAGGCATAATATAAAAAAAAACTTTGGACATGGTAGCGGACGGATTTCGTTGGCCACGTTTCAAAAAGGCTTGCTGTGACAAAAACGAGTATTCTTCGCAAAACATTGCAATGTAGTGAAGCCAAAACATTGGCAACGCCGTGACACAGCCTTCTCCAGAGAGAGAGAATAAACAACATTAATTTGGAGTTAATGGTGCAGGATGGTGAGAGCACCACCGGGGGGGGGGGGGTAAAGAAGGGGGGCGTCCGCTACTCGGGGGTTCCCTGTTCCTTGCTGGCTGCTCGGGCCCTCTCTATCAGCATGCGCTGGGTCGAGAGATCTGAGCTGGACCGCCGGTCCACCCACTGCTCGTACGTAGGACGGGGATTGGGTGTGAGGGATGGGGATTGTTGGCACTCCCAGACCAAACGGTACAGGGTGCCAGGCTGGGGGCAAAAGTGGCAGGTACTATGATATTGGTTGGGGTAGATATGGTGGAGGAGGGTACAGTGCGGGTAGGAATTGGTCTGTAGCCGGCGGAGTGCGGTCTCTTCGGCTCAGGAAAGGTTGGAGTTGGGTGGAGGGAACCGCTGACGCTCGAGTCTGAATTGATTGATTTGATTGATTGATTGTAGGGTTTAACGCGCCGACGCAACGCAGACGATGAGGCGCGCCGTAGTGGAGGGCTCCTGATTAATTTTGACCACCTGGGGGTCTTTAATGTGCGCCGAAATCTCGAATACACAGGCATTTTTGCTTTTCGCCTCCATCATAAAAGCGACCGCCACGGCCGGGAATCGAACCCGCGACCTCGTGCTCAGCAGCGCAACGCCTTAGCCACTGAGCCACCGCGGCGGGTGAGTCTGAATTGAGCGAGAATGTCCGCGTAGCCATTCAGTGTGTAGGGGGCCTTCTCCGTGTCTTGGCTCTCTTTGGAAATGGCCCGGAGGGTGTGTACTCGGGCAGCGGCGTGCGGCGCCTCATTTACGTCGAGAGACTCGTGTCCAGGGGCCCAAACGATATGAATGTGGGGAAGCTGCGGGATCGCATTCAGGATATTGAGGGCGATGGATGATATGCGGCCGAGCTGGTAGTTGCGGCATGCTACTTACGAGTCCGTAATGACTGTAACGTATTCGGTATTTGTTGTGGCTGCTAGGGCGATGGCGATTTCCTCATTAGCGTTTGTAGAGGTGGTCGATATAGTGGCGGCTGTGACCTCGGCTCTTTGGTGTTCTATAACTATGACTGTGGGGGCGGGTTTGCCGGTGTAGCGTGCGGCGTCTGTATAGCGTGTTGTAGGGTTTCCTGCGTGCTTTTTCGTAACTGCATCGACCCTTGCTTTCCGCCGTGCTTTGTTGTAAAGGGGGTGCATGTTCCGCGACACGGGAGCTACACGAATGTGTTGACGGATGTGGAGGGGGACACGTTGGGGCTGGTCTTCTTTGGGCGGTACTGGGTATCCGAGCCGAGGCGTGTAAAGGTGTTTCGTCCGGTTGGGGTCAGCTTGAGACGGGTGATTTGAGAACACCGATGAGCCTCGTGCAATTCTTCCAAAATGTGGTGTACCCCTAGTTGGAGCAACTTGCGTGTGGATGTTGACGGGGCTACGTCAAAAGCGAGTTTGTAGGCTTGGCGGATAAAAGTATTGAGTTTTTCTTTTTCGACGAATTTGAGAGCCTGGTATGATGTGCCGTAATTCAGACGACTTATCAGTATTGCTTGCGTTATTTTCCGAGTGTCCTTCTCCTGAAGGCCGTAGCGGCGGTGGGCGATGCGTCGCACGAGGTGCGTCAGTTGTGTGAGGGGGCGTTTTAATGCAGGTAAGGTTTGAGAGCCGCTTCCATTTTTGGGTATGTTGAGACCGAGTATGCGGAGGTGGGGGTCTGTGGGTAGTGCCGGGTTGTTGATCGTTAATTCCGGATCGGGGATTGCGTCTGTTCGTTTTTTGTAAGTGCGGGCACAGAGCGTGAGGAGGGCGGACATCTCTGGGGCGCATTCCAGTCCACGAGCTCGGAGGTATGTTTGAGTGACGTGTATTGCTTCCTGAAGTGCATCTTGTTGGGCGCCGGTGCAGCCGGTGGGGACCCACAAGATGAGATCGTACGCGTAAAGTGCATGGCGTAAATTGGGGATTGCTGCGAGGAACGGCTGCAAATGTTTCATAGCTAAGCTTAACAGCAATGATGGAATGACGGATCCTTGTAGGGTTCCCTTGGACGCCACTGCGAATACGTCGGAACGGAGATTCCCACTGACTGTGGTTGCCGTGCGGTTGTTAAGAAAGCAAGCGATGTCGGAAAGTGTACGCTCGCCACAGTTGGTAAAGGCACGACCTTGGAAGATAGCATGATGTGTTACGTTATCAAATGCCCCTTTGATGTCTAGGGCTAGATTGATTTTTTGCTCTGATTGTTCTGGGTGTCCAGAACTTCGTCTTTAATTTGAAGTAGGATGTCCTGGGCCGATAAGTGGGGGCGAAATACGTACATTGTACGTGGGAAGTACCCGTTCTCTTCGATGGGGGGTGATAGTCTGTTGGGCACCATGTGCTCAAACAGTTTTTCGACACACGAAGTGAGAGAGATGGGGCTGAGGTTCTTTGTAATGAGCGGTTTGTTGGGCTTGGGTATGAGGGTGATTTTGGCGTGCTTCCACTCTGGGGGAGGGTTCAAGCCTGCCAATGGGAGTTTAAAAATTCCAAAAGCTTTTCAAGGGCAACGTAATCATGGTTGCGGAGGGGCTTGTCGGGTATCCGGTCTTTTCCTGGGGTTGTGTCGTGGGTTTGATAGTGAACGGCTGCTCCGATTTCCGCCATAGTAAAAGGTTCGTCCATGTCTGGATTGCGTTTACCCGTGTATGACGGAAGTGTCAGAGTACTAGCGGAAACGGGTGCTAGAAGCGGTTGCTAAAGCTCTCGCAATTAGTCTGATTCTCTACCCTGGTAATTAGGTATCAGACGCTTCAGATGGTGTTGGGTGGTGGATTTGGATTACAAGCTGCCTAATAATGATCTCAGTAAGTTCCTGGTGAGGCGGGTGCCGAGTGTGCCTTGAAGTTGGTTGAAGAACTCAGCCCAGTTTTGTTGGCTAAGTTGTTTAGCGTACGCATCTGCCTCTGCTGTGGTTTGAGCGATGCGGCTGCGAAGTTTCCTATTTGTTCTGTTTCTTTTCCACCTTCTACGCAGCCCTTGTCGGGCATCCCAAATATGGAGCAGGTGTGCGTCTGTGGCTGGAGTTTCTTGGGTTTTGGCAATTTCCTTTGCGTGCTTTCTTGCCGTGTCAGGCAAGAACCGTTGGACCCAGTGATCTAGATTAGTGATGGAGTCCGCAGGGGTGTCGTCTCGAAAGTCTTTCCAATTAGTGAGTCTGGCGGTGCCGATGCGTTGATTAGCGTGTTTTGTGTGCGAAATGTCCAGTTTTGTCATATGGGGTTCGCTGCCGAGTGTTTCGTCAAGTCGCGTCCACGTGGCACTCTTGATATTATATGTGAAGGTGAGATCAGGGGTGGTGTCTCGGGAGATGCTGTTGCCAATTCTTGTGGGGAGATCTGGAATGTTGCACAAATGCAGAAGGTTCTGAAGTATTACATCATATAGTGTTTTGCCATTCTTGGTATTTTTTAGGTATCCACACCCCGTAGTAGGCATTGAAGTCACCAAGGGCGATTAAGTTTTGTCCGCGCATGCGCTGCCGGACGATTTTAAGGAGTTTATCGATGCCGGTAAGAAGTTTGCTTGGTGGGCTGTATATGTTAAGTACAAATAGACTGGCTTGAATTTTCTTGCGTGGAATATTTTCTACAGGTGCATAGTCGATCTCAGCCGGCAAAGTGTAGTATTGGGCCGTTTGGGTTGACTGCACCAGGATAGCGGTGCGGTAGATACGGCCGGTGACGTGTGTTGTAGCCGCGTAGAGTGACAGTGTCAGAATCGGTTTTTTGCAATGCGACGACGTCGGGTTTGTGCGTTTGCGTGTAGTGGGAAACTGTAGACTGCTTGTTGCGGTAGGACGGACAGTTCCATTGCCACAGGGTGAGCGTGGATGGGGGCTTGCCTTTTCGGTTACGTCATGGTCAGATTGGAGGGTCGATGATGTGTCGCCCAGTTCGGGGGGGTAAATGCCGCCTCATGGGCTTCTTGAGTGCTTTTTTGGACTTGTTAGTTTCCTCCAGCAAGTGTAGCATCTGCTCCAGGTTATTAAGGCGTTCGTCGAGGCGTTCGCCAATGCCACGTATGAGGTGCTCTAAGTGGCTGAGATCGACTGATGCGGGTGCAGCAGCGTGTGCGATGGCGAATATTTTCCTTTCATCCTGCTTCCTCAACATGAAGAAGTGACATTTCTTTACTAACATATATATTTATATAGTAATTTGCGCGACCGACATGTAAGCAACTTAGCGGTTACCTTCAAATTAGCCAGTAATCCTGAACCGGAGCTCTGTGGGTACGCGCCTAGTTGCTGACCGCGAACTAAAGAGGCATAGCGAAATTGAAAGGAATAGGACGAAGGGAGAAGGGTCGCTGGAGCGTACTGTTCCTGGGGCTTGGTCCTGCCTCAAAGGGTGCCGTGGTGCCCGGTGTACCCGAGAATGCCCTTACTTTGAGTGGTTGCGAAAAAGGCTACCACCCCTTCCTAAAGATACTTAGGAAAGAAAGCTTTCTCACATCAAAATTGCATCAAGCGTCCCCCCAACCATCGCTCAAAGTGCGACGAAGATTCGCAGAAAGTGCGTCCAAACTTCGCGTCCAACCTTCCAATCGATCGTAAACCCTTAAAAGAACCAAACCGCAAACAAAAACAAACCCATGCGGGCATTCTTCGCACAGTAAGTATACGAATCTACAGACGATCTACATGTATGCCGTTACGTGGTGTACGAGGTATATGATTTTACTCGTTCTAAATTATCGATGCGTGTATTGTCTTATCTAGGACAGTTCCTTTTTCGCGATTTTCAAGTAACCATTTTGACCCACTCGAAGCTCAGTTTTACGCTCGCGCCATGTGTCCAGAAGTCTTATCGGAGCTTTTCGTTCTACCAACTGTGCCTATGGTAAAATGCATTACTTTTCTGACGGGACGCCATCGGTCCCATTTAGGAGGCTTTCCTTTTATTGGTTGCTTCAGTGCACCTTGACGTTTAAAGCTGAAGCGCCAATTGATGTTTCCGTGCCGCTCGCCGAGGAATGTAGGCATAACACGGAACATAGTTGCCCTTACCATTGCTACCAAGCACCCGCCGCGGTGGCTCAGTGGCTAAGGCGTTGCGCTGCTGAGCACGAGGTCGCGGGTTCGATTCCCGGCCGCAGCGGCCGCTTTTCTGATGGAGGCGAAAAGCAAAAACGCCCGTGTGTACGAGATTTCGGCGCACGATAAAGATCCCCAGGTGGTCAAAATTAATCCGGAGCCCTCTACTACGGCGCGCCTCATCGCCTGCGTTGCATCGGCGCGGGAAAAAAAAATAATAATAATAAAAAATTGTTACCAAGCGATACCGCCAACTGGCTAGCCTGGATACAACACCCGCTAGTCGTAGTCTTCTGAAGCCGGGACCTCGTCTCTTTCTTATTGAGCGATGTGGACGTTGATAAATGACAAGTTGCTTGGACGCGTCAGTGCCCACAGCTAAAGCGACGAAGCACTTGTGCTGGCGAATGTAATTTTGTAAAGTGACAAACGGCTTGATATGGGCGAGTTTGTACGTTACGCTTGACTATTACTGCACCTCACGAAAACAGGGACGAAAAAGGCACATACGAGACAGGGCCTAACTCGCAACTTTTTATTAACGCAATAGCATTATTAGGGTCATGTTTCGATTTCCCCGTTTCTGCTAGCCGTCCAGTATCAGCCGTGCTCATTAAGCATCCCCAAACGTACGTCATCGCTCCCAACCGAAACTAATACCGGTGCACCCAGACACGTAGGTGCGCGAAACTTCGAATACGGTAGAGCGGCAACTGAAATGGCGAGAAGAGTACAATAATACTATAGCGGACATGAAAGAAAACATACGCAATTTGACCGGGCACTGCGCCTCCGCAGTAATATTTGTCCTACACCCCATCGGTAGCATGGCGCCAGAACACCGGGCACAAGTTTGCTTGGCTGGTGAGGCCGCACACCGCGCTCATTGGCTGAGCTAAATATTTCTCTGCTGTACAACGGCTTGCGGCAAGCGTGCCCAGTCCTGCCGTGAGCCTCGTAAGGGCACGATGAGGAACCTCTCCCTTCCCCTCTTTGGCGGCTTGTCTGATGATGCAACACCTTCGTGCCCACTCGACGAAATCGTACAGCGTCGAGCGAATTGTCCTGATTGGAGGAATTTCAACTGCTTGCGGGCGAAACGGGCTTCAGGGGCTATAAAAAGCCCGAGCCTCGTGAAGCGGGAGGACGCGAGCGACGGACCGCGAACGACGAAGACATGCCAGTGAGATGTGTTCTCGTCTTTGTGTGAGCCAACTATGCAAAACTCTTGTCGAATTTGTATATACATGGTTAACTACCTCACTATCCCCTGCATCGCTTCATCGCTCAGCTCTGCGCAGAACTGGCAGCGCGCTGAGTAAAGCGCCTTCACAACAGCAGTCTCATCTTCGGAAGATACTGTGCCCAGCAGCTCCCGCAACATTTGTCATTAACACAAAGCATTCCTGGCACCAAAACTGACGCCGGCGCCAACATGATCTCACGTAAATACAGCCGCGGGCAAAAAAGTTTCTCCAGCCTCACTAAAGCCACGGAAGGCCCAGACCACGGAGCAAGAATATATAAGGGGTGAAACGGCCCATCGAGATAAGCGCGGGCGAGCGACCCGATAATGTCACAATGATAACCAAGGCGGACTGCAAAGCTTCGTCGCTGCGACAATGAAGGATAGGGTAGCGGCAACTGATGGAGGAAATGATAACGGCCCCACTTCTTTCCATGTCTGTGCAGTGCAATGTCGAAAGCGGCAACCCCACAGTTTCTTCACCCGTGGCAGATGCCGCTAGCTCAATGTATGACGAGCGCTTGTGACATTATCTGGCCGGGTTAGGAAGCCTCGCTTGCTCTTCTATATTGTTCTTGCTCCGTGGCCTCGACTAAGACGAGAAAGTAACTAAAATGCCTATACTAAACAATTAAATCAGGCATATAGAGTCTAATTAGTCAACTCGTAAATTACAATAAAAAGGCAGCATCTCCATTCCTTGGATGATGGCGAGGGTCCGGAGTACGGGATCTCGAAATGACATCTAAGTTGCGCCCCGAGTTACCTGCCATTTGCGCCCCGACCGTTATTCGACTTGAGGCGCGAGTTGCACCTTGATTATTCCCTAAATGAAACTGCAACTTACGGCTCAAATCAAATTTTGCTTCATTTTCTATTGATGGTGGTGTGCGCACGGATGGACGTTGACGGACATTGGGAGGTCTGAATGTACTCCACCCCATTACAGGCGAGGAAGTAAGCCGTTTGATTCCCTGGTGGTAACTCACGGTCGTAGCAAAATAGGTAAGGCGACTGACAGTAACTCTGTCTGGTCTACCAGAAACAGGCTCGAATCCTGCCGGCGCCTGTGTGATTTTTTGTGATTGTAATTCTATGGGCACGGGCGCGGACGGACATTGTGTGGTCCCAAGGTACTCCGCACCTAATAGTTTTCGCGATCCTGTGCTCTCTGCAGAAAACGGTGGTTGGCGCCACGGGGCTATTTTAAAAATCAACCTTTAGTTGGCCAGGATGTTGTCCGACAGGACATTGACGCAAGAGTCGTCAGCATGGCCAAATAGAGAATCGGCAGAGGCAATCTGCAAAAAATGAAAAATCTTCACCCATTTCGCTGGATATTGCACAACACTTATCCAATTGAAAAGCTAGGAGAGAGAGGAAAAAACAACAAGACACGCAGGCACTGATAACGAGACAGGTTTTGTGAAGCCTGCCATTCCAGATATTTACCGACACTGCATAAAATGAAACAAACACCTTCATGAGGGAAGCGTAGGAGGCATCCGTCAACCTCCCTCTTCTTCTCGCGATCGCTGCAAAGATCGGCCATCCGCCTATCGGAACAACCAAATATCTGCCTAAACATCGAACTCGCTCTCAAAATGCCGTGACACGTTTGCCTGCAGGCAGAATGCCTAAACGTTTGGGAAAAAGTCTTCAATCTGCAATGATTACGGTTCACATGACGTTGACACCCGGAGACGATGGTCTCAAACGTAATGGCGCAGTCGTCCACGAAGCATGGCCACAACGCATACCAGCTTCCGGCAACCACCACCACAACACTTCGCTCCCCTATAGGCATGGTGGCCGTATATGAGGCCGCCAACCTAATTTGACCGTATATGAGGCCGCCAACCTGTTTTTTTTTTGCTCTCAGACTGTACTGCCAACATGCATGTGTGCCTCCTCTGTACATAAGCTCGAAATCCAAGAAGAGGATTTTATAAGCTTTCTAATTTGAGGAAGAGTTTAATATGCAACAAAGTTGCTTTTTCATTGGTTCCCCCAGTTCCCCCATTTCGCCTGGCGTATTTTTGAGTGCCTTTGACAAGCGTGTGAACATGTCCCTAGATCAGTCGCTTGACCTTACCAGTTGTAGGTATGTCGAGGACTATCTCATGGCTGTGAATCACGGCTAATACAGCTGGAATCCGCAGTTTAAAGAGTCTTTGACACCTTGAGTGGTTAGGCAAAAGCCCCAATTTTGTGTGGGAGTAATAAGGAAATCTGTAAGGAATGAGTCAGGAAAACGACAGTGTGAAAGGTTGTCGTGGAGAGAGGAGAGGCAGTTACGTCGCAGGAGGGGCCAACGATTATCGTATTTCGACATTTGCTACAAAGGGAGCAGATATGCTCTCAAATTTATTTAACAAAAAACCGTACATCTCTACTCATAAATGTCCGACCAAGATTGGGAAAACTCCGAGTATAAAAATGAATTATTGAATTGTAAAAATCAACTGATACTTAGAAATAATATTAAGCAAATATTTCAAAGGATGTATTCATCCCTGCAACATTCTGCTTAGAAATACACTTAGATCGCCACGCTTACATCAGAAGTAATTCTGCAGGATAGATTGCGGTGCGAATGTGGGGCATTTTATTTTCCATAAACTCTGGGGGGTGTTCTCGCAAACACCACGCGCATGACTTTTGAGATAGGTTGGGTCGTTTAAAGTCACTTCACAGCTGAGGAGGGTATATGTTGAAATGAAATCCTCGCCAATGAATCACCGGCCTGGTAGCAGACACTTCGATCTGACTTGATTTTTCGTGCTTTGAACAAAAAAATGTATAAGCATTGGTAATTTTATCGGTGCTCATATTAGTAACGTTACCGTGACTGAAACACCGGGCGAAGCAGTGAAAGCTAGAAGTACATCATGTCAAACACTGTGAGATGCTCTAGAAACTCTGCCCCAGGTTGTATTATTAAAAAAAACTGGCGAGCAAGACTACTTAATTATGGCCTGATTCTATTGCCTGAATTTTTTCATTATGTACCTTGCAACAAACTGCAAGTACAAACTTGAATTTTAAGATGCAATCCGTTTATTCTGCGAAAACAGCTGCGGTCGTTGCAGCATTGTACTATTTCTTGCGCATACATGCGATGTGTTTGCTCAAAACGTATAGCAACAGGTCGAATCTTCGGTACAAACTACATTTCATCATTTGACCTACACCACAGCAAAGAACAACTTCCTTTCGTTCTTGAGCCCGGTGGTTTCACTTTGTAATCGCAGGAGACATGGGCTTCTACGATTCTGAAGGTAACTCTCTTCATAACTGGGCGGCTGAAGGACCTCATAAAGTGCATGGACCAGCAAGTTGCACCAGCGGAGATTGAGGACATTTTGGCGGGGGACCCAGCAGTGAGACACGTCATCGTTGTTGGTGTGCCTCATCCGGTATTCCGAGAGGCCGCTCGTGCTTTCGTGGTGCCGAAGCAGTGCTTGCAGTCCGGCGACGACCGAACCTGGATGGAAGGCGAAGCGGCAAGGCTAGCGGCTCTTGTGTCTGGTGAGTCCATACGGAAAGGCGATTCTGCTTCTGAAAGCCTTAAACAATAGAAACAACGTAAACAGCAAGTTTCGAAATAGCCGCGTAGTTTAAATTCCTGCGCCAACTTTAAAATGGAACACAATAATTGCCTGTATATAAATACCCTGATGCTCTGGTGTTCTACTTCTGGCGACGGTTCAGTAAACGATGATGCGCTGACTTGATCACTTACCCGTACAGGTGCCCAAGCGCTAGTTCAGGTACGGTGAGGTTAAGCTAAGGCTTCCTGGCCCCCTGCAAAGAACCCTCTAAAACGATTTTGCAGTGGCTAAGGCGTTGTGCTGCTGATCCAGAGGACCCGGGTGTGATCCCAGAGGTAGCGTCTGCTTTCCTGATGGAGGCGAAAAGCGAAAATGCCCGTGTATAGAGCCCTCCACTGCTGCGCGCATCATAGCATTTGCCTTCGGCACATTAAACACTCCAATCAGCTTTTGCCCCAGTTCTTATCCGTAACCCATGCTGCCTGATTTCCGCGGTATAGGGACTTTGTGAGGTTAGTTTAAATTTCAGCAAGTGGGGAATCCAGTTCAGAAACCTCAGCGACCAGGATGGCACAGGTTCCAAAGTGATCGAGGGAAACCAGGGGGACTGTTTGGTAGCCGCGCACTTGTCATCTCTGTAAGGGCCGCATTTCGCCCTTCCCATATTTGAGCTCTAATTTTACGTCACGCCGCCTAAAGTATTGAGGAGTACAGATAAGTGTTATTCGGATACGATTGATATCTGTGGCAAGTAATGAGTATTAATTTTACGTTTACTAGTATTGCATTTCAGACACCTTGCTTCATATCACAAGCTTAACGCTTGTTTAATCGACCAGATTTAGGGGAAATACCCAATATAGAGTAAGTTTCTGCAAAGAAAAATTTAACATCCGCCTAAATGCAGCCATGCGGCTACAAATTCGAGTTGTTGAACAATTCACATTCGCACTACTAACGACTAGCCTCCTGGTTATCTCAGTTGGTAGAGCGACTGCTCCGGTTTAGCAGTGGTCCCGGGTTCGAATCCTGGACCACGACGAATTTTTCTTCAACTGCGAAGTTTCCGATAAAGCTGTATAGCTTTCCTTTGTAGCCGTATGGCTGCATTTAGGTGGATGTCAAACTTTCCTTTGCATTAACGCCTATTTGTTTCACAAATGTACACACCTGCCTATTTTTCTGACCCGGTCTTCTTTGACTTGGAATTTGAAGTTTATTCGGCAACAACAAAGTGTTACTAGGAGGACAACCCTATTGTCATCAACATTGTTGCTGCGCCATATGCGATTCTTAGCCCATTATTACGACTTGATGTATGAACATTAAAAACGACTAGTTTTGAAATATCAGCGTAGTTTAAATTCCGGCACCAACTTTAACATGGAACACAATAATTGGCTGTATATAAACATATTGATGCACTGGTGTTCTCGTACTTTCTAAGCACGACGTTTATTGTGTTCACCTAAACGCAGTTATAGGCAGCTAAGCTTTTTCTTCACCGACATGAAAGATGGTCTGGGCATTCTCCTATTCTGTGATGGGTCAAGCCGAGCTCCGAATTTTTACAGTATGGGGCATTTCTGCTATGCCAGTAAAATCAGCTATAGCAGCTTTGGACCGAATCTGTATACGGATTTAACGAATGCCTACTCCACTCCGCTTACATAACCATGTTTATCTTTCTATAGTACCGTCTACTAAACGTGGCGGGAACAAGGAATCATTGTTCGGGCAAAAAAGTCTAAGGTTACTTTGTTACACAGAACGTGGCCGTGCACACTTGTTTAATGTCCAATACTACTTGATCCAAGCCGCACTACTTAGATAATTATGCATTATAATAGAAGCTTTCCTTGCGGTGAATTGCTTCATGGTTAGTGGATGACGGGATTTTGATACAATGGTGTTCACTACTTAGTGTTCTTGTAACGCAGTTTCACTGCACATTGTGACTGCTCTTCGTGAAAGTGATGTCGGGAATAGTACGTCTGCTGACGCTGTTGCAAATTCGCAATATGATGTTGCGTTGCACGGAGTAGAGCGGTGACTTTTCATGCGTCATTGTAGCCCTATGCAGAAAATCGGGATTTAAAATCGCCAAGACAAAAGAGGGCTGAACCTTTTGCCTTCAGTGCGGCCTCATGCAGCAGTGCGTCCATTCCTTGAATGTTTACATGGGGAGGGTTGTACATTCTCATAATGTAGTTGTTAGACCAAGAGGGCTGTGTGGATGTGTGTTCCACAGAAGCATCGGAAGTTGCATGAAGAAGCCTGCGTGGCAGCGGAGGGTGTGCATTGAGAATGAATATAGTGGTGCGATGCTGTGAATACTGTGTACGTGCAGTGTAATGATGAGGTCCAGGAGTTGGGGTGTGTCTCTAAGTGCGACTACGGCGGTAGGTGCGTGCTCAATGAGAAGGGTTAGTTGGCTTTTGTTTTCTACTGAATGAACAGGAGTTCCAATGGAAAAGACTGAGTGTGCTCCCACCGGTCTCGGTCAGGATACGGGTGGTGCTTTTGCTGTTCGAGGGCTGTGTGGAGGCTATCATATATATTCTTCATGGAGCGCTCTTGTTTGCTTTCACCACCAGTAAGAGTTTCAAGGCCCTTTCAGGGGAAAAATGTTTGCTGCATGTGATTATAAAATTTCCTTGATCATTTACCAGAGTTTGTGGTCGATGATTGCTTGAATTTGGTTAGGTATGAGTGTTTCCGGACGGAAGCCTGGAAGTGGCGTTGCGACTATGTCGTAGGTTTGCTTAGTGACTTACGAAAGCGGGCGCCGAAACTCCTTTTGTTCATTAATTAAAACAGCGCAAAGGATGGCACACGAGTGACTACAGACAGGGACGGGAGCTGACTGACGACTGAAGTACAATGAAAGAAACAGAGACATATAAAGGGAAATACAATGTATCTGGAAAACAAGAATGACTACATCATGAAAAACTAAGTTTGCTGTTCCGTGGTATCACCCACGACAGTCACCCCACCTAAATAGTTATTCTCTTTAGCATGCAGAGCAATTTATGGCATGCTGACACAAGAGTCCCCCCATTTGTAGACAGTAAACGCCTCCGAAATTTCACGTGAGCGCTGGTCCGGGTATCTGCTCACTATCGAGGTGTGGTCGAGCTTCGGTGAGCATTTATAATTCCCGCAATGGATTGCCAGATTGCTCCCCTGAAACTTCTTGAGCGAGTTTGCATGCTCGCGCAGGCGGTCATTATAACAACACCCCGTCTGCCCTACGTACGACTTGTCGCAGGTCAGAGGGACGTTGTACACAACACCTTTCCTGCATCCCGTGTAGGCATTTGTATGCCTAACCACCAAGCGACCAAAACTTTGGTCACCGCTGTTCACTTTCTGCAGAGCCGGGAAAGATTGTTGGGGGTTGAGAACACCACTCTGGCGCCACACTCTCTTCCCGTTTACATCAGCTTGTGGGAACACCATGCAGGTATGGAATGATGGCCGTTCCTTCCTTTTCTCTGTTCGTGTTCTTCTCCGGCCTACCCTCACGGATTTCATTTAGAACAATTCCGGAAAGGCTCTTGATAACACAGTCTTGGAAGCCCGCCGTCTTCAGTCGCGATTCCTGCTCTTTGAAGCTCTCTGGAACAAGGTGGTGGCAACTTCTCTGGAGAGCATTCCGCAAGGCACCTTGAGCAATTCCGCGCTTGACCACCTTTCAATGAGCCGACGAGAACGGCAGTAGGCTTTTCTGCGAACGGGGGGAGTACTGCCAACAGACGTGTTGTGCGTGAAGGCGGAGCTTTAAGTCCGAAAAACGAAGCTATGAGTTGTTGTTGTTGATGATGATGATGATGATGATCTGGCTGCGGTGAGTGACGGCTTGAGCGAGTTTTCGGAAAAGCATGCCATCGGAGTTCGGTTAAAAGAGCGGCGGTGTTATGAAGCGCGCTTATGAAGGGTGCTGTTCGGGTACTGGTTGAGTTCGAATGCTTGCTGTCGTGCTTCTGTCGCTTAATCGGGGCGATGACTTGTAGCTAAGATTTGGGTGGTGGAAGGGTGTGGCCGCAGAGTTATTGGATTTTCATGTAGTTAGTCGGAAAGTCCTGGCGTGCTTGAGCGATACTGTTGATGGGTGCTCTTCATATAGAACGATCTCTTACTGTTTAAGCCGCATTGTCGGTAGTTAGGTTACGCAGCGCCAGCGAGTCCGTTGGCAAATGTAGCTTATCAACTTGCTAATTCGGGAGAGAATAAAGACGTGCAGCTGGCGTGGTCGCGGCTCGATGGCGGCCTCCCTCGATAGGAGCGGCGACGTCGGCGTGGTACGTCGCGTAAGAAGACAAGTTGTGCCTACCGTTGGTCCTGGGTGAATGAATCCAGTATCCATCGATTCCTCTGGAGGTTAGGAATCCGGCGATTTATGGTAGCGCGCAAGAATTTCCCAGCGGTCGCGTTTCGATAAACCAAAAGCAGCAGCTGAAAGAGCTTAAAATTTGAAAGCAAAACTAACGTAGTCCGTTTTTCATCATTTTTGTTTTTGTTTTCTCGCTTAGGATAACACAAAATTTTAAGCGGTGATTTTTAACACCATTGCGAATGCACAAATCCATAATTTAAAGAAATGCTTTGTGCTTTTAAAAGGGAAATGAACGCAATTTTTTGGTGATAGCACTGCATATTTTGCCGATGCTTTTGCACCTGGAAATATTGTAGTAAAGTGTAATGTTCTCTACGAGCCAAATGCGTCTCTTTCCAATGAAGTATTTCCACCATGCCTGTGTCTTTTTTTAAACAAGTATACTTTGTGATATTCGGCATTTTCTGCCTCCTCTTTTCTTTCAGGCAAGCTATCGTTCCACAAGCACTTGCATGGTGGTGTAGAGTTCGTCGATAGCATCCCGGAAACTGGCACCGGGAAAATACTCCACCGCGTGGTGAGGGAGGCTTACCTGCAAAGGCTCGGGGCACCTAAGAAATGACTCTCCCGTCCTGATAGGAGTTCTTACTTTAAATACCACGTTGTGATTTTAAAACACCAGCATACCTTCGAAAATAAACCCTTTCCGAACACATCCACACAAGAGTTTTGTAAATGTGTCGCTCTTGAAAATTTGGGAGTACACAACCCATTAAAAGACACGCGTTGTTAAAAGCTATGCTTGGTTACAAGCTAATAGCTCTAATCCACATAAAGCATCCTAACATAATGCACACAGTCAAACATCGTAAGGAAAATGGTGTCCTGAAAGTGTTTTTTCATATATGATTCTCCCGGAGGGTCATTTTGACGATGTAGTGACATAGTGGTTCGGGCAATTAGCACACTGTTTGTCGCTCAGTGCTGTGATCCCAGGTTTGCTGCGATGCTTTAAATATATTGAAAGTGCAGGCATGATTCTTGTGCAAGTGTGAGTGCGGTATATAAGTGTATTTCTTAAAGTTCTTCAATATTGCTGTATATAATGCCACAGACACGGCCCTACATGCGGTTGCAACTCTTCAGAGCAGGGCCATTAAAACCACATACGTAGAGAAATACGACTATAACATAGAACATCAGCGACCAGCATACACCAGGAGGACCACCGACGCCTGATACCCGCAAAATAGTCGGCCTTCTGAACTACGGACGCCTCCCACATTCCTTGCGCAATAAAACGTTTGCTTTCTCTCCCGATCGGGTTCAGCCACTTCGATCTGCCAATACCCGCTGCGTGAGACTACGCACGAGGCAGGATGAAAACTATCCAATGAGTCGTTACTTCTAGGCAAAAGACACACAACTTTCTTCGCGATTTTGTTTAGTTTTCAGTAATACAAGACGGGAAAGACAGAGTGTGGTTTGTTTGCAACTAATTCAGCTGGATACACTTACCGCCTTGTCAAACTTCGTGCACCATTTTTTTCACGTGGCAACGAATTACATCTGGGTTTTTCGGTGATATTGTCACGACGCCAGAGACGACGCAGTTGTCTTGAAGGAAAACACGTTTATTAGAGCGAGCTTGTGCTACCCTAACAACTCAAAAAATACACAGGCGGCGAAGCAGCAGTCAACAAAGTGACGTGTGCGGGTGAGCGTCGACGATCGGAATGCCGTGGCGTCTGCTCTGCAGGCTTATATCTTTCGGCGCGAGTGTTTCTGGAACAGTGGATTTACATCCAGATCATTGTAGATCAGAGAAGATTATTCTGGGCTAGTGACGTTAAGACGAAACAGTCTGCTTATCTGAACGAGATAGCCTGCGCGGCATAAAAATAAAGAATGCAAGACGCGCTTCGCTTTACACACATAACAGAACCGGCCGTGGCGGGGCAGAAAAAACAAACAATTATTAACAAACAAACACATACATGGTTCGCGGCAAATTGCTGTATGAAATACGACAAATTAGTTTCGCCTTCATTAAAAACATTACGTAATTAGTGACTTCTGCCCGTCTGGCCTTTGATGGTACTTCAAATATTGCCCCGAAAGAATAGATCACGCTCTGCAGTCGGTGCTCGTGCTCTCTGGTTAGGGCCTTTGTGGCTGAGTGGGAAACGGCTAGAGAGGTTGCAAGAGCTGAGGTATGACAATTCGTCTGCCTCCCAAGCAAAGCAAATTTTTGTTCAGTAAGTTACACGCTTCGTCAATTGGGCGACATCAGTTTTTTCCCCTCAGCCTTATGTGCATTACTGGAGTTCACGATCAAAACGGCGATTGCGGAGCTCAAGAATCCCTCCAGTTAAGTAAATGTGTCCCTAGAGTAACAAAGACACCTTGACTTTGGCAATCTCTCACGGGGCGTGGCGCTCACACCATACTGAGACAAACCTTCTGGCTCGGGGTAAAAGTGGTAAAAGTGTTAGGTGCTGGTTGCCTACGTTGGGTGTTACGGTGCGTGGTGCTTCGTTTTTAGCAGCTCTCTATGTGAAGAACTTGACCAGTGACTTTCTGGGGTTAGTAACGGTGCCATATCGGTAAGGAAATCCACATATATGATACGTTACATAGACAATTCGTGCAGAACTGGGAAACAGCAACAGAAATGTGCACCGCACTAGGAGTGCCTTATTATTATATCGCCACGAATCATGCCAATCAGCCTTATTTTATGGCCGCGAATCATGCGAATCTAACACGGCATGATGCGGCAACTTCAGGGAAATAATGAGTGAGGCATGCTTGAGCAGTGAAAAGCTCCTCATAAAAATAGTTTATTTCTTTTATTACCAATTTCAGGACAAGAGGAATACTCGGATAGCTTCACCAGTGAGCACATCTCTTGGGAGAACATCTTTTGCAGCGAAAGAAGCCAACACCAAAGGACAGGCTATCACTGCCTCTGTCAAAACAATGTCACCAGTTGAAGTTGAAGAAGCGGCAATCGCCCCTGCCATGTCCTCTACCCCGGCTACTACCGTAGTGACTGACAGCCAAACGCATGCAGGTACTTCAACGAGACGGCAGAAATGCCTCGTGAGAGAAATGGCGCGCCACATCAGGAGCAAACAAAACATCGCCCCGGGCAAAATTACTGCTCTGTTCACACGTGCAGAAATCACCCAACATCTTCGTCTGGTCCGATGCACCCTTCCCCCGTGTGTCAGAAAATATGGTCCCGCACAAAATAGTTACGCAAAATTTGGTGCTGGATGATATGGTGACGGACAAAAAGGTGCTATGCAATATCGTCTGAACTGGACATCCGGACAAAATCGTCCCAAGTCAATCCTTCGATTCCGTAAAAAGTCGTCGATATCTTTTGCGATTACTTATAAGGTGGGCGATAGAAATAGAGTACAGTCAAACCCGGCTATAACAAACCCGGATAGAGCGAATTATGCTATATATAGAACAAAAATATTTCAGGTACAGAAATACATGGGGAAAATATTCCTTATAACGAAGTTCACATCAGATATATCGAACTCTGCGCGCCTAGAATGGCTGCCGAAATGCATGGTCTCGAAGCGGCGATTGAGATGTGGAATGTCCGCGACCACCGAGCAAGAGCCGCGACTGAGACATTGCGCCTCGCAGGGAGCGGCGTGATGCCCGACACTTTCTGTAACTGTTTCCTACGCGCGGGAGTCACGATGGAACACGCCCATTCCGCGAGTCCGGACCAAGACAGCTACATCGGTGAACTGTGGGAAGAGCTCGCAAGCGTTCCCGCAAGCGTTGTCAACTAACATGGGCGAACTTATTACCCGCTATAACATCCGCGAAACGCCTTGCACACTTCAAACTGACTTGGGACGATTTCGTCTGGGTTTCCCCTTGGCAAAATATTTTCCGGGTTTCAACTGGGGACCATATTGCCCGGGACCAAAGTGTGAGAGACCATTTTTTCCGGATCATATGTTGCGGATACCCCCATCCCTTACCCCACCGACACGCACTTGTCTCGCAGGCACATCACACTACTGTCGTGCCTTGCAAACGAACACCATTCCCCACCCTGGAAGGGTCTGCCACCACGCCGCACGAATAACCTCCCTTAGCTACCCCTTCTGCCTTGCTACCCCTCCCACATAGGCGTGGGGAGGGGTAGCACACCACCTCTGCACACCGAATCTCTACAACTCTCCAAAGCTTTGGAGGCGCGCCCTGTACAGCTCATGCCCCACAGCCATGCTTCGCTTGGTCGAGTGGACTATTGCAGGTCATCTGGTATCCCGGACTGAAGACTCCACCACCTCAAAACTTCATTAAAATTTTGTCAACAATAAATTTTTTATTGCTCCTACTCCTCCGCCTTAAACCATCTTGAATAAAAAAATGTCAACAAAGCCTTTGTCCTTAGCGTGGCCTCATTGTGATTGCGCCTGGGTTCAAGAATCCAGTTCTGAGGCTCTTCCTCGAAGTAGCCGTAGAAGTGCTCTCTTCTCAATTCCGCATTGTATACTAAATTGCGGGCGGTAGCACCCGACACGTCTTATATCCATTTTCGTACAGCGGTGCTGTTACGTCACTCACTATTTTCGGAAAATTCTGTAGGTATTTCTGCGAATAGACACTGCTGGTCAAGGTTAGTAGGAGTGAGAAAATTCTGTACGTTGGTCACACATTCACGAAGGTTGATTCGTAATTAGGCGGTAGATATTTTTGCAGAAAATTACACTTTTGAGAGAATGGGGCTCACAGCGGCAGCCCGTCTATGCACAGCTGCTTTTTTCAAAACTGCGCAGCACCGCTGAACACCAGGTGGTCTAGCCAGAAGATGAATTTGTTCACCTGCCCCAATACAAGCGCGCCAACCTACATAGGAAATATTTCTCTGCGGCTACATACCCCTCACACGGGCAGGTGATTTGTCATGACAGGGATGGTTCAGTGATTTCGTTCCCGCTGTGAACCCTCCAGGTGGCTCTTCCTTTTTTTCCAGGACGCAATATTACGTTTTTGCTTGTTCTTCTCATGGCTGCTAGCATGATCAAGCGTTCCTGTCCACGGCGGCAGATTTCAAGCACCGTAGAAAATCGCGCAAATGTATACTTTGAAGGCCAACTGGATGGAGCCGAGATGAGTAGGAAAATGCAGAAAATAGTTGCTCTACATTTAGCCGCAAGTCTTTCTATTTACCTTTCATTCGCATTTCCGTAAACTCACGTGGTCACATTAGAAAGAAAGATGGCAGACGGTTTTCCAACATCGCTGCAGCTCTTTCAAAAGCATTCGTGAAGTCATTAGGAAAGGCAATATTTTTTCTCCCCTGGGATGATTCATAGATGTACAAGAAACAAACACCTGGTTGTTTGTTCAAGCAAGTGGGTTTGCGGTCGTTTTGTGTTTTAAAAACAGCGGTGTTGCTCCTAATTTGTTAAGGTTCGGTTAGTCACAGCACAATGTCCGTTGTGGTCCAAAACTGCATTGTGAAGTCCTGCATCGAGGACACCATAATTCCGGACATTGACTTCGCTACCTTCTTCACCGACAGCTGTGGAAAATATGAAGAGCACCTGGCACTGGTGAGCTACAAATTGCATTTATTCGATTGTAGCGGTATTATCCGGCGATCGCCGTTTGTTTCACTATAAATGTGACACAAATAGGTATAACTTCTTCAGTTATTTCTTACTTTTCATAGTTAGGCAGTCCGCGTGAAGTTGCCCACTATTGGGAAGTATCGCCTGCTGTCAATACATAACCTCTTACAGGAGGCGCGTGGTAATGGGCAACACGTGGATCTGGTGCTTTATTGTTACCCTCCCGAAACAAATTGTACCAAGAACAAATTGTATGAAACGAGTACTTACCCATGGGAAGTGTTATCTCAGTATGTATGAACGACACTCGGGAGTCATGGTTTTCTGAAATAACACGGGCTCTTACGGGAGGCACATGGTTGCAGAAAGTCCCAACAGCTGGCAAGCCCTATGCGAAATCGGGAAATATAACTGTATTCTACGTCCAGAAAGGTGTAATATAAAAACTCCCTTTGGCCCCATTATACCCGTGTTAAGACAAAATCCTTAAATTGGTTTTTCGACAACTGTGTGGGCAGCATTTGCAAGCAAAAACAAATTGGATGCATCAATCGGCTGCATAATTAAGGCTAGCAGGGATGAGAAGAACAACAAAAAACGAACATTGCGCACTGGAAAAACGACGCGCCAGGTGGAGGCTTCACAGCGGGAACAAAATCACTGAATCATCCCCGCCATGCCAATCAGTTTCCCCTAAATCCTGATTGTCCCTATTACATGGGTGTTATTAAAAGATGTTGTAGAACAGTGTTTAGATATTTGAGTACGTTACAGATAACAATAAATACCAGGTGAATATCTAAAACGCCCTCCAATAAAATAATGAATGTCTGAAAAAATATTTCACCGCTTTTCACTCTCTCCGTGCTGTAATTTATTTTTCAGTAATTTCATGCTCATAAACCCTAATATAAATGTGCTCATGCATTTTGAAGCTGTTTTAACCAGAAGTGTGTAGGCGTTGACGTCACCTGTAAGGCCTTGCGGGTCCTCATACGTGTCATTTAAAAAACGTTTTTCGCCTTTTTTCCGGCGTCGCAGGACGAAATCTTTAAAATTAGTTTTCTGCATTTGATTAGTACATCTTACTAGCAAAAACCATCAGTAAAATATTTATTGCGGGATCTTTAGAAACACCGATTTCATCGCGAAATCAGAATCGCGAAGTAGTGTTGTTTAGGGCCATATCTTAAAACTAGTTTTTCGATAGTGTTAAGGGCTACATATATCAGCAAAAAGGGCTTCGGTATGGGAAGGAGTGAGCGAGATAATCAGGGATACACAAAAGCGCAACTTCCGCCTTTCGCTCGGTTAAGAGCCCAATTTTGAGAGAGAGAGAGAGAGAGAGAGAGAGAGAGAGAGAGAGAGAGAGAGAGAGAGAGAGAGAGAGAGAGAGAGAGAGAGAGAGAGAGCTTTATTTTTGTCCAGTTGTTTGTAAGGAGTCCTCCTTCCTAAACGGCGGCCAGCAGCCCTTGGCCCCCGCGCCGTTTTCAGCCAACTGGATGGCCAAGAGTTGGTCTTTTGGGTCAGAGCTGAGCAGCACGGTCTCCCACTGCTCGTCATTCGCGATTTTACGGCGTTCTTGGGTCGCCTGAGGACAAGCCCATAGTATATGTGATAGGTCCGCCCGGTCCTTACATGGCGCGCACATGCCTGAACATTGGCCAGGGTAGTAAGGACTGTATGCCACGGGATTTGGATACGTATTCGTTTGAAACAGACGCCATACCACCGAAAGCCTTTTGTTCAGGGATGGATGAGCGGGAGGATAACGGGCCCGTTCGAATCTGTAATGATTAGCAATTTCTCTGTATGAGACCATGCGGCCTCTTCCCGACCTCAGCGGAGGCTGCTCGGTGGCTCGGCATGCGAGTCCTCGAGCCGTGTTGTGAGCTGCCTCGTTGCCTGGAAGGGAAGAGTGTGCAGGTGCCCATAAAATTTGGACTTTTCTTTCCACTCGGAAATTTAGCAGAATGCGTCGTGACTCCGGCGATATGCGCCCTTGAATAAAATTTCGAACTGCCGTTTTCGAGTCACTGATTATGTATTTAGCTGTCGTGGAGGCTAACGCAAGTACGATGACGCATTCCTCGGCTGTCTCGGATTTTGCGGTTACGACCGTTCCGCAAGAGGTTAATTTACCTTCGCCGTCTACTGCTGTGATTGACATGGCATCTCACGTGGCATATTCTGCCGCATCGACGTAGATCACGTCCCTGCAATTTTGAAACCTTTTCTTAATGGCTTTGGCTCGCTCTTGCCGCCTTCCCTCGTTGTGTTTCGGGTGCATGTTTATTGGCAACGGAAGTATTTTGGCACGCTCGCGTATTTTCTGAGAAATGTATAACTTGGTGCCTTGTGTTTCCACGTAGTTCATTCCGAGGGAGTCGAGTTTGTGTCTTCCAGTTGGGCTGTGTTTAAGGCTTTCGTATTGTGCCAGTGTGTGGGCTTCTATAAGCTCTTCCAGCGTATTGGGAATTCCTAGAGCTAGTAATCGTTCCTCAGCCGTACAGGTAGGTAACCCGAGGGCTTGCTTGTATGCCCCTGTAATGATACGCTCGATTTTAGCCTTTTCGACAACTTGCAAGTTGAGGTACGGAGTAATGTATACTATCCGACTGAAGACGAAAGCCTGCACTAATCTTATAAGGTTTGCCTCCTTCAATCTGTAATTCCGGTTGGCGATCCTCGAGATGAGTCTCATCGTTTGATGGGCGTTCTGCTCTAGTAACTTGATGACTTCCCCATTGTGCCCGTTCGACTGCAGTCAGAGCCCGATGATTCTGATGCTTTTAGCTACGGGAATCGGATTCCCGTCCGCAACTAATTTAATGTTTGGGGTTTCGGTGGGGCATTTCCGTCCTCTACGTGTTGGTTGATAGAGCAGCAGTTCCGATTTTTGTGGCGAAGATTTGAGACCTCTGGCGGATATGTAGTGTACGACTGTATTAATGGCTGTCTGTAGCGTTTCTTCAATTAGGCCATCGCTGCCTTCCGTAACCAACAGAGTTTCGTCGTCTGCGTATAAACTGTGACACAGCCCATCTAGCTTGTTGAGTTCTGCGGGTAATCCTATCACTGCAACATTGAAAAGGAATGGAGAGACGACTGAGCCTTGCGGTGTGCATCTGCTCCCGGGGTTGATAGTGTCTGATTTGACTCCGCCTATAGTTATCTGCGATGAACGGCCGGAGAGGAAGTCTTTGATGTATGTATACGTTCGTTTTCCGGCTCCTGATTTTGTAAATTGTCCAATACGGCTTTGTGCGTGATGCTATCGAAAGCTTGTTTGAGATCTAGGCCAAGTATGGCTTTTATATCTGTCGATTGGGATTCTTTGTCAATTACTTGATGCTTTAATTTTAAATTTACGTCCTGGGTGGATAATTTAGGTCTAAACCCTATCATTGTGTGAGGGAATAACCCTTTATCGTCCATGAAGTTTCTTAGTCGTGTTAGGACTACATGCTCCATGAGCTTACCCACGCACGACGTTAGTGAGATTGGTGTTAGATTTTCCAATTGCAACTTTTTACCCGGTTTCGGTATCATTACGACTTGTGCAGTGTTCCGCTGTTGTGTAATGCTGCCCCTCTCCCAATATACGTTTAAGTATATGGTGAGAGCCTCTATGGATTTGTCATCGGGATTTCTTAAGATTTTATTAGTGATGCCATCTGGACCGGGTGCAGATTTAGTGCGGAGCTTGTCTACCGCCGCTCGTACATCCGCAACGGTTATGGGCATATCTAAGTATTGGTTATCCTCCACAGCATATGGATGTAAATGCTCGTTGGGTGAGGTGTTGCCTACATATATTTCTTGTATTTCTCGGAGAAGGTCTTTTCCGGTACCCGGATAGGTATGAATGATTTTGCTCAGGTTGTGCCTTTGGATGGTTTTACTGCTTTCCGGATCGAGTAGGTATCTTAAGAGGTTCCATGTTTTACCTGACCCTATCTGTATCTCCATGCAGTTGCACGTATTTTCCCAGTTTGGTCTAGTTAGCCTATTTGCGCAATCACCTATTTCCCTATTGAGCAAGGTTAGTCTTCTCCGCAAATTTCGGTTGTGTTTTCGCCAACTAAGGCGTTTCTGTATACTGGATTTTGCTTCCCACATGTGCAGGAGCCTGCTCTGCGCTATTTTGAGTTCCGCTTCTTCTGGGATGGTTTTTGTGGCCTTTTCTACGCTTTGGTGAAGTTTTGGGGCCCACGATTCTATGTCGTCTATCTCTTCGTGTGTGTCTTGCTCTCTGATTTAGCGAAAGGAGTCCCAGTCTACTATCCTGATTTCCCTGCCCTTCTTTTTGGAAAGACCCGTGCGGATAGTCGCAGCTACAATATAATGATGGCTGCCCAAATTTGTTAGAGTGTTGGACCAGGTATGATCGGGAATATTTTTAGCGAAAGTGAGGTCGGGTGTGGTGTCATTACACACACTGTTGCCCAATCTGGTGGGAGATGCGGGGTCCGTCACAAGGGTCAGCCCTTCCTGTTGTGCGCTTAACCATTGATTTCGTCCTTTGATGGTTTTCTTGTTGTAACTCCAAGCGGGATGCGGCGCATTAAAGTCCCCGACCACGATAAGCGCCTGTTTGTTGGCAATGCTTAACGTTTTGCGAAAGAGCGGTCCGAAACCAGATTTTTGTTTGGGGCTATTGTATACGTTAAGAATATATATGCTGCCTTCGTTTTTTCTGGTTGGAACGATTTCGATTAGGACGTGATCGACGTTCTTTACGACAGTGTTCTGCTCGATCACGGCTAGATTTCTTTTGACAAGCGTTACGACGTGCGTTTTATCGTCAGAGGCATTACAGCAAGATTTGTATCACGATAATTTAGCAGGTCCCCCCATTTTCTGCAGGGCAATGACGTCTGGAGCCTCCTTGGTGTCTACGAGTTGCTGTAGGTTTCCCCGTTTCCGGCGGTACCCTCGGCAATTTCATTGCCAAATTTTGTACTCGTTACGTGGAGCCATGTTTGGTGATTTGGCTCTCCTGCACTTTGTTAATTTCCGTCATTACTGGTCTGTCGTACGGTTTGGCTGTCGTTTTGATTGGACCGATTCCAGAACTTCTCGTGTCCCTTTGAGAATTCTCTAGTATTGTTACTCTAGTGTTCATATCCGCTAGCTGTGCCTGTATGCTAGCGAATTGTTGGTGCATAGTTTGAGTCAGTTCTGCGAACATTCCTTCGACTTTTTTTATCTATTTGCACCGAGATTACGCTTCCTATGTCCGGTGTTTCACCGGCTTTTCTTTTCTGAGGTGGCGCCGCGTTTCCTGCTTACCTGTAGGAGGAATTGTAGAGAGACCTTGCTGAGGTGACTGCGACCCAGCCTGTTTAGGTTTTAGGATTTCTTCTTTGAGTTTCTTATTTTCCTCTTTTTGCCTAGTACTTTCACGAGTAGCTTGCTCTAAAAGTTGCCTAATCTTGGATAACTCCTGTTCTAGGGCGGACCCGTGTATGCTCGATGTAGCAGTGCTGGAGACCGCGTCTGCCCAGCTCACCTTTGATCTGTTGTCTTCGTCTCTGACCAGGCCCTTCTGCTGGCTGTGGGTGGTTACGTTCCTTCTCCTTGAGCCCGAACGAGATCTGTACCGGGATCGCGACTTTCATGTCTGCAATCTTGACTTGGAGTCCAGTCGAGACTTGGATTTGGATCTCGATCGGTGTCTTGGTTCTTCTCCGCTTGAAGGGAGTCTTGGAAAGGAGTTGGAATGGCTCCGGATGTCTTCGTCATTGGGTTTTGATAGCCCTCGTCTTTCTTTTAGTCTTCCCAGTCGATTCTCTGAATTGAATCTGTAGATTGCTGCCCATCTTCCTGTCGCTCGCTTCTTCGTTCTTCCTGTTGTTGGCGTTCCCACTGACGTTGTTTTATGATGTACGGGGTCTTGAAGCGTTCGCGGCACTTTTTGTCCCCCCGTGAGGTGCCCCTTACCGCACAAGGAACCCTTGGGTTCGCACGGATGATCTTCGGGTGGGTTTTGAATCCCGCACCCGCGGCACTTCCTGTCGTTCGGTGTGGGGCAGACGTCGCTGTGATGACCCAGGCGTCCGCAGGTGTTGCACGTCTCCTATTTCTTACGATGAAGGAGGCAGCGATTTTCGGCGCCCCGATAGAAGACGTAGTGGGGCACTTTCTTTCCTTCAAACACGATGACCACCGAGTCAGTCCGGTCCATACGTCTTGCGTGAAGGATCGTTGGGTTTTGCCTATGCCTATTCACCAGGCTCTTTTCCATGTCTTGGGACGTGTCATAGTCCGGTATTCCGTGAATGACCCCTTTGGAGGTGTCTTCCAGCACCGTTATGTAGGCGGCTGTGCCGTAGGTCTGGGATACAAGCTGAATCGCCTGTACCTGGCTGTAGCGCAAGGCATTCTCCTTTTTTAGGTGCTCGTGACCATGGTATTCTGTCTTTGGTTTAGTCAAAGGATATCTTCTTCTGCCTCTTCCTTTGTTACTGTTCCGGCTCGTAGAACGCCGTCCTTGATATACGCGCCGTGCAACTGCGCCATGTCGAGCCCGCCTCGCGGGGGGAGAACGACCTTGTAGTCTTCCTCCGGCAGCCGCGGCTGCCGCGGTCTCGGTGGCCATCGCATACGCCGTAGGCTTGCATCTCTTTGCGTCTTCGGGTTCCGCCCGTCTCCTGGGTACTGGGCTCGTTCGCAGTGGCTAGGGCACTGCGTCACCCTGCTTCGACGTTCGTGGGTTGCCATCCACCCCGGCCCATAGTATTCTTCCGGGGAGATCGTCTCCCCCTCGTCTTCTACGACGTCCATACTTCGACTCATATTTCAAAGCGGGCTTTCAGTGGCCGAGCGGGGGCTCGCGCCGCACGTGACAGCGCTCTCTGACACGCAAAGTTAGGGTTAGCCGGTTCGCCGGCACGACGGGTAAGAGGCCATCGTAAAAGTCCAAGTAATGGTCTACTTGCTGAAAGTTTGGTGTCCACGGAGGGCGATGACCTTCCGACACTGGTTGCAATAGCCGTTCAGGACGGGTCTGTGCTTTTTTCGCCACGATCATAGAAAATTAAAAGAGCCCATGTGAGACACGCTCGAACGGCTCGGCCCCCTCCCCAATGTTGACAAATCGCGCTCTAGTGAGCCTCTACGCTATGACACCAATGTACTCCCGCAATTTCAAAACTGTAGGTCTAGCAGTTTTGGCTGGGCGTTGATGTGTCAATCAGTCAGTGAGCCAGTCAGTAAGCCGGGCAGTTCTATTTATGCCTATAGATATCAGCTTCTATTTTGTTTATCTATTGGTGGAATCCTACAGACGCTGTAGTACCTTTTCTTTCTCAGCTCATGGTGCCAATGTCTTACCAATGCGCGGTGCTAAGTAAAGTTAGAGTAAAATTTATAGCAGCTGTAAAGTGGAAACTAATTGTTCTTAAAGGCCGTAGCCTTTTTGGGAAACCCAAACACCCCAAAATCTCTCAGTTTGTGTTTCCTCGGCATAGCCACCGGCCAAAAGCCTAACATAATACTTAAAGGAGGAGTGAGCATAGGCACACCGTTCGCTTGGGTTGCTAAAACGTAATTTAAAACACGCTCAATCACAGTGAGAAAGATTATTTTATTCACTTTAATTCGCCCTAAATTAGAGTATGCTAGCGGCTTTTTGAACCCTCATCAAGCCTACATCATATCAAATATTGAATCCGTGCAAAACTGTGCTGCTCGGTTTATTTGCTCTGATTATTCTTCCTTTTCCACTGTCACTAACTTGAAAAACCGTGCTCAACTAGTGGATTTGGCCCTTCGCCGGAAACATGCGCGTTTATCGCTTTTTCAGAAGCTTCATAATCACCCATGACTGCGTGAAAGTTTTTTTGAAAGCCTATCTGCTCTCCTTCCACGGCGGGATCACCTCAACAAAGTTCAGCGCCCACAATATCATTCCCGTCTTTTCGCACAATCATTCAAGACACCGTTGTTGAGTGGAATGACTTGCCAGCACATGTTGCCACCGAAAAAGATCCCAATAAATTTTTGCAGCTCTTGCACACTACTGTCACTAAGTAGATTTTTTTTCCTCTCCTTTTTCCTACTGCATAAATTGTACTAGTAGCTTGCATACGTTGTTCTTGATCTTGCTGCTGGCCATTTGTGGATACGCTGCCACTTGTTATGTTATCTTTTATTTGTTTTTACGTTATACTGTTTTCTTTTTCAGCCAATATTATGGTCGAAAAAGTGTCAAGCAAATTCTTGAGTTCTTGCACACTATGTTCACAATTTATCTGATTGTTTAACGATCGTTCAACGCGGCATGGCTGTAGGTTGTATTTATGGTTTCTTCCCTTAGTTACAGCTAATTACTGGTTATAATGCGTCTTGTATTTTTGTCCGTATTGTTGTATGATGTTGTCTTGCCCCCTTCACCCCTATGTAATACCTTCGCCTAGAGGGCCTTATGGGGTACTCTGAATAAATGATTAAATTACCCTTAACCAACACTAAATATGGAAAAAGTGTTCGTATTCGTCAACATTGTTCAGCAAAAAGAAAAGGTTAGTCATATTGGAGCCAAAATATCAATGCATATGTGGTAGCTGCAGTGTTGTTTAATTTAAAAAATCCCGCCATCTCAACGAAGTGAATGATGATGAGAGGGGCGGCGCTAAAATGCTTATCGGTAAAACCGTGAAACATCCGCCCGCACATCATATAAAGACACGACACGTCAAGCTTACCACCGCTCCGTTGACAAGCCCGTCGACGACGTCGATGTTTGTGGTGATTATGTAGGGCTTATTTGGGACGATGAGAATCTCCATGGGTAAGTTGGTGAATTCAGTGTGTGACATTTTAGCCACCTTGGCCGTCGCCTTCTGCAGGCCGTCTTGTGTCGCGTACCACCGGTATGTGTCTTGAGCTCGCAGGCGACGAATGACAACCTCTTCTTCTTCCTCTCCTCCTTGTTGGGTAGCAACGAACGCATTGAACGTTTTGGCCTGTTCGGCCAATCTTTGGTTGGCCAATCCCTAGGCGGATCCTGCCACAATCATCATTAATGTGCCGGATACAGCAGCAAGGAGGGACGAGACAGGCCCCGAGCAAGAGGAGCTTCGCCCCTAAAATAAATGGCTGCTTGACTTTGCGATCGAAATAAAAAACATGCATTGAAAATTATGTTTCGTTAAAAAACCTGTCGTGTCAACCAGTTGTGTCACTCACATTGTTACATCAAGAGGGAAACTTTTTGGAACGGTTCAATATACAGTTTTATAGATTGTTGTGTCAATCGTCCAATCCGTGTTATGTAAAAAACCGTACTTGGAAATCCGTCATTGTGCGTACACAATTGCAATAGGTATAGAAGGAAACATCTTCCATTTTGTTATAGAACGTATTCGGTTTATTTGTAGCCTTTTGTTAGAGAGCCTAAAATACCTACATCAAATCATTCTGCGATTGTCTGGACTGCTAGTTTATATTGAACATCTTTATTTACAGGGGAGTGTTCGAACTTAGCTCGAGGTTAGACCCCGCAGTTATAAATCTGAAGTAGCTTCTTTTTTCCGCCGAGTTGATCGCTGTAAAACAAAAGCAAATTTGAGTTTTATGTTGGAAGCTGCGCGTGGCAAGAAGGCGTGCCGTAGTGGAGGGCTACGTATAAGTAAAACCACTCTGGTGTCTATGTTCAAAATAAACAATTAACCTAAATAAACCGTAAGTGACCAAGTTGCTCAGTTAAACATATATTTCGTGGCGCCGAGTGGCAGGGGTACATTTTTAACGTCGGAAAATAATTCTATTCCGACGTGCTGCTCCGCAGCAGTGCCTTTCATTTCAGGCAATGTAATATATCCCGGGGTATGGTACACCATGATGAATGAATTGAACAAGAATTTTACATTTTTAACAATCAGAGAAAGAAATCACGTTTCCAATTTAAATTGGCAGATGTTTTTACAATGCAACTGCTTTATTGCCCCCTGTATGATATTCTGAAAGCCGGTTGTTTGCCGTCCAATATGAGCCGCACCCTTGTTTAGGTAATTCTTTTCCCGCAAATAATTTATTAAGGTTGGTTAATAATTGCATTCTCCAGAAGGTAGAGTAAGCACTCCTTAACCTAAATCACCACGTGCCTCAGTACACTAAAAGCACAACCCCAAACTCACTCTCATCCTATATCCTTCAGTAGGAGTCACATCTGAAAACTTGTGGATGCTTAGTTCATCACCGGCGTCCATACTGCCTCCCTAAATAAGCCCTAGATCCAGATGTCATCAATCTTGCAGCGTGCATCCTGAATGAATTAGCAACCCCCCCCCCCCCCCATCTATCCAATACACCACCGCGGCACCGTGACTGTTCCAGCCAGGTAACACATAATTCAGAGCCCTCAGGTTACTGTTACTTGTATCCATTTACGAAAGTTCGCTTCAGCAATCCCTATTCAGCTGTACCAATCAGGCAGTGCGTTTATGCGGGTCTTCTCCGGATTCAGCGCAACGAACGCTCTCTGCACCCTTCAGTGATCTTGGAGTATAGCGACAGACTCACTTGCGTGCACGAGCATAGCGACAAATAGACGTTTATATGCACAAGCAGAGCTCCGTGAGGTCCGCGATCTGCTTCTGCAAACAATTGTTCTTCTGCAGCTACTATTGAGTGCCAATCCGCACCTCTTCATCTGCAGCTAACCAAAATTTCCGACAGAGATTCACATGTATTTCGCGTTCTGTCAAAGTCTGGGCATACTAAACACTGTTTCCTGCTAAGCTTACGTGACATGGTGCATAGCCACCGCTTTTGTGGTATGCGGGCTTCAGAAGCCGGTGTACTCCCCATACGTGTAGAATACGCCACCGCTTTTGCGCCTTCTTTAGCGGATATGTACCTCGCGATTGCAAATGAATGTCTTCGCCGCGCAGCAAACCATTCGCCTCTCGGCGCTTGTTATAAATCCCCAGTCGGATCATCTCATTATATTTGGCGTTGAACTGGTGACTTAGTCTGGGGCTGTGACGTACTTGTATCCAGCCTGTTTTTGGATTATATCCACGTCAAGTTGCCCTTTATGCCATGCCCTAACAAGTAGTCTGCACGTCAGTTACTGGCATTCAGAATTCTAGCCCCGCCACACATCCAGCCCCTCGCCTCCTGCGGACCTCCTGCTAACCAGATTTGATGTCCTTGTCCTACTAAGACCAGGATTCACTGGCAAATTGTAGCTTAACTTAAAATGTAAACCCTCTGCGGTGGTTCAGTAGCTAGGGCGGTATACTGCTGAGCCAAAGAGCGCGGGGTTCATCTCGGCCGCGGCTGCTGCTCTTATGATGCGGGCGAAAAGCGCAAACACCCGTGTGCCGAGATTTCGGTGCACCTCGAGGATCTCCGGGTGGTCGATATTTGTACGGAGCTCTCCACTGCGCCTCGCTCGTACCCCGGGTGTAGCTTCGGTGGGATAAAACCCTATAATTTTTTTGTTTTAGAACACCTGTTCGCATTTTCCAATCAATAACTGATTGATTGTAGGTTTAACGCACGGACGCAAAGCAGGCGATGAGGCGCGCCATAGTGGAGGACTCCGGATTAATTTTGAACACCTGGGGACCTTTACCGTGCTCCGAAATTTCGTACACAGGCGTTTTTGCTTTTCGCCTCCATTAGAAAGGTGGCTGCCACGGCCAAATCAAACCGGCGTCCTCGTTCTCAGCAGCGACACGCCTTAGCCACTGAGCCACTGGGTCAATCAATCACGGAAGGTACGCTAAGCCCAAAAGGACATCATTAAAAAAAGTATCAAAGACAGCCTCGCAACTAGCATAAAAATTCAATGTTAGCGCCACCTAATATTTTAAAACACGTTGCTATATAAACCTGCACTTTTAGTATACGTGCTGTTACCGGTCGGGATAGAAAACTATGAGTGTTCCAATTGCAGCATCCTAGCTTACTTCGTTTTTACAGCTTGTGTGCGTCTGTACGTCAGAACAGTTTAAAGGAATGTTTCTGGTTTGGAACTTCGCAGAACGTCGACAGGGTTGTTTAGGCTTTCATTCACTTGAGGGGAAAGTAATAGTTACCGGGTCCACTCTCAGAATGCCTTCGTTGGTCGCCTTGCAATCAGCACAGGAGACAAAATTTTGTGAAATCCTTAGGGTAAATCTTCGTAGGGTTTCGGCCCCCAGACACAACCCCAATTTACACAATGCTCCAGTCAACTGGGCATTATGCTAGGGGTATTTGTTTCAGTGAAATGGTGCTGCCAATAAAGACTGCACGAGCATTATAATGCGCAGTGACTTTCAAAGGAGCACATCGAGTCTATGAGGCAGTGGTGGTGGTGGAGGAGTTACATATCTGTCGCAACCGTCGTTTGTGCTTTTATAGATTCTTTCTTGCAGGCACTTAGGAGGTGAAAACATTTCCCCACCTCCACGTACGAGATTATCCCTGTTAGTTTTGCTTCCCCTCAAAAATCCCGCTTTGTAGAGTACTGCTTCTGGGAGTTGCGCCGTACAGGAACCGGAAAAACACAAAACCCCATTCAGTTATCAGTTCGTACTATGGCTTCAACAACATGTTGCCGAGTAAGATTGACGTTCTTGTGACGCGAGTCTTGTGCCTACGACTTGAACGCGCAGCAGTACCTGCGCCATATGGCGCTGACTTGGGAATTCTCTGTTTGAGTCTTCAAATAATATTTACATTTATTGGGCGCCTTATATTTCAGTTCAATTTCATTTTGTTTATGTTTGCGTGTTCATAGAAGGGGAGGAATGCGTTTAATGATGAGGAGAAGTCAGCCTGGCAGCGAGCTTGGCTTGCTACTCCACAGGAATATAAGAGGTGCAGAAGTGAAAGGAAGCGATGACACAAAAATTGGAATTACAGCGTAGAACATTGCGAAAAGCAGACCTCCGCATTGACATCACAAAGCGCAGGGGATTGACACCGAAAATAATTAATTTTAATGTACCATCCTCGAGTCTTAGCATGTGCCCACAAGCTACTCGGGGAAAGCTGCACAGGAGATCTTCAGGTGCCCCTACATTTACTCTCAGGCCTCCGAAGCGTCAGGGAAAGAAACGAACAAAAAAAATTACCAAAATCGCAAAGAGAACCAAAGAGAACCACGCGCACCGACTGGGGCAGCCGTTGCACAACCGGGACGCTCGCCGCCGAGTCTGTACACAAAGCAGCCGCGTCGGCGGATTCCCTCGAAAGCGCGTCATCCCTATTTCATATTTGCCGCGCTTTCTAGGCGCTTTTTCAAAGAAAGTGCTACGAGTTGTGCCGCGCCTCCGCCAGATGGCGCCACGGGTCCCGCGACCGAGAGAAGACGCAGTGAAACATCCCCCTCGCGAGGGCCACGATCAAATGCAGGGCATTTCCGGGTGCGCACGACGTTATGTAGTTTGCTTTACATTAATGTTGTTGCACTTGTGGCAACTGCTGACGAGAGAGCGCTCGTAAGCAGTAATTTGAATGAGTCAACGATATAAGGCGCGTTCGTAGCGTTCCATTCTGTGTCGGCTTTGTGGCGCAGTGGGTAGAGCACCATGTACATTGCGTTCCGCCCGCAGGTTCGAGGGATCGAAACCGGGCGCCGGACAGTATTTTTTTTTATATATTAGGGAGGGGTGCGGTGCGGACTACGGACGTCAACGCGGGTGACATAGTGAGTTACTGAAATGCTCTGCATTTAAAACTCATACAGACACTACAAATACCAATAGGCACACACGGACTCACCATCGCAGGTGCTCGCACACAGCACACGCACAGTGATATAGAGTTTTGTGTAGTTCCTAGCGATTGCAAAACTGCGCTCTTACTAGAAATGCAAGGCGCGAAAACGCGAAACCTTCTCTGGAAAAGTTCTCAGCTGTGAAAATTTGAAGTAAAAGCTCCCGTTCAATCTTGAAATTACGCCACACTACGAAAAAGTGAGGGGTTGTAGGAAGGATGTTGGATGTTTACTTTGACCCTTTAGTCTTCGGCAAATCCAGCATCGCTGGCAGCTGGCCACGTAGTCGCTGTCCTGGTAGGTTCCGCAGTTTGTGGCCAAGGTAATTATAAAAAATAGGTGCTGCAATTACACGTGCTTAAAATAGGGCAACAATAAATACAAATATTTTGCAGCCACGCAGCATCTAAAAAGTAAATTCAAATTATAGCAGGTAGAGCAACAAAATGGCTCACGCCAACAGCTTTTTTATATAAAGCTCGAGCACGCAACCAAACTAGGGGGTACAAACGTTTGCATAGTGCGCTTTGAAAGGACAATCTTGTTTTGGAATTGAACACGCTTAAGTACGGGTTGAGTGGAACAGGTTGAGCTCAGACGGGATGGTTGTTTTCGAGATGTATCCTTGCGTGCACAAGGCCCCGCCTTTGTTCTGCCGTCCGAATGGAAAGGTAAATCACCAGGGTTTCTTGCGGTTTTAACTGCACTGGGACCAGAACAGTCTGATTCTAGATGCGAAGCAGCTTATGGTCGAGCCTGTTCCCTCCGCCGTTGTGTGGGCGCCGCTGTGCGGCGTTAACACCCCCAATGCGCACGCCTGGTCAGACACCGCTGATGATGATTGTGGCAGGACGCCCATGGGGATTGGCCAACCAAAGAATCCATCACGCGATAGCTTGGCGTTCAACCACCGTCGTCATCTTCCTGGAGGAGAACCCTGAGTACCACACCCCCACTGCGCATGCCTGGCCAGGCACCACTGATGATGATTGTTGCAGGGTGCTTCTGGGGATTGCCCAACCAAAGAATCCATCACGAGATAGCTTCGCGTTCAACCACCGTCGTCATCTTCCCGTAGGGAAACCCTGAGTAGTATGCCAGCCATTCCTCCTCTCCTCTCTGAAGCTCCTCTCCTCTCCGGGATTGCGCAATGAATGGCAACAACTGCGGCTCCGCGCGCGATAATGTGAAGCAGCTTAGGGTTAGAGAAGCGACGGCAGCCGCTCCATACTCCGCTGGGGGGCGAAACCCTGTAGCTCCGCGGTATGAATGACGCGCGCGCGTGCTCCGCTCCCCTCATTCTCCTCCCGCAACGCCACGATCGAACTACTATTGGGAACTTGATTCGACCCCATGGCTGCTTCGCATACTACTCAGGCTTCCCCTACAAGAAGATGGGGAATTTTTTTATTTGTGAGTCCCGAAGGTGTGGTGTACAAATGGCGTCCTCATTTGCGCACTTGACAAGTTATTTGCTTTCGAATCTTTGTTTGCCAACCAAGCATAGGATTGAACACTAAAGTTGAACAAGCACACAAAACATATGGACACAAGACGAATACGTATAACCGCACACTTAATTTTTCAGGTGGACGCTCATTCCGATGCAAAGTGCACATTTGGCGAGCTATGCGATTCCTTCAGGCAAGTGGCTGGCGGGCTCCTTGAGCTTGGTGTGCGGCCGGGTGATAGCGTCGGCTTCCACTGTTCCAATGGCACTGAGCTTGTGGTTGCATTGTGTGGAAGTTTCCTTGCCGGTGGTACCGCCGTCTTCGCCAAAACCAACCTTACCGCAGGTATCTTAAATTTATTTCGATTTTTTGAATGACGTCCCCATAAGCCAATGCGTTTTTGTGAAAGCACGCCGAACCACTAACTACAAAAAGATTTCTTCAACCATTTCCAAACGCTTGCTCTTGTGGTACTCCGGACCTTAACGTATTGCACTGAATACATTTCTCGATTACTAGAAGTGCGAAAATACATACTAACAGGATTTGTAATCGGGAAATGTTGTGGTTGTTCCCGTGGTTAATCTCAGAACTGAAAATAACCAGACACAACTGCCCTATTTTCTCGATGCGTACACCCACCGTGAAGTTTCTATATGACCAGCATAAACTTGTTACGCCACCTAATCCGGTATTGGGTGTTCGTAACTTAGAAAGCAAACCGATGTCTTGAGGCAATGTGTGCTGGAATTATATTCGAAAATCATACAACATGTTCACGTAAAACCCAAGTTTACTTGGTATTGGTTTAACCGTCTTTGCGTAATATCTTTGCAAAACAGCCAATGTACTCATATAGTCAGTATGAACCCGAAATTAACAGGGAGTGGAGCACATGACCCTATTTGGGGGAGGGGAAGAAGGAAAGAGGAGAAAGAGGTGACAATCAGTCAGTCGTGATTGGGGCTCAGTTTAGATGATGTGTTATGTCTTGGGAAGGGCAGTGTAGACACCATCTCACCCTACTTTGCCAGGACACTCTTAAGTGAAAAAAGACATGGAGCATGTAGGAAATTGATGCCTTCTCAAGGTGGGAAAGACGAGTTGAGGGGCAGAGCACGGAGCAAAGAATCATGAGAAGAGGCGACAGCTCCACAGCGCCAAGATGTTTTAAAGACGATAGTTTTTCTTGGGGTACTTGAACGCAGAAATCTTGGTCTGTCTCAGTGCATGTCTGCCTGTCGGTGACTCGATTCAGTCACCTGCCCAAGGTGAAACAGTAGCTGCGCAATAGTCCTAAATGCCCACAGCGAAATTTAAACGACTAAGTCCGGTGGCAATGTTCATCCTTGTCAACACTGGTGAACAAGAAGAGGGGATTACGCAAATATAACTCCGGAAATAATTACATCAGTGATATTTCAGCATTCCTTTATTAAAAAAATAAGGATGCTCTCTTTTGCGATAGCAAATGAAATACTACATCAACTGCAGAAAACCATCACCCGCTCTTGTCCGTGCTCCTGGCGGAATTTCAGAAATCAAACGGCAACGGCAACGCAAAGTTCCCAAGATAGGTACCGCGTTTCGCTTGAAACGCTCGTGGCGTAGGGCAACGTGGTTCTATAAATGTTGTAGTAAAGTGCATCGATTCACGCACTTCTCCTCCGTACGGCAGCGCTGGCATCAAGGACCCCGACTTGTAGCAGTGGAACGCGGTAAATTTAAATTGACGTGAGGCAACCTCTAGCGTGTTATCTTGGGAGGAACGAGACGGGAGAGGAACAGCATGAGAGGCCAGCAGGCAAGAGAAGGGAGAAATTTAGTTGTCAGGGACGCCAGTCGACTATCGTCTTTCGTCGACATTTGCAGCGAAAGGAGCAGATCGCGGTGATTTGCTATTGCTGAGAAAACATTTTGGTGGCAATGAAGACAGTTCAGTGAGGCTGAAAAGTGTGAGTGCAACTATTTCTGAAGTTTGGCGGCTGCGAGTGCAGCATTAGGGATAGCCTTCTTGTGCGGAGCGGCGTATGGTGGGGACACAAAAATGTAACTCTGTGGAGTGCATCGGTGCTGGGCGTGGCTTTAGAGCGACGCAGAGGGAAAGAGGTCACAGGGGAGAAGCAGTGGAAGCGCCGAGAGGCTGTCTGGTGTCTAACGCAACACAGCCGCTCCCTTCACGAATCACGTTGGCACCACCCACCGCCAAGACGCAGGATCCTCGTGCACTCCTTTCCAGTGGGTGCCGAACGGGTTGCTCTCATGGTACGACTTTCGTGCATGGTTTTGTTAAAGTGAAACAGCAGAATGGTGGCAATGATGGTCGCCTGTCTCTTGGAGAGACGTCATTACGGGAAATGGGCGCACGCTTTTCCACGACAAACAGTGCTACCTTTAGGGGAAGCTTGTATTAGGACTTACAGCATTTTTTGTTTTCTTCTGTTCATAACCTCCGCCTATGTACAGATTAAATAAAGGGGGAATACATCGCTCTTTTTGGTCCGTACACTCCTAGTAAAGATGCTTTGAATATTAGGGGAATGTTTCCTATTTTGTAAATATCTTATGTCGGTAGACACAACTGCATTTTCTGAATTCTCCTTTTGCTAGTAATTGTTTCTGGGGGACAGGGCACACGTCTCCTTCATGCAGACAAGAGCGCAAACCTCAATGACCACTCCACATGAATATTTTCTAATGGCCGCCAAAAGAACCAATTTTTGGTCTGAACGTGATCTCTTTTGTTTTGCATATTAAGACTGGTCGCAATGCCTCCTTTATACCCATCAAATCAGTTTATGAGTTGTAACTCCTCTTTAAAGTTGAAAAGAAACTGATTGGCAGACTGAAAAAGTGAATGAATGTATTAAGCTCTGTTAAAGTGCATACTACTTTTTTGCAGATGAGGTCTACTACCAGTTCAGAAGCACCAGACCGGGGGTAGTCTTCTGCGACTTTAACGAATACAGTAAAGTGAGAGATGCTTGCCAAAAGATTTCGTCTGTGAAGGTAACATTCTGTGAATACAATAAACATCATTTCAGCATACTACAGCATATTTTCGCTCATATGCTTATATGAGCACGTCAACACTGACAATGGTTATTGATTTGTATTTCCGGATTTCGGTGTCGCAAAATTCATGTCTCGCGTGCAACATGCATTTCCATAAAAATTATACACCATTTCGCTGGCGTAACCCCAGAATACCGGGCAAAAGGAATGATTCCTTTGGGCTGCTTATGGCGTTTGAAGCACCGACGCTATACAGGCGATGAGGCGCACCGTAGGGGAGAGCTCAGGGCTAATTTTTACTACGTGGGGATCATTGCATGGGCCGAAATCTTGAGCACACGGGCGTTCTCGCTTGTCGCCTCCATCAGAAAAGCGGCTGCAGTACCAGAGAAACAACCTTTAAAGGAGCGCACATTCCGCGTTATCACCATCATCATCATAATGAGCCTTTTTGTGTGAACTGCAGGACAAAAGCCTTTCCCAAAGATTTCCATCCACGCCTATCGAGTTCATGTTTATCCCCTAAATTTTCGTAGCTGATCTCGCCAACGAATTCTTGGCCGACCCCTAGTGCGTTTGCGGTCTATTGGCAGCCAGTCTGGCAAACGGATATCACACGTGTTGTCCCTCATTCGCATCACGTGACCAGCCCATGCTCATTTCCTTCGCTCAATTTGAACTAGAATTTCCCCCACCTTGGTCTGTTCCCTAATCTATGCGGCTGTTTCCCTGTCCCTCAACGTGACCCCTAGCATTCGGCGTTCCATGGCCCGTTGTGCCGATCTAGTTTTTGTCTCAAGTAGATTGGTGAGGCCCCAGGTTTCTGCCCCATAAATCATACAGGAAGAACGGATTGATTAAATACAAGCTTTTTGAGAGAGAGAGAGAGAGAGCGAGACAACATTTTAATGAGTTCAAATGTGAGAGTGGAACCCTTGTCCGGGTATCCATGCGTTGCCCTTGCCGTCTTGGCCCGGGTCACCAGGAGAGTCTGCTCCTCCGGTTGACAGCTGGTCAACAGTGTCTCCCACAGCTCAGGAATAGAACAGGTGGAGAGGGGTGGTAAGGCTGGGTTGTGAGCGCATTCCACAATTATATGCTGGAGGGTACCTAGCTGTGTACAAAACTTGCATAGCGCGGTGTACTGTGTGGGAAACAATAAATTCATTCGAACCGGGTGAACGTACGTGCCTGCTTGTAAGTCGGAGTGTTATTTCCTGGGTTTTGCTGAGGAATGGGTGAAGGCAAGGAATTTTTGTCTTGTGGTCCGGTAAAATTGAGTAATTTCCTGATAGGTGAGAAGTGGCGTCGGAGCTGCGGTCACCTTTGCGGGTGACAGGGCAAGGTTACCAATGTGGATGTCGGCGTTCTTAACAAACGCAGCCCAATCCTTGCTTATTCTGCGGGTAAATTCCCGTTCACTGTTTGGATGAGCAGCTATGACTTTCCCAGGATATTCGTATTCGGTGACTGTTGCCAAGACCTCATTGCCTACCTGGAAGTGTGTACCTTGGCGTGCCGATTCAACATTACCTTAGGCTTTTCGTGTTTATTATGGAGAGCACAATGGAGACGGTAGCGGGTACCCCCGCACCAACTGATGTTCGCATTTTATAGAGATTGTCCTCCAAAGAGCCTAGATTGGTGGCCGCAGGCCTGTTTTTAATAAACATTTTATACATAAATAATGGGCGAACGTTTGAGACAAGTTTCGCCCACGCGAGTTTCGATGACGAGATGTGAAGAAGTTCCGACTAGATTGCACAGCAAGTCTGGCGTCAGCAGCGACTGGCGTGCAGAGGGCGGGAGCAACCGTTTAATCCGATTTGGCGACACCGTACGCCCCACAGGGCATACCTCCTCTGTGGAAGGCTCTCTGTACGGTACAACGTAGATGCCGGTTTGAATCGTTGGTGAGCGTTGGTGAAGCATGTTCAGCAAACATGCCCTGGCATTTTTGCTGAACAGCGTGCTTGTGCTTCTGCCACGTTATCAAGCTTAGTTCAAATACCCCATAGCGCATATGTGGCAGTTTGTTGGGCCCAGAATACCCATAAATCGAAACCATGCAGCACAGCTTGGAAACGCTTTTATAGCCGAACTTCTTAATAAATAGGCGGTAGATAATTGACTAACAGAAATAAATATTTCTTGGTGCGTGGCTCAGCAAGCACCAAATCCTGTAAACGTTGGTCAATCACACTAGAGTTGAATCTTCTAATAACGAACACTGATTTGGCGAATTGTCGGCCATAAAGAACAAAATACAAGATTTGGTGGGCAGTGCTTCGTTTCAATGACCCATAATGTTTTAACAAACCTGAAACCGTGGGATCCGCTCCCGATATCGGATATAACGAAGAAATATTTGACCATGAGCCCGAGAACATGCCTGGAAAAATCCGCCGTAGCCCGAAACTGTAGAAGTATAAAGGCCCTTTTGTTCGTGGATACTGTGGAAAACTTCATCGTTCTCAGTGCTGTGAGAAGCCACCAGACGAAGATCTCATCCTTCACCAAATAAATAAAGACGCAGGCCTTTTTTGTCAACCGAACTTTGTTCTGTTGTAATTTCACGTACCCATGTTCTGGTTCATTGAGCTTGAAATGGAAAATGAAGAAACGTAAGAGTTACCTTACTCATAGTGAGTCGAATCCTTAAAAATGCAGTTTTGTATGAAGTATTTTTATGCGAGCCAGATTATCGATTTGTTATCGCTGGTTTTTATCTCTACTGTTAATAGGAACATTAGTTATAGAAAACTAATTTGCTGTCTCGATACTACTTCGTTATAACTAGGTTCGACTTCATTTGCTATTTTGTGGGCTTGTATACCTTTACTAAAAAACAGCAGCATCAACTGTAAGGTGAGTTATCGTAGTCATACGTTTGCGTTTTGAAATCTACGACGCCAACCAGTACCCGCACCTTGCTATAGAATGAGTACCTTTAGGAATGGGTACTGCTTTATAACGTTAGACATCAAATTTCACGTTACGACCCACATACTTTTTTTACGCTTAATATTTGGTAACCTAACGTTACGCCTCATGAAGTGCCCCGCAACGGCATGTTCCTTGAACGCAGAGCTGGGGTAAGAGCTAATTACTTTCTTCCGGCAGCGTGACGTTACGCTTTGCGAAGGGACGTCGCATGTCTACATCGCCCCTATCCCGTCTCCACATTGAACATTAGGAAGCGAGTTATTAACTGCAAAAAACTCGAAACTTCACGATACATTCCTCACGATTCACCATACCGTCTTCGCGTGACCGACGTCATGAATTTCAAGGCAGTACTGGCCGAGCTAACGTTTTAAGAAGGAATCCGTAATGTCCCCATGCTGTGAAGAACTGTCTTTGTAGCCCGGTCATAAAAATGGTCACCGCTGTAAAGGGTACATGAATAAAAACCAAAGCCCCTTTCTTAAGAGAAAGGCTGTTAAAAAGCGAAACTCGTTTCCATGCAACCCGAGTCAAAGTCCAAAATCCAAACCGCTGCCACCGCCTCTGGATGGCGCAATCAGACAGACGTCGGCTATATAATGGAAAAGACCGAGGTTTGATTCCGATCGCGGGAAGAGTTCCTTTCTATTTTCGTCATCATTATCTTCATAATTCCACTTATAATTATTATCATAATTAGAAAGATAATAATGAGGTGGTGTGCACACGGCCAGCATTCTCAGATAATTAATGGCAGCCCACCATTTTCTCTGAAGAAGAAAGTGTATGACAGCTGCATCTTACCGGTATTCACCTACGGGGCAGAAACTTTGAGGCTCACCAAGAGGGTTCAACCTAAATTGAGGACGACTCAGCAAGCAATGGAATGGAAGATGATAGGTGTAACATTAAGGGGCAAGAAGAGAGTGGACTCTGTCAGGAAACAAACGCGTGTTCAGGACATAATAATAGCAATTAAGAAGAAGAAATGTACGTGGGCAGGGCATGTAATGCGAAGGCAAGATAACCGTTGGTCATTACGGGTAACAGAGTGGATCCACACAGAAAGAAAGCGTTGCAGGGGGCGGAAGAAAGTTAGATGGGCAGATGCCATCAAGAAGTTTGCGGGGACAAACTGGTCGCAGTTAGCGCAGGCCCGGGGTAGTTGGAGATTAATGGGAGAGGTCTTTGACCTGCAGTGGGCGGAGATAGGCTGGTGATGATGATGATGATGATGATGATGATGATGATGATGATGAAAGTTGTGTGAAGTTCGCTTTTCTGCAGTGTGTTTTGATTACAACACCAACATCAGCGACACGACGAAGGCATTGGTTTAAAAACAACTTTCTTATCCAATTTCATTTAAACATGGCTCTCCACAGATGCAGCATATACTAGCCGGGTGAGCTACAAGAGCGATATTTCAACACTTTATAAAGCGAAGTCGTACGCCACTGCGCGAAAGCGGTGCTGTGTACGTAGAAAAGTCTTTCTTCCGCGGCCGATAAGCATTCGTAAGAAAACCACATTTTAGAGAAGTTAGAACTAAGGGCAGGTAGTGTTTCTGGGTTTACTTTGATCGTAGCAGTGCAGACGCGGAGTAGACGCAAACCAGATCAACGGATAACTCCGGGTAGGGGCCGTTTGTTCGGATGGAGCAGCGTCAACGTGGCAGTGTCAAACATGGGCCACACGTTACATCGAAACGGTTCATACGTACTTCTGAGGAGCAAGCAGCTGACCATTGGCACTGCCGCGAGCAGGAGTGGGAACGAAAGCAAATACCACAACAACGTACCGTATAATAAGAAAGATGTAATGAACCACCAAGGAGTACGTGATTTTATCAGAAGGATCTGTGGACCTTCATAGTGTCACGACATTTTCAAGTGAGACGGACCACGGTAGAAATACGTCAAACAGTTTATGCCACATGAAATTCAAGAAAGCATAAAAAAACGATAGTCTCACAATCTTTTTAGGAGGCCGCAGACGTGGCGGGTGAGGGCAGCGGCGACCGAGATCAGGCAGCGCCCCTGTGGAAGAACATCAGTAGCCGGCTACAGCGACGGTGCTGCAGCCGCACTTGACTTGCAGAGATGGAGCACTAAATCGTTGCTCCATTCCCGCAGGCTGTACTTGCAGAGTGGCAGCAGCGTCGGACTTGAACACTCCCAGTCCGGTGGGCTGCCGCAGTTTACTCGTCCCTCGTACCAGCCGTCCGACGGGGAGTGGAATTTCGACGACTGCACACTTCCTCCTCTCTGCTCGAGCCCTCCGAACTCTTCTCATCATCCTCTTTTCCAGCTATGCATTGTCTCTCTTCTTTCTCATCTTCCGCGCTTTGTCCTATGCGCCATGTCCCGTTTTTTTTTTTGTCTTCATCTTCTTCCTTTCGTCGATTTTTTTTATCTGTCACCGCTATTGCCCCTGTCTTCAGCGCCATTCCCCACCGGTTTTATAACAAGTACCACACGTGTAAGCACTGACCACACGTTAGAGAATCACTGGTTACCCACTGGCGCAGAGCGCATGGGCGAATTTACTTTTGTTTTTGTTTTATTTAACGCATATAACCTTATTCCGAAGAGTTGTTAAAATAAATCTCTCGCTGTGTGCGAATACAGCCTGTACACTGACGATATTTATAGGCAGCAGTTGCTTCACCGGCACAAACGTTTATAATTCAGTCACACGCACGTATTAAAAAGATTCCACCAGTCCAGAACGTTCAACCACCTGCCGAAGCATAAGCCATAACAGAACGTCCACTCAATTTGGGCCGCCATTCACTCCTAATTGACGGGAAAATTTTGGCCATTGGAAAGCCTTCGACCGCTGCTACCAGCCCCACAAGAACAAGCGCAGATCGCACCATTGTTTACATCTCAGGAAAGTACCCAGTACTATTGATTTGGCCGACAATATTTTTTAAATATCACCCCACAGTCTTTACATCACAAGAAACGACAGCCCATCGCATTAAAGCAAATACTTTCGCTCATCCAATCCGCTTGCACTACACGTTTCCTCTTCAATTTTTCTTCGAATAAACTTTTAGATCTCATCTAGGCATATGGGGTAAGAGCTAAATATTTTCCTCCGACAACGTGACGTTAGGCTTTGCCCACTGTTTACTAGAGTATGCACACCAACCATGCCTACCACCCTTTCCGTCCCTACTGTCAACCAGCCCCCCCTCAGCTGTGAGAGAAGCTGATCACCAGCTGCCCCTTGGACGTAGAGCAACTTGTGGTATTCAGGGCATTCGTCGCCTCGTCATCACTTAGATTTCCCGACTACAGAGGAACCCGTCCTAATTCACAGCGGATCCAAAGTTTACTAATACTACCAATGCTACTAATAGACTCGCGGCTTTGAGCTAGCGGTGTATACACTACGCACAAGCGCACATAGGGGCACAAATAAATTTTGCCCCTATGTCCCTCTGCATTGGGATTTATTATGCGGCACTCCAGAGGTAGAACAATCAAATCAAGGCCAAAAGATCACACGGCACAGAATGGTTTTTGTCCACTGGCAAGAATTGTATACCACATGGGTCATGTTCATACCTTTTGTAAGCGTGGGTTGGAGAACACTCTACAAAACTAGAATACATCACTACCTGGCAAAGCAAAGGACCAGATCAATTGTCGCGGGTTGGTCGCACACGCGACGGTTAACAGACCAAGAAACGAACACCCTTTCACTGTTGAGCCACGTTATAAAAGCAGACGTATATGAGGCTGAATGCACATGCGGGTGACACACTGCAACACAATACCGTCTAAAACATTTGTATTTGATTGATCGTCAATGAGGACAACGAATAAACGTTGAAATAATTGATGATTATATGGTTTAACACGCGGACGCAACGCAGGCGATCAGGAACGCCGTAGTGGAGTGCTCCGGCTTAATTTTGACCACCTGGGGATCTTTAACGAGCCCCAAACTCTCTTACACACGGGTGTTTTTTCTTTTCGCCTCCATCACAAAAGCGGCCGCTGTGGCCTTGAATCGAACCCGTGACCTCGTGCTCCGCAGCGCAACGCCTTAACCACTGAGCCGCCGCGGCGTGTCATTGAAATTATTCACGCGTGAAACACTTCCTGGAGAGTTGGTATCGCACTATGGGGGAAAAACGCCACCGAGGAACATGAAAGTGTAAGATACATCATTAATAAAGTCCAAAGGTAGCTCATGATTTTCCTGGTCGGTAGGCGCAAATAAAAATAAAAGGAAAATGATCACCTGAGTAATACTGACACGATAGCTTTAGATCGGTGATCATCCTTTAAAAAAAGCACGAAGCTGAACAAAAGGAGCACCATACCATTGCCACCAGACTTTTGCGAAGGAAATGGTTATCCGGAAGCAAGGGCTCCTTCCTGAAAGAAGCCAACATTCTGCGCACCATTTCCTCCTTATCAGGTGTGCAGCTAAGGGCCTGCATGACAGACAACTATGGAGAGCAGAATGCCTAGCTGAAATCTGGCCACCTAAAAATTAAAAAAAATACCGAATGTTTCCCATTCTGTGCTGAAATCGTTCTTCAAAAGCTGGATCAGCTTGGCGTTGATTCAAGTTGCCCATCCTATAATACTTAAGCCTGCAGTAAAATTCAGGCTGAGTGGTTTTCTAGAGAACTGGGCTATGCGGCAAATTACTAGTACCTACAGCATTTTAGTGAACGCACGAACAACTGGGTTCGGGTTGAATCGTTTAGTGGACCCCGATAGTGCTCAAAAACTAGGCGGGCGATCAGATGTTGATAAAGGCGAGGAGGAGATGCGATAAAACAACCGTATGGCATTCCGTGTACCTTCCTGTTTTTCTGTAGAGCAGGGTCAAAAAGCCGGGAACCCTCGAATGAAGAACCATGCGCTTGCATTCTAAACACAACAGCTTATGCTTTCCCTTCCAGCGCAGTTTATGAGAAGCACTTTTTCTGAGAGTGCATAGGCACTGCACGCTCAGATACGACGCGTGTGTAGCTATAAAAATCACCTGGTAGTTTTTTTATCGCAAAAAGTTTCTGGTATACCCTTGGAGAGACACGATTACGGTTTAACGAAAAGATAGTTGATTCATAACGGCCTCCTCGTACTGTAACGTGTTTACTCCTGATTTCCTACTCTCTGATATATCCGTTGAGACACACCTTTACGGCTTAGCTAAGAGACAGTTGACGCATAACGGCCCCTTCGTACTGAAACGTGTTTACCTGTGATTGGTCGTTTTCGCATGTGGATACTTCGTCCCGCAACCTCAAGCACGTCTCCGTGCGTGCATTAACGGAAACGTGTTCTAAGCTTTCTGCAGGTCATCCAACATCCAAACAGTGATCACAGGAACTACAAGAAACACTCCGGCACAATTTGCGATAAAATATTTTCGGTGCTCGTGAGAGCTTTTCTTGGCGTGCACCAAGATGCGAATGTTGAGTATTTCGGCGTCTTTCTTGATATCTGTACTACATAGCTAAAATTACTCGCTGGAGCACACGCAAACTGTTTTTATTGTACGAAGTTTTCTTATTCTCACAAGGCGGCAGTTTTTAGCGCTAAACAATTGCATTGAACGTGAAATATATTTCTTCCAGGGTTTTGTTGTTACATATGGGGAAATCGGCGGCGCCATAAGCCTTCGTGAACTAATGAGCACAGCTTCGACACCACCGCAAAAATTGCCGAAACCCAGCAGCGACTCTGTGCTGGCTATACTCTACTCAAGCGGAACCACAGGACTACCGAAGGGCGTAGAAATTACACACCGGAATCTAATCGCTCAAAGGATTGCCATGGGGTAAGTGGTTTAGTCATTGAGGACTACGCATTCATATGGGGATCAAAAATCTTATTGCAGAAAAATAAATGCGTGCGTAATATAAAAGACCAGTCGTAGAAGAAAGCACAAAACTAAAAATAAACACGCGTAGCTATGGGACTGTTTCAAACACGTACGACATAAATTAGGACCACATTTTGACTGCTACGCAAGAAAATCAATACATTCTAAAAGACAGCGATAGATTTTACGCAGAACCAAATTCTGTACTATCGCTATTCAAACGCCCTCTTAACTCCTTTAGGAATAAAAATGGCTATAATATTTTAGCAAGAAGCTGTAGAGCAGACCTTTTTTACCTTTTATTACATGCAGTTGCCGGAAAAAACAACTAAAATATAAGGTTATGGTTTGGTTCGCGCACTACAGAACGTAGTGCGACAAGAGCATATATACCTGCTTCGAAAGCATAGTTCAATTACCAACAGCACATACTTAAAATGTGGGGCAGGCAAGGCGCTAGTATACCAACGATGTATGTCGCAGGTTTCATTTGAATATCGTCGGCGCCCCGGCTCTACAATTGCGGAGAGTCACGCCTGTAGCTATAATGTCATTGTCACAAACCTGCTCTCAAATATGATAGGGTTCATTCAGTGAATCACACACTTTAGGTCGTATCCCCTCGTAGGACCATCACCAACTGGTAGAACGAAGTCGCTCCATGTATTAGCTAATTCATAGCCCTGCCGTTCCATTCGATTATAGCCGATTTACAGCATAAGATGCACTACTAAGTACGTGGTTGAGTACTTTTCAAACCATTACAGCGGGTTCCTCTGTGCAGCCTAATAGATCTGAGCAATTTTATTTTTTATACCCCGTAGGTGTAAAGCGACATTTCTATACTTCTTGGGAGATTGGCGTGCCCCAGAGAATTTATACACAACCAATATCTTCCATAATTGGTCCTGTGTTTTTATTTGCTTGAGGAATTTTTATTCCCCCAAGGTTTCCAACTTTTCTGCAAATTAGAAACGTCTTAATTGGAAAACACTGAAACAGACTTCAGAAAACTTTTTCTCTAAATTGGTCTTTAGCTCAGTTGGGTTCACTTACCCCCTATACAATCCGTTCCCCTCAAGCAGTCTCTTAAGTGCGGAGTATCGAGAATATATAAAAATTCCGCACACAGTTTATTAGGTGTGGTGAAGAATTGGCCGCAAAGCATAAATATATGAAAACGGCCACTAATGCTGTGGATTAAAATGGCGGCTTTAAAAAAACAGGGAAAAAATTGATTTTCAATAAGTTTAAATATGTTGCTGGTGATTACGTGGGAGACGGTATAATATTTTGAAAGTAATAAGGGTTTAACAACAATTCGTGGTCCAATTTCGCAGTGACGTGAGCTAATAGGTTGATTTCAGAATTCCCACCAAAAATGTGCGCACTTTCTTTATACCATCGTACCCTAAGGAGAGTTTAAGTAGTAAAAAGTAAACAATACATGATGGTCTGCGATAGCAAACACAAAAATTTAAGTTGCACCTATAAACGCATCTGAGTAGATTAACCTGAATAGCTTAACAAAACCTGAATAGCTTGCAATCTATGCAGTTTGAGATCATCATTGCTTTATCGCCCACTCGTGTCCGTTCGTCTCGCAGAGTACCAGTTGAGAGTCACCGCGGCTGCTGCCGGCAGCAATGAGGACGGAGCGCCACCACAGAGGTGCTGCCGCAGTTTTTATTGACGCGACTCCTCGCCACGCGAACTTTGTCGTTCAGTTGTATATTCGCTTGCTGCCCGCGGATCGATGGCGCAAATTTTTGCCGACCAGCTCCGTGTAGTGCTCGAGGCTTAACAAGTATGAGTTCGTAGAGCGCAATCGGGTGCGGTATTCACGAGCCGTGGAGAGCAAGCACTCTCTGTAAATTACCGCAAAACAGTGAAGGAACGCCCTTCGAGCGTGAAAGGTTCGCCAGCCCGAACCCGCCCGACGAAGTAAAGCCAATCCACATGAGAACAAGTCACCGGTTTATTCGGGGAGAACAAAGGAAGGAAAAAAACTAAGAAAGCAACTTCGGAGGCACTGTTACTACAGTGCAGCCAGCGTGCGCGTAAAGCGCGTAAAGACAACATTGCGGCAGTTGAAGCACTGCTTGTACACAAAGTTACAGCCTGGTGCTGTACACTCACGGCGACGTCTTCAGTCACTTGTGCCGACGACGAATAAAGACCGTCCGCTGCGGACGCTGGTTGCTCCTCGCTGTCCGGGCGTCATGGCTGTGGCTCGCCGCCCTTCGGTCCCATCCGCAGTCCCCGAAAGCAGCCGCTCTCGCGTGGACCCTGGTGCGCACTCTCTCCTGGCGCTCGTGTGAGCGCCGCTTTTACGCCACTAAGTTGGTTCTGCGCATGTTCCGGGTTGTATGCGCACTACACGTATTTGTTCCGGCTCACCGTTCATCACACACGCGCCCACGGGCACATGACGCACTGACGCCACTATCGCTGTTCCACGCACGCACTGCAATGTAATCACCCTACGCGGGCGCTCGTAGGGGTTGCGTCCTTACAACAGGCAGAAAAATAAAGCGTCCACGCACTTTTTATTGCGCACAATGAATTCGTCATGACCTGAATGCTAGCGTGAACCTGTAAAGTAGTATACCGTAGTATACTGCAAAATACGCCCTTCTCAGAGGAAGGGTAATTTCAACCTGGTTCACTGCGGCGAACCTGCTGGCAAGTAAGATTGCGTTTGAATTTTGTGCAAGTGTTAAAATCGTTACCATGAAACAAAAATCTCAAGGTAACTCTTTTCACGGTTCCGCCATAAAGTAAATGGCCTCGGGATGTCGGTACGAACATTCCCCTCTAATGGAATTTACAACAATCTCAGTTGCAGAGAAGATGGACGCTTATTATCCTAAAGTAGATACGCTTACGTAGTTGATGACTTTATGGCCTTTATAAATTTTTTCATAGCTTAATTATTATACAACCTGCAGTACCGATAAATATGGTAAAAACGGCCGTAGCTTGCATAATTAGCAAACCAGTAAGAGCGCCGTTACTTTTCCACCAAGTAGAGGAGACAGTGCTTTTAAACACAACTACAACCTTGAACAAGATAAGGAACTGCCTTAAAGATGAAGTACACACTACAGCATTCAATTTGCCCCTATGGATATGGAATGTTGCAAAATACGCAATTGGTAAATTTTGGCTCCACAGAAATTTTATGCCGCTTTATTTGAAACAAAATCCGAAGCAGTGGTGCACTGATTGTGTAGATCGTGTGCTATGGCAAACGTTAGCATTTTATTCCATGTAATGTGGCTAAAGAGAACTTCTTTTAACCTGTAGCCACCTGCCACGGCTCCGAAGGTTACTTGTGTAGTGATACACACTTGGAGACCATTTGGTAGAGACTGTTTGGTTGTTTGCATGAAGCAGTCCGGGTGCTGACACATTATCTTTAATAATCGACTGCCCCATCGGAGCACATGGTCAGCAATGCACAAAATGCACCCTAGCAAGACGCCCTTTGGGGTGCCCCAGTCTGGTCATATTGAGAAAAATTAGCCTAGTTCTGATAATTTCAAAATGGGCGCACAGGTTCGCATTGCATTTTCTGTACAACCCCACTCTTTTCAACAAAGTGCGCTAGAAGGGCGAACATTAGTACTGAATAAATTTGAGGCGCTAAACAACGGGGACCAAAGAAACACGTAGACACAGACAAGGCGCCACTTCCAACTCGAAGGTTTGCCCAATGATGAAGGAAAGGAAGCGGGAATCGTGCTCCAAGAAGCACGGCGAATTATACACGGAATGCACCATGGGAGTTGTATACGAGATTCCCATGAGTTGTAACAAGAGTTATATTGGCCAAACAGGCAGATGTTTCAAAGACAGAGCGCGCGAGCATTGTTGGGCTGTAAAACACAACGCAGGGGGCCACATGGCTGAGCACTGTAAACGGTGCACTCAGCAGGGAACTAAATGCACTCCGCTCTTCAAACAGGCCACGTTTTTAAAATGGGTGCGTGATAGGCAAGAAAGAGAAATTGTGGAGGCTTACTTCATTCACAAGGCGGGAGATAAGTGCATAAGTACACCATCGGTCACATTATCATTCAAAGAACTACAGTTTTTAGATGGACACGTGTAGGTTGGCAAACGTTGTTGGTGTGACGTTTTTTGCATGACGTCAAACAGTGTATTTAATCCAGGGTTTTTCATGATTAAAGTTTAGTTTGAAGTGGCGCCTTGTCTGTGTCTACGTGTTTCTTTGGTCCCCGTTGTTTAGCGCCTCAAATTTATTCAGTATATTCAACCAACTAGCCCTGATCAAGCTTTTGTTACTGAACATTAGTACTGTGGTCTAAATCCCAAAGAAGCTGCCTGTTGAACCGCCAGCCCATGGGTAACGTTTATGTTGCTAATAAATCAAAAGTGTTCACTTCGCAGGTACAATGACCCTTCTGTACTCGATGGGAACGACAACTTTCTACAATGCGTTCCCGCCATGCATGTCAGCGGATTATGGTTGCTCTTCAGTTACCTCGCCCAGGGCTGCCATGTGATACTTGTCCGCTCAACTGACATTTCGGCGTTGCTTTCTGCTGCCGAGAAATACCACGTAAGCTTACTTCTTGCAATTATCCCCATTATTCTTTGCGGCTTCAGAATTAAGATATTTTCAGCAAAGCAATATCAACAAAATGATCCCGTGAGAAGTTTTGCGTACAGGATTTAGTGATATCAAGCTTGTATTTGTGCCCTGCAGAACAATAACATTAGCCGAACAAGTGCATTTCGTACTAAAACTTCTGTTATCAGTACATTAAATACACTTCTTTCGACTTCCTTCCGCAGTGCTAAGCGTCTTTAATGACACTTGCAAGTTATGGCATATATAACGTGAGTAATTTGAGTTAGGATACCCCCCCCCCCTTGTTGTCGTAGCCATTGGGATATTATTTTCTGTATGTGGCCTGCTCACAGAAATGAATTTCGGACTTCCTAATACGGCGCCGATTTGCGAATGCAATGCAAGGGTACCTTTTGCGAATGCAAGGATACCTTTTCTAATAACTAAAAGGCAGCCAAGGCTGTGCGAAAATACGTTTAACCTAATTTTAAACGATGCCTATTCCCTACTGCGAAAGTACAGCCCGGTGACACAAATAGAAGATAGAGTCTGGTGAGAAGCGTATGGTGACACACTTGCGAAATTTTTGGCGCTTCTTTCTTACTCAGCACTGAAGAGGGACCGCGTTTACGTGTCTTCCTCCGCTTTGCCTACCAGTAACGACTGTTGGCCGATAGTTCCCGCACGCGGTTTACCAAGGTTTTGGGCACCACTCCACCTGAACTTAACCCCTTTTTTCAAATGCGCAGAACTAGGTTTATGTTCAAAATTTTGCCTTCGTAAAGGAAAAGGAAGCGTTAATGGTTTAATTAGTTGCGCGGTAGTCTAGTGTGAAAACCCAAAATGTTTAGTATTAAAAAGGTTGAGAATGACAAATATTCTGTCATCTGGTAATGCATAACTCTCCGTGCCAGCCTTCCTTTTTGTTTTCTTTTGAAAAAGGCTCCTCGTAGGTGACGAAAGGGTGCGAAAACGCTCCATGTGTTTGCGCTACGTCAGAAAGGAAGGCGGTCTTTGAAGCTCACCCTCAACTGAATGTCGCACTTTTTTAACCACCATCGAGTGAAGTGAAGGTTTGGTTGTCGTAAACATTTATTTATTTTTTGTTAATCCTGATTTACTATAATAAATTTATCACTGGTTCTCACCATAACTACTACATATTTTCCTTTTTGATCAATTGTTAAAAATTCTGATATATGAATTGCGCTTGACTGCGTGGAGCTCTCTATTGAGGCCGACCACTTTGCTTTTTCAACTGGTCACATACGACTCAAGGTTCCACAGTACAGTGCAACGCAGCAAGGACACGTAGGCATTGGAAGTTGGCCCACGTGTTGGTCTTCACAAATGGCCGCTTGAGGGAGCGAAAAGACTAAAACATATAAGACTACCAATTCATACCGCGCATTCAACGTATGCTCAGGCAGTTTAGAGTTCTATGAAAAAAAAACAATACTGTGGTAAAAACACGAAGGCAATGTTAAAAGTACTCGTCGCTCGTGGCACGTGCTATGTGATAGTCATTGAACTGAGCTAAACTGTGCAAACTAGTAATAATATTGAAACTGCTTATGAGTAAGTGAATGGATTTATTGCCAGAGAACTTGAAAGGATAGTAAACCAACCGGGTAATTTGTGACGCATAGGTGTGGACAGCGGAATGCCTGGCCTGCGGTTGTGGGGGGTGGAGGGGATGTCAGGGTGAGAAAGAGTAGAGATAAATGAAGGGGAGAGCACAAAGGGGGTATTAAAAATAGCCACGTAAAAAAGCAGGAGGAAACAGACACGCACACTCGTGGAGGAAAAAAAAGTCAGCAGTTATTCGTCGGCCTATTTGCCAACCGTTAATTTGTGGACACTGTGGGCGCAAGTTATTGTTGTGGGAGTTGGTAATACAATAGTGTATTTAAATGACACATAAGTGTTTTAAATGCTGGTTTCTCATTCGTACCTTCGAACAAACTAATGGTGGTGGTATCTAGAATGCATGAGTTGGTTTTAGAGGGGGGGGGGGTCCCAAACTAACCCTGAAATTTGTTCTCAACACGGCACTTCGCGACATCAATGCGAATGGTACGAAGAAAGTTAATTTCACAGCAACCGAGAGAGCACTAAATAAATGTGAAAAATATTTTACGGCCATGATGGAATATTTAGGCCTTTTTAGGCGAAAGCCCCAGGTGACATCACATGAAATGCCAAAACTTCCGGTAGTCGTCGTTGACAGCCTCAGCACAAATGGTAGCAAACTGGGAGGCACTATGAAGAGGAAATAATTTTGGGTCACGTGGTTAGGAACCCGGGTCATACGAGCAGCACTAAAGTGTCCTAATCGAAGTGATACCGACGCACCCTGGCAGAATATAACAAGAAGAGCATGATGTGCAGGCCGTAAAAAGTGCATGATGGCGGCACGTGCGTGGAACGGCTGCACGCAGATAGAGAGTGCTTATTCTTAGAAACCGGCTTCGTTTAGTTCGGCCAGTCGAACCTTACTAGAATCTGTACTAGTAACGTGAAACCTGTGTGGTTGTCGGAGTTATTCGTGCCAGAATTATAGGAAAAAGAACGAAAAACCATTAATACGATGGTGTAGCGAAGAAATCGGGTGGCAGGTAGGCTTTCGGATTGAAACCGCGTAAGCAGACTTAAGTACAGGATGAATTTTTGAGTCAGGCTAGCGGACGTTATACTTTAGTATATCTCGGCACAAAAAAATTTTGGGGGTCAAGCTATCGGTCAAAATATTAGAAAAAGGTATTCTTACTTCGGTTTATTTTGTTCGTTGATACTTATGTGCATACAAAGCACATATGGGTTTTGTGCCAAGCCGTACGATAACTGCCCTGTCCGAGTCAAAGATAGGTTATGAAAAGAAGCAACGCATAAGTAACTGTCCAATCATTTCTGGTGGAAGCATAAATGTTTCGTATAAAACATCATAGCATCACCGGTGATAAAACCCACTTTTTTAAGCACGCGACCTTTTTCATATCCAATATTCCACAGCGTACATTCGCCTAAAGAATTTCACCACACGACACATAGAACCCTAGAAAACCATAATTAGATCCAATATTCCACTGCGTACATTCGCTTAAAGAATTACACCACACGACACATAGAACCCTAGAAAACCATAATTAGAAACACCTCACAATCTACTAACTAATCTTAACTACGTGAAGGAGGCCCTCTTTATGAAAACACTGCTTCTCACATGAAACTTCTTTAAAAATGGCAAGAAGTGGGGTTTATTTTAGCATCATAAGGGATCCCATTTTAACCAAAGTGAGAATCAATTCATTCTTTTTTGCCGCTATCGAGCCGTCCTGGTAAAATAACATGCCCTCTTAACACGTACTCGTTTTCTTTTCTGGCATGTAACATCCTACAACGAGCCTTCTTCTTTCTCTACTATATTGTACTTTATAATTTTATTCCAAACAGGCGACATCGATCAGTCTGCACCCGGCGGCTGCTGTGCAGGTCTCTCCGCATCCGCTTCTTCTGAACGGCCGTCTCAAGACCGTTAGAAAAGTGATCACTGGTGGCGGGACAGTGCAGGCGCCAGTACTCATAACAATCGCCGAAAAGCTTGGAACAGGAGGCGTTGCGCGCGGTATCTTACTCGTCTTACTTTTTGCGTTTATTTTGTGCTTTGGCTGTTTATGAACGGTTTTTTATATGCAACAGTGGCGATCATGGTAACGCTGAAGCGAATTTAAAATTTTGTTAAACTTTTTTGTTGTTTATGCGGTCAGATCTTTAGCGCCTAGAAATTCCCCTTCCGCAAGTACGAGGAACCAATGAACTCAGGTAGCACTCGTTGGAAAAGGCAGCAGGTCTTGACGAGATGCTTTCGTCGTGCAGTAGACACAATTACGCTGCAGATGACGATCGTGACGACTACGACCACACCAACGATGATGATGATGGCAATAACTAACTATGATTAATGGCTACCGCCATTACGCATGGGCAAAAGAGCGAATTCGTCTCTATAACTCACTGCCCTAGACCATCACACACCAGAGCATTCTCTCAAAACTTTTTAAACCTATCGAAGAAACAAAATCTCTATTGGGTGTCTAACGCAAAAAAACTTTTATGGGATGCCTCGTGTTGGTTGTTTAGGGCGTACTGTAATGTTTTGATATTTATTACAAGAAGAGTAATCTTATACATAAGGATGTTACAGCTGAGATTACGAACAGCTTCCTCGTCACGTTCAAGGTAACCCCAACATGAAACGTTATTCCCAGAGCTCTTCAATGCAGGCAGTTGCGGAACTCCGCCTCAAAAAACGGCCCGCACCTGAACCCCCCCTGCTTTAAATCGTGCGTACCGTGGCGCTGCGGCGGCTGCAGCATGCACTATTAAAAAAAACAATTCAAATTGTCAATTTAACGACACATTTTGTTTTAAAACGCATAATTGTTATTTTTGTGCTTTTGTAAGTTATTATTTGCTACCTTAACTCCGGTTTTTAGGTTGCGATTGTTTCTGCGTCCACGAAAAACATAGGTCGGAACTTAAGTACTAAATGTGCAGTTATCCTTTGGCCTACAGCTCATTGTATGCGAATACTAATCTAGTAGCCGATCAAACGGCTCTAAATAATCAATTTCAGCTTGCATAAAGCCGCCGAAGTGACTTATTTATTTTTTTACCGCCAGAAGACCGAAGAGGACGCGCAGCAGACGACAGTGCGGAAGCGGTGGTTGCCCCATGGTCGGATTTCTTTATAATACTTTTGCTTCGTACGTTTAGGAAACACTTGCATAGTTGAGCACATTGGGCTCCTTTGACATAACAAATTTATGTTTGCACTCAAATACCTCTTTTCCACCAGGTTGTCGAGTTGCGAAGCAAGTTGATCAGTCAATTTTGTCACCAAAAGATGGCGCCACTGTAAAACAAGATCCAAAACACTGGACCAATCGTAGGGCCACTTTTTGATACATGAGGCTTATAGAGAGTTTCAACTCCTGTATCAAGTAACTCTGGTTATTCCGACTTCTCCTTCAGTGGCCATTGTCATCTTTTACAAGGGAAAGAATATGAAGATCTGGTTCAATCTCGCATTTACTTGTTTTGGTAGTATAGTAAAAGATAGCGCAGCAAGAATGGCTATTCGGCCACGTTGGTTGGACATAATATTCAAAAATGCAGCGGCGAAGATACGGGGAAAGGGGTTTTGCTAAACATACAAGAGTGCTGAACCAAACTTCATTCAAAACGTAGAAATCCCATAAACAAAAATGGTAGCTACAACATAACCTACCAGGTATGTCTCCCCAGCTGGCTTATTTTTTCATCAGTCGAAAGTTCGAATTTAAGCAATGGTTACAAAACGGGAAGTTTAACACGAAGGTATCAATTCGCAGAAGATTAGTTTCTTCAGTAATGCAGATAGCTGTTAACGGAGAAGCAATGATGACACCACCCCACTCCCTTAAAGAGGTTTATTTATGTTATTATACTGTCGCAGCATACGGAATGACGGAGACGCTTGGAGGAATCTGCATTTCCCCTCCAACACTGGAAGATTTCCGCAAAATTGGGAAACCTCTGGCATTTATGCAAATGAAGGTACGACGTTTTTTTCGCAGTGTTTGTGTTTGCTTCGGATGAGGAAAAAGAGATTGCTAATAAAATATTTGTGACGGGAAACGTGAAGAAGCAAGTTAACGCCAATACTAATGTAACCCCAAATACGAGGAAGAAGCCGGGATATACACTTTTTGACCGCTTTAAACTCCCAATGAAAAGCCGGTTTTTGCTACACAGAGCTCGCCTGGTATTGTTTATCTTGTTACTGCATAACACTCCCCATTATTAACAACGATATTCTTTCTTAGGCTACTTAAACACGGAAATTTTGTTCTGTCTGCATGTCTGTCTGGATATATGTGACTCGATTCTGCACCCCAGCCAAAGTGAAAGAGAAACTGCTAAATAGCCTTATTTCCCACAGACGTCTAAGTTCAGTACAACGTCTAAGTTCAGTGATAATGTTCATACTTGTCAACATTGTTGAATAGGAACAAGACATTACGCAAATATGAGGCAGAAAAGGAATACATCAGTGATCTTTGAAGTGTTCCTTTATTAAGAAATTGGCGGAGGCTTGCTTTTTGCGATAGCAAGTTAACTTCTACATCAACTGCAGAAACCCGTCGCCTGTTGTTACCCGTGCTACCTGGTGGAGTTTAAAAAAATTTCACCATCTTCCCGTGGGGAACCACGAGGAAGAGACGAAGCATCATGGGGGTTCCGTGTAGGTTCCATTGTGTTCTGTTATGTTGTTTCATTTATCAGAGCACGAATTGGAACGTAGTGTGAACCCTTATGTAGAGAAACAGAAATGTAGAGAAATGTAGAGAAATGTAGAGACAGCGAAGAGACCGACAGCCCCGTTACCTGATCGAACACCTCCTGGTTCTCATCTTTATTGCGTGCTCACGCTCCTACCCCGCTGCCCGCCTTCTTCGTCCTCTTCTCTGTTTGAGCTGCAAGGCGCGTGGCGCTTCCCGCCACAGCTTTCCCATGGGAAGTTCAACATCCTCCTCTAAAGTTTTCAGTTCGTCGTTTTAGTTGACGTTCAGCTTCGCGTGCCTTCGTTGTATCACTAGCTTCTTGACGTACTTTGAATGAGTGAAGGACCTAAGACGCGTTCGTAGCAGATTCTCCCGTCTCGGTTTGTAGCGCAGTGGGAAGAGCGCCACGTACCTCCCGTTGCGGCCAGAGAGTCATGGGTTCGAAACCGGGCGCCGCCTAACTATTCCGTTTATGTATAGTGGACTGAGCTGACGTCAGGCCAAACGCTGACGGGGCTGAAGAGACGCGCATGCGCAGTAGAGTGCGGACGGCGGACAACAACGACAACAAGAGAGGGAGGGACACAGCCCCGAGCATGAGATGCTTCGTATCTAAAATCAAATGGCAACAGCAACGAAAGGTTCAAGTAGATTGGTTCCACGCTCCGCTTGAAACGCTCACGGAGTAGGGCAACGTGGTTCTATAAACGTCGTATTAGGGTGCCTCGATTCACGGGTGTATCCGCCGTACGGCAGCGCGGCACCCGCGTTGGAGTAGTGAACGCGGTATATTTAAATTGACTTGAGAAATCTCTATTGTGTTTTCGTCGGAGGAACAATACCGGAGAGTACATCATGAGAGGTGAGCGGGAAAGAGAATGAAGGCATTTAGAAGAGAGGCATTTCGGCTCTTTAAACAAGATTTTCACGCAGATATTTGTTATAAATCTTCCTCTTCGCATGCATCCCTCAACAGACCCATATCAAGCATTTACTAAAAAATGCTGTAATTTACTAGCTGGGATCGCTGAATGTTTTCTAGATACCAACCTTTCAGAAAAACTCATGTGATCTGTGGTGAAAATTTCTCATCTTGTATGAAAATATCATCAAGCCTTACATGAGCAATTAGTATCCTACCAAATTGTGCGAGAAATACCTTGCAGAACGAAGTCTGGTAGAAGATTGCAGATCCTCAGCGAACGTCCAGCTATTTTTGAAGGTTCGTAGCCGTGAATGGTGCCTAGTATTCATAGTGCCTTGTAATGTCAGGGTATTACAGTAGAATAGCAGGGACAACAGATACTAAGACGTCCGTAAAAATTCGTAATTTGGCCCCAATTCAGACTGGCCCCGTTATTTGTAGTCTACAATAAACACCTAAATCACGTTGTATATATTGGTAATCGTTACCTATATGAGCAAATGCTAGTTTGACACCTGAACGAGCCTTAAATATAATGCAAAAAATATGCGCAACAAAGATTTTAGCTTTTCACAGACAAAATGTGTACAGATACCCCCAATGGTTCAATTGTGTGTGCACCGTGCGTACACGAAAGCGCACAGCCTACACTTTTCATCTAACTCAATGTTTCCTCAGATGCTATACGGCTCCCAATCTACTGCGGATATAATTAAAAATTTGCTGCATTTGACTACTGTGCAGTCAATTTGCTGCATTTGACTACTTTGACCTCTGTTACTTTCAATTCCTATTGAAAGGTGATTGTTTTGGTATATGCTTGCTTAGGCAATCAGTACACCGTAACTGTTGAAGTTTTTATTTTGTGCTTTACCTGATGTTTCTTATACGCCAAGTGAAATGCGTTTTGAAGAAATGAAGGTAATATCTCAGCGCCCATTTTCGCTACTTGCCTAGGTCGTCGACACCGACACCCGTCAAACTCTCGGACCACATGCAGTAGGAGAAATATGCGTCAAGGGAGCCATGGTATTCAAAGGTTACCAAGGAAGACCAGAGGACACTGCGGCTACCATGCATGACGGCTTCCTACTCACCGGTTTGTTTCGCTTTATACGTTCTCGTCCCATAATTGAATAAAATAAAGTGGTTACAGGAGGGGTCAATCGATCTTCAAATGTTCGTACAAAGCCAGCAGTTGTACAGCGTACGTTAAAATTGTTTGGGAATACAGCCTTGCATTAAAAGGTACGTGTACGTCACACATTGTTTTACTTGGCGGCATGCATTTAATAACGAAAAAATCGAAGCTCCTTCTTAAAAGAAAGGTGGTTAGAACATGTGGCGACGTGAGCCATGTCCGCATAGAGGCGTTAGGTTGAGCTATAAATAGTTAATCTGCCCTACTTGATTTTGTGATTTGTGGGTAAAATTGTTAGCTCGCTTGGGCTATTTCGCAGCCTTGCCTGAAGCATCCCAAAAGGTGCACACAATATTAAAACACTATATTTTTAAAACATCCAACCCACCAAAATAGCCAACCCACGATTGCGCGCACATGGCGCAGCACCTCGACGTGCAGCGCGAGAACCTGCTCAGCTGTGCAGCATTTGAAGGAACGGCACAGTCGACCAATCACCAAAAGTTCTCTCAATGCTCCTGAGAATGTTGCAAATTCTTCTGCGCTCACCATACATATAACAATACATTGGCATTATTTTCTTTGATTTTCTGCTAAACACGAATATTCATTTTAGGCTACATAAAAATCCGCAAATGTTTCTCTTTTTTTCTGGCTATCGATTCAACCGCCAGGCTACAGTGAACAATTCCTGGTGAGAAAGCGTTAACAATTTTACCCTGCAAATTTCTGCCTATACACAATCAGAAATGCTCCAACCTATTAAACTTGCAGGAATTGATCACACATGTCTACGTCAGTTAGCCTAAAGGAAATCTAAAGCACATTTCAGGCAAAATATGAGCACGTAACCGATACTACGCCTGTTTATTAGGAATACACGTTCGGATGGTTTTTACGATAGCAATGCAAGAAAGCCACGCGTAGAAAAACAAAACTGAAAGTGCGATTAAAGCAAATATAAAAACAAAAAAACTTGAGATGTCGCTGTCTATTCTGGAACATGGAACAGCCAATATAGAAAATATGCGCTCTGTCTCAATAGATGGCGCGCCAGCAGTGCGAAGGGTGAAAAATTGAATTGCCTTGAACAATTTTCTATGGACTTCATCTTAAATGGAGACAGAGAGAGGACAGGAAGAGCGTGGGGGTTGGGAGCGTCAAGCGTAGGGCTTACGTGGTAGGTGCAGAAAAAAAAATTCACGCATCTCCACGAAGTGAATCGTGACGAGTGGGCGAAGCTGTGCGGATCGTTCTTACCGTAAATCACCCGTGAGAGTGCTTACTGCTGCTAAAACGATTTCCAATCCAAAGCAATCCAATGCAATTCAAGTTCACCAAACCACGCCATTCAATTCATTCCAATCCAAATCCAATTCAACCCATTCCAATCCAATCCAATGTTTCTCGCGCAAGCGCACCACGGCTCTCCAGGAGCACTGTCCCTCTCCCTCCCTCCTCCCTCGCTTTCACTCTCTTCCCTCCATTCCTTGCTCTCTCTCTCTCTCTCTCTCTCTCTCTCTCTCTCTCTCTCTCTCTCTCTCTCTCTCTCTCTCTCTAACTTTTTGTGAACCTTTATTTTGTCCTTAATAACCTTTTCTGAACAACCCTTTGTTCAGAGATGTTTCGATTTACACGGTGCTGTGCGTCTCTCTCTCTCTGTCTCTCTCTCGCTCTGTCTCTGTGACCTTTTGTGAACCTTTTATTTTGTTCTTGTTAATCTTTTCTCAACCTTTTGGTCATAGCTGTTTTAATATACATGGTGCTGTGCCTCTCTCTCTGTGGCTCGCTCTCTCTAAAATTTTGTGCACCTTTTAATTTGTTCTTGTTAACGTTTTCTGAGCCTTTTGTTCATAGATCTTTCGATTTACACAGTGCTGCGCCGTGAGCACGGACGCCAGACGCCGGACGGAGAAGCCTCGGCCTTAAGGTGTTTCGCACCTAAAAGAATATCTATTTGAGGATATTTGAAATGGAGCAAGCAGATGCCAGCCATTGTACTTTTTCGTTCTCGGCTTCGCGAAGCAATTAGAAACTAAGGAACATCAATATAACTCATTTATTGCGTAATTTTATGAAAACATGGTGCCGCTGCCACGAAAGCCCCAATCTGCATGCGTGTGACACTTTGTTAGACAAGTTCTTCTCTGTGATCGCGACCTCAATGAAATTTCTGACTAGCTACAATCATCGCGTTACAACTGCCGACTTAAGAATACAAGTTAGGAATATTACCGCGATTATATTAAGCGAATTTCTAGGCGGGAGTACATTGTCTACGTTACAGAGCATGCAATTTTTAGAACACGTGCTTACAATATTCGCGGGCGGAGCAAGTAAAAGACCAGTAATAGAACATGGATTTCTTTAAAAATGTTTCAATATTCAAACCACTATAGGCGCGCACCCACGGCGATAGATGCAAACAGTGTGATGGTAGACAATTTTATCTCCAAAGCATTGTCACTGCTTTTAGACCCAAAAAAGGAAAAAGCTAATTTTAAAACTTCCAATTTTATAACGCTTTTACATTTTAAAAATTACTAATGGTGAAATCAGTCGTGAAACCAAAGAAACCAGTGTAAGCAATGAGCAGATACTACAATGGGGGAATACAACTGTTAGATAATATTTTCCTGTAGGTAAAATTCTTGCGCGCGCTGATGTAATAGTTTTACTTTGATGTAAGTGCCACCATGATGCACAAAAACGTTTTGAGCTTTATAGCCGCTGAGAGAACCACTGAAAATTGTTAACCGCAACGGAAACTCAAAGGGCGAGAAGATTATGAAAACTTCTCTTTGTATTATTAACATAGGCATTGTTACGTCTTTTATGCTGCATTTTAGCAGCATCAGAATGCTTGGGTGGAATGGATGTCTCACGGCTTCACATTTCTACTGAGCACCGAAAAGGGCGCTTCACCTGCTGAGCCCGGTAACTGCACCTCATGATCGCAGGCGACATGGGCTACTACGACTCTAAAGGCAGCTTCTTCGTAACTGGTCGGCTGAAGGATCTGATAAAGTGCATGGACCAGCAAGTTATACCCGCGGAGCTCGAATATATTCTTGCCGGTGACCCAGCGGTGCGACACGTCGTCGTGGTCGGTGTGCCGCATCCTGCTTTCCGAGAGGCCGCTCGCGCGTTCGTCGTCCTCAAAAAACCCCTTCCGTCGACCGACAGGGAAACCTTCATGAAAAGCGAAGCAGCAAGGCTTGGTTCACTTGTTGGTAAGTTCGCACATGCTGACGCTGCTGGTCCGCAATTGTTCAAAACAACGTGCCAGCTTCACATATAGCTACAGCATAGTAAATAGCGGTGGACACTTCGTCAGACTAAACACGTCATATCCTCTAATGCGAAAACTTGCGGCTTACTAAGCGTCTCGAAGGCAAACTTAATTCAATTAAACAAGCCGTGCAACAAACAATTAATAGTCGCAACGCTCGGAGATATGGAAACCACAGCCCTAATTCGAGAACAAACTTGTGTGAAAGATACTCCAGTTCATATTAGGCGAAAGAAATGTGTTTGGTCGGGTCGTAAACTGTGGATAAGGGTAACAGCTTAAAGAGGTACTTAACGGAATGGTTTACAGGGGGTGGTAAAAAAACTGTGGTTGATTTCTCTGTCATAGAAATCGGTAAAACACGAAAGTGAAATGTGCAGCGAAATCTGAAGCTGAGCATGATTTGCGGGTTGCCGGCTGTCTTGTGGGTGTGTTTGGCGAGTGACTTCCTTCTTGCGGGTAACTGCTGCAAGATGTACTGGCGTATTTCCGCGAGGGATATGACGTAAGTGATATCTTGGAGTATACCAGCATCAAACGATTTCTTGTCAAAATATAAAACCCGAAAACGAACAACCCAAAGTATAGCATACACTTTAGTACTAAACGTTGCTTCCCCGCGAGAAGATTCCATGTGCAGGTGTTCACCGTTTACAGGCCGCTTGCTTCGTTGTACTGGCGTCATTCCGTGACGGATATGAGGCCAGTATATCTTTGTGTATCCGGGAATAAAGCACTTTCAGGTTAAGAAAGGGAAAGACAAAATATTAGATCGAAGAATCAACTAGGAAAATTCTGCCCAAAATAATGTCGCGGCAAACTTGAAGTACGAGAGGTCTTCATACCGCAGGGGACAGAAAGGGCTTCGTTTAACGTGCGTAGATTTATTGTAAACTCACTAGTATACTGAAACTGTTCTAAAAATTAGTTTCCGTTCATATGTACGGGTGCACAAAATATACTGTTGGAGGTATGAACGGAATCGTCTCTGTACTTTTCTGTACGCCTGCCTTGTGCGCAAAATTGACACAAGGGAGGCTTCGGCCGACGTCTTATGTTCCGCAGCGACCCGCGATCGTCCTGCTCAAGCTTTCGTTGAGTATCTTCGTTTGGGTGTGGTACCTTTTTGGTTTATCGCTGATCCATGTTGCTTTAGCGCAAGATTCCTTGCATCATCTGTGCTTGCAAGACCATTGTCCGGAGCGTGATTAGTATTTCAGGTGCACCGTCCTGCTTCAGGGAACAGGACGGTGCACCCTTTAAAATAGCCGATTATGACGCGCAACTCATGGCCGGCGCGCTGCTGGGCGGCTAGGCAGATCGCCGTGGCGATTCGGAAATGCGCTCCGCCGTCATCTGAGTCCCGTGTCGGTGAGTCTGCCCGTGGGCTCGATTGCTAGTTGGTGTCCGAATGTTAGCTTCAGAATTGTAGATGATTTTAACGACGAATATTTGGAGGCGCAGGCTCCAACGTCCAATACGTTCAGACGGTTCCTTCAAATTGGCGAGCAAATACCAGGCACGATGGTCTGTTCCACCGTGAATGGTGTGCGATCCATGTTTGAGCTAAATTTACAAATGGCAAATATAAACACGAGACCCTTTCCTCACATGCTGAGTAGTATTTTGTTTTCTGTTGCAGACCGCGACCGACATAAGCAATTGCTTTTTCACTGCCGCTTTACAGACGAGGACGGCACCCAGCCATAAATCACCGCCGTCTGATTGTGTTTAGGGTGCAGCCCTTTGGCGGCCGTCCCTGGCTGCGCCGCGTTGTCAGCGTAACAGAGTGAACGTTGGCAACTAAAAAAAAACCGATGAAAGAAAGCAAACGAGGAGAGTGTCGCCAAATTGGGAGGGGAGGGTGGTTCGCCGTGGCGGCGCGACACATCGCTTCGAAAGTGTGCGGTTGGGGGAGGAGAGATGCAGTATGTTGGCCTGCACGAGCCGCTCGACGGTACGACCTTGGCGAAAACAGGAGGGGGGCATGTGCGCGACATGATGTCCGTTCACCTAAGACGCAGTTTGCGGTCCGTTCCTGATACTAAGGTCGCGCCGCCGACGCAGAGGCGCATCACCGCTGCCAACTAGGTAACCCGCGAGTGAGTACTGCCTCAGTTCACTGCTGCTGCGCCGAAATATCACATTAGGGAGTATCGTAATAGCCAGCCGCTTTTTTTGTTTTGGTTCTTTCGTGAAATGGAACCAGCATTCGAACGCTTTGCAGGCGTTAGCAGCTAAAGGAATGCTTTCTTTTGAGCTTCCGTCACAGAGGAAAAGAGTGCAGTCTTTCATCAAACGCATGAGTAGATATACTAATTGATTGATTGTAGGGTTTCACGCGCCGACGCAACGCAGGCGATGAGGCGCGTTGCGTCGCCTGCTGAACCCGCGACCTCGTGCTCAGCAGCGCAACGCCTTAGCCACTGAGCCACCGCGGCGGGTGAGTAGATATACTATGTGTGCGTAGTTTGAAACGAATCACTCTCGCTACGCGGGCAGTTCGAGAAACAATCTTACGCCTTTCTTGCCCTCTGGCTTGGGGAAGTTGGTTTTGACTGCAGTTTACGGGGGGGGGGGGCTGGGAGGATTCCGCGTTGACGACGAGGCCCCAACAATTGAGTTCCTTGTACGCCAAGCAGCACTTTCAGGTTCCAGCGTCCCCCCGACATTCGGATTACATCAAGCACCTATTATTACACTGAAATGCGTTTGTCGAAACTCTAAACACATGCGACATTGTCGCCGAAGAAGACAAGGTATATGGGAAAATTTAGGTAGCCGAGCACAGTGTCCTTGTCTTTCGTAAGCGCTCAAGGTGTTCTGCAAAGCCAAAACGGTATCACCTTTGAACTGCGCACTAGCCCGGCGTTGTAAACGCATGCCCCTCTCGGTGACTAGAGTCCAATACATTTTCCAGTAGCCGGTATTCAGATCCATCTAACAGAAATATTTCACGCGGCAGAGGTGGTTTACGGCTTCTTCGTTTGTGGTATGGAGTTCATTTTTGTGATTTGGCACAGTCTTCGTCATTCAACACAGAATCGCAGCGTGCCGTGTTTTTTTCGTCACAAGCATAACCGGGATAGCCCAGGGGTGTTTGCACGGTTGTCGTCGCAAAGCGTATATGTAACTTAATACCGGATTTGAAGAGAAGTGGAAATGTGACTGTCGTGTGTGTCGGGCGTCAACCGTGAGGATAATAGGGTGTTCTACAAGGGGCGTCTTTCATATCTCTGAAGACATGATGAAATGTAACAGCGCAATAGACGACCAGGGACACAGAAGAAATTCACAAGACGGGCGCTGACTCGCAACAAGTATTTTATTGGAAAGGAACAGAAATTTATAGGCGACACGTACGATATGATATGGTGAAAACAAACAAAATTTGACTTCAAGCCGTGTTTTGATGAATGCGACAGTTTGTTCACTCATAAAGACCAGCTGACACGAGCAGCGGTTGAAGCGTATCATATCAACAAGAGGTGAGCCCGATGTGTAAACCAGCCTTTTCTGACGCTGTACGAGAAGGGAAAAGCTTTTTTGGGTGCCACCTAACTCTGTGAGCGGTTATCAGGCCTTTACGGGGTGTTATAAGAGGTTTGAAATTTTGTTTGTTTTCACCAAATCAGATTGTACGTGTTGGCTATAAATTTGTATTCGTTTCCAAACAAGTTATTGCCTTTCCACTCCGTGAAGAAGGATGACCAGGAAAACTGCGGTGCCAGGCCTCAACGTAAGCTTTGACAGGGTCGTAGTCCAAGGGGTGCACGAAGCAAACAGGTTTCTTTCTAAGTTGCGATTTCGCATCGTTCCGGGTTAATTAATTGAATGAACGTTTCACGAACTAGAGTTTTGTTCCGGTGGACAAACATGGGGCCATCCGCTTCCCTCCCGTGGAATCCGATATGTATTGACAGTGGATGAGAATTCAACAATCTTTACAACTTCACTGTGAAACATGTAATATTGAAAAATATGTAAAACCCGGTGTTGTGTCAGAGTCGTCTTAGCGGCAAAGTATCATATAATTTGTTTCGGTAAAGTTTCAATAAAACAAGCATTACCGACACTTTATGTAATAGTATTCCCTCCGAAGCTTGACGTGATTCGGTGTGCAACCCTTCGATGTGGGGAAGCCATCTTACAAATATCAAGCTTACAACGCTCCTCTTAAAGCCTGCTTAACCTCCTAACACAAAATAATTGCTTGGAAGCCGCGTGAGCGTCGTCGTGACCATTCGAACGAGGGAAAGACCGACGAGTGAAAGAACGCAAAGGTGGAGAATGTCGCGAAATTGGGAGGGGAGGGCGGTTCGCCGTGGCTGCGCGAGCCAGCGCTCTCAGCAAGCGTGCTGTGGGGGAGGGCAGGTGACATTATGCTGTGTCTGCAGAAGGCGCTCGACGCTTTGCGATTGATTGATTGATAAATCTTTATTTGCGAGCCTGAGGCGCAGATGTTAGCGCGCCCGCCTGGTGGAGGGCATCCTTAGTCCAGGATACCCTGGCGCTTTGCGAAAAACGTAAAGTGGGCGTTGACATGACAATATTGTGCGTTCGCTTAATGCTATGTTCAGACTACCGGCGTAACAGCCGTATCGTGCGTATGGACGTAAAAAAAAACGGCGTTTCGCGCCGTTCATTTGGCTGAAGCGTCAAAAGACGTCATTATTTAAATATATTACGACAGTAACGACAACAGTCTAAATCCGGCCTAAGACGCAGTTCGCGGTTCCTTCCTAAGACGCACTTCGCGCCGCCGCCGCAGAAGCTCGCCGTCGAGAGATCCCGCGAGCACGGAGAAAGAACTATTTGAGGAGGGGAATCGCCTGGCTGAGACAGCGCGGGCGGGCGGCACGTTAATGTCACTGTCTGGCGAGGAGAAAATACATCTTCCGGAGCAGCACAACAGGTGGCGCGTCAAGCGCGTTGCCATAGTTCACATGTTCTTCTACGGGAGCGAAGCACACAAATCGTAATATCTTCGAAGATATTGTGAAAATTGCCAGATTTCTTTCTGTAAAATAAATAAATAGAAGTGCTGGATAAATTAGCAGCAGTTAATAACAAATACGGCCATTAGTTTGAGCCGTACTGCACTTGAAAAGATGCACTAGAAGGAATCCCTGAGCAGACGACGTCTGCGGACACCGCCTTCCCGCCACGAGTGGTTCACTCTCGCTGCTCTCGCCTCTCGCGGGCGGCTTCTCATATTTGCGCGCACTTTTCATGTTGAACCGGCCGGGCGGCGAAGTTAGGACAATCTAAATATGAACTAATGCCATAGAGGATAAGAACCATTATTCACTGGAGCTAATCATACATAGACTCTCAACCATACGTTTTTCTTATTGTAGGCTCGTGTTCAAAAATAATTAAAGTCCCGTCATCCTGCGAAAAATGTTTGAAACGCGATGATTTCTTCCGCTGCAAACAGACTCTAGTGAAAGTCCAGACGTGCGGGGGATTCGTCGGCGTCGTCTGCCCACGCCGGCAATGCCCTGACTGACCTTGAACCGGCGAGCCTTTTCCTTTTGGCGCCTCGCGACAGAGGGCGCGTCGCTGCCGTTCCCGGGGCCGTGAGTTTATCGCACCTCCGGAGCAAGCCCTGTTGCGCCTCCTGAGTAATTCTTGCTCCGTGCCCACGAGTGAGTGCTGCCCCAGCAAACAGCAGCCATCAGGAGTGAGTGCTGAACTGCGAGTGACGCAGTCGGTCATGCGCATCTGCAGCGGCTGTTGTGGAACGCGCACATGAGCCCATAGCCAGTTCTTACTGAGCAATGAGCGACGCAACTGGTGGAACTGCGTCGTCGGCCGCTGCTGCTGAACGAGCTGTCCGAACAGCTGCGCCCAAATATCGCATTAGGCAGTATTGTAATCGCCAGGAAATTTCTGAAGAAAAATATAAGCCATCTTGTGTTAAATTATGAAGGTCCTTGTGCGTTTTTTAATTTCGTACAATTTTTTGCATGCGCCGGGGGTATGGCACGCAGTTTTACGATTCCAGGGTTTTGAGTGGGCTCCGAAATGGGGCGCTACGCTCACTAGCGATTCCTGTCTACATCGCTCTGTTCCTGGAGACTATCTCCTGGATCCTAGCCATAGATAGCTTTGCTGTAATAAAATACTAGTTGCGAGTCAGCGCCCGTTTGTAAATTTCACCTGTGTCTCTCGTCGTTTATTGCGCTGTTACATTTCACCATGAATGCTGTGGTGTTGGCAGCTATAATGGGCTGTATTACCGGGCTAGGCAGCCAGAACACAAGCACCAGAGCCGAAATCCTTCGCGTGGCGTCGTGTAAACGCCGCTGTTGGTCCAATCGGCTCACCGGAAGGTGCCAAAGACGAGCTCCGACGCAGGCGAAGTCGAGGAAGTACTCTTTACTCCACAGTCGACCAAATGTACACTAGATAGAAAAAAGCGGCCGTCCCAAGCTTGGGCGGAGGACGGAGTCCTCATGAGCTCAATAAGCCGTCGTAGGCCGGCGGCTCGGTTCATCTCCAGAGGGGAGACATGCCTTGCCTAGTGGACGGGGAACGGAGGGTTCCTGGTTGCGAGCGGGCGGTTCGACCGTGCGTGGAGAGGATGGCTTGAGGAAGGCCTTGCACGCAGTTATATGCCTTTGGGGAGAGAAAGATCACCCAGGGAGATGTAGGGTGCTCTTGGGCTAATGGGGCAGGCTGGCGCGTCGGCTGGCGGAGGAGGGTGCGTCACGTCTGGTACGAGAGGCCGTGACACTCAGCGCACCTTTGTCGTGGACGGCGGCAGGCACGCCGGCGGCGCCGGCCTAATAGCTCTAAGCAAGACAAAGACGTGGTCCCCAAATCCCCACCTCCTCAAGGCGGCGCACAATATACTAGAACGGCCAACAGGAGAAAGCAAAACACACACCCTACGAGACTCCAATGGTTCCCATTCGCGGAATTCCACCAGAAAGTTCGAATTTTGGCTCGTAGCACAGATAGTACCAACTCGCCCAAGTTTAAATTTTGTTGCAATATATTTTTGCAGTAGAGAAAAGATACTCTTTAAAATGGCGTACCAAAGCTATTAACTCTTCCTATTTTTTGTGTGGTGGGGGGCGGCGGGGGGGGGGGGGGGGGGGGGGGGTTCACATCTAAGAAACGTTGAGGCTGAAAGACGTTTTCGGGTTCGCATTCAAAGTAGCTGACCGCGATAATGCACATGCTCCGTGCGCCTTTTCGGGGACTGCAACTGCAGCGCCAATGTATGTTTATTTGGTTGTGTTCCTTGGGGAAATTGGTTACGAGAATTTGCTAATTCCTTTTCTTACGGCGCACAATGCTTCCCATGGATAACCACGCTCGAGAAGCAGGTTCTAGTCGCTTCCCACGAAAGCGTCGGTGTCAGCATCAGCGCCGAGACAGTATACCACGATTACCATAATTGTATGGGGACGAGGGGCAACGTGTTCATTGGAAATCCTTAGAGCAATATGTTGTTCGGGGCATGGCGTCGGTGTCGTTGCGTGATACGCCAGCAAGATTATCGGCTTTGCCAGCAGATCAGTGAAGGCAGTGTTGTCCGTCAAAAAATCTATTGTGAGAGTTACATCACGGGAGCAGTTGGAAAGCTTGACGAAAGGAGTACGGTAGGTGGTGCGGTGACAGCCCTTACCTTTCTTTAAGCTCCTGTCTTTTGGAGCAGTTATCTTTTATCTTATAGCGCGTAATACGTGTATAAATTGAAAGTGTGGCAATGGATTATTAGACGTGAAAATGGTACCGTCTTCACTTCAGACTCATGCAGGAACGTACAGTCTTTGTCAAAATTTTGTGCTCCAAGCCGGAAACGCACAAGCACAATTCAATGTACAAGCTTACGTCCCGAGCAACGCTGATACTGTTTATCCGGGAAAGCTAGAAAAAACATATTTCTTTCTTACTGCCTTAAAATATGTTTGCTACATATAAAAGTGAAGCCGTTCATTAGAATTATTTGTGGTCGAGAAGGCTTACGATTGGCCCACAAAATTTTGACAAATGGTGTACGTCCATTTGCACATTGTCTTATGTGCACCTTTCCCTATACTGAACCCGCGGCATTTCGGCCATTTCCGGCAACTTGGCCACCTCCAAGCTTTCCTGCAGAGACCTGGGTGGACGACTCATCTTTAGAGCGTTGGTACTGTCACTAGTGGATTACATGTTGCACATGTAGCAGTGAAACAAACTGGTAGCTTCTGTGCTCACACTTACCGACCCACAACTGACCTAACAGACTCCCTCGTATGGTCTCCCGCATGACCGCATCTGCCGCAAGCACCGCAGCCGGTTTGCACATGCAGATGTGAACAACGGCAATAAACGTGTGCATAAACAAATTGATAGCAGAGTGTACGAAAAACGCAATGCGCGAAAATAATATAACCTGATGTACACGTCTGACCACAATGTGAAAGCAGTGACGACTGTTTCTCTTACAAAAGTAAATTCAAGACACGTTGTTAGTGCAACGTCAGTAGATATCCCGAAGCGATAATATCATTCGAAAAATATTCAACCGCTGTGTATACGCATCACGTCACATGCCGGGCTCGCAATATTTTGCACTTCCTGTGAATCCAAAACAGTCCTTATTACACCGGATTTGTCAGTGAGCTTCATCGTGTTTTAAGTGAGCACATATTAAGGCGTCGGCACGAAACCCGGACAACGCAACTAACACAGCTAACACATGAAGTACGGCTAACTGTAGATGACGACAGTTTTTCTACTGCATTCTACTTTATCGTAGTATACCGTAGGGCCGGTATTTCCGAGCCAGTAGTGCTCCGTGTCTTGAGATTTTCTTTGTCTTCTTGATGTCAAGATAGCCCAGATAAGTGACGTTCATTTGTTACAACGATGAGCGCCTGAAATTGAAAACCACACCAGAGGAGACCTTTTTCCCGCAGTGGTTAAAAAGCAGTGGACCATTTTTCGCAGTGGTCGAAATGCACGGCTGGTGAGCCCAAAAATGCGGGTTCGATTCCTCCGAAGCCACGGTACTTTTGGTGAAAGCGAAATACCAAAGCAACCAAGTTGGAGGCGCAGAGGAACCTGTCAGACTTCATCATGAAGGCCACCAGCAGCTGCCTGAAAAGAGGCGGTCCTTAGCCTCGCCCGCAACCCTCGTGTCCCCTTCCCTTTTCAATGGAAATGAAGTATTCTCTCTGTCTCCTTCTCCTATTCCGGAGTACGTTAAATGCAAGCACGTGACATAAAATACTGCTGCTGCTCGTAATTACTTCGGGCGACTTAGAAATCCGCTGAACGAAGTCAACGAAATGTCTTTGTCGTCCTTTCCTATTTTTGTTTTTTTTGCGTCACAAAACACGAAAATGTTTAATGTTTGCTTTTCTCACTCTGAGTATAAATACCCTTTATATAAGGTAACTCCAATAAAGTCCGTGTTTAATGGTGGTCGTACAACTTTGTCCATGCTTTTTTTTCGGTTGGGACTATAGCAAAAAGTGTAGTTCGCTTTGGCACAAATGCGTGCGAAGAATCATTACGCTTATTCATGATTGTATGCCCAGTTCGCATGATGTATTCGAAACACTTTTATGCGTACCTTTTAACAAATACTCTTCTGTAAGAGATTTGTCAATGTGTTTATTTGTTTTGTTACAGAGAAGTTATCGCACCACAAGCACTTACATGGGGGCATCGAGTTCGTCGATAGCATTCCTGAAACTGGCACCGGAAAGGAACTCCGCCGCGTGCTGAGAGAGGCATATTTGCGAAGACTCGATGCATCCCAGAAATAACGCTGTAGCTGCGGTGTCTATCTGTTCTTGGAATACGTACGACCGGATGATAATAAACAGTACATTGTTTATGATTCTAGACATGTTATACTACATACACGCAATATTAATTCTGCTTGCCCTGATAGTGATAGAAAGGATGAATAAACATTTCTAGGAGATATTAGTGAGCTGTCAATCCTGTTCGTAAAAATGTTTTACGCAAGTTCTTTGTGAATGAGGCTAAAACGCAAGACTGGGCGAGTTGGTACATGTTCATAGTAACAGCGCTAACGACACGAGACAAAAAGAAGAGTGAGTTTTATTGCTTAGGCCAGTGGTTTTTATACACACATGGGCAAAAACAACAAAAAGGAAAGCAGGAAAAAAGAGAAGGCAACACTAAATTAACACGTCAACATTTGAGGGAGCGCGAGCGTGGCATCATACCGACTTTGCGTGTATTTACACATTAATCTACTTGCGGGGCAAAAAGTACAATCAACACAAAACACAAGTCCATTTTGTAATCAGTTAACGAAACAAGACAAAGATTACGAAGGTGGGGCTTACTGCGCTAGGAATCGACACTCTTTTTCTGTGACCTTTTTGTGACTCTTTTTTTTAATTTAAGTGATAAATGCATAGGCAACCCATCTATCGCCCTCACAGAAAAAGAGTGTAGATTACTAGCGCAGTAAGCCCCACCCTCGTAATCCTTGTCTTGTTTCCTTAACTGGTTACAAAATGGGCTTGTGTTTTGTGTTGATTGTACGTTTTGTCCCGTAAGTAGATTAATGTTAAATACACGTAAAGTCAGTATGATGCAACGCTCCCGCTCTCTCAAATGTTCACGTGTTAATTTAGTGTTTCCTTCTCATTTTTTCCTTTTTTCCTTTTCGTTATTTTTGCCCATGTGTGTATAAAACCACTCGCCTAAGCAATTAAACTCAGTTGTTAGTCAGCGCCGTGTTTGTGCCCTCTTCTTTTTGTCTGGTGTCATTAGCGCTGTTACTATGACTATGTCCTTGTGAATATTGAACAGACAATACTAGCGCTTCTTCTGCTATTGTTGGAGGAGAGTTCTGAATTCTCCTCGGCTACAGTATTCCAGTTCTGCTGCTTCAAGGTGCATAGCTCAAACATCTTTGATTTTAGGGAAGTGTTTTTTTGCGGAATATAACTTGATGACAGCTTTTTCTTTCGTTTTAACTCGTTAAACTTGAGCAACGTCTTTTAAAAGTTTCATTTTCTTACAGCGATAGCGGCAAACAGTTCTGGTGCCCGGTAAGTACGTTTATTGCGACCCAGTGATGGTGTATATTGTCACGAAGCCAAGGACGACGCAGTTGTTTGGAAAAGAAACAAGTGTATTGGAGCGAACTTGTGCTCCCCTAACAACTGAAAAGAATACAGAGGCGGCGAAGCAGCGGTCAACAAAGTGACGTACGTGCGTCGGCGAGCGTCGCAGAATCGAATCCCCGAGCGTCTGCTGTGCAGGCTTTTATCTTTCGGCGCGAGAGTTTCTGGAACCGTCGATTCGCATCCAGTACATTGTAGATCACAGAACATTATTCTGGGCTAGCGGCGTTAGGGCGAAACACTCTGCTTATCTGAATGAGATAGCCCGTGGGGCATAAAAATAAAGAATGGAACACGCGCTTCGCATGAGACACAGATAACAGAGCCGGGCGCGGCCGGGCATTAAAAACAAACAATAAATAAACAAACCCGTACATGGTTCGCGGCAGTATTTTACAGTCTTCGTAGCCATGTACGCATTGCATGTTGCTTGGCATGGAACTCCTGGGTCGTACCTGTTGCATGCGCGCCAGTACACAGACTTGCAATGTAATATTTTGGCGCAAGTATTCAACCAAGGTTCTACAAAGTAGTCCGATCTCTTATCGCGTATAGTTATTCTTGAGAAAAAAGGTTTTTGTGGCACGCAAGTTGACACAGACGGTCATTTAACTAGCGAAACAATAAAACTTACACGTACTTTTACTTGCTTGGTGGATAAATGTGGCACCATTGCATGACCCTAGGGCTTTTTTGCTGCCATTTATAGGCGTTGTCAGTTGCCACATTTTCTTCTTAGAAATAGGTTACTATAAAAGAGAGCGGGGTGCCATCATTTTAAATTTTAAAAAAGTTGTCTTCCAGCCTCCTTCAAAATGAATACACCTTCGTAAGTTTTTGAGAGTTCATCCTCACAAATCCGACTATCCCCTGAAACACTAAAACACAGGGCGTTTATTTCAATCTTTCTTTGAAAATGAGCAAAAACACGAGTATAGGTTCTGGGCCAAACCATCACAGCGCCATTTGCATCTAATGTGTATACTGATACTGAGCTATACTTTTCTACATTGCGACGCATTCCGCCGAGGTTCCAACATCAGCTCGAAGGCAATCTTGGTACGCTTGGTTAGCAAATATTTCAGTCTGCCTGCCTGTTCTCTGTCACCAACGATGATAGTGCTTAAAATGACTATTCTCCGCCACCCCCCCCCCCCCCCACTGCGTGAGGTCTTCTTCTTGGAAAGCCTAGCCCAACGAGATGCCAACGTCGCTCTTACGTTCCTTCTTCAGATGCCTGCCACTCCCGATCGCCGTTGCAGCAAGCACCGCATCACAGCACACGAGCTGTTTTTCTTTAGCATTGTGCATTTCCGCCCCTTCAAATGAGGGTAAACCAACTCGCCAAGCTGTCTGTTTTGTGCGTGTGCGTGTGTGTGTGTGTGCGTGCACGTGTGTGTGCGTGTGTGTGCGCGCCTATGGGTGTGAGTCTGTGTGTATTGTGTGCGTGCATGTGTGTGTGCGCCGGTGTGTTTGGGGGCGCGTGTGTGCGCGCGCCTGTGTGCGTAGGCGTGTGTGTGTGCGCGTCTGTGTGCGTGCGTCTGTGTGTATGTGTCTATGTGGCCGTGTGGGCGTGGGTGTATGCGTCTGAGTGTGTGCGTGTGTGTGCCCGCGCGTGTGTGTGTGTGCGTTTGTGTGTGCGTGCGTGTGCGTGCATGCGTGTGTGTGCGCGCGTGTGCGTGCCGTGTGTGTATGTGTGCGTGTGTGTGTCTGCATGTCTGTGTGTGTGCGTGTGGGATTGTGTGCATGTGCGCGTGTGTGCGCGCGCGTGTTTGCGTGCTCGTGTGTGTGTGCGTGCTCGTGTGTGTGTGCGTGTGTGCGTTCGTGTCTGTATGTGTGCGTGTGTGTGCGCTTGTGTGTGTATGGGTCTGTGTGTGAGTGCGTGTGTGTGTTGCGTCTGTGTGTGCATGCGTGTGTTTGCGCGTGTGTGTGCGTATGTGCAAGCGCGTGTGTGCGTGCGTGTGCGTGCGCGTGTGTGCGTGCGCGGGTGTTTGTGGGTGGGTGTGTGCGTCTGTGTTTTCGTGCATGCGTGTGCGCACGTGTGTGCGCGTGTGTGGGCGTGTATTCCTGCGCGTGCGCGCGCGCCTGTGCGCGTGCGTGTGCGTGTGTGTGCGTGTATGTGTCTGTGTCTGTGTGTGTGAGCATGTGTGCATGTGCGCGTGTGTGTCTGCTCATGTGTGTGCGTGTGCGTGTGTGTGCACGTGCGTGTGTGTGCGTGTGCGTGTGCATGTGTGCGTGTGTGTGTGCGTGTATGCGGGCGCCTGTGTATGTGTGCGTGTGTATGAGTGTGTGCATGTGTGCCTGCGCGCGCGTGTGTATGCGTTTGTGTGTGCGGGCATGTGTGTGCGCGTGTGCACGTCTGTGCGTGCCGTGTGTGTGTGTGTGTGTGTGCGCACGTCTGTGTGTGTCTCTGTGTGTGCGTGTATGTGTGTGTGTTGCCGTGCATGTGTCTGTGCGCGTGCGTGCGTGTGCTCTTGTGTGCGTGCGCGTGTTCGCGTGCTCGTTTGTGTGTGCGTGTGCATGCGGTTGTGTGTGTGTATGCGTCTATGTTTGCGTGCGTGTGTGCGTGTGTGTGTTTGCGTGTGCGCGTGCGCATGTGTTTGCGTGTTTGTGCGTGCGTGTGTGCGCGTGCATGTGTATGTGTGCCTGTGTATCTGTGTTTGTGCTTGTGTGCGCTTGCGTGTGTGTTGGTGTGTGGGTGCGTGTGTGTGCGTGTGGGGGTGCATGCGTGTGTGGGTGCATGCGTGTGTGGGTACATGCGTTTGTGTGTGCCTGTGTGCGTGCGCGTGTACATGCGTGTGTGCGCGGGCGTGGGTGCGTGCGTGTGGGCGTGCGTGTGTGTGCGTGTGCTTGCGTGCATGCATGTGTGTGTGTGTGTGAGTGTGCACGACCGCTTTTGTGTGTGTGAGTTTGTGTCTTCGTGCGTGTGTGTATGTGTGCGTGCGTGTATGTGTGTGCATGTGCGCGTGTGCGTATCTGCGTGAGTATGTGCGCACGCGTGTGTGTGCGCGTGTGTGTGCATATGTGTGTCTGTGTGTGTGTGTGTGCATATGTGTGTGTGTGTGTGTGTGTGTGTGTGTGTGTGTGTGTGTGTGTGTGTGTGTGTGTGTGTGTGTGTGTGTGTGTGTGTGTGTGTGCGTTTGAGGTGTTTGTGTGCGTGTGTTATAACCTAAACACCACCATCTTGGGGAAAGGAATTATCGATTTTTTCCCCAGTCTAAAATCGAAATACAGTCAAACTCGGTTATAGGAACTGCAATATGCGGCCCGATTAGTTCGACATATCGAACAGTTCAATCTAGCGAAACCCGAAGATAACGAGTTCTTCGTTATGAGTTCGCAATACGCGGGACACCCCAACCCCGCATGCGGAAACCACAACAAATAAGTATGTCGTTACCATACACAAAACAATCCATTTAGTGCATGCAATAAGGCTACTTTCCTCCTCAACTGCCTCCATCGCAAAAAAGAGGTGATTCTTGTTTTCACTTTCATTTTGGTGGACTCAACTAGCACAGCATTCGAGGCTGTGTCCTTCAATATCAAAGCACTAATGGCAGAGCATGTCAACTGCAGAAAGCGCTTCATAAAGCGGCGGACGGCTTTCACCCGGGATATCCTCTGTCTCTTCGGAGCGTTCAGCAGCGCCAGCTGCCATGGCATCGGCGTGTGAAGCCCGTTCTACATGTTGCGATTTTCCCTGCGAATTCGCAGATGCGGCGCCACTCGTGTGGCAGCGCGACCATTTTTCGTTGCTGCGGCAAAGTGCCAAATGTTTATAACTGTCGAGCATCCCCGCGAACGCCGCTGGCGCGGCTCGTGCGGTGTAGAGGGGCTGGATCTGCGGCCAATAAGAACACAGCTGCGTGAACGCCACGGCATCTATGGTTGCACTCTTAGCAACCAGATGGCGTTGCTTGTCTAAGCGCGGCCAAAGCGCGGGTGCACCAGAACGACCAAAACAAACTCACGCGCGTTCGCAACACGATGTCGCGCGCCGTTTTAATGAATGCCTAATTGGGGCTCGTGCCTGTGGCGGATATCACAGCAGGGAACAAGTACAGAAGAACCCAAGAAGAACTGTTCGAGTTAAACCGTGGTGTGTTAGGCACGCACAAAAAGCCAACACAGGCCAAACTCTTATTTACTGCAGTGCAGACTAAAGAAACTTGCCCAGGAAGTAAAATAAAACCTTTGTTTTTTAAATCCCAACAAGATTTTCTCTCAGCCAGTCTGCAAACAACGTGCCTCTGAAATGAAAAAATCGCGACGTTTGCAAGCCATGCAGACGACATTTCCAGGCATTGGCAACTTCGCAAGTGCGAATGTTCGCTCCACCTAATTCTCAGACGAAAAACGTACTACGTAGAACGGTCTTTAGAGGGGCTCACAGTGACGGCAACCTGTCCGTCGACAGCAGTCAGGAAATCCCCGAAGGAATTCTATGGTCCCGTTTTGTTGTGCGGAGTATCAGTCACGAACCGTTTTCAACTAGCCCGGCTTCCCACTCTCCTTCAGTTACAGAAAGTGTCCGGTGTCAGGTCGCCCGATCTGAGGCTCAACACCTTAACCGCTGCCAATGAACATCGCAATTACTGCTGTGAGAACTAGCGTTTCGGAGGAATTCCTAGGTTCACCGAGTTAGTTATATTCGATGTGAACTTTGTCATAAGGAATATGTCTCGCGTGTATTTCCGTAACTGATTTCTTTTTGTTCAATATATAGGATAATTCGAGTTATCAAGGGTTCGTTATAATTTGGCTTGACTGTAAAAATTAGAGGAGCATAAAAGTAAGCTCTTCGGTTACCTACCTGTAAGGGTAACTAACGATTAGAAGCCCTAGGAATCCCCAACACGTTGAACAAATCTATAAAATCCCACACAGTGGCACAATACGGGGGACCCACAGTGCAATAGGTAGGCGTATAGTCGACTCATTGGAGGTTACCTACACGTTGCAACAAGACACCAATGTCTACATTCTGCGGGATATAAGTGAATGTACAAAATGCTTCCTTTACTGCTAGTAATGCAACCGTGCAAGAAAGTGACCAAAAGAAATTGCAAAAGGATTTCATATTTCTTAGCACGCGATCTCTGTCGATGCAGCAGATTATGACTCGCGTGATGCGATGTCCATAGCTGGAGTAGATGCCGCAGGTAAATCAAGCGTACGCGGAACGGTAGTAACCACAGAATCCGAGAAACTCGTCTATCGGCCATCGCACTCGGAATGGTCTCCACGTCACCTAAATTTGTAAGTGACTCTAAAACCGCCGTTTCAGAATAGTTTAGCTTTAGTGCAGTTTAAAGAAGTTTTAGAGCAGTTAGGGACTCTAAGCGTACATATCGCCACAGGAAAGATGCATTCTGGTCAATTTCAAAGGCCTGTAAAAAGTCCACATTTTACGCGCACCTGCACACTATCCCTATCCTGGCAACGACGCAGCTCACAACTCGGTTAGAAGATTCACATGCCCACCAACCGAGCAGCCTCCGCTGAGTTCTGAAAGGAACCGCTTAGAATCAAACAGGGAAATCACAAATTTAATTCAGATTCGGACAGGACCATTATCTCCCTGCCCAACCATTCCTAAGAAAAAGGCAATCGGGGTTCTGGCGCCTACACAGAACAAATGCGTACCCAAACCCTGTAGCATACAGTCGCTACTACCCTGGCCAGTATTCAGGCATGTGGGCGCTATTAACGTATTGGATGGAGCTGTCACATGTACTATGGGCTAGTCCTTACACGTCCCAACAATGTCGTAAAACCCCGAATGAACAGTGGGACACCATGCTGCTCATCTGCGACCTCGACGTTGTTGTGCCAGAGCGCCCGGCCCCAAATTCGTTGCACGGGCAACGCGCCAACAGCGGGGCCGATTTCCGCCTTGTCCAAACCGGACCAAACTGCCCGCGGCCGACGGGCCAGCTTGGAGCGCCGCAGAATCGTTTCTCCTTTTAGATGCGACTGCATCTCATTCACTCGCCTTGTCCATGAAGCGTCGGCGTCGTTGTCGTCCGCCCCTCCCCCATTCGCCTCTCCGCGCGAGCTGCGCTCTCCGCCGCTCACCCCCTCTCCTCTCCGATAGCGAACACTCTCTCGCGAGGGACATTGGATTGGCTTGGCTTGGCTTGGCTTGGCTTGGCTTGGCTTGGATTGGATTGGATTGGATTTGATTGGATTTGATTGGATTTGATTGGATTGGATTTGGATTGGATTGGATTATAGTGGATTGTGTTGGATTGTGTTGCGTCATAGCCGCGGTCGTTCCACCACAGCCGTTCCGATTTCCATCGATGGGTTGAATGGAGCCTAACAATTCTGCTATCGCCCGCGCAACCGTGACAAGCACCGATCACTGTGATAACAGGAATGCTAGCACCACAGAAGACAAGGCTGCGAAGCGGCGTGAACGTGATGCTGAACGCAAACGATTGAAGCGAGCAGCCAATTCCGAACTTCGTAAGCGTGATACCGAACGCAAACAGTTGAAGCGAGCAGCCGATGCTCGCTGTGGCGTCGCATCTCCTCAGGGTTCCCCTCGCGGGAAGGTGGGGTAATTTTTTACGTCGCAGCGACGCGGCCGAATCCGGCCCCGAGTGAACAACCGGAAGCCGAAAGGCCCCCCCGGCCTGAAGACGGCGTCGCGGAGACGGCGTGAGCGTCACCCTCCGCTTCCCCATCGGCTGACGCACCCCCTTCACCCCACTCGTCGGATTTCATACTTCGGCCAGCGAGGGTCCTGATTGGAGCGATTCGAACTTCTAGGGGCCACAACGGACTTCCCGGGGTATAAAACAAGCCCGGAGGCACTCATCGTCGGCATTCTTCGGCGGCACCGTGTGGAGGGGTGCTGACGCCTTTGTGCGAGCGACGTAACGTTTGCTTACCCTTGTACATACTGTATATAAATGCTGCTTCAACTTTTCGTCGGCTCGAGAAGTTCTTCGCTCTACTCTGCTCCGCGTAGATAGCGGACGGAGCAAGGCAGTGATGCGCCAACGGTGGCTTCGGTGAGCGGGCCCAGTCGCAACAGCAGAGCCAGCTGTGGCTTGGCTTATTCACAACATAGGTGACGAGCTGGATGCGAGTCACATCCTTGGAGCAGCGCGGGGAAGGTCATATCCACCAACGTCCAATTCTTCCTGAAAACGCCGTCCAGTTGGCTGTCCCGTCCAGTTGGCTGAAAACGCCGCCAAGACCCAAGTGCTGCTGACCGCTGTTTAGGGAAGAGGCCTGGCCCTCCTTACAAAAAAAAACAGTTTTCTTTCTGCCCACAAATGTTTTTACAACTTCTTGACCAACCAGGGCAGGGCATAAGTGGAAAAAAATTATTAGTCGCTTAGCTCTGCTATGCAAGGACATACGTACCCTGATCTAAGGTTCAGCCATCCAGTCCAATCCAATCCAGTCCAGTCCAGTTTAGTCCAATTCAGTCTAATCCAGTCCAGTTCTGTCCTATCCAGTCACTGCTCTTCGCACATGCTCAGCATGGCTCTCCACGAGCCACGCGAAACGGCTATCAAGCGGCTCCGGTGCAGCGTCAGACTTGGCTACTTCGCAATTGAGGCGCACACCTGGGCACGCGGCAGCGCCAGTGCGTCTGCCGTGGCTATGACGCAACACAATCCAACACAATCCACTTTTATCTAATCCAAATCTAATCTAATTCAATCTAAGAAAAGCCAATCCAATCCAATCAAATGTCCCTCGCATTTGCGCAGAACGGCCATTCACGGCACACGCGAAACTGCTCAACCTCGGCCAGTAAAGCTTACGCTACAAAAGGGTGTAAGAGGCCACTACACCCTTTTTCTTGAATCTAAACACTCTTGTTCGTAGCTCTTCACCACTTTTGTGTTCAAAAAAGAGTGTTAACCAACTTCCACGCCCTTGGTTTTTGGTAGGGTGCTGCACGGGTGTGGAAAAGGTTTTCAGCTGTTGATTAATAATGGCCATGTATGCAGGTGTAATTTCACTGCGAAGTACAAGAAATCCCTTTGTACCCTCCTCCCCACCTTGTAAGAAATGTTCAAGAGCAAAAAAATGTTCGTCTGCAATGACCCCTCGTCTCCCTGTACGGCACGCTTTATGGTCCAAGTTTATTGTTGAAGTTGAAGTAGAAGTTTTATTAAGACAGGAGTAGCCTGGGGTACAGAAGCAAAAGGCAGATGTACTGTGCCTGACGACGGCCTACTGCCCCTGCGGTCGGCATTCCAGAGAGTTGACGAGAGCAGCAAAAAAGGGAAAGAGGAAGAGAGCGGGAAAAAAAGATTTCCAAAAAAGAACAGCTTTATACAATGACTACAAAAGGCGACCATCAGCAATGGTGATGGAAAAAAAAGAAAAAAAAAGCAAAAAAAGGTAAAAGAAAAAAGAGCGAAAGAAGCCAGCAAAAGCAACGTTATACAATATTTACAAGAAAACCGACAGAGAACTTCAAATGTAACACAGACGCATAAAACTGAACACATAGCAAATAAATTGACCTCATTTAAAAAAAGAAACCAGTGCAGACTTCTAGACAATTGAAGTACAAAAATGTCGTTTTATATTTCCTAAAAGTCTGAGCAGCGAGGTAAATTGAAGAACTATGTCGAATATTACCGGGTTTGTATTAAGAAGTTTAGCTTTGGCACGCGAAACATCAATTTGAAATTTTAAATTTAAAACGACCATATACACACCCGAAACGTTTATACGCATCTACTGTAGAAAAAGGTGGACTATAAGTGGAATAATGGATTTGAAAAGTCATTGCGCCATTTTTTCAGGTTCCAACATCCTAATTTGTAGCTTTACGCTCTTTTGTGTGGCAAAAAGGGTGTTGCCTGACAGCGCCAGCCTTGGTTTTTGTGAAGCTGCTGAAATGTTTCAAAGATCTTGAATAGTGTGCTCGCTGCCATATGTTGCTAGCTTCACGGTGCATTTCCATGGACATTCTCCCCGAGGTCTATGTAAACAGTGACTGGTGGCGAGACAAAGACAAGGTGTAGTATGCTAATACGGTGACCATCAACCAGTTATGTCCCGCTGGACTCTAGGTCCTAGGAACGCTCGTCACTGTAAATAAACACCTCTCGTCGCTTTCGAACGTAACGTATATTGTCACGAAGCCAAAGACGACGCAATTGTCTTCAAGGAAAACACGTTTATTGTGGCGAACTTGTGCTTCCCTACAACTGAAGGAATATACTGATGGCGAAGCAGCAGTCAACAAAGTGACGTGTGCAGGCGAGCGTCGGCGAGTCGAATGCCGCGGCGTCTCCTTTGCGGGCATTTATCTTAGGGCGCGAGTGTTTCTCGAACCGTCGATTTCATCGAGAACACTGTATATCAAAGAAGATTATTCTATACTGTTGACCGTAGTTAGAAACGCTCTCCCTATCAAAAAAATTACATCATCTTCCCGTGGGGAACCCTGATGAGGATGCGAAGCATCGTGGCAGCATTGGTGCACCGGCTGAGAGCAATGTTCACGCCCTCCTCTTCGCAGCTTTGTCTTCTCGTTCTTCTTCTACTTCGGTGGTTCCCCAACGGGAAGATGACGACGGTGGTTGAACGCGAACCTATCTCGTGATGGATTCTTTGGTTGGCCAATCCCTAGGGGCATCCTGCCACAATCAGCATCAGAGGCGCTGCGGACGGGGCTGGTTGAGCTGCAAGGCGCGTGGCGCTTCCCGCCACAGCTCTCCCACGGGAAATTCAGCATCCCCCTCTAAAGTTTTAAGTTCGTCGTTTCCGTTGACGTTCAGCTTCGCGTGCCTTCATTGTATCAGTAGCTTCTTCACGTAGAATAAGTCAAGGACATAAGGCGCGTTCGTAGCACTTGCTCCTGTCCCGGATTTGTAGCGTAGTGGGAAGAGCACCGCGTACCTCCCGTTGCGGCCAGAGAGTCCTGGGATCGAAACCGGGCGCCGCTAACTATTTCTTTTTTTTATAGTGTAGTATCGCGGACTAGTGGGTGTAAGGAGGAGAGTTGCGCATGCGCAGTGAGCGTGTGGACGGCGCCGCCATCGACGACGGAGCACCAGGCGAGCCTAAGAAATGCTCCGCATTTAAAAAGATAACACGTGCGGCATAAAAATAAGGAATGGATCCCGGGCTTCACTTGGCACACGGATAACACAGCCCGGCGCAGCCTGCCGCCAAAAACGTAACATAGCCAACTCAATGCATGGTTGGCGGCATTACCCCCCTCTAAGAGTCCATCGACCCGATGGCAAAATTAAAAAAAAACAGCTCGAACAAACAACAAAAATGTTTGTCATCTTGTGTAGAAAGATTTCAGGCGAACCATCAGGACGACGTCCGGCCGCGTGCGTCGTCATGACGTTCCGGAATAACCATCGGGGATCACCTCGTAGCTAAGTTGCCCAACAAATCGTAGAATCTTATAGGGTCCGAAATACCAAAGCAGAAGCTTCTGAGTCGCGTCGACGGATGGAAGTCCAAACCTACACACGATCCCCTGGGTGATAGTCGGCGTCATGGCGTAGAAGGTTGTAGCGCCCCGCATCGACAAGTTGCTGGTCGGTTATACAAACTCTAGCTATCTGGCGGGCCTTTCTCCGAGCACTGAAGGTATCCTTGGAGGTCGGGGTTGAGGTCGTCGTCTTTTACATGCGAAAGCATGGCGTCAAGCATCGTAGTCGGCCGTCTTCCGTCGACAAGCTCGAACGGCGTCATCTGCGTAGTTTACTGGATAGCCGCGTTCTTCGCAAACGTGACACACGGGAGCACTTCGTCCAAAGTTTTATGTTCAACGTCGACGTACATTGACCGCATATCCGCGATTGTCTTGTTCAGACGTTCCGTTAGTCCGTTCGTTTGGGGGTGGTGCGCCGTCCTTCTTCTGTGACCCGTGTTGCTGTAGAGTAAACATTCTTGCATCAGCTCCGCAGTAGAGGCCTATCCACGGTCCGTGATTAGGACATCAGCGGCTCCATGCCGCAGCACAACTTTGTTCAGGAAGAACTTCGCGACTTCTTGTGCAGTCCCCCACGGAAGAGCGGTGGTATGTGCGTAACGCGTCATGTAGTCTTTCGCAACGACAATCCACTTGTTGTCGGATTGTGACGTAGATTACAGGCCCACAAATGCCATTCCGATCCGCTGAAATGGTCTCGATGGGACGGCGATCAGCTGCAGAAGTCCGGCGCGTCTTGTCAGTGGCGTTTTTCGTCGCTGGCAGTCACGGCAGGTCTGTACGTAGTGGGACATATCGCCCCGCACGGGGCACCTTGAGTAATCTTGGTGACGGTGAGTGGCGACACCACGTATCCCGAGCCCCCCATACTTAAGCTGTCACCTACCGTGGCTAGAAGTCGAAAGGTGAAGGGTTAGAAGCCGTGAACGGTGGCCGTCGGAGCCTTGGTCGAGCTCCGGCCGATGGGCTCCCTGCCTGTCTACCAGGCAGGAAGCTCCGGGACCTCTTTGACTACCAGGGTAAGGTCAAAGGAGAAAGTACCCCCGTCTCCCTGCTTTCCAATGTATCACATGGCATTTTCCAAACCCCCCCAGACGTGATCGGCCCCCGAAAAGGGGCCGCACCGAAGTTTCTTTTCCTCCTTTGCAATCGATCTCTCCCCCAAAGCCTGATAATTTCTCGCGGTTTTTGATCATGGAATCTGTTGACAAGACAAAGCCCATCACTTCCCAGTCTGTGTTTCTAATCTCCAAGTTTCTTGAGAGCCTTATCGGAAAGTCCTACAAGGCTAAGAAACTCACAACGGGAGAAGTATTGATAGAAGTAGAAAACAAACAACAATCCTCCAACCTCCTCAAGCAAAAGCGCATGGTAGATGTTGACATCAAGATCACGCCCCATCGCAGCCTCAATAGCTGCCAGGGCGTGATCTCTGATCGGGATCTAATGAATAAGACTGAAGCAGATCTGCTCGAGGGCCTCCGAGATCAGGGTGTGACAGCAGTGAGGCGAATCACCATACGTCGAAATGATGAAATAATTCCAACCAAGCACATAATCTTGACACTTAACCGCTCTAACCTTCCTGAGTCGGTCAACGCAGGTTTCTTGAGATGTCCAATCCGACCCTACGTGCCGAACCCACGCCGCTGTTTCAAGTGTCAGCGGTTGGGGCACGGCACAACCTCTTGTAGTGGTAAATTGACGTGCGCAAAATGTGCAGCACATGATCATCTAACAGACAATTGTAAATCCGAGAACTTCACCTGTGCGAACTGTCAGGGACCACACGCTGCCTATTCTAGGAGCTGTGAAAAGTTCAAACAGGAAAAACAGATAATTGCCTTGAAAGTCAACGAAAACATCACCTTCCCAGAGGCGCGGAAGAGGTTCGCCTCTTTCCCTCCGGGGAGGTACGCTGACGCAGCCGGGGTGGCGGAGCGGCGTCTTGTTTCGGCGGGGACCCAGTACCGCGAGTCGGACTTGGTCCTGCCACCGCCCCCCCCCCCCCCCCTGGGTTGCCTCTTCCAGCCCAACTCGCCTCCGCACCGCTAGCTGGGCCAGCAGCGGCTGTGGTGGCATCCACGTCCGTTGGGGGTGCTGCACCCTCTTTTTCGTCCTCTCCACCTGCCGAAAGCACACGCGAGGGCCCGGAGAAGATGGAGACGGAGGAAACCGCAGCAGTTCCCACCTCCGCCGCACCGCCTGTGCCACCCGGGGTGCTCCTGACGCCCTCGGAGGTCGCGGCCAAAACGAAGGGCACCGCAAAGGGTGCCAAGTCCGGGGGGTCCGGTACGCCGGGTACCCCTTCCAAATCAGATGATGAGGTGGATGTGGGACCCTTCCTGTCTGCTTTGCAGCGGAAGGAGCGGGTCCCTCCATCTAAACCTCCAGATGAGGTAAAGAAAACCCGTCCAAGAGTCCAAGCCCCGAAAGACCCTACCTAAATAGTCACACTCCAGTAGCTGTAATACATCATAATGGGAAGAGAAAATATCGTTCAATGGAACTGCAGAGGCCTTCTAAATAATCTTGACGACGTGTATGAGATTCTGCATGCCAATCAGCCAAGTTTACTGTGTGTCCAGGAAACACATCTGAATTCCAAACACACAAATTTCTTGAATAGTTACCTGGTATACAGGAAAGACAGGGATGGCTGCACACACTCTTCTGGCGGTGTGGCCATAATCGCCCGCAAATCCTTAGCATGCCACCCTGTCACCTTGAACACCGTCCTTGAGGCTGTAGCCGTTCGCACAATAATATTTAATAGGTTGATAACGGTATGCTCCATATACATTCCTCCTGATGTTGCACTTACGAGCTCAGACTTCGAGGCGCTGGTTGACCAGCTGCCCGAACCATACATCCTTACAGGCGACATTAATGCTCACAACTCTCTTTGGTGCTCTTCCAGAACGGATGCCCGAGGTCGCCTGATAGAGAAATTTCTTACATCTTCTGGAGCATGCCTTTTCAACTATAAACAGCCTACATACCATAACATAGGTCACAACACATACTCACATCGTGACCTGGCTATTGGTTCTGCAATTCTCTTTCCACGTCTTGAGTGGGGTGTGGGCACGGACCCATATGGTAGTGACCATTTCCCCACTTCATTAACGTATATAGGTACAGGCCCGAGCAGTCCATCTTCCCATAAAAGGTTTAATGAAGCAAGAGCTAACTGGAATACATTTACAGAGAAATCCCAACTACACCACACATCCATAGGACACCTACACGTTGAAGAAGCTACCCAACTGCTCACGGTGCACATCCTCGACGCCGAAAAGTCCATTCCCCACGCCTCTGGTGCCCCGCGCAACCAGCGGAGGCCGTGGTGGAATGAGGACTGTAGGCGGGCGCGAGAGGCCCAGAACAAGGCGTGGGGTGTCCTTCGTCGGTACCCCACGTCGGGTAACCTCATTTTGTTCAAACGGGCCAAGGCGTTTGGAAAACGCGTGCGCCGTGAGGCAAAACGAGATAGTTGGCGTTCCTTCATAACATCCATAAACTCCTACACAGACACACGGAAAGTATGGACGAGAATACGCAAACTCAAAGGACAACAAACACACAGCCTGCCTCTGGTCAGCACAACAGGGGACACACTCGAAGACCAGGCTGACACACTCGCACAACACTTCCAACACGTTTCTAGTTCAGCACACTACCGAAACACTTTCCTGAAACAAAAACAAATGGCCGAAAAGAAGCCTATACTAGATAACAATAGGTCAACATCTTCTTATAACTCAGAATTTTCACTGCATGAGCTGAGGGCTGCTTTGAGCAAGTGTAAACCCTCAGCTCCCGGCCTAGACAACATCACATACACAATGATACAACACCTACACGCAGACACACTTGAAGCACTTCTACATCTATATAATAAAATATTGCTTTCGGGGCACATTCCACACTCTTGGAGGGAGGCCATTGTAGTGGCTTTCTTGAAGGAGGGAAAGGACCCGTCGTCCCCCTCAAGTTACCGTCCAATAGCCCTGACGAGCTGCCTGTGCAAGCTCTTCGAGAAGATGATCAATCGCAGGCTCGTGTACTTCCTCGAGTACAATGGTCTTCTCGAGAGCAGCCAGGCAGGCTTCAGGGCGGGGCGATCCACGAACGATCAACTGGTTGCACTTGACTCATACATCAAGGATGCCTTCGTGCATAAGCAGTACTGCTTAACTGTCTTTTTCGACCTCGAGAAGGCATACGACACCGCTTGGCGTTAGGGGATCCTTAGTGACCTCAGGTCATTCGGTGTTTCGGGTAGTATGTTGAACACCCTTGTTAGTTATTTGTCAGAGAGAACGTTCAGAGTAAGAGTTGGTTGTGCACTTTCCAAGGTTCACGTCCAAGAAAATGGTGTGCCGCAAGGTGGCGTGTTGAGTTACACTCTCTTCATAGTAAAGATGAACTCTCTTGGAAAGGCACTGCCACCAACAATCTCTTATTCTATGTATGTAGACGACGTGCAAATATCTTTCAAATCATGTAATATGTCTATATGCGAACGTCATGTCCAGCTTGGTGTCAAGAAGCTTGCCGGCTGGGCAGACAAGAATGGGTTTAAATTGAATCCTGCAAAAAGCTCCTGCGTTGTGTTCTCCAGGAAGCGCGGGGTCCATCCGGACCACGACATTACTCTTAATGGCGTGTCGCTTCCTGTGAACAAGGAGCACAAGTTCTTAGGTGTTGTGTTTGACCAGAAACTGACATTCATTCCACACATCAAGGAACTTAAACATAAATGTCTGAAAACAATGAATATCCTTAAGGTTCTCTCCCACCAATCGTATGGTTCCGACAAAGAACTCCTCTTACGGCTC